>NC_133709.1:17500-1237500 GCF_048934315.1 Petromyzon marinus | reverse complement strand
CACGCGCCAGCGTAGACGTGTGGTGACAAGAGACCTCTACGAGGAGGGGATCTTCTACCTGAAGACCTTCGAGTCAAGGTCACGGAAATCAACGTCACAGCCTTCGAGCAAACCGGGCGTCTTCGCCGGCGGCACGGAAAGCCCCGGCCGCAGGCGTCGACTCACGAACGGAAGAGGGCGAAGTCGCGCGGACAAACCCCTCACCGAGTTTGAGGTCGGCGTGCGACACGGCGCCACCCTCCGCTCCGTCGTCTATCTTGCGCAAAGCTCGTGCGACGAGGGGCCCGTTCCTCCGCAGCCAGCGGTCAGCGGAGAGGAGGAACTCGCGGTAGCTGTCCGGTTGCCGCTCAAACGCCTCGCAGGATTTCTCCAGCCCGGCCTGCCACGGCAACATCGGGAGCGGCATGATGCGATCCGACGCTGGGGCAACGCGGCCGCCCGGTAGACGCATCAACATCGCCCCCCACCCTCCGACGTTGGCCCAACGTCCCGTGTTTACTGGGTGCGTGGGTTGGTGCTGAAGCACATCAACACTCGGCCTGCCCGAGACTGCATCAAAATGCGACCACCAAACCCCAAGGCCAGCAACTGCTATTTAAGACACCGTACATGACCTCAGTGTTTCCGTCATTGCAGACAATGTCAGAGTGTTAGATGCCCCTGTGATAGAATGCTACTCGTAAATATAAAATAGTACATTCCATGGCATACATTTACAGAAATAATCTACCATGTGCAAAACTTACCACGAGTGATAAATACGATCACGGTAAAAACCTTACGAAGCCAGATTAAGTGGGCAGGGTGTGAGCCTCTCCAGAAATGGGGACTGCCTAGCTTACTGCACACAAGTAAAATGATTGCTAAATAAGCAGATTTGCATTTACCCAAGTTTAGAAGATTTTCAGCAGGACAGCAGATTCTAAGTGGGTGGCTGTTGGTTTATTTGTAAGTTGTGCTCTGGAATTGCTGACACTGAAGCAATGGAATTGTCCTGCCGTCGGAAAAAAAACATGCAATATAAGTTTCACACTCGATGTTAGAACCCCCCTCCCCGAATTCCGGCAGTGGTGCCTGTGCACGGCTGTAATCCAGCATAGTAGAGGGAACCAGGGTTGATGGATCACACAAATGTACGTGGAGCTACGGCATGGAGGTTGCCGTACCCAGGCTCGCCAGCGGAAGGTGGTACAACAAGTGGACTAGTGCCACGTGTCCCTTCTCTGTGGGATAGAGTGTTGCCCCCTCGCACGTGTGGGCTCTCTCCGGGCGCTCCGGTTTCCTTCCACGCGTCTAAACACCCATTAATTGGCTGAAAATATCTTTGTAGAGGAGGACGACAGAGCTTGGGTAATCATCGGTAGCGGCGGCACACCACGGGGGCAGCTGCCTTCCACCTTCGTGTGCGGTGTCATCCACCGCCCTCCGAGTCGTCCTCTCTCGTCTCTCCGAGAGCGACCGAGCACTGCGCAAGTCCAAATGATCCTAAACACTGTTGTTATTATCGTTGTCGAAACGACCTCGTCCACTCCTACCAGAGCTCTCTCCGACTTGGTGAGCTTCACTTTGCCTTTCCTCGACCTCTTCTTCGTCTTCTTCGTGCCCTTGCCGGACCCCTCGGGCCGGGCATCGTCAGGGGCGGGCTCCGGGCGGTCGGACGCCACCTCGCCGTCTGGAGCTCCGGTCGGCGAGCTGGACGCGACAGGGGGGGGGAGGTGGGGGGGTGGCGACGTTCGTTCATCGAGCACTAAACCACGGCAAAGCAGCCGCCCTTATCAGGTGTGTGGCGGCGTGCAACTCGTCAAGTGTGGCACTCGTAGAGACGTTGCGTGTGCTCGTGCGCACGGTGGCAATAGGTGACCATGGCGCTGAATGCCAACGTGGAGGTCTCCTGCTGCTGCTGCTGCTGGCCACGGCGAGAGAGGGCTTCAGCAGAGAGGGGGAGGGCGCTTGGTGTCTCTCCGCCGTGCCTCCTGCTGCTGCTGCTGCTGCCCCGTTGAAGGGTCGCAGGCGACCACACTTGGGGTTGACTCGGCGGCCCCACGGGGCGTTGGGGGGTTGCATGGTCACAGTCGCGGCGCTCTGGGTTGTGTCTTTAACCTTCAGTCTGGGAGGGTGCATTCTCAAGCAGGGGACCGCATGTTGATGTGACGCTGCTGCTGCGCTGAGTGCATTGTGCCGCATGCCTACAAGACTGCAGTCTTCCCACACAGTGCGCTGTGGCCAGCAACGTTTTGTTATTGTACTCTGAATTTAAATGTTTATTCTGGACTAACACTTTTTTTTATTCTTGAAGGTGTTGTCTGTTACTCGGTATTTACAATGACTGTGACTATATACCGGCCAATTAAAACAAGATAACATTTACAAACGCTATGGAGAAGGACCAGTACCCGAAACGTCACCGATTGTACATGTTGTGCTTTTGAGGTCACGGCCTTGTTGCTATGGACGATCGTGTGGACTGGTCGCCGATGATCGTGCCCGGAGCCACAACAACTGCGAATGTCGCAGCGACATCATTCGTTTGAACATCTCCGTGCCGACGGGCAGTCCATTTGGGAACGTGCATCTCTCTTCGGCGCGAGACGTGTGAGCCACACGCAACAGCAGAAAAAAAGACACGTTCGGAAAAGTCCACGTGGGAGTGTGGTGCGTTCGTGTACAGTACTGCGTGGGGAGCGGTGGCGCAGTGGTTAGCGCAACTTCGCTACGAATCAGAAGACCCGAAATTCGCGATTATCGCTGAACGGCCAACACCGGTGACGTTAATTATTTGAACCGGTCCTGGGCCTCCCCCTCGGTCGACTCAGCCCTCAAACGAGTACCTGGTGCGACGCGTAAACATCACCACGAGGGATCTCGTGGCGATGTTTACGCCCACACCACCCCTCGCTGACGCCACTTTACCCGACAGCCTGTGTAGGCTACACGGGGGATCTTTGTCTCTGCGTGTCTCTTTATCGGTGTCGGTGTGCGTGTATTCGTGGACAAAGAGTGGTGGGGATGGTAGTTGGGTGTGTGGACACTATTTTTAGTGCTTGGGGAGGGAGGCTTTGTAACTTCAGTGGGGGGCAGAGTGAATCTATGGGAGGGGTGGCTTTGTAACTTCAGTGGGGGGCAGAGTGACTCTATGGGAGAGGAGGCTTTGTAACTTCAGTGGGGGGCAGAGTGAATCTATGGGAGGGGTGGCCTTGTAACTTCAGTGGGGGGCAGAGTTAATCTATAGGAGGGGTGGCTTTGTAACTTTAGTGGGGGGCAGAGTTAATCTATGGGAGGGGTGGCGGGTTGAGGCGAGGGCAGCAAAGGAGCGTTTACAGAGAATGACAACCACGACACTTTACAGGCGAGTCTCAAGTGATGTACTAAAATAAACTACACCACCACCAGCACCGCCACCACTGGTACCGTGTGCGTCTTAACGCGCGAGTGGACCACTCACTTCCACCGCCTCTCACCCAGGCAGCGAATCGAGCCGCTGCTGCCGCTGCTGTATTGGTAACCGAGTTCTTCGACGTGAACGGGTTGATCCCTGCTTTTAATTACATTCGGGTAATTAGCTCAAACAAGCCCAGGTCATAACGCGAATCTCTCCCAGGGTTCACATCGGGCGTCTGTTAGAGCATCTGCAGCCAGGGAGAGGGGTTTCTCCTGGTTCAAGTAAGAGACATTCATTGTAACGCGGTAGTTTGTAGTAAACCACCGCATTACATCAATGACACAATAGGGCAGCAAAGGATAATACACATCGTCCACGGGTATGCAGGAATTCCATCAAGAACTGTGATCCAGGGTTAGGGTTATTACTGCCGTACAAACTAGAGACGTACGGACGAATTGTCAGGATTGATTAACAGCGTCGACAAGCATACAATGCGTTTCCCTCCATCGCTGCGTCCGTCTCTCCACACAAACCAATGTAAAGTATTGTGTTTTACACAAGCAATGGGGCCCTACCGATTTCTGGGAGTACATCATTCCAGCAGCGTTCACGATCGCTGAACAAAAATAGATCCGCGGTTCCGTTTTCAAGTGCGAGTTCGCGTTTTAAGTCGATGTCAGAAATAAATATTTCATGGCAGCTGGTTCGCTGTGAACCCGTACGGTTTACCCCGTTTTCTTGTGCAGGGACATTGAGTTTTCAGGTTCCACACGGCGTACAGCCGTTTCACTATGGGCTAACAACAAAACAAGTGTCTATTTGTCTGTGTTTACTCCCTTGCGATGGGACTTTGTAGGATGAACGTTGAGATTTATAAGGGGCACGGGGTGACCAATGATGTCTGAATTGTTCTGTAATGAGGTAGGGGGCGCTGATAAGTGGTTGACAGGAAGGGGTCGTGTGGGTGTTTGTAAGTCGATGTGTGTACACGCAAATGCACGGTGTCTCTTCAGAATCAATTGCTGGTGAACTGCCAGATGTCACCAGCATGATTTGATTACAAAATATATAACTACATACCATTTTGTCTTGTACTGACTCGTTTTTTTATAGTCTGGTTTGTCCGAAGTGGTTACGACTGTACGGTCCGGTCTCCACGGTTTAGTATAATTCTACCGGCTCGTTAGTCGAATTTTGTTTGTAACTTACAGATTGTCTGACTCGTCCGAGAGAGAAAAAAAAACAGGCTGCTCCTACACACGTGTACGAGAGTGGTTAGAATCAACGTGAATCGATCAATAATTAACGTGAGGAGCCCGTTACTTCGACAGAACTAGACGAACGATCAAACAATGGCAATCTTTAAAAAATGAACAAATGTAGAGCACGCAGCGGCCAGCGGATGGCGTGCGACAGACTCCACGTGGCGACGGGAGGGAAGTGAATTTGAATATTCACGCGCGTGACAAAGATCCTCCGTGTAGTCCGAACAGACTGTTTGGAGCAAGCGCTGCTGTTAGCGAGTAACCCCTCTGAAGGTCGTCACGGCACACAAGAGGGTTGGTGGGTGGTCAGCACCACGCCCGGCTGCCGTTACCTCCCCAGTTGCGATGTTACTAAGTTGAGGCTAAGTCGACCTAGGAGAGGCCCAGCCAGGACCGGTTCAGATAATCGTCACTGGTGTTGGTGGTGGCCGTGAGCAGGAATCGAACTGGGGGTCGCCTGGTTCGTAGCGCAGCGTAGCGCTAACCGCTGCGCCACCGCTCCCCCTCCATGTTCACGCGCGCGAGGAGCGTGCTGGGAGGGCCTCGCGTCGCGGTTTGAGTGACAGCGCGATCGGCACGCAACAACACAACAGCAACACAACAACACAACAGCAACACAACAGCAATACAACAACACAACAGCAACACAACAGCAATGCAACAGCAACATAACAGTGGCGCAACATGGATGCGGCTGAATATGCACGTAGCGTTCCGACCCCGTGTCCCGACTGGACACCTGTGAAGACGAAGAGCTTTGTGGCTCATCGGATTCCACCTGCAGTCTAATTGAATGTTCTGATTCTGCATAGTAGGCACGTAGAAAATGACCGGTGTGCTCTGAAGAAGGCTCATTTCTCGAATCGTCGCCTATTTTTTGTTGTTTAAAAAATAAATCCCTTTCATTGTTCACGGAGTCATCGACGCATGTGTTCATAAATTCTGCTCATCACGCGCGCCACTGCCACCAACGGCATTGTCGATAAACAACAACAATCCACGTGTCCTGTCACACAGCTCACTGTTCACGTACGCTGCCAACATCGCTGGCTGGTGAAGTTTATTTCGCTTTAACCCCGGCTGAGAACTCACGAGGTGCAGGATGACATTCGTTCGCACGAGTGACCTGGGAGGGATGCGTTATTTTTTTGCCCTCTATAATCCACAAACTGAGTGACAACTTGGGGTGGTGTACTATTCAAATTGGGAATACAAAATTAATACACATTTGGAGCTTGCCACCGGCACGCCATGGTGCCTACTCTCGCTCACGACGCGCGAGGGTCTTTAACGTCTCCACTGCGAGTTAGGCGGGCTGCCCGTGATACAGTGCGTATTATCAAGGATCTTATTACACCCGCACGGATAGGCGAGTGCGGCCGCTGGATTCGAACCGTGCACGTCTGCGACAGGCGGCGAACACAAATTCATAATCAGAATATTTCGTTGTACTGGAGGAATCCGATGAGCCATGAAGCTCTTTTTCACAGATGTCCGGTAAACGTAAACACCACGCGCGCCTACGTGACCGTGCGTGCGTTGCCCGGCTAAACACAAAATCACGAAGTGTAACGAGGGTGGCAGTACAACACTCGCCGTTTCTTCTTGATCGCCTTCTTGTGCCCGCTCTTCTTCATCGTCTTGGGAGCCATGCCGCAGCCTCCTGCTCGCCGTCTCCTGCTCGCCGTCTCCACGGCGACAGGCAAACACGGCCCGCTGCGGCGTGGACGCGACCTCCCGTGTCCTCGCGAGCCCCACGAGCCGCTGCGTGAACGGTCGCCCACGTGGAAGAGCGCGGCCAACAAAGCTGAGCGCAGTAAAAGCCGCGCCACTCTGCTGGCTTGAACGTTTCAACGATTCTGGAGGGCGTCTGCTGATGTTCTAAAGCGGTGGTTCTTAGCCTCTACCGTAGCCTTGCACCCCCTTGGGTTATCGATAGTAAAACAATATGTTAATAACTACACAGGGGGTTGACGCAACAGAGTAAGTTGTACTTACGTGCCCGCGCCTAATTTGTGTTTTTGATTATTTAGCTTCTGAAACAAATCGGCCCATGTCTCGCACGCCCAGTGGATGCGTGCACCCCAAGTCCAGAAGCACTGCTCTTCAAGTGTGTCCCTGCATGTTACGCAACGGACGACGTGAGTTATGCTACTCTGGTGTGCGTGTATGATGCACTATCGCGTCTCCAAAATCAGCACCGGAGCAGAGCCCCCAAAGCCGACAACCTCCATGGAGCCCGTCATCATCATCATCGCAGCGCTCCACGTGTTGTGTGCATTACGTCACCACTTAGCAACCGCGCATTGATCCCGCACACACACACACAAACACGCTGAAAGGACGTCGTTCAAGGGACGTATTTGCTCTGTTCAAGCTTCTGAAATCAACATTGGGCATCATGGCGTGGCAGCAAAGGTGGCAATTGTTGGCCAAATATCCCAATGCGGGAATCTCCTAGAAATAAAAAAAACTGAGCAGAAACTCAGCGAGTGAGACTTTCCAGGGTTGAGCATTATTAATAGAGTTGTGTGCGCCAATACAATGGGGATCAGGGGTTCATTTCAGACGGAGCAGGCCAGGGTTGAGCTCCAGAAAATACCCACCCCCCTCCGCGCTATCGGTGGAGGGGTTAAACAAATATCCTGTGAGAAATAAAGCAGCCCTGGTGGAGACCGCGCAGGCGAAATTTCACCAGACGACCAGTTTTTTACCAACTCAGAATCAGTATTCATACTGCAGGAGAAATCCGATGAGCTATAAAGCTCTTTTTCACAGGTGTCCAGTGGGGGCAGGTCAGAATAATCCAACAAACAATACAAAAAACACTCGATTTAAAGCTTTCGTGACTGCAAGGATTCATCTTCTTTGGTTCTTTCGGTAAAGTCACGTAGAATGAGAATAAAATAATAAATTGATAAAATAAAATAACACAATAAAATTCTCACGACGTTTCGGCCACAACACAATGCGGCCTTCATCAGGTGAAGGGACGAGACTGTCTGGAGGACAGCGCTGGAGCCGCTTGTGTTGTGGCCGAAACGTCGTGAGAATTTTATTGTGTTATTTTATTTTATCAATTTATTATTTTATTCTCATTCTACGTGACTTTACCGAAAGAACCAAAGAAGAATACAAAAACACGTACGGTACAGTATATGAAAGGTAAACAAATCACAGGAACAATTGTGTACTGCCGAGATAGATAATGATGCTGAGACGGCCCTAGGCAGGATGTGTTCTGTAGACGTTATACATTTGGACGACCGTGCTACGTGAAAGCAGTCAAACCACGTGGTGGGTGGTGCAGTGGGCACAGTGGTTAGCACACCCACGAACCTCTGCTACGTCGGTTCGACTCTTGGCCACGGCTGCCATCAGTAGTAGCGAGTTACGCCTCAACCCGACCCTGCGTGCCCACTACACCAATCGGTTCGAAGCGGCGTGGTCAAGAGTGGTCAAGCAGCACCCTCCACGGCTGCTGACACAGCATGGGGGAGCTCTTCATCCAGCAGGAAGGCACTTCGCAAAGGGGCTTCTCAACTGTTAGCGTGAATTGTTATCGTTCGGCAATTATGGCTTTTCTATTCCACGCACCATATTCGAACAGCACTTTGCATTGTTCGGTCACGAGGACTTACTGCACAGAGTAACGCTGCCCGTGGCTGTACGTAGTTACATTCGCTGGCCACGACAACCCACGTGACAGCACGAATGGCATTGTTTTACCCGTTCTACGAAGTACGCACTGCCTCTTAGAACACACTGTAAAGACAAAGATCCCCCGTGTAGCCTCTTAACAGACTGTTGGGGCAAGCGCTGTGAACGAGCAGAACCTATGAAGGCCGATTGGCTGTGGTGGCCAACACCACGCCCGACAACAACAACAACCGCCATTCACACATAGACACACACACACTGATGCACACAGACACACACACAGACACACACACTGATGCACACACACACAGACACACTGATGCACACACACACAGACACAGCAACAACCGCCATTCGCCACTAAGTGGTGGTGACGTCACCACGACGCTTGTGCCAGGCTATGTGCACCCTGAGGCCACGTGAAGTGTCGAACGCCCGCTGGCAGGAGGTCACGGGGCAGACCCAGCAGGTGCCACGGGTCGACTGACTGAGATGACTGGCTGATGCACCACCTGTGCCCCCTACTGTGTCAACCTGCTGTGCTTCAGCCACCCGGCGCTCCGCTCGTTGTTGTGAGCGTCGCTCCTCCGCCCTCCGTTGTTGTTAAGCAAACGGGCGTGTGTTGGGGGTCTTCATTAAGTATTGATTACATTCTACTGTTTCCTTTCGTCGACTCGCGCTCGCCGCTCTCCTCTTGGGCCACACGAGACGCGAGCTCGCGAGAGGGGCAGCAGTGCGAGCCAGGGGGCTCCCTACGGGGAGCGACTCCGCGTGTCGTCTTGATGGAGGGGCAGAGTCGGCGTGGGGGCTTTGCCGCCTCGCCGGTGACGGACAGGCGGGCCACCCGGACCGCTACAGACCTCGTGGTGAGCCGCGAGAGAGATGGAGGAGCGGCCCCGTGGAGTTTGGCGTCGTTCTTCTCGCGTGTGGCACGCGGTGCGTTCTCGTGTTCGGACTGATGCTCGGACTGCACGTTCGCTTTACGGATTAACTTGATAAAAAAAACGTCGTTGCTTTTTGTAAACTTAAAATACCGTTGCTGTAATTAGAGTTGAAGGCATTACTAATGCCGATTGTTTCCGTAAGATGTCAACAACTGCACAGCTGTGAGACGATGCGAATCTTCAGCTTCGTGCAATGAGTAGCGGCGAGCGGTGCTGTCCACTGGGCTACTCCATCACTCGGCTTGACACTTCGGTGGAACAGTGTGGTTTCTTGGGGGCAGTGTATTCGACAGTGGAGCCGATAAACACTCCAGCAGAGAAAACAGTGGACGAGCGTCCGTGAAGACGACGACGATGTACGGCCGGGCCCACGAGTGGCCGTCTCCGCCGTCCTGCGAGGGTGAACTCGACGAGGGGCAGGGCCTTGCCCGGCTCCCCGGTGCGGCCGCCGTGGCCGCGTGCCCTCAGCTCGAGGCGAGGAGGAGGGGGAGGCGCTGCGGGTGCCCGGAGGCGCGCGCCGTGGGCAGGCGGCCCTCGCTCCCCCGCGGGGCGGACGAGGGCCGCAAGTCGACGCCGACACGGGAGCCGGACAGGTGAGTGGGGTCAGACCGGTGAGTGGGGTCACTCCGGTGAGTGGGGTCACTCCGGTGAGTGGTGGGGTCACTGCGGTGAGTGGTGGGGTCACTCCGGTGAGTGGGGTCAGACCGGTGAGTGGGGTCACTCCGGTGAGTGGGGTCACTCCGGTGAGTGGGGTCAACTCCGGTGAGTGGGGTCACTCTGGTGAGTGGGGTCACTCTAGTGAGTGGGGTCACTCCGGTGAGTGGGGTCACTCTGGTGAGTGGGGTCACTCTAGTGAGTGGGGTCACTCCGGTGAGTGGGGTCACTCTGGTGAGTGGGGTCACTCCGGTGAGTGTGGTCACCCTGGTGAGCGGGGTCACTCTAGTGAGTGGGGTCACTCCGGTGAGTGGGGTCACTCTGGTGAGTGGGGTCACTCCGGTGAGTGGTGGGGTCACTCCGGTGAGTGGGGTCACTCTGGTGAGTGGGGTCAGACCGGTGAGTGGGGTCACTCCGGTGAGTGGGGTCACTCTAGTGAGCGGGGTCACTCCGGTGAGTGGGGTCACTCACATGAGTGGGGTCACTCCGGTGGGTGGGGTCACTCCGGTGAGTGGGGTCACTCCAAGAGGTCCGTTCCCCTAGGATATGGCGAATACCTTTTTTGAAAATGAATTTCTTTTGAACGGATTTTCTTGGGTACGTGTTTCGTTTGTTGTCCCACCCCACCCCCTCCTCCGGCACCTCCAATTAACACGGTTGGCTACGTACGGTGCGAAAGAAGTTCAACATACATACAATCGCGGCGACCGCCTCGGGCCCCGCGCGTGGGGGGGCGGGAGGGCTCCCGCAGATGTAATACTTCACGTGTGATCTTACCCGGGCCCCACACCCCCCCCTATGGAGAGCTCTGGAAGTAAATTTCTGATTTCCTGAGCCGCCACTCGTTTTTCTTATTGCAGTAGTCTCTGTAGCCTGCTACGACGATGACAGCAGCCACAAGCTGTGCAATGTGAGTGGAGTCTGTGGGTTTCGTGTCGCAAGTCGGCTAACGCTGTCAAGCAGTGAGCGCGAGACTCGTCTATTCAATGTTGGTGTGAGGAACAATTGCCCCACCCCACCCCAATACTATCAGGGCAGCTAATCAATGAACTCAGCACGTATGATCGTCATATCCATGCTGTGTACGTATAGCCAGTTTCTCTTAAAAGGCGCCTGGCCAGCGTGGAAGAGTAGGCCAAATACCCTCTAGAAGGGGCTCTTCTTGACCTCCCTCTCCTGGAGACCCTTCCGCCAGCAGTGACGTGGGCGTGCAATTGCAGGGCTGCGCCTTTGCCTGTCGAGCCAATTGCACGTTGCTGATGATCCGAGTCTGCGTCTTCGCCCAGACTCGTTCACGTCCTCTCGTCACACTCACGCGCGATGGCTATCATCCGCTCGCAGTCATCGTTGGCGAACGTGAACACAACAACAACAAATTTTGATTTAAAGCCTGCAAGGATTCATCTTCTTTGGTTCTTTCGGTAAAGTCACGTAGAATGAGAATAAAATAATAAATTGATAAAATAAAATAACACAATAAAATTCTCACGACGTTTCGGCCACAACACAAGCGGCCTTCATCAGGTGAAGGGACGAGACTGTCTGGAGGACAGCGCTGGAGCGAAAAAGCCACGCTCAGATTGCGACCTTTAAGCTGTGAGAAGAAACAAAGCGCCTTGACAAAGGAATTAGCATAGAATTTAGCATTGAAACGGCTGAGTGATTATCTTGTGACTGGTCACAGAAATGGCTATGTTAAAGTCAAAGCATACACATTCACAGAGGCACCCCTTGACAAAGGAATTAGCATAGAATTTAGCATTGAAATAGCTGGCGAATGTATGACTACCTGCGCGATGAGTTGAGCACTTGACATTGGCGAATGGTGACACATTCCGAGGATCTGTTTGGAGGTTTAATATTGTTAAATAACGAATCGTAAACAAAAATATTCTTCAGAAAGTCTCTTTTCCAACAATGCTGGGCGTTAACGCGTGGCACGGCATATCTCAGTGCGGAATAACAACGTGAGCATCAAACCCAACAAATGATTGAGACAACAGTTGCCATCAACATGAGCAGCAGTCGAATACAAGTTGTCATCGATTGATCGGCTCAATCGACTAATAGTCCCACGAGCTGCGTGAGTGTGCGTCTCAGCTTCTATTGATTTGCCCGTCGACTCGGCAACGACGATGAGCCCGTCGGCCGTGAAGCAAGCCTCCGCCCTCCCCACGGCAGTCACCGGAGCGGGCGTGCAGCGGGGAGCTGCGGAGACCGCCGTGGCCACCCCGTGGCGCCCGTGCCGTTCGCGATCCCCCCCCGCGGCCCGGCGACCCCCGAGCGCGCCTGGCCCGCGACACCGCGGCCGACCGCTCTGGTGACGGGCGGCACGGGGTACTTCGGCTGGCGCCTCGGAGCGGCGCTGAGCGGCCGCGGCTTCCGCGTGCGGCTGCTGGACGTGCGGAGTCCCCCGGAACCCCTGCCGGCTGGCGCGAGCTTCGTTCGGGTGAGCCGCGCCAGGCGTCGCAACGCGGGGACGGCATCGCAGGCGCACACACCGTGGGGGTCCAGCAGGGCGTGGGGAAGTTGTAATTTTTGAAAAATATTTTGTTGCTGCGGTCGTCTCAGCTAAAAAAAATAAAATATATAGATGGGTTGACAGTGAACGGTTGGGAATCGCTGCCCGACGTGGCCAATTTTTGTCCAACGTTTCCGACCACGCTCCAGTGTTAGCCCAAAGTTGGGTGTTTGCTGGGTGGGTTTCAAGGCTTCACCCGAACTCGACAAATATCCACCCCTTGCCAGCTCCAACCGGGAAGTAGATTTCAACGGAATCCACGGCACAGATCAACTTCGCAGTGTTTTTCTTACCTCGGCACGCCAGTAACTGGGACGAAACTCCACAGCTCTCCCATCATGGGGAAACTTCATCCAGGACAAAACACGACTCCAACGCAAATGGGGCAGTCGGAGCGGACTGGTTCGGAGATCCAACCGTGTCCCGTGTCCTGTGGCGCACGCAGGCCGACGTGAGGGACTACGAGGCGGTCGCGAAGGCTTGCAGCGGCGTCGCCTGCGTGTTCCACACGGCCTCCTGCGGCATGTCCGGTAGCGAGCAGGTACTGTCCCGCCGGGGTTGCCGAGAATCCCACGGAAACCGTTCGCATACAGGAGAGGATCTAATGCGCACTCCGCAGATGTTGCAACGATGTAAGCTGCTGTCGTATCGCACCGGAATATCATGTCCACACGCAAACTGTTGTTCAGATATCTAATCGTTAAAATAGTGCACCTGGAAGAGTCCCTTGAGATGGAATAGCTTCGCCTGCGAGGGTGTCCAGGGTCTCAATTGATGGGGGCATTAGGGGCCGTCCATAAATGACGTCACGAGATTTTGGACGATTTTTGACCCCCCCCCCCTCGTCACAAATGTATGACCCCCCCCCAGGTGCGTGACGTCATTTATGGACGGCCCCTTAGCAAACGCTGGAATGGCACGTGTACATAAGGATTTGAAATCTATAACCTATACCCGTTAAACACATTATTTGGTGATGCTGCTGCTTTGGCAGTGGTGTACAAGCACAATAATCAACAACAACAACCTCAACACGTTTGTCAATAATACTGCGTGGCCTTAGAAGGCAAATATATATATACTACGCGACGTTTTGGGCAATGGGCCTTCTCCATAGCACATGACATAGAAGGCGATACAGCACAATGTTCCATCTCTGGGTAGAGTGTTGCCCCCTTGCATGCATGAGTTTTCTCCGGGTGCTCTGTGTTTCTGCCACATTAATTGGCCGATAACAACTTAATATATAGAGGACCTCAGAGCTTGGGCAGCTGTTGGCGCCGGCTCATCCCCCTAGTCATTCTCACTCTTCGAGAGGGAGCAAATGCTTCGCGTGTTACAGAATTAAATGATTATGGTCGTGGTCGCAATTATAAAAGGCAATATTGTGATTTTGCTGCAGCTGAACAAGGTCGAAGTGGAGTCTGTGAATGTGTTGGGCACGCAAGTCGTCATTGCAGGTAAATAGAACTGGGTAAACGGTCGCATTGAAGTCATACACACTCCACACAATTTATCTATGTATATATATAGAATGGTGCCACCATTCTATCGAGGGCACGAGTTAACCCCCGGGGTTCTACCGCTTGGCTGTCCTCAAGCCAGTGTGCGTAGAGAGAGAGAGCCAAGTGCCACGTTGTTCCAGGTAAAGGTCCGGCCGCTGAACACCGTCGCGACGGTGGAGGGCTG
This sequence comes from Petromyzon marinus, assembly GCF_048934315.1. Lineage (NCBI taxonomy): Eukaryota > Metazoa > Chordata > Hyperoartia > Petromyzontiformes > Petromyzontidae > Petromyzon > Petromyzon marinus. The sequence goes on along the minus strand of NC_133709.1, from coordinate 1,223,385 downwards.
GGCAGAGCGCGGCAGCGTCGCGACGTTTCCACGACCTGACCCATGGGCCTGCGCGTGGCGTGCGGCGTGCGCAGCGTGCGTGGCCTGCGGGGTGCCCTCGGTGGTCTACACCAGCACGGTGAACGTGGTCTTCCATGGGGAGCCCATCCACCAAGGCGACGAACAAGCGCGCTACGTCCCACTGAACAAGGTCCCCCAAATTAAACAACGTTTTCATTTTAGACAGCGCCATGCATGCGATTGCATCCCACAGCGCTGCACGTCAAGTGTCCAGTTCTGCACACAAATGCGAAACCAAAACCCCACTGCTTAGCAAATACAAATGAATCTGAATTCTTCATCACCACCACCACCACCAATGTCTTCTAACGCCAAATTTACGTTGCCGAGAATTCCATCCTTGTCGAGACCCTCTCGGGGTGTTCCCAGGAGCTGCTGCTGCTGGGGTTCTTCGCCGCGTTTGCGCTTTGGAGTGGAGCCGGAGCGATCGCTCGATGCGCCGCCCGGGCTCGATGCTGTAACAGTACCGTGCGCTACTCTCGCTTCCGCACACGCAGTTCGTGGACCACTACTCGCGCACGAAAACCATCGCCGACCAAATGGTGCTGCTGGCGCACGGGACTCCTCTTGAAGGTCGAGTCCACCGCTCTCGAGACTGAATCCGCAACGATTACCTCCATAAAACAGGTTTATTGGGTTAGGTCGCGTAAATATGTCGCGTTAACACAAAAATATGTACGCGATCTAACCTAAAAAAAAACCTGTATGATGGATGATATCGATCGCAAAAGCCTACGCGTTAAACTGACGATTACCTCGCTCACTCGGTTTCAGTCGAGTACACTGCGGACCGGGGCTCTGACCGAATCGGTCCGTTTGTCTGTGGTGACGTGCGCACACAGGAGGCGGCTTGTTACGGACGTGCGTGCTGAGGCCCCCTGGGATCTATGGCCCTGGAGAACCGAGGCACATACCGAGGGTGGCGGTACCTCTCCCACGCGGGCACCTGGGTTGTAACGGGAACGGTCGAGCCGCGGGGTGGCGGCGGCTACGATGCAAGCGGCTGCCTCCAATCCGGCTCTGTGGAGGCAGCAGCGAGGGTCGGTGGATGGCACGGGAGGCGTTGTGAAGCTCCCTTCGCGTGCGTGCCGACGTGCCCATACGTCGGCTCGCCAGGACGAAGCGGCACAGCACTCGGTGCGCCAAATATCCTCATTTCCCATCGTACTCTGCGCAATGTGGCGTTGCGCGGGGTACGGTGCTGCGTATCCGACTTACTGGGGACCGAGGTACGGGCGGATATGCGATGGTCGTATTTGCGACGTCGCGCTGCACTTTTAACCGGTTTCGCTGATGCGTGGTGCCAACGCGAAGAGCCGTTTCTGCGACTGCCCCAACGACACAGAAATCCCCCTCCGCAGACGAACATCCGACGTCGCCTCTTCAGCTTCCGATTCGGCAGCCCGGACGTTCGCATCAACTGGGTGCACGTGGAGAACCTGGCGGAGGCCCACGTGCTGGCGGCGTGCGCCCTCGCGGCGAGCGGCACCGCTCCCCCGCCACACGGCGCCGTACGTGCGATCGAGCGCTCTGCAAAGGCTCCCCGTGCACCGCTTTAACGAGCCTCAAACGGACGCAATTCAAAGCTTGGTTTTTGAGATTTAAAAAAAATGACATTCAATTTAGCCGTAAAGTGCTCAAGCGTTTGAAGTTAATTTTATTTGTTACACGGATGATGCCGTTTAGCCAGTCGCTCTGTTATTGTGTGGTGCGTGGTGCGTTCGCACGGCGACACCAAAGACAAATGACGTCACCGTGCTGTCACTCATTCTCGTGCATCCCTGTCACTGCAGTGATCTCACTGAAGTGCCCTAGACCACGATTGTATTGTCTCTTTTTCATGAATGCAGCCTCAAACCATTTTCAGAACAAAGGACACACAGCTGAGGGAGATATATACGGGATGACAGAGCCGCAACTTTGTGTTTCGGGCCGCATAAACCTTTAACAGAGAAAGCTGCAAGCTACTGGAAATGGAAAATACCCTGGCGTTCCAACAGCACCGAGCCAATTCACATCGTAAGAAAACGAGAAAGAAGACTGAGAGCGCTCGTGGAAAAGGGTGGTTAACGGTGATGACAAATGGGGTCGAAGTTAGTGTAACTGTCAGGACTGTGCTGTATGCGTCGTGTTTCAAGTGTCACGTTATACTGCTCATTACTCAACTTTGTTGGGAGTCGTGTTCTGTGCAGCGGCTGTATAGTGCGCGTGTGTGTGCGCGTGTCCCTTTGTGCCTGTGCGCAGGGAGGCCAAGCGTATTTTATTAATGACGGAGAGGAAGTGAACGTGTTTCAATGGCTACAGCCGCTGGTTTGTCGTCGAGTTTTTATTCGTTACTATCACTATCATCATTGCCACTGCAAATCACACGATTGCCATCACACACACACACATACACCACCCATACCATCACTATTATGTATTAGTATCACCAATCAATAATACCAATACCCGCCAATTCGCCATAAATAACGGTGACATCACCACTGCGCTTGTGCCATGCCAGGTTGCACTTTGAGGCCACCACGTGAAGTGTCAAAGGCTCGCTGACAGATCTCGGGACAGACCCAGCAGGTTCCATGGGTTGGCTGACTGAGATGGCCGATATATGCACCAGCTGTACCCCCTACTATACCAGCCTAGGTGCAGGAGGTCACGGGACAGATCCAGCAGATTCCATGGGTTGGCTGACTGAGATAACTGGTAGATACACTAGTTGTACCACCAACTGTGCCAACTAGAATCACCACCAATACCGATACCACCACACTCATCACCACCACCATCAAGACAAGCGTCATCATATATTTGGGAGGGGGGGTGACGAACTCTATTAAATGCATATCACCTGTGGTCACTATTTGCTCCACCCCTGTTTATCGCATATATAAAACCGGTGCTGGTCATTCATGCTCAGGCAATGCTTCTGTTTAACAGTTTGAGAAGCTTGGGCACAGCATGCCTCGGACATGCGTACCTGTTCACCTGGTCTACGCTGCAGGTGCGAACTCACCTACATCCACGTTACGAATTGCCAAGTCCACGCGTGCATAATTTTACTTTCAAGTAGACCTCACGTCCACACGTAACATCGTGCACACGATGCCACGACCATCAATCAGCTTGACCTGAAGAAGTGCATTGCTATCTTGTCTTGGGTCAGCAACAAAATACTTTTGATCAAATGTGATATTTTAATGTTTTACATATGTTTGCGCGTTGTTTGAAACCCGTGGTTTTCCAGCCCGCTCAATGTTTTCTCATCACTTACAGATTTTACACAATATACTGCAGTAGTCACATGATACCACTGTATCTGCACTTGTTGTTACCTGCGTAAACCTCTGAGAGCTCTTCATGTCTTTTATGCCCCCCCTCTGCCCCTCCCCCCCCGTGTGGTTTGGCTGCAGCCCTGGCGATGGAATGGGTGCACCTACTGCTGAGGCCTTTGGTGGACCTCCCTCCACTCCTCACCAGGAGTGAGGTAGAGTCACCAAATACTCGATATTTTGTCAAATAATCCGCACCGAAATGCACTGAACTCTGGGGCAATCCATCGTACGGCATGGCACGGGCAAAAGAGGGTTGTGTGGACGTGCCGTGTGTTGTACGCTCTCTTGCACATGAGCCTGCAACACATTCGGACGGGATTTCACACGTCTCAAAATCATGTGACTGCGTAATCTAAATCTGGACCCACGGTCCCAAATATATTCTGGCCGTTTGAAACCAGCACCGGTGAGAGATGCATTCACGTCGCTTCTTTCGGGCTTCTGCGAGACGCTTACTCCCAAACGCCGATATGTCGGTGCGGCAGAGGCTTCGTCATCCAGCGGCCGTTTCAGAGCACTTCTTGCCAAATCTCCTCTGGGCGTTGGCATTTCTTGAGAGTTGACGTGAGGCAGCGATATCTGTAATCCAGGTAATCCAAACGGGGTCTTCTGGCTTGGGCCTGCGTGTTGAGCATTTCCTCTCTCACGATTGCTGACTCATCAGATGAACAAATTCCGATTGATGGGCGCCCGTGCAATGCACCTGTGGAATGCGGTCACCGCCGCTTTAATGTACTACGAGTCGGATATTTGGCGAACGGCACTGCAACACGCGGGCTCCAGGCTGCTGAGATGCGAGGAGAGAAACAGGGCACGAGGCACACGGGGAAAGGCTTTTAAGGGTCTTCAAAGTGCACGTTATAATAACGAGGCACGCATGCATAATAGAGCAGGTGGAGTTGCATTATTGACAGACATTGTTTAAGAAGTGCCGTGTGGAATTACGCCTCTGGGTCTATAATAATACCATTCCGCTTTGATGACCTCATTCATGGGATTCGGCGTGAACCTTAAACCGAGCGGTTACTTAACCCAAGCCGCCAGCCGTCGTGTTTCCCGGACACCATATTTATTTAATGCTGTGTTATTTACAATATAGTATTCACCTCGTGCCAACCGGTGCTGGAATCATCAGCAAAGCGACGCAATAGCTCACGTGAAATGTGAATAACAAGCCACCAATCAGAAAACAAAAGTCGCTCGTTTATATATTTATTTTAAAGTGATTAATGCGAGTAAAAGCACCGGTATAAAATGGGCGCCCGTCAATGCGAAGGTCATTGTGGTGACAATTGGCGAATGAATTCAAGTCACAACTACACGATGCCAAAATGTCACCAGACACTCGGCACCCTCCGGAGGAAGGCAGGGGCAGTCTCGGCTGGCCTCGTCACGGGCGGAGTGGCTGCCTCGCAGGAGACGGCGGGCAGCACCGGCCCAACAGAGTTGGGTTTCAATCGGGTGAATTGAGAGAGTTACTGACACGCCGCGTGCACTCTCACGCCGCAGCTTTGATTACGAGTGGAAACCCCCGCACCGCGTTCATCCACCGCAGGTCAAAAAGCCTGCTCTTCCTTCATCCTGCTCCACCTTGGAATGCTCTCCCATCGTCGTGTCCCCCTCCCAGTTCTTATCACTCTGCTCAATTCAAGCAACATTCACTTTTTATCTTTTATACCAATGCTGTAAGTTGCCGGCCGCTTGGCGTTCTCGTCCTTGAGGACCTCTGTGCTCAGCGACCAGGGGCATATTTTGTTCGTTTTTGAAAGTGCACACGTTTTTTTTTGTACGCGACGTCAATCGTCATTGCCTCCGGTGTGCTTCGTGTGTAGGTGTGGAACGTCGGCGTGACGCACACATTCTGCATCAGCAAGGCACGCCGCCAGCTGGGATACCGTCCACGAAAGTTCTGTTTGTCCGAGACGCTGGACGTGCCGAAGATCACCCGCATCAAGACGTGGCAGACAGGCGTCGCCCGGCATGAAGCGCTGATGTGGACCGGAGTGCTCCTGTGCTTCTGTCTTTTCGTGCTCCACTCTGTGGTGCTCTTACTGATGATGTTTTGAGGCCGTTGGATGATGCTACGCTGAGCGTTGTCGATGTGAAATGAACAGCACGTTTCTCAATATTGAAAATGCTGTCAGTGTAGGGCACTTATCCATCACTTAATTGTAGTACAGGAACAGGGTTTTTTTTACACTTTGTGAAATGGCTCGATTCACCGATAGTTGAAAATACAAAAAAATCAGAACAGTTCCGAAGAGAGAGAATTTATATTTTATTCCAATGGCAAAAGTGTAAAAGAAAGTAAATGCATAATTTGAGCAACTTACCCCTCGAAAAATTACCCCCAAATATCACCACCACCACCACCACCCATTGTCATTTTCTACATGGACGAATAGCAAAACTACATTAACTCTTCTTTGGTTCTTTCGGTAAAGTCACGTAGAATGAGAATAAAATAATAAATTGATAAAATAACACAATAAAATTCTCACGACGATTTGGCCACAACACAAGCGGCCTTCATCAGGTGAAGGGACGAGACTGTCTGGAGGACAGCGCTGGAGCGAAAAAGCCATGCTCAGATCGCGACCTTTAAGCTGTGTGAGAAGAAACAAAGCGCCTTGACAAAGGAATTAGCATAGAATTTAGCATTGAAATGGCTGAGTGATTAGCTTGTGACTGGTCACAGAAATGGCTATGTTAAAGTTAAAGCATACACATCCGCATAGGCACCCCTTGACAAAGGAATTAGCATAGAATTTAGCATTGAAATAGCTGAGTGATTAGCTTGTAACTGGTCACAGAAATAGCTATGTTAAAGTCAGAGCATACACATTCACAGAGGCACCTAGTACAAATCAAACAGGAGAATTTAGCATTGAAATAACTAGGCGAATTTAGCATTGAAATAACTGAGTGATTAGCTTGTGACTTACATTAACTCTCCCGAGGCCCTCTTGTCGTAACTAGTAGACCTCGACATTGGCATTTATCTCCTGAACAGATTGCCAAAGATGAGAATACAACATTTGTGCAGCACCCGGCATCTTCATCTTGATCAAGGGACTGACAAACATTTTAGACATTTCATTATCATCATAAACCAGTCAACCGACTGATCGATGAAGTAATTGGATGAAGGTGTTTATTCATGGAAAGCAAATACTCTACTGCAGTCACACAACACCATGTAATGAGCACAACCAATCTTAATAAACTCGACATTCGATGAGCGACAGGATTGTGGAAGATCAGCTATGCACATGAGACTTGAAATCTACTGATAACAATACTATACTGCAATTAAGCCAAAAAGCCAGTGCAGTATACAGGAGTAAGACTATCGATTATTTATTTGGAAGTGTCAAGACTCCTTCTCAGGATGGTCCTGCATTGGAGATGTGCAGCCATTTCCATGATTTATGGTTTGGGTGCGGCATTACAAAGGAGACGAACGCAATAACGTGGAAATTTAAAGAAGACCGATTACAATGGAATTTGTCAAACGCCCGACTTGATATTTAAAACACAAAACGAAGTAAGAAAAGTGGATGCCTGAAAAAGGGGGGGGGTGGTTGTGGTGGGGGGGTCGTTTATATTTTTAGTGACGTTTTGGCGCGAAAAATCCAGCACGAATTTGTACAAGATTTTCGCCCTCGTTCTCCGGATTATAAGACGCACCCCCCCCCCCCCTCCCCGTAAACGTGTGCCCGGTGGCAATAACGGTCCGTGAAATGTGGTCTTATGCGTGCTGGATTACAAGACGCACCACCATCAACTTTACAATTAGAACACACGGCGGGGGGGGGGGGGGGGGGTGAAACTGTGTCTTATAATCTGGAGAACGCGGGCGAAACTCTTGTACGAATTCCTGGTGGATTTACTTGTGTTTTAAAAGTCCGGCCACTCCACTGCAAGTGCCGGGACCAAGTCGGGCCTCTCCACTGCAAGTGCCAGGGCCAAGTCGGCGAGCACGCGACCTCACGGCATTCCAGCGACCCCAGGGACTTGTGAGCCAGGACTTGTGGGCCAGGACTTGTGAGCCAGGACTTGTGAGCCAGGACTTGTGGGCCAGGACTTGTGAGCCAGGACTTGTGGGCCAGGACCTGTGGGCCAGGACTTGTGGGCCAGGACCTGTGGGCCAGGACTTGTGGGCCAGGACTTGTGGGCCAGGACCTGTGGGCCAGGACTTGTGGGCTAGGACCTGTGGGCCAGGACTTGTGAGCCAGGACTTGTGGGCCAGGACTTGTGAGCCAGGACCTGTGAGCCAGGACCTGTGGGCCAGAACTTGTGAGCCAGGACTTGTGGGCCAGGACTTGTGGGCCAGGACTTGTGGGCCAGGACTTGTGGGCCAGGACTTGTGGGCCAGGACTTGTGGGCCAGGACTTGTGGGCCAGGACCTGTTGGCCAGGACTTGTGGGCCAGGACCTGTGGGCCAGGACTTGTGAGCCAGGACTTGTGGGCCAGGACTTGTGAGCCAGGACCTGTGAGCCAGGACCTGTGGGCCAGAACTTGTGGGCCAGGACCCAGCAAGGACCGGGAGCGAGCGGCGTGGAGCCGGGCGAGGCCTCTGTCCTCCGAGTCCTCAGAGTCCATCTCAACGACGAGGGGCCTCATCAGACAGACTCCTGCGACACTTTTATCCTCATCAGACAGACACCTGCGACACTTTGATCCTCATCAGACAGACTCCTGGGACACTTTGATCCTCATCAGACATACTCCTGGGACACTTTGATCCTCATCAGACAGACTCCTGCGACACTTTGATCCTCATCAGACAGACTCCTGCGACACTTTAATCCTCATCAGACAGACTCCTGCGACACTTTGATCCTCATCAGACAGACTCCTGCGACACTTTGATCCTCATCAGACAGACTCCTGCGACACTTTGATCCTCATCAGACAGACTGCTGGGACACTTTGATCCTCATCAGACAGACACCTGGGACACTTTGATCTTCATCAGACAGACACCTGGGACACTTTGATCCTCATCAGACAGACACCTGGGACACTTTGATCCTCATCAGACAGACTCCCATACCCAGGGTACCCAGGCGCCAGTGTTGAAGTGGGTAGGGGTGATTCCGTGGGTACAGTAGGTGCATGATTGGCCGCCTCTAGAAGGGTACGAGCGGGTCGTTGAGCGTATGCTATTGTGTTCTGTATGCCATTGTGTTCTGTATGCTATTGTGTTCTGTATGCTATTGCGTTCTGTAAGCTATCGTGTTCTAAATCTTGACTTAAAGCTTTCGTGACTGCAGGAATTCATATTCTTTGGGTCTTTAGATAAAGTCACGTATTGTGTTCTGTGAGCTCTTGTGTTCTGTGAGCTCTTGTGTTCTGTGAGCTCTTGTGTTCTGTATGTTATTGTTTTCTTTTGATAGATGTTGCGTCGCGAGATACACACGGCACACCGATGTGGATACAGAACGCACACCGTGTCAACCCATACGGTTTACCCTGTAGTCTTGTGCAGGGAAATTGAGTTTCTAGGTTCACGTGGCCTCCAGCCGTTTCAATAGGGGCTAACAACAAAACATTTGTGTGTTTGTCTGTGTTTACTCCCTTGTGATGGGGCTTTGTAGGATGAACATTGAGATTTCTAAGGGGCACGGGGTGATCAATAAGGTCTGAATTGGTCTGTAATGAGGTAGGGCACTGACAAGGGGTTGACGGCTATGAGAACCCAGTGCAAGTGACTCAACCCTGCAGCCACAGCACGAACTTAACTTCCGTCAAGGTCCTCGATCTCCGGCCCTTGCGAGTGCAATGTGTGTGATCGCGCAATAGCTTGAGGTTGTTGAGCCTGCTTATGTCTTTTTGGTGTAATAAACAACGCAGCCTAAGCGTTATTTTTATTGTTGGTCTCTCAATCCCCGCTCACCTTGACGGGCGCTGTAGCGTCCCTTTGCGTGACAATCGCCTGGGGCAAAATTGAAGGTGGGCCGAGGTCAAAACGATTATTAAATAGATGCACAACACGAGGCTTGGAGAGCTTTTTTGAAAAAACAATTAAATTAATGAAAAGCGATGTTATCAGTGGGACCCAGAGCAGTGCCCGATTATATGATTATAGTAGGAAAAGTAGCTACATACAGTGAGGGAAAAAAGTATTTGATCCCCTGCTGATTTTGTACGTTTGCCCACTGACAAAGAAGTGATCAGCCTATAATTTTCATGGTAGGGTTATTTGAGCAGTGAGAGACAGAATAACAACAAAAAAATCCAAAAAACGCATGTCAAAAATGTTATAAATTGATTTGCATTTTAATGAGGGAAATAAATATTTGACCCCTCTGCAAAACATGACTTAGTACTTGGTGGCAAAACCCTTGTTGGCAATCACAGAGGTCAGACGTTTCTTGTAGTTGGCCACCAGGTTTGCACACATCTCAGGAGGGATTTTGTCCCACTCCTCTCTGCAGATCTTCTCCAAGTCATTAAGGTTTCGAGACTGACGTTTGGCAACTCGAACCTTCAGCTCCCTCCACATATTTTCTATGGGATTAAGGTCTGAAGACTGGCTAGGCCACTCCAGGACCTTAATGTGCTTCTTCTTGAGCCACTCCTTTGTTGCCTTGGCCGTGTGTTTTGGATCATTGTCATGCTGGAATACCCATCCACGACCCATTTTCAATGCCCTGGCTGAGGGAAGGAGGTTCTCACCCAAGATTTGACGGTACATGGCCCCGTCCATCGTCCCTTTGATGTGGTGAAGATGTCCTGTCCCCTTAGAAGAAAAACACCGCCAAAGCATAATGTTTCCACCTCCATGTTTAACGGTGGGGATGGTGTTCTTGGGGTCATAGGCAGCATTCCTCCTCCTCCAAACACGGCGAGTTGAGTTGATGCCAAAGAGCTCCATTTTGGTCTCATCTGACCACAACACTTTCACCCAGTTGTCCTCTGAATCATTCAGATGTTCATTGGCAAACTTCAGACGGACATGTATATGTGCTTTCTTGAGCAGGGGGGCCTTGCGGGCACTGCAGGATTTCAGTCCTTCACAGCATAGTGTGTTACCAATTGTTTTCTTGGTGACTATGGTCCCAGCTGCCTTGAGATCATTGACAAGATCCTCCCGTGTAGTTCTGGGCTGATTCCTCACCGTTCTCATGATCATTGCAACTCCACGAGGTGAGATCTTGCATGGAGCCCCAGGCCGAGGGAGATTGACAGTTCTTTTGTGTTTCTTCCATTTGCGAATATCGCACCAACTGTTGTCACCTTCTCACCAAGCTGCTTAGCAATGGTCTTGTAGCCCATTCCAGCCTTGTGTAGGTCTACAATCTTGTCCCTGAGATCCTTGGAGAGCTCTTTGGTCTTGGCCATGGTGGAGAGTTTGGAATCTGATTGATTACTTCTGTGGACAGGTGTCTTTTATACAGGTAACAAGCTGAGATTAGGAGCACTTCCTTTAAAAGTGTGCAAATAAACCTACCATTAAAATTATAGACTGATCATTTCTTTGTCAGTGGGCAAACGTACAAAATTAGCAGGGGATCAAATACTTTCCCCCTCACTGTGTGTAGTAGCTACGGGCCCCGCACTTTCAAGGGCCCCGCGCTAAATGCTTTCAAGCTGTCAACTCCGTTTCAGTGAGTCTGCACTTGCTCTACTACTATAGTACTATACCGCCTTTAACTTGGATGAACGACCCGGTGTTTAATGTTAGCGATTTGTCGTATTATCTGGGTGTACAGCAAATGAAAGCATATAATTACTTTACTATGCAAGTTAAACATTTGTCTTCTTTGGTTCTTTCGGTAAAGTCACGTAGAATGACTTTACCGAAAGAACCAAAGAAGATGAATCCTTGCAGTCACGAAAGCTTTAAATCGAAAATTAAACATTTGTGTTTAATATTTGTGTGTTTTTTATATTTAGGGCCCCTTTATAACATCTGCAATTTTTTTCACCTACGTGACTTTACCGAAAGAACCAATGAGTATGGATCCTTGCAGTCACGAAAACTTCAAATCTAGAATCTGCTACAGGCCCCGCACTAGCTTAATCCGGCACTGCTGCATGTTACGGGATGGATCGGAAACAGGGAAATTCACAATTGGAACCAAAAAACTTAAAAGCGTGCAAAGCAGCATGGAAATGTGCATAATCGGGATTAAAATTGAGACACAGGAAGAGGAACAAACGGATAAGGCAGCATACTCTCATCAGAGACAGCGTAATTGGCCTTCAACCAAGCCGGTTCATGTGATGAATTCGAGTGACGTGGATCGCAATCGGCCTCATTTAAATTCGCTTGCCCGGGGAGGCGTGGGTGACCCGGGCAGGGAAAGCAGGCGAGCGAGGCCTGATCGCGGGGCGGTAGGCCTCAACCAGATGACGTCATAGTGGCTACTTCACGTCGTGCATAATTAACAATATATTCATATTTGTCGTTTCCCTATCCTACCCAATAATCGAATCGTTACAATAACCCAACATTGATTCACCTCCATTCCTCGGTTGCCACATCTTATCAGCAAAAACCCAACCAACAGTAAACATGTGATTATTGCTTTGGCAGTGGTGCAATCAGCATAAAAAAACTAAATACATTCGTCAATACTGGCCTTTCTTCATTACGCATAGAATGGCCCACGAATTTAATATTTCCCAACGGTTCAAAGTCAACACACTCATCAACAACACTGCCTTAAAATAAAAAAAAATATATAATCGGCAATGTTTCGGGCAATGGCCCTTCATAGCGAATACGCGGGCTCGAGAGACCAATACGAGTTGGAGACTGCAAGACACTCCGTGTGGGCACGATGCCCAGGTTTAAAATGGAGACTTTGAATAGTTACGTTAACTCGTACTGCAGTCAGCAACCGATTCATTTTTATTCCCCACGAAAGCCTCTCCTCTCATCCTTCAACTCCCTCCCTCCCCTACTCCTCAAATTCTCCCTCCCACTCCCTCCCCAATTCCCGACCCCTCCACCCCACCCCTCCTGCTCCCTCCCTCCCTCTCCCCCTTCCACTCCTCATTTTCTAGCCACCCCACCTCCCCTCCATCCCAACCCCCACCCTCATTCCCCCCCTCCACCCCCACCCCTCAACCCCCCCCACCTCTGCATCCCCCCCCACCCCTCAACCCCCCCACCCCTCCAATCCCCCCCTACAATCCCCCCCACCCCTCCAATCCCCCCACCCCTCCAATCCCCCCCTACAACCCCCCCACCCCTCCAACCCCCCCACCCCTCCAATCCCCCCCTACAATCCCCCACCACCCCTCCAATCCCCCCCACCCCTCCAACCCCCCCACCCCTCCAATCCCCCCACCCCTCCAATCCCCCCCTACAATCCCCCACCACCCTCCAATCCCCCCCCACCCCTCCAACCCCCCTACCCCTCCAATCCCCCCCTACAATCCCCCCTACCCCTCCAACCCCCCCCCTACAATCCCCCACCACCCCTTCCATCCCCACCCCACTCTATAAAACCTTGCCCCCTGCCCCTTACGTCACACGACTCGACCAATCGGCGCACGAGGAAGCGGCGGCCGAGTGGTGGGTGGCGCCCGGGCAGTTGGCGCATCACGACGGGGGTGGGGTAGGTGGGTGGGGGGCACGGCAACAAAAGCCTCGCAGCTCGCCGCGCTCGCCTCTCGCTCGGCCTCTTGCCGCCACCAGCCGCCTACAGCCAACGCCGCCTCGAACCATGGGAGACGAGAAACCCAAGGTGAGAGGCGCCTCCGTCCCTCGCCGCTCGCGTTGATTCGCCGCCGCTGTTGCCGGTGGAGGTGGCGGCGAGGAGGTGGTGGTGAGGAGGAGGGAGGAGGGAGGATCGCCTCGCGTTTTTGTCGTCCCCGCGTCCCGCGCTCGCTGTTGCCGCCATGTTAACGACGACGACGATGGTGCCGATGCGACAGGCCCCGGCCCCGTGCCACCCTCTCTCTCTCTCGCGATTGCCGCGCTCCGAAGCTCGCCTCCGGGAACGATGTTCGCGCCACCCGATCGACCGACTTCCTCGTTGCCCTCCAACCTTCACCGCCGTCCCCAAGTCGCCGGCGGTGTTATTCTAAAGAGGCCTTCCCCAACTACTCCCGCCTGGGCTGCGGCGTCTGCACAATGATGGGCCGCCGAGCACTTCGCCGATCGCGCCACATTTCTCCCGCTTGTTTTTGTTGTTGCGTTCTGGGGGTTTCGCGCGACGAACGAGACGGGGTGGGTGCGGGGGGTTTAAGATGTTCGCCTTTTAGCTCGCTCGGGGGTTATTTTTGATGTTGTTGTTGCTGTACGGTTGAGGAGACTTTAAGTCTTTACGAGATGCGTCCGCCCCGGCCTCTTCCCTTGGCCAGGCCTGGCCCTCCCGAAGCCCGGCGCGCCAAGGCCCCCGCGTGGCCTGTGTCCCGCCCGCTTGGCACATGGCCGTGCTGCTGCTGCTGCCCCAAGAGGCCCGCCCAGCCGGCCGAGTGGCCGGCCGGCCTGCGCCGCTGCTGCTTCCACTCCCCCAGCCCCCTTCTCTCTCGACCTGCGCGGCCTCCTATCGCTTTCATTGTCCCTTCCTCCTCGGCCTGCCCGGCCTCCTGTGGCCTAGCCGGGTTTCCCCAATCACAATACATCATGCTGCGGTAACCTTACACGCTGTGCTTTTAGCCCCCGAACCACCCTGCCTATGGCCCTGCTTGTATGTTGAACTTCTTTCGCACCGTACGTAAGCCAACCGCGCTCGCTCTTCTGCGGCCCCGCTTCGTCTTGTACGGCCTAACGTGGCTGTCCGTGTCTCTACCTGGAATCTGAATAATCCTCACCCAACCATGTCCAGATCTGCCCGTTGCTTCCCAGGGCCAGCCAAACTTGGTGCATGGCCAGCCCTCCGGCCCTTTTTGGTGCGGCCTGCCCCTTTTCTGGACCTGTAATGCCCGAACATCCTAGCACCGTCAGGTTATTGATCGTCCCCCACTGCGGCCCACGACGATCTGGTGGTCTTCACTTGGTGCCCTGCCGTGTCCCAGCATGGCCAAGCTGCCCCCCACACGCACACAAAGCCACTTAAACTTCTCATGGGGGCGCCATGATGGCGTGCACAATCGCGGTGCATCTTGGTGGCTTCCACCGCGCTGTGCTGACCGAACTTCCCACCGCTCCTCTCGCTTCTCGACGGCGATTGCTTGACACAGGATGGGGAAACATCTCTCGCGTGCACGCTGTGGTGTATGCAAGCATGCGTACTCAATGTTCACTCAATGTTTCGGGGGGGGGGGGGTCGAGCCGAGGCAGCAGACTTAGCGGGGAGATGTGGCAGTATGTACAAGAACAACAGCAGGCCGCTAAGAATTGTTTTTAATTAAAATACAGCAACAATAAAATGCACATTTCCCCGGTGTAGGGCACGTGTAAGCAGCAGTACGTGTTGTAAATTTGCTGTGACTCCAGCCCCGCGACTCTTTTGGGTTGGCTACATTCTTGCACGTGGCTGAACGGCGTGGGTAGGTGCTCAAGTCGTCAATTGTGTACAATGTGCATTTACAGTGGCTGGTGAACTTCCAGTCACCAGAAGCTACTTGCTGCTAAATCACATCTCGCCTGAAATTCTGCAGCTCCCCATTAGCCTCGATTTATTCTATTGTTTTATTGCAGTTAATTTCACCCCCCCCCCCATAAAACTCCCGATATTACATCGCGTGCATGCCGAATGTATGCCCTGTATAAATTACACAATTGTCTTCTGTGTACAACTCCTGCGGTCCGTTGTTTCTCGCCTCTGGTCTTGGGCCTCTTGCAAGCGCTTGTCTCTGGCACATGCTGTACCTACACAAAGCCGTGTTCCTTTTGAACGTCTGGTGGTGCCGCAGGAGGGAGTGAAGACGGAGAATGATCACATCAACCTGAAGGTGGCGGGCCAGGACGGCTCCGTGGTGCAGTTTAAAATCAAGCGGCATACTCCTCTGACCAAGCTGATGAAGGCGTACTGCGAAAGACAGGTGAGAGCAGCCAGCCGTACAATGACTTGCCGGTAGTGCCTGCGTTTCCATAACCCCGTTTGTGTTCACTTCGAATCCTGCTCACAGCATCCCCGCCCACCCCCCCCCCCCCAAGTATTCGTGTTGCACAAAGTACAGCTACAGCATTCTGAGTAATGGATGTCCCTGTGCGCTGCTTGTTTGTATCGAGTGCATCTTGATCTTTTCCCCGCTAGCATGTACAATGAGTAATTGTTCTCTCGAGAGGTAGATCTGTAAACCGCTGGAAAACAATTTCATGTTGCTCCTAAGGCATTATTTCGATTTTAATGCAATCGTGTTTTTGTTCTGTAACACAGGGGCTGCAAATGCGTCAGATAAGATTTCGGTTCGACGGGCAGCCCATAAATGAAACGGACACACCAGCACAGGTGAGAAGTTTACGTTACAGCATCGCGAAGCTCGCGATCACGCGCTTGGCGAACACCTGCACTTTTAAAAAGCTACGCGTAGCTGCAGCTGTACGTTACACACAAGCTTGCAAGATAACCAGGGTGGACCCAGTGGCCCACGATAGATTTTGAATGGTAACGAGCAAAAGTTGGGGCCCAGGTCGCTTTTGGAAAACTAAATAGCGCAGTGGGCTTCACCTGGTAAAAGTCTAGTTTTGATTTATTTTCAGTGATATGTTTACCTTTCCTATAATTTTGCACTCCCATCGTTTTTTTGTATTTGTTGTAACTTTCTGACCCCGTGCCCCGAATTGACATTTGTGAATAAAATGAGCTTAATAGTTAATCGGATTTCTCCCAGCATAAATATTCTGATTTGTGGGTTAACTCTGTAACCAGAGGTAATGTTAAAGGTGTGTGTTATCTTTGTTGCTCGACAGTTGGAGATGGAAGACGAGGACACCATTGATGTTTTCCAGCAGCAGACAGGAGGCGGTTGCTAAGCAGACAGTGGCAGTACCTGGCCTCCCACTGAGTAAAAAAACTTAAAAAAAATGGTCGCGTTTCTTTTTACTGTTCTGTCAACTCGGCCCCCGAAGTTATCCCCCCACGTTCAATAGCGTCGAAGCAAGCGGCATTGCTGAAATGGAAAAAGGACCAGTATGTTGTGTTAACACCATCTGGAAATAAAAGTAAGGAAAATGCAGTCATTTACAAGGGTCCCGTATCTACGCCTTCAGAATTCTTGTCAGTTTTAGTAATTAAATCTTACTCGCTAAATGGAGCACCTTCATTTTTTTAAATTCTCGCTAATGCATACATTTTTCCAAAGCTAATGCTGACATACTGTAACTGCTGGTTTTGATGGCAATGGTGGCCATCTTGAATTATGTACACCTTTCTGCAAGTGACAGCCCAATTATTAGGCCCCATTGATATGTGTAGTGCATTATCCAAAAGACCCTGAGTGGAAGCCCACATTGATTAATCTTTTTGTGATGGTTTGTAATTTCACTTTGTTTAATTAGAATGTAATAAATGGTCCTGTCCTATACCATTTGACTCTGATGAGCATTCGTTATGATTTAAAAGGATTCACAAAGGGTTTGTCGCATTTAATTTTCCGTGCATGTTGTAGTGAATGCAGTCTGTATTTGTGTAGAGGTTGGAGGATGGAAACGTCCAAGAACAGCGGAGTTGATCAGTTTCTACTGAAAAGGTGTAGCTTGGGAATTGAGGTAGGATTTGTGAATCTTTTTAAACAAAGTGCTGCCATTTTCCTCGCTATATTTTTAGCTAAGTTTTACTTTTCCAAGAGTGTACAAACACAGTAGGCTTTCATGTTTATTGGTCTTATCTTTTGTTTACTTGTACTTCACGTTCATTTAATAAAGTGTTTAAAAGTTACGTCATCAGGAGTGTTATGTTTTCAACCAAATGTCTGATTTCTGAAAGCAGGTTCGTGTGCAACCTTTACAGCAGAGTGGCTGATCTGATTTCAAGCAAACCATGAACTCGATAATGCCTTCATAAAGCAGTTGAGGGTTATTTCAAGAACTCTTTTTGCAAACTCGATTTACCTCAAAGGTTTTTGGGTTAGATCGTGTTATTTGTGTCATAACCCTCCACCACCCGACACGGCAAATCAGCAAAAAAGTGTAACGTTGACAAAAGACAATTCACTACTTTAGCCCACCGGTGTGAAGAGAATCCACAATATTTACAGTTTGAATACGACGTTTCGCTAGTAATTACATCCAGCATCATCGGGCAATAATATTGGTCGCGAATGCCTACGTGTTATCGATTTAGCTCGATGCTACACAATTTATGTCGTGCGTCCCACTTGAATGATTTGTAAAACGTCCTGAATCCTTACTGCATTCCAATCCTCACTTGTCCTCTTACTCATTTGTGGATGGCAAATTGTTGAGGGGAGGTGCTACTGACTGGTGAACATGTACTGTACAACCATAGGTCGTGTTCATTCCAAGCCCATTCAAAAACAAGGTCATTGGAAATGGGACCAAATTAAATTTGGCGACTGCCCTGATTTGAGGAAAATATGCCGAGAGTAATTTCATCCACATGCATTATTAAAATAACCATTTTAATCTTACTGTTAAATGTAAAAACAAAATTGCATTCACAATTCCAATCCTGGCCATGGGTGAGAAGCGCTTCTAAGGGGCGCCATCTTGAATTCCAACCTCAGCATTTTCTGCTTGAGTCGTTATTACATCCTCCGCCGCTAGGAGTCGGTACATTCACTAGTTATTACATTCTCCACCACTAGGTGGCCGCACTGGATAGTCGAGCTTTGCTTAACCGAGTGAAAAAAGTCGAAACCTGGAAATTTTTTTTAGCAGCAAGTGACCATTCAAAGCTGATATCCTTTTCGAAGCGGACTGCATGCACCAAAAGTGAAGCCTGAAATTCCAATCGTGCTCATCCACCAGTGGACATGACGTGTCTGGGTTCATGTGGATTGCATGGCGTCACTCCACCATTCGTGGTACTCTTAACACCACACGTGAGGTGTCGATTGACGAGATAGAACTGGAAGACGAGCAGGAACACCAAATTCTGACGCACAAATACTGCTTTATAGTTGCTTGGACAACATCAGGTGGGTACATTGATATGGTACAAGGATATGCTTCGACACAAACACAACAGCTGCAATGACGTTGCACTAATACAGGGAAGCCGTGCTTGTTATGCACCTACATTAACAGCAGTTATTGTTCTCAATGTACACACCACACCAGCAACGTCGTGAGACGGCACACACACACACCTTTAACGTTTACAGTGCACAACAATTTCATCCGCATTTGTTCATTAATTACAAGTCGAGAGTAACAGCAGGTTCCTTTGTTTTGCAAGTTATGGATCTGTACAGAATTAGTTTCATGTTTTTTTTTAAATATTTTAAAACGGGTAGTGTTTACACAAACATGCTGTTAAGCCGAGGTAAAAGATTTAAAATAAGGATTTAAGGTGTCCCGAGTTGCTCGCATGGCAGGGTTCGCAACTGCGGTCGCGCAAGCTCCACCATGTCGGACTCTGAGCCGGGGTTGGGGTTTTATCATCGATGGACTTCCCCGGGGGGTTGACGACCACCGCAGATTCTCGCCACAGGTTAGGGGCCACAAAACGATGCTCAAGCAACTTGAGCCGACCTCGGGAACGGCAGATCAGAGCATAATGGCGGGGGGGGGGGGGGGGGGGGTGTGAATCGGACCCTGTGTGTGTATTGGTATTTGGAATTCCAAAGTGATGCACTGTTGTCCTTCCCCAAAACCTCCGATTAGCTGGCTACGTACGGTGCAAAAGTTCAACATATTGAAAATTAATAACTTTACAGTTGTTTGCATTTTTTAAAAGGTTTTTTTGATTCACAATTTCAACTTACTATGTTAACATCGGGAATACCGATAAGATGACAAGCCCTTGACAATGCACGCGATCCACGGTGGAATTGTGGCGAACCTTCGGGAAAACTTTGTGTAAAGTTTCCGTTACTTTCCTACCCTCTAACCCACCCCCTCCTGTGCAGGGCAGCTGGCTCCATAAGACTGCATTACATCTCATTTTCAAGTGGAGGAGGTGGGTGGGGATCCCAATGCATTATTTCATTTTGTGTGGAGCAAGGACGAGGGTGAGGGATGCCTTTCCCTGCGGTCTCACCGCACCGCCCTCGGTGCGCTGTGCAACATAACGAGAGCCGTCATCGCAAACGGACAACACAAAAAAAATCAAGTTGAATAAATACAATAACGAAAATAATAAACGCAACCACCCAAGTCCGCACACGTTCACCGAGGGTTCAAGATTAAGTACACTCTCCTGTGCCCGTGTTTCATTCGCATACAATTAAGGCTGCATAAACACTGCCCCAGGCAATGACTTTCACAAATGTTTCTTTATACGGGGCGTACATTTGTCTTGCTATGGGGAGTCCCCAAACGCCGGATCTTGCGATGTTCACGGTTAACTAGCAAGCCCGTTTCTGGATTCTGATTCGGCATCATTCAAGTTGAGCGAAACTTGAATTTTTTTTTGACAGGAAAGTTAAAACGAAGCTCGGAGATGTTTCGCTGCACGTTTGTGGCGAAGGCTGCAATCGACCGAAGCAATCACTGCCACCTTGCTACGATTATGTAAAAATGTCTTAGGACCGCTGCAGTCCGACCGGCCTCGATCACTCCGCGGTTGCCAACAGCCCCGTGAGAGCGAAAAGCGCTGCACGCAACCCCGGGGGGGGGGGGTTGACCACACCAGCAGGGTGAGCTCAATTCTACAGCCACCGTCGAGGGGCCTGCCGTGTGGTCCAAAGTTATCTTCTTTTCTGTCACACGATTAATCACATGGGCACGTGAAGGGTTTTTTCATTGATTAGTGAGATTTTCGGAAAATGAACACCAATACAAAAAAAAATGCACAACTCGACGAATCAAATTTCAGGGCGGCCTCGGCGTTCAGGCCCCCCGGGGGGGGCAGCCACGACAGCGGCGGCTTGGTAAAACCCCCGGGCGTAAAATGGAACGCGTCGCCGTCGCATGCAAACTCACGGTCGTCAGTGTGTGGACACCTGACCAACGCGGAGTTCCATTTTTAACGTGGGGGAGGTGGGGGGGTGGATTTCGTTTTCTCTTTTAGTGCAGTACAAAGTGAGTACAATGAGCTCGTTTGGAACCGGACTGCTGGAGAAAGTCCTCCACACCCCAACGACACCGGCTGGCGAGCAGGCGGGTGGGTGGGGGAGGAAGCGCGCGGGGTCACGTGACCATTCGTCCCCCCCTACACCCCCCCATGGATCCGGCAGTGCGGGTGAATAGGCGACTCTTGGAGCGCTTCTGCTCTGTGGCTGCCGTTACTCTTCGGGGCACATGACTTGCCAGACGATGAGGTGGCTACGCTCGGCTTTCGTGACGACGGGTTTCAACTTCCCCAAGCTGTCATCGGTGTCCTCCTCTTCCCCATCGCCTGCACGCAACACAGACACACGTGCGCACATACATATAGACACGTGGACAATTGTGCACAATAATGCAATAACCGGGATATCCTCAAATGTTCTCCACAGGAATAGTTATAAATCTGGGTCTCAATGGCACAGAGTCGGTCCTTGATTATGATGCTCCTCCTAGTTTAAGTTCTATTCTTAGATTACATTTGTTGAGAATGTCTGTAACCTTGGGTGACATTCCTTGATCCGAAGCCTTCTTCTTTCTCTCCTCACGTCTCTCATCTCTTACCTTCGCCTGGGCAACGTCTTCCGTATCTACAATTGTCCTACCCTTTCTGCTGCTGAAACCCCGTGTGTTGGTTTTGCCACATCGAATAGACGACTGAAAGTCTCTTCCCTGTGGCCTTACATCCTTCACTGCAAAACTCGACGATTCAAAACTCCAGAGTTTTAACTTGCACTTTATCAAGGATATCACAAAACGCCAATTACCAAAATCACTCCCCTGCCTCCCAATTTGAGCTAAAATCAAACGATAGCACCCCCACGGTTTAAAAAATCCTAAATAGTCTTACACCAGTCGACCTCCCTCCTCGCCAGTCTCCCCCGTTCAGACGGTTTCTCCCTCTCCTCTGCTGCCCCTAATGTTTAGAATTCTCTTCTCCTGGTGGTCCACGCTGCTGATCCCCCCCCCTCCACCTCTAATCCTTCTCGCCTGTGCTCTTCACAAGTTAAGTCCTAATTACACTCTCCCTGATTTCTCCCACTCTCTTCGTCCTTCCATCTTTATCCTAATTGTCACCCGGCCCCATTTCCTTTCTCTGGTTCCACAAGTTAAGAGACGCGGTCCCCTTCATCGTTCAACTCATCACAGTGCTAGTATGGCCAGCCCTGCTGGAGAGTTTCGCTGTGCAAACACCGAATCCAAAAATGCCTCGGAACCAATAGATCTTTTACGAGCACGGTCGGCTGCATGCATCGTGAATGTGAGAATCCATTTTCATTCAACAAGTCGATACATTCCAAGTCACGTGGCTGCAGTAAGGAGGAGGCGGGCTGACCCGCGTGACCGGTTTTGACCGGTTGACCCGCGCGACCGGTTTTGACCGGTTGACCCGCACGACCGGTTTTCCCGCACGACCGGTTTTTACCAGTTGACCCGCGCGACCGTTTTTTACCAATTGACCCGCGCGACCGGTTTTGACCAGATGATCCGTGTGACCGGTTGACCTCCATGGCCGGTTTTACCCGGTCGGACCGTGCGCGCAGTCTCATGGGGGAGGTGCGGCGGGGAGGGGGGGGGGGGAGCACCGACCGATGCGGAAGTCGATGTAGCCCTCTCCACCGCTCATCACCAGCATGGACTTGAGGTGCTGCTGCGGCTGCTGCACCATGGGGTGGTGCGTCTCGCTCGTGGGGGACAGCGCAGTCTTCTCCCCAAAGTTCTCCGAGCAGCTCCTGCTCAGCAGGCACGCTCGCGCCGAGCCTGCCGCGGGCGCGGGCGGGGAGAGAGCGCAGAGTCAGCGCCGACGGCACGACCGTAGCGAGGAGCGCGGTGGCCGCAGCCTCGATGCCCGCGGACCTTCACGGCCTCCAGCTGCGTCGCGAGGCAGGCAGAGTCGGCAGAAACTCGGGGAGGACTTCGTCCAGCAGTTGATTTATCGTGGCTGGTGATTGTTGATGATTCGTGGTGTAAATGTTAATGAATAATTAAATAACATTGGACAAATATATGATTGCCCTCAAAATATATGACTGGGAGTGAAATTAGTCGGCAGCATTTGTTGGATGCAAGCAAACTCTTAACATTCGGTGTCTCGTCAAGAGTCAACAAGAGCTGGATCTTGGCGAGATCCTCCCCACACGGACACTCTGGGGGTCTGGCGCAAATCCCAACAGTTCAAGCAGTGGCCAAGGCAGCAGCGTCGCCTCACCAAGTCTCAAGACTCACTTTCAGGAGAGTCCTGCCAAGTCGTCACAGTTAGGGGCCATGCTGCCGCTGTGTGTGATGTCAATTGAAAAGTCGGCCGGTTACACTGTATGGTTTTTTTTTCACTATGGGAGGAAACCGGAGAGCCCAGAGGACACCAGTGCAGAACAGGAGGAAGAACATATAAACTCGGGACTGCAGGAATTCATATTCTTTGGGTCTTTCGGTAAAGTCACATAGATAGGTTCAAAGAAAATAACAAAAAAACCTACGTACGTAACTTTGCCGAAAGACCCAAAGGCTAACATAAACTCCACACACACAAAGGCGCCTGTGTCGGGAATCGAACCCTGGCCCTTCTTGCTGCGAGGCCGCGAGTGTCACCAGTACGCCGCCGCCGCCGCCACCACCACCACCACCTTGCCGCCCTGCTCACCCGGCACGGCCACGAAGAACTTGACGGCGTCGCGGTGACCGTGGAAGCACAGCTGGGCCTGCAGCATGGAGCAGTAGGGGATGAAGGAGGCGGGGGCCGGCGCCTGCTCCTCTCCGCTCGTTTCCTCGTCCGTGTGGGCGCCGGTCGCAGGAGACGCCCTCCCTGGTGTCACGCACACACACAGTTACGCGCGCGCGCACGCACACTAACACGCACGTGTATGAAAGATAAACACGCGCGGGCGTATTCGCGCGGTTATACGCGCATGCACACGCGGTTACGCCGGCACAACGCACGCGCGTACGTGCGGTTGTGCGGCACAATGTGCAAAAAAGCGAGCGAGCGACAGGGGCGCGCGTGCGTGCGTGCGTTGCTCCGGCACAAGCCATGCGTGCATGGGGCACGTGGCCATGGCCATGCGTGCGTGGGGCACGTGCGCGAGACTGCGGCAGGGGCAGCCGACTCCCTCCTGTCCTGCTGCCCCGGCACGTGGTGACGGCCGACGCGCCAACGTCGTCTCTCCCGCCCATCGCGCACACCTGGTGGACGGGCCGAGCCCTGTCGGGCGCCGGCGGTGTCAGGACACCAATAGGAGTGGTTGAGCGTACGGACTGGCAAGTGGTTGAGCCAAGGAGCTGAACCCGTTACGCCGGGGGAGCCAGGAAGACGTTTCGTTTGCCCGCGACTTTCCATACAGAATAGCACTGATCTTGAATGTCGTCGCACGACAGACTCGGTGACGCAGTCACTCCCCTCGGCATGGAGGCAGGGAGAGCCCTGGACGCTTGAAGGAGGAGGCCAAGAGTGGGGCACCGATGGAGGGGCCTCATGTGGGGGGCCTCCTGCGCTGACGCAAGGCGGCTTACAGGAGGAGCAGACCAATTGCTGCACTCGTGGGTACATAGTTCGGCACAGTCCACTTTCAATGCAGGCCCTTTAATTAAAATCGCTTTTCCGATTATTAACAGTGGGATTAGTATTATCATTAAACGGTGTTGGGGGATGTCAGCGATGAAAACTCGTGAGCAAGTGGGAACAATTAGGATGATGACTCCTTCCTTCAAGGCAGGCGTTTAGTCGTTGGGAAATTGCTCTGGGATTTGGAGAGCTGCTAAAGAAGAACGTGGCCGATGAAAGACGCGGACGTTGACGAATACAACGACGGAGGGACCGAGCAGTGGCAGGCGTAAGCGTTTGCGCAAGCGTAAGAGGCTCCGTTTAACACGTGACACAGCCCAAAGAACGCAGCCGGCCGCACGGAAAACGTCTCGTTGTTCAAGCAGGGCGTTGTACAACCCGTGTCTTGTTGAGAATGTAACATTACACTTCTTTTACTCAATTGTTTTAAGAGTGAGTGTGTGTATACACGTATAAAATCGTGGGTAAACCCAAAATAATTAACATTATTGCTCAACGATTCCAAACATGAAGAACCGGGAACTAATTTTTTTAAATAAATTTTTTGAAAAAGGCACCAAAAGTTTTAGACAGCACAGTGCCGTGTGCTGCCAATATCCAGAATTAATAAACAAATAAATAAAACATCTGAATTTTATTTCAGGCTTTCATGCCAGAGATGAATACTCAGAAATAGGTGCGGTTAACGAGGAAGCAAGGCCTTATTTAGCGATTATGTTCGTACCGTGATGAGAACGCTGATGTTGTTGTGATTGTGATTATTTGATATGATGCACTCCCTGTGAGCTTGCCAATTAATGTCAACCCCCCCTCCCTCTTGTGGAAGGACCCCTTCTTCCTATTGCCGGGGCGCAGGATCCTGCTGTGGTGAATATCAGAGCTCCGAGCCAGCAACGCCGAAACCCGAGGTTTGAGTTGAATCCAGGGTTCTCAAGTGCAGCGAAACGATCATCTCAGCCACCTGGCCACCCACGACTCCACAAACAAGAGCACTGTACTCTGTACGATTGTCACTTTTCCAGCTTAGCTCAGCTTTAAAGGCTGAATAATTTAAATGAAACGTGAATATTGTAAATTCTCACTAAGTAACTTAAAGCAGGTTGAACAATTTTTTTAAATTTTGGTTGACATTTTTATAATATTATTATATATATTTTTGTTACCGCCGGGTGGCTCAGCGGGAGAGCTCATATCCTAGTTGGGGGTTCACTCTGCCCATCATCTCTCTGGGCTCAATAAAACGAGTACCACTTTTTGGGGAAATCAACCACCGGTCATCCTGTGGATCGGCTCGCCCCCCACAACAGCAATGTGGAATTTTCCCCCCACTGGTTCCGGGCTGTTAAAAACGGGAGATGAGCAACCAATGGCTCACCGCTCATATCAGCGGGAAAGCTCCAGCCCTTTGTGGACACCTCGAGAGTCTAAAACTGGCGTTCAACGCAACACGGCGGGCGACGGGCTGGGCACGCCGAACTTGGGATTGCGCAGACACGAGCTCGACAAGACAGACGGCAAAACCTCCAACGACGACGACGAAGAAGACAAAAAGAGCAAAAAATAATGAGACACGGAAGCCAAGCACGAGCGCGTGCGGCGGTGGGGGGTGGGACGGCGGTTGGGAGGGTGCCACATGCACGCTCCGTCACGGCAGGCCTGGGTCCGTGCGCGCACAGAGCAACGGGGCT
The DNA here is from genome assembly GCF_048934315.1 of Petromyzon marinus. Classification (NCBI taxonomy): domain Eukaryota; kingdom Metazoa; phylum Chordata; class Hyperoartia; order Petromyzontiformes; family Petromyzontidae; genus Petromyzon; species Petromyzon marinus. Next base: position 1,197,663 of record NC_133709.1, on the reverse strand, counting down.
GGTCACACTTACCCCGCAAACCCAACACACGTCCCTCCATGAGCACTACAGCTAAGCAGGGAAAGGACAAAATTAGCCGCTGTAGTGTTGTTGTTTTGCACGGATACACACACGCGCACACACAGGGTGATCCATTTATAGATACGCCGCGAGAGTAATGAGGCTCAACTAAAGGGAAGATAAGCAACGTTTTAATTCAAAGCCTCGACACCACTCCCACCCCTCCCACCAATCTCACCACGCTTCGTAAATCCTTTGACGCTCTCCGCCTGCGAGACTACGGAGCCGTCGTTGTCGAAGCCACCCTGACCAAGTGACGACTTCTCAGACATAGACACTTAGTACACTTGACTGCCCGGGTCTCTTTTGGGGTTTTGGAAAAAGTTGAAGACGGCCAAGGTAACATCCAACACCAGCCAGTAAGCAGCTCACCTTGCCACGCAAATAGTCAGCCGATCACACTCGCCCATATGGCTGCTTCACCAGTTGACCAGATAATAAAAGGGTCGGTCAAGCGTGTGACATATCAGCTTACAGAGATCACCCGTCCGCCGGAGATCAAAGGGGACCAACCGGACAGCCAGGCTATCGACACCCAGCAAGTCGTGCCATCAGGTCGACGGCTCACCGGCCCACGTGGGCACGGATTTAGAAGGGCTTTGCTTCAAGAAAAGCGCAACCCAAAAAAAAGACATGTGGCTCTCATCTGGTAAACACGCCCCCCCCTCCCCCCCGGGCTGCGTGTGTCACGTCGAGAAGACTCCCAAGGTTCGTTGTCGACAAGACTTTAAAATCACGGTCAAGCACTCTGATCGGGCTTTAGTCTACATCCCTGTGCTGACAGAATGAGGCGCTTTATCGTCGCTTTTCTATACTTGCTGAATGTTTATACTTCAAATTATTGGGATAGATTTATGTCGCGAAACCTTTCGCCACCAACACGGCCAAACCAAGTCAGGTTCACCAGTGCTGAATGACGCACCAACGACCATTTCTTTTAGCTCGCCGAATTCTCACAACGGAATTCAGCGACGAGATGAAAAATTGTTCTATTAGCGAAGGCTTCACAAACCGGTTTGGGACAGGCCGCGGACGCTGGGCCTGGGCACAGCTCCCCAAGGTACAAGGTCCGGGGGATTTGCTTTGCTTGGGCCTTCTTTTAGTTTCGCAATGCTATGGCAGCGGCAGTGGCGGTGGCGTGCGCTGTACGGCCGGAGCACAACTTACTCTCGGTGAGCGGGATGGAGATGATGACGCCGTTGCCCGTGCCCACCCACAGGCGGTTGCAGGCCACCAGCAGCGCCGTGATGCGCACGAAGGAGAAGCCCAGCTTCCCCGTGCCTGCCACACCACACCGTTGCGCACGCCGCACATCGATCTACTCCCGGCGCGATCCGATGCGGTGGCGGCAACCGCGTTCGTCGCTCAATTGCACGTTTACGTTGAACGTCTTCCGCACCGTACGGGCTAAACGACCGGTGCGTGCGTGCGTGCGTGCGACAGGCTCCGGCCGGGTTACCCAGCATCTTGCTGACGTAGGGTTCGATGTCGACGTCCTGCAGGTGCTGGTGCGTGTGCGCGTGGTAGAGCCGCAGCGTCGAGTCCAGCCGGATGGAGACCCACACGCCGTCGCCGATCCACGCCAGCTGCCGCACCTGGCTCTCCTTGCGTGGGTGCGCATCAAACGATTTCTGTGCCACGAGACGCGCGCCACAACCGCCCGGTTTTAGGTAAAGCCACGTTCCGATTGTGTTGCAATGCTTGCTCATTAAACTAATTGGCACGAGGGTCAGGCGTGTGGCCAAGTCCCATGACTTGATCGAATGTCACCGTTTGCGTTCTCAATTTGATTCTGGAACTAATTTTTGGCTTTGTTTCCAACGTCTCGTTTTGCTTTGTCTCGTTCGTGCCGTGCGGTCCCACAGCCACTGTTGACTTCCCCACAAAGAGGTGCTCGTTTTATCGACCCCAGAGGATGGCCTGAGTCAAACCCCTCCCCCCCACAACCAGGATTTGAATTCCTCGCGAACTTCCGATTGCGAGGCGCTCGCTCCGCTGTTGTTCCGCCCGTCCCATGCACAAAACGAAAGTGCGTGGGGATGGAGGGTCGGGGGGGAATGGGGGGCGGGGGATGGGCAGGTGGGGGGGGTGGGGCGAGTCGCCCGCACCTCGATGCGCATGTTCTTGGGGTGCACCACGTGCACTTTGTTGCGGTAGCCGCACCACACGCGGTCGTGCACCACCGTCATGCAGCGGATCGAGTGGTGAGGCCGGCCCAGGTCCAGCAGGTGGTAGTTGGAGAGGTCCCAGCAGCCCTCTGGGCACACGGCGTCGGCGGACGTACGCGGGGGGGGGGGGGGTTCAGGGGAGCAACGCGCGCAGGCATGAGCGCGACGTACACACAGACGCGTGCGTGCGTCAGTGAAGGTGCGTGTCGGGGGTTGCCGTGAGAATGTTTTTAACGAAACGACGTAAAACGTTAAGATGCGACCAATGATCGGGATTATTGGCTTCCCTCGACTCTGCAGTTGTAATTCAATTTCAGCAACCGCCGCCTCGCGCCACTGCTGGCGCAAACGACTCAGCTCGAGGGAGCTCGACAGACAGCCCCCTTCATAGGGTCATTGGCCTACTCTTTCACGCTGCCCAGAAATGCTGCAAGAGGCGGTGCTACCCACACTTTACCCATTCATCCTGCTGCGTGGAGAGGAGGGAGGAGACTTCAGTCGTATTAAAGATAAGATTCCAGAAACGAATAGCTCTTATTTCGCAGATAGTACCTAGGCTGTGCGTTCTGACGTCAATCTAAAGCTTCGTTATTGAGAGAGAATACAGACTTTTAGCTCAGTCGGCAACGCTCTCTCGTGTGAAGAAACTCGCTCTCTCGTTTCAACTGCCATGCCCGGTGTGAGAGATGCGGGGAAGACTGTAGGGAAGGACCTGTGGCACGGTGGAAAATGGCGAGTGTGCCATCAGCCAAGGCGACGAGCACCCTGCCCTTGACGTGCCTGCAACGTACGCACACAGACACGGGGGGGGCAGGAGAACGCACGGTTACAGAGTCACACAGACACACACACACGGCAGGAGAACGCACGCGATGTCGGTAGAACTTCTTTCGCACCATACATAGCAAACCACGCCTGTGTTGTGCGCGGGCGCACAAAACGCAGGCGCGCAAGACAGCGATAACACAAATCACGTTATTAACAATACGAGCACTCAAAGAAGAGGAATAGTAGAATATGTCCGTGTTAACAGCGCAACTTGCGTGCGCACACACTGGTCACCGTGTCACGGTGAATTTCACAACTGGCTCGGTGCAGCTTCAAGTGAACGTCGCGTCTCTCTCTATATTTGGTCAACTTGGCAGTGATCACTGTTCTTCGGCTTGTGGGCGAGCGAGCCGAAAACAACGACAATCGGCGCGTTAAAACGCTCGTGCGCGCGATGATCAACACCCATTCTACTTGGGCTACGTCGAGTGGTGGAGGGAATGACGACATACGTTTTTGGCTCGATCATTACGGGGCACAACCCAAGAAAACCTAGCACGAATCGCGATGCCGTCTGCGAAACCCGACGCGTCAGACCGAAACTAACGTTTGGCAGACGTGCAGGGCACTTACACGATGCTCAGCACCGCGTCCTTCAGCTTGATGGTATGTAAACACTTTTTCCAGTGCCGGGCTGCCAAGTGCACATACAGGCTGCACGCACGCACACAAGAACATACATATATATATAAAAGCGCTCACCATACGTTAAAGTGTCAAACAAACTCAAGCCATCCTATTGACAGCATGGATAGAAGTACCTTACAAGGTTCGTATTGTCAATATTTGCACAGACCGCTTTCCACGGCCTTGCTGGGCAGCACCAGTGGTGTGTTGACCACAGGCTGGGAGCCAGCGATGTTCTCGACACTCTGGTCACGTGTTTGTCATTAATATTGTGATGCACATCTCCGGTAAGGTCAGCTCACAGTGGAAAAGCAAAGCGATGCCAGCGGTGCGGTGCTGGTGGTCACAGGGACCCCATATACACTGGCACCGTCTGGGCCAAGCCAGCACGGCACGGTGGTTTTCCACTGGCCATTTGCCGAGCCGAGCCGGTAACCAAGCCGTGCTACGCCGGCCTCACGACACGTCTGAATCTGGCTCGGGTCCCAGCTGTGCTGCGGGGCAGGGATCCGCGGAAGGTCAGTCAGTTAAGCACGGCGCCAGTGGCACGGCTCTGCTCGTGCGGTGGAAAAGCAACGCCGTGCTTCCTGACCGGCGCCGCTTCAGCCCCAGCGAGCCCACCCCCCCCCCCCCCACCAGCGCGGCTCGGAATCGCAAAGTGGAAGAGCGGGTTCAGGTTGTTCGGGTTGTTGGGGGCGCCGTACCATCCGTTCTGCGCACCCAGCCACATGGTGGGCAGCATGCTGCTCAGCTCGCCGTCGCAGGCCGACGGGTCCTGCTCTGAGGAGGGTGAGGGGGACCCCTCTCTCGTCAGGGGATCGTCCACCCCACTGCTGATCGCATGAGGCCGGGGATCGGAGTGAGAGTGCATGAGTGTTAAGTGGGGGGGGGTAGGGAATTGGAATGGAGTTGGGAAGATGAAGAAATAAACATAAACCATTTGAGACATTTTGGCCAGAAGGCAAAGAAGATCAGGAGGTACCAAGTTTAAATGAGTAAATATTAATTGTGACTATTTGTCCCCTGCTCATCCAGCCCCTGACAAACATGGACTGTAAAATTAACATAGATAGGGTTCACAAGTAGGTTATAATGGAATATTTTTTTTATTCAACCAAGGACCACGTCGCGACGCCACTGCCCGATTCGTTCGCTCGTCCGTAGCATTTCAGACGCTCACCGTGAGGATGCTCCTGAAGCCGCCCACTGGCTCACTCACACCAACCTCGACACGAACGTATCAACGCTGTAGATCAACATTCACCATGTAAATAGATCCTGGCTCAGCCTCTCAACGCAGGCCGACTCAGAAGCTTCCAGAGAGGCGCGCGAGTGAGCGGATCGGCTCGGCTCACGGGAATCCTAAGCGTGGCCGGGACCACGCCGAGAGCCGGCTCAGGATGAGCATACGGCTTCGAGCCGGGCTCACGTCAGCCAGAGGCAAAACTCGAGCCGAGCTGCGACGAAAAATTCGTCCCAGGCCGTGGCGGCCCCTCACCCGGCGGGGTGCTCGCGGGCCGTCTCCGTGGGGCTCTGTACGCCCAGCGGGTCGGTGAACACGTGCTCCGTGTGCGGCCCCAGCCGCTCCGAGCCCGGCACGGTGGCGGCCGAGTCCACGTCCGTCGCCCCGGCGGCGATCTCCGTGGCCTCCGTGGCCTCCTCCGCGTTCGGGGCGTCCGGGCAGAAAGCGCCGCCGCCGTCCTCCTCGTCTTGCGACGACGACGAGGTCCCTCCGGCGGCGGCGGCGGCGGCGGCGGCGCCGGAGGCCGGAGCCGCCGCGGCGGAGCGACCTGCGGCGGCGAGGGGGCACGGGCGGGCGCGTTACGTACGGGGCCCGCCGCTCGTGCCGGCGGGCCTGCCGCGAGGCGGGCGGCGAGGCGCGGTCCGCGACGCTCGGCGTGCAGCGCCCAAACGGTTGGCGCACCCCGCGGGCCGTGGGCAGGATCCGAGGGCCGACTACGAGGGCCGGCAATCTCCGCCGTGACAGAGATAACGAGAGGAGCGAAGAAAAATCAAGGCGAACTGGAGACGGATAACTGGTGACTTGGACCAGGCCTCTGACTGGCCAAGTGAATACAGAAAGAGCGAGGAAGGGAAAGTGCCGCTCTCTTTTACAGGTAGAGGTGAGGTGGCAAACCAAGAATTATACCGAGCAGGGGCGGACGGCTGTGTTTGCTGCTAGGCTGGACAAACACATAAATTCACTGCAATGTGCATCTGCATTTCCGAGCCTCGATTAAACATCATTTCATATCTTTCACTGAGCGGCAAGGTGTATTGTACGTGCCGTGAGTGTATTTTTCTAAATACAAATTTTCTCGAAGCCGTGGGCACATTTTAGATGGAAAAAAGGTAAATTATTTCGGAGTGAATTGTGATAAATGTTGCCGTGCCGGTTGCCATGGTCACAGGACCACGTGCAAACAGGATCAATGTGATCGATGGAAGCCTCCAAGGACATTCTGTTAAACGGCGTAAAGACTGATTGCGCAGAGGCCTTCTCATTACGTTAATTGGAGTGCATTTAGTTTCGTCATGTCCATTTAGAAATACATTTGTATTTCATTTATCGAAATGTTCCACATGGAACGTCCCTTGAGGTATGGTGTCTCGTTTTGCCACAGTGCCCAGGTAACTTTAGCGATCACATGGTAGGTAAGACAAGTTCGTGACGTTACGAGTCGCACTGATTGGGGATGACAAGGAATCGTCTCCACCAAGACTCCTGCGTCAAGTTCAGGCTCCGTAGGTGGCCCGTGTGCGTTAATCCAACCGTGAGCAAAAGATAAACGGACGATATTTCAAACGTTTAGAAACCGCAGGGCACCAAGTCTCAACGCGGCACCCGAGCCGACTTGTTCAGACATCGATTCCGTGGGAGCGACCGCTGCCTCAACAGGTGACCCCGGAGGGGCAGCCGGCCACACTGCAGCTCGCTCACAGCCCGGGGCTGCAACGAGCTCCTCTGGCTGTGCCGCGCGTTTTTCGGCACGAGAATTTGCCACCGGCTCTCCGTACGCATGTACGTACAACTTCTTTGGCGTCGTACGTAGCCAATCGCGCTAATCGGAGGTGTGGGGGAAGGACAACAAACCAAACACAAAAAGCAGTCATGAAGCAATTAGTTTTCACTGCGTGGTTGCCGATGCCTTCTCGGTTGTCTGTGGTTCCCGCACCTCCGATTGGCACGGTTGGCTACGTACGGTGTGAAAGAAGTTCAACACGCATACACACATACGCCCCCCCCCCCTCGGCTCCGAGTCGACTGCGAGCGAGCGAACGCTGCAGTGTGGCGGTGGCGCGGCAGCACAAGTTGGCTGCCCTCGTGCGGTGGTGGCGGTGGCCATGTGGGGGGCGGGGGGGGGGGGGCGGGGGGTGGTGGGGGGAGGTGGGAAGGCAGCCGCCGCTCACCGGCGGCGCCCTTCTCGGAGCCGGGCGTGTCGGAGCAGGAGGGGCTGTCTGTCTGCAGGCTCTTGCATCCGACGGCGGCACACGAGCCGACCAGGGTGATGGCTCCGAGGACGCCTTCGCCAGGGCTGCCCTCAGGGGGGCTGCTGGGTGTGCCCGCGTCCGTCACCACCTCCCCGGCCGGGTAGTCGCCCTCCTGGTAGCCTGCGCCAGAGAGAGAGGTTGGGGGGGGGGGGGAGGAGACAATCGAGGGGGCGGCCTGACAAGATTGCCGGCGCAGAGAAAATGCGAACCGTGTTCTCCGGATTACGAGACGCACCTTCCTCCCTGTATTTTAAAAGGAAAAGTTGGGGGTGCATCTTACAATATAGTCTTCAGGAAGTCTTGTTTTAATGTAGTGTTCGGAATAATCTTGCAGGAAAAGTATCTCCCCCACTTTAAAGCAGCGCGTTCATAATCAACTTCTGCAAGAGGGCTCTCCGTTGAACGGCGTTCATTCTATTTCGGTACGCGATGTGGACATCAATGCCGGAATGTACTTTGGAATAATGTGAAAAAACAACAACAAATTAAAACGATCGGCGGTGGTGGGGAAATAAGTCTGACACGAGGGAGATCCGAGTGCACGCGAAAACTCGGCGAACTGAGCGAGCGGCGGACGCGAGCCGCTCACCGGGCACGCTGGAGATGCAGAGGATGTGCGAGTTGCAGACGACGAACTGGTCCATGATGTTGGCTGGCTGGTTCGCGTCGATGATGATCACCTTGCTGGTGGAGTGCGTGCTCGTGCAGATCCACACCAGGCTCGGCGTCGCCTCCTTCTGCCGACGCCGACAAAACATTCCTCACTGCCGACGGCAATCCTGTTAAGTGCTCGCGCGCTCAGCGAGACCGGGCACGTCAATCACAAGCACTCTCCATTTGCCAACGATGGCTGCGTAAAAGGGTAAAGGTCAGTGCCGACCGCAGCGGCCTCCGCGCTCGAGGAAGCTGTAGAGAGCTCTCGTCCCCGCTGGACGGACGCATAGGAAGAGGTTTGAGTACCCACACTTTACCCCCGCCACACTCGACCTGCCGATCGCCTTATTGTGGCGAACCCATTTGTCCTGCTCGGTGAGACACGTGCTGCGGTGGGGGATGCCGTCTGGCTGCATCCGGAATGGCGACACAAGGTCTGCTAAAAGATACGCAGGAGCTCGCTTGGTGTGCACGGCATCGTGGGTGTCCCCGGAGCGCCCTGCGGCAGTGACATGAGTAGCGAGCTGCACTGATAGAGAGAGAGAGAGAGTTGGAGAGAGGGAGACGGGCACAGACCTTGTCGTACTGGCTGTCCCCGTTGGCGAGGGAGGGCGACATGCGCCTCCGGCTGGCGGGAGAGGCGGGAGAGGGGCCCCCGGCCAGGTTCACACCGGCCGCACACCACAGCTGCACATGAACAGTCATGTGTCATCATCATCATCATCGTCATCGTCGGTGTCATCGTCATCGTTCACGATAAATTAATTCATTAGGAGCGGGTGAAGGGACGGCCACTGCACCCCCACACAGCGGAGGGGGGCGCGGGGGGAGCGGGGCCAAGCCGGCCGCTATGCCACACCAGGGGCCCTGCCAGCGTAATCCAATCAACAACCTCATCAGGCATAATCAATCCAATCTGTCGCAACCGTGCCACGTGACAGTTCAACCAGACCCTGCACTGTGCCACCGCTCCTCCCAGACTCCGCATCTCACCGCCGAGCTATTACTACTCGCAGCTGCTTATGGAGGACTCGCCTTCATCGTGGGGTCTTTCTCCACCAGTGGCCTGCAGTACACCGGGATGGCCATGTTAACCACCTTGTTGTCCTCTTGCCCTTCGTTGGGACTCTGGAAGTAAATAAGCTTTTTAATGTTTAATCCAAGATACTCGATGTTGAATCCAAGCCAGGTGTGTGCCAGCTCTAATAACACACAGTCCCTGGGTTGGCAGGGACAGCGATTGTCCACACAAAGGCATGGATTTAATGCAACATAAACCAGGCAGTGAGAACTCAAGAAACCAGGAAGCTGCTATACATTTCCACGTGATAAGCCACTTTGCTGAGTTATCATTAGTGGCCAGGCCGCTTGTGAAAAATAGCTACGTGGCTCGGCGGGGCCTTTAACCTGGTAAATAAAGAATATTTTTAAAATAGTTTTTATAAAGCGGCGAGCGAGCTTCCTGGACTAGCGGGCGGCGGTTCACCTGCTTGTGCTTGGGCGGCAGGCTCCAGCCGAAGGCTTGCAGCCGCCCGTCCTCCTTCTGCACGTGGGCACGCACCTGCCGGTACTGCTCGCGCTTCTGCTCGCGCCGCGCCGCCGACGTGTTCTCGCTGCTGGCGGCACGAGCGGGGAGTGGAGAGGGGGGGGGAAGGGGGCACGGGAGACACGCACGCGCCACCGCGTGAGCGGACGCGCGTTGGCACGCAACGCAAACCGCAAGCGCGAGCAGGGGGATGCGGCGCTCGTGGTAAAGGCCCAGCACCAGCGGCTCCGTCGAGATAACGGAGATGCGAGCGCACGCAACATTACACGCAGAGACGCACACACGCACAGAGAGAGAGACGCAGACAGATCCCCAGTGTAGCCCACACAGGCCCCCGGGCCATGTGCTGTTAGGAAGGCCGGCATGGCACACGAGGCCGGCATCACACCTGGTCACCTTCGTCTCCCCAAGTGCTGATGTTTACGCATTGTAAAATGTACTCATTTAATGCCGACTCGACCTAGAGGAGGCCCCAGGACCAGTTCAGATAATCACCACTGATGTCAGCCATGGCCGGGAATCGAATTCGGAATTCATGCGTGCACTCACGTATGCACAAGCACACACACGCACATACACACATACACACACACGTACATGCGTGCGCACCACGGCAACGGGAGACCCACACAGCAATTCGCAGCCAAGTAAGACGTCGGCAACTAAGCTGTTCAAAAATCTCCCCGAACCCATACAGGCTATGGGTAGGCCTTCATCCAGCAGCGGATTGACCAAAGGGCTGCTGTGCACACGTGCTGATGGGTTTGCGCCAAGCACGCCGCGGCTGCACCCTCCGATCTTGCGCTCGAACAATTCGGCACGGGAAGGCCGACAGGTTTGACAACCGCTTTGAGGGTTTATTCGTGGCAAAGAGGCGTCGCGGTGAAGAAACGCCACCTCCGTGCCGTGCCCAATGGGGGGGGGGGGGGGGGGCGTGCCACCCGTTGCCTGTGAGTGACGCAAGCGCACACGGAGAGGGGCGCTCACGCGAGAAGACCGCCCCTACATCACCAACCGACTGACCGACGCATCCGGGGATAGAACCAGAGTCCCATAGCTCCTGCAAGAATGCTTCACAGCCCGTCCAGTGTGAACCCACCACCCGCCAAGCTGGTTTAACTTCACGATTGTTCACCTTGTGGGTTTGTGTGTTTTAAGAGCACTGCGCACTTAATGCGTACGAATGCAATCCGCAACATCTGTAAAATGTGTTTCATATCAGGTGAAATTGAAACCTGATCATTCGCTCTTGTTAAGAACAAATCGTGTCACGTTATCAAACGATTGCGCTCGTGGTTCTCATATTCGCTGCTCCTTGTCGGGGTGACGAGCGCAAATAAAGGCGCCGCAAGCTTTGCCAAAATAAGCTCAAGCCAAGACTGGACGAGCCTGCAACAAAATGGTGTTTCTACTTTGCCAGTCGATTGTCATTATATACGGCACGTAACAAAACGGTACTAAACTTAGGCGCCAGATTTGCACAGCGCCACAGGAAACAACTTCACGCTCGTAAACAAAACCCAAGGTGCGGAACGCGGCGAGCGGCAGCGCCTGCCAACTCGGCACCCTCCTATCACACAAAACGCAGCCCCCTTAGAGCAAATGACGACACCGGCAGCAAGCACTCCGCACCGAGCCCCGTGCCAGGGGGGGGGGGGGGATGTGGTGCCTCTCCCGTGCATACTGTTTGGGCAATCCTTTGGAAAGGATGACGTCTTCCTTAGACCGGACCTTCCTGAGGAACAAAACAGTGCGGCGGTTACGGTGGGGATGGCCGCGCGGCACCGCGGATGCGGAGCTGCGCAAGCGCGCGCCTCAATTTAAGTTTCAGATTTTAATTCTCATCGTGCCTCTAAAAGGGTGCAGAGGTTTCTGTCTTTCAGCGCCCGAATGAGGCTTTGAGCATCTAATGACGATGATAAATTAACAAGACGCAACCCAAAATAAAACAGCTCTGCCGAGTTTACATGATGTGGGTGAGATGAGGACAGGCCCAATATCCAGCAACAAACAGCACGATTTGAAGTTAAAATAAATCAGAGTTCATACGTTGCTTGAATTGAGCAAGGTTTCGATTATAAAACCTTGGGAAAATAGATGATGGGAGGGAATTTCCAAGCGGAGCAAGTGCTCGGGAAGCAGAATGAGAAGTGATGTGACCTACAGTGTGCTGAGTGAGTGGGTGGGTGAATTGGTGAGTGAGTGGGTGGGCGAGTGGGATTAAAAACAGTGTAGTAGACCGAGACCTGAACATGGGTGGAGGAATGAATGAGTGAAGGTCATGGGAAGAGTAAGCGAGAGAGTAGCAGGAATAGAAGAGCGATAAGGAGGTGACCGAGTGAAACCACCCGAATGAATCAGCAAGTGCTGAATCATAACCCAGCCTTTTAACTTGTTTTGTTTATATATATATATTTACATACATTACGTGTGTGTGTGTGCGTTTACACAGTTGCCGAGCACAGCCCCCAAAGGGAGCCAAAACGGCAGGCGGCCAGCGACAAACGGTGATATTGAATTAAATCATGCTTGTACAGGTTAACCCGACCGGGCAATAGGGTTGCGTCTCCCTACGTGCACACAACACCAAGGGAGAGGGTGCCCGAGGGACGCTAACGGTGGAGGGGAAGGGGGGGGAACTACTTTTCGTGCAGGAAGTCGAGCGCGCGGGACTTGTCGCTGGGCAGCTGGGACAGCGTGGCGCTCCGCCGGGCCAGGCCGCCGCCGCCGCCGCCGGAGTTGGGGGCGCTGTACTTGATGTTCACGGCGTGGTACGGCTTCTTGGGCTGCGCCGCGTTGGAGCCGCTGAACAGACGGCTGAAGCTTCACGCCGCAACGCACGCACGCATTCGCACACGACGAGCGTCAGGAAAAGCCGGCAGGATCGCACAGTTGTTGGTTAGCGATGAGTTTGCTTTCAAGACAGTTGAGTGATCGTCCCGCAAATACAACCGGGTAGCCAATGACAGAATGTTTAAAAAAAAAATATCTTCGAATGTTATGACGATAGCGCTGCAATTGGTATCGCGTGACGAGACGAGGCGGGCGACCGAGCAAGGCCTTCTCACTCACAACTGCCAGATGGAAGACTTGTTCTTCTTCTCCACGATGGAAGGGTGCTCTCGCGACGCCCTGGAAAGCACGCGGGGGCAGCAACAACAACAATATTATAATAACCATAAAGGCACGCACACCTACGGACGATTTCATTATCCACTGCTGGATGAAAAGCTCACCATGCCATGCTGGTCAAAGCTTGTAAGCTAAGCAGGCCTGAGCCTGTATTGTTACTGGAAGGGTGACCACCACCAAGCACGAAACGGGGGTGAACAGGGCACGGTGAAACAACCCCAATGGGTGACAGTGCGTGGGGGAATCCTTAACCCAGCAGTGTATTAATAATAATAATTTATCGACCTTTGTCAACCCACTGCAGGCTTGAAGGCCCTCACCGGATCATCTCGGTCCACCTGACCGCCTCCTGCAGCTCCATGAGCCGCTCCTTGTACTGGTTGCGCTCCATGAGCACGCGCGCCATCTCCACGCGCGTGAAGCGCTTGCGCTGCGCCATTGGCACGTCCTCCTGGGGGGCGTGCGGGAATTCGGGGTCCGGTGAGAGTGTGGGGTCACGTGAGAGTGTGGGGTCAGGTGAGAGTGTGGGGTCACGTGAGAGTGTGGGGTCACGTGAGAGTGTGGGGTCACGTGAGAGTGTGGGGTCACGTGAGAGTGTGGGGTCACGTGAGAGTGTGGGGTCACGTGAGAGTGTGGGGTCACGTGAGAGTGTGGGGTCACGTGAGAGTGTGGGGTCAGGTGAGAGTGTGGGGTCAGGTGACAGTGTGGGGTCAGGTGACAGTGTGGGGTCAGGTGAAAGTGTGCGGTCAAGTAAACCGTCGAGGGTCCAGGAGTCTCATTCAACCTGGCGAGTGTAGGTGAGTGTGGTGTCAACCTGGGCGAGTGTAGGCGAGTGTGGTGTCAACCTGGGCGAGTGTAGGTGAGTGTGGTGTCAACCTGGGCGAGTGTAGGCGAGTGTGGTGTCAACCTGGGCGAGTGTAGGTGAGTGTGGTGTCAACCTGGGCGAGTGTAGGTGAGTGTGGTGTCAACCTGGGCGAGTGTAGGTGAGTGTGGTGTCAACCTGGGCGAGTGTAGGCGAGTGTGGTGTCAACCTGGGCGAGTGTAGGTGAGTGTGGTGTCAACCTGGGCGAGTGTAGGTGAGTGTGGTGTCAACCTGGGCGAGTGTAGGTGAGTGTGGTGTCAACCTGGGCGAGTGTAGGTGAGTGTGGTGTCAACCTGGGCGAGTGTAGGTGAGTGTGGTGTCAACCTGGGCGAGTGTAGGTGAGTGTGGTGTCAACCTGGCGAGTGTAGGTGAGTGTGGTGTCAACCTGGGCGAGTGTAGGTGAGTGTGGTGTCAACCTGGGCGAGTGTAGGCGAGTGTGGTGTCTACCTGGGCGAGTGTAGGTGAGTGTGGTGTCAACCTGGCGAGTGTAGGTGAGTGTGGTGTCAACCTGGGCGAGTGTAGGCGAGTGTGGTGTCAACCTGGGCGAGTGTAGGTGAGTGTGGTGTCAACCTGGCGAGTGTAGGTGAGTGTGGTGTCAACCTGGCGAGTGTAGGTGAGTGTGGTGTCTACCTGGGCGAGTGTAGGTGAGTGTGGTGTCTACCTGGCGAGTGTAGGTGAGTGTGGTGTCAACCTGGCGAGTGTAGGTGAGTGTGGTGTCTCTTACGTCATCTGGTTCTTCCTTCTTGAACTTTCGGAACTTGTCTGCTTCGGTTTTCAACCTGAAACAGACCGTTCTGATGAGCGAGTATATCGGTGAGCTGCATTGCACCGCCACCCACTCAAACCACCGCGGGCACACCTACGTGCTAAGGGGGACACCAACATTGAAATCCACTGACCCGAGAGCTATCCGAGCGATCACCAGCAGCATTATCGCCACCACATCATCACATCCAACACCATCATCACCGGCACAATGGTCGTCGTCGTCGTCGTCATCATCATCGTCGTCATCGTCGTGTCCTTTACACTTAACCCGATGAGCATCCACCGAGATGTGGCAAAGTCGCTCTCTGCGGAGCTAGCCGGGGGGTTGGGAGGCTCGGCTCACCTCTTTAGCTCCTCGTCGAGCTCCTTCACGCGGGCCTCCACCCTGGCCTTGGCTTGGCGTGCGCTCTCCAGCTCCCCGCGCAGCACCTCGTGCTCGCTTGCCAGGTCATCCACCTTTGCGATCAGGTCGTTCTTCACGATGTTCAGCGCGTTCCTTGATTGGGGGGGGGGGGGGGGGGCAAATGAAGTCACGGCTCTGCTCTCAGGCTTGGCTCTGGTTCAAGTGAGCCGACTCATAGCCGCACATCACTGGAGCTGGCTCTCAGAGTGGCGATCCCAGGCGTGCTTAGAACTTGTGCGAGCCGAGCCGAGCCACAGCTGAGCCGCTTCCTTGGGCGTCTTTGGAAGCTACGCAGCGGCTCAAGCCTGAGCCCGGCCACGTTAGGGGCCGGGCCAAGACTATGGTCATCAAGGATCACTGTGCTCATTGCCAATACCGTCCTTGCAGTTTTAACCACAACAATCATCCTGACTTCCCTGGATCTCATCCTGAAGATGCTTCACATAGCCTCAGGCGAAACACTGCGCATCTAATTGCGAAATTTGGTTGTGGGAATCGCTCTTCAACTTGCCGGAAGTGAGCCGAAACGATAATAATCGGCGTTGTTAAACGCTCGTACACCGCGTGACAATTTTATTGGGTTGGCTGTGTCAGTTGGTGGACATAAAGTTAGCCAGATCATTAACGTGGCCTAAAACCAAAATCAATTATGAATCGTGATCAATATCATCGTACCCCTGTGTATGTACATGCAAATACACGGATGTCGGTTTGTCATTCCAATGCTGGATGATGGCCTCCCAAGGCTGCGCAGGAAACGAGGCTTATCTTGACCATACTTCACCACACTGGTCGGTGCGGGTTTGCGGACGTGGGGGAAGTACAGAACAGTGGAATTGTCTGCGCTTCCCTCTGCTGCCCACAGCGCCTTTAGCATCCGACCTGTGCGTGGTACGGTGGTCGCTCCCGTCCAAGCCACTATACAGGCTCAACTCTGCTTAGTTTCCGAGGCCTCGTGAGATCGGGAGCATGCCGGCTGAATTGGTCAACTCACAGAGTGGTGTTTATTATTATTACTATTCGAGCTTACAGGTCGGCTATAAATCCACGTCATTCTTTTTAGAGCGGTGTTCTTCATTGCAAGGCCCGCAGGCCACTGGCCGCCCATGGTGGCCTTTAGTGCCGCCCCCGACAATCCACAAAAGTGAAAACAACCACCGATCATCATCATAATCATCATCGTGCTGTCAAACCCCCAATGGTTTCAACTGTGTGTTGACCCTCACACTGATACTGTCTTATCGGCGAAAGTGCCCCCTCCTCTGAAAATTGAGTAAAGAGCGCTGTTTGAGCGTAGGCCGCAAGCCCGCTAAAAGCTTGCTCGGTGACAGCAGCAGTCCTTACTTGGTCTCCATGAGCTGCGTGTTTTCCAGGATGAG
The DNA here is from genome assembly GCF_048934315.1 of Petromyzon marinus. Lineage (NCBI taxonomy): Eukaryota > Metazoa > Chordata > Hyperoartia > Petromyzontiformes > Petromyzontidae > Petromyzon > Petromyzon marinus. Next base: position 1,181,744 of record NC_133709.1, on the reverse strand, counting down.
ATTCTCGACTTCGCGGCCCATGCCTGCGGTTGACGCGAAAAGAGCAAAAGGTCACGTGGGATGACGCAGCAGCAGCAGCAGCAAAAACGGTACGACGCAGAAAAAACGGCACGACGCAGCAGCAACAACGGGGTCTGGGGTTTTACTGTCAACCCAACGGCGGCGTGACTACTCCACGCGCAGGATTTGACGAACGCCAAGAGGGACTCGGTGACCTCTTCTCGAGCGGGCCACGACAAATGACAACGTTGAATCAAACACGGGGAACAACAAAATAAATCTAGATTACTTCGTCAACAAGACGGACTTGTAGAGGGCAACCAAGCACAGGTTACACTGCCCTAGCGTGCAGCACGCTGCCAGAAGGTCCTTTTAAAAGACGGCTTTGTTGACAGCTACCGGGGGTGCCAAATCGCAACCAATCCGCTGTTACTACACAGAATTGCCACGATGTTTTAATTAAATTTGTTTAAAATTCGATAAGTTTTTAAATGTAACGATATGATGATTACCGCGATATCGGTATTCCTCATCACGTTGTAATTGTTCTTTGCATTTTTATCGTTGTTTTATTTTCTATTATCTACTTCCAGATAACTTACAAAAATTATTCAACTTAAAAAATTATTCAACTTAAGTTCACTCAACATAAGCCTTACAATCATTGCAATGTTGCAATGCGCAGGGCCCATGACACACATGCTGAATGAAATGCCATGGGAACATTTTGTCATGGCATCAATAACCACAATTGGTAAATTGAATGTGTCATCGTTACTTATTTACAACTTCAATTCACGTTTGTTAATTCGCAACAAAAATTTGCCGGGATATTGAACACTCAAATGAATAGAAAGGTAATCGGGATATGACAATAATTTACAAGCGCACTCAACCATTATGATGCACCTTTATATCGCATTATATATACCGTAGTATCAATGATATATACCGGAGTATCGATGATGTATACCGTAGTATCGCCAGTGCGGCAACCACTCAGACTCCTCAACGGGGAACGTACGCCACTACGCACGTATTACACTGTACTTAACCTTATGCTAAGCTTATGTGCAAAATCAGACGCTCTGTTATTCAATAAATGTAAACTAAATTTTGATTCAAAGCTTTCGTGACTGCAGTAATTCATATTCTGAGCTCTTTTGGTAAAGTCACGTTGAAGGGAAACAATAAAATAATAAAATATATAACGTGACTTTATCGAAAGAGCTAAGAATATAAATGTAAACTAGCATAATGCTGGCGTGAATGGCCATGTGCCGTTAATCTTATTCGCGATCTGTACGTTCACAAAATGCAAAGTGACATAGCCGTGAGTAAAAGAGAGCAAGGTTGACAACAGCCTTACCATAAAAGTTATCGCGCGCTAAGGTCCCGCATCAGGGGCGAGGGCGGGAATCACAAAGAAAGTTTAGAAAAGTTAGGAATCCGTGAAAAGTCATAAACGCACGGCGAGAGAAACAGACTCGTACAGCGAAACAGGAGACTCGGATGCAAATGGAAGGCGCGCCAGCCCGACAAACATGCACACGGAACCACGGTCACGCGGAGGCGACAGTCAATATCCGAACCCAGTGACCACGTGCGATACCCAACCTCGGTGCGCGATCCCTGTGGACCGGCCCAGTGTCTTAACAACACACAGCCGGTCAACACTGCGGTGTCGAACAAACCGAGTCACGACTGGAAGCACAAGCTGAAAGCGAAGGACGGTATAAAACAAATAATAATGACGATGTAAAGTTCTCGGGCGCTAGCCACGTGCAGCAAGCCCATTAAACGTCACGCAGCAGCGTCACGCCGCTGCCGCGCCGGTTTTCACGGCGGCGCTGCACGGCTCTCCCGCGTGCTCTCGGGCTGTTACCCCAACTCTCGTTCGGCACGACGTCCGACGACGTTTCGCCCCGCGTGCCGGCTGCTTCTTCAGGAACCGAATTCCCGACGGCTATTCCCCGAGGAAGCTCCTGGCGCGGTGGAGCTCCAACGATAGCATACCTGACCGGCGCATATCCTCTACCGCCCAATCAAGCTACGTCCACGCCCAGGGCGCGACTTGTGCAGAGTCGCAACTCCCACTTTCAACGGACGTTCACACGTCCGACCTTGTTTTTCCGTAACGTCCGCACACGCCTCTGCCCCTAGAGTGAGTCGGATGTGCGACGTTCTACCGTATTGCCAATAATTCACGCAAATCAGTCGCCCTCTCGTTGTCACCGCCCCGGACGCGTGGATTTACTGGGCGAACGTGTCCCCGGGTGTACGCCGCTCGCTGCAGACTTGGCACAGGTGAACTACGCGCACGCCGACACGAGGCCCTGCCGGACAAAGGCCGCCCCCCTGTGCAAGCGAGGGCACTGCCCCACATGCACGCACGCGCGCCAGCCCGCGCCACGCAAGAGGGCATTCCTCCCCACCGATAATGTCGCAGGGGAAACTAAAGGAGGTGTGGAAAAGCGGGAATGGCATTGGAGAGAAATAAACAACTGGGAAGAGATACACACCGGAAAACTCTCCTATGAGTCAAGGACATTCCGATGGAGCAGCAGGAGGGACAGAGGAGAGAAGGCACTTCGGTAAGGATAATTAATGCGGGGCAGAGCCAGGCCGGTGCGCAACAGGGAAAATCGAATTCTGCGGAAGCCACTCGATTCACACGGCGCAATTGCAACACAGTGCATCGGCGGCAGTGACGGCGGCCGGTGTCCGAGGAGACTTCAGGTTGTCTAAAACGCGCAGGCAGACCTTCACGTCTACGCATTTATACGAATACCGTTCATCTCAAACTAAAAGTCCTTTTTTTGTTTTCATGAAGTTGGAGCTTCCTTGCATTTCCACCCAGTCTGGAGACTGGACAATGCGTCTGGTATGGCTTCATACTTACCATAACATGTGAAAAACATTCACTCATTACGGACATCGACAAATTACTCTGTACTTTCTCACAACGTGCAATTTGTATTCACACCATGCCCAACCTCGCAAGTACTTCACACACCACAGCTGCAATCACGGACACATTTGGGTGGCCATTAACCAACCCTTACTGCAGCAGGGCAAGCGTTATTATGCCAGACAGAACTTGAGTGTTCAAGACAATTGAGGTATAATCATTAACGATGCTAACCGTAATGAGCTGGTGAAACATGACGTTTATAAATTTCGATTTAAAGCTTTCGTGACTGCAAGGATTCATCTTCTTTGGTTCTTTCGGTAAAGTCACGACGTAGAATGAGAATAAAATAATAAAATAAGACAAGAAAATTCTCACGACGTTTCAGCCACAACACAAGCAGCCTTCATCAGGTGAAAGAACATAATTGTTGGGACAGTGCTCCAATGAGCATTGTTAAGATTCGTAGCGTCTTTTTAAGCTCGGTGAGAGGCGTGAAACCTCTTGACAAAGGAGTTTAAGTATCAAAGCAGGATAATTTAGCATTGAAATAGCTGAGGGATTAAGCTTGTGACAGAAATAGCTATGTTAAAGTCAGAGTTTACCTATCAACAGAGGCATTTAGTATATGGACGCTAAAGGCCTCCAACTACCCAACTTTCATACAGTAAACCGATGTGAAAAGAACTAAGTCTATATTACATAATATAATAAATGTTCTTGAAGAATATATTAAGTACATTTATTATATTATGTAATATAGACTTAGTTCTTTTCACATCGGTTTACTGTATGAAAGTTGGGTAGTTGGAGGCCTTTAGCGTCCATATACTAAATGCCTCTGTTGATAGGCAAACTCTGACTTTAACATAGCTATTTCTGTCACAAGCTAATCCCTCAGCTATTTCAATGCTAAATTATCCTGCTTTGATACTTAAACTCCTTTGTCAAGAGGTTTCACGCCTCTCACCGAGCTTAAAAAGACGCTATGAATCTTAACAACGCTCATTGGAACACTGTCGTCCCGACAGTTCTGTTCTTTCACCTGATGAAGGCTGCTTGTGTTGTGGCTGAAACGTCGTGAGAATTTTCTTGTCTTATTTTATTTTATTATTTTATTCTCATTCTACGTGACTTAACCAAAAGAACCCAAGAAGATGACATTTATAAACAGCCAGGTTCTATCTACGGGCAGCCCGTGAAAAAAGTGGACAAGATGCAGGCCCCAAACAAAAGTTCGTGTCATCTGTACTTATCATTGCACCTTACAGTGGAAGATAGTGCGTGAAATAACACAAGTGAATGTTCAATTGGTCAGATTTCCCTAACAGGCTGGGCGAAATGGGTCACATGGTCATGCACCCGAGTCCTTGGCCGCAAGTTACCACACAGGTGTCGGGGGTCCGGTTTGCACCGCGCCGGGGCGCGTGGACTGTGTTTTAAACATCCTCGGCAGCTCGACGAGGTTCTCGTGGGCTTGAGCGGGAGCACTTAGGTGCCCCCCCCCCATACATGTGCTACCCACCGCTGCGGCCTACGACAACGACCCAACGTTGCCGCCCGGGGAGTCGTTCGCCTGCCCGTCGTGCCGTGTGCGGGGGGCGGCGCCGCGCGGAACGTACCGAGAAGGTCCGCCCCCTCGTCCACATCCCCGATGACCTCCGACCCTGCGGTTGAGAGCTCCTTGTAGAGGGAGTCGGTGTTGATCCCGAAGGCTTTGTTCACGATGCCCTGGGTGGGGGTGCTGCGACGCAGCGGAGGCGAGACCGCACTCACTCGGTAAGGATCACCGCCCCTCGCTCGGAAACCATCACCGCGCTCGCGCGCTCTCAAGTGAGCCGCGCGCCGCCCTCGCCCCATCAGAGTTCCCCGAGCCAGCGCGGGGCAACGCGCCACTCCCTCCACGGGCAGTGCCCACACTCGCGGTGACTCCACTGCAGACTTCCCACAACGCGGTAACCAATTTTAACAGACCCCTTAGGCACAACCGGGGCTTGAACGCAAAACCTTGCGATCACGAGCGCACGGCTCACCCGACTGCGCCAAACCGGACGCAGCCTCGATTGACATTTAGCTTCGTGGCATTGTAGCGGAAACGGTGAAAGTTGACGGTGACCGACGCCTCTCGCGTGTCGTCAACGCAGAGACGGCAGTTGCTGCCCAGTCACCTGGTGCCACCAAAGCCGTCGAGGGGAGCCTCCGGCACCATGTCCAGCTCTGGGGTGGAGTCGATGATGTCCTGGATCTCCGACCACTCGTCACTGCTCTCCATCCCTGCGTTTGGACGCACGCACGCACAAACGCGAGCCTAGTATCTCGAGTGCGTTTTGTTTCAGCAGGCGAGAACTCAAGAAGAGTGCAGGATGTTTGTCCGATTTGCAAGCGTGACCTGGGTCATCGAAACGACCCGAGAAATGTCATGAAAACAAAGTACAACATCAGAGCCAAAAACCACCAAGGTACAGATGGAATAAAAACACGGTACACAAGCATTAATCGCCATCAAAATCAATATATTTTCTGTAACGAACCATTAATTTTGCTTGTCAGCAAACCGAGGGAGGACTGTTTAAAAGCAAGCAACAGTTTGACAATTTGGTACATCGGGTTGGAGATTACATCCAGCATCATCAGCTGTTCACAACGCTGAGCTCTTGCGTGGCAGGAAAATCATGGAAGTGATGTCCAATTTAGGATTAATGTGAAGCGATTAAATTTTTCATTATCTGACCTTGATTTTTGGATTTTAGATTCATAACAAAAATTGGCAAAACATCCATCTAACACACCTAATGTGGTCAAGACCAAAAATGTAATGTCTACAAATCAACTACCAGTGATCGCCATTCGCCACGGCGATGGAGTCATTGGGCGGTCGAGACGTTGGCACGTTTTCTGCCCAAAAACCCAACCAACACGGAAACGTTCGGCAACAAACGCAAACCGCGGTGCTCATCTACGTGGACGAACGAACGGCTCCCCTCCCACTTTGGGCGTTCACCTATGGACACGTTCTTGGTCTCCTGCGAGGCCTGCACCTCCGTGTGTCTGCTCCCGAGCCTCCGCCCGCCGGCGCGCGCCGCCGCCAGGCCGGCGGCCGTGTCGCCGGCGGCCGGGGAGAGGACGTCCGACGGCAGCGAGGAGGACGGCGTTGCAGACTTGGTGCCGCCTGTGCTCGGCGTGGCAGCCACCGACGACTGGCTCGAGTTGGACAGCTCGTCCTGAGTGGTGGTGCGGTGGCGAGTGAACGGGGGACACACACACACACGCGGCGTTAGAAACGGGAGACGTCGCGTGGCGTGCGTGTGCGTTATTGCCAATCAAAATACATTAATAGAAAACAAATTTTCAGGAAGTACAGAATTGCGGGAATGAACTAGAACTGAGACAATTAGAAGATTAATTTAAATTATTGACTAAAATTGTAAGACTACTTCAATTCATGCTTGCTTACTACCGCTCCTTTAAAAATGGCGGAAAACCTCCTACAAGCCAAGCCCAGTGTGATGCAGCCGATGATCACCAAATCCTGCCCATCACCTCCCATCCAGCGGCACAAGAGGAAATTCCATGCGGGGAACCTTTTCAATTCCATGAGAATAATTTAACACTGAAACCAATACTATCGTTAACATTGGGAAATCTGGAAACACAATCAGCAATGGATATTTAGTGTGTTCGGACTTCAAGGCAATGTGAAAGGTACATCAAGTAAAACGTGCAGAGAGTTAAGAACGGACCGAGTTTAGTCATTTCGGAAGAATTGTAAACACATTAAGGGATTAAATCAGCACAGGTTAGGATCTTGTGCAGACAGACACGGACCTCTTGCAATGTGACAATTTAAAAACAGATTCAGAAAAGTGACGCGACTGCTGGTTACTTGGTTATTGGAGACACACGACATCGCACAACGGAGATGAGAAACTCACAGCTCAAACCGAGCGTTGGACCAGGTGAAAAGCGATATTTTAACTCTTAACGATTACTTGATTAATTGTCGTCATGGTCAAATGACTGTTGATTATGCCAAATGTTTGATTTGAACTATTACATGGGCATGCACCAATTTGATATTACAGGGTCTTTAAGGTGCCCTCTGCAGCACATGGTACAATTTGGTAAATTTCAAAGGCGTTTATTTACTCTTCCACAACGGCCCGAGTCAAAGCCGTACTCTTTACGCGAACCGATTCAAGAGGCAATCGCTGGCTGCGGCCTGCAGACGCGATCGAGGTCTACGGCCTCTCCACGCAGCACACTCAGATCAGCTGATCCAACATACGCGAATCGGCAAGAGGCGTTGCCCATCTCCACCGCGCGCGCACGCACGCACGCACGCACGCACACACGCATTAATAACAGACGTCCGTGATGGTCTTGGCAGAAATCGAGAGGATGACCCCCAGGGGTTATTGGTCAAGCGAGCAATCAGAAGTGGCGCAGCAGACGCCACGAAGATCGGCACGCGTGCGCACAGACGAGAGGTGTCCGTCTACCTTGGTTCCTTCCGTGGCCTCTTCTGCAACAGAAGCTAATTTACTATGGCCACTCGTGTGGGACTCCTCCGGCACATTGTCCCCTCCCTCCAGACAGACATCACCGGGTTGACAACACGCGACAGCGATTGATGAACCCGGCACGCGAGTACGATTTCAGTCACGGCAATGTAGCAGAAGCATCGTTGCACAAACTTTGAAAAACAAGCAAATTTCTAACATGGCTTGTCGGTACCACACAAACGCTAACAATGATTTTCCTTAACGCATTCTATCTCGCAATGACACATATGCACGATAGCAAGCTCACCGTGGTAGCTCATCAGAAAAATAAAATATGGGTACCCATGGTATGCTTGACAGAGAATATCGTTTTGGGGGAAAAAAAAATCCACCAACGGGTTGAATGTAACATCTGTGGAACACGAGAATGAGTAGGAAGTGCGTCAAACAAAACAGACATTGTCACCCTAACATGGCCCCATGTGTACCAGGGCCTCTGTGATGGGAGAGGAGCTCCGGGCTACCTTGATGCTGGCGTTGGCGAGCACCTGCACCGAGCGGCCCGACTCGGCGCAGGGCCGCTCCCAGCTCTCGTTGCCCGGAGTGTCGCCCTCGCACGGCGGATCGGCGCACACGCCTGCCTCAGCATCGACTGCCCCGAACGGGAAGAGGCTCAGCGAGGCGGGCCGCTCCTTCCTGGGGTGGGAGGCATGAAGCAGGCTGTGAGTGCCACGCACGGCACCCCTCCCCCACGCCACATAGTCTTCACCGACACTAACTCGGTTGGGAGTACACACGCGCCCGCTAATTTCCTAACGGGCGATTTTACTCTGCGCCCTTACACACGAGAGACTACTCTGGGGGTTTTGCTCCTTCCCTCTGGACAGACGTCACCCGGCACAGATGACCTTCATTTACGCACCGCCCGGCGCCAGCCACAGAGCCCGGCGGTACGGGAACGGGCCCCTTCGCAGCTCGCGATCGAGCGAGATCCTCCCTCCCACCAAGCCACTGGCCCACCGCGGCACGCTAGGCGCACGCATGATTCTCGTTTGGTCATGAACCCAGAGGAGGTCGTGCTGTGTGTGGGTGCGTACTCGGCTTCACAGCACACCCTGGGTTCGTCGCAGTTTTCTCCACGACGAAGCTCGGTGGGAACAATGGACTGCGTTGTATAATTAAGAGGACGAGCGCCTATCCAGCTGCAATAGACAAATTACCAAATAGGCCGTGCGGGGGGGTCTGCACGAACGTGCGCCAGGGAAGCATACGCGTGCCTAATGGCGCGCGTCGCTGGCGAGTTCTCGCTAGGCGCGAGACGCCGCTTCACCTGGACAGGCATCAACGAGAGTTAACTATTCGTTTCACAATGCCTGGGTTCATTGGTAGGTTAACGTCCCCTATCACGGTTCACGAGTTCTTGGCCAAGCGAACGGCTCGAATCACTTGTCAAGCTTAAATGTGAAACCTCCCACGTTCGGATTCCCAGACCCGCCCCTGGATGTGTGCCAACGTTCTTAGTTTAAACACGCGCAGCACGTCTGCCGGCGACGATCAGATAGAAGCAATCAAGCCGGATGACACAGAAGCAGACACGCACAAGCCACGTGAAACGCGAAATTCAAAGGTCACCAATGAGTCAACAGGCCCTGCGCAAGGTTATATTTGCCTCTCTGACGTGAACACGTTCTTTACTTTATTTAATTTATCTATCTGATGTACCCTGCCTGTGAGATATAACCAATGTACAATAATTCAATGACAATATCTCACCCGCAGTATGTAATTTCCAGAGCCATGGATGTATTCTAAATTGGCTTGTCATATTTAACTTCATTTATGGTACATAAATGGAATTACATTAAACTGTCCAAGTGATAACACCACAGAACATTTAAAATCAGCGTGATGCCGATTATTAATGTGGTGGACTCATGACCATTTGCATACCGGGTGCTGAGCAACGCTGTGCCCACAGGGACAGCTGCCACTGGGTGCGCCCCCTTTAGAAAAAAAGCGTGGAGATTAGATACTATTTAAAAGGGTATCGGAGGGCGCGGTATCAGAAACAAATCATGATTCACTATTTATCATTATGCAACTCGTGCAAATTAGCGACATTACTATCGTACTCTCGTTGTCATGTAATCCAAGGTAACACTGCGGCCCCATCAGCTGCAGGGCCTTCCGCCTTCTCTGCGCACACTCCCACGCGCAGCACGGCGCCCTCCAGCGCCGTGCTGCTCGCTCCGTGACCTTTGAAACCCTGGGCCCCGCGTGCTCGCCGATGGATCCGTGCGTCCAGACACCCAAGCAATCACAGCTGGACAAGGATATTTTTAGTTTTCGGAATTCCAGCCACTGGCAATCATCGTAGACCAGAAAGCGCACCACACGTGAGAGCAGTGAATGGTGAATTGGACAGTAAGGCTCTGTACAGAGTGAGACGCACACAGAGAGAGCGTGGCCGCGATGTGAACGATACGCGACCCGGCCAGGGTTTTCCAGAGCACCGGCGTCTGGCGATTCCACACAGAGGTCACGCCCAACACTAGCCCCTCTGGGAAACCCTGACTGCATCAAGACTTGCGTAACGCACCAAAGGGCTAGAAGCTATAAACGTGGTAACAGCACCAAGCCCATTACAGCACGATTGGCCAGAACTGCGGACATGTGGACAACTTGCGATCGGTTGGTGGTTTCCTAGACGTTGTTTAAACCTTCGGAGGGGCTGGGTCCGTGAGTTGTTCCGCTCCCGACCTTTGGAACGCCGCCCGCTGAAGTCCCATCGGGCACAGTGGAATCTTTTAAATCAAATGCACAAACACATTTGTTTGCTTCTATTCGGTAAAGTCACGTAGGTAAAGGGACCAAACTGTCCGCTGGACAGTTTGGTCCCTTCACCTGATCAAGGCCGCTTGTGTTGTGGCCGAAACGTCGTGATTTTTGTTGTTTTATTTTTTACCTACGTGACTTTACCGAATAGAACCAAAGAGTATGGATCCTTGCAGTCACGAAAGCTTCAAATCTAGAAAACATTTGTTTGCATTCGCTTATCCTTTGACCGGGGTTGATTGGCCGATGGTTTTTAATGTTGTCCGAGTATTTATTGTAAGGCTTCCTGGTGCGGTCTGCATGAAGAGCTCTGTGTGCGAAAGCGACGCGTATCGAATTATAGCAGGGAGGCGGGAACAGCTGCCCCTCTTCTGCCCCTAAACTTGTGGACATGGGGTAAGGAAATTGCCGTGCCCCCCTCAATTAGCTCCATGGGCCCCGCTGACTCCTTGACATGGACCCCACTGCCTAATTTCTCAATCAATATCAAGAAGCCGAGCTAGGTTGCATTTTTTTTAAATGAATGACATTATTCATAATAATTCTACGTACTTGTTTTGTGAAATACACTTAAAAGAGTTGAACACATTGCAGAGAGACAGCAGGATTGAGGCTGTGTATTTTGTACTGCCTGGCAGTGCTCTGTTCGACAGTGCAATGCCCTCGGTTCATCGATTCGTGACCTGCGATGCCCTCGCTTCTCAGATTCACCGCTGCACCAGCTGCCGGCCGGATAAATTCCTTTCTGTGGAATGCCTCGAGCTGCTCTTGGAGCGAACGCAGCACCTGAGAGGGGATGGGGACGGCTCGCCGATGGGGAAAATTTTCCCAAGGGAGTGGCTCGCTGATGGGAACGACTCGCCGATGATTCGAGCCGAGTGGCTGCAGCATCTGGATCCGTACGCCGCGTCCGGTGTGCGGTGACACGGGCCGAACCGTAGCAGTGCGTTAGCCGCGGTGCTGCCGAGGTTCGCAATTCAAGCCTGGCGGCTGACCTGGTTAGGAATTTAAACAAAAAATGCGCGCCGTCTGCAGAGGAGGCCATGTGTGCGAGCGGCACAGTACAAATGTGAAGAGGTTTATGCGCAAATTACCGGTAGACGTTTTCCCATCTGTGCAACACAGCACCCTACTAATAGCCTCTGTGCTATAAGGGGCGCAAGTAGCAAATGTGCATTGTTATGTTGCGTGTCCTACATCCTAGGTGCTGTAATGGACTTGTGCAAGAGCACGGACACACACACACACATAGAGGATTCAATGAGTCTGGCTCGCTTCGTGTGATGGGCCGGTCCTATTCATGTTTTTAGGATTATTTTAGAGTGTGTGTATCACACGTGACCAACACTAATTATAGAGCAAGCCAAAATAAATCACCCACCCGTTTCATTAACACCAATGAAACACCCTGTTGACAGGATCAATGTGAGAACCAGGACCGGACCATTTTTTGTTGACTAATGGAAGTGACATTTGAATCATTCCTTGCAGGCAGCGTGTACAACTACAGCGGTAGCAGCAGCAGCAGTGACAACAGAAACCAACCTATGAAGAGCGCGGTTAGTGAGGGGGCGGTTTGAAGAATTCCCTCCCCGCATCCACGCACCCAATGGTACAACCCGCCAGCAATGTCTCCAAGCCTGCACAGTCATTCCCAATCCACGTGACGATGCCCCAACTACCACCGAGGCCCAATACATGTGCAGCAGTGAAGGCCGCGGGGGGATGAGGGGGATGTTACATCGGCTTGGCTACATTTGCTGTGGGATGTACCATTAGGGATGCAATAGTGGGGTGCGGCGAGACAAATTCTGACCACCACCACCCCCTGCGGAGGATTATGGCGAACCCACGGCACACTGCAGCAGCGGCGGCGGCGATTGGCACAACGCTCCCGACACAGCGGCACTGTACCCACCGCTGGTCCCCGCTGCCCGGCTGCGCCTCGGGGCCAACGAGCCCCTTTTGCTCCTTCCTTAACGGCGTACACACAGCCACACAACAACGCATCATGCTCTGTCACACACGGGGGGGCGAGCCGGGGGGGTGAGCGAGCGCGCACCGCTAGTCCCCCACCCCCCCCGTACCGCAGCAGAGTGGTGGGGCTGTGCCCACAAGTGGAGGGAGTTACCGCGCGGGGAAGAGGAGGGTCAGCGCAATGATCGCACGTTGCGCGCGAGCAATCGGAACGTTTTATTAAAATACTATCAGGTAAGGGCCCAGCAAGCTGCAATATAGCTCTTTTTGAGAAGTAACCTGGCTATCGCATGCGATAGCTCAACGAAGCTGCTTATCATCATGTGGACATTGAGATCAGTAGCCGTATACTCTAAATGCGTGATGCCGATTCTAAATGTGGAGGGAAAAATCAGAAGAACCTGAGAAAAATCCACGCGACCGCAAGGAAACTCCAAATATACAGCAACAGGCGTCAGGGGTCGGGATCGAACCCACGAACTCCTGCATACCAAGCGAGGCAGTTAACATCTCCTAGCCACCGTGGCTCCCCAAGGTGGACCCATTGCCGCCCGAGAAAGCGGTGCCCCCGCTGCCATTGGCTAGAAGAAACACGCGAACGACTTCATCAGGGGGCTCGTGAGTGGCGGCTCTGCCACAACCAACCATTGCCGAGTGTTCGTTTGCGTCCACTTGTTTCTCTCCGACAGTATTGTACACGTTACTCTATTGTCTATACCAGGGGTCTCCAACCAGAATAACAAGAGCGGGTATTTTTTTTCCCCCGAATTCGGCACAAAAATCAACATTTCAAAGAGCTCCAATGCGTGTGACTGCACACACACACAACGTCACGAAGCGGTCCGCAGAGAGCCACACGCGGCTCCTGAGCCGCAGGTTGCCCACCGCTGCTCTAGACGACAGTGTCCCCTGCCGCGCCGGCGACACCTGGGGCGTCACGGCGCAGCACGTGGTGGCCACGTGCGCTCGTTGGTGTTTTCGCGTCGCCCCCTCGGGAGCGGCGGGTATCCTCTTTGGTCAGGCCCGAGTGGGTTTTAACGCAATAAACAAAGGTCCCCCGAGTAGCCTTAAAGAGACTGTAGGGGCAAGTGCTGTTAGCGAGTAGCAGCACCTATGAAGGCCGTAACGGCACACGAGGGGGGTGGGTGGCCAGCACCACGCCCGGCCGCCTTTGTCTCCCCGGTGGCGATGATTTTACACGTCGCACCACGTACCCAGGACCAATTTGAATAATCGTCACCGGTGTTGGTCGTGAGCGGGAATCGAACTCGGGTAGCCGGGCTCGTGGCGCAGCGTAGCGCTAACCGCTGCACCGCCGCTCCCAGGCAGATTCGCCCCCTCCATCGTCTCGCAGTCCGCTGCTCTCGGACTCCGCGCATCGCTAAAGAAGCACTCGAAATGTTACGTTACTTAATTACGTTACTTAATTACGTTACTTAATTACGTTACTTCATTGGCACAGATTTCAAGTGCGCAATGGCCACCCACGCTCTCTCGAGCGCGACCCGTTAATAATCCCCTTTCTGTTGGCAAAAATAAATCCAAGGCTGGTGGTGATGACGATGATGATCACCATCAGCAGTCACGGTCTTACCACTGCTGGATGAAGGCCTCCTCATTTTGTGTCTTCATGCAGTATCAGCTAAAGCGGTTCCAACTGTAGCAATGGTTTTGATAATTTCTCTATCGTCTTAATGAAGGTTTTGGTGAGAGCTCGCCCCTTTAAGATCGCCTACAAACGCCAGGCGTGGTTGCAACACATTTTACAAGTCCAACTGGCTCACATTGTTAAGTTGTTAAGTTAAAAGGACACCGCGATGATAACTAAGCCTTCAGTTGGCCACAACGCCAAACGAACAAATGCAACCCAGACGGGTTGAGCGCGATCGGCAAGCAGCCTGCGTTCAGGTGGTAGTCTCGACGCGGGCTTTAAAAGCAGCGTTACGTAAGAGTTCTTTCACCGGTGATGGAAACGTGCGCCGAGACCAACAACCGCGGTCCCAAAGGGGCAGGCCGCACGTACGGGGGCCGCTGACAGGGTCGTCTCGCCAGACACGACGCAGGTTCCCACCACACGTGAAGAGCCGTGGTGGTAACCGTGGACCCCTGTGGAAGCGCGTGTGTGCGTTCGATGGCACACGAACGCACCCAAGCGAGGCCTCCCTTGAAACCAATCCATACAGTGCGGCACGGCCACACGAGCGCTGACAAATGCTCCACAGCCTTTGCTCACCGCGCAACACCTTAAAACATTCGCTGTGCGTCGTCACTCGCGTGATTTCCGTCGGTGCTGACAACATCTTATCCACTTCATATCGTCATCATTGTCATTTTTGTTTTCACGAGCGCTTTTGTAGCGCTGCCGTCACGCGCTTGAACCGGTCTGCGTTTCACCAAAAGGGCTGTCACCGAGCAACAAAACAAAGTGAACTTTAAACTCGGAGAAAGGATTAATTCATCAATTCATGTGGGTGTGAGTGCGAGTGGTGGTCGAGGGGGGGGGGGGTCTATGAGAGCGTGGCGCAGCGCGAAGGACACGGCCGAGGGATGTGAGCGCAGAGGCAAGACGGCCAAGCCATACCGTACCTGCTTCTCCAGTGGACGCGGCTGTGCGCAGGTAAGCAAGCGTGGCGGCAGGGCGAACACACAAGGGGGGGAAACGCAGTAAGCGAGGAAGGCAAAGCAGCAGATTCAATGTTCGTATTGAAAAGGTTTTTTCCTTCCTTTGTCCGTTTACTTTCAAAGAGTGCGTCTGTGTGCCAGACGGATGAGCTAAATGGAAATAGATGAAACGGTGTCACCCCTCTCCCCCTCCCCCGAGAGGCCGAGGCTTTGGTGGCCTGAGAGGGTGTGGGTTAGCAGATACTGCCACCCCGCTAAAATGTAGTCGTTAGCTAATCAAACCTTTAACTGACGAGACAAACCCCTGCGGAACAGAGTAATAGCGCAGGAAGGAAAACCGTACGTTTTAAGCACGTAGTATTTGTGCATTATACAATAAGCATCTTGAAGAAGTGCATTGTGGTCCTATTGTCTTTTGATGGTGACCGAAGAAAAGGGGACCACAATGCACTTAAGGAAATGCCGACTGCTTTTGCATATTGCACAAGGCTGTGTGTATTACAAATTTGTGCGTGTTGTTTAAAACTCATGATCTTCAGCCCCCCAGACAGAGCGCAAGAAACCGCCTGTCACTCCGCAGGTGGCGTCACCAAAGAGAGTAAAAACAAAGCTCTTTTCAAGGTGCGGCCAATCGCCTGTGAGGACCATCAACCCCCTGGGTTTCTTAAAACGAATTCAAATGGATTTTTAAGGAATAAACAAACACCGTTTGCTGAACTTCAGGGAGGGTCGGACGATTAGTTTAAAATTAAACTCCGCGCGTGACCTTCCAGCCATGAGAGGGCTTCGGGATGGAGTTGGTGCAGCAGTTGTGCTGTTCCTCCTCCGTTGGAGTGCAGACTACGGTGGTTCACTATCTGGCCCACAGATTGGCGTAAGTGGCCACAATCGCACCGTGTGACTTGCAGCGCCACTAAGATGTAATTATTAACATCTCGGGGTTTCTGCCCCCACCCCCCACGGTAAAAGACCGGGAAGGGAATACCGCTGTTCAGCAGCACAGCAGAGGACAATCGTCCTGTTCGTGGCCAAAACCAACGTGGCGATGGAGCGGTTTCACGGAGGGGAAGGGGGAAAAAAAAGGGGAAGGAAAATGATGAAAGGGCATGGCACGGCCGAACTACAAAGGAAGACAAAAAAGCCACACATGGCGTAGAAATAAAACTCACTGAAGCAGAGCGTCAGCAGTCTTTACAGGGGGCAGGGGATCGAGCGTGAGGTTGTACGAAGCGGGGTGGATTGCGTGCGAGCGCTGGCTCTGTACACGTTGCGAATAATCCGCACGTTAATGCGGCTTGCGAGCGTGGACACAGCGCGGCCGTTTTGCAAAGGCAATGCGTGCTAATGAAATGACAGCGAGCTTATGCACTGCCCCTTCATGAGATACTCCGCTGCATTTTATATGTAAAAAAAACACGCATTTGACAACTCCGCCCAATTTAATCTCGCACGCCCCGTGTTTGTGTGTAGTATGCAACGTGTAGGCGTATACAGACCAGCATGCATTTTCAAAACAATACAGGCCAAGTCCAGATCGACATTTCCCACTGCAATCTGCATAAGTTGTATTCGAAAATGGCCGTCGCAATGAGGCAGGAACACGAACACACACACACGTTTGTATGTTAGGTACTGAAACGTGCCAGTTAGTAGTAATTGTCAAAGCGGGCTGGTGCTGCGCGTACGTTTTACGAGAAGTCTGGGAGCCGTCGGGCTGACCGGCGTTTGCCTGCTGAGCTTTGGTCCGCTCCATGTGCTCCATGTACGTCTGAATCATCTGAAAAGCACGGCGACAAAACACAGCGTGCGCTCAACACACACACTCACTCACACACACTCACACAGCGCTAGCCAGGTACGGGCCCCACTTGGCAATGTTTTCAACAGACATCTCGCCCGGTTTTCAAATTTTTTTACATTAACATGGAGATGTTTTACCATACAATTCTCATTTATACGGCACCGAAATGCACCCCACATCTCAAGATATTGTATAAACTAGTGGGGCGAGAAATACGGGGGGGGGGGGAAATTCGACAATTAATATAAACTGTACCCGTACAAAAATATTGCTTAAAAGAGAAGTCAGAGTCATAGGCAGAGATGAAGAGGAAGGCCTTGAACAGGGGGCAGGAAGTTGGTCGCACAGATGGCTTGGAGGGACGGCGTTCCAGGCTACCGAGGAGAGCAGAGAACCTTTACCGCTTCGCCGTGCGCCCGTACCTCTGTGTGCCTCTGGTGCAGCATGTTGTATTCCCGCTTCATCTCCGCCTCCCTCTCGTCGTGCCTCGTAACTGCAACGGGGGGCGGACGTGCGTACGCGCTGTTACCGTCGCGCTCTCGGCCGTGGGCGTTCGCGCCTAGCCAGGCAGCAGCTTCGTCGTCTGCGGACTGCGGTGGCACCCAGGCACCGCCGCTAAAGCTTGTTTACTTAGCGGACACGGCCAGTGACGGTGCGCTTCGCCGTCCGTCTTGCGCCACGGCTGCGGTTCCGGGAGCCACGGTGGCTGGGAGATGTTAACCACCTCGTCTGGTATGCAGCAGGAGGTCGTGGGTTCAATCCAGACCCTGACGCCTGCTGTATATTTTTTTAAGTTTGCATGTCCCTCCCCCCCGCGGTCGTGTGGAATTTTATCCCGGGTCCTCTGTTTTCTCTCTCCACATTTATAATCAAGGTGCGTTTATAGAGTATTTGGTTGCTATAAATTTCCACGTGATAAGCCACTTCGTTGAGAAGTCATTTGTGATAGCCAGGTCACACGGGCAGACATGCCGCGCTCCACTACGGTCGTCTACGCGGTGACCGACTGGCCAAAATGACCACAATACAAGTCTGCGCCAGATGTTCAGGGGTGCTTTGCCAAATTGAGTACAACGCTTCAAATATATTATTTTTACTCCACTTGATCAACAAGTAAAGCTTTACCGAGTCTCACTTAGTTTTCAGGAGGGTCCTGCCAAGCTTTAGCAGGAGCGTTGGGCCATGTTGCCGCTGTGTACGCGCTCATCATTTGAGTAATTCAAAACAATGTTTTTGGTCAATACCAGTTACATATATATTTCGTAATGGGAGGAAACAGGAGAACAGTGAGGAAAACCATGCGGAACAGGGGGAGAGAACCTACAAACTCCACACGCAGAAAGGCACACAATTCGCGAATCGAACCCAGGCCCTTCTCGCCGTGAGGCGCGGGTATTACCATGGGCACCACCCTGCCGCCCCAATATTAAAAATACCCCGCTCCTATTAAAAATTAACCAGGCGCGTGCGCCTGTGTGCAGCACACCGTAAACGAACCGGCGCGTTTTACTCTCTCACTCGGCAATCAATGAAGCAGATACGATGCACGTCTTGCCGTGCAAGCAAATCGGTAAAGAATAACTCCGCTTACAAAAAAATAAAAATATGATTTGCCGATGCTGCCGCATTAGGTGCACAAGCATAAAGAACAAAAACAATTCAACACATTGGTCAACGGCACTGCGGCCTTGAAGGGAATCGCTAACATAACCGGTGATGTTACATGGCGCGTACATTGGCAAAATTTACCCCGCAGGTTACTCAATTACGAGGAATCTGCCTGTTACGTCACCCGTTATACGTTTTCCCGAGCTCTTACTTTGGTCACAGTAGTTTTTGACTTTAAGCTCCAGCTGCCTGGACTGAAGCTCCAAGCCCTCCACCTTCATCTGCAGATCCTTTTTCTCTTGCTCCAGGACATCTTCAAACTCGATGTATTTCTGCACGCACAGCGACAGCAAGGCACTCGCTCCCATCACACGTTCCCATGTTCCCATCACGCGTTCCAATCACGCGTTCCTACGTTCCCATCATGCGTTCCCATCACACGTTCACACGTTCCCACGTTCCCATCACACATTCCCATCACGCGTTCCTCATCACACGTTCCCACGTTCCCACGTTCCCATCACACGTTCACATGTTCCCATCACACGTTCACATGTTCCCATCACACGTTCACACATTCCCATCACACGTTCACACATTCCCATCACGCGTTCCCACCACGCATTCCAAACATGAGTTCCCATCACGCATTCCCACATTCCCATCACATGTTCACACGTTCCCATCACACGTTCACACGTTCCCATCACGCATTCCCACCACGCATTCCAAGCATACGTTCCCATCACGCATTCCCACATTCCCATCACACGTTCCCACATTCCCATCACACGTTCCCACATTCCCATCACACGTTCCCACGTTCCCATCACAGGTTCCCACGTTCCCATCACACGTTCCCATGTTCCCATCATGCGCTCCTACATTCCCATTACGCATTCCCACATTCCCATCACACGTTCCCACGTTCCCATCACGCACTCCTACGTTCCGATCACACTTTCCCAACACGGGATTCCAACACGCGTTCCCAAATTCTCATCACGCGCTCCCATCACCCCGTATGGAAGTAGTCTCTTCCAGCTTCTGGCTACCCTTTGAGTGTCAATGCCAAACTCCATGTGAAAATAATGACTTTGCACATGTCGTATTCGCACACTTGTTCTTATATCGCAGGGCTATCATGAAGGAAGGCACTATGTTTCATAGACATAGTCTGTAATAGTTTCACAGTAGGGGGTGATATTGCTTTGTGCAATCCAAATTGAGTAAATTGTGGTTACATTTCCGAATTTGCCAAATTTGGACGATGATGTCGGCAGGCTATGGCACTCTTTTCAAATCATGTAAGGGGATCATTCATCATCCACTGTGAAGCAGACACTGTAGTATTTTACGGTTAATGCACCCACAATAATAACCAGGGCAGCCTGCAGAATCCGAACCGCGAGCTTCTGCAACAGGTGGCGAACACGCGACCGCTGCGGCCACAGCACCGCGCAAATCCACAAACTGCGGTCCGTGATGCCTTTCAAACATAAAGATGAAACCTGATGTGGCCACGAATGATTCGTCCACAGGCAACAGACGATTCACGTAAATGTTCTCAGCCGCAAACAAACGTCAACGTTTTACAAAACCCAATAAACGTCACCACGGGATCCCTTCAACAGGAGTCTCGTGCCCTCCACCTGTCTGCCCGTGACTGTGACCACCGCGATAAACAAAGACCATATTCTTTTTCAGAACATGTGTCCCATAGCCTCCCTAAGACAGGATCAATTTCCCTTAATATTTAATACAATTGCAAGCTAGGCGGAAAAGAGGTTCCTCAGTCGGGCCAAGCCTACCCTTGCTAGCGAGCCTCACACATGCATTATTGCTCTCCCATCTCAATAACAATGTCATGAAAATCGTCACCAGTATATATATTCCTTTGGTGTTTTTTTTTACTTAATTTGTAATTGTGTGAAGATCAGTATAAAAATAATCTACTTGTGCTGCAGGGAATTTATTATTTGGCTTCGATTTGCGTTTGTACAGTATTTTAGATTTCTCATGTGACACGGCAATTTTTTCGTTGTTTCATTAAAAACTAAGACGAGGTTTTACCCTTGGTGGCAATAAAACAGGCGGTGTGAATATATTCCAACACCAAATAAGAACGTTTTGCAAGGAATCAGGTTACTGCATTAACCACACAGCGCTTGTGGTGAACATGCAAATAAACATGCTGGCAAAAAGTTCCCATTTTGTTGTTGTTGCTGTTCACGCTGTTGCTGAGCTTTGTTGATTTGCTTTTTGTGATTTTTGACGACCCAGGTCACTCATTCCTTTTGCTAATTGAGACTCAACCTGGTGTCGAGGTCTCACCTGGTTAAAACAAACACTTGAAACGTTGCACTCCAAAAATAATGAGAAATAACATTCCGTAACATTACAGAATGTATCAGAGCGCAGGTTTATTTATGCCTAGGAGACCTCCTGATGGCAGGAGGTGGCGGCAATAGACGTGGCAGGAGGTGGTGGCAATATACGTGGCCTGTAATTCAGCACTGTGGAGGCGAGGGTTGGTGAAGCGAACAAATCTTGCGAAACTCCTTTCCCATGGACTCATCTCCATCTGTTCCATCTGCATTGGATAGAGGGTTGCCCACTCGCATGTGTGGGTTTTCTCCAGGCCCTCTGGATTCCTCCCACATTCAACCACTAATTAACTGACCGATAACACTGTAACATATATACATAAAGGACCGCAGAGCTCGGTGGTGAATTTGGCACCGGCTCACAACCTGGCTGCTGCTGCTGCTGCCGCCGCCGCCTTCCTGCTGGTCTGTACTTCCTCCTCCTCGTGCCTCCGGGCCTTTTTATCTCTTCCAGGGCGAGTGAAGACCGAGTCCGGCTGCACGTTACGGTCGGGGCGATTATCTATTTACTGCTATCATGACCACCACTGCATGTCCGTCGGCACAATTACGTTGGGTCGTTTACCGAGGAGCGAATGCGAGTCGCGCGCACACATACACACGGAAAGCGGAACGATTCTTCTCATTTATTGGTGGAAATTGATGCTTACACACACTCACAATACGTGAATTTGTACACCGCGTGTAACAATCCAATATTCATGATATCCGATAATTATGTACGGATGTTTACGTTCAAAGCGATGCTGCCGGGGTATCGCGGTTGGCGTGCCCCGCCACTTGCAAAAATAGAGGTCACCAATTCCATCTCCTGGCGTGGCAGTTAAAACAACGCGCAAGTTTCCCAAATCTCCTGCCTCACCGAGCAGTATGAATGGCTTCATTACAGTTAGTCAATGGGCAGGTCGCCCTGTGGTGGGGTAAACTGAGTACTCCCACCTCTTCAGAGATGTTAGGCCTGTAGTGGAAGAGTAGGCCAAATACCCTATGGAGGAGGCCTCCACTAGAGCTCCCTCTGGTGGAGGCCCCTTCTCCCAGCAGTGGTGTGATAAAGAAATTGCGGGGCTGCGCCTTGAACCTTTAAAATGATACAATGAAAACAGAAAAAAACTGTCCCGTAATTCAGAAAACTGGACAAGGGAGACAAAAAATAACCGATTCTTGACTAACCTCGCGAACCACAATCGTGACAATTAATCAAATTGCCAAGGGCATGAACAAATTACAGACATCCCGGATACACTGCCTCAGGCGTTGGGCATGGAATGAGTCATCTCCCTCTACAATCCGATGACCTATCAAGACGTTGAGCCCACACTTCTATTCAACGATTGATTCTCTATGCTTTCCTTGGACAGTGCCTGATGTGGAGTGGCGATCGAGTGGTTAAGTGCACTGCACTCCGAGCTGGGCGATCCGAGTTCAATTCCCGGCCACAGATAACATCGGTGGCGAGTGATAGCAGAGCTGGCCCTTGGCCCATGCCCTGTCCCCTCGATGAACTGAGAGCAGGAAGCGATCACAGGGCTGATGCAATGCGAGTTGTGCTTCATCACAGCCATAGAGAGGGCAGAAAAAAATTTTCGTGACCTTTTGCACTGAACACAAGACGAACACAGGAGCGATGCGATTCAGCAGAGTCAATGGGCTCCGTTGTTCTGTAGCCCCGGCCTGCAATGAGCACGTGCATTCCCGAGGGCCAAAACGATTGTGCTGCCTGCCATCCCTCTGCGTGGGGACGTGCGGACATGACCCTGCGCCACACAGAAGCAGCGGGTGTCATTACAAAATCACCCGGCCAGGTGACTCAGCGGGAGAGCGAGCGAGCGGCTCGCGACCGGGCAGTTACGAGTTCACATCCCGGTTGGGGGGAGCGAATCGGCCCATCATCCCTCTGGTGTTGGTAAAAAAAACGCGCACGACTGTATGGGGAAGGCCACAATGGTTGTTATGTGAAGAGATTCGCCCTCGTCATAGGAATGCAGAATTTCCACCACTGGCCCAGGGCTATAAACGGGAGTCCTCATGCTCATGCAATTGTTTTTTCACAAGCCGCTTGGAAAGATGCCGCGTAACCTTAAATTCAGATCCCGCGTGTCGACTAAAAGCGGATGCCTGACAAATGCATAAACACTGCCACCGAGAGAAAACTTTCTGCGGCTAAAAGAAGCCGTCCTATATAAAGACTCTACGTGGAAATAAACAAGGCAGCCGTACGGAACGAAGCTGTACGATGCAGAAGTGAAACACCCCGTTCATTAACGTTTCCTTTGCACGTGGATCATGCTTTCACAGTGGGCAATACAGTACGGGGATGATGCCGTGGTGTAATGGTCAGCACATCGGACTTTGCAATCCAGAGGTCGCCCGTTTGATCTTCCGGCACAGCGGTTGAAACAATGGGACAAGTTCATTCAAGTGCACCTCCCCGTTCTGCCTCAGTAGTATAACTGGGTACACTGCGGTGAGTCGACCGGCAGGCAGGTGGTATGCGGTGGGATAAAGCATGGGTACTCCCGGCTCTCTAGAGCTCCATCGAGTGGAGGCCCTTCTGCCAGCAGAGGCGTGAGCACAGAAATTGCAGGGCTGCGCCTTTACCGTCCGCCTTCGCCTAATGTGGTTAAAGAAGGTTTTAAAGGCTATACAAGTATCGAGAGTTGGGTGGACAGTGCACCGAAGAATAAGAGGGGTTAAAAAGCTATCGCACATCTTGCCTCGGAGTCCTTCCCGTGGTGACGGCTGTCACATGACACGCGTCTCGTGACGAATATTTTGCAGAAAAAAACAGCCAGCCGCCAGGGACGGCAGCCCGGGCCAAGAGTGGCATGCGCGACTCTCACCCCCACGCTTCACACGTCCCGCTTGCCATAGCCGATGCTTGCGAGAATGCTGCACATTCCGAGGCTGGTATATTTAAAATACGTTAAAGAAAAGGTCTCGTGCGTACATGCACACGTAGATAGATAACACGATTGTATACAACCATTTGTCAAGGCACTGCTGGATGAAGGCCTCCCCCGTGCGACGTTAGTCGTAGCCGTTGCTTTACTTCACCACTCCGGTCAAATGTGGGCTGTAGATGTTGTGGGTTTACTCTCCAACACACCGGTGTGCTGAACTAGTAACGAATTGCCACGTTTTTGTTGACGTTACAACCCATACTAATTGTCTGTGTCAGGCGGCGGTGGGTTTAACGACACATTTATATTTACGCAAACTACCCCAAGAAACATCTTCTATGGACAAATGTGGGCTGCTTAAGCGTAAAGGGGGAGGGGATTTGGCTGGGAATTGAACTTGGATTGCCAGGCTCGGTGCGATGCCCTCGTGCTCCCCAAACACAAACCCATTTTGCCTCAAACTCGGCTGCACTGCAGTGGTGGGGTGAAGGTGTTTCCGAATACAATTACTTTGCTACCTTGTGCAGAATAAACGTTTTTGGATCGATGGCTCAGGCTGTGGAGCGTGACTGCGACTGGACTGCGTGTAAATGAGGCCAAACCTTTCCAACAAGCCTGCGTCAGGTGCTGCCATCGATCGATCAATTTGCCTTTGCAAACCAATGGGGGAAAAAAAAAGATAATCATTAACTCAATTAGCAAAGACAACACGACTGGCATGCGTGTGTGTCTGTACCGGAAATATACAGTGGCACTTCGTGTTTTGAATCGCAAATTAAGTACGAGATGAGCAAGGCTGATGGGAAGTTGCATCAGATTGCTTAATTGCGATGCTCGCGATAGATTGTGTTGGTCTATACCCTCCTGGGACCCATAACGTATCTTCACATAACTACAAAACCTCTCCACTAATCTATATAAATATATACTTACACACAGCATGACCGCACCAATATTGTCATGGGGCATGATTGGAAAGTCATATTTTTTTGCAAAAGTACTTTATGAAAAATAAATGACGTGATCCCGTGCACGTCTGCCCGCGCGCGCACTTTTCCTTTGGCCGCTCGAATCGCCGAACGCAACGGAGGCTCCCCCCTCGCCCTCCCCCGTTGGCCGGGTTTGCCCTTCAGGATTCACTGTCGCACCCCCAACCCCCGACGCGGCGCTGCCGGCACCACGCTGTTGGGATGAGGAGAATTGCGGCGGCGGCGGCAGCGGCCGAGGAGCAGTGAGAATCCTGGGAAACTCCTCCACGGCGCGTCCCGTGACAGACGCACTCCTCTGCAGACGTGCCGGGGGCGTGGTTCGTGCGTGCAAAGGTGGAAATTCTCGAAGCCGGTCCCATGAAATGTTAATGTGGCCGGACGTGGGGATTATTCCCCCATTTTGCCTCAAACTACCCATTACTGCGAGGGTAATGATTATTATTATTGGCTTTTATTTTATTCATATTGAGTGTCGGTATCAATATTGTTATATTATTACTAGCGTTTACTGTATTTCGATGGGATGTTTTTTTCTACTTGTGTAGTGATTTCTTGTAATAAACTGTGCTTTGGGATATCTCGACAGGAAAGGCCCCTTATAAAATAAAGATGATTATTATTACCATGTCAGAGTGTTGGTGACTTTTTTTAAGCATGCAATGTGGATGCTCAGCTCTAAACGTGTTTCCCTTTCGTATTTTCACCATTGCACTCGCGAGCACGCTCAAGACAAGAACCGGGTTCAAGTGCAGACCTTCAGGTGAACGGCACCGACACCGTACAGGTAAAGCGCAGCCCTCTCCCAAAAAGTCTGGGCCAGCGTGGAAGAGTAGGCCAAAACATCGTCTAGAAAGGCGGGCGCTCCAGAGCTCCCTCTAGCAGAAACCCTTCCGCCAGCAGTGGCGTGAGTGAGCTACTGCAGGGCTGCGCTTTTATCTGCTTACAGCGCAGCGAGGTAGAAACAGTTCCGTAGAAAAGGGGCAATCGACGAGTTAAAATGTGCCAAAGATGACTGTCGCTCCTGTAAAACTGAGACAGCGTCACGGCCAGGTAAGCAATCCGAGGTCGTTTAACGCAATTATGCATTACAATTATGACCTACTAACACGCAGCAGCACTCTCATAAACACTTGCTCCAAAAACGAATTCGAATCCACCTTTAGTCTCATGTCTTGTCGCCGTGTATTGATGGCTCAAAGTCGACGGATGACGGCGCAGTAGCGATAGCCAAGGGCTCGGTGCCAATTGTTTTGTGCTGCAAGTGGCCGGGAGCCTGAGCTATCGCGTTAATGCGTGCACTGAAAAGAAGTCAAACTGCGCTGAAGGATAACGCAATCTCAACGCGCGGCCACGGACGGCTACGTGTTGCAGGGCGGCTGCCCGAGAGCACGGCATTCAGCCCATTCAACGATTCTCAGGCGGAAGGGTGGTGCGGTGTGGTAACACCCGCGCCTCGCAGCAACAAGGTCCTGGGGTTCGACTCTCGACTGGGGTCGCCTTTGTCTGGAGTGCGTATAGTCTTCTTCGTCTTTTTCTTCTGTGTGGCTGATGTAGACGCAGAGCAACGATTTCACATTCAGCCCGTCAAGCCAGGAGTAGCGGAGTGCATCGCTGCGATGTCTCCTTCGTATTTGTGGATCAGTCATTGCGTCCGTTATGTTGTACGGTCTGTTCCTTGGTGATCACAGCTCTCCCTCCCCCCCCCCCTGTTCTTGGTGATCACAGCTCTCTCCCCCTCTGTTCTGCATGGACTTCCTCTGGTTCTCCAGTTTCCTCTCAAAGTAAAAAAAAAACATTCTCTGTAACTGGTATTGGTCAAACATCCCAATACTGAAAAATGTACCTGCTCAATTGGGATCACACACTGCAACAACGTTGCCCCCTTATATTAAAAATTTGGAAGGACAGGCCTTCCTGTGTAAAACAAGCGTTTAGTAAATAAGGACATATCTGGCTTTGAGCGAGCGCTGCCTGCCACCCACAGCGGTGTGGCCCTGTGCTTGAAGCCCAGCAGGGAGCCACGAGTGAGCACTTGCAGACCTACGAGAGGTCGCATCACCATCGGCCACGTGCAACGCTCATCCAATAAACCGACTAAAAGGTCCAAAACATTAGAATTGAGACAAAAATGGAGCAGTCACTGGGACCCAACATCTTGAGTGCACACACACACACCGTTTAAACATATTTATGTCTATGGACAGGCCGAGTGATTTATAAGCCTAGTGTTACGAGCAAAACATCACACGTGCAGGAACAAGACTATGACCAAATCCCCTGGAATGCGCCTGGTCTCATCACACCTGGGAAGCTAAGCAGGGCTGAGCCTGGAGAGCGCTTGTGATGGGTAACCACCACCATGCACACAGTAGAGCAGTGCAGTCGGCGCTGTGGGCAGCAGAGGGAGCAGTGCAGTAAAACCCACTTTGTTCTGCACTCTCCACCAACACGCGCTCACCAGCGTGGTGAAGTATGGTCAAATATACCTCACGGGCTGCAAGGTGGGCCGTGTCGGGAGGCCTTCACCCAGCAGTGAAGTGAGAAACGGGCAGTAAATGTGAGCCAGCTGGAGTTTTCCAGCTTTTATAACATCCCGTGTGGCCAACTTCGTAGTGTGTGTATGCGCCACATATTGGCTGCTATCTCAGTTTCCCTCTCGCATACATTTGAACATTACGTTGCTAACCGAGCGCCAATTGCAAAGGGGAAGTCACGTTTTTCTTCAAGGTGTGAAGGCAGTGGAATGGGAAGTATTTCAAACATGCGACTGCAACGTCTTCAACAGTTGAACAATTCTGTATGTAAAGCAGGCACGGCAGTGCATGCTAGCCAGCCTCAAGAAAAACCCCCAGCGGTACGCGGGGTGGCTACCTGCCATGTCCGAGTTTGTAACTATGGCCTAGCGGCAGCGCCGCTTGCTTTATAAGTTCGCGGTTCGAATCCAGCGGCTGCCGTGGATATTACTGCGGGTGTATTCAGTGGCATCCTTTCATCCACGGAAGGGGATGTGGTTTCAGCTCTCTTTTCGTTGGAGAGGATTGAAATGATTTGAACACGACATGCGACGACTGCAAAGGCCCATCTTCACATGACCGAGCCTGCCGCCGATGTCGCGCCTGTGATTGACTGTGGTCCTGTCACGGCCGCCGACTTTCTGATTGACAAGGCCCAGCACGTCGCTCCTGTCCACACACGCGCTTGTCCCAGAGTTGCTGAAACCAGCTCACGTCGTAGTCCCGTGGCGCGCCTGCCCCAAAATCTGCTGCTGCGCCAGTTTTCCCTCTCTCTTGCCAGAGCTTCCCACTCATCGACGTTGATGTAAATTTTTTTTTTTACTTTCGATCGTCCTCCTTGCAGATGTCCTTGAATCGGAATATTTGGCGACCTACAAGTCTCTTGGCATTTGGGATCTCACCGTAGAGCACGTCCTTTGGCATGCGCCCATCTTGTGAACGTGTCCAAGCCATTGCCGCCGTTGTTTACGAGGGCAGGGATACTGGGTAAGATGGCCCGGGTACGTACATCTGCATTGGTAATTTTGTCTTGCCAGGCAATACAAAGGATGCAACACAAACAGCGGAGGTAGAAGCTATTGAGTTTGTTCCCTTGGTGCCTTAAGTGGTCCATATCTCACGACTGTACAGTAGGGTACCGAGGACATTGGAGATCAGCATTTCCATCCGAATTGTTAACTCGGCGTCTGTTCCCAAGTCTGCCAAGTGTGGTGGGCTGCCTTCCCGATGGCGACGATTAATTATTCTTCGAGCGAAAGGTTACCATCGGTCACCGTGGATCCAAAGTAGCAGAATTTGCTGACCACCTCAAGAAGTAATATCAAAGGTTTATTACCGACTGTTGGTGAACACCTTGACCCACGACTGCCGTTGTCTTGATGCTGATCGCGACCGAAGGAGAAAAACGGTGCATAAACGTTCTCCAGCTGCCTTCGCAGCATCGTCTGCGACCAGGAGTTCCCCCGGTGAGAGATGCCTCACCGCACGGGACAACTCGCCGGTGGACCTCCTCGTGTGCGGGTAGACCCCCCCCCTCCACCGCCCCCCGCCCACCTCCGTGTCCGCACCGCCAAAGCCGTAGCTCAAAATAACTGAGAAGACGCCAAATAGTGTTGGTGCCGGAATGCAGTCCCCTGCTTCAATCCATTCTTCTTGTTCACCATTTACACAACTGTTGATGCCTTTGCACGGGTGGCAGTGGTGAACATTTTTTACTGACCCCCCCCCCCCGCCCCACCCAAAAGGATTACGGACTTGGTTGACTTTAGCTTCACAACAGATCCAAGGTAAAACTGTCGAGAATCCTCCGGCGGACAAGTCATCATTGCTGTAGACGGCAGCCCAGCGCAAGGCATCGTCGCCGCCACCCATTAAGAGGACCCCCCACCACATCGCCCGTGATGGCGAAAACAACATTAAAAATGCACCACGCTGAGTCACCGCCCGGGAAGGGAGCTGGCTCGTCATGCTCGCACACGCCCGCGCTGCGTGCGCTCTCTCTGTATCGGCTATCACCTTACATTACTGCCTCATCTGTATCGCTTGGCCCAACAGAACGTTAAATACTACCGCTTACAAAATTCCAAAGAAATAACGTTAAATACCACCGAGTGGGGGTTGTTTTTGTCCTTGGCTCGCGGTTGCGCCGTACGCCTCTCCGTTCTGTTCTCGGGCCGTACAGCGCGTGTTGCTCGGCTCGATGACCGACGACGAATCGCTGGGAGCTACTTGGCGCTTCCGGGACCATCACACTGAACAAAATGCAGTACACAACCCAAAAGCACATCTGAGAACCCGTTTATACTCTTACGATTGAGCTATTTTTATTTTAGCAGGTAAGGCCCACTGAGCTATATAGCTCTCTTTTAGAAGTGACCTGGCGACAAATGATAGCTCAACGAAGTGGCTTACCACGTGGAAATGTACAGCAGCCAAATACTCCAAAGGCGTGTTTAATATCGTAGGTATGACAAACAAATACAAACTCAAGAAGGCAAACAATTTATAGACTACATGGAATGCCAACGTGTTTGATGCAGGAAAATGTGTTACTTTCAAACTTTGATTTGCGACTGAAGAATTATATAATGGGCAGACGAAACAAAATACCAAACCCAAATGAGTGGTCAATCCACTGCCACTTTCCCGCGGTCCTGGATTATTACACTGCAGGCATGTGCACACGAGCTGATCGCACCGCTTCAGATCCTGAGACGCGTTCCATTCCTTGACTGCAACTTTTAAAGCGGCACGCGGCAATTTAAAAACCGCCCAATTTGCAATTCGTCAACAGAGTCCGTCTGCTTCAAGAGGGATAATATAACGAGGACCCGTGCCTGCTTCAAGATGAGAGATATAAAAAGGATCGATCGGCTCTTTGAACGTGGTTACATTTTACCTGCCAAGTTAAAAACCCGACAGATTAAACTGAAATCAGCAACAAAAAAAACCGCACACAACAGAGAGAGTTCAAAGGGAAACTAAATAAAATATTGACGGGGCCGTGCCCACGTGACAGACACCCGACACCGGTATTGTTATGACTGCACAATGCGCGGTAAAAGGGTCACTGGCTTCCGGTATGCGCTACAAGGCCGATAGGGCAATCGCGTTGTCTTTGTGCGGCATTGTTAATGTTCTCCAGATGAACGACATTTTGAGTATAAGCATACCACGGGAGAAACAATGTTCCCAATTTTATTTTGAAATCCCAAATAATTGTTTACAGAGGCTGCCATCCTTCCGTTAAAATCCAAAATGATCCTCCTACGTCAAAAATAGCCTTTAAGAGACTGTTGGGGCAAGAGCTGTTAGCGAGCACCTTTGAAATGTGGGCATGTTACACGAGGACGGTGGGTGGCAAACAACACGCCAGGCCTCCTTTGTCTCTCCAGTGCACAACTAAGGCTGAGTCGTCTCAGTCAAAGTTAGAATCGGTTCAAACATTTGCCACTGTTATTGGTCTCGAGTGGGAATTAAAATCCAAGCGCAGTGCGCTAACCACTGCACTACCACTCCCCTATGTCAAAGCATGCCTACATGCAGCACACAATTCCTGTTTTTTTTCCCAACTTGAACTTAGATGACCAGGACGAACTGATGTTAACATTTGATCACATTTCCATCGCAGAATGATCAAAGCAATGAGAGCCTTTGGGTGACTCGTCAATCTGGCTAAATAAACATCGCACAACTTGGCAAGAGATACGTGACAAGTCTTGAACCTTGGTCATATATATAGCAATGCATTTCTATAAAACATGCGATGCATTCCGTAAGCACTTGAACCTTCGCTCTATCAATCCAATGCTGGATGAATGCATACCCACGACGTGTCGGTTATGGGGGTTTATTTGACCATACTTCATCACGCTGGTCGGTGCGGGTTGGTGAAAAAAATGGCCCAGGACCGGTTCAGATGTCACTTGCCGCTTATGTTAGCCACCACCGTGCCTCCAACTCGGGTCGCAGCATTTCGATTGTGGCGCGTGGAGCCGCTGTGCCATCACTAACCCCGAGCACGGTAAACGTGGCAAGCCCTTTCTGGGAATCCGGCAAGAGGTTCTGTAACTGCATTACGAATCCGCATTAACGTCGGTGTCAAGGCAAACCAAACATCGACAGATGTAAGCATCATAATCCAAGGCATTACAAATAAAACAGGGATACACATTCTGTAAGCACCTTACCTAGTGATTCACAGGCCTGGGAAATGGCTATGAACTGTGGCTCGCTCCACCGACTGTACACTACCCTACAACGCAATTGCTCGGGCCGTGTTGCTCGGCAAGGGAATTTGGCACCGGCTCACCGTTCATATCTACGTATGTTGAACTTCTTTCGCACCATACGTAGCCAACCGTGCTTAATCGGAGGCTACGACGCCACCAAGGTGGATTCATCTTTCTTGAGGCTTTCTACAGCCAATGTTGCAGCAATGGTCTGTGCTTAATTCTATTAAAAATATGACGCGCAAATTTAGTAGCACCGCATGAATATCATCCGATAGCCTTCATCATCATTCATCATCAGCTGCGGTCAATCCACTGCCGAATGAAGGCCTATATTTCATTGCCACCTCTCACGATCCTGGGACGTTAATAATCCGCCCTGAAGCTGCACAGAATAACATTGTTCGGGCTGAACACAGCGGCGGCCAAACCAAGGCAACCGGACAGGCATGGCCACGACTCGACTGCGGTGCTCAACCAGATCCTTGCAGTTGGTATTGCACGCACAATCCCTCTCAGGCACAACCACGCAACATTGTGTAACATGTGTGACACATGGCGGCGCACACACCGGCATATGAATTTCACCGGCACTTGAAAACATGCCGCGATTTGTATTACGGCGAATGCGAGCGAGACGCACAGACCTATACTTGCAGAAACTGCTGCCCCCGCCCGCCCACCACCGCCTGTGGCATTACTCAAGGCAATCGAGCTAATTTGGCAGATAATGGATTTCAGTGAAATGACTGCGAGCGAGCAGGGCCACCATCATCAGGGCCACACCTACACCTCGCCTGCCGCCGCAGGATGCCTGGGTTTCATTTCAGCCAGAAGCTGTCTGGGGCTTAGCGCCAGAAAACATTTCCCTATCCACCCACTACCCCCCACCCTTGCTGTCGGCGTGGCGGCCGCGGGGGGCGGTGGTCAAAGCAGTTGGAGGGGGTCCAGGAAAATGATTCCACGAGAAATGAAGCCCTGTGCAGTGCGGATTTGTAAAACGGATGCATTGACAAATGAGCGCAGCCATCGCCGTGGTATTTCATTGTAAAACGCCCACGAGCGGGGGACTGGGGCAAGCCGTGCGTCTTCTCTCGCGCTGCCTGATGCTGTGAAGGCATTTGTGTTTGCTTTTGCTGAATCACCCACGGCCTTCGGTGGACGAACGCATTTCACGTGTGTTGACACTGACCAATATCTCTCTCTCGGTCTCTCTGCTTCCAAAATCACTTCTTCTGCTTTCAATGCCCATCCTTGTCTGCGTAACTGGAGAGTCGCTCTCCTGCTGCTAAAACACAAATTGCTCGTATTCTGCAATTACCTGAGTTTTCATCCAAACACGCCTATTTAATTTCTATAGTATTGCAAGTGGCCACGTTATACAGCCGTTCAATTTGTATGCAATGTACTGCACTTTTGGCATGTGGCGGTGGCTTAGGGAGATGCCTTCATTCAACAGTGAATGATTGACCATGGTTCATGATGATGTCCTGTAATTTTCTGGGTGCCGATTAACGCATTTGTGCAGAACAAAACATTTTAAAACGCATCCAATTAAAGTCCATTAGCTACAATACATCTGCAGTGTGTACTGCGTAGCACGTAACGTCAAACTACGCATATTCAATGTAAAATATGCACGTTCCTCACTCCCGAACGAGCAATGAATGGGTCTGTGCGCGTTTCTATTCGCTGCCTTTAGCCAATGTTGGGAGATTCGTCATTGCTCTGGCGGGGTGGGGGGAGTCGGTGCATAGGACAGACAGTCCCACTGGTGACCTGCCATCAAGAGATCCATCCTCAGCAGGTGGTGCTCATTTTACCAACCCCAGAGGGATGATGATGATAGGGCTCAGTCAACACTGACCTCACGCACACGTGACACTCGGCTCTGTCGCTCTACCCTACTCGTACTTAATTGTGCATTGCCTATCCACTGCTGGACAAAGGCTTCCCCGCGTCCTCGCCAGCTCCGCAAACGATGTGGATGCCGATCTAATTGAACGCAAAGGTCATAACGGGTCTCGTGGCGTCAGTGCCATCAAACCTCGCTACCGCTGCAGGGGAAACCCAAGAGCGCAAACAACGTTTAGCGCCTGTGATGGACAAATCTACACACGGACTCGTACACCCAGGACTCACCAACCTGCTCACTTGTCCACCCATCCACAAACCCACTCATCCATGCAGTAAATCAATAACTCACACAATTACTCATCTGCTCACTCACCTACCCACCTATCTACTGTAGCACGCACCCACTTGCCAATCACCAATTCAAGCACTCACCCTCTCTGGCACATCAATCCACTAGCACACTCACCTACCGATATATTGAGTCACCCACCAACTCACTCATTCACCCACCGAACTCACCACACACTCATCCTAGCATATACTCATCCTCTCGCACACCCCACACACCCACCCATCTGTCAACTCAACCAACTCACTCGCTCACCCATCTACGAAACCTCTTAATCACCTACTCACTCGCCCTCACACCCATCCACCCTCACAGATCCATCCTCAAGACACACACACGCATCCTCTCACCCACCCCACCCATCCACCAATCTGCCCAGTCACCCACAAGCGCACTCGCTCACCCCATCCACAAAACCTCTCCATCACCTCCTCCTCACTCGCCCCCCACATTCACACACTCACCCATTCAGCCTCGCACTCACCCACCAATCTGCCCAGTCACTCACCCACAACCACACTCGCTCACCCCATCCACAAAACCTCTCCATCACCTCCTCCTCACTCCCCCCCCACATTCACACACTCACCCATTCAGCCTCGCACTCACCCACCAATCTGCCCAGTCACTCACCCACAACCGCACTCGCTCACCCCATCCACAAAAACCTCTCCATCACCTCCTCCTCACTCGCCCCCCACATTCACACACTCACCCATTCAGCCTCGCACTCACCCACCAATCTGCCCAGTCACTCACCCACAACCGCACTCGCTCACCCCATCCACAAAAACCTCTCCATCACCTCCTCCTCACTCGCCCCCCACATTCACACTCACCCATTCAGCCTCGCACTCACCCACAACCGCACTCGCTCACCCCATCCACAAAACCTCTCCATCACCTCCTCCTCACTCGCCCCCCACATTCACAACCCAGCCTTCTCTCACCCCACCCACCTCCTCCGTCTGCTTGCGCAGCGCCTTCTCGCGCTCGTACTGCGTGATCAGCTGCTCGTTGTCCTCCTTGAGCAGCTCCAGCTCGATCTCGTGCTCCTGGTTCTCGGTGAACACCGCGTCCAGATTCTCCAGGACGTTCACCACGAGCGGCATCAGATCCTTCACCACGTCCTCGTCGTAGCGCCGGATCATGCGCTCGAACTCCGTGTAGATACTGCTGGCGAGGCCCGACACCCGCTCCGACATGACGGACACGTTGCAGTCGTCCTGGTACAGCACGCCATCGTCTAGCTCCATGGCGACTCGCCGGTTTGAGTTGGCGGGGGGTTGTTGATTTCGCGTCGTTAATTAGCCGGTGCCGTTGTGCGTGCTTGCTGTGATTGTTGTCGGTGTTGTTAATTAATAAATGCGAGGGGTCTGCTTCGCTCGCTCGCCCACCCACCCCCAGGGCGCCGGTCGTCTGGCCGGGCCCGCCCTTTAATATATATTTTTTTATTGAACCACGAACAGGCGATTTTTTTTTCTTTTGACAGCTGTGACGACGACACCCCACCCACCGTCGCTCGAGCAAATGTGACCCGTCTTATTTTAAATCGCACTTAGCGTTACAACAAAAATAACAAACCCGCGACGGGTTGCGTTTTGCTCGTCAAATGTCTACCGCTGTGATTTGAGCGTGTGTCGGTGCGGTGGTGGCGGTGTTTTGTTGTTGTTGTTGCGTATGGGCGGCCCACGCCTCCGGGCGGAGCCCACTCATCCACCTCCGCCTCCTTCCACCGCGCGACTGCGCCGGGTGACGCCGCAGCCCGCGCTTTATATAACCTCGCGCCGCCCCGCCCCGCGCACACTCTGATTTGACCCGCGCGGCGCACGTGACAGCTCACCGGCCCCCACCCACCACACCCCCCCCCCCCCATTGGTCGCGGTCAGAATCGGAATCCGGTGAGCTATAAAGCTCTTTGTTCCCCCCCACACAGATGTCCAGTAGGGACACGGGGTCAGAACTTCATAACAACAAACGACACAAAAACGCGATGGAAATGCAAAGTATAGGAAAGGCTAAACAAATCACTTAAAATATATATACAAATGAAACTTAATTTTTTTCTTTTACCAGATAAGGCCCACATAGCCATTAGCTTCGCACGGTGGCACGAGGCACATGCCGCCTATGCGTGCTAAGGAATCTAAGTGTCGCCCCCCGGGGCTCTTATCAATAGTAGCAATATTATTACGACGCGCGATTGGAAATTGTAGATCGCATTAGCACCCCCCCTCGCTCAGGGCGATACGACATCTGATTGGTTCACGTGAGGTGCGGCGGCCTATTGGATTACGCAGGGGGTTAGTGCGCTCTGTGAAATGTAAAACCGCATTGACTCAATCAGCTGGTGATGCAGCGGCAGCCAATCGGATTCCTCACACGTGCACGTGCGTCACTCCACTGCTGGATGAGACCCCCACTGTTAATCCACCTGGATAAGACCCCCACTGTCAATACACTCCTGGATGAGACCCCCATTGTCCATCCACTGCTGGATGAGACCCCCATTGTCCATCCACTGCTGCTGAGACCCCCATTTTCAACCCACTGCTGTATGAGACCCCCATTGTCAACCCACTGCTGGATGAGACCCCCATTGTCAACCCACTGCTGGATGAGACCCCCATTGTCCATCCACTGCTGGATGAGACCCCCATTGGTTCAATTAGTGAATGAGGCTGCAGGAGCCAGTCACATACCTGAGTTTGCAGGTCCATATGGCGTACAGCCGTTTCAATACGGGCTAACAACAAACACATTGTTCGTGTTTCTCCCTTGTGATGGGACTTTGTAGGATTAACTTTGAGATTTATAAGGGCACGGGGTAACCAATACGGTCTGAATTGGTCTGTAATAAGGTCGGCACTGATAAGGAGTTGACAGGTATACAATCATATTGCTCATGTGCACATGCACGTGAGCTCATCTCAGCACATTTTAAATAATACGGTCCCAAAAGGAAAGCAACAAGCGACGTTTTGGGCAATGATCCTTCATAGCAGAGAGATATTCCAGAGAGATTGTATTATATAAACACAATAAGTTGTTGATTTAGTTTTTTCACACGTGTCTTTACGTATTTTCTACGCGTAATTTGACACCATGGACACGCTTGCAAACGAGATGTTTCACCTCAAGGGATAATCCAGGGGAAACAGTTGAAATCAAACTAAGGTTGAATTTATAGTTCCACCGCTGGATGAAACCCTCCTTATTGATTCAATCATCTGATGAGGCTGCAGTAGCCAATCAGATGCCTCGCACGCGGCTCTGTAACAGCCCTCTTGTCAATCTTATGCTGTAAAGTGCAGTCTCCATCTCTGATCCACTCTATCTCCCTGGCCTTTACATTTACGTGCTATGAAGAAGGGCAATCGCCCAGAACGCCGCCTATTAAATGTCCTTGTTAATAGCACAGCGTTATTGACAAATGTGTTGACTGTTTTGTTCTTTCTGCTTGTGCACCACCTCTGTCAATGCAGCAGTATTGCCGACTATAATCACACAGAAATGTCTGTCCGTCCCGCGCGTGACGTCACTCCACATGAGGCCCACCCCCCTCGTTAATATTCATGAGTGGGTGGATTTTTACACGAACGCAGGTCGAGCTGAATTTAATAATTTATTACGCAAAGTCGCTTCAAATATGACGTTTCTTTAAAGAAAGTAACGGTAAAAAGAAATATACGCAGCACACTGCTACATCCGTGCGTGACGTCACTGCAAAAGAGCCCCCCCCCCTCCCTTCATTAATATTCATACGCGCGTGGAAATTTACACGAACGCACAAAGAAGGTCGCCCACTCCACATGCGGCACCCCTCCCCTCATTAATAATCATGAGCGGGTGACGTCACTCCACATGCCGCACCCCTCCCCAATAACCATTAGCGGATGACGTCACTCCACATGGGGCAACCCCTCCCCCTCATTAATAATCATGAGCTGAACAATTTTTTTATTGAATATTTCAGATTTACTGCCATATGCACCCGTCCCTGGACGGGCAAAAAAGCGAGTTACCGGATAATTTGTCAATCTTAGAATCTTTATATCGACTGGACTAATACGATGAGCTATGAAGCTCTTTCACAGATGTCCAGTGAGGTCGCCATCAGCAGCGTTCTCCCTTTAAGAATGTGCAAATATTATCTGAGCATTTTCGTCAGTCATTATCAATCCACTGCTGGATGAAGATATCCTCCAAACCACGATTATTACGATTATAATCAATTCAATAAAAATTATTTTACCTAGTCAAAGCACAGTAATTGTTATTTCTGACGTCTTGCTTTCGGATATGATTTTTTTATTGCATCATCCAACATTTCTTATTCAAGCCTGGTTTTCGGATTAATCAGAATAACGAGAACAAATCACTACTGCATATGCAGAACTCGTAAAGAGCCATCCATTTATAAACTTCTCAACAAGTGAATCCTTGAATCCTGTATAGTGATCAAAGCTCTCATTGGCATTGAGCTCCTGAACATATTGCTATTCGCAAGAACAGGACAGGCTATGTTGTAGAAAGTGTTAACATAATTCATAAACTGTATTGAGATTGGTGGGAGACGCGCAGAGGCTAAGAACTAAAATGTTTTCTCGAGAATGTATTATTTTAGTGGGGTACCTATATATTTGGCAAACCTTTTAAACTATACTGGAGCGTTTAACAAGTGGCAGATGCTGTGGATGAATGAAGCGTCATTACAGTGAATTTCCGCGAAGCGCCGTGACAGTCAACGAGTCTCTTCCCCGATTCAAATATAAGAGCCCGCAGTGGAAATTCCACATTCATATGGCGAGGGCAGTCAAGGATCATGCCAATCACCTGAACAATGAGATAATAAACAAGCGTGCAGCACGCGTCTAGCAAGCTACAGGATATTTAATGTGGCACTTAGACAAAACGGCCCATGACATTTTCAGTTAATGGAGACAATCACAGCAGCACTGTACGCGCACGTGACAGCACTGTGCGCCCTGCACTGTACTACAGTGCATTGTACAGTGCAACATTTCCGGTCTGCAGACACACGACGCGAAAACAATTAAAACAAATCAAGCCACGGTGTACATTTCAACTCCTCCCGTCAAAAAACGCCAAAATCCGACCCCCGAAACAAAAATTAAAATTAAAACTTAAAACACAAAGCGCGCCTCAGTTTTGTTACGCGCCCGCGGATTGGCCATAAACGGCACGTGACGGGGCGCCTCGGCCAATAGGAGCGCGCGTTACGTGTGGCACGGCCGACTGTGCGCGCGCGCTGAGTTTATTTGTTTAATTTTTTTTGTATATCACTGTCCTGTTGTTGTTGTTGCTGCTGCTGTTCTCGTCGTCCTCCTCGGTTGTTTGCTGTGCCGCGATCTCTCGGTGTGTCGGGGTTGAAGCTCGCCCCCGAGTCTCGCCGTTCGCCCGCCGCCGCTGCCCACCCCCCTCCATGTCCCGGGTAAAGGCCGCGCTTTACAAGTTTCTCAGGTTTCAATCGCCCTATTGTATGCCTTGTGTTTTGTTTGTTTAATTGTGTTTTTTTTTTAAACTCTCTTTATACGAGCGTTACGCGTCGTCGTGAAACGCTTTAATCGCGGGAGGGAAAAAAAAACTACCTTTATATTTTGTTCGGCTTGTCAGGAAGCGTGTGCGATGTTTCCCATAGCAGCGCGAGTTACATCTCTCGTTGTTTCGCCACATGAAGCTCGCTGGGAGCCAGCACAGCGCCTTTGTTGTGGCTGCCGCTACCGCTGCTACCTGGTGGTGGAGCTGTTAATGTTTACGTTGCTCTTTCCGTGTATATTATTTCTGGTAATTGTTTGAATCCATGTTTTCCTAACGTTTAATTCGTATCGTCGCCCGCCCCCCCCCCTGCCCCCCATGTAAGGCCAGGACGTGCTATGAATGCCGATGCTGCCGTGTTGTCGCGGTGACGTGTGGTGAAGGTGTGTGGGATGTTGTGATGATGTCGACGTGTGGTGATGGTGTGTGTGGGATTGTGTGATGATGTATGGACATGTGGTGATGGTGGTGTGTGGGGGGGGGGGGGTTTGTGATGATGTGTGGACGTGTGGTGATGGTGTGTGTGAGATTGTGTGGACGTGTGGTGATGGTGTGTGGGGGGGGTTGTGATGATGTGTGGACATCTGGTGATGGTGTTTGGACGTGTGGGATGTGTGGACGTGTGGTGATGGTGTGTGGGGGGGGGTGTGATGATGTGTGGACGTGTGATGGTGTGTGTGTGGGGGGGGGTTGTGATGTGTGGACGTGTGGTGATGGTGTGTGGGAGGGGGGGGTTGTGATGTGTGGACGTGTGGTGATGGTGTGTGGGAGGTTTTGTGATGATGTGTGGTGATGGTGTGTGTGGGGGGGGTTGTGATGATGTGTGGACGTGTGGTGATGGTGTGTGTGGGGGGGTTGTGATGATGTGTGGACGTGTGGTGATGGTGTGTGTGAGATTTTGTGATGATGTGTGGACGTGTGGTGATGGTGTGTGGTGGTGGTGGTGCCCGCGTGGGTTTGTCGCGATGCTCGGCGTGTGCGATGATTGTGCTGCTCCGGATTCAACACGAGGAGGGAAACGCAACGGGGGTGGGGGGGAGATCGTGGGTAAATAGAAGAGGAGTAGCGGGAGAGTGAGATGACAACTGTGATGAACAAAAGGAGAGGGAGGTGTGTGGGGTGGTTATCGTGGTGTGCGGTGTGACCGTGTTTTGTCTTGTGATTCTGTGTGAGGCGATTCTCGTGTGTTGAGAGCGATAACGCGACCGAGGGAAAGGAGAGCATGAGGGGGGGAATGAGATGCAATACGTGAAGCGAAGAGATAGTTACATGAGGGATTGTGCAGGAGGGAGATGTAAATGAAGTGGTACATGATGGTTAAACAGTGAGGCGGACTAGAAAGGGATGGTGAGTGTTACACTCCTTGATGTACTTGTTTGGGCTGTGCAGTGCCTTGCAGCACAGTTTTTACGCTGTCTCTGCTATTGTCTCGCTGTGGAAATGTCCACGCAGCAGCACTGCCACGGACCGCCTTTGTGCTGCTGCCGCCGCTTCCACCACGTGTGACTTGGCGGATGCGATTGGAGGCTCAAACTTCTGTCCGAAATGACACGGTGTGTGTGCACGTCTTGTTCATTCCATTTACACACGCAGAGAGACCTTGAGCAGTCGCGGGCTGAATGCGATAAGTAGTACACGACGTGCTATCATCGTCATCGGCCATTCATATCAATCCATTCCTGAATTAAGTCCTCTCCAAGCTATTGCCATCCTGCATTGGAACAACATGCAGCTTTTAATGCTGGGTAGATCGGCATTTTGTGGATAGTTATTTTGATGCTTCCATAAAACCATTATTACTTTTTGATGATGTTGGTTGGAGTTTTCGTAACGTGTCGTCTGTGTGTGTGCGCATTCGCAAATAACTCCGTGGCTCAAACAATTAAGTGGGAGTCTCCAGTCACGTAGAATGAGAATAAAATAATAAATTGATAAAATAAAATAACAATAATATTCTCACGACGTTTCGTAATATTCTCACGACGTTTCGTCGTGAGAATATTAGCGCTGGAGTCCTACCAGACAGTCTCGTCCCTTCACCTGATGAAGGCCGCTTGTGTTGTGGCCGAAACGTCATGAGAATATTATTGTGTTATTTTATTTTATCAATTTATTATTTTATTCTCATTCAACGTGACTTTACCGAAAGAACCAAAGAAGATGAATCATTGCAGTCACGAAAGCTTTAAATCGAAACTAAATTAGCTTGTTGTGATGTATAGCTCTTTATTCTTTCTCTACAGTATTTTTGATTAGGAGCAGCATTTCTTCAGTTGTGCAAATTTCATTGCGAAGTAACTTAATCAGCAAAGTGCTATTATGGCATGGTGTTACAAATAAAGTTGTAAACTGTAATACGTATAGGTCATGATGTGTGGGATAAAATTAAATGCTGCTTTTGTTTAAGTTCCGTATTATTTTAATGGGGTATTTATAAACATATCACCCCTTTAATAACATTAAACAAACTCCCCCACGATGGCTTGCATTGTTGCTTCGTGTACCAACGAGATGGATGTTTCGGTAAACGAATAATTATTTTGCCCTCGCAATGTAAAACCTAAAGTTAGAGAATATGCATGCTTCTTCTGCTCACTATTTATCCATTTCCATATTCAGATATACACGTAACACAGTTCGAGTGTGAATAATCTACCTTGTGTTGAATGAATACCAACCGTGGGCATCTGCCATATGGAACATTGCTGCAGTGTTTTTGTATTTTAATTCAATGCTGTAATTTTGTCAACAGCTATCTTTACACACCTTGTTCGTTTAAAAGCCTTTGGTGGTTCTCAATGTCAACGATGTGTACTGGCATTGCTGGGTAGTTTAGGCATGAACCCAAAACTATACAATTAACGTAGTTTATTTCCCATGTCGGTGTGACGTGGTTGGCCTTTAGTTATGGGAATATATTCGAGAATATTGATTATACATTCTTGTTTAGCCTTTCAACATACAGCAGTTTAAAGAACAGAAACAACTGAGTATTTTACACCGGGTCTTTAAATGTGTGCGAGCACGAGGCAAATTAGCCCAACCCAGCTTTGTAACCCTGGGTGTAGCAACTATGATGAATTGGATGGCCGACAGCTCTTTAAGTGACTTCCTTTCCTTAGATGTACCATAGCTGACATTGATGGGCTGCAAAATCCGGTTTGGGCAGTTGGTTTAGTCAGACATGAAGGTGTTTTTTTAACGCAGGAAAGTTTCACTATTGTTATTTGGAAAGGTAAGAGGCAAGTAAGATTTTATGAAAATATGAATGCAACACTTTATTGAAATGTTTAAGCTTATTAAAATTATCTTTGCGTAATCTACAATATCTATAACTCTGTCATTTAAAGTTCCGCACGGTGTTTCAATTGTGAAGTGTGGTTGGTTCTCGCTTTTTAAATAAAGGAAGTGGCATAGACAAAGCCAATTGCATCAACATGCCCATCACCTTGAGATGCAGTGCTCTGCAATCGTCTCGCTGCCTTGAGTTGTGGCACTCGTGGTTCAGCATGAGTCGCTGCGATCCGTTGAGCCATCGTTAGCGTTGACGACCGTGAGCCCGCGTTCCCCGTGCTTCCACCGGACAGGTGGGGCTGGTGACGGCGTGAGCGCGGCACCGAGTGGCTGAGCGATGGACAGCTACGAGAGCTCTGACGAGAGAGGCAACAGCAGCAGCAGCTCGGAGGAGAGCGAAGATGAGGTGGTGCAGACTCCCCCGGCCAGCCTCCCCGTCATCAAGACCAACGGGCAGGTGTATACCTATCCTGATGGCAAGTCGGGCATGGGTGAGTGGAGTCGCGCGGGTGCATGTGTGCCGGGCCCACGTTCTTTCCCTCTGTCCCGAGTGGCCCACACGCAGGGCACCTCACGTGTGTTTGGATTAGGCAGACTGGAAGGTTGAACAGAAGACCACAGGGAGAGGGTGGAGTAACGTGGTGGAGGATGGGCCCGTGTTCCTCGTTGGACCATTGTGCGCATTCTTCAGACGACCACATTGACAATGGATGTTCCCTTGGTCTTTTAAAATTTGTTGTCATTGAACAATGATTTTTTTAAAGTGTAACATGTATTTTGTTTCTTTCCAGCTACCTGTGAAATGTGTGGCATGGTGGGTGTGAGGGACGCGTTCTACTCCAAAACAAAGCGGTTCTGCAGCGTGTCCTGCTCACGTAGTTATTCTTCCAACTCAAAGAAGGCCAGCGTGCTCGCCCGCCTGCAGGTGCCTGACGCTGCTGTTTTCCTATCTCCTGGAGCAAAATGCATTGGCGATCGGAGACTGTCTGATTTGAACTGTGTTACGTGAGTGCATTATACTTGAAAGTGGCCATGTTTCTCATTTGCAGGGAAAATCGCCATCGAAAAAAGCCAAACTGCTGCCAAAACCGATGGCACCCAAGCTAACGCAAAGCAGCATGCTGCAGGCTACGTTGCAGAGTCAGGCCAAGCGCAAATCAAGTGAGCCTCTTTGTGCCTCCGTGGTTTTGGCCAGTAAAAATCACTTTCCAAACGTTAAACAATGTGGGAGCTTATCTGGGAAAAAAATAAAAATCTTCTTTTGCAATAGTAAAACCTGCGTTTCCCATGTCCCAATTTCTCTGCAGTAAAAACGCCGTCGGATGGCTTTGAATGGGGGCGCTACATCTGGAAGAACAGTCTGACCGCAGCGTCCGTCGGCTGCTTCAAGCACGTGAGTGGGCGACGTGTGAAAATGGCAACGCATTTTTCTTATACTGTACCTGATTACTGTACCTGTTTATGATGGACACTGCTGATTGCTGTTCTTTGGTGAATTTCTACATTCTAAATCGGTCATTTCGTACACTTGATGCTCTGGATGCAGAGCACGTAGCATATCAATTCATATTTTTCAACGCGCACAGGTATTGTTCGGTCGCAGAGAAAATTAATTGAATGTGCGGGAGATGACAAACAAGCGGGAAGGCAACCAGAACCGGTGCCAACAATTGCCCAAGCTCTATGGTACTATATAGGGATGTTTGGTCAATTCCATTGATGAGCGTTTTTACATGTGGGTGGAAACCTGAGTACCTGGAGATGTCCTAAGCAAGTGGGGGAGGGGGGATAACACTTAAATCCCCATACAGATGGAAATTAAATTACTTGCTGTGATGTAATTTCCTGGTAGGCCAGGAGATAGCAACCTTGATGCCTGCGGCTAGAGGCGGAGTTTCACGACTGTGTGTGTGATCCATCAACCCTCGTCTCCACAGTGCCGAATTGCAGCCCGCGTGCAGCGTGGCCCGCCAGCTTGCGCTCTGCCTCTGCCTTCACCATGCGCGTTGATGTTCGCAGGCTCCCATGGCGGATCACTGGGGAGACATAACGGAGGGCATGAGGGTGGAAGTGGTGAACACGGACTGCGTGGTATCCAGCAAGGTGTTCTGGATCGCGTGGGTTATCAAGCTGGCAGGTGAGTGTGAAGTGGCCGCCGTTTATGACGTCGCTCTGAAGATCTGCTTGCACAGCTGCTCACGGGAACCAGATTCTGTTTTATTATTACGCTTGTTTACCCAGGAGAAGCCTCCATTGAGGCTTGATACTTTTTAAGT
The DNA here is from genome assembly GCF_048934315.1 of Petromyzon marinus. Classification (NCBI taxonomy): domain Eukaryota; kingdom Metazoa; phylum Chordata; class Hyperoartia; order Petromyzontiformes; family Petromyzontidae; genus Petromyzon; species Petromyzon marinus. The sequence continues at coordinate 1,137,132 of NC_133709.1, read as the reverse complement.
AGGGCCCTACAAAGTTTTTTGTAGTTGGTGGTTGACGTTACTGTGTGTAATCCAAATTGAGCAATTTTCAAGTACATATTTCAGCATTGGGATGTTGGCCAATACCAATTCCATTGTTTTAGTAAATTTTTTTATCCGTGAGATAAAACCGTAGGAAACCAATGCAGACCAGCGAGAGAACGTACAAAGCACACCGCAAAGCACCAGAGTCGTGAAATCGATCCTGGGCCAGTCTTGCCATGAGGCACAAGCATTTCCACTGCTCCACCACACCATCCACGATGTAACCTCTTGCCTCTCCTCTAACTCAGGTTACAAGGGTCTGCTCAGATACGAGGGTTACGAGAGTGATTCCAGCCGGGACTTCTGGTGCAACCTTTGCACGCCGGATGTGCACCCCATCGGCTGGTGCGCAACCATTGGCAAGCCGCTTGTCCCGCCGCAGAGTAAGCCAGCGGACAGTGCCAACGCAGACTGCAAATTCACAAATTTTATCGTTCTCACGCCTGTGCATCACTTGTGTAAATGTATACTATGACCAGTTTTTCAATGAGACGTTTTGCTATATTGCCTGTGCTTTATTGTCCGGGTGAAATGTGTGGACCATGTTGGGACGCGTATCTAAAGGCGTGTGTTTACGTGTGTCTGCCTGCGTTGAACGCTGTTCAGCGATCATGCACAGGTGCTCCAACTGGAAAGCGTTCCTCGTTAAGAAATTGACGGGCTCCAAGACTCTCCCGCCAGACTTCCAAGCCAAAGTAAGCGCGACATAGTTGCGTGTGTGTTTTAACTTCTTTCGTACCGTACGTAGCCAACCGTGCTTATCGGAGGTGTGGGGAAGGACAACAAACTCATCTAGATTTAGTTGACGGTAGCGGTGTGATGCAGGACATGACCGACACGCTTCCGAAATGCTTTAATCTTGACTTGATCTTAACCTTTCTACCCGTTGTACCTTCCCTTCGCTCCGGCCATGCCCACGCCGATCCCACCCCATCCCCTATCCCACCGCCAGGTGCAGGAGAGTCTGAGCTTTCCCTTCAAGCGTGGCATGCGTCTGGAGGTGGTGGACAAGGCGCAGATCTCCCGGACACGCGTCGCTCTCGTGGACAGTGTGATCGGCGGCCGGCTGCGCCTCGCGTACAGGGACGGCGCCGGCACGGTGGCGACGGGCACGGCGGGGGGCGGCGCCGGGAGCGTGGCTGGCGTCGAGGAGGACGACTTCTGGTGCCACATGCGCAGCCCGCTCATCCACCCCATTGGCTGGTCGCGGGCCGTTGGGCACCAGCACAAGAGCCCTGGTGCGCAACCACGACGTGAAAACGATAATTGCAATACGGTGGTAAAACTGTAAAAATGACCTTACGATTGTCGTCACCTTGCGACAACCCTCGTGCATGCACACGGACGCCAGAAGATTACATTCGTGTGAAAATAACTTTCGTTTTACCTTCGCAAATATCCATCGCCCGACTGCTGGCCTGGCCATGATGCTTTTCTTTTCAGAAGGAGCCAAGAAACATGATGGGAGTTCAGATGCAGGGTCCTACTTGTTCCCCATTGTGAGTGTCTGGAGATTTAATTTGGAATTCTATCCATCAATGTCCATACAATTTATCTTTATTCATTGTTAAGCTGAGTTGATTATTACGCATATCTTTACCAAGTCCCATCACTAATTGGGCTCGGCTGCTTATTTTCGCTTTCCATCTGCTTCTGTGCTGTGCCTGTTCTCGAGTCATTTCCACTTGCCTCATCTTGACCCACATTATCTTTCCTTCTCGCCCTCCCTCTACTCAATCTCTCCTATGCTGTTGGCATGGCTCTTCTCATTGCATTTTCTCCGTCTCTTCTCAACACATGCCCAAACCATCTGGCATCGTGCTACGCCATGTGTGTATGCGCGTGTGTGTCATGGTTCTGGTTGTTGGTGTCTGTTTTGTGTACATGTGTGTGTCATTGTTGTGTGCCTCAATCCAGGTGAAAGAGATGCCCCAGAAGCAGGAGTGCTTTCGGGAAGGAATGAAGCTGGAAGCCATCGACCCGCTAAACCTGTCCTCCATCTGCGTGGCTACCGTTCGAAAGGCATGGTCCACCGACTTGCTTTCTGCGATATATCAATACGTGCCTTGTAACCCTTTTTGCGCCGAGCCCGTGGTTAACTTCTTCCTGACGACCGTGCGTCCGCGCGCAGGTGCTGGGTGACGGCTTTCTGATGATCGGCATCGATGGCTCCGAGGCGGCTGACGGCACGGATTGGTTCTGCTACCACTCCATGTCGCCGTCCATCTTCCCCGTTGGATTCTGCGAGATCAACCAGATCGAGCTGGCGTCACCTCGTGGTAGGGGTGTTCGTGTTGGTTCACGTGCGGCGTGCGCCGCCTATCCCCGCCGCCCGTACCGTCATCGGTGGCGAGATGTTATCCCCCTCGCCTGGTATGCAGGAGGTCATGAGTTCGATCCCGACCCTGATGCCTGCTGCTGTATATTGGAGTTTGCGGTGTCTCTGCCCGTGTTCGCGTGGATTTTTCTCCGGGTCCTCTGTGTTTTTCCCCCCAAATTTTAGAAATGTGCGTTTTGAGTATTTGGCTGCTATACATTTCCACATGATAAGCCACATGTTTAGCTATCATTTGTGGCTATGTCGATTCTTAAAAAAAGAGCTATAGAGCTCAGTGGGCCTTACCTGGTAAAAGCAAACGTTTTTAAAGGTTTTATTTTGATGTTCCAACTCTATGCTGCCGCATTCGTGAAATATTATCCAAATGTTTATTGCAGTTGCGTGACTTATGAAGTTTTCAGCTTAATGTTTTTAAGCTGCACAGGTTTACCATTTCTGCAAGCTGTTATTGATGCAAGTGTTAGAAACTGTACGCGCATAACGCAGCGTATGCTTTAATCTACCAGGTTACAACAAGACACCGTTCAATTGGTTTGAGTACCTGCGGGAAACCAGCTCCCCTGCTGCTCCAGTCAGCCTCTTCAACAAGGTGAGCGCAATGGTTACGTGAGAGTGCATCTACTGATCACCCACAGAGGGTGCTGTTTGCGCAGTGGTGCACGCCAAAGTTGTATTTCCTCGAGCCGAGGGGCTTTTTCGGTACCACCCGGGGAGGAAAATGCGACCACTGTCCGCCATGGGCAGAAAGATTCGTGTACATACTATACATAGTGTCTTTTATAGACGCACTTCCTATTTTCACATTTCGTGGATGTTTCATTTCGCATTGTTTTTTTGTTCTTCTGAAACTATATTCTCCGTCCAACACTACAGTACCCTACTTCTAACGATTGTTTTCCATAAAAAAGCTACCACTTTGCCCTTGCTATCGTACATAATTATAATCTACGGATAAAATGCTTTGAGAAAATCATTGGTTGCACATGCGACCCCGAGGGGTACCAATAAGCTCTATTTTATTGGGCCTGTGGGAAAGGCCGCCTCTTTATAAAATTTCCTCCTCTTCTACCCCTTTTTTGTGGTTTAATTTGTCGTCCTTCCCCCGCACCTCCGATTACCAAGGTTGGCTACGTACGGTGCAAAAGTTCAACATGCATCCATACATAAACGCTTCTGAGTTAGGTCTCGAAAGCCTACGGTGTCATACATCCATACATACCCCGCCCCCTCCATTATTGCTGCCCGCCCGCCTCGTCGTCGGCAGGAAATCCCAAACCACGGCTTCCGTGTGGGCATGAAGCTGGAGGCGGTGGACCTCATGGAGCCGCGGCTCATCTGCGTGGCGACGGTCGTGCGCATCGTCAACCGGTTGCTGCGCATCCACTTTGACGGCTGGGAGGACGAGTACGACCAGTGGGTGGACTGCCAGTCCCCGGACCTCTTCCCTGTCGGCTGGTGTGAGCTCACGGGGTACCAGCTGCAGCCGCCCCTCTCCTCCGGTGAGTGGGTGGGTGGGTGCCCGGGCCGTGCTCCTCTCTCAGACCCCTGGCGTTCACTCAAAGTCGTGAAGGTCACAGGGATTTTTTGCTCAAATTAGCTGTATTAGGCATCGGTGCTCATCTTCTGTTTATTTGTACATCCCTGACCCAGTGGTGGAAATCCCACATTCTCATGTCGAGGGTGAGTATATCTATAGGAATACCACTGTTGATTTCCGCATTAAATGATTCTTACTCTTTGGTTTTTTCGATAAAGTCACGTAGAAAATAAAATAATAATAGAATACGACGTTTCGGTTGCAACTCAAGCGACCATCATCAGATGTGAATTAATGATAAAACACGGACACGGGAACAGCAGAGGCAGACGCACATGCAGAGAGAGAGAGACACACACACAGACACACGCACAAGGTGTGTCTCGCTCGGCGTGTCTTTGTGTATCTCTCTGCATGTGCGTCTGCCTATGCTGTTCCCGTGTCTGTGTTTTATCATTCATTCTTACCTGATGATGGTTGCTTGCGTTGCAATCGAAACGTCGTGTTATATTATTATTTATTTCTAAGTGACTTTACCGAAAGAACCAAAGAGTAATTCCTGCTGTCACGAACGCTTCAAATCTAGTTTAAATGATTCTTATTTTATTGATCCCTTAGGGATTTAATATTTAGTCTGATGGCTAATTTATTTTGGTGTGCGTGTGTATTTGGGTCACGATCTAAATTTGTGCGTTTCAAACAGCTGAGTGTCCACTTGTGCATAAGGTTCACCCCAATGTTGCCATTGCAATGTATTGTTTTTACAGTGCATAACTTTCCTGGCATGTTCCATTGCTTTGTTACGATCTTTGATGATTGCAAACCATTTCCAAAAAAAACCATGAAAAGCGCGTGACATTCTTTGGGCCTAAGATAACAACAATTGAAAGTATAAAATGGTAAAAACGCAACATCTCGCAACATTTTTCACAGTGCCCGCTTCGCCCCACCCCGCTGGCGCAAAGCAAAAGAAAAAAACGAAATCTGGGTACAAAGGACACAAGAAAAGTGAGTGAGCTAATTGATTAAAATAACTTCATTTAGAATGCCGCTTCCACCTGCCTAAGGGGCTGTATTTTTAGTCACGGCTCAGCTCCTTAGTCACGGCTCGGATCTGGCTTGAGCCGCTCGGCTGCTCTGCCGTGGCTTGGCTCGCCTCGTGGAAACCCGCAGCGTGGCTCGGGACCGTGATCGAAGCCTGCTCCAGTCAAGCACGGCTTTGAGTCGGCTTACTCGAGTCTGAGAGGAGCCGAGCCTCGACTAAGAGTACGGGCCGCCTAACCCCTTTCCACGCGCGCTTAGGGACAACAACGGCAAGCGTTATTGTGCCAAACGCAGTGTATTGCGTCCCGCGCAGAGAGGAAAATGGCGCTGGGTCGACGGCCCATAGCCCTTGGGGGCCCGCAGCAGTCGCCAGGTTTGGTGTTGCGGTACCCGGCGGCCGGGGGCGGTGTCCGTGAGGACGAGAGCACTGCAGCGCCCCCGTGCAGGACGTTCCCGGCCACACAGACGGTCGTGTCAGGGCGCGACGGCCTCGCCCTGGGCAGCGTGGACTGCCGAGCCGAGCGCAGGCCGGAGGGGCACGGTGAGCACTCGCTCAGTCACGCTGCACTGGGTTTTGTGTTGCTCGTTTTTATTTTTCTCCACAATTGCATTTCGATTGTGCCCATTGGCTTCATACGTCATGAGATAAAAAAAAAAAAATTCCATTTGGAACTCTCGCGCTGAGCAGTAAAAACCCATCTTGTGTCGGAGAACGCCTGCCCCACCCCCACCTCTCCCCGGAAGTTGACGTAACAGAACGACTTCTGAAGTCTCTTCAATGGGGCCTCTGTAACCACTAGCAGCACACCATTTCATGCTGTGAAAAGAGTGATCGCACGTCAATCGAACCGAAAATGTGAATTTTCATAGCTGAAATAAATGTACCGCCAACTTTTATGTAATGGGATTGTTGTGCATTCCTTGGTGACTGGACTGAGACCATCAACTCGGTATACTCGTAAAGCTGGTTTAATCATGGGCTATTGCCTGGATTTGAATGCAAGGTTTCAGCCGGTGCCGGTTCCGTTTCCCAAGTGGAGTTCGTGAAGGCTGCTGTGCGCACGCAGTGCTCTCTCGACTTGGCTGGTATCGTGTGCTTTGTTATAGAGATGTATGGAACTATGAACGGCCACTGGAATACACCTATATTAGCAGTATAAAGTTGATCCTATTTACAAAAAATTATGTTGGTAAATATTGATATGCGGTGTGCGGATAAAATGTATATTTTCCTTTTTATACAAATTATGTTGGCAAATATTGATATGCGGTGTGCGGATAAAATGTATATTTTCCTTTTTATACAATTGTGCGATTTCTGTTGGCGTATAACGTGCCTCTCCTGCGTCTTTCCCGTTGAAGCTGTATTTCTTATGCGTCTTCTTATTTTTGTCTTCCGCTCGCCTAAATCCATTCCATAACCTTCCACAAAGTGATGGCAGTCAAGGAGGAGCCCATGGACGCAGACCCCCCGTGCGGCGTGAACGCAGCCTCTTCCTCCAGCCTCGCGCTCTTCAGCACCAAGCAGGAGCCCTGAGCACCCCCGCCCCCCCCCCCCCCCCCCGTCCCAAACGGCGTGCGTCGCTACGTCGGCGAGACGGCACGGTGGCCGCCCGATGACCGTCACTCGCCCTGCCGCCCCGCGACGCACGACGGCCCGCAAGGTTTTTCGTTGGTACCTACGTGCCGATGGTGGGCATGTGGCGATGTTCGTCGGAGCGAGACTGACGCCAGTTCTTTTTAGTGCTCAAAAGTGCCTGCGAGTATTCAAGGTGTGGATTTCCAAAATAGTGGCGTGCGATTTTAGTGGTTGGGGGCTCCCTCGGGTGAGCGTGAAGGGGTGAGGGGTTTGCTTTTCTTAGTTTCTCTGCGGGGCACCTCCCCAGAAGAAAAGTCAAGCACTCCTAAATTAACTTTTGACTGTATCCCCAATTTGTGGCTTTGAAATTGGGGGTACATCACGTTGCTGTGCCAGTATGCTGAACCGTCTTGCCACGGGGGAAATTCTCGGCTGTTGTGAAAACGATGAACTGCAATCGAAGAGTTGCTTCACGAAAAACAAACTGAATACGAGGAATGTGAGTTGCAGGTTCCACCAAGCCGGTCTTATTCAGGCCTCGTGGCCAATGCTATGGGACGAAGACAAGTCAGCCAACAGGACCGTGCTGCGTACGTACTTTCCGTCTCTGCTGCAATGCCCCTTGAAGGGCTCGGGGTGGGGGTGGGGAAGGAGGTTCAACGTTGGTGGCCGTTTGGTCGCATCGTGTTTTGATTTAAGGGCGAGCGTTGACACTGGCAGTGCCGTTTTTCACGTTGACGTATTTACAAACTGGAAAACAAACACTTTTGTTTAAAGCTGCAAGAGCTAGTGACCCACACGGTGAACTCGGAACTCCTGTATAGACCCATATCTGTTCTCCGTTTCATCTATTACATTTAAAACGTTGGTCTACTTGTGTTTGGGACTTGGAACCAAAATGACAGCCCAGACATGGAGTAGGCATTACTGTGTAATACGTTTTGAATTAAATGGTTTTTTTTATGGTCTTGTGAAAGTCACCATTTTTTTAATTTATGTTTTTTTGGTGACATCGAAACGTCCCATTTCAAATGTCTCCCTAATAACTGTACAGAATCGCGTACATTTTTGCTACAATAAAAATGGCATTTGGCTGTTAAGTTTATATCTCCTAGAGGAAGTAGAATTTCTAAATCTGATTCCTATGGTGCTTATCCAGTACCGCCTTTTGTAGAAAACGGAGTGTAAAATCTGACAAGTCGAGTATTTTTTCATAATTGTTCTTGTACAAATGGGGCCAATGGCTTGAAATACTTTAACAACATTTGAGAAGACAGAAGAGAACACTTGGTCTGTTAAGAAAAACCAGTAGATTATTTTCCGTAGGGTTTTTGTAAGTCCTTGTGTTTGATGAATGTTTAGGGTTTGCTGTAAACGTGCACACGGTCTTTCAAAAATGAGGGGAGTTTAAATGTTAAAGATTGTTCGGGGGGTCTCTTTTCATGTTTTTCATTGGAAACGAAATCGTATCTCACCACCAGCATGAAGACTCTGGGCGGACGATTAATTTTGTTCTGCCGAATGTAGCGACCCACTGCCGTAATCCAGAATTAAACTGCTGTGCAAGGCGCAGATTGTCGGTCAAGGAAAGCCGTTTACAAGCTGAGCATGGCTTTTGCAGTGTTTTGGGATTCGTTTATGGCCGGGACATCAATTGCACGTACAAGTTTGACTGCTTATTGCTTGAAGAGCACACGTGTAATTGCTCTGGTTTTGAAAAGCCGTGTACTATCTATATTTTCAACTGATTTTGGTTTTCATTGCTCGAGTGACCTTTGAAGCGGTGGTGACGTCGAGTCCTTGGGAGAGGTTCATCAAATAGCAGGCGGAACGTTGTACCGCGCCCGTACCTGACGTGGACTTTGCGTGCACACGGCACTGAATGATACCAGTTTGTATTCAAGTGTTTCCTTTTACAGCGGTGATTGGGGCATCCATCCCGTGATAAAACATTTTGGTTTAACAGCAGAGGTGGTATCCCATCGGCGGGCACGACAATCCGTGTTGATGGCTCTGCTCGGATTCAAATTAAGCGACCAGTGGAATGGGTGTTCTGAAGTTGGCTCTCAATCAAAATCTGCAAAAGGCTGTACCCATTGGCCACTAGGTGGTAAAGAGGTTCTATATCCATGTCATTAATAATCGTACTTGATTATGTACGCAAGTATCTTCAACTTCTTTTGCACCGTACGCAGCCAACCGTGCTCATCGTGTTTTGCATCTCAATGGAAATATATATTTCTAACGTTACTCATGAGTTTGTGATTTTGCAAATACAATTCTTCAATAACAGCTGGTGCGGTTAAGTCGGTCAGCCTGACATGATTAGTGATAGCTCTGATTTTAGAGCACCTGTTGAGCGTTTTGCAGAATGTAATGTATCCGTGACTCCACAGATGTGCAATGTAATTTGGATTTATAAAGTGTCTGAATGTGACTGCATCTCAAGGAACTTTAAGAAATGGGGTAGCCTGAAATTCTGAGCGGATTTTGAAGTACAAAAACAGGTTAAAGTTGAATTTTGATTTAAAGCTTTCGTGACTGTAGGGATTCATATTCTTGGTTCTTTCGATGGTTGCTTGTGCTGCAGTCGAAACGTGAGAATTTTATTGTTTTATATTTTATTATTTTATTGTTTCTCTTCTACGTGGTGACTTTACCGAAAGAACCAAGAATAAAGCGACTAAAGTTGCTTGCTGTGGAAATAGATTTCAGCGGAAGTATCATTTTAATTTGTCAATTTATTCCTTGAGTGATCTCTCTCAACCAGTCCTTGCCCCCCCCCCACCTTCCACTAAACCACACTGGCCTGCGTAGTGAAGTATAGTCAAACAACCCCATTGACCTCCACAAGTGTCGGGGGAGGCCTCCATCCGGCGGTGGATTGACGGGGCCTTGTAAAAGTATCATCTTTATTGAGTTCGCATTGGGAGTGATTGCAGAGATGAGCGTGGCCTGATAAAACAACAATGATTGTAAGTTCACAATGGTAGAAGACTGCCGATGGTGACCAAATGATGAGGTTTTAGTAAGGACTGGCGATCCGCATGGTGTTGATGCATAGCAGTGACTTGCAAGCCGCTGGAGCCATGAGCTTTGCACAGCATTCCAACTAATATGTGCAGAACATTCATCCTCAGGAAATAAGTCTAATGTTTAAAATGCAGATCATCACACTGCATTTTTCTTGCTGGTCGGTTGGCTTAAAGTGGCACGCACCAAATTTCTTCCTATTTCAAATATGAAATTGTTAAACTTTCCAATTGCGTGCGTCTTTTATCGTCGGGATATCTGGACGGTATCGTCGCACCTCGCCACCGGCCCTCGCGAGGTTTGCCAAAGCCCTCCCTTGCCCCCCCCCCCAATCCTATTCCACAAACGAGGGCAGGCAGGAGACGGGGTGAGAGAGAGAGACGGGGTGAGAGAGAGAGAGACGGGGTGAGAGAGAGAGAGACGGGGTGAGAGAGAGAGAGACGGGGTGAGAGAGAGAGAGAGAGACGGGGTGAGAGAGAGAGACGGGGTGAGAGAGAGAGACGGGGTGAGAGAGAGACGGGGTGAGAGAGAGAGAGACGGGGTGAGAGAGAGAGAGACGGGGTGAGAGAGAGAGAGACGGGGTGAGAGAGAGAGAGAGACGGGGTGAGAGAGAGAGAGAGACGGGGTGAGAGAGAGAGAGACGGGGTGAGAGAGAGAGAGACGGGGTGAGAGAGAGAGAGAGACGGGGTGAGAGAGAGAGAGAGACGGGGTGAGAGAGAGAGAGAGACGGGGTGAGAGAGAGAGAGCGACGGGGTGAGAGAGAGAGAGCGACGGGGTGAGAGAGAGAGAGAGACGGGGTGAGAGAGAGAGAGAGACGGGGTGAGAGAGAGAGAGAGACGGGGTGAGAGAGAGAGAGAGAGACGGGGTGAGAGAGAGAGAGAGAGACGGGGTGAGAGAGAGAGAGAGAGACGGGGTGAGAGAGAGAGAGAGAGACGGGGTGAGAGAGAGAGAGAGAGACGGGGTGAGAGAGAGAGAGAGAGACGGGGTGAGAGTGAGAGAGATACGAGGTGAGAGTGAGAGAGACGGGGTGAGAGAGAGAGAGAGACGGGGTGAGAGAGAGAGAGAGACGGGGTGAGAGAGAGAGACGGGTGTTGCGGGGTCCGTGCTCGGGTAGGCATGGCAAGGAATTTGAAACGGCCGAATGAAAATCTTTCGACGAAAACAACCTTATTGCGACACGTTTAACCGTTCGCTCCTTTTTACAAGTTGAAGTGCGCACTCATTTTCTGCAGAGTTATTCCTTATTTTTGTATTGTAACAACTTGCAGAGACATGCGTAGGAAGGGACATTGAACGAGATTCTTTCTGAAAACTTCTTATTTTATCCTATTATTTTTTCTTTGCGAGTTTATTGTTGACCCGAATTGTGAACGACAGGAAAGCATTACCTTGTACAGAAATAAAACACGCAACTACACTGTCGTGAATTCCATTGAGTCTTATCCTATAGGACTGTATAATTTTTCAAACATACCAAATACAAAGTAAATAACATAAAATTATTGTAACAATACTTAAAAATCCTTGACATGTCATAGTTATTAATACATTTAACGTTGTACATAACTGTGTCTTTACAGCATTGAACACAGTGTTTATTTTTGTACATTTAATATCGCAGAGACCGTCTTGGGGTAAAAAAAAAAAACCCAGAAAACTTAAAAAAAGCAAAAAAAATAGCTGGACTGATATGTTAGACCTTGCGTGAAGAGATCTTTGATCCATTACCAGGTTTAAATTTCATATTTAAATCTCTCACCGTTGGCAGCTATTTTAGGTGGTTGGTGGCTCACCTGATGTAGTTTTCAGGTGCACTAATGTAACTGTGAATATCCTCATTTGTTGTTCACGCTTTGGAGTATTGTGATGATAATAATAATGCCATGATTGATATACTTTCTGCTTTGGATTAACGTGAAGACAAAGTGGGTGGTATTAATATTTCAATATTTTTTTTGGTTTTTGTCGGCTCCCACGCTTGTGCTCAAGTGCTGGCTGATTTTGTGGATAAAATATTTTCTGCATATCTCTTTGTTTCGTTAAATGGTGAAGGGGTGTCGCCGCTCGCCAGATACATCCTTCGCAAAATCTCCACGGTCCGCGTGTATCTTTGATTCCTCCGATCTTGGGAAAATAATTATGTTTTATGATTTAGTTTTTTTTTGTCAATTGTTGCATACTGGTCTCGGTTAAAGGGCTTTCCAACTGACAATGTCGTGCGTCGATAGACTTGCTTGCACCTCGCACCATCGGACACAGCGATGTTTAGTTTTTGTTCACCTTTACCCGACTCCACGCGAGTGCAGATGTCACCGCTGCCCGGCTGGGGACGCTTCGTCGAAGCGAATGGAACCTGAGAAAGTCCACATTTTATTTTTGATCGCAAAGTTAATGTTGCAAGCGAGACAAAAAACGAGGTAAATGGGCAAATCTTTCTGCCTCGCCTACGTTGAATGGTTGGAAGGCTCTGATGTGAGTATTGTACCGCGGTGGGTGGCCACTGCTACACAATCACGTGGATTTCATGCTCACCGACGCTCCTGTCACTTGGTTTACGCGTTCATAATTTGGAGTGGAATGAGCTGAATTGTGTTAGGCCGATGATTGCATGTGAACACACTGCATAGCTATACGATCTATATTTTTGGGGGAATTCCAGCGTTTCTTCATTCGCGAGTTGCTAAGAAGTAATTGAATGCCATTTTCGTGACGAGAAACGCATCTTTTTTGTCTTGTCTAAAATGTTTCGTTTTGAAATTACATTGAAGACTTCAGAACAAGCAGTGTTGCTGTCAGGTGTGATCGCAGGGCAAGTGATGACACCTGTACAGAGGGAAACATGCAGTTGTGAAAGTTCACAGAGTAACTGTTTAAGATTTAAATTAATAATTTTGTGATGCTGCGTTGGTGCATGAGCACCAAAAAAACCCTCGACACGCTTCTCAATAACGTTGCCTTAAAAAGCAAGGTACATAATATATTATTAGTCATCAGTATTATAATACATTTCTTTTTTAAGGCAGTGTTATTGACGCAAGTGCTGAGTTTTTATTTCAATGTGTCTTTTAACATTTACACACTTCAGCATTTGACATGTCGGCTTTCGCGACCAATATCCATGTTTTTTTGCGTTAGATCTCGTAAATATAAATTTGTGTCGGTGGTGGCGGGTTTAACGACACATTTATATTTACGCGATCCAGCCCAAAAAAACCCTATGTTATGGACTTAAGTATATTATTATATTTTATTGAATTAAAAAAATCCTCTGCTTACCTCTCCTGCAAACCATGCTAACTGGGTTATTTTAAACTTTTACTTCGTATCCTCGTGCATGTGAATGAGGTCTGAGAGGGTGCTGCTGTTGGTGAATTGCCCAGCCTGTCCCACTGCGTTGCACTCGGCGACCCGAGTTCGATTCCTGTTCACGGCCAGCACCAGTGACGATTGTCTGAAGCGCCTCTGGGCCTCCCCTACGTGGACTAGGCCTCCAACGAGTACCTGGTGCGGTGTTTAATCGTCGCCACTTGGGAGACAGAGGCGGTCTGGCGTCGTGCTGGCCATCCACCCCTCGTGTGCCGTGGCGGCCTTCACAGGTGCTCGCTAACAGCACTTGCCCCAACAGTCTGTTGAGGCTATATGGGGGATCTTTGTCTTGTCCTTTTGCGTTGATCCATTAAACCCGATTACCTCTACACCGTTGCTCTGTTGGTTACCGGCTTGTGGTTGCTGCCATCGACTGTCCAGAGAACCCTGATGTTGGTGCCCTGTTGCCTGGCTCGTCTGGGAGTTGGGGGGGTAAGAACATTGCTTTTGGCTCGAGACACGTCCAGCAAATCGCACAAATGATCAATTATATTTGGTTCCTTGATGCTGTATGGGATCGCCTTCAACCGCTACAAGCACTCATGCACCACAATGTGAAAGAATCAAACTAACGTAGTTTTAAATCTTGTTTTTTTTTTTTTAATTTCAGGACTTCCAAATTACAATGAGATGCGCTGTTGTGTTTTTAATCTCGTTTTAAGGTTTATTTTCCCCCCACAGCAATAAAAAATTTGCATTGCAAGTAGTGACGTTTTTATTATTTGGGTCTTTCGGTAAAGTCACGTAGATGGGTTCAAATGAATAAAAATAAAATAAACCAAAAACCACTGACGATCGCTTGTGTTGTGATCAAAACGTAGTTTGTTTATTTTATTTTTTTTAAATTTGAACCTATTTACGTGACTTTATCGAAAGACCCAAACAATATTAATTCCTGCAGTCACGAAAGCTTTAAGTCAAGATTTAGTTAGGTTTTCTGTTTGAGAGCGCCCCCCCCCCCCACGTCCGTTGCATCACCCATGGGCAATTGCGTTTCAGAGAAAAGTTGTGTTTCTCTGGGTCATCGAGACAAGCGTGGTGGTGACGATGTTCAATGAGACGTTTGGGTGTGGTTGACTAGCCAGCACGTGCGTTGCTTGAATCGTACTGAAATTAGGCCAGCCAGGGTGCTCTGGTACATTAGAATTCTACAGTACAACTTTGGTTACAAATAAAGTTTCTGTGCAGCAACGTAGAAACATTTGTGGTCCATTGGTACGTCCTATAATTGAGCTCGCTTTGCCATGCTTGTCTGCATATTAGTCCATAGCAGCTCAAATTAAACTGAAGAGTAATCCGGTCTCTGTTCAGCTCCTGTCCACTGCTGTTGGCTATTAGTCAATCCCCAGTAGTTCAGTACTGCTCCAGTGAAGTTAACCGTTCTGGATATAATTCAGTTCAACTTAACATGACTGCGCTGATATTCGCTGGTACGGCGCTGGTTTAGTTGCACATCGTGACGTTGCTCTCCAATGTCATTCACCGGTGTTACTATAGCACGGTGAGTGATTGTGTGTAGGCTTCCCTCGCTTTATGCGGTAGATGCTTTCCAAAAAAAAGGGGCGCACAAAGCGAAACCACCGACCGTGGACCGCAGTCACCCGACCCACAATGCACCACGTGAGACAGCTGCCTGCCGAGTAGCGCAGACACACGAGGTTGTCCCACGTGCGACCACACATGAGTGAATTCAAATCGCATGTCGTAAATGTGAAGTGGAAATAGGTCACAAACAGAACCCGCAAAGAGCGAGGGAAACCTAAACTGCATGTGGTCCCCGACCGCCTTCTGACATTCAGCAGTGAGATTTAGATTGGCTTTAAAAAAAAAAACATGTGGGAGTAACACAGAGGCAAGCGGGTGTTTTGCATTGGCTGTACCTACATCATTCGCTGTGACCGACCTGACAATATGCTGGGCTATGTTTTTATTTTCCATTATTTCTCGGTTAAGGCCCAGCTGAATTCAACTTGCTCTTGTCATGTTCAGGTAAGGTGAAAGCGATTTAAGTACACGTCATAATGTGTGATGTCTTTATGTGCAAACTATGACCGAATTTTCTGAGTGACACATGGTATGAAGTTAAATATGGTGTACCAAACTTGAGCAAAGAACAGCATTGTAAAAGAAACATGTTTATCGACAAATTCAGTTCTCGCTTTGGCGCAAACTCCGCTGTCGCTACTCTGAATGCACTGGCAAGTTTGCTGACTTTGTGGGTGCTCTTTTGAGTGTACGTCTCCGTGTTTATAATGTACGTGTGTCGTTTACCGCCACATGCTGTGTTATCGCCTTTTTGATTGATATTGCACCTAAAACGGGCTTTGTAAACCATGGATTTCAAATGCGCTCATCCAGCCTCGCCTAACACCGACGATGGCTGTGCACGATCGATGCCGTGTGTCGTCGCTATGCAACGCTGCGATGCGCGCTGGGAAGAGCTTGCCATTGTCTTCGGAACAAATGCAGGCGCGTGCAAGAATTGATCAAGCTTTGGGTAGAAGACTTGTACTTGTGCATTGCCGGATCGATTATTTTGCAGTCGCAAATGTACGTGTAAAGAAATATAAAACCACGGTGTATATATCATTAATTAGGTGAAGTTTTATTTTTTAATTTACAGCAAACTAAATTATCGCCAAAGTTAACAAGTGCAATTTTAGTTTCTATGGTATTTTTAAGCTGCTGTGCTTCAAAGACCTGATTCTATCCAACCCCCTGTCATTTGCATGTAAGTTCATAAGTTACACGCGTGCACATGTATGCATTCTCCATATCTGTACACGGCACACAACACATCCACACACACGTACTTAACCAGAAGTCTGCAACTGCATCCCGTCTCTCTTGTTCATCACACAGCATGAAGCCGTGTACAGCAGTCGGTTCGTCTGCTACAGCAGTGGTTCCCAACCCCGTGTTGAATCCTGGGATAGTGGAGAGTTCGCGGATGAAATCTGCTGATTTTGTGAAATTATTTTGAATCGACACGATTTGCGCCGACTTCCCATGGCCCCACACCATGTGACCATGCTCTGCTGTCGCCCACCACGGTGTGGAACTCTCCATCCCTTTGCACATCCGCAACATCTGACTTGTAAGAAACATCTCAAGGCCTCTCATCTGTTTCGGCCCGGCTTGTCGAGCAGCCCTGAGCTTGGCTGCGCGCATCCGAGTTCTTGACTTGTCTGCAACATCTGGCGTGTGATCTCGCGCTTCGATGCGTCTCACCCCCCGGCTTCCCCCCCCCCCCTTTCGGTGATGCCGCCCCATTGCTTCACGTGCGCTTCTTTTTGAGCCCCCCCCCGTGCCCGAAGTATAGCTGATTTGCAACTGACGCACGCACACACCCACCCAATTAGAACTACTGATTATTTAGACTACCTCTTAACAGATGTTTATGGGACGTGTCATTTGCTTCGGCAAATCGAGCGATTTGCGACGTCGCCTTGCGAGTTGGTGTTTCACAGTCGTAGCACGTTCGTCCAGAGCCCCGCACGGATTAACCGGTTGGTGAAAGCCACAGCAGCTTGGAGTTTCCATAACGTGGCGTTGTTCATTGCCCGGACTGTTGGGTAATCGACACACGGCTCTTCTTGGAGCGTTCCACATGAACGCAAGCCGCACGTGTCCGCTCCCTGCCACGGCGCGTAGGGCTGTGTGATGTCAGAATCAGAATTCGTGCTGGAGGAATCCCATGAGCTATGAAGCTCTTTTTTTCACACAACGTCCAGTCGGGGCGAGTCGAGAACGTCACAATAAACACAACACACAAACACGGCGCACAACGCGCCACGCACGTGAGGACAGAGGCGTTTGAAGTCTGCTGGACTCCCGTTCTTCGCGTTTACCCTCCGCGTTTGTTTGCGGTGCGCTTTTGTTTTTGCGTTGTTCATGTCCGCACGGATCAAGCTGCGTGCCGACAACTTCGGCCGTCGGCAGGACTTACAATTGCATCCGTTCCCCGTGTGTTGTACATACTGTTACGGGAATAGTTTGGAAATGCAGCGTTGCTTTTTTTGTCCTTCTAACACGTTCAATGTTTGGATGATGAACGGGGCAGTTTGAAGCTCATTGCTTGGGGAGGGAGAGCAGAGCAGGAATTCGTAAATCTGAGTGTTCACAGATATTCTTCCACAGCAGGTGTTTTATTTTTTTATAGCATGTAGAATTGGACATATATAGTTAAACATTTTGTAAACTTTGTATGTACTTGAAATTAACAAGAGGTATTTCTGTATACAAAGGTGCTGTTTGTCACGGTAGTTTTGGGTTGGATATTGAAATAAAAATTTGATTGTTAAAGTCCCATTTACGTCTTCAAACGTTGACTATAGATAGCCTCCACTTTCTCAGCTCAGAAATGAGGGTGAAATTAAAGTGTTTCCTTGTCCATTCGCCAAATGGCTCTGCTCTTTTCTGCAGTTCCGGTGTGAGCAGCTGTTCCCGTTCAAAGTGATCTCCTGCACAAATGAGCATTGAGGCAGTAGAGCTCGTGCCCTCGAGGCGCCGCGGTGGCTTGGAGATGTTGACTACCTCGCCTGGTATGCAGGAGGTCGTGGGTTTAACCCCGACCCTGACGCATGCTGCTGTATATTTGGAGTTTGCATGTTCTTCCCGTGCTCGCGTGGATGTTTTTCCCCTCCACATTTTAAATCAACATCACGCATGTAGATAATTTGGCTGCTATGAGTGTACACGTGATAATCCACTTCGTCGAGTTATCATTTTTGGCCAGGTCACGACTGAAAAATAGCGACAGCTCTGTGGGCACTTACATGGCAAAATAAAAAAAATGTTCATAGTTTAATTTCGATTTAAAGCTTTCGTGACTGCAAGGATTCATCTTCTTTGGTTCTTTCGGTAAAGTCACGTAGAATGAGAATAAAATAAAACAATAAAATTCTCACGACGTTTCGGCCACAACACAAGTGGCCTTCAGGTGAAAGGAACAAACCTGTCGGGACGACAACAAACCTGTCGGGACGACAGGTTTGTAGACTTTCACGGCCAATCTGTTTAACACGTAACACGTAGGCTTGCACGACCAATCTGTTTAACACGTAGACTTTCACGTAGGCTTTCACGACCAACCTGTTTAACACGTAGACTGACGGCCAATCTGTTTAACACAGACTTTCACGGCCAATCTGTTTAACACGTAGACTTTCACGTAGGCTTTCACGACCAACCTGTTTAACACGTAGACTTTGACGGCCAACCTGTTTAACACGTAGACTTTCACCACGTAGGCTTTCACGACCAACCTGTTTAACACGTAGACTTTGACGGCCAATCTGTTTAACACGTAGACTTTGACGGCCAATCTGTTTAACACGTAGACTTTGACGGCCAATCTGTTTAACACGTAGGCTTTCACGACCAATCTGTTTAACACAGACTTTCACGACCAACCTGTTTAACACGTAGACTTTGACGGCCAATCTGTTTAACACGTAGACTTTCACGGCCAATCTGTTTAACACGTAGACTTTGACGGCCAATCTGTTTAACACGTAGACTTTGACGGCCAATCTGTTTAACACGTAGGCTTTCACGACCAATCTGTTTAACACAGACTTTCACGACCAACCTGTTTAACACGTAGACTTTCACGGCCAATCTGTTTAACACGTAGACTTTGACGGCCAATCTGTTTAACACGTAGACTTTCACGGCCAATCTGTTTAACACGTAGACTTTCACGGCCAATCTGTTTAACACGTAGACTTTGACGGCCAATCTGTTTAACACGTAGGCTTTCACGACCAACCTGTTTAACACGTAGACTTTGACGGCCAATCTGTTTAACACGTAGCCTTTGACGGCCAATCTGTTTAACACGTAGACTTTCACGGCAAATCTGTTTAACACGTAGACTTTCACGGCCAATCTGTTTAACACGTAGACTTTGACGGCCAATCTGTTTAACACGTAGACTTTGACGGCCAATATTATCCATAAGAGGTTTTTGGGTTCGATCGCGTAAATATAAACGGGTCGTTAAACCCGCCACAGCCAATTAGTAAGGTTTGTCATGTAAACAGAACATGAAAATTGGTTAGTTGTATAGCACACTGGTGTGTTGGGAGAGTAGATCCACAACATTTACTATTTGAGTACAACGTTTCGCCAGTAATTACAACTAGCATCATCAGACGACAGCCAGATTTGAGTTTAGTTTTCTATTTACAGTTCCAAGCCAGCGGTGTAAATGTCATTCTTATGGTGGGTGGGGGCGAGCCTCCCCAAAGGGCAACCACTGTTGACTTCCTCAAGAGTGGTTCTTATTTATCGACCCCGGAGGGGATGATGGGCCAAGTCAACCCCCAACCAGGACTTGAACTCGCAACCTTCTGACCGTGAGCCGCTCGCTCTCCAGCTGAGCCGGTTCACTTTAACCAGATTGCTGCTTAGACTTTATTGCTAACTAGTTCATAACGCCTGTCTTTACCAGGCAATCGTTTTCAACCACATGGGTGTCATGGGAATGGATTTCTCCAGAGATCACGAGAAAAGGCTGTTGGAATTTGGAAGGCATTTATATTTTGTAGATAAATGTAAACAATTCACACCAATGCTGAAACCTGGCCATCATTAAATGACAGTACTGTATAAACATGCTGCAGCTTATTTTTAATTTAGTGTTTCTTATACACATTTCATAATGTGAAACTAATGACGTTATTTTTGTTGAGATCGATAAAGTCACTTAAATTTAGATTTGTGGTGAGGCATATGCAGTAATAAACAGTAAAATACACCTCGATATAATTAAGAGCTGAATATCACTCCTACATGGGTTATAAATATAACAGACACTTGGCAGTCTGTAAACACTCATTTATCAGGGATATTTTAAGGGTGGAGCGGGGACTGAACAATGCCATTTAGGATATAAATGGATTGTTTAATTGCACAGAATGGGGGTGAAGATGCAGACTGTCATCCGATTTTATTGCTTCTTAAATCTGTTCACTTGCAGACACATTGGGGACGAGTGAGAAGTGGGTAATGATTCAACCGTTGTATATCAAGGTATTATTTTTGTTCAAAAGCATGGCTACTCCAAGCCGGATAATCCACCCATGGATAATTGAAAGGTAACTATTTTGGACTTGATTTGAAGCTTTCGTGACTGCAGGGATTACTCTTTTTTTTCGGTAAAGTCACGTATAAATAAGAAATAATAAAATAACAAATAGCGTACGACGTTTCGGTTGCAACACAAGCAGCCATCATCAGGTACAGAAGAGCTAAATTATGAGAGAGGGGAGCCACATAACCTCAGATGTCTGTATATACATCAGGTACAGAAGAGCTAAATTATGAGAGAGGGGAAACACATAACCTCAGATGTCTGTATATACATCTGAGGTTATGGGTCTCCCCTCATAATTTAGCTCTTCTGTACCTGATGATGGCTGCTTGTGTTGCAACCGAAACGTCGTACGCTATTGTTATTTTATTATTTCTTATTTATACGTGACTTTACCGAAAAAACCAAAGAGGTAACTATTTTGACAACGCAAATGCATCCAGAGGTCTGGGAACAATGATGTATTTTATTGGCCTAAAAAAAACAAGTTATTTTTTACTTGAGTGAACGACCCACGTGTCTGGCTACTTGCATAAACTCCATAAAGTGGTGTCGCTTTGCTTACACGGCTTTCATTTTCTCCTGAAGAACATTACTCCAGCTGTTTTATGCAAATAACCAGTGAAGTTTTCATATTTTAGGCTGTAGACATAAACAGCTTTATATTTGCTATTCAAGACAGCTGGAGACATGTGGACAGACTAAATTAAGACACTGCACTGACCTCGTGTAGACACCAACTAAACGTGTCTCTGCATCACCCGCAAATAAGCAGCAAGACCCCGAAACCAGCCACCACCCATAAGCACACGACATCGCGCAAGGCAAGACAACCGGCATGCACAGTCCGCCACTGCCTAAAGACCTCTGTGTGGCAAGGTGCCTTCCATTCTGCTTTTAGTGCTGCAAACTGCTTCTGCAATATATATAAAATATCGTATTCTCAGGTATAAATTGTTGAAGCTGTATGGAAACTCTGGGTTCTCACCAACATTTTTTAATCCAGCTTTGTTTTTTTTTTACTTTTGTAAAGGTGTTGTACTTGGACGGAATCGCAAAACAAGAGGCAGCTTTGTGCAGCGAGGTATTCTATCAAGGCGTTTCACCTCAATGATCTAGACGAACAAACGTAGCTTTTATTTACCAAACTAAACAAGCCTTCGAGGTGTAGCGTGTTTGGATGGAAATAGATCAGTAGGCAGCAAATGTTGAGAAGAGAAATATCTGCGAATGACACGGCCTCCATTACTCGTAAACCCAGGCCTCCGTGTTGCTATACCAAGTGACCAGCTCCTCCGGCTGGAACCACAGGGAGATCTCCTTCTGGGCACTCTCCTCCGAGTCGCTTCCATGGATCACGTTTCTGTAAAAACAAAGATGCCACAATCGGTCTTCCCAGAACCTCTCGTCCTGCCAAGCCAGCCTATCGCGGCCGACCCGGTGACAAACCAAATAACGTTGATGAAATTACAATTTAAACCAGACGAGAACTTGTCAAATGTTTCTCAACTGTGACCTGGGTCACACAAACTAAACAGTACATATGTGAAACAAGGCTGAACAAGCATCGTCAAAATATTACTGTGGAGGAGACTAATTACGATACAATAATACATTTTTAAAAAAATACTAGTGGTCACGGGAGGTAATGACAGGGGTGTCAGCTGTAAGTACGAAGAGACTGGTGACTGAGTGATCGTGAATGGGAGCGTGGTCAGGTGACGTAAGATGGTAGAGAGCCTGCTGGTGGAGCGATCTTCCAGTCAGCGAGAAGGTTCGGGAAGGGGGGCGTGGCATCGGTCCGTATATAGGGAAATGCGCGGGAGACTCGGAATGTTGCAGGGGATCTTCGCCTGTTCGAGTGAACGTGTCTTCAATAAAGAAACCATCTCAAGAAAAGTGTCAAGTCGTCTTTACACAATGTTACATTTCAGTGATGTATATTTGAAGTTAGGTGAGATACAAGGGAGGTGGAGCATACAGCGGTGCGAGCGCTGTGCCTTGAACCAGGTAACCCGAGTTCGATTCCCAACCACGGCTAAAATCGGTGGCAAATTATATCAGAACTCCTCCTGCCTTCACAACGTACTGACCAACGTTGCTAAGCATTGCTAGATTATAACACCTCATGATCAACATGGTGTAGGGAGGCCTTGACCCATTGGTGGATACAGAATATATGGCATAAAAAAATAAAGATCAGGATTAAGCGCCGATTAACAATAGACGACGGCCGATGTGTCAAAGGGAAGTCCCACCGCCCGATGTCGATGCAGAAGTCCCCGCGGATGGTGCCGGGCGCCGAGTCCGCTGGGTCGGTCTCCCCAAGCATCCGTCGGCAGGTGCGCACGACGCCATTCCCCTCCCACACCTACACAACCACCACCACCACACGTCACCTCCACAGCGCCACAACTGCACTCTGTGCCTATGGCCCAGTGTTCATTTCATGAAATTAGTGACGAAAACATTCGGCAGGTGTTTTATATATTTTTAGTCAATGATGACTTCAGTGGATGACGTGACGGTGACTAGAGTGACTACGACCACCCACCAAACACCAAAGCACGGTTGATAATGGCGAGGGGATATTAACAAGCATAAATTAAGACCCAGATTAAGATAACTAAATTTTATTGGAGACTGCAGTGCACTGAGAAATACCAAAATTATGTGTATAAAAAATTGTGTATTTAAAATAGCATCATTAAATTCACCGATTGGCTGACCTGATAATATCAGTGGGGGAGAAACATTTCGGCAAATTTTCTACGATTCATAAAACCCCTCCATTGTGACCACAAAGCAGAGTGAGTGCGGTGAGGAGAGCCGAGAATGAAGATCAGATTCACCATCGCGAGCACAGGACCCGAGTTCATGAACTGCACGAGACTGCTGTAGAACGCCTTGTCCTTGAGGTCGATGTAATGCTGCTGCAGCAGTGCGACGGGCGGCTGCACAAAGCACAGCATGCAACGTGAACTTGGGTTTTCTGAGTATTTTGAACCATACAGCAGAAACGACGTGCATTGCTACATTGTCGTGGCGTTACTCTGAGCGCAAGCGCATTGAAACACAACTCTCAAAAGGCACACTGCCCAGTGGCGGAGCTACCGAGTGCCCCGTCAGCGCAACCGCGCCAGGACCCACGGACACAGAGGGGCCACGGGCGCCGGAGGCTTACGAAGTGGGGAGGGATTTGACAGCGTGGGCCATTTGATTTCTTGAACCTGGTCCCATGCCAATCACGCCAGGCGTACCGATACTAGGTGTCCACTAGAAACATCGGAAGAATAAATGTGGAGGATTTAAGGTATTCATTACCCTGTTATCACGAACCACTTGCAAAACTGGCAGAAAGGTCACAGTATCGGGGTGTTTAGTCTACTGCAACAGGTTTTAACAAACACATGAGAACATTAATACATGGCCAGGTACATATAAATTTGTATCTGTACACGCCATAGCCAAATGCAAATTAAAGCATAAAAACACAGGTACATGTGTACAGTATTAATAATACGGTACAGTGTACTGTATAGCACTGTAAATAACGCTGATTGGACATTTGTCAGCGTGTACAATCATTATATGCAGGGTTGCTAATGTAATCGCTGCAGCTACGTTCGTTACCAACGGGATACGCATGGTTTGTTATAATGAGGTGCATAACAATGTATACTACTGATGCATTCATTTCTCAGTAATAATGATGATTTCGTGTTGCTCAGGCCACCTTGAGGAACTTCATGGCGACCAACTTGAGGCCCTTGCCCTCGAAGCGCTTGACGATGTCTCCCATGAGCCTTCGCTGCACGCCATCGGGCTTGATGGCGAGGAGTGTGCGTTCATGCCGCGGCTCTCGTCCTGCGGGCACATCACCGCCAGCCGCGGTTCAAGGGCACGACCGACGGGGGCCAAGGCCCAAAGCCACAAAGCCAGGAATCCAGATTGACACCAATGTCCACTCGAGGCAGAGTTTAGTGGATTTGCAGTTTTCTGGTCTCTCTCCCCGTGGTTGCGTGGATTTTTCTCTGGGTCCTCCAGTTTCCCACCCCCCTCACCGCCACATTTAGAATCAACATCATGCGTTTAGAGTATTTGGCTGCTTTAAATTTCCACGTGCAAAGCCACTTGGTTGAACTTTCATTTGTGATAGCCAGGTCGCTCAGAGGGCCTTACCTGGTAAAATAAAAATAGTAGTTTTGTAGTAGTGTCGAGGCTGAACACGAACCAAATAAATTATAACTACTTAACATCTTCACAATTAGATTTTGGGGAAACAAGTAAATACTCTCCGATTCTTTCGGTAAAGTCACGTAGATAGAAAAAACAATTAAAAAACACGACCGAAACCTCGTGTTCTTTTTTCTACCTACGTGACTTTACCGAAAGAACCACAGAGTATGGATTCCTGCAGTCACGAAAGCTTCAAATAAAAAAATGTTTCATTTGCTTAATATGAGTAGTCGGTCAATATTTAGAAACGTTATGAAGGTTATCATTGTGAGAAATTGCATGCGACCGAGATCGTGAAAAGTCCATGGCGATGATTCTGCGTTCATCAATTCTATCTGGGTAGTATAAAAAAAATAACACAAACATAAAAATCACCTAAATAAGTGATTTGTTCATTCAACTTTTAAATGGGTTCTAGCAGATTTAACACTTGTAAGACAGGGCGCTTCAAAAAAAATGTTAACACTTCCGAGAATTTGTAACAATGCCACAAGAAATGTGCTGCCTCCGGGCTCTGGAGACCACCTGGAGAAGATTCCAGGTACGTGTTGACAACGATGGCGAACAAGTGGAGACTCTTTGAAGCTATTAACATACATTTGTTATCATGTTACAGTGTATTATCCGTTCTTATTCCATTAAAAATGATATCCCCATGTAAGTGTTAACATTATTTTGAAGCACCCTTTTTCTGAAGCACACTCTAGAAATTGTCGGGAAATCTAAAATGAATACATTGTGATAGAGTAAGTGCTCCTCTCTACACAAGAACGACGGACATCCATTCCTCTTGTTTTAGCCACGAGTTCCCCAACCCATGCTGCCCGTGTTGAGGAGGATCGCTGGCACGAGGTGGCCCGCCGCTTTAGCCACTCGTGGTGGCCACTGCGCACCTGGGGCACCCGGGGCACCTGGCACCTTGCTTTGAGACAAAGGCCCTAAAGAAGGCTGCCGTCTCTGGTGTAAACAGATCCGTTTAAAAGACAATGACGTATAGTCATAATTCGGGGTTTTTGGGGGGGGGGGGGGGAGTTATATCGCGTAAATAGGACGAATGATCAGCACGAGACTAAAAGAACACCAAAATGCAATATTAAAATACTGCCAAATGCATATATAATTACCAAAGCTTTTTTGTTTGCATGTTCACCTAAAGTTTGGTTCATGCGGACGTGACTCATTACTAAAGGGTTTCTACTTGGGTGTTTGAGCATCTTAACAGCAGTTGTATTGCCAAGGCTCAATCCTATTCTTATTTTTTTAATACACATTGGCCTACTCTTCCTCTCCTGACATGATCTTTGAACGTGCGCATAATCACTTTAAGATGTTTTCTTGTTCATGTTTTTGTTTGTTGCGGTTGCACCCGATTCAAGAGCCGAATGGCTCACAGGACTACACCAAATAAATGGAACTATGAACTATGAAATGGAACTATGAGAAGCTGACACGGCGCGTAAGGGCACGGTCGTTAATAGCGATACAGGAATTGACATTTAGCAAGACATTTTCTTAATCCCGTATATTCAATCTCGCTCTCTTTCTCTCGTGGCCTTTCACCTTAATCTTACAAGGTGCCTTACAAATAAACGTGAATTATTATTTCCTAAATGAACCACTTGAGAAGAACCAAGCTTTTTGTATCACTTATCCCACTGCTAATGGACCTCACTGTTCGCTGCACACACACGGTATCCGGCAAGACGCCCCCGCGTGCCGAGTTATTTTGACCATACTTCACCACTCTGGCACAGCCGGGGGTTAACGTCGATTATAATTGTGTCCCTGGGTATTTAATCGCAGTGTGCCTAAAGTACAAATGTCAATTCAGATAATAACAACCCTGCTGATCGTGCAATCATTATATACACTGCACGGTAGTTGACAGCGCAGGCCCACCCAGTGCGGTGTGCGTTGGAAGAAACAACAACAACACCACCAACAACAACAGCCTTGCTGCATTGTTAATTAGTACACGAAATGCATCGACGAGGAGAGCGATCGCTGGCGACGAGGAGGACCTTTAAAGAAGTGCGCCAGGAGCGCGAGTAGCAGCGTCCACATGGCGCCTGTCGCCCTTCACGACCTCTCGCGCGACCCGGAAGTTGTCCCAGCGGCCACAGCGGCAGCAACTTCCCGTTTTAAAATAAACTTATACATATAAACTTATAAAATAAAACAAAAAATACAAATGTTTATTTGATCGATGGCGATGTATGAAGTTTGTGTTATTTTGTAAATTAAATAAGCAAAGAGAAAAAGATAATTTTTAGTCGTTAAGTCTGCGGGGGGGTTGAGGGGCGGCGTGAGACTCCTCCCGGCCACGCGCGCTCGCTCGCTCACCACGCCGGGCATCGCTCGCTCTACTCACACTTTAACAATACAACTCACACTTTAACAATACAACTTACGCGACATTCGTCTTCATTCAACAACGCGAGCAGGACGCGACTCGTAAGTTTACATTTGAGGAAATGTTCTGCCTTTGATTTTTTGTCGTAATGTTTTTTTTTACCTCAGAATCGGAGACCGAAGCCTGCGTTAGGCCGCGCGTGAAGTTTAAGAATACGCTTTTTTTAACGTGTAACGCACACGTTTAGCATAGCTTAATCATACTATGGTTGTGTCTTTAGTCCTGGGCAACGTTGTACAATGTGCACGTTATTGTTTGAGCTCACTGCATTGTGATGATCGGTTTGAATAACCGATTAACGCGTTAATTTGTCAAACGTTTCTTGAACGGTATAAGTGGCTTTTACCACACATGTTATAATTGATATGGAATATAACCTAATATAGTGGTGGTATATCTTGATATATATTGTAATCGCCCACTGAGGTGGTAGCTGGCGCGTGTCTGCGTCACGTGCGGTGGTTACTTTTGTAACTTCGTATCCCGAAAAGGCCATCAACTTAATCGTTATGTACTTAGATTGTTAATGTTGTGGATTTGCGCTCCAACACACCGGTGTGCTGTACTCGTAACGAATTGGCACGTTCTGTTTACTTGACAAACCTTACTAATTGGCGGTGGCGGGTTTAACGACACATTTACGCGATCTAACCCAAAACAAACTATATTAGGGATGAATCGTTATGCCCTGGTTTGACTTTGCGTTTTTTTAATCCCTGTAATGAGTGTGTGAATTACTGAAATGGTGGCTGTGTGCATGCTTGATCGTAATGCTGTCGTACCATTTATTGTGTGTACTGGCCGAGTGTGTGCTGACAAAGAGCGACTGTTTTATATCTCAGTCGGGGACCTTACCTGGTCAAATATAATCAAGTTGAGATTCGTGTGAATCGCCACCGTTAATAGAAATAGCGATGCTGCTGCGGCGTTTGCACACGCACAGTCAAACAAAACAAAAAACTCGACAACAAACTCGTCAAGAACACTACCGTAAAGGGGAACGTAACAGGTGACGTTTCGGGGTATGGCCCTTCTTCAAAGCAAAATACATGGAGGCCCCACGGTGTAAAGTGCAGTCTCCAACTTAATATCCACCATGCTCTCTTTATGTGCTATAAATGAGTGCCCTTTGCCCAAAACGTTGGCTATTATATAATTGTGCTTTTCGGGCAGGGTTATTGACATGTATTTTGAGTTTTTGTTTTGTTTATTAACAATATTAATGGATTAATAATAATATTGTTACGCAATGTATTTGTCCAGGAAAGCCTCAACTGAGTCTGTGGTCTTTTTCTTCAGGACGGTGCTGCCACATTGGAATGTTGCATCCCTGTTGAAGTTTTAACATTTAGGGTGTTAAAGTATTATCAACCCTGCAGTGTTACCTTGTACAAATTCATCGGGCGGCCATGACATAGTCATCATTAAACAAACATTTAGTTAATATTAAGTTCTTAAACAGAATTAGTAATGATACGGTCTGCATTCTGCTCGAGCGCTCACCCCATGTGTATTTGAGGAATGCTGCCGTCGCCGTGTTAAATATTGTACCATTATCTTTTGGACTACAGTGTACTGGACTGCATATTAATTTAGAAGGGGGTGTGGGGCGGCTGAGCCTGCAGCAGCGAGGGGGGAGGGGTCGGCCCTTTCCAGCTTCTAAGATGTCACGACAGGCATGGGTATGATAAGTGAAACATACCTGGAAGTTTATGCAGTTTTTTTTTTTTCTCGGAGATTTGACATGCCCCTTTGGTGTCCCTCTCAGCCATCATGCCGAAGGTTAAGTCCAAGGACCTGGGCCTTGAGACGGTGAAGTTGGATCCAGCAGGGTCAGTGCGGCTCCTGGAAGAGAAGGTCCGGCAGAGGCACAGGAACAGGCTCGTGCTGGGCCAGCGGAAGGAGGAAGAGCGCAGGCTGGAGCATCTGGTGCTGGGAGGGGAGGACGATTTCATTCACAAGCTGGTGTCCACGCAGCCTCTTAAGGTGCCTTCTTCATGCATTTTGAGAGCAGGAGATGTGGCTGTGGCACTCCCTTCTGTGCTGCACCTAGAAGTCTCGTCACCAAGCCTCCGTGTAGCTTCTGCGCGAATGCTTGTTGTGGTGTCTTATAATTATGAAGCTGTGCGTCTTACTTTCCGGAGCATCTTACAATCTGGAGAGTACGGTAGTCGTAGTGCACGTGATCCGAGGTTTCTGGTTTAAGTGACTGGCACCTACATTAAATTATTTACAACTGATTTAAATGCTTGCGCGATGCAGCTCTCAAGCGCTGCATCCGACTCCAGCGATGACGAAGAGGTGGCTGATGAGAAGCATCAGGTGGAGAAGCAGCCTGTCTGGGAGGACGAGGACGACGCTGATAATGCCAATGAGTTGTGAGTCTTCGTCAGTTGATGCAGAACTGTACAACGTCACACATCTGAATAGCCGCCCACACTCAATGCGATGTTTGTGGACAGTGTAATTGTTATATTCTACAGGTAGATGTTCACATATTCGACGTTTCCTATTTTATCCTCAGTTTTTAATTCTTAACATTTTCTGCATCATTACTTTTGTGTTTTTTTTTTTAACTTAAAGGTATGTCGTCTTGCCGTCTTGAAAAAAACCCCTGTGTTTTCTGCTTCACAGGGTGGACATGAAGCACCAGTACCGCAGGGAGTTTGTGCGCCACGTTGACGAGAAGACGCTGCCCAGGGCCAAGCTGCAGCAGCGACTCAAAGCCGAGTGGGTGCACGTCACGTGTACACCACACGTTCGTCGCGTGTGTCGCGAGCCCCGTCGTGCGTGCGTTTTGCGTGAGCACGTGTGGCGCATGGTGCTCGCGTTCGTACCGTGTGGGCGTCGCGCTAGATGGTGGAGCGATGAGACCAGCTCATGTGCAGAAGCCTCATGGAACTAACGTCACGGGGCTGTGAGGGATATAGACAGTGTCGGGAGATCTTTATCTCATAGTGAATAGACGATGCCTGATTGAGATGATAAAATACGATGAAAATTATTAGCGTTTAGGATCCCACAGGTTTTCGCCATCTGCAGCAGCTGAGCAACAACTGTGAGCACGGCGTCTCTGCTGCGTGTGCCGGTTTGCGGTACGCTCAGGTTCGAGAAGGCCATGGGCGGCGTTCCCGAGTGGGCTGACCTGTCCCGCATCAAAAAGGAACGCCAGGCGAAGCACAACAGCGACGATGAGCAGGAAGAAGATGACGGTGAGGACGATCTTCTCACCAGGACCGGGAACTACCTCGCATCCTCGGAGAGCCTGCCCAAGGGCATTCTACGGGTGAGGGGCAACGCGCCGTGTTGGGGGCAGCGTGACGTAGCAGCTCCTACGATATGTTTCGGGTTGTACTGCATGTTGTTTGGCACGATGTCCGCTGTTTCGCTTCACTTGCTGGCAGTTCTTCTAAGGAACTAAATAAAATAGTTTCCTGAAGAAGCAGCGCCGGAAGTCACGCCGAGCATCACGCGGTAGAGCTAGAAAACACTTTGAAGAGCCACACAGCACAATCGTGAAAATCCACGTACAGTGAGGGAAAAAAGTATTTGATCCCCTGCTGATTTTGTACGTTTGCTCACTGACAAAAATGATCGTTCTATAATTTTAATGGTAGGTTTATTTGAACAGTGAGAGACCGAATAACAACAAAAAAATCCAGAAAAACGCATGTCAAAAATTTTATAAATTGATTTGCATTTTAATGAGGGAAATAAGTATTTGACCCCCTCAATCAGAAAGATTTCTGGCTCCCAGGTGTCTTTTATATAGGTAACGAGCTGAGATTAGGAGCACACTCTTAAAGGGAGTGCTCCTAATCTCAGCTTGTTACCTCTATAAAAGACACCTGTCCACAGAAGCAATCAATCAATCAGATTCCAAACTCTCCACCTTGGCCAAGACCAAAGAGCTCTCCAAGGATGTCAGGGACAAGATTGTAGACCTACACAAGGCTGGAATGGGCTACAAGACCATTGCCAAGCAGCTTGGTGAGAAGGTGACAACAGTTGGTGTGATTATTCGCAAATGGAAGAAACACAAAAGAACTGTCAATCTCCCTCGGCCTGGGGCTCCATGCAAGATCTCACATCGTGGAGTTGCAATGATCATGAGAACGGTGAGGAATCAGCCCAGAACTACACGGGAGGATCTTATCAATGATCTCAAGGCAGCTGGGACCATAGTCACCAAGAAAACAATTGGTAACACACTACGCCGTGAAGGACTGAAATCCTGCAGCGCCCGCAAGGTCCCCCTGCTCAAGAAAGCACATATACATGCCCGTTTGAAGTTTGCCAATGAACATCTGAATGATTCAGAGGACAACTGGGTGAAAGTGTTGTGGTCAGATGAGACCAAAATGGAGCTCTTTGGCATCAACTCAACTCGCCGTGTTTGGAGGAAGAGGAATGCTGCCTATGACCCCAAGAACACCATCCCCACCGTCAAACATGGAGGTGGAAACATTATGCTTTGGGGATGTTTTTTCTGCTAAAGGGACGATGGACGGGGCCATGTACCGTCAAATCTTGGGTGAGCACCCCCTTCCCTCAGCCAGGGCATTGAAAATGGGTCGTGGATGGGTATTCCAGCATGACAATGACCCAAAACACATGGCCAAGGCAACAAAGGAGTGGCTCAAGAAGAAGCACATTAAGGTCCTTGAGTGGCCTAGCCAGTCTCCAGATCTTAATCCCATAGAAAATCTGTGGAGGGAGCTGAAGGTTCGAGTTGCCAAACGTCAGCCTCGAAACCTTAATGACTTGGAGAAGATCTGCAGAGAGGAGTGGGACAAAATCCCTCCTGAGATGTGTGCAAACCTGGTGGCCAACTACAAGAAACGTCTGACCTCTGTGATTGCCAACAAGGGTTTTGCCACCAAGTACTAAGTCATGTTTTGCAGAGGGGTCAAATACTTATTTCCCTCATTAAAATGCAAATCGATTTATAACAATTTTGACATGCGTTTTTATGGATTTTTGTTATTCTGTCTCTCACTGTTCAAATAAACCTACCATTAAAATTATAGACTGATAATTTCTTCGTCAGTGGGCAAACGTACAAAATCAGCAGGGGATCAAATACTTTTTTGCCTTTTGAAACATGTTGGTTCATCCGTTCACCCAATTGATGAGGTTCACGAGCGTATCTTTGTCGCTCATGTATTGATAAATACCCACGAAAGAGAAGTCGTGCCGATGAGTTTTTGCCTGGTTTAAGTCAAGGAACCGATTTTGAGTGTTCGATTGTCAACTATTTCACACTTTGGTCTCCCACTAGATGAAGAACTGCATCGCAGCAAACCAGCAGCGCACGTCGGATGCTCGCCTCACCTCCGTGCAGTTCCACCCCAGTGCCGCCGTGATCCTCACCGCCGGACTGGACAGGTCGCTCTCCCTCTTCCAGGTGCTGCATCAACTCCCACGGTTAACATTCATGTGAACTTCACTTTCTGATTCCTCCACCCACCTTTATAGGGATACTGGGATGACTCTTCCACACCTGCCAACCCATTTATACTGCTGGGTGGTCAGGTGCAGTGGGGGGGGAGGATTTGATAAACTTGCACCATTGTTTCAGCTGCCGCGCCTGAAGGACAAATCAGATCTGTGACCTCTGCGTTACCAGCCCAGTGTGTGCTAACCATTACTCTAGTGCATGAATCTCAATGTTATCATAAACTGAAACCATATTGGCAAAGTATGAATCATTGGTTTTTAAGGCTTAACTTTTAAAACAAGTCATTGGATATACAGTACAGGTCGTCCCCGACTTGCGATGGAGATGCATTACGACGACCCCATCGTAAGTCGAAAATATCGAAAGTCGAAAATGGCCTAGCCTACCCAGGAGTCTTAAAGAATGGTGATAATTTAGCAAAACAGAGCAATTAACAGTAGCGTACTGTATAAACAATATACTTTATGTATTTATTAATTACAATACTGTATTGCAAAAACAAGGTAAATTCTTAGCCTACCTATATGAACTGCAATTTCATAAAGTTTTTTTCAGGAAACAATCCTATCTGCTTAAAAAACTTTTAACATGCATTAAATGTATGTATCGTATCGTGGTAACCCTAAAATGAAATCGCTAAAGCTACGTATCATACATGCATTGAACGTATCGTAACGTATCATTCTACTGTACTCGCCAAGATTCTGTCCGTCGTCTGCATACTTGAACGATGTTAGGTTGTTGATGGCTACATGAACTTAGTTGTCGGAAGAGGAGGATGGCGATGATAAAGTTACAGTATCGTACCTCGTACGCTGCTGCGTTTGACTGCCGCGTGAAATAAAAAATATTTTACAATTTTGTCATATCGCTATTGCCATCGTAAGATCGAAATATCGTAAGTCGGACCATCGTAAGTCGGGGACTACCTGTAGTCACATGTGGAGTTGTCACATGTCATGCTTGAACACGATTTGCTTCAGGTGGATGGTCATACCAACCCGAAAATCCAGAGTGTGTTCCTGGACCGGTTCCCGGTGTACCGCGCAAGGTTCTCTGCCGACGGGGAGAAGGTGATCGCGACCGGAATCCGCAGCAAGCCCTTCTACGTGTACGACATGATCGCCGGGAAGATCACGCCCATCCTCGCCATCCGGGGTGAGCACGCATCTTCCGCCGCATCTCTCTGTATCTGTCGTTTGGCTACGTGAACTAATCACCTCTCGATTGGCTGGTCTACGAGTAGAACAACTTGTGTATAGTCCTCAGTGGCAGACATGCTGTCACGTGATGAGTCTGCCGCTCATCTGAATGTGCAGTCGTTTGTCAAAACATGTAGCCAGATGGGTTATTTATATGGTTGTTTATCTACATCAGTTGTTCCCAGCCTGTGGCCTGTCGACCATTGGTGGTCTTCAAGGCCGTGGGAAGTGGTCTGCTAAACTGTTACAGGGCCTGCGGTTTTAGAGTGGTTTTACTTGGTGCATAGTGGTCCACGGGACATTTGTTGCGGGTTGGAAACCACTGGGGTATATCGCTAATCTCGAGAGGTTAGCCAGATGGGTTGGGGGCATACGGTTTACTGATGAAGACTGGTTGTACGAGTGAGGATGTGAGCGGTCGTACTTGGACACTCACCTGTGCGCTCTGTCCAACTCTGCAGGCTTGGAGGAGAAATGCATAAAGCGTTTTGAACTCTCTCCCGACGGACGGTTCATGATGGTGTTGGGGACATCGGGAGTTCAGCACCTAATCAGTCTGAAGGTAATGAGTACTCCGTGTTTGTGTTTTCATTGACCCACGGCACTTTGAAAGCTGTACGTAATGGGATTCTTTTGCGTTCAATCTTATTATATTTTTTCCAATAAGTACCATTGGTTTATGGAATGATATTTTACACATATAATCTGAAGAATATGTAAGGCAATGTATGGTTGTGCGTATGCATTCGTTTGCATTTGTGGATGTTCACCCATGCGTGCGTGTCACAGGCCAACGAGCTGGTGGGAAGCATGAAGGTGAACGGGCAGGCCAACGCCGCCACCTTTTCCGCCGACGGAAAGAGGGTTTACACCACAACAGGTGAGGCCCCGTGGTGCTGCAGGGCCACGTGCTCGCGCGCCGCGTTTAATCGTAATTATAGTGGAAGTTGAACTAACCGTGCCACCTGGGGCTGCTTGCAGACGAGGGCCAGGTGTACGTGTGGGACGTGGACAGTAGGCGTTGCGTCAACCGCTTCACGGACGACGGCTGCGTCAACGGCTCGAGCATCGCCGCCTCTCCCGACGGCCGCTACCTCGCCTGCGGGTGGGAACCTTCTCCTTGCGCTCGCGAATGCAACGTGACGCTCGAGAGCCCACGGCTGTTGTCGACCGACCGAGTGCCTGGCCCAATTCCTTTATTCGACATCGATTCCTCTTTTTCGCTGTGCAACAGAGCCGCACCGCTGATGTTGCACACAATGAACGAGTCGAGATAACTGCAGATGACGCGGTCACTCCTTGTCCGCTGCGTGTGATCTTGATATACAGCTCGTTGGCAGCACCCCTGGCCCTGCTGGATCCCGAGCGAGATTCAGATGTTTTACGAGGCCAGCGAATCGCTGTTCGGTTGTGGCTCGGCAAATAGCCGGTGTAAAACCCACCCTTTCCGTGAGGGTCGTCCGGGAGCCTGGCTGGGTGTGCCAGTGGAAAAGGGGTATTCGTCTGGATGCACACACAAACTGTCTGTACCCAGCTACGATTGTACGTGGAGAGCGGCGCAATACTGAGCCGAGTTTCTACAACACGTCTTTCCGTGCGCGCAGGTCCGTGAGCGGCGTGGTGAACCTGTACACGTGCGACGAGTGCCACTCCAAGCCCAACCCCGCACCCATCAAGGCCCTCATGAACCTCGTCACCCCGACAACGAGCCTGGCCTTCAACTCCACCTCCGAGATCCTCGCCATGGCGTCCAACGAGGCCAACGAGGCCGCGAGACTGGTACGTGCCGCTGTCCATCGGCAGCTCCCGATAACCCACCGGGGAGGGGAGGGGGTGGGTGTGCGGGAGTATTAACCAGAGTGGCCGTTGGGCTAGAACCTCATACGTTTGCAACAAGTGGCAAATGCACTTTTCGGTCAGCCGTGTCGGGGGTCTCCACGAGACAGACCTTGCCTTAAAAACGAGCACCCGATGTGCTGTCAGTGTGATTTAAAGGAGAGACTCGTGTAGGCTGGCTCATTTTCCCTGCATGTGCTGCACCAGACGTATGTACGTAGCCAACCATGCTAATCGGAGGCGCAGGGGAAGGACAACAAACTAAAACAAAAAGTAGTTCTAAGAACAACATATAGTAATAGGTATTTACCCTTTTAGCTGGCACAAAAACTGACACCTTTATACAAGGGATCATGCTTGCAATAACCACAACACAAGCAGTCAAAATGCAAACAAAAAAGACAACTCTGCTAATGATATGCACTGTCCTTGAATTTGATTGGTCCACACCCGAGACGGCTTTTCTTAGAGCCTAGTCTCCACTGGTGTTGGACCAGATGATGCCAAAAGGCGTACAACTCAAAAACAGCGCACTATTAGAGTATTGAGAGCTCGGGATAAGCCTTTGAGTTGTACGCCTTTTGGCGTCATCTGGTCCAACACCAGTGGAGACTAGGCTCTAAGAAAAGCCGTCTCAGGTGTGGACCAATCAAATTCAAGGACAGTGCATATCATTATCAGTTGTCTCTTTATGTTTGCATTTTTGACTGCTTGTGTTGTGGTTTTTGCAAACATGATCCCTTGTATAAAGGTGTCAGTTTTTGTGCCAGCTAAAAGGGTAAAAACCTATTACTAGTTCTAAGAAATTGGTTTTCAGTCTAGATTTAAGAGTGCATAGCGCCAGTGGCTTCCTAATATTGGAAGAGCATTCCAGACGGCCCCAGAAGCGCATCTGAAAGTGTGCGATGCGGTGGCAGTCTTTTGTGCGAAGGCTATGCTTCTTGACGAGCTCAGCATGGTATTGTGGTTAATTTGTGGCAAGCACTTTGTGTGTAATGAGTGCAACCTTACATTATAATGTATTCGTTTGGCAGCTGGAAGCCAATGTAACTGTGACCGGGCTAAGGGACGTTTGTGCGTCTCCATTGTGCTCAGGTCCACGTCCCGTCCCAGTCGGTGTTCTCCAACTTCCCCGTATTTCGCCGCAAGACGATTTACCTTGCGCAGATGATGGCCTTCTCGCCACACAGCGGCTTCCTCTCGATCGCAAATAACAAGGGCATGGCGCTGCTGTACAGGTGAGGGCTCGAAGCCATGCAAAAACCCGTGCGTGAGCGGAATGTATTCGCGAGCGTGCAGGAGTAAGCAGGTGGACGCTGTCTCTGTGTCTTGAAATGGAAATCCACAAGGTGACCCGTTCACCTCAGCTGCCAATGACTGCCCAGGAAAACCCATCGCATTACATTAGTTTCTGCACTTAATTTCGTTCGATTCCGGCTCTGGAATTATCGGTTTGGCTGTCATGTGACAGACATTTAAATTGTAGCAGGATGGATGGTAAAGTGCTGCTGTGGTGTGGCTAAAAGATTCACCTGAAGGTATTTCAGAAGCAGTTCTGTGACATCTCCTTCAGTGGACCATTCTGTAACATGGAATTATGCGCTGCTTTGATAGAGTTCTGAATGTTGAGACCGATAGAAACATTGGGATGGAATCTGGTGGAAAAACTAACATTGCAATGCTTCTTTAAAAGCAGTAAATGCATAGTGGTGTAATGACATGTTTTAACGAATAATTTATTTTGTCTTGTCTAGGTTAAAACATTATTCAGACTTCTAAGAAGACCTGCTGCACATGTCCCAGGTTTGTCCTCAGTCTCAGGTCATATGGATCGATTGAATGCAGTGCTTTCCTGTGGAGGATTACTGAAGGGAACTCCCTGCTCCAAAGTTAACTTTAACAATAAACTCCTTCACCATTTTACAAATATAGTCAATGGCCTTTCTGTAGCCGAAATAAATTACATTTGCCTCAGAAAACGATATTTCAGTCTGTTTTGCAAAAAAAAAAACGCTTTGCGTTTGGAGCATGAGCAATTATTGTCCTGAATATTCACCTGATGTACTGTCAGTGCGCAGTTTTCATGACGTCATTTTCATATTTTGAATTCCCATGTGTTTTTGTTAAGGTATTGGAGATGACACTGATTCTCACTCAAGCTATGTTAAAAACTTGTTTTGTTTTTCCCTCCTAAGATGAACGAAGACTGAGAGATGGGGGGAATGTTTTATGCGCTCATGGGAGTCTTGTATAAAAAGGACCTCAATAAACCTTTGTTTGCAGGAGCTTGATGTTTGTGAATTGTTAAAGACTCATATTTTTTTTTTATTCCTTTTCAAACGTTTTTATATTGTACATACAATGCAACATCAAATCTACTTTACAGTTGTAACCCAACCTTGCACTAAAACGAAAACCTATTTTTCTGTTATGCGTACATCCTGAATATATGAAACAGGCATCTGTGATTGATAGTGCATGCCGATAATTGTTCAGGCAGGTAGCTCCGTCACTTGTAATTTGTTCTCTCCGTGGCTTAAGCGTGCCCCCAGCGGTCCCGAGAATGCTTTGGTTGCCCTAATAAAGGTTGCGCGAGATTGCTTCTACGCGATCCTCAAGAGTTTTCAATAATGTTGTATTATGTACCGAGCGTGTCATTCATCAAATCAGACAGGCCCGGGGCGGTGAGAGAAAGGGCGAGGCGGGAGTTCGACTTGCTCTCTCGCCACGTACCCCCCCCCCCCTCCCCGTTCAGCACCCTCGGTGTGCACCCAGGAGGAGCAAGTTTTTTTAAATTTAAAACCTTCCCATGTATTTTGCAAAACAATTGAGCGTCATTGTGGAGAATAACAAAAAATACGCATATCTGCCCCTCTATGTAAAATGTTAGCTTTTGCAAATCCCATTGGCCATGGTGTGGGAGTGCATGATTTCAAGTTTGCTTGTGTTAAATTCATGCTGCTGAAATTGTACACTCCCAGACTGCTGTGAGATTGAATGTGTAAACACGAATATTCTGTGGAGGGACAGATATTGTGAAGGAGGGGAATGGCTGTACTGTCGAATGGATATACAGAGCTGTTTATTGCAAACTTTCCGATTAAATATTACATTTTATTTGGCAGTGATGTTTGTTCTCACAATTGTCAATTTGGTGGTATTCAAGCAAAGACAATTTGTTATGTGCATTTATATTACATAATTCACTCATGTTTAATAAATTAACACATAGGAAGCTTCAAAAGGCTTGTGTCACATGCTTGTGTCACATGCTTTACCCAAACGAAGTAAAAGTAAAACAAATGAAAATCACAAGGGAAAGTTCTGCTGCCATTTTATTTACCGGTGTAAAGGCAAGTTACAGCTCACAACAGCAACGTTACATTTCAATGTATGTATACCATTGGCATCTCACTTTTTGGGTTTATTTTGTATTCAAAATATTTCTGCTGCTCTTGCTCTAATTTTTTAGGCATGCATATACATCTATGTACACCACTGCCTGACAGAAGCCAGATTTGAAACTAAATTAGTGAACCCTAAACACCCGCTGGAGCGCTGAAAATTGATTGTATAATTGAGTCATTTACCTTTATCTGAGGCCACTCAATTACTACTGGCAAACTGAAGTACAATCGTCATCAGGCACAAGAATCAGTAATTGCCAATGGTGACTCGATGGGACTCTGTCCCGTATCCAAAGTCTAAAAAAACTTGCATTAGTCTGCTTGTAATACAGGGCTTGTAGCCACTGGTAGCAATGCGTTCACTGGGAATGCATGTTACACTGCACAATGCAATTTTCAATGCGCGCTTGTTACTATTCAAAATGTTTGATTCAATTCGTACGAGACGTGTGCCAGTCAATCGTCTGTAATTAACATAATTAAAATCCGCTTTTAACGATTTAACACTTCAGGTTGCCTATATTAAACCTAGGGGTGTTTGGAAGTGAACTGAGGTTATTTAGGAGTGTAGCAATTCACCCTTCTGCACAACCACCCACACCCAATCCGATTCGATAAATCGTCAATTCAGATTTGTGACCTGTGTATCAGCTGCCATTAAGGGGTCCCCCCCCCCCCCTCAGGTAAAAATTGTGCTCTCGAGACATTTCGTTACATTGAGCGCCAAGTTAATTATTGTTTTGCGACTGCAGGGTGTGCATCGTTATTTTCAAAATGAACACATCGTTACACCCCTACCGCAATCGTGATTGCAGAAAAGATTGCTTCCGTTGGAAACAAGGTGGGTGGTGTTGTGGGTACTTTGTGCCCGGACGGCTGGAATTTACTGGCAGTGCCATCGTCACGTTATTTTGTTTCCTGCTACTCTTACGAGCTGTTGGCGTGCAAAGTCGGCACTTGAGTGACGCGTCGACCACTAATGCAGTGATTTTGCGGCACCGCGGCAAAAACGTTACCAGGTTTTCGGCGACCCGCGATCCCACTGCCTTTGTGCAACGTACGCGACCACAGCGCAGCAAAATCGCGGTCAGACGCTGGATAGCGTTTGCAGCAGAGAGTTGCGCGCCGGCTCGCACTGCTCCAGGATTTTGTTAGTCCTGTGATAGGGAAACGGGGGGGGGGGGTAACGTGTTTAGTATGACTGGCAGGGCTCATTGGCAAGGCTTGTGCCATTGTTTCTCTGTATTGGTCCAATCTTTCTCAGCTATATGACAGAACAATGGTGCAATATAAGCGAGTTAAAATGTAGAAAAATCTTAAGTAGCTTTGTACAAGGTTTTATGTTTTATTTTACAATGTCCAGTGTCATCCATTTATAGATACCCCACTAAATAGGAAATTAGAGAAAATAAATATATATTTTAAAACTTCCAAGTCTCCCACCAATGTCAAGATGTGTATCAAACAGTTGAACTCTACTTCTGTAAGACACGGAGCCATCGCTTTCCAAATACGAAATCGGCTGTTGAGAAGAGAGCCTCGTGAGAAATGGGCGGGGTTATCGAGACCTGGAATTAACCGCGTAGCAAGAATCTAATGGACAAGGTGGAAGTGCGTTAGGGCTCACTTTGACATGAACACTTTGAGGATGGGCAGCAGGGAGCGTGGAAAGTACTGCTGCTTGACGACGTGCTCCAGCGTCGCCAGGGGGCCTTGTAGATTCGAAACGGGCTTCACTTTCTCCTCGCTCTGATTGTCATGACGGGACACACGCACACAAAGCCGTTTAAGGGCAATCATCACCGACATAACTTGTTTTTTAGCAATTGCGGCAGCTGACAACGGTATGCATGTAGAAATTATTTGGCACTGTACGTAGCCAACCGTGCTAATCGGAGGTCCAGGGGAAAGACAAACTAAACACAAAAAGCTGTTGTAAAGAAATTATTTTTAGCGAGCCAATCTGATCAATGAAAAGTGTTTTTTGTCACGCATATTTCATGAATGGTGTACAGAATCCAAACTCAAGTCGTCCATGGCCTCTGTATGGTTGCGATGCTACTATCTACTGTTATGCTACGGTCCCTGTTTTGCTAAACAGTGATTTTCTGGAAGGATAGCAGCCACGCGGTGAGCCAGTCAACAAATGTCCAAGCTCTACGCTCTTCTGTATATGAAGGTGTTACAACCAATGCATTATTTATATTATAGTGTTATCAACTAATCATTTGCATGTGCAAGTAAATTGTAGCACTCTTGAGAAAACCCAGGTGTGCAAGGGGGAAACGCTATATTCCCAGACAGGCAGGTTGGAATCCACATGTTTGCTGTACTCTCTTCTGGTGAGCCAGGGTTAAGACACCTCGATGCCTGAGCTGTCTTATTTTCTTCATGAGATGGTTGTGAAATAACAATAATTAAAAGTTAATCAACGAGCTACTTTACCAATGAATAATGCTTCCTGCATCACAACTTAAAGCCTCGGCTATTGTGAATTAAATTATTTAACGTGCAACTGAGAGCATGCGCATTATAAGCATTACCGACTGTAAAATTTCAATGATAAGGAAACATTGCAGGCTTATGTTTGGGGAACTGCAGTTCAATAACTTTCATACTCTTTATTTGTACTTGAAATACAGCGAAGCATTAAAACAATGTTATAGGAAACCGATAATGCAATAATCGTCTAAGTGAATATGTAAATTGTATCTGAAACAAATGAAGTGTGCCAACTGCCCGTGGTCTGATTCGGAAATTGCTCTCCTGGTTGCCCACGAGGAGTAGCCAGCACGTTTGGGAATCTCTCGACATGCTTGCAAATGGAAACATGCTGCAGCAATTATTTGCCACTGAGCGTCGCTGGTGCTGTTAAAATGCCCCTCGCTTTTCACTTGCAGGCTCGGAATCCAACTGAAAACCAATCACAGCTCCTCGAGAGCAGCACAATGGAGCCGAGTGT
Organism: Petromyzon marinus; assembly: GCF_048934315.1. Taxonomy (NCBI): domain Eukaryota; kingdom Metazoa; phylum Chordata; class Hyperoartia; order Petromyzontiformes; family Petromyzontidae; genus Petromyzon; species Petromyzon marinus. Next base: position 1,095,553 of record NC_133709.1, on the reverse strand, counting down.
TGATTGTTTATAGAGGTAAAGCTGCAGCCCTGAAATCGTTCACGCAACTGCCAGTTTAAGGGACTCCACGAGAGGCAGCTCAAGAGAGCCCATGGAGAGAGTATCTTGGCCTACTCTTTCACAGTGCTGGATTACAGGTGTGCACCACCAACGGTCCGGCTAATGGTGTGTTGTAAAAACAAATCGTATCTGCAGTGTTTCCGCAGACCGCTTCCTGTTTGTGGTCTTGCGGATCACCAGGGGTCCATGTACCACAGGTTGGGAACCACTTCTAGAGGATGCTGCTCGAGTTATCTGGGTGATGCACTACTCTCTTGAGTGTTCCAAAAGAAAGGTCTTTCTCAGAGGGGCATGACAATAACAATTAGAATGTTCTCAGATGATATCTGTCAAGCCCTTAACAGTGCCTATTTTATTACAGGCCAATTCAGACCTTATTGGTCAACCCGGTTCACTTATAAAACTCAACGTTCATCCTACAGTCCCATCACAAGGGAGAAACACAACAACTTGTTTGCCCGTATTGAAACGGCTGTACACTGTGTGGGCCTAAAAACTCAATTTCCCTGCACAAGAATCTGGGTAAACCGTATGGGTTGACAGCGATGTGAAATGTACAAAAATGCCCCGTATTCTGCCGTTTACCTTAATCAGGCCTAGGTGGATCAGCAGAGACGACATGAAGGCTTGCTGGAAGTTTGCCATTTGAAAGGCCCTTTGCAGCAGGGCATCTGCAACAGGATGCTCAATTACCCGCCGCTTTGTGTCCATAATGCATAGCAAGACAATAACATTGGCGTGCAAAATGCGACAGCACGCGCTGCAGTGAGGTTGATGACGGGAGCGTGATGCTGGAATCAGGGGGGCAGTTCCTTTACATCCGAGGGCGATGCCGCAAGTTGATGAATAATTACTTATTTACCACTGAGGAAAACTACACCAAAGGCTCTTTTTCAAGAGGTTCCTGCATTGGGATGTTTGACCAAAACCAACGACACTTTGCGTCCATGTATCTGTGGTAGGAGACTGGAGAACCCGTCCTGGACTTCACTTTCTGGCACGGTTGCAATTCACTTTGCTCAGCCGGTCTTAGCCGCTGAGGTCATGACGCATTTCTTCTCATTCCTGTGGCTGTGGCCGTGGCACCGTTTCGTTGTATTGTGCACCGATGCCCACTGAGGGCGATATTGGCACGTACAACTAAATATTGATGAACATCTGTGAAAAAGGGGCTTCATGTAGCTCGTCGGGTTCCTCCAGTCTAAATTAAAGATTCGGATTCCCAAAAAATTCTGAACCGAGACTTAAATCGAGAGAAGAGGCAGACTGGTCGTAGCACGGCGCGACAACCCACCTGCGCTCTCGAAGACGGCGCACTGCACCACCGTCTCGGGTTTGTAGACGCTGGACAGCTTGAGGAACGTCTCCACCACCTTGTCCGGGTTGTGGACGTCCTCCTGCGAAAGAGCAGCGTGACCCTTCAACCCACCGTGACCACACCACACGGGGGCATCGGTCAGCGTGCGAACGTGCCGAGCAAGCGACGTGACGGCCAGCAAGGGATTATTTTTTCGATTATTACCATGGAGATATTTTTGAAGGCTAAGGTGATGCTGCAATTCAAAAGGAAGGCCATAGCAGCTGTTTAAGATATAGTTATCTTCACCAAAGAGATGAAGTCTGAGGGACTTGATATACAGTATTCATATTTTTTCCAACCTGGGCATTGGTTAAAAAACGTATGCCTGTGCATAATACGAAGTGCCTACCCACTCTCACGAGAGGCCCCCCTTAAAGCCAAGAGGTCAATCGTGACTTCTGAGAGCGATGAAGTGGCCAAGGTCTCCTGCTGCCCAGCGCGTGGCAACGGGACCTTGCCGCGGCCAAAACCGTCGCGAGGTCGCGCCGCTGCCTTGGGGCGGCCGTCGAGCTCACCTCCACCGACTGCAGGAGCAGCGCCGAGCGCTGGGGCCCCAGGCTCACGAGCTTCTCCGGCGAGGGGAACGTCAGGAAGGCCGAGGCGTCGGGTCGGGCCGCCACCTGAACGAAGAGAGACGCACGCTGGGCCACGCACATTGGGGGGGGGGGGGGGGGGTGTCACGTGGCCGGGGCGCTCGAGAGAAGGCGCGGGGTTCGGTCCGCCCAGGGCCCAGCCACACGGCAGCCGGAGCTGCACCTCGTTACACGTGCGCGCTGCGATCGTTGCTCGTAAATTAGATTGCATCTCTCGAGCCACCGTGGCACTTAGCGAGAGGTGCCCCGCCCCTCCCCCCCCCCCTCTCTCATCAGCACTCGGGAGAAATGGGGTTTTAATGTAGTGGCCGATGCGATACGTGCCCAATTACTTTTGAAAAGAAAAAAAATCAAATGAGTAAGTAAATTATACATCAGTGGGATTGCCGACAGCGCAGGTCCCACAAGGTCAGGTTTTGTGAACACGTCAGTGCCTTTTGAAGCCAATATTGAAATGCACCATTAATTTGTTTTATCATGTGTAGTTTTGAAGTTCTTATTTATTAATGTATGTATTAAAAACATGCACGGTTAGCATGGGAGGCAAAGTGTTAAGACAACTGGAGGTGTTAAAACAAAGAACATCTCACGGAGTGCAAAACAGAGCATCTGCCATTCAATGCAACAAAATGAAACCCATGTGACAACACGAACCAGCACCGCCGAGCTATTAAAAGATCACGAACGCATTTTACCCAGACGTACCAAGAAGAATCATGAACCGACGATGCAAGCGAATGCCTCAAATGAACGACGTTTATTCACGGGCACCGCGTTCGCTCCGCGAGACCTGCGCGGAGGCCCAGCTTGTCGGCGTTGGCAGCAAGACCGCGTGAAGCAATAAAAACGAAAGTGCTCGTGAAGTTTACATTTTTATTATTTTATTTTCGCTAAAGAAAAACTGAAGAGGGGGAAGAAAAAAGTCAGTGCAATGCCCCACATTTTTGATTAAAACAGATGAACCAACGGAATGTAATAGTCAAGCCAAAGGAAGAAGGCCCTGCAAGCTCACATCCAGTACTGTTTCAAGGCTGCAACGCACGTACCACTTCTTTGTGAAACAAGGCATTGCGCAACGTTCGTTTCCGTCGACTATCTTAAAAGCACGCGATTGGCACACGGCAAACGCTTGTTCGCCTAACCGCTGCTGGCGGTGAGCAACCGGCAAGTCTCGGCTCGCGGTGCAGCCAAAGCACAATGCTCCGTCACTCAAGACCTGACAATGGAGCCGCCGCAAGGCTTGCCCCAGACGCACCCAACGCGGAAGCGGGCGGAACGTGTGGCCATCGGCATGACGCGACGCCAGCGCAGCTGCGACGCGCATCTCAACATCGCAGCTTGCGATCGGATAGCAAAACGCTGAGCCCCGCTGCCCACGGAGAGGTCGTCGGCACTGCGGAGCGGGCACCGGACAAAGTGTCCGCGGGTGAACGCCACCCGCGGAGGCGACGCCGGTTTTAAAGTTACACGGCACCGGTGCTCCAATCACGAGCGGCAGAGGCACGGGGTTCGTGGCGCACACTGCACACTGTCGCTAAGCCCCGTAAAGCGGTTTATTGTTGTCATTAGAAAGATTGTCTGCAATTGGAAAAGACCTCAAGGGCAAATCAATTAAACCGCATTTGGTCTCTTAAAATGCAAACGAACATTCGTAATTCATTATTTTAACGAACGTGCAGAGCAGACGCCGATTGTGAAAGAGGATAATGTGCACACTTGTACATTTAATAATGTTAAGCGAGGCGTGTTTTACTTATTTTAGGGTTTTTAAGATTTAAAAAAATGTTGTGGGGCTGCAGCGGAGGACCGTTGTGCTGCTGGTCACGGGCTCTCTCTGACAGCTCTGCCCTAACACTGCACGGCTGCCAGCCTGCAATCCTCAAAAAACGCAACAGCGTGCGCGCACACACACTGAGGCATAGATTCGCGAGTGCCGTGACAGGTCTTGGCCAGTCCAGCTGTGCTCTGCTCATACATCCCACCATGGTCTTATGCTTGCTCAGTTTAAGTCATTTCCAGTGCACCTTCTTCCCCTCGTATCGATTACCGGTAGAAAAATATATCGACGGCAAATTTAAACACCGCTTCCAAAACATTCCAAATGACAATTTGTAAACATGAGTCGCAAAATTAGGGTGCTTTAAAAGGGCCTGCAGACCAATCATACACGAGAGTATTTGTTACCTCGCTGGGTTTGCCAAGCTCCGGGATACACAAAGCGTAGCGTGCGCCACTGGTTGTTTTGCTGTTGGTACTTCTCCCTGGGATTGCGAACAGCACAACGCGATTGTAAACGTCCACCCCACCGACTTCGATAGAGAACGGATTTCGAGACTTTTGCTGCCCCGGGACGGTGGTTTCTCATTTGTTGTTGAAATAATATTTGGAAGCAAATTTGTGCTAAAAAATATTTCGATTTGGCTTCTCGTTCTGCCCACCCGCATTACCTATCGTCTGTTACCCGCCGTCTGTTACCCGCTGTTCTTAACAATATTAAATAAATATACACCTGCATTATAATGCCACACAATAACAATTTTAACATGTATTTCCAAATGGTGCATTTCCAAAATAATACACGTGAAAAGCAATCCATTTGTCGAGGAATATTAATGTAAAACATATTTTGAATGCCATATTTCAAATCCTTACGAGGTATATATCTTTTTTTAAGCTATTGAATGAACAAAACGTTAATTAACCAATGCCCGTGTCATTTAATATTTTGGCACGAATGACTACAGCCTATCCTGACAGCACAATTTCCCTGCATGCCATCATTGGTCATCCACCCAATAAAAACAAGGCTGTACCGGCTCATTCTGAACCAGGCCCCCACTTAGTACCACCGTTCATGGAATTGTGCGGCATTGACCGTAAAAGACAAAAAATAATCGAACTAGATTATGATTCTTCTTTGGAATTTAAGCGCGAGGTCCCCGGCGTTTGGCAGAGCAGAAGCCACCGTGCATATGAACGGCTAGGAAACCGTTCACACACACGCCGCTGCTGCTGCTGCTGGTGTCTCTCTCCAAGTCAAACTTATTGTCGCGACGCGATGTGGAATTGGGATTTATATGCGTCCCAGTGGGTGACAAGGATTTCCCCTTAGGTTGGCTTGGCACACTTTTTTTAAAGGGGAGAAAGGATATCTTAAGCACAATAACAACATCCCTCTTATGGTCTGTAATCACAGTAAGGAGAGTTGTATATAAGACTTAAGGAATCTTGTACTTCTGGGAAGGCCGATTATTCATTAATAACAACTCTGGAATGCTACTTCATCACAACGCTCTCCGTCAGGGCTTACTACGCGGTTTGTTTCCTACCTGTGCATCTGAGTATAATGAGTTCAAGTAATACAAATCAATGATATTTAAAGCCATATAAGTCAGCTGCAAAGAGAAGATTACCATACATGCCCTCAATAAAAAAATATTCTAAATCATATCAATCCATAAGTTCAACTTTTTTTTTAAACTAACAAAAATATTCATCCGATTCACCCGAACTTGACGCATTCCCTAAGACGGAACAACCGATCACGTGACCCCACAGTACGACGGGCAGTCACGCGCACGTCACCGAAGATCGCCGCCGCGTTGACGAGCGGTCCTCGCCAGCGAACCACCCAACGCTCGACGCGCGATGAGCACGTCGAGGATGCACGTGCGAGGTGACTCCGTCCCATCGTCAGCCGAGCGCCATCAAATCGGTTTACCCGTAAGGCCGAAGCCGCCAAATGCGTTTTTCTCTGACGTTGCTCCGTACACTCCTTGTGTAGCCCGCGCTGAATTTCATTCATTGTCAGCGCTGTTAATTGACTGTACGAAGGCCTCCCTCCCCCCCCAAAACCGCTCTGACGGTTATTGCCCTAAAATCACCTGAATAAGATTAACACGTCTGTGTATTATGCATTAAGAATATTATCACGCACGGTTATTAAGCGCTCGTATATGGTTTAACATTACGTAAAGAGACGTGTACTTTTGTATGCATGAACTATAAATAAAAAACAGCTACCAAATCTTAGCTTGATGTCCTTAACATATTTTAAATATGCGACCGATATGCAACGCGAGTTTATCGGGACATATCCAAATGCCATTTCACAACCAGACACGGGCGTACCGCTTGCGTTTGTTCACTTTCCACATCTCCTCTCGCAGCGCGTGGTCTCACGAGCGTCACGCAGAGGCGGCCGCTTCAACGGTGGCCATCCAGCATCCGCCGAGCGCGATGGACGGGGCGCAGTTTACGAGCGGAGAGAACGACACGCGCGGGGCACCCACGCCAACCAGCGCGCTCCGAGATAGCCGGCCCCAGCGGGTGTCTTCCGTGCAACCATCGTTGGCCTCGTTACTTTTGGACGCGCGCGTTCGCCGTCGGTTAACCGGCGCTCGTCACGCGCGAGCGTCCGCTGTGTCGGCAACGCGGGAGCGGCGAGGGGGCGCAGCGGCGTCAAACCGCGACACGGCGCGGGGTCTCTGTACATCCCCCGGCGGCACGGACGTCTCGGAGCAAGAGCCGGTCAACGAAGCGAGAGGACACCGTCACGTTACCCCCGGGGCACCGCGACCGCCTCACGCGCTGGACCGAGCGTTCGACTTTATGTGGGCCGGCACAGAGTGCGTGCGTGTGTGGAACGAGCTTTTGTGAGGTGTGGAACGAGCCGGACACAAAGTATATGGAGAAGGGGGCACACGTATGGGTAGTGAGAAAGCACGCCCCCCCCCCACCCCCCCGTTGTGGTGGGCCCCCCGAGGCTGTCTTGTGCAGGGCGACGGTGCAAAGGGCTGCTGCTGCTGCTGTTGCTGCGTCCCTACAACTTGAGCTTGTCTATCTCTACGGCCAACGCGTCCGACGCGTCCAACATCTGTGGGAAGAGCGGGGGGGCGGCACAGTGGGACCCGCGTGAGTAAGGGGCTTCGTTACCGCCGAGCACAGCAAAAAAGTTTAAATGACGGAAGCGGGAGACCGTCGACATCTTTTGGAGTAAATATGACACTTTTGTTGTTGTTTGCGTCTCCCGAATCCAACTGCCAATTGTAAAAGCGTAACGACACGATAAAAAACGCAGCTGGGGCTTGAGGGGATTTCCTCAAATGTGAAGTTAGTACCAACACAGGCCGCAACACCAACGGCTACCAATCGCCAACTTCTGTGCCACCAAAACCAACATTGGAAATTTAATCGTGACGCTGCTAGAACAGCAGCAGCAGCAACAGCCAGCCCTCTACGTGACAGACAAGTCCTCTACTTGACAAGCCAGCCCTCGAGGTGATAGGCCAGCGCTCCTTATTGCCATCCACGACCCACGACATTTCTCTCCTTTAAGATTTCTTGGCTCTAACCATGTCCGCTTTGGCAGGGAAAATTAAGTCACCTTGTAGTAAGGGCTTGGGAGACGAGGCCACACGACTGGTGGGTGGGCAGGCGGGGGTGTTGGGGGGGCGATAATCAACGCAGCAACGCAAGCGGGAGGCATGGCCTTACCTTGGGCGTCAGGGCCACGCCGCGAACCTGCAGCTCCCCATCTCGAGACTCCTCCCCGGCCTCGCCGTTCTCCTCCCCCGCCACCTCCTCCTCATCCTCCTCACCCTCCCCTTCTTCCTCCTCCTCCTCCTCGCTGCCATCGTCCTCCTCCTCGTCTTCGTTGTCGTCCTCGCCATCTTCGTCCCCCTCCGAGCCTTCGTCATCCCTGCAGCAGCAGTGGCACAACGGGGTAAATTCAATTCCCTTGTAATTGGCCGCGATCTCTCTTTACAAGGTTAACTTTAAATTCGGGGCCGATGGCTTCAATCGCTGCTCACAGTGGGATGCGCCATGGCCGCTTTCTAGTCAAGAACCTCAGCCGGAGATCGCCAGGGCCGGCGCTCGGCTTCCGTATCAAACGGTCCGGTGTACACGCTCCCAGCAGGCCCTACACGGTCCATGCATGGCTCGCCCCGTGAAACCGTATATCCTCCAGAGCACCCGTCCGCATCCCACAAAACCGACAACTAATTGGCAAATCAATTGGCACAAAGGAGGTTGCGAGGCCAGGCCCGGCGGTATGACAGGGAGTGGACGTGCGCCGGGGTGCGTACGAGAGCGTGCCCAGCACGTGCTCCTTGTTGATCGTCTCCAACGTCCCTCGCAGTAGCTCGCAGCCCTCTTCGCCAATGCAGTTTCCTGCACACGCGTGCATGCACACACAGGGGTGCGCGCATGCACACACAGGGGTGCGCACATGCACACACACGGGGACACACGCAGACACACACACACACAGGGATGCACGCGCACACACACACAGGAATACACCCACGTTCAGGGACGCGTGTAAGGACCGCCGACAATGTTGCCGTTATACCAACGCAACAGCAGGGCTGAGGGCCGCTGGTCTTATTTATTATTTACTTAGAAAACAATCCTTACTGAGACTCACGACTTTTTTTGGAGAAACCTGCCAAGCTTTTGCAATAGTAGGCGATGATTGCTGTGTACATCCCAATTGAATACTGCAATTTGCGGGTACATTTTTTATTTTTGGATAATTTGGACGACGACGCCGGAATACTGGGAATCGAATTGCGAATCACTGTGACAAGCTGCGAACGTAGTCCCGCTGGACCGTGGCATCGCCAAACCGACGAGAGAGAGGCAGCAGTTTCGCGCAAGCAAGAGCTCCGATATGCCGTGTGCACGAGGGCCCACCGTTCAGGTCCAACGTCTTGAAGAATGACTTCGTCTCGAGCGCCTCGGCCACTTGCATGGCTGCGTCCATGTTGATCTCTCCAAACGCCAGGTTCAGCTCCTGCACGAGAGTCAAGGTTGGTCTCGCACGCTCGCTCACTCGCTCGCACTTTGGCGACAGCAAGGGAAACCCTCGCGCGCCCGAGTCACCGCCACACAGCTTCGCACTCCAACAGCAGCAGCAGGTTTACGATCGCGTAAATCCCCAACAGCCGCACGAATTTACACCAACGTTCCACACGCATGCTGGATCGTCGTTACGAGAGCCATCGGCGGGTTTTCCACGGGCCAGGCTGACACACGGACGGACGAAGGGCGTTAATGCACGAGCCCCTTTTGAACCTTAGCCGGTGCAAGTGTTTACAAGCCAGCCGGATAAAAAGACCGATGCTCACGTGGGCCGGCGTGACAGTACTCGTCCAACGGCAACGCGAGCGCTCACCTTGATGTGAGGCAGGCCATCCTTGAGAGCCACCGCAATGGCTTTGGCCCCGACCGAGCGCACCAGGCAGTCCCCAAAGTTGATCACCTCCACCTTCTTCAGAACTTTAAGAGCCTGCAGAGTATATTTTTTTATAAAGTCAAATTTAGAAAAAAAAGATAGTACCAATCCATTAAAAATCTATATTTGCAAATGGCTCGCAACGTGCGTCCTTGAAAGCTGCTGAAACTTTCTTGTTTACAGTCTAGCCGACGACACAAAATAAAGAGATTAAACACACGGCTGACCTATGAGAAGTTGAAATCGTATTGAGCCCCCTGTTAATCCGATGCTGAATGAAGGCCTCCTCTTGGGGATTGTGAGTGACCACACTTCGGGTGCGCATTGGTGAATAAACCATTGAAAATAAAATAAACAGTGGAGCGCCCATGGGCTGTGATGCTCACTTAACATCGCATTCTCCACTGTTGACCCCTCGTGATAAGATGTCTCCACCAAATGCCCTGCGTCAACGCCGAGATTGCTTTGAAGTTGGCTTGAAATGTTTATAAGCGAGTTTGCTCTTCGAAGTCGCAAGACATCTGCCAAGGCCAAATGCAATTTCGACCGCGTTACCCCGCTGTGTCATTTCCCAGCGCCGCTCTCTCCCGCTCATACATTTTTCAAACAAATTGGCGAATAAATTAATGATTGAATGAATGAAGAACAAGGAGGGAGGGAGCCGACTACCTCTGCCATGGAGAGGGCCCCCCTCTCTGTGAAGGTGTTGTCGTTGAGGTTGAGAACGCGGAGCTCGGGGTTTTTGGCGAAGGCTTTGGCCAGGGCGGTGATGCCCGCGTGGTTGATGCCGTTTTGGGGGACGTGCACCTCCTCCAGGGAACCCATCGCCTGAAAAAAAAAACCACGACCACTGCAGCTGAACAACAGCGCCACCACTCCCACCGCGACCCACCCACACCGGTCACGTTACTCAATGATACCGCACGGTCATTATTAAGATTAGATGCAGTGACTGTTTGGCTACTATTGCACTGTCAATATTTAGATCACACGTGTAGTGACGGATGCCCCTGGCAGTTCGATGAATTGTCACAATGCTGAGTCTATTCTCTTTTGTCTCGTTAACACCGTCTCATTCGTATCATTGCTTCTGTTATTTCGGTGGCCCACAGGTCACTCGTGCGAATGAGACTCGATCCTTTGTCTCTTGAGTTCTCACCCTGGATAAACGAAATAAACTTAGAATCTGAAACCTGAACCTGCATAATAATCAACACACCGTTACACGCCTAAGTCAATGCATCAACCCCTCACCATGAAGGCCTTGGCCAGGGCGGACGCGCCCTCGTTCTCCAGGCGGTTGCGCCCGGCCACAAACACGCGCAGTGCCAGCGGCTTCCCCTCGGCCGCCGAGGCACGATGACACTCGCTCAGCGCCTCCGCCAAAATCTGCAACGCCCGCAAACGCACCGCACAGTCCGGGGGACTCGTCGAGCACAGCGCCACGCGGCGACGGCAACTTCCTGCTCACGGGCGCAAAGAGGCGGTGCTGAAAAAGAGCTTCATAGCTCATCGGATTCCTCCTCCAGTCTAAATCAAGATTCCGATAAAGATAAAAAGATTCTGAAAACCTAAGCAACAGTTAAAATAATAATTGGCGCATTCAACACGTGCCAATTTACTTAGCTAGGCCATGTCGGGTTGTGGATGGTTGTGCAGCTTAACCCAAATAAATCAATTATAAATAGTATTAGTGGCTGTGAAAAACCTTCGTGTGAAGTTCATCGATTCGCTGTCGACTACTGGAAAGTTTTGGTTTGGTCAACTCCGCGGGAGAGCTGCAGTTATTTTTATTTCCGCAAATCTGCGTGCGTGACCTCCACCGCGGCTGACCTTGCCGCCGCCGATGCCCATGCCGCAGTTGTTGAGTCGCAGCGTGCGAAGGGAGAAGCAGGCGCGGCTGCGCAGGAGAGTGTCGCAGGCGCGCACCCCGTCCGGCCCAAACGCGTTGTCGCTCAGGTCCAACTCCACGAGCCGCGCGCCCGACGTCACCATCGCGTTGCCCAGCGCCGTCTAGCGGAAGACGGGCACGGTGGCGGCACAGGCGAGACACCGGGGCGAGGTTGGGAGAAGACAGAAGGATGGGAAGGCGGGATGCATGGGCGCGGGGACGTGAAACAGTTCGTGAGAAGCCGTTCGTTCATTACCAACGACGAGCGCTGCGATCACAGCTGTGCGAGAGGCAGGGCTAGAATTGCAGCCTGCACCTCCGACAGCAGGTGGCATGTTTAGCTCGTATAGCTGAAGTAGCACGCCTGCTGCGTGCGCCTGCCCTGTGGCCGTGGGCAGGAATGCCGTCCCTTCGTCCTTACCAAGACCGTGCTAAAAAGGCAGGCTACTACACACACAACGACAAGACTTTTGGGGCACGTGCTGTAAAGCGGCCACCTATGAAAGCCGGCACGGCACACGAGGGGGTGGGTGGCAAACACCACGCCCAGCCGCCTTTGTCTCCTCAGCGGCGATGTTCACACACCGCACCAGGTACTCATTTAAGGCTGAGTCGATCTAGGGGAGGCCCGGGACTGGTTGGCCGTGAGTGGGAATTTGAACCCGGGTTGCCGGGTTCGTAGCTCAGTGCGCTAACCATTGCGCACACCGCTCGCTCCCCACTATCATTATATTACACACTCATGCACACACAGAGATTTCAGTGGTTCATCACTGATGCACATCATCATCACCACCATCACAATGATGTTCCTGACACTAATAACACTGCTTTAATGACCTGAAAGGACATCAAATGCCAGAATATCCTGCACCTACAGCAATACCCGTTTCCGTTACGCAAAGGACCTTGCGCTACCTAAATATCTTGTCGTGTTTTTAATTAAACCATCACAGCATAACGCTTTTAATGGCACACGGCCTCACGCTGTTGCCGGCAATGTGCCGGCATAACGAGACACGGCTCCGATGTTACCTTCAAATCAACAAGCAAAACGAACACGCTCCATCCTAAAAAAGCCGTTAAAGACCCAGGTCTCCTGTGATGCCACGTGACCTCGCCTACAGGCGAACGAATCGATTTGTAGCTTTTTAATTCCCGCAAGACGAATGGGCGCACGCTCCCGGATCGTGAATTGCCTCCGTATCGGATTCTCGTGTACCTACAAAACGCGCGCGTGGGACACGGACGGATTCCTCTCAATCGCTGCATATGCCAGGAGTCAACCGGTACACGTGGGCTCGTGCAACTTTAATGCGGCGCGTTTAATATTTAACCTGCGAGTGGGGTATGCGAGCGGAGGAGAAGCGGCAGGGCCGTTTGTTCGGAACGGAATGCTGTAGAAGGGAGGCCCGGAAGGTCTAGAAGGGGCCTGGAGCACCGAAGCTCCTCCAGGCTCCGTCCACCCAGCAGTATAAATGGACAATGCCGCGTAGCAGAGCAGGTCACGCATGCTGGGGAAAAGTTTGGGTACTCCCATCTCTTCTAAAACACCCGGCCAACATGGAAGAGTAGGCCAAAAACTTACTCAAGGGGTTCCTCTTACGATCCCTCCAGTGGTGGCCTGAGCAAGCAGTTGCAGACCTGCACCTTTGCCTTGACTGCAGGGCCATGGAGGCACGTGGGAGACCATTCCCACCACACCCCATCGCTAATCAGTTTGTTCTCGTGTTTAACAAAAACTACATTTGTGTTTGTTTGTTGTTGTTGTACCTTCAAAGTATCTGCCGATCGTCACAACCTTCGCGAACTGAGAACCACGCACGAAGCGGCTGTCTTCCTCGTGCGCGCTACACACGGAGAAATTCTCTCCGTTGGCAATTTGTGGAAAAGCGCAAAACGCTCGGCTTGACGAAGGCTCACAGTCCCCTACCGTGGGTGGTGGCCATCAAGTCGGCGGGATTGAAAATTTAATTTGTCATAGTTGGTGCCATGGGTGACAAGAGGTACGGCCCAGTAGCTGTTACTAAGGTAGCTACTTTAAGTGATTGACACTGTTCATTACCACGTCATTAAGTGCGATATGCATTGCTCTCGTTTCTTGGTGAGTAAGCAGGCAAGTAACAATCCACCCTCCCTGCTATTCAATTAGGTGTCATGATTGAGGGTTACAATTCAAGAATCAATAGGTTTTTTTGGGATTTGTCCCTTCCCACATGGTCCAACGGTAATATTTGCACTGTATTTGTGTACAAGTTGTGCAAAATGTAAATAATCCAGAGTGGTGCGCGCGATGCAAACGCATCTATCGCGATCGATTGCCATCAACGAATCGATGAGTCGCGACACGCCTCGGAGGCACGAGAACGCAGTGAGGCCCTCCTCCTGCAGGCCAACGCCACTTGGGATCACGTGGTGACGCCGCTTGTCTGCGAGTGAGCGGGCAACGCCGGGGACCTCCTTCCCCGGAGTCATTTCGACCTCAGTCGAGAACAAGGTGCCCACTGCGGGCGCTGCCGCCAAAGAAGACAGAAAGAAGGAAGAAGAAGAAGAAGAAGAAAAGGGAGTGCTGAAGCCCGATGCGGTTGCTGGAAACTGACTCAACCACCCGCCTTCGTGGAGAAGCGTCACTTTCTGCTGCTCGGACCTCGGGGGGGGGGGGGGGGGGGGAGCGTGGTGGTGCGGGATCTGGTGTTACCCGCTTACAGAGGTCACGCCCCAACCAATGGAAGCAGCCGCAGCAGTGCCGGTGCTATTCTTTGGAATCGGCAGCGAGATCGCTGCCGTGTGCCGTGGCCCGAGACTCGGGTACTTCGCACAACAGGCAGCGGTGATGACGAGGACGCTCGCGGTTGGAAAATTTACATCCATAAAATGGGAACATTAATATTTTAAAACGTATATATACATTACCGGGTAAAAAAAAAACATTCTAAAACGGAATAGAGCTGCAATTTCTGCATTCAAAAATGTATTCTTCCATAGCAGTTTAAAACAATGCACCAGTTACGTGCCACAAACAAATAAAAGCGTTGCCCCATTTTGTAATTAATTAAAATTTGGCGCCTCTCCAAGCAGGATTCATTGTTACCAATTCCAGGGAATTTGAGACCAATCCCAATAAAATCTCACAGCGAAGGGACCAATTGACACCGTGGCCCCATAGTGAATGCATCGAGAGCAACCGGTGCTACACACGGCATATCCATCGCTTCAGCCAGACTCAACCGGGCGGCTTCAGCTACATCAGCAGCAGGGTGCATTGTGGGATCACGATGTCGATTGGTCACCACTCTGTGAGATTTGCTTTGGCTGCACAACCGCCGACTATTGAGTTGTTCTTTGTTCTTCCTCAAGTGTCGAGCATCAACACATTTCTGCGCAAAAAAATAGACAATCTGTCTCCGTGTTTGCGCACGGTAAATCGATGTGTCGAAACGCTATCGCTGCGTTTGCCGGGCACCGCTAGGCACGCCCGCCCATCCCCGAGACAGACGAGTGCCGTCATAGCGCAACCGCTGCTCACAACACCACCGAAGGCACCCACATCCAAACCCACCCACCAACCCACACCTACCCAAACCCACACAAACACATTCACCTACGCATCCATCCAGCTACCTACCCCCAGTGTGCCTAGACTCGACTGCACACTCCAGTTCTGACTACACGTTCGATTTTCAGGAAACGTTCATTTGTCTCGAGCAGAGAGAAAACACAAATATCACCTTGAAAACTTCCTCATCCACCAGTGCAATGTGTCTTGAGATTACACGCCGTTTGAGTGCACCATTCATTCCACCCTGACTGGCAGAGAGGTTATTTTTTCCTTTCTTAGCTTCTCGTATGGCCTTAAAGATTAGCAGCACCGATTGATCAGCCACAGGTAATGATCAACTACCAGGAGATATTAAATGTTATTGACGGTATTACGTCGGCATTTTTGCTACACCCAACAAACAAAAAATACTTTGACAGTGTGGAAATGCACGACTGTGGTGCAAATTATGAACCTTTTAGTGTAACCAGCGGCATGCACAATATAAATGAATATTAATTGCAAAGACTTATGGCAGGCTTAAAGTTGAGCGAACTGCAGTTTGAGTACTTTAAGTAATCCTTAATCCGACTGAAACCATACGGTAAATATTTAAAATATAATTTCAAAGTTATGGGAAACTGACAGTGATAATTGCCATATCGTGAAATCTCATGTTGTACCATATTGCCAAAAAATATTGTTCGTGGAGAGTCGAGTGTTAATTACGGTACTGCCACCACCTCTACAACAGCAACCGCCGTTAGCCACGAAGTGGCGGTGACATCACCACGGCACTTGTGCAAGGCTCGCGTCTTTTTGTGATCATTACATTGAAGGTGGAGGGTTTACTAGACCCACCACACCTCCCGCATTGCAACATACATGAATCAAACATTGATTCATATGCAATTCAATACAGCTATCAAAAGCTTAGGAATCGATATTAATTGCTAAATCCATGAATCATTACACCCCTATTTAGAGTAAAACATAATAACACGAATTTCTCCATTTTCACTAAGATCTATTGAACGCATAACTGAAATTCTGTGTTCCTCTGGCAAAACTCAGTTGAGTGATGTCCAACAGCCGGTGGGATGATGATGTCCATGATGGTGATGAGGATGAAGACGGCGATGGAAATGATGTGCCAAGTCAACACCACGATATAAACACATTATCATATAAGAGTAAGACAGCCAGCTAAATTAAGTGACGTGACTTTAAACTTTCGTGACCGCAGGAATTCATATTATTTGTTTCTTTCGGTAAAGTCGCGTAGATAGAAAAATAATAATAATAAAAAATAAAGTGAATACAAATAATGAAAATAAAATTAAAAATAATAAAAAACAGAAAAATCACTAATGTAGACTGGAGCCTGGTTCTTAAACGGAGTGAGTATACTGGCAGTCTATAATGTAGACTATAATGTAGACTGTAGCCTGTGGTTTATTTTAATTTAATTACTGAAAGAACCAATAAGTCTATATTATAGACTGCCAGTACACTCGCCCATCTTAATAACCAGGCTACAGTCTACATTATAGACTGCCAGTACACTCACCCAGCTTAATAACCAGGCTACAGTCTACATTATAGACTGCCAGTACACTCACTCCGATTAAGAACCAGGCTACAGTCTACATTATAGACTGCCAGTACACTCACCCAGCTTAATAACCAGGCTAGTCTACATTATAGACTGCCAGTACACTCACCCAGATTAATAACCAGGCTACAGTCTACATTATAGACTGCCAGTACACTCACTCAGCTTAATAACCAGGCTACATTATAGACTGCCAGTCCACTCACTCCGATTAAGAACCAGGCTACAGTCTACATTATAGACTGCCAGTACGCTCACCCAGCTTAATAACTAGGCAAGTATACATTAGTGTTTTTAATTTTATTATTTTAATTTTTAATGATTTTTATTCACTTCATTTTTTTATAATTATTTTTTAATCTACGTGACTTTACCAAAAGAATATAAAAGTTACGTGCACAAGTTCTTGAAAGGAGAAACCTAAAAAGACCAAGTTGGGGAGCTCTGGCAAGTGTAGTGACTTTGATATATTTGTTAAACTCGTCAGCACGCGTTTGCCTTGCGACCTGTTGGCAGCCGGTCATACGGTCGCACTTGCGCTGCACACCCCGGACGGACTAGGCGGCCGTGCCCTGCGATTGAACACAAATCACCACCGGATACTGGGAACCACTTGGAGAGGCGGTGCGTGCGCTCATGTGTCGCCCAAACGCATCACTGCGCTAAAATTACACGGCTGTGGCGGGCGACATGTGGAAACAGAGCTAATTGAAATTTCTCGCCGCTCCGCGCGTGTAGAGCGGCGGTAAATTATGATTTCACGGCACGCATTCGGCACCGTCTGCACTCGCGCGGTGCCAGCGTGTTTTTGAACACGCTCGCCCACACTCTGCTTCTGAACAAGACAAATGGGCGGGTAACCCGAGCTCGTGGATCTACCCGTGCGATGTCGCGGCTCATCAGCATTGGGAGACGTCCGCGGCGACGCTGTGATCGATGGTGCGCGAGTCGTTTTACTCGCGGTTTCGGAAACAGATGCAAATCATCCCCTAATGCGCTAATTGAGAATTTCAAGTTTCGGGGTGGGTGGGGGGGGTGAACCATAGCGTGGCACGGGCTGCAACGTCTCGTGAAGTCTGCACGAGCTCCTGAACGGCCAACGACGACTTCCATTCATCGTATTAATTTTTAAACCGTACTACAAAAAACGATTAAAGGTTTTACTTCTTACAATGATAAAACAAAACCATGCATATGCGTGAATGCACAAAACATTGCCACAGAGTCCATTTTAATGGACAAGTAACTAGTTTTAAAATAATCCTACGCTCACACGATGGCATCTGGCCTGGATGGTGCCTTACGGTGTGCCACCCCGGCCAGGTGTGCCCCGAGTGAGTCCCCTTCGCAGCCTTGCCAATGATCAAACGAGCGTTGGGTTGCGCTCAACTCTACTCGCACTCGTGATGTGCTAGTTGGAAACTCCATGCTTCTATGGCAAGGAACAGTGTATTCAAAACAGCCAAAGATATTTAAAAAACAGCTGATTTTTATTTCATCAAGTAAGGCCCACTGAGCTATATAGCTCTTTTTCAGCAGTGACCTGGCCACAAATTATAGCTCAACTAAGTGGCTTACCATGTGGAAATTTCTAGCAGCTAAATACTCCACACGCATCATGGGACCTCCTTTGCCAGTACCAAAATATGAGAATAGGGTTTCCCCTTTTTTCTCTGGTCCTCTGGTCTAACACCGTTTGAGAGTAGGCTCGAAAGAAAGCTGTCTCTGGCGTGGACCAATCAGTTTCAAAGACAATGCCATATATTATCAGAGTATGTTTTTTGTTTGCATTCTGACCACAAGTATTGTGGTTAATGCAGACATGATTCCTTGTAAAAGGTTTCAGTTTGGTGTTTTAATATCCTAACACCTGTTTTGTTGCCAGAAAAAAGGGGAAAACATATTCTCACTCTACACGCATGTTAATTCTAAATGTGGAGTGAAAAACCGGAAGACGCAGAGAAAAATCCACGTAACTACGGGGAGAACATGCAAACTCCATATATATAGGCATCGGAGTCAGAATCGAACCTACGACCTCCTGCATACCAGGGAGAGGTAGTTAACATATCCTAGCCACCGTGACGTCTAAATACTCCTATAATCGGCACGTGGCGCACGCCTGTGATTCGGCGCTTTGGAGGCAAAGGGCTGCGGTGCATCACACGGACTTGGTGGAACTCCCAAACCTGCTGGCTGAGCTGCGAGGAGGCCATGAGATGGCAGTACAGCAACCTTAATCTTAAATCCACACACGTGCGGACGTTTGAGTGGTTTCCCCTCTGGGTTCTTCCGGTTTTCTCCCACAAGCAAAACACTCATAAGGGGAATTGGGTAAACACTCCCATGCGGGAGCCCCCGGAGAAACATTTGAGGCCTTACTGAATAAATAACGGTTATCATTATGTGGACATTGTAAAGATGCCAAACAAGCTACACTTCCATAAATGTTATTTGTTATTATTATTATGCTTGTTTACCCAAGAAAGTCTCACCGAGTCTCAAGAATAATTTTCAGGAGCGTAAATTTTCACAGGAGGGGCTGATGTTGCTATGTGTAATCCTCAAGGAGTAATTTTCAGGTATTTTTTTCAGCATTGGCGTTTCGTGACGATGCTTTATACTGCACGTTTGTTTAGAGCAGGGGTCACCAAACTACGGCCCGCGGGCCGGATACGGCCCGCGACATCAGTCCATCAGGCCCGCCGACGGTACTTGAATTTGTTTGATAAAACGTATGGAACACGAGACGTGATACAATTTAAATATGTTTAGAATACTAGGGGATCTTCACGCGTGCGGAGACCTCCTGACTGCTATGTTCCTTAAATTTACTATTTTAAATTTTAAATTATTGTATCGAGATTTTCTTGTTGATTGTAATGTTTGCTTATTTCGCGCCATCCCAAGTACTTCCCTGGCTCGTGGTAGCTCCGCCTACGCTCTGACGTTACCATGGTTTCCATGGCAACGTCATGGCAACACACACAAACACGCATCTTTCCCGCCCACAGATTTTCCAGCTGTCAACACAGGTCCGACGCTCCAGAAATATTTATTTATTATGCGGCCCGCGCTCGTCATTCCTTCAGTTATCCGGCCCACTGTGAAAAAAGTTTGGTGACCCCTGGTTTAGAGTAAGGAAACAAACCCAGGTCCTTCTTGCTTTGAGGCACAAGTGTTACCACGGCGCCACCCTGCTGATCTATGCATGCGTGTGCGCGAAAAGAGGACTGCAGTAATATAGATTCGATGAAAGAGATGAAAAGACCACCGATGGAAAAGTTTTTTTTTTGCCAAGAATGTAAAATCAACGAACGAGCGTGGAAGTCATCGAATGCGGGGGGCAGAACACCCGTCCCCCGCCGACCCATGTGTACCTTCCTCTCGCTGCCGCCGTGGTGGCCTCGTCACAGTGGGATTACGAGATTAGCATTCAGCAAACGGCGATGCGCAAACAAAGCGTTTTTTTAACGCTTTGCGCCACGTGCGGTGTTACGTAAAAAAGGACACGCGCGGTCTTCACGTTTCCCGTTGCGCTCTCGTCACGTTACCGCCCCAAACGGGAGGCAGGGATAAAAAAAAAAACAACGGTGGATTTGAAGGCCAGCAGAGGTCTACGCGGATTCTCTTCCCATGTTTGTTGGGATGTAATTGGGTATTTATTTGCACACACACACACACGGCCGCTATGTAAGATGGAGGGGGGCAGGGGTCTTGCAAGTGCGCTCCTGTTTTCTCTTTGCTAAACTGACCATATAAAATGTATTAAATCTTTCCCAGCAGACTAGACACGGACCAGAAAACGAGAAATGCAGGACTTAATACCAATTTGAAACCCTCTTGTCCATCCACTACTTGATGAAGGCCTCCCCCACACTGGGTTGGTCATGGGGTTTGTTTGACCATACTTCACCACACTGGTCAACAATGTGGGTTGGGTGAAATGGGGGTGGAGGAGGGGTGGCCAGGACCGGTTGAGGTATCGCTTGCCACCGATGGGAAATCACAGAACAGCGCGCTATCCACTGTGCCACCGCTCCCAACTCGTGCATGAAGGAACAAAAATAAAGAGTATTCTGCGAAGATTTTACCGCGGCATGAGCCAACCAACCCTTCCGCTGTATCTCATGTCCCCAAATGAGCCGACAGCTTCGCAGAGTAATCACCCCCTTGAGAGATGTGCATAAGGTATGAGTGGCAACTTGTGAGCATTGCATCCTTCGGCTGTTTCACACACACACATAAACACTGCCCCCCTTTGGCTTCTCTCATCCAAATAATATTTCTTTAAAATCAATATGTTAAATACACCCGTGCATATCTTTCATGTCGTTAGATCTCGTTAACACAGCGCAGCGTGCAGCGAGTGGTAGTATATTTTTTTCGGCTGATGAGTACAATATTACTG
Source organism: Petromyzon marinus (assembly GCF_048934315.1). Taxonomy (NCBI): domain Eukaryota; kingdom Metazoa; phylum Chordata; class Hyperoartia; order Petromyzontiformes; family Petromyzontidae; genus Petromyzon; species Petromyzon marinus. The sequence goes on along the minus strand of NC_133709.1, from coordinate 1,074,845 downwards.
CTGCTCTGCGCTCACTAACGCTTTTACGGCTCAATTTTCAATTTGGAAGGAAATGCAGCCTTGTTAAAAAGCGAAAAAAATATATAAATTGTTTGGAAATTAGTTGGCATGCAACCTGCATATATTATTTACATAACATAATTGTGGGATGGCACGGACTGCGTCGGGGGGTGGCGGTGGTGGGAGAGATGAGGTGGGAATTGCGTTGGTTTTGAAGCTCTCACAAACAATGACTCGCACTGTCGGCGTGCTTATACTCCTTTCCCTACAAGAAATGACTCGAGACTCCGCTGCAAGGACATCTGATAGATACAGCCATCCTCCTCATCAATCCACACTCCTGGAAGGAAAAGTTGGGAATGCATCGACCGCAAACCCTCCGCGGCCGTTGATGGATTCCGTGCCGCACATGCAAATGTATTACCTTTCATCATTTGCAAAAACGAGCACCAAAAAAATTCCGATTTTTTTTACCGAAATCATAACTTACCAACGCTGGCGGGATTTCTGTGCGAAGTCTTCCCGTGAACATGTCGCTCCAAAGAGCCCTCTGCAATGACAAGGGAAACGTTAATGACGCAATTTTACAAAACAGCCAGGAATGAGGAGCCAAAGCGGACCAATGGAAGCGTTTCAGAGCAACCAGTTGGCAGACGGTCCTTCCTCTAACTTCACACACGTGAACTCCGTCGCAAACTGCATGCGACACATTACACGTGTGGATGTATTTTTTGATTTAAAGCTTTCGTGACTGCAGTAATTCATATTCTTAGTTCTTTCGGTAAAGTCACGTTGAAGGGAAACAACAAAATAATAAAATATATAAAACAATAAAAAATTCTCACGACGTTTCGACCATAACACAAACGGTCGTCTTCAGGTGTGTCGGTTTGCATAAATGTATTTATTTTAAAACGGTGTATATATTTATTTATAAAAAACGTTAGCGCCACTGCCAAATCGCTGCGCGTGGCGCTAACGTTTTTTAAATAAATAAATACACCGTTTAAAAATAAATAAATTTATGCAAACCGACACACCTGAAGACGACCGTTTGTGTTATGGTCGAAACGTCGTGAGATTTTTTATTGTTTTATATATATTTTATTATTTTATTGTTTCCCTTCAACGTGACTTTACCGAAAGAACTAAGGATACGTGTGGATGTGTTGACAATGTCAGGCTGTCACGAGTGTCTGCTTGCCTTCCTGCGGTCCTAGGGATTCCAGCCTCGTCAACGGCCGCATTCGTAACGTAACGCAAGTGACGTGGATTTGTACACGGGCGCACACTGACCGCAAAACGTTATACACATGCAATGCTTGGCAGCGGCGCCACAGACAAATTTGTTGGTGGTCTTCTCTTTCGCGTGGCTCGAATGGCAAGTCGGTCTGGGAATATAATTATTCTTTTGCTGCGGTGAGGAATTGTGTTCAAACTTCTCTACCCATTGTACATTTATTTAAGCGCTTTGGTTAGACTTTGTTCTGCATTTCATTGCCGAGGTTTCCAGCGGTGAGCACGTGATGAGAATGTCTCGTTGTGTTGATAAAATGCCACGGAAAAGGCTCACCCTATTCCCATTTGCGTCACTGGCTCGTTACTCTCTTAGGGTGGAGAGGAAAAAAAATATACCCTTGTGCTGTCAGATACGCCCTCGTTCCTCCGAGCAGGAAGATGCCTTATCATGTGGGTCGAGGTTGTGCGAGCGTGGATTATATAAATGATCTTGGAGAGAGGCGTCTCTATAGAGACCCTTTCATGTGCACACATGCACAGCTCTGTGGCAGCCCCGGAGTGCCATCTAACCTTGGGAAGGCCTTTGTACTTGCCATGAGAGTCCACGTACAGCTCTGTACTTCCAAACTGCTTAAAAACTTTGTAAGAACGATGTTAATTAGTGTATACAAATTCACAGGCACACTGCCTTTCACGTAATTTTCTTTCTTAATAAAGAAACACAGCTGTCGTTTGGTTGGCAAGATCTATAGCAATATCAGCATCACGGAGCAACACACTCCAATGCGCACACAGACAGCATGTACCCCGGGCTGGCATGTTCAACATGGCTATGGGATCAAAAATCTCCCTCCAGCAGAACCGCTCTTCGGTGATATCCTCGAGCTATCAAGCCACGACTGGTGTACCAACAGCGATGTCATCTGATGGCAAGGCTGCGTTTTCAGATGCGTGCCATATGAGGTGCATTTGTCGTTGATGCAGTCTCAAGGCTGCGCCGATTTCTCTTCGCAGGCAGTGGTGTCACTCCGCTTTTGAACTCTTCAGCTACCTCGAAGCCTGAATGAAAGTGTCCCAAGCAACGAGCTCTGGCTTGGGGCCCACTGCAATGTGCAGAGGACTGTCGTGTTGTTTAACAAGCAGAAAGGAAAGAAAAACACAAACATCATTCATAGGTCGTAGGGGCACGAGGGGGGGGGGGGCGGCAGAAAATATTCGGAAAGATCTATGACACTACAGTAAGCATTACGCGAATGAAATTCGTATTAGCGAATAGCTGAACGCATAAACCGCCCATAGCCAGATGGGCAGGAGGGCCTTTTTCCATTACATAAAATGATTATGTTCTTACGCTCAGCCTCGGCGGCGTTTAAGCACGCGGCGGCAGTGGAGGTCAGGGGTCAGGGCTTCCACACCTAGGGATGCCATGAGTATTTACCGTGCGCAAGAGTTCGGTTCGGGCCGCTCACCGGGGTCCGATTGGTCGTCCCGCGCACCGCTACAAACTTCGACGGTGGCGGCGCCGGTATTAAACGACAGTGGGATTTGTCGGCTACTTAAAACGCGTGAGACGCGGTCGCACGAGTGCTGCGGTGCCTTGCACAACCATTAATACACGGGAATTGGCGGGGGGGGGGAAGAGACGGGCGCGTGTGCACACGCACGTGACTCCCTTTTGCTTACTACCTTTTTTGCGGTGCAATTTGCCCACTTACAAAGGCTGGGGTTGGTGGATCGATTATGGACGGGAAGGCTTTAAAGAGGACGGCTGAGATGTCTATAAAAGCGCGGGGTCCCGCGAGATGCTGAGCCGCTCGGTTGAGAAGTGAGCGATGAGAGGCCGCGGGCTTGAAACCCAACTGCCTGTGTCAGTCGGGGGACAGACTGACGTTTACAGATTAAAGCTTGATGCACCGTGAGTTAACACCCAATGTTTTGGTGGAAAAAATATAATTCAGCACTGTGCATACCGAAATGAAAATGATTAGTTTTTAAGATTAAAAGCAAACCATATATGTTTAATGTGCAATAAATATAGTGTCTGCTGCCTCCAAAACATCAAATCACTTAGGTCCATCAACCTATGGGATGGCGGCACAGATTAAGGAGGCAAACTCTGTACTCGTTTAATTTTTTTGTCTTATCAGCATAGCGTTAGATGGTGGCAAGTTGTTGAACCTTAAGGGCATGGTAGTTTTTTTACTGTGATACTGACTGTCGTCATATATTTTTTACATAACTCACAATTTGCCGTGTGTAATAACCAACACGCGCTGGTAGTGCAGTACTGAGGTCGCCGGTTTGATCTCCCGGTGCAGTAGTTGCAACTGTGCACATTTTTTGATACTCCCCACCTCTGTTCACCCAAAAATGGTACACCACATATAGTCCATTGGCAAGTGTCGTGTGGTGGAGAGATCAAGTATGGGCACTCCCACTTCTGCGAGCGTGGAACAGTTGGAAAAAATTACCATGAAGAGGGACTCTCTGGAGCCCCCGATAGTGGAGACCCTTCTGCCAGCTGTGGCATGAGCCACATGCGATAACGTCTGTTCCATTAAATTCGATGCGGATTGGTTTATACCAGGGAGAAACATAACTTGAATGGGCCGAGCGCAGGTGAGCGTGTTTTGGTAGCGGCCGCTGCTGTTCACGGCCACAAACGAGGTTAAGAAGTCACCGCCGTGCGACGGCTCCCGAAGCTGCCACAGCGAGGCCATGGCGGCCCAGAGCCGCACACGGCGCTTTGCTAGCTGGCTAGCGGGCTGGCTGGCTGCCTGCGTGTGCGGCTGCAATGGCAAAACAAATTAGCCTCCTTCCTCGTGGCTGGGGATCGTCGGCAACGTGCACGAGTTTTGGAGCCGCTTCCGAACGTGCGACGACAATGCCAGAATCGGTAATGCTCACGCCGAATTATTTTTTTTACAAACATGGCCCTGAGCGCGAGCCGGTGCACACGGTCAAGCCTCATGGTCTCAGGGCACGAGGCCAAACATCGCAAGTGTTTGTGGATAAAAGTACGCTGCACTCTGCTCTATTTTTCTGGCATTCAAGATGTGTTTTGCATCCTTGAGGCCGCTGGCCTGTGGGGTGGTTTTGCATTTCTAAGCCTTTGTTTTCTCTGCCGTGCAACTGGAAACATGCCTCTTGAATACAAATGCAGGAGACATGCATCGTAATGTCCGGGGGCCTTCACGCGCACGCGCTCTACACGACGCACGCGTCAAACGCAGGGCAAGGGAAGAGAGCGTTGGGGCAGGTGGCTTGGGACCGATGTCAAGACAGAAGCGTGAGCTAGCACAGATGATCTCCGAGGTTTGAAGCTTAAACACCACCCGTTATTAAACCGGGTTCTCAAGTGCAGCGAGTTAATGGTCACTCACCGGTTAGTAAATGACTGCAAATAAACCCCCATCATGTCATATATTGTTTTTGACTACCTTCATCCAGATATATTTTAGCTCTGAGAATTAAACATTTCGCCTTGATTACCAAAATGATGAACACTCTCTGCGGGGCATATGGAATGTGTGCCCCGAGTGTGGATAAAGTTAGCAAAATTAGTTATTTCAGCAGTAGTTTTAGGACATCACCTTCTGGGGCCTGGTCTCCGACACAAGGTGGTGCAATGCTCACTGCACGTTCCAGCTAAACATTTTCTCCGCTACCTTGCACAAATCATGTTAATTGAAAGGAAAAAATTAAACCATTTGTAAAAAATGCTAATAATATTGACAATGAAAATGTTACAATAATCCAATTTCTGAAAGTAAAAAATTGAATAAACAGAATTCCAGACATATAATGTGTTTGGCATCCCAAAGGATGAAGAAAAATCACAGAAAAAAAGTATATTAAAAAAACAAGTAAATACTTTAGACAAAGACAAGATGTCTAAAAAGAAGAACCAACCCACTACTAATGGAGAGCAAACCATTCAATGCAGCGGCCTCCATTATTGTTTAAATTCATTGGATATTTATCAGGCGGCAATGATACCAAAACTAAATAATAAAAAAGAAACAGCCTCCCACGACTCGACGGCTTGCAATAAGTTGCGCGTGTGGCCAACAGCTTCCCATCGATAAGGAGTCCGTGCGGGCAGCGAGTGCGGCTGACAAATCGGCCAATTAACCAGACACCTCTGGGGTTCTCTGGAAAACCTAGAGCCTATTGGCCCGTCCAGGCGCTATGCTGCGCTATCTTTTTGTTTGAAATAAGCTACGATTTTGTCGTATCAATGTTTTTATTTTAATTGCAGTTCGAGGCTTGCACATAAGGGTCAACCGTGGGGATACACGAGTTGAGAATGGGAAACAGCGTTGAATGAACACCTCTGATCGAGACTTAGGAGACTTTGGCAGCAGGCTAAATTCTGTTTTCCACACAGATGTTTTGATAAGGGCACCTATATTAAGACGAACACTCAATTGTACATATTTACATTTAATGCTTAACATAAAAGCAACATAAAAAAAACCCCATCTCTCTCCAGCTTCACTTTTCGAACGAGTTCAATTAATTTGAGGTCGCCAAAAAACCCAAGACGGTTTTCGGGCGCTCTGCGGGCCTGGCGCGCGGGAGACCGCTCCTGGCTATTCGACCTTCAACGGGTTAAACGAGGCAGTGTGGTTTCAGCGCTTCTGGCTCGTGGCTAGGTCTGGTGCGCGAGTATTTTTCTCCGCCCACACCCTCTACGGCACCCTACGCGGACCCCGTCTCCCAGCGCCGCCCGGTGACCCCTTGCCAGATGTTGCTCACTTCCGCACGGGTTCGCTCCGGCGGTAACGGCATGGCGCAGGCAGCGGCGGCGAGCCGCGCTTCACCGGGATTCTTGTGGAATGACCTGCGCGCGTTGTGGAGACAATCTCCCAGCCAGCCCCGTCCAATGCTAGGCGCCATGTGCCACTCACCTGCACTGGAATATTTCGGTTAGAACGTGATGCATCGGGTAATTAAGAAGTGAGGAAAGACTGTAAGGGATGTGGGAGGGGGGGCATGGCTATCGGCAAAGCCAAAAACGGTAACAAAGACAGGGGATTTGCAACGTTAGTGATGAACGAAGTCAAGTGGTGGCAGAAATATTATTCCTTTGGCACTGGATAGAAAACAGCCAATCAATAATAGTGTGTGCCGTGTGTCTGCAAGAGGCTATTTTAAATCCTTGACATGCCCTATTCAGTAATAAAACCATAATTTGTACCAGTCACCAGTCATCACAAATTAATGACCTCCTCCTAACCGAGCAGATTGCCATCAGCTTCGGTGATAAGAGTTTCCTTATTGAGGGTATAATTTCAAGGTTCACATTCTACTCTTCTCAAATTCACAGCCCACCGACACCTATAAACCAAATCCGCTTGGTATAAAAGTAACAGCCAACACATCAAGGTGGACCTTACACAACCAACCTAACAACGCACTATTCCTTCCAGTGATACATTACCGCCTACAACATTTAACATTCATTTTTCTCACTCGGTATTTATGCTGCCGTGCAATATCATGGTGCCTAAAGAAACTGGAGGCTTCATCTGCAGCCCACAGGGACTGTGTAGAATAGGACTTCTGTTGCACTGTTATTTTACGACCAATACACAAGGTCGCAAATATAGCAAATATATTTTTTGCATAAAAAAAACACATCAACCTGACAAAATAAACTAATTAACTCACCAAACTTGCCAGCAAGTCTCCGCAGCCTTTAAACCAGTTCATTAAATCTAATATCACCTAATTTCTCGTAGCCACTTCATAATTCCATTTCTTCAAGTGTTATTACCCATTATTTGTAATGCTCGCGATCGATACGTGGCTTAAATTATGAACGCTGTGGTATTGAACGGCCCGGCACGTGACTGGAGAGACGAAAAGCCGAGAATAACCGCCATCGGAAGACCCCACTGTGACAGCCGCTAAAAGCATATCGTGGGCTGCCGTGACCATTGTTCACGATACGGTATTACATTACACGATATGACAATGTGTGTGTTGTTGTTTGTATGTATGTATGTAAAACTTCTTGTGCATCGCACGTAGCCCACCCTGCTAATCAGAGGTCAGTTTCAGCCGAACTCTGTAACTGTATGTCATTTTTAGTATTTTGTTTAGGGCATTGATATGTTACTATCATAATAAGCCTGCCTTGTGTTCGTCAGTTACACGAGAATTAATGAATGAAACAAGAGTACGTAAATCATCATCACAATTATGCAATCAATTTCTCCAGAAATCGTTTTACAAAGCACTACTTTAATTGGCAATAGCTGTTTTTAGAACTTTAATTATGACCATGAACTTGAGCTATTGTTTATTCGTATATATTTTGTTCTGAAAGTAATATTTAAGCCACTTTTATGAGCAACGAAAATCACCGAACGATGTTATTTTTTAAAAAGGTTAATACGATAATCACGGATCTTCCATCACAGTATCGCCATGCTGCGACAACCTGAGTACACGTGGCACGTGAAGCAACAAGTGGCACGGCAGGCGGCACGTGCCGTGTGGAACCTGACACGCGTGTCACCTGTCAACACACGTGTCACGCTGCGTGGGCGAGCTCCACGCACCTGGAAGTGAGGCTTCTCGGCGAGCGCCGTGGCGATGGCTTTGGCGGCCTCCACCCCAATGGTGTTGCCCTCCAGGCTGAGCGCCTCCATGTGCTCGCACTTCTGAATGGCCGTCACCACCACGCCCGCTGTGGGGAGAGAAGCACAACGTGAGACGCTGGTGTCGCTACCCACGTAAGCGCCGCTCGCCAGCAGCTGTGATTAGAGCACCCCCACAGACGCATTCACGGAGAAATTAAATGCCTTTAACTACACAAGATATGTCTGATCTGTGTGAAAAAAGTAGGCCAAAATACCCTCAAGAGGGGATATCTAGAGCTCCCTACAGGGGAAGCCCTTCCACGAGCAGTGATGTGAACAAACCATTGCATGGCTGCACCTTTACAACAACAAAAAGGCCGAGAAACAAATAACTCGTAATGGGCCTGATCTCGCCAGGCCTCGGAGGCTAAGAGGGGTTGAGCCTGGTAAGTGCTTGAATGGGTGACCACAATGCAAAATAACAGGTGTTATAGGTGTTGTGGGTAGCAGAGCGCAGTGCAGAAAAATCCATTGTTTTATACTTGCCCCGTTTGCACCAAGCCACGCTGACCCACGGCTTCTCCGGACTATTCCACATGAAAACCCTTGCACTTTTAAGACATGCCTCCTATTGCTATGTCACGTCCCAGGAGTAAACGCTAATTTTGTTAAATGTTCTTTCTACCATGATTATTATTACGTATTATTATTACACTAGCTTACCCAAGAAAGTCTCAAGACATTTCCAGGAGGGTCATGCCAAATGTTCGCATGAGGGTCAATGTTGCTGTGTGTGATCCAAAATTAATAATTTGCAGGTACATTTTCAGCATTGGGGTGTTTGGTCAATGCCAGTTATATTGTGTTTGTTACTATGGGGAGGAAGATACCGGAGAAGCCGATGGAAAAATATCGCATGTCGTGTTTAAAATGCATTCCTTCCCAAATTCACTTCTCAATGACATGACTGGAGGAATCAATGCATTGTTACATCCAAGCTACCATGTAAGTGGCCAAAGACCATGCCACACAATCGAACCGCAAGCAAGGCACCGTAAATGTGGTCACACAAATGAATCACGTGGTTGGTTCATTTAATTCCCAACGCAGGGAGAAAACGTGAAGCGGAACATGGCAAAGTAACCTAAGCTCTACAAATATTGTACATTTGGAAGATCAGTGCAGTTATTTAAAAAAATGATGTTTTCTTTTCTTTGCAAGCCTATACAACTTCTCTGCTTCAGAGCTTCCAAAGCAGTATGAAATTAAATTATAAAGCGAGAAAATGAGCCGGAGATGTTGCTTATTAACACCCAGGTATGCAAAACAAATAATAAAATAAGCCAGCCCATCATCAAGCAAAGAGCCTCAAAACACTTATCAAAGCAATAGGCAGCTGTTATTAGGTAATAATTACTGAGCTCTTAGAACAGTCTGATTTTAGGATCAATGCAGCAGATCAATCATGGAAAAAGGCTTGGATGCGGACAGAAAGATAAAATTTGTCGCCTAGCTATTGTATGATCCACTTCGACGAGGGTAATGAAAGGGGCAGAGGTATTCACCTGCTGCTACTTCGGGGGGGGGGGGGGGGGGGTGGGAGCTCAGGGCTTGTGAATTGTTGTTTGCATGCATTCCCCAGCCAAATCGTGCGACACCGGTGCTCGTGAGATCTGAAATATGAGAGCTTTGCGGCCCCTGTACTGCTCGGGGGTAATGTCGTAAATAACGTACACGAGATGTTTGTGGAAGGCGTGCGGAGAGTGCAAAGATAATGGCCAACGGGTCAGCACTCGGCAAATTTACGAGCCGCGATCCGATGTGCCTAGAGCATCCGCCTTTATTTATGCTCGTTTCAAGCGGCGCGTGCCCTACACGCGGAATATTAATAGGGTGAAAAAACCTAACTAATGGGTTTGATTTTCTGGGGCTGCTCGGCAAGCCGTTACAATTAGAAGTTGATTGACGCTACCGAGAGGCCGCCAGCGGTGAGGGCCTCATTAGAAGTTGGCTTCCACTGGATGCGGTATTTCATTTTAACGGCCGCCAACTGTTATCGCCATCCCGCACACGCCCGCCCTCTCTTGCATCCCGAGATGGAGGAAACCTTGTTAAAAGAGAAGCTTTACATAGTGGCCACCTGGCCATAACGACCGCCTATGCCCAGAATAAGGAGGCTCTGTCGCCACCTCCCCCTCCCCACGTCCTTCCACGTGATAACCCTGTTCGTTCAATACACTCAGAGAGCTTGCCTTTCACACTGACCATGTGAGGCAACTCATGGGCTGGAGCACAGCACTTGGCCTTCCCCAAGCGTGGCTTTGTAGGGTGATGCAAGTATATTTAAAACATTTAGAAGTGGGTGAAAACTTATACTGGCCCGATTAATGAAAATTAGCGCCGAGCCGTTTATCAACTGAAACTAAAACATGCGGGGCAAAGTGGCAAGGTACTGGCAGAGACTCTCTGGGTACTCCCACAAGGCAGCTTTCTGTTTCAAGTTGTTCCTGAAATTAGTTACTCGCTACATGCAGTAATTGTGCCCGTATTGCACTGGAACAGATTGCACAAGAAATTCACCCATTAGTTTAAAAACATACATTTTTAATAAGGCGTTTTGGTCACCAAGCCTGGTGATATAATGCCAGAGGTCCTGCATTTGAGGTTCAATTCTTAAACGGATGGGAACTGTACCGTGTACAAAATGATGAGCATTGTGAATGGATTTTCAAGAATACTACACATATTTCCGGTTTTAACGAATGCTGGAGTCTACACAGAACAATAAGAAAAACAGCGAATTAGTCTCGCACCAACATCTCTGCGGTGACATGGCCCACCGGTAGCGCGTTAGCCGCTCCTTGCAGAGGTTCGCGGTTTGAATCCGACAGGCCTCCTCCCTGATGTTTGCTGCAGGTATCGTCACCGTTAAAATACTCCACGTCATCGGCTTCACATTGCACGATAACATACTCTGTGACATCACTAATGCTGGCATCATTGTCCAAATTCGAAACAATACCAGGTATTACCATATCACACGATTGTGATTCGCATAGCCAAATTGCCCCTCTACTGCAGACTCTCTGTGAAACACAGAAACTTCTTGACAGCCATCCTCCTTTCATCAAGGTTGGCTATGTACGGTGCGAAAGAATTTCAACATACACACATCCGCTATAAGTTTGGCACGAATACCAAATGTGCAAAATTATAATTTTATTATTCCACTCTCCGAGAGCGAGGGTTAAACCACACCACGGTAACACGATAGACGCAGGAGAATAACTGTTCATCACTTCCCATTGACAAATGCATTTTTAGCGCAGAGAAAGTGACAAGTTTTTGAATGAAAATCGATGGCCGCAGAGAACAGTTCCCGTTATAACATATGCGGGGTGACTTTGAATCGTTTCTACACAACACATTATGTGACCAAGGCATTGATCAGTCCATGCACCTGAAGCAATCTGAATTAATAATAAGCGCTTGCATCGTTCTATATTGCTATAATGCTGGAGCAACTGCCAAGACATAGGTCTTTGTCCTGTGTGTCTTTATCCTCCCACCGTGGTCCAAGGCCAGGGCAAGCTACGCCTTGCCAACTTCCAAACGAGGTAGTCCTTTCGCAGGCAGTACGTTCATACACAATGAGAACGATCGTCGCACTTGAGCGACACCATCCGGCATGCTAACAACCGCACTCAAAAAACACGCAAACGAGCACTGGGATGCGTACGCGGGGAATTCGACGGCGAGAATAGCAGACGGATTGGAGAACATGTGCAGGTGGATGACAAACTCTTATGAAGAGTGGAGCTTGGGCAGGGCAGGAGGCTAGAAGGGATGATGGATGGTACGATGGCCAAGAATAATGGAATGGAGCGGCAGCCACGGAATGTAACGAATTCCGAAGGAACATTTACCGAGGAGATGGAGCAACAGCAGCATCTCGTGGGCATGTGCTACGCGGTGTGTTACATGCAGGATCGATCGTGAGGGATGGTGGCAGATTGGAGAGTCCCTCATCCAGCAGTGGATACACCATGGCTAATGATATTAGATAACGACTGCCTTATGCATCAACTTCCCCTGCCACGGGAATATGGAATTTGAATTAGTGGTTCACGGTTGTGCACAGGAGTCAAGCATAGCCCCCCCCCCCCAATCTCACATGGGTATAAAAAAACCCAATTTGATTTTAATAATGATCAGCTTTCTGTGAAAAGCACTCGTGGACGTTTGACCACACTTCACCATGTAATTTTAAACACGATTTTGTTTGGTCTTCGTTTAGCATCCGAGCCAACAACACGAATTGAAGCCTAAGAATCGCCTCGCTTCCTCCACGTGCTCAGGCGCGGGAGAGGCGATCGCCGCTTCTTTGGCAGCGGCGGCAGCAGCAGAAGCCTCCCAAAACATGCCCCCCTATCAAGCAGCAACACCTCCTCGAACCCGCATCGCCAGCCATCCGAAATAAAGGCTTGTTATATACTTGGAATGTATCTGGTGGAATAATCTTGCTCGTGGAACTCTCAGCCGATATAATTTTAAGTAAAGCAATCAGGTTGGACGAGAACCCATCACCAATTCACTCCGGCCACTCGCTCATCGGCAGTCAGTCGCCTCCTGATCACTCTGCTATCGCTACTGCCATGGTTTACTATCTCCCGTGAACTCTACTAATAGATTCCTCCTCCCATATCGAGGTCCAAACGCAGTTTAATCTCAACCACACTGCGTGCCACCACTATCACCACACTGCGGGAGGTCCAATTAGCACGGTGAGCTAAGTAGAGTGCGCGAAAGCAGTTCAACATCGATACAATGTACATACACAACACTTCTTCCCTCTGACTGTTCCACTTTGTAACAATAATTAAATGTATATAGCGGCTTTTCATCAAGGACCTCAACGCGCTGTACAGGACAAAGCAGCAGGACACTCAGCATAAAAATAATATAAATATATGTTTAAGAATAATTGACTAAACTAAAAGTTTAATAGCCCCCTCCCACTGTCTCCCCCCGCGCAATGCACTTCAAATAGCCTTGCTCATGGCAAGAAAGTATAAACTCTTTATTGATTTGAAGCCTTCGTGACTGCAGGAATCCATACTCTGTTTCTTTCGGTAAAGTCACGTTGGTTGAAAATAAACCACGACGTTTCGGGCGCAACACAAGCGTCCGTCATCAGGTGGGAAAGCATGGTCTGCTGCTGAGGCAGTCGTGATTTATTTTATACCTACGTGACTTTACCGAAAGAACCAACGAAAGTATAAACTCTTTATTGATTACATCTTGGAACAGCGCTGGATGTTGCTGGCCGTTTGGCCCCGTTGCCCGGCAACCGCGTTGCGGTATCTTAGCAGCAACCGCCACCGGTGGAATCTTCCGGAAGATGCCCCCCCCCCTCTCTGCGTTTTTTTCCCTCTCCCTGCGGCCTCCGTCCCAAGCACAACCGCCATCTTCCAAACCCGGTAGACGTCTTCCGGAAGACGCCGGCTCCCTCGTCACGTGACCCCTCTGCCCCCTCGTCCGCCTCCCTCCTCACGGCAACTTGAATGGCTGAGGGGAAAGGGGACGGCTGCCCGTTGCTTCCAAAGCAACGGAACTTTTGTTTAGTTCGTTCTAAAACGGAGCGCCGCACTGCACGCGAGACGAGAGAGGCTTGACGGCCGTCGCTCACGAGCAAGCCGCCGCGCGATTCATAACGGCGGCGTTCCCCTCCCTGCCTGTATGCCTCCCTGCCTGCCCGCCCGCCTCTCTGCCTGCCCGCCTCTCTGCCTGCCCGCCTCTCTGCCTGCCCGCCTCCCTGCCTCACCGTCCTCGGCCGTGTTGAGCTTGAGGCACTCTCCCTTGAAGCTCACGAGCGCCGCCTCCACTTTGGCCTTGGCGAGCGAGGCGGCCAGCTCCGTCACCGCGTCGCTAGACATGGCTGAGACTGTCTCTCTTCAAAGCGATATCTTGTTTGGTTGTTGTTGTCGTCGTCGTGTCGATTGCGGTGGGTGCCGATTGCCGCGGTGAGGGGGGACGCCGTCGACTTCCCTCGGCCCGGCGCGAACGACGATGGCGGCGAAGAGTTTGAATGGCGCCGCGAGCTCTCGCGAGACCAGTGCCGTGATGTCACAGGGGGGCGGGGTGTGGTGGGGGAAGGGGCGGGGTATCTGGGGGAGGGGCGGGGTCCGGTGGGGTGGGGGTGGAGGAGTGACGCTCACAACAACGAGTGGAGCACCGGGCAGATAAAATGCAGCAAGTTAGCATGGTGGGGGGTACAACAGGTGGTGCATCTACCGGTCATCTCAGTCACTCGACCCATGGCACCTGCTGGGTCTGTCCCGAGACCTCCTGTCGGCGAGCCTTCGACACTTCACGTGGTGGCCTCAAAGTGCACCTGGCCTGGCACAGGCGCCGTGGTGACGTCACCGCCACTTCGTAGTGAATGGCGGGGATTGGGGAGGGGCGGGGTGTGTGGGGGGAGGGGCGGGGTGTGTGGGGGCGGGGTGTGGGGGAGGGGCGGGGTGTGTGGGGGCGGGGTGTGTAGGGGCGGGGTGTGGGGGAGTGGCGGGGGTGTGTGGGGGCGGGGTGTGGGGGGAGGGGCGGGGGGTGGGGGGAGGGGCGGGGTGTGTGGGGGGGGTATGGGGAGCGGTGGTGTAGTGGTTAGCGCGCTGCGCCACGAACCCGGCCACCCGAGTTCGATTCCCGCTCGCTCCACTCGACGACGACGACGCATCATCATCATCATCTCGGGAACTCTCCGCCCGACCCCTCCACCGTGGCTTCTAGTCCTGAGCAGCATTGCCCAATCCTCACATCCGACGAGAAGTTGCAACAGCCAGCGAGCTACTGGAGAAGATCAGAATGCAGCATTTATTTAAACTGGAGGAATCCGATGAGCTATAAAGCTCTTTTTCACGGATGTCCAGTTGGGGAAAGCCAGAACGTTACAACAACAAACAATACAAAAACACGATTGGAGTGCAAAGTATAGGAAAGGTAAACAAAACACTTTAAAAATATATACAAATAAAACCCACACTTTAAACTTTTTTTATCTTACCAGTTAAAGCCCACTGGGCTATTAACTTTTTTTTCAGAAGCGACTTGGCTATCATGAATGAAATCTCAACGCCAACCCAAGCCTCCCGCTGTTACATGAAGGCCCCCAGTACCCACCGACCCGCCACGCTACGCCACACCACGCCACGCCACACCACGCCACGCCATACTACACCACGCCACGCTGCACCACATCACGCCACACCACACGCCACACTACACCACGCTACGCCACACCACGCCACACCACGCCACTCCACGCCACACCACGCCACACCACGCCATGCCACACCACGCCACACCACACCACACCACGCTACGCCACACCACGCCACACCACGCCACACCACGCCACGCCACGCCACACCACACCACACCACGCCACACCACGCCACACCACACCACACCACGCCACGCCACACCACGCCACACCACACCACACACCACGCCACACCACGCCACACCACACCACACACACCACACCACGCCACGCCACACCACACGTCTTCCACCAGCACCACGCCCACCGCGACCCTGACAGCCGCGCCACGGCGACTCGGCAGTGACCGCACAGGCAACCAGGGCGCCAGCTAGGAAGCCAGCCAGCCAGCAAACCTTTATTTTTCTAATATAGTCCCGGTAATCGTTCGCGTTGTTGTGGATAGTGTGAGGAATAACAATCAAGTGTGAGGAATAACAATCAATAATCAGACAATACGCTTCCCTTCGTATGTATGTCCCTTCGATCGAGCCCGACTGAATGCCAAAGCAGTTTCAGAGTTGCTGGTGTGCAACACAGATGCGTGAAGGAGGCGCTAGTGTCCGATAATTTATTTTTGTCACTTAATTTTGCCGTGTAACTTCAAGTCATTAATGCATTATTCATTCTCGAACAAGACTGGGCATTCATTCATCACATTATCCATAAACGAGGCAAGCCATTCGTTTCATTATTCATTCATGAATGAGGCCTACCATATATGCAATTATACATTCATCAACTGGACGAGCTGTTCAGTCGATTATTCACTCGTTTAATAATCCTATAGCATATGTGATTTAGACTTGAAGGAGGGGCCCCGTTGAGTAATAATAATTATTATCATAAATAGTGGTTTATTTAACATTGACCTGAGCAGTGTGCACAGGACAGCACTGACGTGCATCACTGAGAGTGGTGGGAGAGGTAGCAACGCATGAATAAAATATAAACGAAGTAAATGAATACCGAGTGGAATAACACAGGCGGCCACAAACAGGCATATCGAGTCGTGTAAAGTTATAAACAATAACAGTAATTTTGTATTTGTCTTATTCACGGAGCGTGTCTCTTGACCCATGGTCGTTTCCGGTTTTGAGACAAACCAACTTCGCTGCGTTAACAGAAATGTGGTGATGTGTAATTATATTAAACGCGGGCGTTATGACGACGTATCGCCTTCAAGTAAAATGATAACATGCAATAAAACCACAGTTTGTTCCTCAATTCAATGTGTATTAATCTGTGCGCTCAATTTTATTTAATTAATCTCTGAATGAACACGAGCCAAATTAAAGTGCCCAATTATTTTAGTTTACAAACCACACAAGCCGACCATCTAGTCAGTCGTTAATGACCGTGGGAGACATCCAAGTGGGCTCCTTCTCCGCGCCTCCAACGTGCGGTGGTGCCTACCACGTGGCTTGTAATCCAGTACTCGAGGCGAGGGTTGGTGGATCATACACGGATGGTACGACACTCCCTTCGCGTGGGCGTCGACGATGAGCCTGTACCCTGGCTCGCCGGGAGAATGCGGTACGGCAAAAAATGTGGACACCACCTGTTCCGTCTGTTCCGTCTGTGCCGTCTGTTCCGTCTGTACCGTCTGTGCCGTCTGTACCGTCTGTTCCGTCTGTATCGTCTGTTCCGTCTGTATCGTCTGTTCCGTCTGTATCGTCTGTTCCGTCTGTATCGTCTGTGCCGTCTGTTCCGTCTGTATCGTCTGTTCCGTCTGTGCCGTCTGTTCCGTCTGTATCGTCTGTTCCGTCTGTTCCGTCTGTATCGTCGTTCCGTCTGTTCCGTCTGTGCCGTCTGTACTGTCTGTGCCGTCTGTTCCGTCTGTACCGTCTGTTCTGTGTGTACCGTCTGTACCGTCTGTTCCGTCTGTACCGTCTGTTCCGTCTGTTTCGTCTGTACCGTCTGTATCGTCTGTGCCGTCTGTTCCGTCTGTATCGTCTGTTCCGTCTGTGCCGTCTGTTCCGTCTGTATCGTCTGTTCCGTCTGTATCGTCGTTCCGTCTGTTCCGTCTGTGCCGTCTGTACTGTCTGTGCCGTCTGTTCCGTCTGTACCGTCTGTTCCGTCTGTACCGTCTGTTCCGTCTGTACCGTCTGTTCCGTCTGTTCCGTCTGTATCGTCTGTTTCGTCTGTTCCGTCTGTGCCGTCTGTTCCGTCTGTACCGTCTGTTCCGTCTCTTCCGTCTGTTCCGTCTGTTAGTCGCACGCGTGGGTTTTCTCTGGGTGCTCCGCTTTCCTCCCACATGTAAACACTCATTAATTGGCCGATAACATCTTAACATTTAGAAGACCGCTGAGCTTGGACAATTGTTGGCAACGACTCACCGCGTGGCTGCTGCTGCTGCTGCTGCCTTGCCGCTCGTGCCTGGGGTTCCTCCTCGTGGCGCCTCTGAGTCCGCACACTGTCGTAAAGAGAGCGGGCGAGTGCTGTGCCGCAGCAGCGCGTTGCAAGTTGACATTGCTATCAAACACCAAACGACCAAACAGAGGCGAATACATTAATGGGGTAGCGAATGCACTGCCGATGCGCCTTAAAAAGCGAAAGTGTTTAATCAGTGCGCGCTACCTGCTATGACGTGGTCCAGGCACGTGGCCATACCCAAGAGAGTGGAAGCTCGACAATATCCCATTCCTTGGCCACCACTGTCGTTTATTCCTCACCATTGGCCATCGTCCCTTCTAGCGACGCGTGCTACCCAAGCCGACTTCACTGTTCTCAATTACTTCACCGCTTTTGAGTGACTTGCGTCTGTGAACGACGTCTGTAGCCCACCATCCGCACGTGCCTCTCTCTGTCTGTCCCTCCGATGTTCATTCCATGTGTTGCGCCTCTCCATTCGCCAATGTGTGTTGTGTGCACTCTCCCTACTTGGCACGTTGTTCTTAAACAGCGCGTCTGCATTTCTGGTCCATATGTCACGCATTCATTACTCAAACGCTGTTTTTTCCCTGGATTTTTATGTTGCGCGTAGTCACCATAGGGGGTTCTTTGTTCATGTTTTTGTTTGTTGCGGTTGCACCCGAGTCAAGAGCCGCATGGCTCACAGGGCTATACCTCATAAATGAACTGAACTGAAAACGAAAATACATTCAAGCACAAACACAAGTAGGCAAGCATTACAGAAAGCCATGGATATGCACGAGAACTCCTCCTCATCCTCCGTGTGTGTTGGGGTAACTAAAGAGCCTGACCACCACTCTGCGTAATGGAGTCTCAGCGTATACACGTCCCGCGGCCCAGATTGATGTATCGTTAAGAAGCCTGCATTAGGACCATTACGGAAAAGAACACCACCACCACACACCCCCCCTCGCAGCCAGCCAGCCGCACACCGCGATGTTGGAAATAATCCGCAGCAAAAAGCTGGCGCGCCCCTAATGACTGCACAGTTGGAATGGAATGCCACTGCGGTATTGATTGACACGAGAGACGGTCGCAGGCCACAATTTTATGTTTGCAATCAATGGTTTTTAGGTGGGAGTTTTTTCACTTCATGTTTTGCATACATAGATCACCCTTCTGATGTAGATTTTTTTTCTTCCTGTGATCAATGGTTTTTCTGGGACTAAATCGCCGCGTGGTGCCAAATGAATGGGTTTGATGTCCAGTATTCGAGTAGTGCATTCGCGTTCAGCCACTCGGGGACTCTCGTACGCACGAATTATTGCTGGAGTGGTGCAGCTTATTAATAACGAGCGTAATCATTGATTGCCCCTTTGTCAATATAGCGCTGAATGAAGACCTACCTCTCACATGCTGGTGCCGATCGTGACGGCGGTTTTACTATAATTCACCGTGCTTGATCATTGCGGGTAAGGTGATGGGGGTGGGCTCAAAGAACCGGTTCAGATATCATTCTGCGCCGATGTCGGACGCGACCGGGAATTGAACTCGGGTCTCTGGGTCCATTCCAGTTGGGGCCCGCTTCGCGTTGGGCTTGCGTGGTAGGGAATTGAACTCGGGTCTCTGGGTTCATTCCACTTGGGGCTCGCTTCGCGTTGGACTTGCGTGGTCGAGAATTGAACTCGGGTTTCTGGGTTCATTCCCCTTGGGGCTCGCTTCGCGTTGGGCTTGCGTGGTAGGGAATTGAACTCGGGTTTCTGGGTTCATTCCCCTTGGGGCTCGCTTCGCGTTGGGCTTGCGTGGTAGGGAATTGAACTCGGGTTTCTGGGTTCATTCCACTTGGGGCTCGCTTCGCATTGGACTTGCGTGGTAGGGAATTGAACTCGGGTTTCTGGGTTCATTTCACTTGGGGCTTGCTTCACGTTGGACTTGCGTGGTCGAGAATTGAACTCGGGTTTCTGGGTTCATTCCACTTGGGGCTTGCGTGCAGCGATGGCAGCATCGTGCCACCTGCACACAACAGGGCGAGGTTGTTCTGCGGCCCACAGGCTCCCTCAACCCACTGCATGCGATCTGTTATGAGCATTCGTTTGACGCGCTTTTAAATAATTGCGATATTTGTTTAGCCATTTCACCATTGTTGCTTTCAGGATTTTTTTATGAATCGGCCCTTTTTTATGAGCGCATTTTTCAAACGGGTGACTCACACCACACGTAAACACACCGTGTATACACACGCAGCCAGATGTGACGCGGCCAGGTGTCACGAGGCCAGGTGTGACGAGCCGAGGTGTGACGAACCGAGGTGTGACGAGGCCAGGTGTGACGAGGCCAGCCAGGTGTGACGATGCCAGGTGTAACGAGGCCGGCCAGGTGCGACACGGCCAGGTGTGACGAGGCCAGGTGTGACGAGGCCAGGTGTGACGCGGTCAGGTGTGACGCGGCCAGGTGTGACAAGGCCAGGTGTGACGTGACCAGGTGTGACGAGGCCAGGTGTGACGAGGCCAGGTGTGACGTGACCAGGTGTGACGCGGCCAGGTGTGACGAGGCCAGGTGTGACGAGGCCAGGTGTGACGCGGCCAGGTGTGACGCAGCCAGGTGTGACGTGACCAGGTGTGACGAGTCCAGGTGTGACGAGGCCAGGTGTGACGAGGCCAGGTGTGACGTGACCAGGTGTGACGAGGCCAGGTGTGACGAGGCCAGGTGTGACGCGGCCAGATGTGATGCAGGCCAGGTGTGACGAGGCCAGCCAGGTGTGACGAGACCAGGTGTGACGCGGCCAGGTGTGACACAGGCCAGGTGTGACGAGGCCAGGTGTGACGAGACCAGGTGTGACGAGGCCAGGTGTGACACAGGCCAGGTGTGACGAGGCGAGGTGTGACGCGGCCAGGTGTAACGCAGGCCAGTTGTGACGAGGCGAGGTGTGACGCGGCCAGGTGTAACGCAGGCCAGTTGTGACGAGGCGAGGTGTGACGAGGCCAGGTGTGACCAGGCCAGGTGTGACACGGCCAGGTGTGACGAGGCGAGGTGTGATGCGGCCAGGTGTGACGCAGGCCAGGTATGACAAGGCCAGGTGTGACGAGGCCAGGTGTGACGAGGCCAGGTGTGACGAGCCGAGGTGTGACGAGGCCAGGTGTAACGAGGCCAGGTGTGACCAGGCCAGGTGTGACACGGCCAGATGTGACGAGCCGAGGTGTGACGCGGCCAGGTATGACGCGGCCAGGTGTGACTAGGCCAGGTGTTTTCGAGGCCAGGTGTGACGAGGCGAGGTGTAACGCGGCCAGGTGTGACGCGGCCAGGTGTGACGCGGCCAGGTGTGACGAGGCGAGGTGTGACGAGGCCAGGTATGACGAAACCAGGTGTGACGCGGCCAGGTGTGACGAGGCCAGGTGTGATGAGGCCAGGTGTGACGCAGGCAGATGTGATGAGGCCGGCCAGGTGGACGCTTCCAATGGCCACTTGATCTCAACCCTCGTCCTCTATCGACTCGCCTATGCCCAATTCTCAGGTTTGGATTGTCGCCAAATTTAGCGCTGATCGAAGTTTAAAGTGATGGGGGAGGGGGGGTGCAGTCGCTGATGCCCTGGCTGAGACAGTCAACTCACTACGACTTTTAAGAATGCCTTTTTTTTCGCCGTTGGCTGCCTGGAGTTGAACTCAGGCTCTCGGTAGTGCCAGCGAGGCTGCACCGTGACCTATCCGAAAGCGTTTCTCTTCGTCTGTTTGTTAGTTTGTTTGTTTGAATTTTCACCGAAGGATTACCCGTTGTCGTTGCCCGATTTGGTGCGAATCAATACAATTCGGGCATACTCTGCACGGTGGGAACGATTGCGGCTGCAATGAGGCGACGTTCTTCTCGACGGCGTTGTTAAATAATAACGACGAAGAGCTGGGAGTGCTAACTTGGCCGGTGCCATCGCACGCTGTGAGAAGTAAAGACAGCGTGCACAGTACGAGTGCAATCCCCGGTTAGGGAACACCTTGGATGCCACAAAGTGGCTTGGGCGGCAATGCTGCACGTGGCCTTTAATCCAGCACTGCGGAGGCAGCGGCGACGGTGGGTGGGTGACCGATTCGCTCTTTCTCTCCCCCCGGCCGCTTCGGGTTGGATTTCCACACAGCTCTCTCATTGACATGGGTTGTTCCTCCACGTTGTGAGAAACAGCTTGGCGGATAGCACGGTCTGAGTATCCGTTCATCTTGAGGGCCAGGTGTACATGTTCCAATTCACTGGCCAGGTGGTGTTGGTCAGAGATGCAATGGGCCCTATGGTATAGTGTTTTGATGAGGGAATTATTTTGTGCTGGATGGTGGTGGGAATCAGGCTTCAGGTAGGAATATGTGTGGGTGGCCTTCCTGTAGACAGAATGTCCCAAAGAGCCATTGGGCCTCCTCTCAAACAGAACATCCAGGAATGGTAGCTTGCCATCCTTCTCCACTTCCATGGTGAATTTGATGGACAGGTGTATGGAGTTGATGTGGTCTAGAAATTGGTTCAATGCTGGGAGGCCATGTGGGCAAATGACGAAAGTATCATCCACGTATCTCTTCCACAGGGAAGGACGCAGGGTGGATGTCTGGATGGCGTCCGTTTCAAATTTCTCTATGAAAACATTGGCTATCACTGGTGACAAGGGGGAACCCATAGGGGTGCCCTCATTTTGTTTGTAGAAGGTACCATTCCAGGTGAAGTAAGTGTTGGTGAGTAAGTGCCTAACCAGCGCAGGGACATGGTTCAGTCCATGTTGGACTAAATCTTCAATTATTGTTATGGTGTCAGGCACTGGAACCTTGGTGAACAGAGAGACCACATCAAAGTTGACGAGGACATCATCAGTAGACAGTACAATGTCCTTGACTAGAGAGACCAAGTGAGTTGAGTTAAGTACTGCTGATGTGGTCTTGCCAGTGAAGGGAAGCAGAGTATCGACAGAAAGCGGGCCAGTCTGTAGATAGGTGAGTTGATCATGGACACGATGGGCCGTAGTGGGGTACCTTCTTTTTGGATCTTGGGAAGCCCATAGAATCTGGGAGGTCTCGCAGCCGAGGGTTTCAGGGAAGTCGAACTAGTGATCATCTTGTTGATTTTAGTAGTTAGGCTGTTAGTCGGATTTCTATTGATTTTGGAGTAGCTGCTATCATTGAGTAGGTCCTGGATTTTGTTGTTGTATGAGTTTTTATCCATGATGACAGTGGCATTGCCCTTGTCGGCTGAGAGGATGACTATGTCATCCCTCTTTTTCAAATTTGCGAGTTCAGAACGCTCGCTTTTGCTCATGTTGCTAACAAGTTTCTTAGCATTCTTGAGGATAGTGGCTATTTCAGCTTTCGCAACGTCCATTTGGATGTGTCCTAAGCCTTTGAGGGTTACATCGACATGGGAGATGATATCCTCTATTGGGATATGTTTAGGGGTAACTGCGAAAATCAGCCCTTTAGCTATTAACTTTTTTAGATTATCAGAGATCGGGATGTTACTCTGATTGATAACGATCTTGTTAACATCTAGCTTTGTAATGCATGGTTCTGGCTTCTTCTTTGCAAGAGGTTGAATTTAGCGATCAGGTTAGCTTTACATTTGGTTGACAGTGAATCAGCAGAGGCGGCTGTCATGTTGTCAACACGATCCCAATCGGCAGGGAACATTTTTTGTGTTAACATTAAATGTGAGTCGTATTCTATTATTATAGTATTTATTTATTTAATAATTATGTAACTTATTTTCTTTCTACGTGACTTTACCGAAAGAACCAAAGTGGATGATAATAGGGTTTTCCCCTTTTTTCTGGCAACAAAACAGCTGTGTTAAGATGTTAAAACACCAAACTGTAAGGAATCATGTCTGCATTAACCACAATGCTTGTGGTCAGAATGCAAACAAAACACACTCTGATAGTAGATGCATTGTCCTTGAAACTGATTGGTCCACACCAGAGACAGCTTTCTTTTGAGTCTCGTATATTTTTTTTGTTTGCATTCTGACCACAAGCATTGTGGTTAATGCAGACATGATTCCTTGTAAAAGGTTTCAGTTTGGTGTTTTAACATCTTAACACCTGTTTTGTTGCCAGAAAAATAGGGGAAAAACCTATGATCATATTTTTGTACTGGCAAAGGAGGTCCCATGATGAGGATACAATTCATGAAAATATCCCCGACTTTAGCAATAATTTAACGATCCCACTGCGTCATTAGACCTCCTTTGCCAGTACCAAAATGTAATAATAGGGTTTTTCCCCTTTTTTCTGGCAACAAAACTGAAACCTTTTTTACAAGGATTCATGTCTGCATTAACCACAATACCTGCAGTCAAAATGCAAACAAAAAAACATACCATGATAATATATGCATTGGCGTACCTTTTGGCGTCATCTGGTCGAGCACCAATTGGGTCCAGGCTCAAAAGAAAGCCGTCCCTTGGTGTGGACCAATCAGTTTCAAGGACAATGCATATATTTTCATAGTATGTTTTTTTGTTTGCATTTTGACTGCAGGTATTGTGGTTAATGCAGACATGAATCCTTGTAAAAAGGTTTCAGTTTTGTTGCCAGAAAAAAGTGGAAAAATCCTATGATCCCACTGCGATTTAGGTACGAATTGCGCTTGCAATGCCTTGTAACGTAGTTCCTTTTCATAAAAGCCATATACCGTGCGTGTATATCTGTCAGTGTCTGACTATTAATACATAATATATACTCAACACATTCGTCAATAACACTGCGGCCTCAAAATCATTATGACCCAATGGGCTTTACTTGGACAATAAACTTCCTGGCAGCGGACCTTGTTCACGGCATGTAAAAGAGAATGAATAAATAATACGCGATATTTTGAAACATCGCTAATGTAATTTTGGTCAATTTAATGCCACAGTGTTATTGACGGCTGCGTTGAGGGCTGTTGTTATTTGTTGTTTGTGCACCGCTGCCAACGGAGCATCAGCAAACACTTTAATGAGCATGGCTCTCGGCGTATTTACATAGAGTTGACAATTATTTTGAGAAGAAAGGCTGACATCTCTCGCACAATTAACTTTGGCTCGGTGATCGGACATCAACGTTGTTCCTCGTCGCTTATAAACGCGGCGGTGGGGAAATGCGGAGGAAGGGGGGGGTTAAATGCGATCAAGACACGAGGCCAAATATGTTACCGTCTCGTTCGTCATCATTCACATCTGGAACAATTCGCACGACGCGTGTCACGACGCTGCAATAAATAAACGCCGCACACGTCAAGTGGCGTGTCACATTTGCGGAGGATGGATTGGATGGGCTCGGTTTCAACCTGGATAACGTGGTTGTGCTGGTGGTGCTGGTGGTGCTGGTGGTGCTGGTGGTGGTGCCGGTGGTGGTGGTGCTGGTGGCGGCGGTGCTGGTGGTGCTGCTGGCGGTGGTGGTGCTGGTAGTGGTAGTGCTGGTGGTGTTGGTGCTGGTGGTGCTGGTGCTGGTGGTGGTGCTGCTGGTGGTGATGGTGGTGCTGGTGGTGGTGCTGGTGGTGGTGCTGGTGCTGCTGGTGGTGATGGTGCTGGTGGTGCTCCTGGTGGTGGTGGTTCTGGTGGTGGTGCTGGTGGTGCTGCTGGTGGTGGTGCTGCTGCTGGTGACGGTGGTGGTGATGGTTGTGCTGCTGGTGGTGATGGTGCTGCTGGTGGTGGAGCTGGTGATGCTGGTGGTGGTGATGGTGCTTCTGGTGTCACGTGCGTGCGAGCCGTGGGGCTGGATGGCGCTCGACTTTGCAAGCGCGGTGGTGGCCAGGCCCTGTGGGTGTCACTGCCGAGCGGCTGTCCGGCTGAACGCGGCGCCACCCTCGCGGGGACATTCACCTCTCGGCACAACGTTGCCGGGACGACGTGCGGGGAACGTCGGAACGGCGTTATCTTAGATTTTTATTTTACGTAGCAGCACCTTAGTCCCGTGCGCTTTACACAAATTATAACATTTTACACGCGATGATAGTGGTTACAATAAAGAATGGGGTTATTAAAATTGGCGGTGTAGCTATGGACAGGTGGGGATCTTTAAGCAGGGGTTGGGGTTGGGCTAGTGATAGGGGTAGTGATAGGGGCTAGTGATAGTGGCTGGGCTAGTAA
The DNA here is from genome assembly GCF_048934315.1 of Petromyzon marinus. Taxonomy (NCBI): domain Eukaryota; kingdom Metazoa; phylum Chordata; class Hyperoartia; order Petromyzontiformes; family Petromyzontidae; genus Petromyzon; species Petromyzon marinus. Next base: position 1,049,251 of record NC_133709.1, on the reverse strand, counting down.
TAGGGGTATTGATAGGGGTAGTGATAGGGGCTAGTGTTAGTGTCTGGGGTAGTGATAGGGGTAGTGATAGGGGGTAGTAATAGGGGTATTGATAGGGGTAGTGATAGGGGCTAGTGTTAGTGGCTGGGGTAGTGATAGGGGTAGTGATAGGGTTAGGGATAGTGGCTGGGGTAGTGATAGGGGGTAGTGATAGGGGGTAGTGATAAGGGTTGGGGTAGTGATAGGGGGTAGTGGTAGGGGTTGGGGTAGTGATAGTGGCTGGGGTAGTGATAGGGGGTAGTGACAAGGGTTGTGGTAGTGATAGTGGCTGGGGTAGTGATAAGGGTTGGGGTAGTGATAAGGGTTGGGGTAGTGATAGGGGGTAGCGGTAGGGGTAGTGATAGTGGCTGGGGTAGTGATAGGGGGTAGTGACAAGGGTTGGGGTAGTGACAAGGGTTGGGGTAGTGATACGGGGTAGCGGTAGCGCTTGGGGTATCCCTGGTCGTAGCTATGGGGACAGGGATAGGGAGTAGCAGTAGCAGCATGATGGGCTAGGGGAAGAATAGTTGGGGGTTGTTGTTCAGGGAGGAACGGGAGCTGGTTCGTGATGACGACTGTAGAGGCGCGTCCTGCCTGCTGCTCGTCGTCGTTTTGTCGCGCATCAGCCGGGAGTCCCATCGTACGATTCCTCCTCCCCCTGGCCCCTCAGCTCGCCTGGCTCATTCACGCCCCCCCCCCTCCCCCCGAATCACCCCAAACTCCACTCCTCTCTCTCCCGCTTCGCACTTTTACAATTTTCGACGCAAATGTACGAATTATTCCTCTGCCAGTTTCTTGTAAACGATGTCATTCCTCTGACGCGTCGCCGCAGCAGCAGCCACAGCCACAGCAGCAGCCGCCGCAGCAGCAGCAGCAGTAGCCACAGCAGCCGCAGCAGCAGCAGCCACAGCAGCAGCAGCAGCCACAGCCACAGCAGCAGCAGCAGCCGAAGCAGCAGCCACAGCCACAGCAGCAGCAGCCACAGCCACAGCAGCAGCCACAGCAGCCACAGCAGCAGCAGCCACAGCAGCCGCAGCCACAGCAGCCACAGCCACAGCAGCAGCAGCCACAGCAGGCACAGCCACAGCAGCAGCCACAGCCACAGCAGCCACAGCCACAGCAGCAGCAGCCACAGCAGCCACAGCCACAGCAGCAGCAGCCACAGCAGCAGCAGCAGCCGCAGCAGCCACAGCAGCCACAGCAGCAGCTCCACACCTCCCCCCCACCTCCTCTCGAGGCCACCTGCGGAGCGAAGAGCGCCGCTTCCGATGGCTCCGCGGCGCCAAGACTCTGGGCAGCAGCAGCAGCAGCAGCTGCTGGTGGCGGCTATTTTGGGAGTTTGATTGAAGCCTCCCAGCACGCCGCCTTCAGGCCGTGCATTGCCCAGGGAGAGATGCCAACGAGCAGGCCCCGCCAAGTGGCCACAACAGATGATTTACATCTATTTGCTTACCTTATTAAATTATTAATTGCACAGCTTTTTGTGGGGTGGGGGGTGCATGTTGAATATTCACGCGTGGTGGATGTAATTAGTGCCAGTACAGTAATGATGGTCCAAGGCTCCTTTGCAGGAGGTTTCCGGCATTATTTGGGCTCAGCTATTGGCGAGTTCTAACGAATGCGTGCAACACCTGTGTTTGTGTACGTGTTGTTGTTGTGTAACACCTGTGTTTGTGTTGTTGTGTAACACCTGTGTTTGTGTTGTTGTGTAACACCTGTGTGTTTGTGTACATGCTGTTGTTGTGTAACACCTGTGTGTAGGTGTACGTGTTGTTGTGTAATACCTGTGTGTACGTGTTGTAATTGTGTAACACCTGTGTGTAGGTGTTGTTTTGTAACACCTGTGTGTTTGTGTACGTGTTGTTGTTGTGTAACACCTGTGTGTAGGTGTTGTTGTGTAACACCTGTGTGTTTGTGTACGTGTTGTTGTTGTGTAACACCTGTGTGTAGGTGTTGTTGTTGTGTAACACCTGTGTGTAGGTGTTGTTGTTGTGTAACACCTGTGTGTAGGTGTTGTTGTTGTGTAACACCTGTGTGTAGGTGTAGTTGTTGTGTAACACCTGTGTGTTTGTGTACGTGTTATTGTTGTGTAACACCTGTGTGTTTGTGTACGTGTTGTTGTTGTGTAACACCTGTGTGTTTGTGTACGTGTTATTGTTGTGTAACACCTGTGTGTAGGTGTTGTTGTTATTGTGTAACACCTGTGTGTTTGTGTACGTGATGTTGTTGTGTAACACCTGTGTGTAGGTGTTGTTGTGTAACACCTGTGTGTTTGTGTAAGTGTTGTTGTGTAACACCTATGTTTGTGTACGTGTTGTTGTTGTGTAACACCTGTGTGTAGGTGTTGTTGTTGTGTAACACCTGTGTGTAAGTGTTGTTGTGTAACACCTATGTTTGTGTACGTGTTGTTGTTGTGTAACACCTGTGTGTTTGTGTACGTGTTGCTGTTGTGTAACACCTGTGTGTTTGTGTACGTGTTGTTGTTGTGTAACACCTGTGTGTAGGTGTTGTTGTTATTGTGTAACACCTGTGTGTAGGTGTACGTGTTGTTGTTGTGTAACACCTGTGTGTTTGTGTTGTTGTGTAACACCTGTTTGTTTGTGTACGTGTTGTTGTTGTGTAACACCTGTGTGTAGGTGTTGTTGTTGTGTAACACCTGTGTGTAGGTGTTGTTGTTGTGTAACACCTGTGTGTAGGTGTTGTTGTTGTGTAACACCTGTGTGTAGGTGTGGATGTTGTGTAACACCTGTGTGTTTGTGTACGTGTTGTTGTTGTGTAACACCTGTGTGTAGGTGTTGTTGTTGTGTAACACATGTGTGTAGGTGTACGTGTTGTTGTTGTGTAACACCTGTGTGTAGGTGTTGTTGTTGTGTAACACCTGTGTGTAGGTGTACGTGTTGTTGTTGTGTAACACCTGTGTGTAGGTGTACGTGTTGTTGTTGTGTAACACCTGTGTGTAGGTGTACGTGTTGTTGTTGTGTAACACCTGTGTGTAGGTGTTGTTGTTGTGTAACACCTGTGTGTAGGTGTTGTTGTTGTGTAACACCTGTGTGTTTGTGTAAGTGTTGTTGTGTAACACCTGTGTGTAGGTGTTGTTGTTGTGTAACACCTTTGTGTAGGTGTACGTGTTGTTGTTGTGTAACACCTGTGTGTAGGTGTACGTGTTGTTGTTGTGTAACACCTGTGTGTTTGTGTACGTGTTATTGTTGTGTAACACCTGTGTGTAGGTGTTGTTGTTGTGTAACACCTATGTGTTTATGTACGTGTTGTTGTTGTGTAACACCTGTGTGTAGGTGTTGTTGTTGTGTAACACCTGTGTGTTTGTGTACGTGTTGTTGTTGTGTAACACCTGTGTGTTTGTGTACGTGTTGTTGTTGTGTAACACCTGTGTGTAGGTGTTGTTGTTGTGTAACACCGTGTGTTTGTGTACGTGTTATTGTTGTGTAACACCTGTGTGTAGGTGTACGTGTTGTTATGTAACACCTGTGTGTTTGTGTACGTGTTGTTGTTGTGTAACACCTGTGTGTAGGTGTTGTTGTTGTGTAACACCTGTGTGTTTGTGTACGTGTTGTTGTTGTGTAACACCTGTGTGTAGGTGTTGTTGTTGTGTAACACCTGTTTGTAAGTGTTGTTGTGTAACACCTATGTTTGTGTACGTGTTGTTGTTGTGTAACACCTGTGTGTAGGTGTTGTTGTTGTGTAACACCTGTGTGTTTGTGTACATGTTGTTGTTGTGTAACACCTGTGTGTAGGTGTACGTGTTGTTGTGTAATACCTGTGTGTACGTGTTGTAATTGTGTAACACCTGTGTGTAGGTGTACGTGTTGTTGTGTAATACCTGTGTGTACGTGTTGTAATTGTGTAACACCTGTGTGTAGGTGTTGTTGTGTAACACCTGTGTGTTTGTGTACGTGTTGTTGTTGTGTAACACCTGTGTTTGTGTTGTTGTGTAACACCTGTGTGTTTGTGTTGTTGTGTAACACCTGTGTGTTTGTGTACATGTTGTTGTTGTGTAACACCTGTGTGTAGGTGTACGTGTTGTTGTGTAATACCTGTGTGTACGTGTTGTAATTGTGTAACACCTGTGTGTAGGTGTTGTTGTGTAACACCTGTGTGTTTGTGTACGTGTTGTTGTTGTGTAACACCTGTGTGTAGGTGTTGTTGTGTAACACCTGTGTGTTTGTGTACGTGTTGTTGTTGTGTAACACCTGTGTGTAGGTGTTGTTGTTGTGTAACACCTGTGTGTAGGTGTTGTTGTTGTGTAACACCTGTGTGTAGGTGTAGTTGTTGTGTAACACCTGTGTGTTTGTGTACGTGTTATTGTTGTGTAACACCTGTGTGTTTGTGTACGTGTTGTTGTTGTGTAACACCTGTGTGTTTGTGTACGTGTTATTGTTGTGTAACACCTGTGTGTAGGTGTTGTTGTTATTGTGTCACACCTGTGTGTTTGTGTACGTGATGTTGTTGTGTAACACCTGTGTGTAGGTGTTGTTGTGTAACACCTGTGTGTTTGTGTAAGTGTTGTTGTGTAACACCTATGTTTGTGAACGTGTTGTTGTTGTGTAACACCTGTGTGTAGGTGTTGTTGTTGTGTAACACCTGTGTGTAAGTGTTGTTGTGTAACACCTATGTTTGTGTACGTGTTGTTGTTGTGTAACACCTGTGTGTAGGTGTGGTTGTTGTGTAACACCTGTGTGTAGGTGTTGTTGTTGTGTAACACCTGTGTGTAGGTGTGGATGTTGTGTAACACCTGTGTGTTTGTGTACGTGTTGTTGTTGTGTAACACATGTGTGTAGGTGTAAGTGTTGTTGTTGTGTAACACCTGTGTGTAGGTGTTGTTGTTGTGTAACACCTGTGTGTAGGTGTTGTTGTTGTGTAACACCTGTGTGTAGGTGTTGTTGTTGTGTAACACCTGTGTGTAGGTGTGGATGTTGTGTAACACCTGTGTGTTTGTGTACGTGTTGTTGTTGTGTAACACCTGTGTGTAGGTGTTGTTGTTGTGTAACACATGTGTGTAGGTGTAAGTGTTGTTGTTGTGTAACACCTGTGTGTAGGTGTTGTTGTTGTGTAACACCTGTGTGTAGGTGTTGTTGTTGTGTAACACCTGTGTGTTTGTGTACGTGTTGTTGTTGTGTAACACCTGTGTGTAGGTGTTGTTGTTGTGTAACACCTGTGTGTAGGTGTACGTGTTGTTGTTGTTGTGTAACACCTGTGTGTAGGTGTACGTGTTGTTGTTGTGTAACACCTGTGTGTAGGTGTACGTGTTGTTGTTGTGTAACACCTGTGTGTAGGTGTTGTTGTTGTGTAACACCTGTGTGTAGGTGTTGTTGTTGTGTAACACCTGTGTGTTTGTGTAAGTGTTGTTGTGTAACACCTGTGTGTAGGTGTTGTTGTTGTGTAACACCTGTGTGTAGGTGTACGTGTTGTTGTTGTGTAACACCTGTGTGTAGGTGTACGTGTTGTTGTTGTGTAACACCTGTGTATTTGTGTACGTGTTATTGTTGTGTAACACCTGTGTGTAGGTGTTGTTGTTGTGTAACACCTATGTGTTTATGTACGTGTTGTTGTTGTGTAACACCTGTGTGTAGGTGTTGTTGTTGTGTAACACCTGTGTGTTTGTGTACGTGTTGTTGTTGTGTAACACCTGTGTGTTTGTGTACGTGTTGTTGTTGTGTAACACCTGTGTGTAGGTGTTGTTGTTGTGTAACACCGTGTGTTTGTGTACGTGTTATTGTTGTGTAACACCTGTGTGTAGGTGTACGTGTTGTTGTGTAACACCTGTGTGTTTGTGTACGTGTTGTTGTTGTGTAACACCTGTGTGTAGGTGTTGTTGTTGTGTAACACCTGTGTGTTTGTGTACGTGTTGTTGTTGTGTAACACCTTTGTGTAGGTGTTGTTGTTGTGTAACACCTGTTTGTAAGTGTTGTTGTGTAACACCTATGTTTGTGTACGTGTTGTTGTTGTGTAACACCTGTGTGTAGGTGTTGTTGTTGTGTAACACCTGTGTGTAAGTGTTGTTGTGTAACACCTATGTTTGTGTACGTGTTGTTGTTGTGTAACACCTGTGTGTTTGTGTACGTGTTGCTGTTGTGTAACACCTGTGTGTAGGTGTACGTGTTGTTGTTGTGTAACACCTGTGTGTAGGTGTTGTTGTTGTGTAACACCTGTGTGTTTGTGTACGTGTTGTTGTTGTGTAACACCTGTGTGTAGGTGTTGTTGTTGTTGTGTAACACCTGTGTGTAGGTGTACGTGTTGTTGTTGTGTAACACCTGTGTGTTTGTGTTGTTGTTGTGTAACACCTGTGTGTAGGTGTACGTGTTGTTGTTGTGTAACACCTGTGTGTAGGTGTTGTTGTTGTGTAACACCTGTGTGTAGGTGTACGTGTTGTTGTTGTGTAACACCTGTGTGTAGGTGTTGTTGTTGTGTAACACCTGTGTGTAGGTGTTGTTGTTGTGTAACACCTGTGTGTACGTGTTGTTGTTGTGTAACACCTGTGTGTTTGTGTACGTGTTGTTGTTGTGTAACACCTGTGTGTAGGTGTTGTTGTTGTGTAACACCTGTGTGTAGGTGTTGTTGTTGTGTAACACCTGTGTGTAGGTGTGGTTGTTGTGTAACACCTGTTTGTAAGTGTTGTTGTGTAACACCTATGTTTGTGTACGTGTTGTTGTTGTGTAACACCTGTGTGTAGGTGTTGTTGTTGTGTAACACCTGTGTGTAAGTGTTGTTGTGTAACACCTATGGTTGTGTACTTGTTGTTGTTGTGTAACACCTGTGTGTTTGTGTACGTGTTGCTGTTGTGTAACACCTGTGTGTAGGTGTACGTGTTGTTGTTCTGTAACACCTGTGTGTAGGTGTTGTTGTTGTGTAACACCTGTGTGTTTGTGTACGTGTTGTTGTTGTGTAACACCTGTGTGTAGGTGTTGTTGTTGTTGTGTAACACCTGTGTGTAGGTGTACGTGTTGTTGTTGTGTAACACCTGTGTGTTTGTGTTGTTGTTGTGTAACACCTGTGTGTAGGTGTACGTGTTGTTGTTGTGTAACACCTGTGTGTAGGTGTTGTTGTTGTGTAACACCTGTGTGTAGGTGTACGTGTTGTTGTTGTGTAACACCTGTGTGTTTGTGTTGTTGTTGTGTAACACCTGTGTGTAGGTGTACGTGTTGTTGTTGTGTAACACCTGTGTGTAGGTGTTGTTGTTGTGTAACACCTGTGTGTAGGTGTACGTGTTGTTGTTGTGTAACACCTGTGTGTAGGTGTTGTTGTTGTGTAACACCTGTGTGTAGGTGTTGTTGTTGTGTAACACCTGTGTGTTTGTGTACGTGTTGTTGTTGTGTAACACCTGTGTGTAGGTGTTGTTGTTGTGTAACACCTGTGTGTAGGTGTTGTTGTTGTGTAACACCTGTGTGTAGGTGTGGTTGTTGTGTAACACCTGTGTGTTTGTGTACGTGTTGTTGTTGTGTAACACCTGTGTGTAGGTGTTGTTGTTGTGTGACACATGTGTGTAGGTGTACGTGTTGTTGTTGTGTAACACCTGTGTGTAGGTGTTGTTGTTGTGTAACACCTGTGTGTGGGTGTTGTTGTTGTTGTGTAACACCTGTGTGTAGGTGTACGTGTTGTTGTTGTGTAACACCTGTGTGTAGGTGTAGTTGTTGTGTAACACCTGTGTGTTTTTGTACGTGTTGTTGTTGTGTAACACCTGTGTGTAGGTGTTGTTGTTGTGTAACACCTGTGTGTAGGTGTTGTTGTTGTGTAACACCTGTGTGTAGGTGTTATTGTTGTGTAACACCTGTGTGTTTGTGTACGTGTTGTTGTTGTGTAACACCTGTGTGTAGGTGTTGTTGTTGTGTAACACCTGTGTGTAGGTGTACGTGTTGCTGTTGTGTAACACCTGTGTGTAGGTGTACGTGTTGTTGTTGTGTAACACCTGTGTGTAGGTGTACGTGTTGTTGTTGTGTAACACCTGTGTGTAGGTGTACGTGTTGTTGTTGTGTAACACCTGTGTGTAGGTGTACGTGTTGTTGTTGTGTAACACCTGTGTGTAGGTGTTGTTGTTGTGTAACACCGTGTGTTTGTGTACGTGTTATTGTTGTGTAACACCTGTGTGTAGGTGTACGTGTTGTTGTGTAACACCTGTGTGTTTGTGTACGTGTTGTTGTTGTGTAACACCTGTGTGTAGGTGTTGTTGTTGTGTAACACCTGTGTGTTTGTGTACGTGTTGTTGTTGTGTAACACCTGTGTGTAGGTGTTGTTGTTGTGTAACACCTGTTTGTAAGTGTTGTTGTGTAACACCTATGTTTGTGTACGTGTTGTTGTTGTGTAACACCTGTGTGTAGGTGTTGTTGTTGTGTAACACCTGTGTGTAAGTGTTGTTGTGTAACACCTATGTTTGTTTACGTGTTGTTGTTGTGTAACACCTGTGTGTTTGTGTACGTGTTGCTGTTGTGTAACACCTGTGTGTAGGTGTACGTGTTGTTGTTGTGTAACACCTGTGTGTAGGTGTTGTTGTTGTGTAACACCTGTGTGTTTGTGTACGTGTTGTTGTTGTGTAACACCTGTGTGTAGGTGTTGTTGTTGTTGTGTAACACCTGTGTGTAGGTGTACGTGTTGTTGTTGTGTAACACCTGTGTGTTTGTGTTGTTGTTGTGTAACACCTGTGTGTAGGTGTACGTGTTGTTGTTGTGTAACACCTGTGTGTAGGTGTTGTTGTTGTGTAACACCTGTGTGTAGGTGTACGTGTTGTTGTTGTGTAACACCTGTGTGTAGGTGTTGTTGTTGTGTAACACCTGTGTGTAGGTGTTGTTGTTGTGTAACACCTGTGTGTACGTGTTGTTGTTGTGTAACACCTGTGTGTTTGTGTACGTGTTGTTGTTGTGTAACACCTGTGTGTAGGTGTTGTTGTTGTGTAACACCTGTGTGTAGGTGTTATTGTTGTGTAACACCTGTGTGTAGGTGTGGTTGTTGTGTAACACCTGTTTGTAAGTGTTGTTGTGTAACACCTATGTTTGTGTACGTGTTGTTGTTGTGTAACACCTGTGTGTAGGTGTTGTTGTTGTGTAACACCTGTGTGTAAGTGTTGTTGTGTAACACCTATGTTTGTGTACGTGTTGTTGTTGTGTAACACCTGTGTGTTTGTGTACGTGTTGCTGTTGTGTAACACCTGTGTGTAGGTGTACGTGTTGTTGTTGTGTAACACCTGTGTGTAGGTGTTGTTGTTGTGTAACACCTGTGTGTTTGTGTACGTGTTGTTGTTGTGTAACACCTGTGTGTAGGTGTTGTTGTTGTTGTGTAACACCTGTGTGTAGGTGTACGTGTTGTTGTTGTGTAACACCTGTGTGTTTGTGTTGTTGTTGTGTAACACCTGTGTGTAGGTGTACGTGTTGTTGTTGTGTAACACCTGTGTGTAGGTGTTGTTGTTGTGTAACACCTGTGTGTAGGTGTACGTGTTGTTGTTGTGTAACACCTGTGTGTAGGTGTTGTTGTTGTGTAACACCTGTGTGTAGGTGTTGTTGTTGTGTAACACCTGTGTGTACGTGTTGTTGTTGTGTAACACCTGTGTGTTTGTGTACGTGTTGTTGTTGTGTAACACCTGTGTGTAGGTGTTGTTGTTGTGTAACACCTGTGTGTAGGTGTTGTTGTTTTGTAACACCTGTGTGTAGGTGTGGTTGTTGTGTAACACCTGTTTGTTTGTGTACGTGTTGTTGTTGTGTAACACCTGTGTGTAGGTGTTGTTGTTGTGTGACACATGTGTTGAGGTGTACGTGTTGTTGTTGTGTAACACCTGTGTGTAGGTATTGTTGTTGTGTAACACCTGTGTGTAGGTGTACGTGTTGTTGTTGTGTAACACCTGTGTGTAGGTGTTGTTGTTGTTGTGTAACACCTGTGTGTAGGTGTACGTGTTGTTGTTGTGTAACACCTGTGTGTAGGTGTAGTTGTTGTGTAACACCTGTGTGTTTGTGTACGTGTTGTTGTTGTGTAACACCTGTGTGTAGGTGTTGTTGTTGTGTAACACCTGTGTGTAGGTGTTGTTGTTGTGTAACACCTGTGTGTAGGTGTTATTGTTGTGTAACACCTGTGTGTTTGTGTACGTGTTGTTGTTGTGTAACACCTGTGTGTAGGTGTTGTTGTTGTGTAACACCTGTGTGTACGTGTTGTTGTTGTGTAACACCTGTGTGTAGGTGTACGTGTTGTTGTTGTGTAACACCTGTGTGTAGGTGTACGTGTTGTTGTTGTGTAACACCTGTGTGTAGGTGTACGTGTTGTTGTTGTGTAACACCTGTGTGTAGGTGTACGTGTTGTTGTTGTGTAACACCTGTGTGTAGGTGTACGTGTTGTTGTTGTGTAACACCTGTGTGTAGGTGTACGTGTTGTTGTTGTGTAACACCTGTGTGTAGGTGTTGTTGTTGTGTAACACCTGTGTGTAGGTGTTGTTGTTGTGTAACACCTGTGTGTTTGTGTAAGTGTTGTTGTGTAACACCTGTGTGTAGGTGTACGTGTTGTTGTTGTGTAACACCTGTGTGTAGGTTTACGTGTTGTTGTTGTGTAACACCTGTGTGTAGGTGTACGTGTTGTTGTTGTGTAACACCTGTGTGTAGGTGTACGTGTTGTTGTTGTGTAACGCCTGTGTGTAGGTGTTGTTGTTGTGTAACACCTGTGTGTAGGTGTACGTGTTGTTGTGTAACACCTGTGTGTAGGTGTTGTTGTTGTGTAACACCTGTGTGTTTGTGTACGTGTTATTGTTGTGTAACACCTGTGTGTAGGTGTTGTTGTTGTGTAACACCTGTGTGTTTGTGTACGTGTTGTTGTTGTGTAACACCTGTGTGTTTGTGTACGTGTTGTTGTTGTGTAACACCTGTGTGTAGGTGTTGTTGTTGTGTAACACCTGTGTGTTTGTGTACGTGTTGTTGTTGTTTAACACCTGTGTGTAGGTGTTGTTGTTGTGTAACACCTGTGTGTTTGTGTACGTGTTGTTGTTGTGTAACACCTGTGTGTTTGTGTACGTGTTGTTGTTGTGTAACACCTGTGTGTAGGTGTACGTGTTGTTGTTGTGTAACACCTGTGTGTAGGTGTACGTGTTGTTGTGTAACACCTATGTTTGTGTAAGTGTTGTTGTTGTGTAACACCTGTGTGTAGGTGTTGTTGTTGTGTAACACCTGTGTTTGTGTACGTGTTGTTGTGTAACACCTGTGTGTTTGTGTACGTGTTATTGTTGTGTAACACCTGTGTGTAGGTGTTGTTGTTGTGTAACACCTGTGTGTACGTGTTGTTGTTGTGTAACACCTGTGTGTAGGTGTAGTTGTTGTGTAACACCTGTGTGTTTGTGTACGTGTTGTTGTTGTGTAACACCTGTGTTTGTGTACGTTTTGTTGTTGTGTAACACCTGTGTGTAGGTGTACGTGTTGTTGTTGTGTAACACCTGTGTGTAGGTGTACGTGTTGTTGTTGTGTAACACCTGTGTGTAGGTGTTGTTGTTGTGTAACACCTGTGTGTAGGTGTTGTTGTTGTGTAACACCTGTGTGTTTGTGTAAGTGTTGTTGTGTAACACCTGTGTGTAGGTGTACGTGTTGTTGTTGTGTAACACCTGTGTGTAGGTTTACGTGTTGTTGTTGTGTAACACCTGTGTGTAGGTGTACGTGTTGTTGTTGTGTAACACCTGTGTGTAGGTGTACGTGTTGTTGTTGTGTAACGCCTGTGTGTAGGTGTTGTTGTTGTGTAACACCTGTGTGTAGGTGTACGTGTTGTTGTGTAACACCTGTGTGTAGGTGTTGTTGTTGTGTAACACCTGTGTGTTTGTGTACGTGTTATTGTTGTGTAACACCTGTGTGTAGGTGTTGTTGTTGTGTAACACCTGTGTGTTTGTGTACGTGTTGTTGTTGTGTAACACCTGTGTGTTTGTGTACGTGTTGTTGTTGTGTAACACCTGTGTGTAGGTGTTGTTGTTGTGTAACACCTGTGTGTTTGTGTACGTGTTGTTGTTGTTTAACACCTGTGTGTAGGTGTTGTTGTTGTGTAACACCTGTGTGTTTGTGTACGTGTTGTTGTTGTGTAACACCTGTGTGTTTGTGTACGTGTTGTTGTTGTGTAACACCTGTGTGTAGGTGTACGTGTTGTTGTTGTGTAACACCTGTGTGTAGGTGTACGTGTTGTTGTGTAACACCTATGTTTGTGTAAGTGTTGTTGTTGTGTAACACCTGTGTGTAGGTGTTGTTGTTGTGTAACACCTGTGTTTGTGTACGTGTTGTTGTGTAACACCTGTGTGTTTGTGTACGTGTTATTGTTGTGTAACACCTGTGTGTAGGTGTTGTTGTTGTGTAACACCTGTGTGTACGTGTTGTTGTTGTGTAACACCTGTGTGTAGGTGTAGTTGTTGTGTAACACCTGTGTGTTTGTGTACGTGTTGTTGTTGTGTAACACCTGTGTTTGTGTACGTTTTGTTGTTGTGTAACACCTGTGTGTAGGTGTTGTTGTTATGCAACACCCGTGTGTAAGTGTTGTTGTGTAACACCTATGTTTGTGTACGTGTTGTTGTGTAACACCTGTGTGTAGGTGTTGTTGTTATGTAACACCTGTGTGTAAGTGTTGTTGTGTAACACCTGTGTGTAGGTGTACGTGTTGTTGTTGTGTAACACCTGTGTGTAGGTGTACGTGTTGTTGTTGTGTAACACCTGTGTGTAGGTGTACGTGTTGTTGTTGTGTAACACCTGTGTGTAGGTGTACGTGTTGTTGTTGTGTAACACCTGTGTGTAGGTGTACGTGTTGTTGTTGTGTAACACCTGTGTGTAGGTGTACGTGTTGTTGTTGTGTAACACCTGTGTGTTTGTGTACGTGTTATTGTTGTGTAACACCTGTGTGTAGGTGTTGTTGTTGTGTAACACCTGTGTGTTTGTGTACGTGTTGTTGTTGTGTAACACCTGTGTGTTTGTGTACGTGTTGTTGTTGTGTAACACCTGTGTGTAGGTGTACGTGTTGTTGTTGTGTAACACCTGTGTGTAGGTGTTGTTGTTGTTGTGTAACACCGTGTGTTTGTGTACGTGTTATTGTTGTGTAACACCTGTGTGTAGGTGTACGTGTTGTTGTGTAACACCTGTGTGTTTGTGTACGTGTTGTTGTTGTGTAACACCTGTGTGTAGGTGTTGTTGTTGTGTAACACCTGTGTGTTTGTGTTGTTGTTGTGTAACACCTGTGTGTTTGTGTACGTGTTGTTGTTGTGTAACACCTGTGTGTAGGTGTACGTGTTGTTGTTGTGTAACACCTGTGTGTAGGTGTTGTTGTTGTGTAACACCTGTGTTTGTGTATGTCTTGTTGTGTAACACGTGTGTGTTTGTGTACGTGTTATTGTTGTGTAACACCTGTGTGTAGGTGTTGTTGTTGTGTAACACCTGTTTGTAGGTGTTGTTGTTGTGTAACACCTGTGTGTAGGTGTTGTTGTTGTGTAACACCTGTGTGTAGGTGTACGAGTTGTTGTTGTGTAACACCTTTGTGTAGGTGTACGTGTTGTTGTTGTGTAACACCTGTGTGTAGGTGTTGTTGTTGTGTAACACCTGTGTGTAGGTGTACGTGTTGTTGTTGTGTAACACCTGTGTGTAGGCGTTGTTGTTGTGTAACACCTGTGTGTTTGTGTACGTGTTATTGTTGTGTAACACCTGTGTGTAGGTGTTGTTGTTGTGTAACACCTGTGTGTTTGTGTACGTGTTGTTGTTGTGTAACACCTGTGTGTAGGTGTTGTTGTTGTGTAACACCTGTGTGTTTGTGTACGTGTTGTTGTTGTGTAACACCTGTGTGTTTGTGTACGTGTTGTTGTTGTGTAACACCTGTGTGTAGGTGTTGTTGTTGTGTAACACCTGTGTGTAGGTGTACGTGTTGTTGTTGTGTAACACCTGTGTGTAGGTGTAGTTGTTGTGTAACACCTGTGTGTTTGTGTACGTGTTGTTGTTGTTGTGTAACACCTGTGTGTAGGTGTTGTTGTTGTGTAACACCTGTGTGTAGGTGTTGTTGTTGTGTAACACCTGTGTGTAGGTGTTATTGTTGTGTAACACCTGTGTGTTTGTGTACGTGTTGTTGTTGTGTAACACCTGTGTGTAGGTGTTGTTGTTGTGTAACACCTGTGTGTACGTGTTGTTGTTGTGTAACACCTGTGTGTAGGTGTACGTGTTGTTGTTGTGTAACACCTGTGTGTAGGTGTACGTGTTGTTGTTGTGTAACACCTGTGTGTAGGTGTACGTGTTGTTGTTGTGTAACACCTGTGTGTAGGTGTACGTGTTGTTGTTGTGTAACACCTGTGTGTAGGTGTACGTGTTGTTGTTGTGTAACACCTGTGTGTAGGTGTACGTGTTGTTGTTGTGTAACACCTGTGTGTAGGTGTTGTTGTTGTGTAACACCTGTGTGTAGGTGTTGTTGTTGTGTAACACCTGTGTGTTTGTGTAAGTGTTGTTGTGTAACACCTGTGTGTAGGTGTACGTGTTGTTGTTGTGTAACACCTGTGTGTAGGTTTACGTGTTGTTGTTGTGTAACACCTGTGTGTAGGTGTACGTGTTGTTGTTGTGTAACACCTGTGTGTAGGTGTACGTGTTGTTGTTGTGTAACACCTGTGTGTAGGTGTTGTTGTTGTGTAACACCTGTGTGTAGGTGTACGTGTTGTTGTGTAACACCTGTGTGTAGGTGTTGTTGTTGTGTAACACCTGTGTGTTTGTGTACGTGTTATTGTTGTGTAACACCTGTGTGTAGGTGTTGTTGTTGTGTAACACCTGTGTGTTTGTGTACGTGTTGTTGTTGTGTAACACCTGTGTGTTTGTGTACGTGTTGTTGTTGTGTAACACCTGTGTGTAGGTGTTGTTGTTGTGTAACACCTGTGTGTTTGTGTACGTGTTGTTGTTGTTTAACACCTGTGTGTAGGTGTTGTTGTTGTGTAACACCTGTGTGTTTGTGTACGTGTTGTTGTTGTGTAACACCTGTGTGTTTGTGTACGTGTTGTTGTTGTGTAACACCTGTGTGTAGGTGTACGTGTTGTTGTTGTGTAACACCTGTGTGTAGGTGTACGTGTTGTTGTGTAACACCTATGTTTGTGTAAGTGTTGTTGTTGTGTAACACCTGTGTGTAGGTGTTGTTGTTGTGTAACACCTGTGTTTGTGTACGTGTTGTTGTGTAACACCTGTGTGTTTGTGTACGTGTTATTGTTGTGTAACACCTGTGTGTAGGTGTTGTTGTTGTGTAACACCTGTGTGTACGTGTTGTTGTTGTGTAACACCTGTGTGTAGGTGTAGTTGTTGTGTAACACCTGTGTGTTTGTGTACGTGTTGTTGTTGTGTAACACCTGTGTTTGTGTACGTTTTGTTGTTGTGTAACACCTGTGTGTAGGTGTTGTTGTTATGCAACACCCGTGTGTAAGTGTTGTTGTGTAACACCTATGTTTGTGTACGTGTTGTTGTGTAACACCTGTGTGTAGGTGTTGTTGTTATGTAACACCTGTGTGTAAGTGTTGTTGTGTAACACCTGTGTGTAGGTGTACGTGTTGTTGTTGTGTAACACCTGTGTGTAGGTGTACGTGTTGTTGTTGTGTAACACCTGTGTGTAGGTGTACGTGTTGTTGTTGTGTAACACCTGTGTGTAGGTGTACGTGTTGTTGTTGTGTAACACCTGTGTGTAGGTGTACGTGTTGTTGTTGTGTAACACCTGTGTGTAGGTGTACGTGTTGTTGTTGTGTAACACCTGTGTGTTTGTGTACGTGTTATTGTTGTGTAACACCTGTGTGTAGGTGTTGTTGTTGTGTAACACCTGTGTGTTTGTGTACGTGTTGTTGTTGTGTAACACCTGTGTGTTTGTGTACGTGTTGTTGTTGTGTAACACCTGTGTGTAGGTGTACGTGTTGTTGTTGTGTAACACCTGTGTGTAGGTGTTGTTGTTGTTGTGTAACACCGTGTGTTTGTGTACGTGTTATTGTTGTGTAACACCTGTGTGTAGGTGTACGTGTTGTTGTGTAACACCTGTGTGTTTGTGTACGTGTTGTTGTTGTGTAACACCTGTGTGTAGGTGTTGTTGTTGTGTAACACCTGTGTGTTTGTGTACGTGTTGTTGTTGTGTAACACCGGTGTGTAGGTGTTGTTGTTGTGTAACACCTGTGTGTTTGTGTTGTTGTTGTGTAACACCTGTGTGTTTGTGTACGTGTTGTTGTTGTGTAACACCTGTGTGTAGGTGTACGTGTTGTTGTTGTGTAACACCTGTGTGTAGGTGTTGTTGTTGTGTAACACCTGTGTTTGTGTATGTCTTGTTGTGTAACACGTGTGTGTTTGTGTACGTGTTATTGTTGTGTAACACCTGTGTGTAGGTGTTGTTGTTGTGTAACACCTGTTTGTAGGTGTTGTTGTTGTGTAACACCTGTGTGTAGGTGTTGTTGTTGTGTAACACCTGTGTGTAGGTGTACGAGTTGTTGTTGTGTAACACCTTTGTGTAGGTGTACGTGTTGTTGTTGTGTAACACCTGTGTGTAGGTGTTGTTGTTGTGTAACACCTGTGTGTAGGTGTACGTGTTGTTGTTGTGTAACACCTGTGTGTAGGTGTTGTTGTTGTGTAACACCTGTGTGTTTGTGTACGTGTTATTGTTGTGTAACACCTGTGTGTAGGTGTTGTTGTTGTGTAACACCTGTGTGTTTGTGTACGTGTTGTTGTTGTGTAACACCTGTGTGTAGGTGTTGTTGTTGTGTAACACCTGTGTGTTTGTGTACGTGTTGTTGTTGTGTAACACCTGTGTGTTTGTGTACGTGTTGTTGTTGTGTAACACCTGTGTGTAGGTGTTGTTGTTGTGTAACACCTGTGTGTAGGTGTACGTGTTGTTGTTGTGTAACACCTGTGTGTAGGTGTTGTTGTTGTGTAACACCTGTGTGTTTGTGTACGTGTTGTTGTTGTGTAACACCTGTGTGTTTGTGTACGTGTTGTTGTTGTGTAACACCTGTGTGTAGGTGTACGTGTTGTTGTTGTGTAACACCTGTGTGTAGGTGTACGAGTTGTTGTGTAACACCTATGTTTGTGTAAGTGTTGTTGTTGTGTAACACCTGTGTGTAGGTGTTGTTGTTGTGTAACACCTGTGTTTGTGTACGTGTTGTTGTGTAACACCTGTGTGTTTGTGTACGTGTTATTGTTGTGTAACACCTGTGTGTAGGTGTTGTTGTTGTGTAACACCTGTGTGTACGTGTTGTTGTTGTGTAACACCTGTGTGTACGTGTTGTTGTTGTGTAACACCTGTGTGTTTGTGTACGTGTTGTTGTTGTGTAACACCTGTGTGTAGGTGTTGATGTTGTGTAACACCTGTGTGTAAGTGTTGTTGTGTAACACCTATGTTTGTGTACGTGTTGTTGTTGTGTAACACCTGTGTGTACGTGTTGTTGTTGTGTAACACCTGTGTGTAGGTGTAGTTGTTGTGTAACACTTGTGTGTTGTGTACGTGTTGTTGTTGTGTAACACCTGTGTTTGTGTACGTTTTGTTGTTGTGTAACACCTGTGTGTAGGTGTTGTTGTTATGCAACACCTGTGTGTAAGTGTTGTTGTGTAACACCTATGTTTGTGTACGTGTTGTTGTGTAACACCTGTGTGTAGGTGTTGTTGTTATGTAACACCTGTGTGTAAGTGTTGTTGTGTAACACCTGTGTGTAGGTGTACGTGTTGTTGTTGTGTAACACCTGTGTGTAGGTGTACGTGTTGTTGTTGTGTAACACCTGTGTGTAGGTGTACGTGTTGTTGTTGTGTAACACCTGTGTGTAGGTGTACGTGTTGTTGTTGTGTAACACCTGTGTGTAGGTGTACGTGTTGTTGTTGTGTAACACCTGTGTGTAGGTGTACGTGTTGTTGTTGTGTAACACCTGTGTGTTTGTGTACGTGTTATTGTTGTGTAACACCTGTGTGTAGGTGTTTTTGTTGTGTAACACCTGTGTGTTTGTGTACGTGTTGTTGTTGTGTAACACCTGTGTGTTTGTGTACGTGTTGTTGTTGTGTAACACCTGTGTGTAGGTGTACGTGTTGTTGTTGTGTAACACCTGTGTGTAGGTGTTGTTGTTGTTGTTGTGTAACACCGTGTGTTTGTGTACGTGTTATTGTTGTGTAACACCTGTGTGTAGGTGTACGTGTTGTTGTGTAGCACCTGTGTGTTTGTGTATGTGTTGTTGTTGTGTAACACCTGTGTTTAGGTGTTGTTGTTGTGTAACACCTGTGTGTTTGTGTACGTGTTGTTGTTGTGTAACACCGGTGTGTAGGTGTTGTTGTTGTGTAACACCTGTGTGTTTGTGTTGTTGTGTAACACCTGTGTGTTTGTGTACGTGTTGTTGTTGTGTAACACCTGTGTGTAGGTGTACGTGTTGTTGTGTAGCACCTGTGTGTTTGTGTATGTGTTGTTGTTGTGTAACACCTGTGTTTAGGTGTTGTTGTTGTGTAACACCTGTGTGTTTGTGTACGTGTTATTGTTGTGTAACACCTGTGTGTAGGTGTTGTTGTTGTGTAACACCTGTTTGTAGGTGTTGTTGTTGTGTAACACCTGTGTGTAGGTGTTGTTGTTGTGTAACACCTGTGTGTTTGTGTAAGTGTTGTTGTGTAACACCTGTGTGTTTGTGTACGTGTTGTTGTTGTTGTTGTTGTGTAACACCTGTGTGTACGTGTTGTTGTTGAGTAACACCTGTGTGTAGGTGTAGTTGTTGTGTAACACCTGTGTGTTTGTGTACGTGTTGTTGTTGTGTAACACCTGTGTTTGTGTACGTTTTGTTGTTGTGTAACACCTGTGTGTAGGTGTTGTTGTCATGTAACACCTGTGTGTAAGTGTTGTTGTGTAACACCTATGTTTGTGTACGTGTTGTTGTTGTGTAACACCTGTGTGTTTGTGTACGTGTTGCTGTTGTGTAACACCTGTGTGTAGGTGTACGTGTTGTTGTTGTGTAACACCTGTGTGTAGGTGTTGTTGTGTAACACCTGTGTGTTTGTGTAAGTGTTGTTGTGTAACACCTGTGTGTAGGTGTTGTTGTTGTGTAACACCTGTGTGTTTGTGTACGTGTTGTTGTTGTGTAACACCTGTGTGTAGGTGTTGTTGTTGTGTAACACCTGTGTGTAGGTGTTGTTGTGTAACACCTGTGTGTTTGTGTAAGTGTTGTTGTGTAACACCTGTGTGTTTGTGTACGTGTTGTTGTTGTGTAACACCTGTGTGTAGGTGTTGATGTTGTGTAACACCTATGTTTGTGTACGTGTTGTTGTTGTGTAACACCTGTGTGTACGTGTTGTTGTTGTGTAACACCTGTTTGTAGGTGTAGTTGTTGTGTAACACCTGTGTGTACGTGTTGTTGTTGTGTAACACCTGTGTGTAGGTGTACGTGTTGTTGTTGTGTAACACCTGTGTGTAGGTGTACGTGTTGTTGTTGTGTAACACCTGTGTGTAGGTGTACGTGTTGTTGTTGTGTAACACCTGTGTGTAGGTGTACGTGTTGTTGTTGTGTAACACCTGTGTGTAGGTGTACGTGTTGTTGTTGTGTAACACCTGTGTGTAGGTGTACGTGTTGTTGTTGTGTAACACCTGTGTGTAGGTGTTGTTGTTGTGTAACACCTGTGTGTAGGTGTTGTTGTTGTGTAACACCTGTGTGTTTGTGTAAGTGTTGTTGTGTAACACCTGTGTGTAGGTGTACGTGTTGTTGTTGTGTAACACCTGTGTGTAGGTGTACGTGTTGTTGTTGTGTAACACCTGTGTGTAGGTGTACGTGTTGTTGTTGTGTAACACCTGTGTGTAGGTGTACGTGTTGTTGTTGTGTAACACCTGTGTGTAGGTGTTGTTGTTGTGTAACACCTGTGTGTAGGTGTACGTGTTGTTGTGTAACACCTGTGTGTAGGTGTTGTTGTTGTGTAACACCTGTGTGTTTGTGTACGTGTTATTGTTGTGTAACACCTGTGTGTAGGTGTTGTTGTTGTGTAACACCTGTGTGTTTGTGTACGTGTTGTTGTTGTGTAACACCTGTGTGTAGGTGTTGTTGTTGTGTAACACCTGTGTGTTTGTGTACGTGTTGTTGTTGTGTAACACCTGTGTGTTTGTGTACGTGTTGTTGTTGTGTAACACCTGTGTGTAGGTGTTGTTGTTGTGTAACACCTGTGTGTTTGTGTACGTGTTGTTGTTGTTTAACACCTGTGTGTAGGTGTTGTTGTTGTGTAACACCTGTGTGTTTGTGTACGTGTTGTTGTTGTGTAACACCTGTGTGTTTGTGTACGTGTTGTTGTTGTGTAACACCTGTGTGTAGGTGTACGTGTTGTTGTTGTGTAACACCTGTGTGTAGGTGTACGTGTTGTTGTGTAACACCTATGTTTGTGTAAGTGTTGTTGTTGTGTAACACCTGTGTGTAGGTGTTGTTGTTGTGTAACACCTGTGTTTGTGTACGTGTTGTTGTGTAACACCTGTGTGTTTGTGTACGTGTTATTGTTGTGTAACACCTGTGTGTAGGTGTTGTTGTTGTGTAACACCTGTGTGTACGTGTTGTTGTTGTGTAACACCTGTGTGTAGGTGTAGTTGTTGTGTAACACCTGTGTGTTTGTGTAAGTGTTGTTGTTGTGTAACACCTGTGTTTGTGTACGTTTTGTTGTTGTGTAACACCTGTGTGTAGGTGTTGTTGTTATGCAACACCCGTGTGTAAGTGTTGTTGTGTAACACCTATGTTTGTGTACGTGTTGTTGTGTAACACCTGTGTGTAGGTGTTGTTGTTATGTAACACCTGTGTGTAAGTGTTGTTGTGTAACACCTGTGTGTAGGTGTACGTGTTGTTGTTGTGTAACACCTGTGTGTAGGTGTACGTGTTGTTGTTGTGTAACACCTGTGTGTAGGTGTACGTGTTGTTGTTGTGTAACACCTGTGTGTAGGTGTACGTGTTGTTGTTGTGTAACACCTGTGTGTAGGTGTACGTGTTGTTGTTGTGTAACACCTGTGTGTAGGTGTACGTGTTGTTGTTGTGTAACACCTGTGTGTTTGTGTACGTGTTATTGTTGTGTAACACCTGTGTGTAGGTGTTGTTGTTGTGTAACACCTGTGTGTTTGTGTACGTGTTGTTGTTGTGTAACACCTGTGTGTTTGTGTACGTGTTGTTGTTGTTTAACACCTGTGTGTAGGTGTACGTGTTGTTGTTGTGTAACACCTGTGTGTAGGTGTTGTTGTTGTTGTGTAACACCGTGTGTTTGTGTACGTGTTATTGTTGTGTAACACCTGTGTGTAAGTGTACGTGTTGTTGTGTAACACCTGTGTGTTTGTGTACGTGTTGTTGTTGTGTAACACCTGTGTGTAGGTGTTGTTGTTGTGTAACACCTGTGTGTTTGTGTACGTGTTGTTGTTGTGTAACACCGGTGTGTAGGTGTTGTTGTTGTGTAACACCTGTGTGTTTGTGTTGTTGTTGTGTAACGCCTGTGTGTTTGTGTACGTGTTGTTGTTGTGTAACACCTGTGTGTAGGTGTACGTGTTGTTGTTGTGTAACACCTGTGTGTAGGTGTTGTTGTTGTGTAACACCTGTGTTTGTGTATGTCTTGTTGTGTAACACCTGTGTGTTTGTGTACGTGTTATTGTTGTGTAACACCTGTGTGTAGGTGTTGTTGTTGTGTAACACCTGTTTGTAGGTGTTGTTGTTGTGTAACACCTGTGTGTAGGTGTTGTTGTTGTGTAACACCTGTGTGTAGGTGTACGAGTTGTTGTTGTGTAACACCTTTGTGTAGGTGTACGTGTTGTTGTTGTGTAACACCTGTGTGTAGGTGTTGTTGTTGTGTAACACCTGTGTGTAGGTGTACGTGTTGTTGTTGTGTAACACCTGTGTGTAGGTGTTGTTGTTGTGTAACACCTGTGTGTTTGTGTACGTGTTATTGTTGTGTAACACCTGTGTGTAGGTGTTGTTGTTGTGTAACACCTGTGTGTTTGTGTACGTGTTGTTGTTGTGTAACACCTGTGTGTAGGTGTTGTTGTTGTGTAACACCTGTGTGTTTGTGTACGTGTTGTTGTTGTGTAACACCTGTGTGTTTGTGTACGTGTTGTTGTTGTGTAACACCTGTGTGTAGGTGTTGTTGTTGTGTAACACCTGTGTGTAGGTGTACGTGTTGTTGTTGTGTAACACCTGTGTGTAGGTGTTGTTGTTGTGTAACACCTGTGTGTTTGTGTACGTGTTGTTGTTGTGTAACACCTGTGTGTTTGTGTACGTGTTGCTGTTGTGTAACACCTGTGTGTAGGTGTACGTGTTGTTGTTGTGTAACACCTGTGTGTAGGTGTTGTTGTGTAACACCTGTGTGTTTGTGTAAGTGTTGTTGTGTAACACCTGTGTGTAGGTGTTGTTGTTGTGTAACACCTGTGTGTTTGTGTACGTGTTGTTGTTGTGTAACACCTGTGTGTAGGTGTTGTTGTTGTGTAACACCTGTGTGTAGGTGTTGTTGTGTAACACCTGTGTGTTTGTGTAAGTGTTGTTGTGTAACACCTGTGTGTTTGTGTACGTGTTGTTGTTGTGTAACACCTGTGTGTAGGTGTTGATGTTGTGTAACACCTATGTTTGTGTACGTGTTGTTGTTGTGTAACACCTGTGTGTACGTGTTGTTGTTGTGTAACACCTGTTTGTAGGTGTAGTTGTTGTGTAACACCTGTGTGTACGTGTTGTTGTTGTGTAACACCTGTGTGTAGGTGTACGTGTTGTTGTTGTGTAACACCTGTGTGTAGGTGTACGTGTTGTTGTTGTGTAACACCTGTGTGTAGGTGTACGTGTTGTTGTTGTGTAACACCTGTGTGTAGGTGTACGTGTTGTTGTTGTGTAACACCTGTGTGTAGGTGTACGTGTTGTTGTTGTGTAACACCTGTGTGTAGGTGTACGTGTTGTTGTTGTGTAACACCTGTGTGTAGGTGTTGTTGTTGTGTAACACCTGTGTGTAGGTGTTGTTGTTGTGTAACACCTGTGTGTTTGTGTATGTGTTGTTGTTGTGTAACACCTGTGTGTTTGTGTACGTGTTGTTGTTGTTTAACACCTGTGTGTAGGTGTACGTGTTGTTGTTGTGTAACACCTGTGTGTAGGTGTTGTTGTTGTTGTGTAACACCGTGTGTTTGTGTACGTGTTATTGTTGTGTAACACCTGTGTGTAAGTGTACGTGTTGTTGTGTAACACCTGTGTGTTTGTGTACGTGTTGTTGTTGTGTAACACCTGTGTGTAGGTGTTGTTGTTGTGTAACACCTGTGTGTTTGTGTACGTGTTGTTGTTGTGTAACACCGGTGTGTAGGTGTTGTTGTTGTGTAACACCTGTGTGTTTGTGTTGTTGTTGTGTAACACCTGTGTGTTTGTGTACGTGTTGTTGTTGTGTAACACCTGTGTGTAGGTGTACGTGTTGTTGTTGTGTAACACCTGTGTGTAGGTGTTGTTGTTGTGTAACACCTGTGTTTGTGTATGTCTTGTTGTGTAACACCTGTGTGTTTGTGTACGTGTTATTGTTGTGTAACACCTGTGTGTAGGTGTTGTTGTTGTGTAACACCTGTTTGTAGGTGTTGTTGTTGTGTAACACCTGTGTGTAGGTGTTGTTGTTGTGTAACACCTGTGTGTAGGTGTACGAGTTGTTGTTGTGTAACACCTTTGTGTAGGTGTACGTGTTGTTGTTGTGTAACACCTGTGTGTAGGTGTTGTTGTTGTGTAACACCTGTGTGTAGGTGTACGTGTTGTTGTTGTGTAACACCTGTGTGTAGGTGTTGTTGTTGTGTAACACCTGTGTGTTTGTGTACGTGTTATTGTTGTGTAACACCTGTGTGTAGGTGTTGTTGTTGTGTAACACCTGTGTGTTTGTGTACGTGTTGTTGTTGTGTAACACCTGTGTGTAGGTGTTGTTGTTGTGTAACACCTGTGTGTTTGTGTACGTGTTGTTGTTGTGTAACACCTGTGTGTTTGTGTACGTGTTGTTGTTGTGTAACACCTGTGTGTAGGTGTTGTTGTTGTGTAACACCTGTGTGTAGGTGTACGTGTTGTTGTTGTGTAACACCTGTGTGTAGGTGTTGTTGTTGTGTAACACCTGTGTGTTTGTGTACGTGTTGTTGTTATGTGTAACACCTGTGTGTTTGTGTACGTGTTGTTGTTGTGTAACACCTGTGTGTAGGTGTACGTGTTGTTGTTGTGTAACACCTGTGTGTAGGTGTACGAGTTGTTGTGTAACACCTATGTTTGTGTAAGTGTTGTTGTTGTGTAACACCTGTGTGTAGGTGTTGTTGTTGTGTAACACCTGTGTTTGTGTACGTGTTGTTGTGTAACACCTGTGTGTTTGTGTACGTGTTATTGTTGTGTAACACCTGTGTGTAGGTGTTGTTGTTGTGTAACACCTGTGTGTACGTGTTGTTGTTGTGTAACACCTGTGTGTACGTGTTGTTGTTGTGTAACACCTGTGTGTTTGTGTACGTGTTGTTGTTGTGTAACACCTGTGTGTAGGTGTTGATGTTGTGTAACACCTGTGTGTAAGTGTTGTTGTGTAACACCTATGTTTGTGTACGTGTTGTTGTTGTGTAACACCTGTGTGTACGTGTTGTTGTTGTGTAACACCTGTGTGTAGGTGTAGTTGTTGTGTAACACTTGTGTGTTTGTGTACGTGTTGTTGTTGTGTAACACCTGTGTTTGTGTACGTTTTGTTGTTGTGTAACACCTGTGTGTAGGTGTTGTTGTTATGCAACACCTGTGTGTAAGTGTTGTTGTGTAACACCTATGTTTGTGTACGTGTTGTTGTGTAACACCTGTGTGTAGGTGTTGTTGTTATGTAACACCTGTGTGTAAGTGTTGTTGTGTAACACCTGTGTGTAGGTGTACGTGTTGTTGTTGTGTAACACCTGTGTGTAGGTGTACGTGTTGTTGTTGTGTAACACCTGTGTGTAGGTGTACGTGTTGTTGTTGTGTAACACCTGTGTGTAGGTGTACGTGTTGTTGTTGTGTAACACCTGTGTGTAGGTGTACGTGTTGTTGTTGTGTAACACCTGTGTGTAGGTGTACGTGTTGTTGTTGTGTAACACCTGTGTGTTTGTGTACGTGTTATTGTTGTGTAACACCTGTGTGTAGGTGTTTTTGTTGTGTAACACCTGTGTGTTTGTGTACGTGTTGTTGTTGTGTAACACCTGTGTGTTTGTGTACGTGTTGTTGTTGTGTAACACCTGTGTGTAGGTGTACGTGTTGTTGTTGTGTAACACCTGTGTGTAGGTGTTGTTGTTGTTGTGTAACACCGTGTGTTTGTGTACGTGTTATTGTTGTGTAACACCTGTGTGTAGGTGTACGTGTTGTTGTGTAGCACCTGTGTGTTTGTGTATGTGTTGTTGTTGTGTAACACCTGTGTGTAGGTGTTGTTGTTGTGTAACACCTGTGTGTTTGTGTACGTGTTGTTGTTGTGTAACACCGGTGTGTAGGTGTTGTTGTTGTGTAACACCTGTGTGTTTGTGTTGTTGTTGTGTAACACCTGTGTGTTTGTGTACGTGTTGTTGTTGTGTAACACCTGTGTGTAGGTGTACGTGTTGTTGTTGTGTAACACCTGTGTGTAGGTGTTGTTGTTGTGTAACACCTGTGTTTGTGTACATCTTGTTGTGTAACACCTGTGTGTTTGTGTACGTGTTATTGTTGTGTAACACCTGTGTGTAGGTGTTGTTGTTGTGTAACACCTGTTTGTAGGTGTTGTTGTTGTGTAACACCTGTGTGTAGGTGTTGTTGTTGTGTAACACCTGTGTGTTTGTGTAAGTGTTGTTGTGTAACACCTGTGTGTTTGTGTACGTGTTGTTGTTGTTGTTGTGTAACACCTGTGTGTACGTGTTGTTGTTGAGTAACACCTGTGTGTAGGTGTAGTTGTTGTGTAACACCTGTGTGTTTGTGTACGTGTTGTTGTTGTGTAACACCTGTGTTTGTGTACGTTTTGTTGTTGTGTAACACCTGTGTGTAGGTGTTGTTGTCATGTAACACCTGTGTGTAAGTGTTGTTGTGTAACACCTATGTTTGTGTACGTGTTGTTGTTGTGTAACACCTGTGTGTTTGTGTACGTGTTGCTGTTGTGTAACACCTGTGTGTAGGTGTACGTGTTGTTGTTGTGTAACACCTGTGTGTAGGTGTTGTTGTGTAACACCTGT
Organism: Petromyzon marinus; assembly: GCF_048934315.1. Taxonomy (NCBI): domain Eukaryota; kingdom Metazoa; phylum Chordata; class Hyperoartia; order Petromyzontiformes; family Petromyzontidae; genus Petromyzon; species Petromyzon marinus. The sequence continues at coordinate 1,023,148 of NC_133709.1, read as the reverse complement.
GTGTTTGTGTAAGTGTTGTTATGTAACACCTGTGTGTAGGTGTTGTTGTTGTGTAACACCTGTGTGTTTGTGTACGTGTTGTTGTTGTGTAACACCTGTGTGTAGGTGTACGTGTTGTTGTTGTGTAACACCTGTGTGTAGGTGTTGTTGTTGTGTAACACCTGTGTTTGTGTATGTCTTGTTGTGTAACACCTGTGTGTTTGTGTACTTGTTATTGTTGTGTAACACCTGTGTGTAGGTGTTGTTGTTGTGTAACACCTGTTTGTAGGTGTTGTTGTTGTGTAACACCTGTGTGTAGGTGTTGTTGTTGTGTAACACCTGTGTGTAGGTGTACGAGTTGTTGTTGTGTAACACCTTTGTGTAGGTGTACGTGTTGTTGTTGTGTAACACCTGTGTGTAGGTGTACGTGTTGTTGTTGTGTAACACCTGTGTGTAGGTGTACGTGTTGTTGTTGTGTAACACCTGTGTGTAGGTGTACGTGTTGTTGTTGTGTAACACCTGTGTGTAGGTGTACGTGTTGTTGTTGTGTAACACCTGTGTGTAGGTGTTGTTGTTGTGTAACACCTGTGTGTAGGTGTTGTTGTTGTGTAACACCTGTGTGTTTGTGTACGTGTTGTTGTTGTGTAACACCTGTGTGTTTGTGTACGTGTTGTTGTTGTTTAACACCTGTGTGTAGGTGTACGTGTTGTTGTTGTGTAACACCTGTGTGTAGGTGTTGTTGTTGTTGTGTAACACCGTGTGTTTGTGTACGTGTTATTGTTGTGTAACACCTGTGTGTAAGTGTACGTGTTGTTGTGTAACACCTGTGTGTTTGTGTACGTGTTGTTGTTGTGTAACACCTGTGTGTAGGTGTTGTTGTTGTGTAACACCTGTGTGTTTGTGTACGTGTTGTTGTTGTGTAACACCGGTGTGTAGGTGTTGTTGTTGTGTAACACCTGTGTGTTTGTGTTGTTGTTGTGTAACACCTGTGTGTTTGTGTACGTGTTGTTGTTGTGTAACACCTGTGTGTAGGTGTACGTGTTGTTGTTGTGTAACACCTGTGTGTAGGTGTTGTTGTTGTGTAACACCTGTGTTTGTGTATGTCTTGTTGTGTAACACCTGTGTGTTTGTGTACGTGTTATTGTTGTGTAACACCTGTGTGTAGGTGTTGTTGTTGTGTAACACCTGTTTGTAGGTGTTGTTGTTGTGTAACACCTGTGTGTAGGTGTTGTTGTTGTGTAACACCTGTGTGTAGGTGTACGAGTTGTTGTTGTGTAACACCTTTGTGTAGGTGTACGTGTTGTTGTTGTGTAACACCTGTGTGTAGGTGTTGTTGTTGTGTAACACCTGTGTGTAGGTGTACGTGTTGTTGTTGTGTAACACCTGTGTGTAGGTGTTGTTGTTGTGTAACACCTGTGTGTTTGTGTACGTGTTATTGTTGTGTAACACCTGTGTGTAGGTGTTGTTGTTGTGTAACACCTGTGTGTTTGTGTACGTGTTGTTGTTGTGTAACACCTGTGTGTAGGTGTTGTTGTTGTGTAACACCTGTGTGTTTGTGTACGTGTTGTTGTTGTGTAACACCTGTGTGTTTGTGTACGTGTTGTTGTTGTGTAACACCTGTGTGTAGGTGTTGTTGTTGTGTAACACCTGTGTGTAGGTGTACGTGTTGTTGTTGTGTAACACCTGTGTGTAGGTGTTGTTGTTGTGTAACACCTGTGTGTTTGTGTACGTGTTGTTGTTATGTGTAACACCTGTGTGTTTGTGTACGTGTTGTTGTTGTGTAACACCTGTGTGTAGGTGTACGTGTTGTTGTTGTGTAACACCTGTGTGTAGGTGTACGAGTTGTTGTGTAACACCTATGTTTGTGTAAGTGTTGTTGTTGTGTAACACCTGTGTGTAGGTGTTGTTGTTGTGTAACACCTGTGTTTGTGTACGTGTTGTTGTGTAACACCTGTGTGTTTGTGTACGTGTTATTGTTGTGTAACACCTGTGTGTAGGTGTTGTTGTTGTGTAACACCTGTGTGTACGTGTTGTTGTTGTGTAACACCTGTGTGTACGTGTTGTTGTTGTGTAACACCTGTGTGTTTGTGTACGTGTTGTTGTTGTGTAACACCTGTGTGTAGGTGTTGATGTTGTGTAACACCTGTGTGTAAGTGTTGTTGTGTAACACCTATGTTTGTGTACGTGTTGTTGTTGTGTAACACCTGTGTGTACGTGTTGTTGTTGTGTAACACCTGTGTGTAGGTGTAGTTGTTGTGTAACACTTGTGTGTTTGTGTACGTGTTGTTGTTGTGTAACACCTGTGTTTGTGTACGTTTTGTTGTTGTGTAACACCTGTGTGTAGGTGTTGTTGTTATGCAACACCTGTGTGTAAGTGTTGTTGTGTAACACCTATGTTTGTGTACGTGTTGTTGTGTAACACCTGTGTGTAGGTGTTGTTGTTATGTAACACCTGTGTGTAAGTGTTGTTGTGTAACACCTGTGTGTAGGTGTACGTGTTGTTGTTGTGTAACACCTGTGTGTAGGTGTACGTGTTGTTGTTGTGTAACACCTGTGTGTAGGTGTACGTGTTGTTGTTGTGTAACACCTGTGTGTAGGTGTACGTGTTGTTGTTGTGTAACACCTGTGTGTAGGTGTACGTGTTGTTGTTGTGTAACACCTGTGTGTAGGTGTACGTGTTGTTGTTGTGTAACACCTGTGTGTTTGTGTACGTGTTATTGTTGTGTAACACCTGTGTGTAGGTGTTTTTGTTGTGTAACACCTGTGTGTTTGTGTACGTGTTGTTGTTGTGTAACACCTGTGTGTTTGTGTACGTGTTGTTGTTGTGTAACACCTGTGTGTAGGTGTACGTGTTGTTGTTGTGTAACACCTGTGTGTAGGTGTTGTTGTTGTTGTGTAACACCGTGTGTTTGTGTACGTGTTATTGTTGTGTAACACCTGTGTGTAGGTGTACGTGTTGTTGTGTAGCACCTGTGTGTTTGTGTATGTGTTGTTGTTGTGTAACACCTGTGTGTAGGTGTTGTTGTTGTGTAACACCTGTGTGTTTGTGTACGTGTTGTTGTTGTGTAACACCGGTGTGTAGGTGTTGTTGTTGTGTAACACCTGTGTGTTTGTGTTGTTGTTGTGTAACACCTGTGTGTTTGTGTACGTGTTGTTGTTGTGTAACACCTGTGTGTAGGTGTACGTGTTGTTGTTGTGTAACACCTGTGTGTAGGTGTTGTTGTTGTGTAACACCTGTGTTTGTGTACATCTTGTTGTGTAACACCTGTGTGTTTGTGTACGTGTTATTGTTGTGTAACACCTGTGTGTAGGTGTTGTTGTTGTGTAACACCTGTTTGTAGGTGTTGTTGTTGTGTAACACCTGTGTGTAGGTGTTGTTGTTGTGTAACACCTGTGTGTTTGTGTAAGTGTTGTTGTGTAACACCTGTGTGTTTGTGTACGTGTTGTTGTTGTTGTGTAACACCTGTGTGTACGTGTTGTTGTTGAGTAACACCTGTGTGTAGGTGTAGTTGTTGTGTAACACCTGTGTGTTTGTGTACGTGTTGTTGTTGTGTAACACCTGTGTTTGTGTACGTTTTGTTGTTGTGTAACACCTGTGTGTAGGTGTTGTTGTCATGTAACACCTGTGTGTAAGTGTTGTTGTGTAACACCTATGTTTGTGTACGTGTTGTTGTTGTGTAACACCTGTGTGTTTGTGTACGTGTTGCTGTTGTGTAACACCTGTGTGTAGGTGTACGTGTTGTTGTTGTGTAACACCTGTGTGTAGGTGTTGTTGTGTAACACCTGTGTGTTTGTGTAAGTGTTGTTATGTAACACCTGTGTGTAGGTGTTGTTGTTGTGTAACACCTGTGTGTTTGTGTACGTGTTGTTGTTGTGTAACACCTGTGTGTAGGTGTTGTTGTTGTGTAACACCTGTGTGTAGGTGTTGTTGTGTAACACCTGTGTGTTTGTGTAAGTGTTGTTGTGTAACACCTGTGTGTTTGTGTACGTGTTGTTGTTGTGTAACACCTGTGTGTAGGTGTTGATGTTGTGTAACACCTATGTTTGTGTACGTGTTGTTGTTGTGTAACACCTGTGTGTACGTGTTGTTGTTGTGTAACACCTGTGTGTAGGTGTAGTTGTTGTGTAACACCTGTGCGTTTGTGTACGTGTTGTTGTTGTGTAACACCTGTGTTTGTCTACGTTTTGTTGTTGTGTAACACCTGTGTGTAGTCGTTGTTGTTATGTAACACCTGTGTGTAAGTGTTGTTGTGTAACACCTATGTTTGTGTACGTGTTGTTGTTGTATAACACCTGTGTGTAGGTGTTGTTGTTGTGTAACACCTGTGTTTGTGTACGTGCTGTTGTGTAACACCTGTGTTTGTGTACGTTTTGTTGTTGTGTAACACCTGTGTGTAGGTGTTGTTGTCTTGTAACACCTGTGTGTAAGTGTTGTTGTGTAACACCTATGTTTGTGTACGTGTTGTTGTTGTGTAACACCTGTGTGTTTGTGTACGTGTTGCTGTTGTGTAACACCTGTGTGTAGGTGTACGTGTTGTTGTTGTGTAACACCTGTGTGTAGGTGTTGTTGTGTAACACCTGTGTGTTTGTGTAAGTGTTGTTGTGTAACACCTGTGTGTAGGTGTTGTTGTTGTGTAACACCTGTGTGTTTGTGTACGTGTTGTTGTTGTGTAACACCTGTGTGTAGGTGTTGTTGTTGTTGTGTAACACCTGTGTGTTTGTGTTTGTGTTGTTGTGTAACACCTGTGTGTTTGTGTACGTGTTATTGTTGTGTAACACCTGTGTGTAGGTGTTGTTGTTGTGTAACACCTGTGTGTAGGTGTTGTTGTGTAACACCTGTGTGTTTGTGTAAGTGTTGTTGTGTAACACCTGTGTGTTTGTGTACGTGTTGTTCTTGTGTAACACCTGTGTGTAGGTGTTGATGTTGTGTAACACCTGTGTGTAAGTGTTGTTGTGTAACACCTATGTTTGTGTACGTGTTGTTGTTGTGTAACACCTGTGTGTACGTGTTGTTGTTGTGTAACACCTGTGTGTAGGTGTAGTTGTTGTGTAACACCTGTGCGTTTGTGTACGTGTTGTTGTTGTGTAACACCTGTGTTTGTCTACGTTTTGTTGTTGTGTAACACCTGTGTGTAGGCGTTGTTGTTATGTAACACCTGTGTGTAAGTGTTGTTGTGTAACACCTATGTTTGTGTACGTGTTGTTGTTGTATAACACCTGTGCGTAGGTGTTGTTGTTGTGTAACACCTGTGTTTGTGTACGTGCTGTTGTGTAACACCTGTGTTTGTGTACGTGCTGTTGTGTAACACCTGTGTGTTTGTGTACGTGTTGTTGTTCATGTAGATAGATTTTCGCAATTGCCATCACGGCTTGCTAGATGACATGAGCCTTCACGCGGCCCGCTGCCTTGGTTGAGAAATCACGACTCATACCGTCATGATCTCGGCAACCGAACATCGACCAACAACTCAATGTCAGCGTCATCATCATCATCAGCCACACTCAATCCACTGCTGGATGAAGACCTCCCGAAGCTGCCGCAACCTCTCCCGATCCCGCGATGCAACGATTCCTCCAGCCCCTGTGCACGAACTCTTTCCGTCGCTCGCTCGCTGTCTGTGGATGTATGTGCCGTATGTTGAACTTCTTTCGCACCGTACGTAGCCCCGAAAGCTCAGTCTCGCGGTGGTGACCGCGCGCCCACGCTTCGTCGCCTGTGGCGAAGCTCTGAAGTAAAACTTGGATACTGCACCCTTAACCACACCGAATCTATTTGTAACTACTGTATATTTTTTATTTGATCAAGTAGACCCCACTGAGATATATTGCTATTTTCGCATAAGCAACCTGGCTTATCACGTGGACATGTATAGCAGCAGCCAAATACTCTAAACGCGTGGCGATGTTGATTCTAAATGTGGAGGGGAAAACCGGAGGATCCGGGGAAAAATCCACGCGACCACAGGGAGAGAGAGACCTGTAAACTCCAAATATACAGCAGTAGCAGCAGCAGGCGTCAGGGTCGGGATCGAACCCACGACCTCCTGCACAGCAGGCGAGGTAGTTAACATCTCGCCGATCGACCAACAGCGCTCAATTACCTTGCGCTACAGGCCATTACTCGAAACGTCGCCGATTATGTATTTAGACTTTGAAGGCCGCAGTATTATCGACGAACGTGTTGAGTTTCTTAGTGCCCCCCCCACTGTGCTCTACCAAGGGGTAGCGTTCCCGTGCATCCTGCTGGCTGGGCGGAGTCGCCGGCGGCGGCATTTTCGCACCGGTGAACCTCTGGAGTCAAATCCCAGCATCCCGCGTGCCACCGCTCGTGGTCACTGAGACGCACCCCTGCGCGGCCGCACCGTGCGAGAGAAGGGCGGTCAAGAGGGTGGGGGAGGGGGGTGTCAGCAGTACTCAGTGCCCTGAGGAAGCCATCGCTCGTGTGAGCCCCCCCCCCAGCTTGAAGCCCACGGTGGCTAGGAACGCAACGCTCTCGTGACGGGCACCGCGTCCCACGTGGCTTTGGGACAGCTGCCCCCGCTGTGCGGTGACTTAACTCAGATGAGCGCGGTTGTCTCCGTACGATGCGAAAGACGTTCGACACAATGTCAACACAGCCGCCGTTCGCCACTAAGGAACGGCGACGTCGCCACGGCCGCCCGTGGCAGGCTAGGTGCACCTTGAGGTGCACCTCGACATACAAAGATCCCACGTATAGTCTGTTGGGGCAAGTGCTGTTAGCGCGCACCTATGAAGGCCAGAACGGCGCACGTGGGGGTGAGTGGCCAGCACCACGCCCGGCCGCCTTTGTCTCCCCAGTGGCGATGTTTTTACGCACCGCACCAGGTACTCATTTGAGGCTGAGTCGACCTAGGGGAGGCCCAGGCCCGGTTCAGATAATCGTCACCGGTGTTGGCCGCGAGCGGGATTCGAATTCGCGGTCGCCAGGTTCGTAGCGCAGCGTAGCGCTAACCGCTACACCACCGCTCCTCCCTTCGACATACACGCACGCACGCACGTGCGTACGGACACGCAGATCCCGCAGGGGGACGCGAAACCAGGGGGTGGTCTCCCCCTCGGTACCGACGATGCCAACGAGCGTCAACACTCACTTCGAGTGCACACAGATCTCACTGCGACTGCCTCCGTGTTTCCACTCGTTGGCCTATCGCGATCGTCTGTGGTGGCTTATCACGGTGGCAGATAAGCAGATTACAAACATGTGTCAGATTAAATGCCGGTGTAATCAGCAGGAGAGCATCTGTTCGTGCGTTACCTTCGATTTTTAGTTTATTTTATCCAAAGGCACTTTTGTTTAAACATCTGTCACCACCTCAGTGTTTGCCGTGGCACACAAACGCGCGTGCCACGTGCGTACGCTCAGCGCTCAGTATTCAGTGCTCGGGACTGAATGCATTAAACTATTAAAACTAAACAATGTTTAATAATAGGGGGTTTCCCCTTTTTTCTGGCAACAAAACTAAAACCTTTTTTTTTTACAAAGATTCATGTCTGCATTAACCGCAATACCTGCAGTCAAAATGCAAACAAAAACATACTATGATAATATATGCATTGTCTTCTTGGTTCTTTCGGTAAAGTCACGTAGAATGGAAATAAAATAATACAAATAAAACGTAATAAAATAAAATTCTCACGACGTTTCGGCCACAACACAAGTAGCCTTCTTCAGGTGAATGAGCAGGACTGTCCAGAAGACAGCGCTTTGGTTTCAAGGACAATATGTGTAGTGTTGTAAGGACGAGCAGACTTCTTATGGAGGCACACTCTGTTTATTGTATTATTTCCTTATACAATGCTTAACACACACAGAGGGATATTCGGTCCCCTCACCCGATACCCTAGGGAGGTACAGCCTCCGGACTTGGCGGGACTCACACGTCTACCGCTAACCTCCTTGATACCTAAGGAGGTACAACCTCCGGACTTGGCGGGACTCACACGTCTACCGCTATCCTAGTCCTCCGGCTAGGACCTAGGGGAGGCTATCTGACCCACCGCTGGCCCGGTGGGTCCTGACCACTGGGTATGCCGAGCCTTAGCCCTTAGAAGGGCTGAAAGGCTGGTCCAGGGTCCTAGCTAGGCTTCAGCCCAGTCTTCTGTCTTCGTGCAGGGAGAGAACTCCTCGAGGTCCGTTGGGTCACCCGTCTTATACCCCTTCGTGGCCAGGTAGAACCAATCATACATTCCCACGTGGAACCGTCTGATTGGTTCGCACCAAACCCTGGCCACGATCCGTTTCACCTCAACTGACCCCAACCGTTGTACCCAGGGGTAATGCTGCACCGCCCTGGTGGCAACGCGGGTTACGCAACAGCGCGTAGTTAACACCTCTACATATGTATTGTCTTTGAAACTGATTGGTCCATACCAAGGGACGGCTTTCTTTTGAGCCTCGACCCAATTGGTGCTCGACCAGATGACGCCAAAAGGCGTACGTACACATTTTGGCATATATTATCATAGTATGTTTTTGTTTGCATTTTGACTGCAGGTTTTGTGGTTAATGCAGACATGAATCTTTGTAAAAAAAGGTTTCAGTTTTGTTGCCAGAAAAAAGGGGAAAAACCCTATTATTACATTTTTGTATTGGCAAAGGAGGTCTAATGATGTAAATGTTTAATAACATTATTATTATACCAGGTAAGGTCCACTGAACTATGTAGCTCCTTTTCAGAAGCGACCTGGCCACACGTGAAACCTAAACGAAGTGGCTTATCACGTGGACATTTATAGCAGCCAAATACTCTAAACGCGTGTTTCTAAATGTGGAGGGGAAAACCGCAGGACCTGGAGAAAAATACACACAACCACAGAGAGGCAGAGACATCGCAAACTCCAAATATACAGCAGGGATTAAGGGTCGGGATCGAACCCACGGCCTCCTGTGTACCCGGCGAGCTAGTTAACATTTCCTAGCCACCGTGATGATGATGAGAGAGACACACACACACAAACTCCAAATATACATCAGGGGTCAGGGTCGGGATTGAACCCACAACCTCCTGTATACCCGGCGAGGTAGTTAACATCTCCTAGCCACCACGGCGCTCGCAGTCGCCCGCGTGTGTGGCTGTTTGTAAGCTATCTTTGCGTATGCATGCGCGCAACCGGCACAGCGCAGGTGTGAAGCCAAAGTCAAAGAGCACGGCGCCGCTATGAATGTCATTTCAAGGGGGCTCAGATAAACAAAAAAGATAAAAGTGCAGGCGCATTGCATGGGAACATCGCTCCAAAGGTTGAGGTCATTCGAGCCGTGGATTCTCGCGCATTGTGCCCCTGTTTTGTATTCTGATGCAGCTCGGATGAAATGACCTCCCCCCCTCAGGCGATTCCATTTTCTGTTTCTTTTGCCTCTGAAGTAGGAGCGCGCTCATCGTTTGGAGCTCCGTTCGCGCGCGCTTAGCATCCACGCGTGCACGTCAATGACGCGTGCACACGTGCACGCGCATACGCGCGCATGAACGCGTGAGCATCTGCGCGAGCGTAGGGCCGGAGTAGAGCTGGGACGATTACGCCAATTAATCGAGAATAAAATAGCAAATCGGATTCTTCATTTTGCCGTCCGCTATTTTGGGGCCCCGTTAAATATGACTGCCGCTTCCCACATCCTGCCTCCCGAAGGCAGGAAACCCCCTGGCACGCCATGCCCAACGCGGCTGATGATTCCGGTGACGTCACCGTGCCCCGTTGCACCACCTCCCGTCCAGCGACACGCGTGGGAGAACGGGTGAAACTTCCGCCCTTCCCCGCGCTGACCACAACTATTTTCGTCTTGTCCGAATGAGCCGATTCATCGAACCGATAATCGACAGAGTTATTGATAACTCGATTGGCCGTAGAGACGGGCGCTAGGCTGGAGTTTGGTTCAGCTCCAGCGGATGATTTGGCCCCGTGGAGGTTGTTGTTGCTGTTGTTGTTGCTGCTGCTGTGGAGGATTGCGGCGTGCGCGAGGACACTTTGCACTCCCGCGGTCCCTCGTCTCGACATCACACGCGAGACCCTCGTTGATCTGCGCCTCTACATCTGACTCGTAGATTATTATTTTATTTTTGATCGAATACATTTTGGACGCGGTGAAAATGGGAAAAAAAACAACAGCGGCAACAACAAAGTCGGCACGAGTGAGAGTGCTTTTGTTGTTGTTGTTGTTGTCGCGGTTGTTGTGGTTGTTGTCGGTGAGTGCGAGCGATGAAGGAGATCTCTTCTCCGAGGGGGAGTCGTTGGGGGTGGCGATGAAAGCCGTGCGCCGGCTGAGAGAGGCTCCTGCTCTGATGATCACCAGGGCACCAGGGACGCCCATGGCGGCTCGGAGATGTCAACTACCTCGCCTGGTGTGCAGGAGGCCGTCGGTTCGATCCCGACCCTGACACCAGCTGTATATTTGGAGTTTGTGTCTCTTTCTCATCATCATCACGGTGCCTAGGAGATGTCAACTACCTCGCCTGGTATGCAGGAGGCCGTCGGTTCGATCCCGACCCTGACACCAGCTGTATATTTGGAGTTTGTGTCTTTTTCTCATCATCATCACGGTGCCTAGGAGATATCACCTACCTTGCCTGGTATACAGGATGTCGTGGGTTCGATCCCGACCCTGACACCAGCTGTGTCTCTTTCTCTCTCCCCGTGTTCGCATTGATTTTTTCCGAGTCCTTCAATTTTCCTCTCCACATTGAGAATCAACATCCACGCGTTTAGAGTATCTGACTGCTCTACACTTCGACATGCCAAGCCACTGCGTTGAGCTATCAATCGTGGCCAGGTCGCTTCTTCTTATGCAGCTCGGTAGGCCCATACCTGGTAAACTTAAACATCGTTTAGTTTTAGTTTACCAGGGCACACGCGTTAGTTTATTTATTTATGTTGTGGCACCGCACAAGGTGAACACACAAAACAAAAACCACGCTCACCACGTCGCTGGGAGGTTGGGGCGGTGTCACGGCTCGAGACATTCAGCCACAGCGACGATTGCCGGAGACTCTGCGACAATCATCTCGGAGAGAGAGGGGGGGGTGGGCAAGCCTTCCTTGGGAGCTGTCATCGTTAGCCGCGCGGCCTCGCTCGTGGCAAGCCCCTGGCAGGCGATCGCGGGTCATCAACAGGAAACCCGTTACGGGCTGCTTATTCTCTACAAGCGAGGTCATCAATAATGGCATCGATGCCGTCAGACGTAAAAGATTCAGAGAGGGTGGAAAGGAAAGGCAGGGAAAACCAACTTAACTCGTTCGGCGACGTGGACGCGAACTCGGGGCCGGAGGAGATTTTCCCTCCGTCGAAAGCGACGCCACTGCCGCCGCTCCAGCGGGCTTCGTCTCGTTTATTCCGCGGAGTTTAAATCAGCGGGCCGCAGGTAACGACGACCAGCCCCCCCCCCCCACGCCGTATCACCTGCTCGGTGGTGGCAGCGAAAGCGCGAAACGACGCTGGTGGATTAATGGGTTAAAAAAGAAATGCATAAAAACCCTTTGTGATTGACGCTCCGATGACAGCTCCTTTGTCATGCCGCTGCGGTCGATACGGCGGGATGATGGGGGAGGGGTGCGGGGGGGGGCTGCGTTGTGCTCGCGAGCTTACTGAGGAGCAATCGATGTTTGCCCGTGGAGCTGACTCTCGCGATTAATCACGGTGCGCAAGGGGGCACGTCTGCTGCGGGATCACGCGTGGTTAATTGTAGCGAATTTCGGTCTTTGGCAGCGGTCAACTTCTTATTCGGTGACGTCACGCCCCCCCCCGCCCCCACGCCCCCCCACTCGGATTGGGAATCGATGCAGCGCGGCGTTCTTCCACCGTCGGAGTGGCTTCTTCTCATCGGCGTCGCATGCCCCGGGGGCTCAGCGGACTCACGGCGAGAGACGCCTGCGGGGCAGCAAGCAAACGAAACAACAAAAACGACGCCCACGGTCGAGACGCCACTCGGCGCTCGCAAAGTGAAAAAAATAATCGCGCGACGTTTCTCGTTTTTTGTTTTTGTTTGGGCGGAACGCTGCCACTGGCGTCTTTAACCCGTGACATCGCATGCGACATTGGCTCTACACCCCTCGGGTTACCGTCTCTCTCTCTTTAGTTATTGCCTGGGCTTTTCATGGAGAGAGACATTTCGTTTTATATTTGATTTTATTATCTACTGCAGCCCTGACGCATTACTTGATATGATAAAATAAAATAGTTAATTTAACAAACGAGGTCTTGAGAAACAATACCTTCACGTTGAAGATGCCGCCACGGAGTGATTCGCATTGAATCTGCGTGTTAGGCCACGCACGTCATGATCTGATCGAATGTGCGTCGTTAAGACCCTCCACCACCCGACACGGACAAATAATGTAACGGTCACGTGTACAAGCGTTTGACTACGCAAAGGGGAATTCCCACAGCCAAATTCAGCAGTTTGAAACGCGGTGTTTCGTGTGCAACTGCGTCAAACACCATCAGGACGTGATCCAGGAGGTCACTCGCACAATGCAGGAAGTCAAAGAAGCGTCTCTAATCATCTCACTGCCGCCGAATCTGGCCGTGGGAATCGCTCTGCGGCTCACCCGATGTCAACTCTCCCGATGTGCTGGGCCCCGGAGAGACGTTGAGAGATTGACAATGTGGGTGGTGAGGATCGTAATAATAATAATAATGCACGACGCACAGCCGAAACACGCATTTCGCGGGGTGTACGTTTAGACGTCTAGCTTGCACCAACAACATCGAGGTTCACAATGGGTGCACTTTGAGTTAGATCGTCGTGTCGATAGAATGTGTTTAAGTCAAGCTGAGCTTAGTTAAACACCTCATGATGCTGGTTATAATCTCCAGCGAAACATATTAACACGCCGCGCAGCGAGGCGCTTCCACTGTCTTCTTCAAAATGTTGTTTTCTTTTCAAAATTCCTCCGGTTTTGCTGATAAAAACCAAAATCAATTAGCCCCATGGCTTGCCAACTTGAATTTATTGTCCCTGTGGGCTCGTGGAGGGCGAGAGATTGTGTGACATTGCACCAACAGCGACAATCTCCCCCAAAATAAACGAAACACGAATTATCTCTTGGCGTGCCTCTTGCTCACCGTCCAATTGGCATTGTGATACGGCGGCTGTTGTTGCTGCTGTTGTTGTTGTTATTTTTTATCGCTTGAAACATTCATCGACTGTCAATTGTTGCAGAGTCGCACCTCACGCCAATTCAGAGATTCCCTCACGCGATGGTGGGGACTGTTGCGCCGAGCGGAGCTCGCTTACAGCGGCCTCAACATCCACAGCTCTCGTCGATCAACCACGGAAACCGCGCCCCTCCGTCGCCTCTCCGCAAAGTGACTGCAAAGTTGACCCCGGAGTTGACCCCGGAGTTGACCAAGTCTGCCGACAGCCACTTGGAGTAACGACTCGGAGTTGACCTCGGAGTTGACCTCGGAGTTGACCCCGGAGTTGACCAAGTCTGCCGACAGCCACTCGGAGTGATGACTCGGAGTTGACCTCGGAGTTGACCTCGGAGTTGACCCCGGAGTTGACCAAGTCTGCCGACAGCCACTCGGCAGTGCTCAGAGCGGTGCTGTCGAGGGTTGCTCGGCTCTCGGTAACGGATGACGACAACTTGACACTTGTGACCCAGCGTCGCGCAGTGTTCGCTCGCTCTGGTACAGGGAGAGAGAGACGGCGACTCAGAGGCGCCAGGAGCAGGAAGGAGGAGGGGGTAAGAGGAGGGGGTAGGAGGAGGGGGTAGGACGAGGGGGTAGGAGGAGGGGGTAGGACGAGGGGGTAGGAGGAGGGGGTAGGACGAGGGGGTAGGAGGAGGGGGTAGGAGGAGGAGACAGGAGGAGGGGGTAGGAGGAGGGGGTAGGACGAGGGGGTAGGAGGAGGGGGTAGGAGGAGGAGGTAGGAGGAGGGGGTAGGAGGAGGAGACAGGAGGAGGGGGTAGGAGGAGGAGGTAGGAGGAGGGGGTAGGAGGAGGAGGTAGGAGGAGGGGGTAGGAGGAGGGGGTAGGAGGAGGAGGTAGGAGGAGGGGGTACCACGGGGAGTGCTCCTCACGAGTGCGCACAGTGTCGGGGTATAGAAGTGGTGATTGATGCCGCGGGGCGTGGGGGCGTGGGAGGCAGAACTCGCGCAGGCCGCGTCGCTCCAGCTTGGGACGCGCGGTGGCGCGGGGACAGTCCCCTCCTGACGGGAGAGCGTGGGGGGGAGCAAGGGGGGAGCTTTTCCTCTGGCAGCGGGCGGGGCGAGACGGAGCAGCAGCTCAGGCGACATTCACCACCAGCAGCTCAGGCGACATTCACCACCAGCAGCTCAGGCAACATTCACCACCAGCAGCTCAGGCGACATTCACCACCAGCACGAGGCCGACATTCACCACCGGCAGCTCAGGCGACATTCACCACCAGCAGCTCAGGCGACATTCACCACCAGCAGCTCAGGCAACATTCACCACCAGCAGCTCAGGCAACATTCACCACCAGCAGCTCAGGCGACATTCACCACCAGCAGCTCAGGCGACATTCACCACCAGCACGAGGCCGACATTCACCATCAGCACGAGGCCGACATTCACCACTGGCACGAGGCCGACATTCACCACCAGCAGCTCAGGCGACATTCACCACCAGCAGCTCAGGCGACATTCACCACCAGCAGCTCAGGTTACATTCACCACCAGCACGAGGCCGACATTCACCACCAGCACGAGGCCGACATTCACCACTGGCACGAGGCCGACATTCACCACCAGCAGCTCAGGCGACATTCACCACCAGCAGCTCAGGCGATATTCACCACCAGCAGCTCAGGCGACATTCACCACCAGCACGAGGCCGACATTCACCACCAGCACGAGGCCGACATTCACCACCAGCACGAGGCCGACATTCACCACCAGCACGAGGCCGACATTCACCACCAGCAGCTCAGGCGACATTCACCACCAGCAGCTCAGGCGACATTCACCACCAGCACGAGGCCGACATTCACCACCAGCACAAGGCCGACATTCACCACTGGCACGAGGCCGACATTCACCACCAGCAGCTCAGGCGATATTCACCACCAGCAGCTCAGGCGACATTCACCACCAGCACGAGGCCGACATTCACCACCAGCACGAGGCCGACATTCACCACTGGCACGAGGCCGACATTCACCACCAGCAGCTCAGGCGATATTCACCACCAGCAGCTCAGGCGACATTCACCACCAGCACGAGGCCGACATTCACCACCAGCACGAGGCCGACATTCACCACCAGCACGAGGCCGACATTCACCACCAGCACGAGGCCGACATTCACCACCAGCACGAGGCCGACATTCACCACCAGCACGAGGCCGACATTCACCACCGGCACGAGGCCGACATTCACCACCAGCACGAGGCCGACATTCACCACCGGCACGAGGCCGACATTCACCACCGGCACGAGGCCGACATTCACCACCAGCACGAGGCCGACATTCACCACCAGCACGAGGCCGACATTCACCACCAGCACGAGGCCGACATTCACCACCAGCACGAGGCCGACATTCACCACCAGCACGAGGCCGACATTCACCACCAGCACGAGGCCGACATTCACCACCAGCACGAGGCCGACATTCACCACCAGCACGAGGCCGACATTCACCACCAGCACGAGGCCGACATTCACCACCAGCACGAGGCCGACATTCACCACCAGCACGAGGTCGACATTCACCACCAGCACGAGGCCGACGTCGTCTCTCGCCCCTGCGGCACGCTCCAGGCACACTCGGTGATGCCGTGGTGGGGCTCTCTGCACGAGGGCTTCGCTTGGTGCGGGGCGGGGGGGGGAATTAAATGGGCAGGGAAAGGAGGTAATTGCCGGCGTTCGGTTTAAATGTTTATTTTTCAGAATATATTTCCTCTAATGCGACTGCCGGCTTCTCCGCGTGCCCGAGACGGCGCGGTGTGCGGGGCCCTCGAGGCTGCTGCTGCTGCTGCTGCGCGGTGCGGCACTGGCGAGCTGGGGTCAGCGGCCAGACGCGAGAGGCCTCTGCGTTCTCAACAAATAATTATAATCATCATTATTACGACGATAACCGCGACGAGCCCTCGCTTCGAATTCATGGCCGGCGCGCTCTCTTGCGTTTCGCTGAACGCGGCGCGGAATTAAAGTCAAAAGACCAGGTCCCCCCACCCCCCCCCCAAAAAAAAAATCCCATTACGGATTAAATATTCACAACTCGCATCGCCCCTTCCGTCGACACGTGCGGCATTCCGCGCCCTCGCGACGCACGACGTCGCGCAATCTGCGCGCCTCTCCGTGCTGGCCGACAAGGGCCGTTGATGCACAGCCCCGGGAGACGGCTACCTCGGGGGTGTCGCCGTAGTGGTGGAGGTCGTGGCGGTCACGACCCCGAGTGCTCCACTCCCTGCGCGATTCATCCAGCGCGGCATGGACGCAGTCAGAGCGCGAGGGGGCTCCTCCCCCTCCTCATTCCCGCCTCCCCATCCTCCTCCTCCTCTCCATCCTCCTCCTCCTCTCCATCCTCCTCCTCTCCATCCTCCTCCTCTCCATCCTCCTCCTCTCCATCCTCCTCCTCTCCATCCTCCTCCTCTCCATCCTCCTCCTCTCCATCCTCCTCCTCCCCATCCTCCTCCTCTCCATCCTCCTCCTCCCCATCCTCCTCCTCTCCATCCTCCTCCTCTCCATCCTCCTCCTCTCCATCCTCCTCCTCTCCATCCTCCTCCTCTCCATCCTCCTCCTCCCCATCCTCCTCCTCTCCATCCTCCTCCTCCCCATCCTCCTCCTCTCCATCCTCCTCTTCTCCATCCTCCTCCCCATCCTCCTCCTCTCCATCCTCCTCCTCTCCATCCTCCTCCTCTCCATCCTCCCCCTCCTCCTCCCCCACTCCTCCGACGAGAGTCATGTCTGTCTGATTGACTACCACCAGTGTTGCATGAAAAGCATTGTCTATTGCATTGCTCAGCTTTACTCCATTTGACCTATTGGTGTGATGTCGCGCGATGAAATTCCGCCCATTCGGAACACTCCGAGTCCAGTGCATCGCCACGTGGCTGAGAACGGCCCGTAGACTGAGATGTCACAGAACTACGTCTGAGATCCCTTCAAGTGAGCTCGTGTCTACACTGCGTTCTTCCACGTGCCTCGCCGGAGAGGAAATATTCGCTGTATCGCAGTCTACGTGAAATGTTATATCATAGTTACCAGACCTGGATTTCTACGGTAAATTGAGTGGGAAAAATATATTTTTTAAACTTTTTTAAAAAAAACACGCTTTAATGAAATGTACCGTACTAGTCATGGAAGAGCTCCACGACTCCAAGAAGTGGCCTCGAAGCTTGCCATAACGTAAGGGACCGTGGTGATTTACAGCCAACGCCAGTTGAGCGTGGACAATTAGACCCATCAGCATGACATAAGTATACCAAGTTTGCAGTCGATACCACATTGGGAAGTGGGTTACAATTTAGTTACAAGATTTGAGGATACAACGACAACAACAGACAGAGTGAGTTAATAGAAAGCGTGTAATAAATAAAGAGAGTAATTGAACCTGATTGTGTGTGTAGTCGTTGGTGACCAGGCTGTCAACGTTAGCTTGTCACAATTGAGAAGGGAGTTGAATTGAGGGTGGCGGCATAGAGCCAAATACCTCACATGAGGGCGGCACAATCCTCTGACCTCTGCGCCACAGACAGCACAGACACCTCACCGATGCTTTACAAGTTAAACCACTTAGAACATTTACGTATCCTGGATGAATCAGATGGGCTATGAAGCTCTTTTTTCACAGATGGTTCAGAACAGAACCACGGAACGTGTCACGACTCAAAACCCGAATCACAAACACGAAGGAGGAGGCATCATCATCAGCAGCATTATCAGCATTATCATCAGCATCATCAGCATCATCATCAGCATCATCATCACAGCAGCGACGACTTCCCCACTCCGCCACTCCTGACGCAATCAGCCGACTCATCCACCTCGACGTAGAGTCGCGGCTGTTGTTCTGCGTCATCCCGCGCCTCCCATCAGCGCGGTTGGCTACGTACGGTGCGAAGGAAGTTCAATCTACAGACACACATCGTCACCCACGCGAAGTAGAAGAAGAAGAAGACCGCAGCACAGCGTATAGATGACGTTCGGAAGGAATAATTTCCGGACTTTGTTGTAGGGTGACTTCATCGATTCGTGCGGGGGCGCGGTGCCCTGCGCGACTCTTCCCAATCCTCCTCCTCGTCACCCTCCTCCTTTTCCCGTCCCTCGCTCTCCGACGACAACCCTCGGCAGTGGTCCAACAAAAGCCCCTGTGGTTGGGTCAATGCGTTTCATTCAATACTGCAACACAACATTGATGCCTGGCAGCGGTACTTTGTTTAATAGTTTGTTGTTTTTAAAGAGGAGACGCAAGCCATTTATACACATTAACCGCAGCGTTCAATTAATGCGCCGTGTTGATTTGGCCCACTGGGTTCCGTATGTAAGTGATCTAAAATGAGCACGTCTGTCACCTAACAAAGAACTGTTTCGGGTGCTTTCGCCGCGGTTGGATAGAGGGGCAGAGTGCGAGCAACTCGGCCGCTGCGAGACGCCGCGGACCGCGTTCATAGAGTGAACAGGGAGGGGTGTCGCCAAGACGCCGCGGTCTCGCGTGAGCCCCGCGGCGCCGGTTCGAGTCCCGACCGCAGTGTGACGCCGAGCGGGCGGTGAGAAGTCACAACGGGCCCAGGGACGCTGAGCAGCGCGGTGAAGTATGGAGAAGGAACGGGGGGGGGGGAGGGCTTGCTCCATCCACTCCACTCCGCGCATCGACCCGGTATTGGAAACTCATTTCTCCAGAGCTGCTTTTTGTTCTTAGCGTTCGGTTTGTTGTCCTTCCCACGCATCTTACATACGGTGCGAAAGAAGTTCAACATACGTACAAACAAAGACAAAGATCCCCCCGTATAGCCTCGACAGACTGTTGGGGCAAGTGCTGTTAGCGAGTAGCACCTATGAAGGCCGGAACGGTACAAGAGGGGGGGTGAGTGGCCAACACCACGCCCGACCGCCTTTGTCTCCCCAGTGGCGATGTTTACACACCGCGCCAGGTACTCATTGGAGGCTGAGTCGACCTAGGGGAGGCCAGATGTATCCATTCAAATAGTCGCGGGAATTGAACTATGGTGGCCGGGTTTGTAGCGCAGCGTGCTAACCGCTACACCACCGCTCCCATACAGACATACAACATACATACAACATCTCTACGTGGTAGACGTGGCATGGGGGGGAGGCTTTCATCCAGCAGTGGATTGACAAAAGGGCTGCGCGTCTTGTGGTTCTTTACGTACGTCGACATATTTGGAACACGAGGCCCCTTTAGTTGACGCGCCGCAGGTGAGGAGTTCGTGAACGCGGCTTTCACTCCGCCCGCCACGAGGAACGAACCTCCCTAGCGAGCCGCTCGGCTCGTCCACTTGGTGGGTGGGTGGGGGGTGATTAATAAAGACATCTACCTCGCACAAATCCCCCATGCAGTATGGGTGGCATTCACCCAAAGAGGAGCAAAATCCATAATTTTACCAATTTTGAAAAAAAAATCCTTTTAAGTGCATCGGGCAGCAGTGCCGCGTGCAATGCGAGTAGTGCCGCCTGTAGCGAGTCGATTCGTCGTCTACCTTGACTCGTGAACGCATCCACAACCCTCGCATTGTATTCATCTTGTTGCCACGGAACGCGTCGTGTGAAGCGCATTTTTAAAGAGCGACCCAATGCGGAGTGACGCATCGAACATTGACAGCTCAGTTATTGAAGTTCTTGCACAATCCTCATGTTTTATTTACGTCGAGTGAATGTCTCGGCGTATCATGCATTAATAACTTCGAACTATTAATAGAATGCCAATTAAACACCGCTTATAAATTATTGCTACGCTCTGTTCATATTTAAATCTCAGACAGGCAGATATTAGTGTCTTTTATTACTGATAAAGTCGTTTATGCTAACGCAGAATTGAGCACTGGCTTGAGAAAAGAATCTGTAAGGCCAGAATCTAGGTTGGGTTTTTTACCGAGTGTCAGGTCTGTCATGAGCATTGGCTCCTGGTGGCTTTAGAGGGAGTGTCACCATCGCAGAGTAAAGAGTTTTTTTTAAACTTACCTACAGACCCATAGACTCACATAGAGACCCGCAGGCTTAGAGAGAAGCCCCATAGATTCACATAGAGACCCATAGCTCACATAAATGCCTATAGAATCAGAATATTTATTTATCCTGTAGGAATCCGATGAGCTATAAAGCTATTTTTCACAGATGTCCAGTAGGGGCGGGTAAGAACGCTACAACAACAAATAAGACAAAAATATGATCGCAGTGTAAAGTACAAGCAAAGTAAAAAAAATCACCCAAACACAAACAAATTAAACTAAACCATCCCCATCCTTCCAGGCAAAGCCCACTGAGGTATTAACTTATCTTACTGGTAGGAACCTCCTGGTTTCACCAGCCCACAGGGGATTCTTGTGTCCGTCCGTCCGTCGTGAATCCAAAAATGGGAGGGGTGGGGCTGGGTGGAGAGGGGAGGGTGGGGAGGGGCTGGGTGGGGAGGGTGGGGAGGGGAGGTGCTGGGTGGGGAGGGTGGGGAGGTGCTGAGTGGGGAGGGTGGGAGGGGCTGGGTGGGGAGGGTGGGGAGGGGCTGGGTGGGGGGTGGGAGGGGTGGGCCTGGATGGGGAGGGGCTGGTCACCCCGTGGTGACCTTATAAAACTCAATGTTTAACCTACTCACGCCGGCTTGTGCCCACCCTCACAGTCGGGCATATTTGCGCAATACACCACGCCGCCGTTGACCCTGGCCATTTACCGAGCAACCCAACGTTCCTACCAGCTCCCTCCGCAGGAATGTGTTTCAAAAGCGACCTGGCCACGAATGAAAGCTCAACAAAGTAGCGTACCATTGATCAGCCCCACAGGCTCAGATAGAGACCCACAGGCTCACACCGAGACTCTTAAATGTTCGGAGTGTGCAGTGTTGCATGCCACGCGGTCCACGCTTTGCACCATGATTCATCATTGTCCATCCGCACAAACGAAGTTGTGATGCGGTTCAAGACAGCCCGACACAGTTGGCGCTGAGCATGGTAGCAACAGCGGCAGCAGCAGCAGCAACAGCGGCAGCAGTAGCAACAGCGGCAGCAACAGCGGCAGCAACAGCAGCAGCAGCAGCAACAGCGGGAGCAGCGCTCCATCCGGGAAACCATCCTCAGTCCCGGGGGGAGCGTGGGGGCATAGGGGGGCATGGGGAGGGCATAGGGGGGCGTGGGGGGGGGGGGGCTGTCGGTGCCTCCCTGGAGTCCCCGAGCAGCCGGTGCCACCACCGTGCCAGGTGGCTCCCCTCCCAGACCGCGGCCGCGCCGGTCGAACCAATGCGGCGGTGCTCAGGAACGGTGGCCTCGGTGCAATAACGCGACACGTAGGAGGAGGAGAAGTGAAAGGGACAGGGCGTCCAAACAGGACGCAAGTCATTTATCAGCAATACGTGGGGAGGAGGGGGGGGTGTACTCTACGGTGGTGGGGCGGAGGGGGGGGGGGGCGGTGGCGCAGCGATGAGCGAGCTGCGCTTTCAGAATCAGAAGTTGATTATCCGAGTAAATATCCTACTCAGCGACGCGGCTCTTTTTTCAAGGGTAACTCGGCCAGCACTACGAACCTGGCATTCTCAAGTTGTATTCCCCGCCACGGCTAACATCCGTGCTGAGTGATATCTGAACCAGTCTCACACCCCCTCCCCCCGCATCCCACACCTCCCCTCCCTACTGGTTTCACCCACCCGACCAAAACCAGCGTGGTGAAGTATGGTCAATCAACCCCCTTCACCGACACGGCGTGGGGGAAGCCGTGACCCAGCAGTAGATTGACACAGGACTGTAGAGAGTTGTTATGGCATTCATCTGCATTCAATGAACACAATATCCTTGAGTAAAAAAAAGGAAAAAAAATCTGCAGCCAAAAAAGATCCATATAATAATAATGTTTTTCGCCACGGAGCTGAGACTAGAATTTCTAATTCAGATAAATATTTGGACTCCAAATTAATCAGTTAATCCCCTCTGCCCATGTTTGGTGATGGGGGCTGTGTGTGGAATGGGTGGCGACGTAGGGGTGGTGGTGGTGTGTGCGCGTGTGTGGTCTATTAAGAGTGTGTGAGCTTGATAAACCCAGCGCCTATTCATTTCCCCCATTCCACCCTGGAACCATCGCTCACGGCGCCTGGTTATCCGAGGTGCCCCCCCCCCCGTTGCACCCCCCCTTCCCCACCACCAACACCAAAACACCAATCCCCGCCATTCGCCACTAAGTGGCGGTGATGTCACCACGGCTCCTGTGCCAAGCCAGGTGCACTTTGAGGCCACCATGTGAAGTGTCGAAGGCTCGCCGACAGGAGGTCACGGGACAGACCCAGCAGGTGCCATGGGTCGAGTGACCGAGATGACCGGTAGATGCACCACCAGCGCAGCGCGTGATGTGACACTGAAGCCCAGCACGTGCTCTACGATGCGTCCGATACAACGCTGAAAACCGAGCCGACGAGGCTAAATTATTGTTTAAAGAGGAATTCCAGACTCCTATAATTCTGTAAAATATGTGTCCTTGAATTCGCGTCATTTCCGCTGTGTTATCGCGATGCCCTCCCTCCTTCCCTGCTGGACTCAACCTCTAATGAGCATGGTTGGCTATGTACGGTGCGAAGGAAGTTCAACACACACATACAAACAATCACCATGGTCGTGACGGAGCAAGCAGTGCGGTTTCGTGCAGCAGTGTGAGCTCATGATTGATCTTCTCCTCTCGCATAGCACTGGGTCTGTAACTCTCTCTCTCTGTCTCAGTGTCTGTGTTGAGCTTGGAAAGAGTTTCGGTGGCGCCTGGAGCCACGGGATGGGTTCCGTGTGTACCGCCTGTGCCGCGTGAGTGATGAGTTTCACTGCAGCGCACACGGCGACCCGTGATCGAACACAGCGGCCCAAAGACTTGCGTAGAGAACCACAGCTTCACACGGACACTCACATTCTTCATACAGCGGCCCACGTACGCTGCACCATAGTGAGTTAGACGTTCACGTTTCACAGCGTTATATTTACCACAGACGCCGGATAATAACACGAAATGACGTAAGAACGTTCATTGCCAATTTCTGAAGAGATTTTCTTTTTGTTTCCATCACCATTTTCAACATGAGCCATTAACTCTCCGCTGCAGGACGAAGGCCTCCCCACATCATTGCCGTCCCTCGGCATCTCGGGACACTGCAGTCCACCTCGCATCCTGCACACAAGCCGATCCGCGTGTTCCGCACTTGCAGTCGGGTAGCGCCTCTCAGGTCTGACGCTCCTTTGGCTGCCATTCCAGCACCAGTCTCGACCATCGCCCATTATCCCAATCTCGCCAAGACGTGCGCTGCCCACGCTCACTTCTCTGGACAGCCCCAGCCACCAATGATGCTGCTGCTGCTGATACTCCTGCTGTTATGGAGTGACACATGCTGCCAGCTATGGCTGCAAAGGTTATTCGTACATGTTATGTATATCGTTTATTGTTAGATTTGAATCACAGTTCTTATGATCACTGTTACATTGTTTTTAAAGCTTTATTTTGGTGATTTTGAAAACGTTTTGGTTTAGCCATGTGTGTTTGTTGTAGTACAGTTAGCCTGATAACTTTAATCTAAATTGTCTTATGGATGTTATTGTTTGACTTGCATCCCACTGGGATTTTTGCACACAGCGTTGATATAACGGTGTTTTCTCTGGAAGACTTTGCTGTTTTTTCCTGGATTTTTCTGTTGCGTGTAGTCACTTTAAGACGTTTCTTGTTCATGTTTTTGTTTGTTACGGTTGCACGCGAGTTGAGAGCCGCATGGCTCACAGGGTTATACCGAATACATGAAACTGAAAACTTAAAAAATGAATGCACAACCGCTCCCCTCGCGCCCCATCGCCTCAAGATTGGCGCTGCACTTCATTTGGATGGCATTCCACCTCTGGGAATCCAATCTCGGGTCGAGCATCACTCTCGTGTGGCAGAGCGGGCGAGGGAGTGCTGCCCTCTGCTGTGCGTGGGCCAGAGGTCACGTGAAGAAAGCCTCTTGGAGGCTGCTCTGTGATGTCCGCTTCCGTGGGCCGCTCTCCAACATCGAGGACCGCGCTGCCAATGCGAGAGACAAGAATGGATGCATCGTCCCGTGACCGCGTGACGCCGATAGCGCTATAGAGGTAATATTGTGGACATTTTAAAATAAATAACAACATACATTAAACGAAAACATCAACATAGGAAGCCTCTGTGACGTCTTCCATCTTATGAAAGACACTGCGCAGCTTCTGCTGGAGAATGCATCTTGCGTAAATCTATTCGCACAGCTAATTTAATCTCCCCAAACCTGAGAAATGTCGACTGGTAGCGAAGTTGGAAAGGCCCGGCTCAGCAGTGGCCGTGATTTAATGTCGTGTCAGGGTGTCTATTGAGAGGAATGCTCCCTCGGAAGGGGCCGCGATGATCCCCGCGACTCGGCACGCGGCTCTCCGGGCCTCGGCGGCCAACACCACAAACCACGTGGCGGAGGAGGCGGCGCGGATTGTGCATTCGTTTTGTGAGTGTCGATTACAAACAACGAATAATCGATCGTGAAGTATTTTCATCATGCGCCAAAGATGGCCCAAACCGGCGCTAACATTTCGTTGTCGTTGGTGCTGCCGTTTGTTTATTTTCTCTGGGCGGGTTCTCTTCGTCTCCCCTTTCCCCCCTTCGCTTTGTTCCCGTTTCATTATTCAGTATTTTGTGCCAAGCTCCCCGCCCATCCATCCTGCGTGCAAATGCTTAGCCAAGCAAGAGCCACTTTGCCAGTGCGCGGGGGACCATAATGAATCTCGCGTGGGTCGGACGCTGGCCTGCCCTGCGCGTGGATTGATGACGGCTCGCCGAGCGCGCCTCCTCGTGCTTGTGACCGGGAGTCGAACCGCGTCGAGAAGGCGCCTGGGGGGGGGGGGTCCTGCGGTGGGGCCCAGCCCCCCCCCCGGGGGTAGGGAGGTGCGCTGGTCCGTCGCGTGGCGGAGCGGTCGAGGTCCCTCGGCCTGGGGCGAGGGCTTCCTTCCGCCCGTCGCCGTCTGCCGCCGCTCTGTGCGACGTGGTCTGGGCGACACCGCTGTGCTCTTGACGGCTTTGTTCTGCGGGAATGTTTTCTTCTTCTTGCGAGTGGGGTTGGCCGCTTCCGCCGCCCTCGCTGCTCCCTTGAGTTTGTTCCGCTAATTAATTATCGCAGCACGGGAGCGCGATATTCTCACATCTCCGCCTCTCGTCGTGTTTCAACTCCGCGCCGGCTACGTAGCGACGCGATGGATCGGTGTCGCTTTACCGGGTCTCCGTAGGGCGCGCGGGGAAGGCTCCCGCTCGCAGTTTATCGCTTTGTTTACAGACAAGCTGCGCTTGTGTTATTGAGCTGGCGGCGTGCCCATGGCCAGGACCTTTTTGTACGTTCAAGGTCCCTTTGATGTTTTAACGGCTCCCTGAGGGGCCCCCCTGCACGCTGACGGCTTTGCCGGCTCTGATTCCCGGTGTCCATGGCACGCACGGCTCGGATGCCCTCGAGTCGGCGTGATTCCTCTTACAATTCGTGCTGACGGACAACCTGAGTTCATTTGTTTTACGCCAGTCGTGCTGGTCTTTCCCAGAATTTTAGATTTTAGCTCGGCCCGAATTGTAATGCAAAAATTCAGGTGAGTCTGAGAAGTGAAAATTGTCCGGATGAATTCGGGCTCCTGTCCCAAATTGTCCAGCAAATTTAAGCTGGGCGGATGTGAGGCACGTTCTTACAAGACGTAGGCCTACCGTCCCATTGTCGAGGAGCCTCGCTTGGGGATGGAGAAGATTAAAACTGAAGTGGCCGGGTGTCGTGGCCACGTCCCCCTGGCCAGTTTCGCCAGAAACGAGGGCTTCCGCACAGGTTAGAAACCAACAAATTCTCAACACGGGTCCAGAAACCCATTTAAGCCATTACACAAACGCCTATGAAATATGGCTTTAAAATGTAAGTGCGGAAAACCAGCAAAGAATTCCTGTCGACGTTGCTACCCCCTCCCTCGCGCCCGACCGCCCGCCCATCTTTCTCATTTATTGTCTTAACGTTTGGGTTATTTGTTATGTGGTCATTCATTAATTACCTTATTTGTCAGCTGGCTAGAATTGGAATTAAGAGGCGTGAAAAATGTTTCGCGGCTGCTCACGCCGCCGCCGCCGGTGACAGACGCTGAGAGAGGCTGAGAGAGGCGGCCCTTGGTGGGAACCGCACGGGGCCCGGGCTACCGAGTGCGGAGCTGCCACCACCGCCACCACCACCGCCACCACCACGACCGCCACACCACCACGACCGCCACCGAAACCACCACCACCACCGCCACCACCACCACCACGACCGCCACACCACCACGACCGCCACCGAAACCACCACCACGACCGCCACCACCACGACCGCCACCACCACCACGACCGCCACCGAAACCACCACCGCCACCACCACCACGACCGCCTCCGCCGCGTTAATAACCCGGCACGCATCATGGGGTCACACCGGTCGTTAGCGGCGCGGCAAATCTGTACGCGACACTTGACTCTTTCGCAAAATCCAATTATCTCCACGTTTATTTAATTTAATTTCTATTTAATTTGTACATTTTTGTTGTGGTGCTTGTTGGTGCGGGGCCTGGGCCAAATCCCAAACTAAACCGGAATCATTACACCTGACACCATCGTGTCGTCGAAGCCCCCCCACCCCCGCAAAGCGCGGGGCCCCGGGCGGTCGCCCCCTATTCGCCGTACCCTCGAGACGGCTCTGGTCGCTGTTGTTGTTGTTGCTGGTCCTGCTGCTATAGTCGCTTGCTCGAGTACCAGCGGAGCCGTGCTGCCCCGCGAGTTATTTTTGTTTTCGCCTTCCCGTGTTCGTGATGACGAGGGCCCCCCCGTCACGTCGAGACATCTCCCCGGGAGCTGGTGGCGGTTCCGTTTTGTTTTATTTTTCCCTGCGCTAATATTGCAGGGAAAGCAAGTGTCGCAGAGTATCCCTCCCACCCTCTCCCTCTGATGTGGTCTATGCGCTGTTTGCATTCGAAGGTTTGGAGGGGAATGGGACTAGGAGACAATAAGTGGTTTTGGGGAGAGCGACCCAGGGACCGTAATGGTTATAAAGTGTCCCTTACGAAAGATTACCACCGTAACGTGTAATCGCGCTTTGTTCCTTTAGCATTCATATTCATTTTCAAGTGTGTGTTTGAACAAGCAATTTTAAATAAAGTGTTGCTGCTGCGTATCTCCTCCAAATCCTCAAGCATCACCTCCGCGTTGAGTCTGTGAAGGTCGTCCCCGCCTGTCTACCAATCAACAGATGTATGCGTGCTCTGAGCATGGCATTTGCATTCAAATGCGCGCCACATTTGCATATGAATGGCTTTGTATTTGTTTTTTATATAACCAATTTACGATTGGAATGGTAAAAGCTTGGCCAGTGAGACAGTGTGGCAAGGCCTGGCAGCAGCTGTCTCCAAGGACCGAGTCGAGGAAATTGTGGCAGCTCATCGCTGTGTCGTCACCTCTCGGGTCTCGGCTTCAACGCGAGCTGCCAGGCCGGCACCACCCCGTGGCAGGAGGGTGCCAGCCACGTGCTCACGGCCTTGTGAGTGAGTGAGTGTGGGGAGCGGTGGTGCAGCGGTCAGCGCGCTGCGCTACTGGACCTGGCAACCCGAGTTCGATTCTCGCTCACGGCCAAAATCAGTGACGTTTGTCTGAACGGGTCCTGGGCCTCCCCTAGGTCGACTCAGCCTCAAATTACTACCTGGTGCGGTGTGAAAACATCGCCACTGGGGAGACAAAGGCGGTCGAGCGTGGCGCTGGCCACCCACCTCCTTGTGTGCCGTTCTGACGTTGCAGGCTATACGGGGGGGAATCTTTGTATTTTGTTGTACTTATGATGAACTTCTTTCGCACCGCACGTAGCGGAACCCAGCTAGTGGCAGGTGCCTTACCCACCACGCGGTTGTCTACTTCATGTTGGCATCAGAACCAGGAGTGTATCTTCCCGAGTACGTTAAAAGCCCGTGGAGCTAAGAAGATTATTTTCAAGGACTACTCTGGCGGCAGACAGCATCAAAGCATTCGACAATTACAGATTAAAAAAAAAACACACACACACTGAAGAATAGCAGTTATGTTGTGAAATTACATTCACACTTAAACGTTCGTGATTGTAATAACAGAGTCTATTTAAATGAGGAGCATGGATGGCAGAATGGAGATGCGCAGAGACGAAACTGGGGGTGGTGATGACAAACACAACGGGGGGAGGGGCACCGACATGAACATTTTTTTAATCCCAAATTGGGTGCGAAATGTGGGGTACCGCTCATGGACGAGCAGACGCGCGCGTCACAGATGTTTAGAATTGTTCAACAGCAGTGATAACAACGACGACAACCACAGCAACAACGTGAGCCAGAGGCATTTGAGAGCAGATCTACGGAACAATATGCCGTTGTTCCGTAGGTCAAAGGGGGTGTCGTTCTTGCCGCGGGCTTGCGAGTCAAAGGTCGCCGGGTCGATTCGATTCTATCTCTCGGCGCGGCAGTTGGAGACAAATAATTGGTGACTAAATGAGCCACGCCACCGGTTGTCTATCGGCAGGAGGCGCATGGTGGGGTAAAGCGTGGGTGGTCCCCACCACTTTTCAGATTGCTGGCCTGCGTGGAGGCCTAAGCAGTAAAGACTCACCAAGCCGGGCTCTCTCAAACCCACCCTCGCAGGAGGCCCTTCCACCGGCAGTGGCGTGAGCACAGCGGTTGCAGGGCCGCGCCCTTGACTTGTTCATGCTCCCTTTGTGTGTTATTATCTCGCGAGCGTAATTCACGGGTTCCCCTTTGTCTGCGAGTCGACTCGCCTCGATGTCGCACCGCCGTTCCGAATCAGCCGCCTCCATGTGCGCGTGGCTGTTTTTTTGTTGCTTTAAAAAAAAAAAGCAGCCTCTCAAAAAGGCACCTCGAACTGTCGCCCTCGCGAGTTCACGCAACGCGGCCCTATGAAAAGGGAACGGTTTGCGTTCGCGGATGAAGATGCGCGCGTCTCGAGCCTCGCGGCGCATTCTGAGCGCCGATGTTGATCGGCGAGCACCCTCGCATGTTGGAGTCGCTCGTCGTGAACGCAGTTCGCTACCCACGTCGGCGGCATACAAAACAGGGGCGTAAATATTGAATTAATAATGAATAATCAATGACGTCCCGCCGCACATGAAGCGAATAACGCGTGGCGCCCTCGAATTAAACAAATGACGCGGCCATGATGATGGGAGGGAATTCCAAAGTGGAGCAGAAAGAGGGCAGAAGCAGACGAGAGACGCGGTGTGATCTGCATCACGTCGCTGGTGGTTGAACGCCGCATTGATGAGTCCGGTAGACAAAACCCCCAACACCTCATCGCACAAACTGAAGGTGTTAAACTGGAGGTGTTAAACTGAAGATGTTATACTGAAGGTGTTAAACTGAAGGTGTTAAACTGAAGGTATTAAACTGAAGGTATTAAACTGAAGGTGTTAAACTGAGGGTGTTAAACTGAAGGTGTTAAACTGAAGGTGTTAAACTGGAGGTATTAAACTGGAGGTGTTAAACTGAAGGTATTAAACTGGAGGTGTTAAACTAAAGGTGTTAAACTGGAGGTGTTAAACTGAAGGTGTTAAACTGAAGGTGTTATCTGAATGTATTAAACTGAAGGTGTTAAACTAAAGGTATTAAACTGAAGGTGTTAAACTGAAGGTATTCAACTAAAGGTGTTAAACTGAAGGTATTAAACTAAAGGTGTTAAACTGAAGGTGTTAAACTGAAGGTGTTAAACTGAAGGTATTAAACTGAATGTATTAAACTGAAAGTATTAAACTAAAGGTGTTAAACTAAAGGTGTTAAACTAAAGGTATTAAACTGAAGGTGTTAAACTGAAGGTATTAAACTAAAGGTGTTAAACTAAAGGTATTAAACTGAAGGTGTTAAACTAAAGGTGTTAAACTGAAGGTGTTAAACTTAAGGTATTAAACTGAAGGTGTTAAACTGAAGGTGTTAAACTGAATGTGTTAAACTGAAGGTGTTAAACTGATTGTATTAAACTGAATGTGTTAAACTGAAGGTATTAAACTGAAGGTGTTAAACTGAAGGTGTTAAACTGAAGGTATTAAACTGGAGGTGTTAAACTGAAGGTGTTAAACTGAAGGTGTTAAACTGAAGGTGTTAAACTGAATGTGTTAAACTGAAGGTGTTAAACTGGAGGTATTAAACTGGAGGTGTTAAACTGAAGGTATTAAACTGGAGGTGTTAAACTAAAGGTGTTAAACTGGAGGTGTTAAACTGAAGGTGTTAAACTGAAGGTGTTATCTGAATGTATTAAACTGAAGGTGTTAAACTAAAGGTATTAAACTGAAGGTGTTAAACTGAAGGTATTCAACTAAAGGTGTTAAACTGAAGGTATTAAACTAAAGGTGTTAAACTGAAGGTGTTAAACTGAAGGTGTTAAACTGAAGGTATTAAACTGAATGTATTAAACTGAAAGTATTAAACTAAAGGTGTTAAACTAAAGGTGTTAAACTAAAGGTATTAAACTGAAGGTGTTAAACTGAAGGTATTAAACTAAAGGTGTTAAACTAAAGGTATTAAACTGAAGGTGTTAAACTAAAGGTGTTAAACTGAAGGTGTTAAACTTAAGGTATTAAACTGAAGGTGTTAAACTGAAGGTGTTAAACTGAATGTGTTAAACTGAAGGTGTTAAACTGATTGTATTAAACTGAATGTGTTAAACTGAAGGTATTAAACTGAAGGTGTTAAACTGAAGGTGTTAAACTGAAGGTATTAAACTGGAGGTGTTAAACTGAAGGTGTTAAACTGGAGGTGTTAAACTGAAGGTGTTAAACTGAAGGTGTTAAACTGGAGGTGTTAAACTGAAGGTATTAAACTGAAGGTGTTAAACTGAAGGTGTTAAACTGAAGGTATTAAACTGAAGGTGTTAAACTGAGGTGTTAAACTTAAGGTATTGAACTGAAGGTGTTAAACTGAAGGTGTTAAACTGAATGTGTTAAACTGAAGGTGTTAAACTGATTGTATTAAACTGAATGTGTTAAACTGAAGGTATTAAACTGAAGGTGTTAAACTGAAGGTGTTAAACTGAAGGTATTAAACTGGAGGTGTTAAACTGAAGGTGTTAAACTGAAGGTATTAAACTGAAGGTGTTAAACTGAAGGTATTAAGCTGAAGGTGTTATCTGAATGTATTAAACTGAAGGTATTAAACTAAAGGTATTAAACTGAAGGTGTTAAACTGAAGGTCTTAAACTGAAGGTGTTAAACTGAAGGTATTAAACTGAAGGTATTAAACTAAAGGTATTAAACTGAAGGTGTTAAACTGAAGGTATTAAACTGAAGGTGTTACATGAGTCTTGTCATGAAACCCAAACACAGAGACAGGACGCTTCGTAAACTCATTCGGTTTCACAAACTCTGAATTTTATTTGAACAGACTCGCGAGAAAAACTCAAATGTGCAACCCCACAATGAACGGGGCACTGGCGACACACTCAGATTAAACCATCTGAGATTGTAGACACACTCAGATGAAACCATCTGAGATTGTAGACACACTCAGATTAAACCATCTGAGATTGTAGACACACTCAGATTAAACCATCTGAGATTGTAGACACACTCAGATGAAACCATCTGAGATTGTAGACACACTCAGATTAAACCATCTGAGATTGTAGACACACTCAGATTAAACCATCTGAGATTGTAGACACACTCAGATTAAACCATCTGAGATTGTAGACACACTCAGATTAAACCATCTGAGATTGTAGACACACTCAGATTAAACCATCTGAGATTGTAGACACACTCAGATTAAACCATCTGAGATTGTAGACACACTCAGATTAAACCATCTGAGATTGTAGACACACTCAGATTAAACCATCTGAGATTGTAGGCACACTCAGATTAAACCATCTGAGATTGTAGACACACTCAGATTAAACCATCTGAGATTGTAGACACACTCAGATTAAACCATCTGAGATGGTAGACACACTCAGATTAAACCATCTGAGATTGTAGACACACTCAGATTAAACCATCTGAGATTGTAGACACACTCAGATTAAACCATCTGAGATTGTAGACACACTCAGATAAAACCATCTGAGATTGTAGACACACTCAGATTAAACCATCTGAGATTGTAGACACACTCAGATTAAACCATCTGAGATTGTAGACACACTCAGATAAAACCATCTGTGTGTGTCTACAATCTGAGTCGACAATTAAATCATAGTCGCACCACCCGTGGGAGGATAGAAGCGAATTATCTGGATTCCCGCATGCATAATCTGTGCCTTAATAATGCTCGCCACGTAATTACATTCTTTAATTGCTTTCAAATTTTATGTTTTCAATTACAAGTCTTAAATAATATTACATTTATCCACACTGCCTATCGCGGTTGAATAGACTTTAGCATTGGTTGATGTTGGACTATGATCCTCTACTTTTATTTATGTATGCCAAGTGTTGAGCTACGTTGCATTAGTGGGATGTCTTGTGATGTATTCCCTGTTGCCTTGTGTTTGCGCGCCGCAGATTTACGGCGCAGTTGAGGCCTGACCCTTCGGGGCTGTTGCCACAAATACAACATCTTGCTTTCTAGTACTTCCCTTGTACTACAGGAAGTTGGAATTCTCTCTCAATCGTCTCCTTGTTCCCGGGCTCTTATGGAGTGCGACGGTGGCTATGAGATGTTAACTACATCGCCTGGTATACAGGAGGTCGTGGGCTCGATCACGACCCTGACGCCTCCTGTATATTTGGAGTTTGCGGTGTCTCTCTTTCTCTCCGCGTGGTCGCGTCGACTTTTCTCAAGGCCCTCCGATTTTTCCTCCACATTTAGAAACATGCGTTAAGAGTATTTGGCTACTATAAATCATAGCCACTTCACTGAGCTATCGTTTGTGGCCAGGTTGCTTCTGAAAAAGACCTATTTAGCTCAGTGGGCCTTACCTGGTAAAATAAAATAAAAAAACAGTTCGTAGTTTTTTGTTTGTTTATAAAAATAACCTTCAAAATTAATTCAAACAAACGTATCAGCCCTTATCTATTTTTGTTATAATTTAGATAATAGTGCTGTTTGATGCCGGCCGCTTGACGTTTTGGGCCTGTTCTCAGCAACCGTGATATTAATAAAAAAAATCCACAGTACAGAGGTCAGAGGTCATTCTATCAAATTAACTCTAATGCGGTGCTAGCAGAACTGCATTAATAGAATCATCATCATCAGCAGCAGCATCACCAGCCGAGTTGTCGTTCTGAGTGCAAGCAGCAGCAGCAGCGCTGATGCTGTCATCAGTTCTATCCAGAAGGCACGCACGAGACAGGGCTCTTGGAGCGCAGCCGCGTGACCTTTGTGTGCTTCCAATTTGGCGTGTGTGGCTTTGTGCTAAATACATTATCTACTTTGAAAACAATCAATATCCCTTGGCCTTTACAAAAAAACCCTCCCAAAAACTAAAACGTGAAAATACAATTTTCATCTATTTTGGCTGGGTAAGCAGCCTGTCCTGAATAGGCAAATAGTGAGACCCATGGTTCAATTTGAAAACTAATTTCTTTAGAACTCCTTTTTGTGTTTAGTTAGCAGCGATGGCTACATACGGCGCGAAAGAAGTGCAACATTCGTAGTATATACGTGTTTTAGGAGTATATATTTACACGATCTAACCCAAAAACCTCTATTATGGATGATATTGGTCGCGAAAGCCTTCTACGTGTTAAACGAAAATCGTTTTGTTGAACCAGGTGATAACTCAAGAGGCCATGATGAGTCTCATTTGCAAGAGGGACCTCCTTTGCAAGGCGCGGCCCTGCAATGGCTCGCTCACGTCGCTGCTCTCGGAAGGGCGTCCACTCGAGGGGAGCTCTCGACACCCCGCCTCTCGCGGCGAATGTTGGCCTACTCTTCCACGTTGATCAGACGTGCTGGAAGAGACGGAGGTGACCCCACACTTTCCACCGCTGCACCCGACCTGCCGACTGACTGGCCGCGGTGCAGTCGTTTATACCGCGGGCTGGGAAACTTTCTCCCTTGTTGAAGCCGCCGCTCCGTCGGGACAATTGAATGTACCCGGTACAGTTGGGTGGAACCGGCGACCTTTGGCACCGCGAGTCCGGCCGCGCACCATGCGGTGGCATCCCCGAGCAAGTAGCGGAAGACTGCGAACCTCACGGGTGCCACACGCACGCGGTCATCACGGTGGGTGAGCTGGCGAGGGTGAGCAGGCCGGGGTGAGCTAGCGAGGGTGAGCTAGCGAGGGTGAGCAGGCCGGGGTGAGCTGGCGAGGGTGAGCTGGCACGCGGTGAGCGAGCGAGGGTGAGCTAGCGAGGGTGAGCTAGCGAGGGTGAGCAGGCACGGGGTGAGCTAGCGAGGGTGAGCTAGCGAGGGTGAGCTAGCGAGGGTGAGCAGGCACGGGGTGAGCTGGCGAGGGTGAGCTAGCGAGGGTGAGCTAGCGAGGGTGAGCGAGCGAGGGTGAGCTAGCGAGGGTGAGCAGGCCGGGGTGAGCTGGCACGGGGTGAGCTGGCGAGGGTGAGCAGGCCGGGGTGAGCTAGCGAGGGTGAGCTAGCGAGAGTGAGCAGGCCGGGGTGAGCTGGCGAGGGTGAGCTAGCGAGGGTGAGCAGGCCGGGGTGAGCTAGCGAGGGTGAGCAGGCACGGGGTGAGCGAGCGAGGGTGAGCTAGCGAGGGTGAGCAGGCGAGGGTGAGCAGGCCGGGGTGAGCTAGCGAGGGTGAGCAGGCACGGGGTGAGCGAGCGAGGGTGAGCGAGCGAGGGTGAGCTGGCGAGGGTGAGCAGGCACGGGGTGAGCTAGCGAGGGTGAGCAGGCCGGGGTGAGCTAGGGAGGGTGAGCTAGCGAGGGTGAGCTAGCGAGGGTGAGCAGGCACTGGGTGAGCGAGCGAGGGTTAGCTGGCGAGGGTGAGCAGGCACGGGGTGAGCTAGCGAGAGTGAGCAGGCACTGGGTGAGCGAGCGAGGGTGAGCGAGCGAGGGTGAGCAGGCACGGGGTGAGCTAGCGAGGGTGAGCAGGCCGGGGTGAGCTAGCGAGGGTGAGCTAGCGAGGGTGAGCGAGCGAGGGTGAGCTGGCGAGAGTGAGCGAGCGAGGGTGAGCGAGCGAGGTTGAGCTAGCGAGGGTGAGCAGGCCGGGGTGAGCAGGCCGGGGTGAGCGAGCGAGGGTGAGCTGGCGAGGGTGAGCAGGCCGGGGTGAGCGAGCGAGGGTGAGCGAGCGAGGGTGAGCTAGCGAGGGTGAGCTGGCGAGGGTGAGCAGGCCGGGGTGAGCTAGCGAGGGTGAGCGAGCGAGGGTGAGCAGGCCGGGGTGAGCGAGAGGCGCTCCCGCTGCGACCAATCAATGGGCAATCTCGCGCTGTGGCAGAAGCTCCATGCCGCGTCGCGTTCTGAGTCACGACGCGAGCTTAATGAGGCGGATTCTGCGATACGATCACCCGGCATCGATCGCGACCAATTTAAAAGGACGAGGGGGGAAGGGGGGGATGGGGCGGCGGGTGAAACACATTCCATAAAAAATGTGGTATTTCAAACAAAACCACGAGGGCCGAAGTGTGTACATCTGTGACGCAGCGAAAGGGGAAGAGAGAGGGAAGAGAGCTGCAGAATTGGCGGAAACTTTCCCGGTGCCCTCTCGAGGCGCGTGGGGATGAGGGGACGTGCGGCGGAGCAGCTGCGGTCGTGGTGACCCACGTGCTCATTAAAACTAAAGCAACTCGCCTGCGAGCACCAGTGTCAGCCCTATTATTATAATTATTGTTGTTACTACGGCTGGTAATATATACAGATTTAGTTATTCCTGCTGAAACGGCAGTCGCTTTTATCGATGGCGGAAAAGCAAAACTGAGAACGGCCGCGGTGGCGGCGGCGTGTCGATGATGATCGATCGTGAGGAGTGAGCCGTCCACACCCCCCGCCCCTCCACCCCCCCGCTCCTCCCCCTCCACCCCCCACCCTTCCCTCCCCCCTCCAACCCCCACCCTTCCCTCCCCCCTTCCCCCCACGCTTCCCTCCCCCTCCACCCCCCACGCTTCCCTCCCCCCTCCACCCCACCCCTTCCCTCCCCCTAAACCCCCCACGCTTCCCTCCCCCTCCACCCCCCACGCTTCCCTCCCCCTCCACCCCCCACGCTTCCCTCCCCCTCCACCCCCACCCTTCCCTCCCCCCTTCCCCCCACGCTTCCCTCCCCCTCCACCCCCCACCCTTCCCTCCCCCCTCCACCCCCCACCCTCCCCTCCCCCCTTCCCCCCCCTCCCCGGTGCGCCGTGGCCATTGATCATGAAACAGCTGCGAGGCGCCGCCACCGCTGTAAAGTAGAACAATGGCGCCTGTTTTATTTCTCAGACGAATTAGGGCGGAGAATTGAGCGGCAGTCGAACGCCGTGGCGAGCCGGGGTGATGGCCGACCGTGTAGCTTTTGGCCGTAAACAACAACATTTACCGAAGAGAAACGGAGAGAGGGCGTTAAACATCAGAGACAAAACACAGACACGGAGACGCACAGACAGACACACAGACAGAGAGAGACAACACAGAGACACACAACATAGCAACAACAACTACCGCCATTCGCCACTAAGTGGCGGCGACGTCACCACGATGCTTGTGCCAGGCCATGTGCACCTTGAAACCACGTGAAGTGT
This sequence comes from Petromyzon marinus, assembly GCF_048934315.1. Taxonomy (NCBI): domain Eukaryota; kingdom Metazoa; phylum Chordata; class Hyperoartia; order Petromyzontiformes; family Petromyzontidae; genus Petromyzon; species Petromyzon marinus. The sequence goes on along the minus strand of NC_133709.1, from coordinate 986,396 downwards.
CGAAAGCCCGCGGGCAGGAGGTCACGGTGCAGACCCAAGTGCCACGGGCCGACTGACTAAGATGACTGAGATGACTGGATGATGCACCACCTGTGCCCCTTACTGTGCCAACCTGCTGTGCTTTAGTTCGTTGTTGTGAGCGTCGCTCCTTCGCCCTCCGTCGTTGTTGGAGGGCGACTGCCTCCAACTGCCCAGTAGCGTCCTTCACGAGCCTCCTCCACAGAGGCCAATCTAGACACCGCTGGTACCAGTCATCGGCAAGTCCACTCAGCACCACGTTCTCCTGTACCACATCACTCCATCTCTTCTCTAGCCCGTGCCGCGCCCGTTTAGCCCCCTCGATCCGGCTGAACAAATATTGTTTCGGCATGCGGTGGCTGGGCATGCGGGCTACATGACCCAGCCAACACAGCCTTGCCTGCCGGAGGAGCTCACCGTTGGGACCTTGCACAGATCTTTCAAAGATTTGTGAGCTCCTCACACAATCCAGCCTGGTTAAACCCAGGATGGATCGTAGGCAGGCTAGCCTAAATGTCTCTAACCGGCGAAGATGTTCCATTAGGGGGGTCCACGTTTCGCAAGCGTAGAGAAGGGAGGGAATGACCGTGGCCGAGAAGACCTGAAGCTTAGTGCGGAGCGACAGACCAGGTAGCTTCCACACAGCGTTACGCAACCGATGAAAATATATTTCCGCTCGACTGATTCGGAGTGAGACCTCTGCTGTTAAACTGGAGCCGGTCATAAGCACACTGTCCAGGTATGGGAAACTCTCCACTCTCTCCACAACTGCCCCATCACCGATTGGGAGTTTTGGAGGTGGAGTGTCCGATGGTACAAAATACCCAGGCAGGCGCTTAGTTTTGGTGGGGCTGATGGTAAGGCCCCATCTCTTAGTGGCAAGCTCCAGTCTCAGCAGCAGCGTCTCCAACTCCTCCTCTGAATGAGCAGCTATTACCAAATCATCAGCATACATAACGTGGTTGAGCAATAAGGAGCCATCCCTTGACCGCACCCGGGCATCGATCAGCCTCCCATTATATCTGTACCATATGGAGATTCCCCCGGTACAGCTATTGAAGGCTTCACGAACTACGTGGTCAAAATAGATGTTAAATAATGTGGGAGCCAGAGGACATCCCTGTCGCACCCCAATGTGTACAGGGAATGGCTCTGACTCCCGGCCACGTAGTTTTACCCGGGCCCGCTCACCATCATGAAGGTCCTTAATAATCGTGAGCAGAGGGTCAGGTACTCCAAAAGCACGAAGAACAACCCAGAGCCCAGGCTAACTGATTTTATCATAGGCCTTGACCAGGTCAATAAAGCAGAGATGTAGGTCTTGCTGGAATTCCCTACACCTCTGCTGTAGCAGACAGACATAAAATATGGTATCTGTGCGGGACCGCCCTTTCCTGAAACCGCATTGGGGCTCCGCAAGCCTCTCCTCAGCGTGCCTGGCAAGGCGATGTTGAATAATCCTTGCCAGGACCTTTCCCGGCACACTGAGGAGTGAGATGCCCCTGTAGTTGTTCCAGTCTGTGCGGTCCCCCTTCTTAAAGAGGGGGACCACCAGGGCATCCTTCCAATCCTGCAGAACCCGTCCAGTGGTCCAGACTGTTGTTATGATGTCATATAGGGCAGTCTGTGCACAAACGCCACCCTCCCTCAGCATTTCGCTTGGGAGATCATCTCTGCCCGCTGCCTTTCCTGGTCTCAGACTCCGGATCGCCTTCAGTACTTCCTCAACAGATGGCACTTCAGCCAGCTACTCACAGGGGGTGACTTCTTCCAATATTTGAGGCACTGCAGCCTCAGCAGGGTCATCCTCACTTTGTGCCACGATGTTTTCCTGGCTGAGGGATTTTCCCTCCCCCAGGACCTCACAGAAATGCTCAGCAAATCTGCAAACCTGTTCCTGGGGGTCGGAGATTGGATTACCGTTTTTTCCCCTAATGATGGTAATAGGTGTGGCGCTGCAGGTTACTTTTTTGATGGAGTTAAATAGAGATTTGTGATCGCGGGCCACTGAGGCAGACTCCATCTCCTCAGCAACCCGCGACCACCACCCATCCTTTCAGCGCCTCACGGCTCTCCGAACCTCCGAGCAAAGGCTGCGGTAAGCCTCCTCATTCTCTGACGTGGGATTCTGTAGCCGATGACAGTGCGCCTGTCGCTTTTTCTCAACCATCCTGAACATCTCCTCTGTCAGCTAGGATCTCTGGGGAGGTCTGGACCGCGTACCCAAAGCAGCCATTGCAGCTGCATCAGTCACAGTCCTAAACCTCGCCCATTTACCCTCGACATCAGGAGGAGTGGGTGGACGATGCCAACCCCAACGTACCGTGGAGCAGATCAGCTCCACGGTAGGTCCTGGTGTCAAGGACATGGGCTCGTATCCGCTGGTCCGTCACTATGTAGTCCAGCAGATGTTCTTGCTTGGATCCGGCATGCATCCATGATGTTGTGTGGATGCGCCGATGCCGGAACAGCGTGTTGGTAATTACAAGCCCATGGGCTGCACAAAAATCTAGCAGCCTCCTACCGTTGTTATTTAGCTGATCTGGCCCATGCCCTCCAATCACTCCAGACCAGGTGCCAGCATCATGACCAACTCGGGCATTGAAGTCACCCAACAAGATGACTCTCTCCCGAGGGGCCGCTTTAGCCAGCACCTGTGACAGGTGGTCATAGAAGGCATCTGACTCATCGGCTTTGCCTGCATCCCTCCACGGATGTTCGTCTTCGGTGGGGGCATAAGTAACCACGACCACCACTCCTCGCCTCTGGTTGATGGGAAGGCGAGCCCAAAGTAGCCTGGGGCTTACAGCTTCCCACACCTCACCACCACGCTCCCACGCCCCCTTCATTCTTTTGTTCAAAAGAAGAGCCACACCCTGTTGTTTGGTAGTCTGCTGCCCCGAGTAGAGGACTGTCCACCCCTCATGGTGGCAGGAGCCAGAATCGGTCCACCGGACCTCCTGAATGCCACAGAGATCCAGGCGGTACTGGTCCAGCTCCCGACAGAGGAGTGGAAGCCTCTCCTCCGCAGTGAGCGTTCGAACATTCCACGTGGCCATCCGTAGTGGCTTTTCGTTGTTTCTGGAGAAGCCCCGAGGGTAGATATTCAATCTCCTGGCATAGACACACACATAGACACACAGACAGACACACAAGCAGAGAGAGAGACAACACAGAGACACAGAGAGACACACAACATAGACACAGACACACAAGCAGAGAGAAACAACACAGAGACACAGAGAGAGACACACAACATAGACACACAGACAGACAAGCAAGCAGAGAGAAAACACAGACACACATAGAGAGACAACAAAGAGACACACAGATAGACACACAGACAGACACACAAGCAGAGCGAGACAACACAGAGACACACAACATAGACACACAGACAGACACACAAGCAGAGAGAGACAACACAGAGACACACAACATAGACACACACAACATAGACACACAGACAGACACACAAGCAGAGAGACAACACAGACACACAGAGAGACACACACAACATAGACACACAAATAATATTCTTGTCTTATTTACAATGACGCGTAATGGGGGGCAAATAAAAAACGCGCGTGTCGAACCGCGAACGCCTTTGCCCGCGCCGAAAATAGCGTGCAAGTACAAGACTCAAACGATTTGGGTGTAATTACGTAGGTATAAAATTACGTTACCGAAAGAACCAAAGAGTATGGATTCCTGCAGTCACGAAAGCTTCAAATCAAGATCGGGTGTAATTGTTATTATAGCAGCAGCAGCAGCTATAAATTTGACTAAATGTACACGCGTTGTTTAACGTTCCTAAATGACTTTCCTCGCCGCTGATGAAGCCGCGAAATTGCGCACCCCCTCCCAAGGTCCGCGGATTTATCGGCTTTGTCCTCCCCGGGCTTCCTCCCACGGCATCCGGCCAGATGCGCCGCTGCCGTTCCCTGGGGAGGTGTGCAGGGGCCGGGCTGGGTGGGCGGGGCACGCACGGAGCAAGGTCACGTGTTTACAATATCACCTTTGTGCGGAACGTTAATATATACATCTATTATTGTAAACCTCACCCCCCCCCCCTAACTTGAAAAAACCTTACTAGAGGAATTAAGTACAATCCTTGGCTCGTTCCTCGGAACACGGATTATTAATGTAAGTCCTCTAACAGCTCAGAGCTCGCCCAGTTCCCTGAAGGCCCACTTAGCGATCAGAACTCCGCTGATGATGATTACGGGAGCAGTAATCTCTCTTCAAAGTGGGAGAGGTAAAGTTGACCAAGCCAACATTAATTGCCACCGAAAATCGCCAACCTGTTACTGAAGGCAGGATGTCCTGGAGCGTTATTTAAACAATTCTCATTTCGGCAATGCGGCGCAAACGTAACATTTGTATTTGAAGTTGATATGTGAGTCGAACAGATCTGCGCGGCTCCGCGACGTGCTGTCGGGCTAGAACCGAACGTTCAGTTCTGCGAAGAAGCTCCAGGCACGTCGAGCGAAACGTCGGACGTCGTACAACCAGGAAAAAAAAAACACACCATAGAGCTACGCGGAGCAGCACAACCGCGAACAGCCCCAAGCAGCAGATTCTGGACGTAGCGCAGCGGAAGGCTTTTGCCGATCCACCAAAGTGAATGACTGCAATCAGCTGTCTCGTGTCACATATGCGTAGAGAACACGGCTTGTCATTGCTTCTCGCTGCACGATGGTAATTGATTTAAAAAAAAATGTCAGGAGCGTGACTAACCAAGGCCGAGTCTGGATTGGCGAGGCGTACACGATGTGCATTTGTATTTAAATGACACCGCGATGGGGCGGTGACGCGGGGGGGGGGGCATGGGGTAGCGCACACGCCACGCGTTGTTGCAAGACGGTTTGCGGTTCGGATTTTTGGAGGCGGCCGCCGCCCTGGTTAATACTGCCGGTGTGGCAACCGTAAAGATTCGTGCCATCTGCTTCACAGTGGAAGTTACAAATCCAATGACGCTATTTGAACATAATATGCCACTGTGTGCAGGTGTCACGGTAAAAATTGCATATATGTTTGCCACATGTAATACATCATCAGTATTGTTATTGTTATAACACGGGTTGATGCGCTGTGTCCAATGGCGCAAATTGATTCGGAGTTGATGTCTGAGTCGGGCCTGCCTCAAGGCGGGATCTGCAGGTACGTTTTCACATTTGACGTTCGCTCAATGTCTACTGAAATCGTTCCTCCATCCACGGTCCGCCTCTAGTCTGACAATTTGTCTCGCTTATAGCGGAGTCCCTGGGCAGGGGAGCGCCCCTCCGGAAGCTCGCCACTGCTGCCGTCTTCCTACGCGGGCGCGATTGTCTACGGCACATCATCAGCCACGATCGATCCCCTGCCGGATGAAGGCCCTATCCAAGCCGCCACCTCCTATCACGGTCTTGCTATGCATCGATCCATCCAGCACGGGCACATGACGCGATTTCATCGCTCCATCTCCTCCGTGGGCGTCCTCGGGGCCGCGTTTCCGCTCCTTGACCACGCGCTCCCCGTCCAAATCCCGGCACGTCGTCCACGGTGCCTGCCAGCCTGGCCGCCTCCTGCCCAATCGCCAAATTCGTTTTCTTCACACCTCGGACGGTACCTGCTGCGGGGTCCTGCGCGCGTTCCGCAGCGCGCCCGGTCCCCTTCTACGCCGCCTCTCGACGTCAATGCGAGGGCGGCAAATTGCGAGACGGCGGTGGCCTCATTAGCAGTCGCAACGCGCAGCGATTGGGAATCTGGGAGCGGTGGTGGGGAACGTCGAGACGAGCTCTGGTGCAGGAGAGTGATGGCTGAGCCTGGGCCACACGGGGCACCGCCTGAGACTACCCACGGGGTTGCAGCCTTGGCCTCGCAGCTCAGAATCAGAAGGATCTTATTTAACATCTCGCCACGGTGGCTAGGAGATGTTAATTCCCTCGCCTGGAGTCTGCGTGTCTCACCCCCCTCCCCCACCCTCTTGACCGCCCTTCTCTCGCACGGTGCAGCCGCGCAGGGGTGCGTCTCAGTGACCACGAGCGGTGGCACGCGGGATGCTGGGATTTGACTCCAGAGGTCACCGGTGCGAAAATGCCGCCGGCGACTCCGCCCAGCCAGCAGGATGCACGGGAACGCTACCCCTTGGTAGAGCACAGTGAGGGAGGGGGACTAAGAAACTCAACACGTTCGTCGATAATACTGCGGCCTTCAAAGTCTAAATACATAATCGGCGACGTTTCGAGTAATGGCCTGTAGCGCAATTTGAGCGCTGTTGGTCGATCGGCGAGATGTTAACTACCTCGCCTGGTGTGCAGGCGGTCGTGGGTTCGATCCCGACCCTGATGACTGCTGCTGCTACTGCTGTATATTTGGAGTTTGCGTGTCTCCCTCTCACTGTGGTCGCGTGGATTTTTCATCGGGTCCTCCGGTTTCTCCCTCCACGTTTAGAATCAACATCACCACGCGTTTAGAGTAGTTGGCTGCTGCTATACATGTCCACGTGATGATAAGCCACTTCGTTGAGGATTGATTTGTGATAACCGCTCACTTCTGAAAAGCGCGATATAGCTCGGTGGACCTTACCTGGTAAAAAAAAAAAATCTTTTTAAATGTCGTTTTAGTTTATTTAGACAGGAGGAGGTATCCGGTGAGCTATGAAGCTCTTTGTTACAGATGTCCAGTATGGACGGGTCAGCGAGTTCCAAAAACAAACAATACAAAAAAACAATACAAAAACAAATAATAAAAAACAAACAATAAAACAAACAATACAAATACAAACAAAAAAACAATACAAAAACAATCAATACAAAAACAAACAATACAAAATCAAACAATACAAAAACAAACAATACAAAAACAAACAATACAAAAACAAACAATACAAAAACAAACAATACAAATACAAACAATACAAATACATTTTGATTTAAAGCTTTCGTGACTGCAGTAATTCATATTCTTAGTTTTTTCCGGTAAAGTCACGTTGAATGATGATGACCGTTTGAGTTATGGTCGAAACGTCGTGAGAATTTTTTATTGTTTTATATATATTTTGTTATTTTGTTGTTTCTCTTCAACGTGACTTTACCGAAAAAACTAAGAATATGAATATAATACAAATACAAACAATATAAATACAAACAATACAAAAACAAACAATACAAAAACAAACAATACAAAAACAAACAATACAAAAACAAACAATACAAAAACAAACAATACAAAAACAAACAATACAAAAACAAACAATACAAAAAACAAACAATACAAAAACAAACAATACAAAACAAACAATACAAAGCCACGTTGAAGGGAAACAATAAAATAATAAAACATATATAAAACAATAAATATATTTGATTATTTATATATCCATATATTTTATTATTTTATTGTTTCCCTTCAACGTGACTTTACCGAAAGAACCAAGAATATGAATCACTGCAGTCACGAAAGCTTTAAATAAAAAAATACAAATATAAACAATACAGAAACAAACAATACAAAACAATCAATACAAAAACAAACCACGCAAAAACATCGATAGGCGTTTAACACGCTTTCGCGACCAATATTATCCATAACAGCTGTTATTTTGGATTATATCGCGTAAATAAATATGTGTCGTTAAACCCGTCACCACCCAACACGGCCAATTAGTAAGGTTTGTCACGTAAACAAAACATGCCAATTCGTTGCTAGTTCAGCACACCGGTGTGTTGGAGCGTAAATGCTGTGGGTTTACACATTTATATTAACGTGATCTAACCTGAAAAAAAACCTCTTATAGATCGATAGGAGTGCAACATGAGAAAAGGTAAGCTAGTCACTAACAATAAATAAATAAGAAATATAGGTACAACTTGCAGTTGAGATAACGGTACAAAAGTACAGCAATTCATTATTGAATCCATCTGTGTAGAGCCGCGATAGATTTAACAACACACAAAGGTGCGCATTCATTGCAGACCACCGACCTTACCCAGACCACCAGCTCGCAAGAACTGATGATAGTTGAGATCAGGTGACCACCACAACATCATGCAGCAGCGAGACAGCGACCCCCACAATGTAGAGCGGTCGCGTCCTCAGTGGGACTCATCGGCAGGGCCCAGCCATCGATGTTTGCCGCTGCCACTGCTGCTGCCATCTGCCTGGGCATTCGTGTTTCTGGTTCGCTCCGGGCATGAAGGGAATCGTCCCGACGTTCCAGGTGCAGCGGGACCCACCGGAAGAAGACGAAGAACCTTTTGCGCGAGACTGGGCCGAGGGTTTTCTGGATCGATGAAGGGCGGTTTTTTTTTGTTGTTGTTGCAATTATATTCTTGGAGACTGACAGAGAGACGATACGGATATCGGTGCCACTGATGCCCCGCTGGGGAATACCCCTGTTTAGAAGAGGCGGCGGCCCCAAGGCGGAGCCGAGTGATAATGAGAATTCCGCCAGACGGCTTGGGATTATGCATGCGGGGTGTGTGAGAGTGCGAGCGTGAGGTGTGAGTGTGAGTGAGAGCATGGGTTACAGCATGGGGTGTGAGTGAGAGGATGGGTTACAGCATGGTGTGTGAGTGTGAGCATGGGTTACAGCATGGGGTGTGAGTGAGAGGATGGGTTACAGCATGGTGTGTGAGTGTGAGCATGGGTTACAGCATGGGGTGTGAGTGAGAGCATGGGTTACAGCATGGGGTGTGTGTGTGAGTGAGAGCATGGGTTAGAGCATGGTGTGTGAGTGAGAGCATGGGTTACAGCATGGTGTGTGAGTGTGAGTATGAGCATGGGTTACAGCATGGTGTGTGTGTGAGAGAGCATGGGTTACAGCATGGTGTGTGAGTGTGAGTGAGAGCATGGGTTACAGCGTGGTGTGTGAGTGTGAGCATGGGTTACAGCATGGGGTGTGAGTGTGAGCATGGGTTACAGCATGGTGTGTGAGTATGAGCATGAGTTAGAGCATGGTGTGTGAGTGAGAGCATGGGTTACAGCATGGTGTGTGAGTATGAGCATGGGTTACAGCATGGGGTGTGAGTGGGAGCATGGGTTACAGCGTGGTGTGTGAGTGTGAGCATGGGTTACAGCGTGGTGTGTGAGTGTGAGCATGGGTTACAGCGTGGTGTGTGAGTGTGAGCATGGGTTACAGCATGGGGTGTGAGAGAGAGCATGGGTTACAGCATGGTGTGTGAGTGTGAGTGAGAGCATGGGTCACAGCATGGTGTGTGAGTGTGAGCATGGGTTACAGCATGGTGGGTGAGTGTGAGTGTGAGCATGGGTTACAGCGTGGTGTGTGAGTGTGAGCATGGGTTACAGCGTGGTGTGTGAGTGTGAGCATGGGTTACAGCGTGGTGTGAGTGTATGTGAGAGCATGGGTTACAGCATGGAGTCTGTGTGTGTGAGTGACAGTATGGGTTACAGCATGGGGTCAAACATTTTGAGCTACACAGCATGCGATCGAAATCGCTGTGACGTGTGACGATTCTTGTTCCGCGCCTCCTGCCATGGGCATTCTCAGTGCCAGCGTGACCTCACGTAGGCGTGGCACCCCTACGTGGCTTAATCAACATCAATCTCTCCCGAGTTCCTTGAGCCCGAATTCTACCGCTGGACAGCGCCGGCGTGGCCGGTGCAAACGTTCACGCGAGGAGTTCGCCCGCAACGAACTTGCAGGATTGCTTCAACCACTGTGGCTACGGGGGTCGGTTGAGCCGAGACTCTAAAGACCCCTCGATGCCTTTTACATCGAATTTAATCCCAAGCGTCCCATGCCACGCAGACTGCCGCGCGCAGGTAGCCTATGCGTGTGCGCGCGCGTCCTTTACAGGTCGACTCAGCGTCGCACGTGAACCTGGTGCGGTGCGTGAACGTCGCCACGAGGGAGTCGAAGGCGGCGGACCGGGATCGGTGCTGGCCACCCCAACCCCTTCGTGCGCCTAGCGGGCGTCACGGGTGCTCGGGAACAGAAACTTGCCCCAAAAAACGAGCCCCGTTGAAAGCTGCGCGGGGGATCGGTGTCGCCGTGTTGGTTCCAGCCCGTGCGGGGTGTTCCGATCACAGTGACTCCACGAGGTGGTGGAAGTTGACGTCTGACCCGGGTTTGAACCCCCCCTTTTAGGTGAACCCTGGTGAACATGACAATCTCGTTGGGCATGTAAACTAAATGATTATTTTACCAGGCGAGGCCCGCTGAGCTATGTGACTCTTTGTCAGAAGCGACCGAGATATCACACATGATAGCTCAACGACGGTGGCTTATCAGCACGTGGACATTTACAGCAGCCCAACACTCTGAACGCGTGATTCTGAATGTGGAGGGGAAACACCGGAGGACTCGGAGCAAAATACACGCGACACGCAAACTCCAAATAGACAGCAGCAGGCGTCAGGGTCGGGATCGAACCCACGACCCTCTGTGTGCCAGGCGAGGTGGTTGACATCTCGCCTGTGGAGAGGAGCACCGGGCACCGCGGTGAATGTCTGCGCCAGTGTGTGGAGTGGAAGTCACCCGAGTTCCATTCCCTCTCACGGCCAACACCATTGACATGCGAATCGGCACTGGGCCTCCGCTGGATCGACTCGGCCTAAAATGAGTGTCGAGTGCGGTGTGTGAACATCAACACCGGGGAAACACAAAGGTGGCCGGGCGCGACGCCGTCCCCCCTCCCCCCCTCTCGTGTGCCGTGTGAGCGCTCGGGGCACGCGGGCAGCTGCAGGGCGAGCGTGGCTCTCAGCTGCAGGGCGAGCGTGGCTCTCAGCTGCAGGGCGAGCGTGGCTCTCAGCTGCAGGGCGAGCGTGGCTCTCAGCTGCAGGGCGAGCGTGGCTCGCAGCTGCAGGGCGAGCGTGGCTCTCAGCTGCAGGGCGAGCGTGGCTCGCAGCTGCAGGGCGAGCGTGGCTCTCAGCTGCAGGGCGAGCGTGGCTCTCAGCTGCAGGGCGAGCGTGGCTCCCAGCTGCAGGGCGAGCGTGGCTCCCAGCTGCAGGGCGAGCGTGGCTCGCAGCTGCAGGGCGAGCGTGGCTCTCAGCTGCAGGGCGAGCGTGGCTCCCAGCTGCAGGGCGAGCGTGGCTCCCAGCTGCAGGGCGAGCGTGGCTCTCAGCTGCAGGGCGAGCGTGGCTCTCACTCCCCGCCATCCCCCCACAGGCACATTGCCACCGCTGCGTTAGTCCGTGCGTAGCAGGAGGAAGAGGAGGGGGAGGAGGAGGGGGTGGATAAGGAGAAGGGGGGTAGGAGGAGGAAGAGGAGGAGGGGGAGGAGGAAGAGGAGGAGGGGGAGGAAGAGGGGGAGGAGGAGGTGGGGGGAGGTGGAGGTGGAGGGGGTGGAGGGGGAGGAGGGGGAGGAAGAGGGGGAGGTGGGGGGAGGAAGAGGGGGAGGGGGAGGAGGAGGGGGAGGTGGAGGTGGAGGGGGCGGAGGAGGGGGAGGAAGTGGAGGGGGAGGAGGAGGGGGAGGAAGAGGGGGAGGAGGAGGGGGAGGAAGAGGGAGAGGTGGAGGGGGAGGAGGAGGGAGAGGTGGAGGGGGAGGAGGAGGTGGAGGGGGAGGAGGAGGGGGAGGAGGAGGTGGGGGGAGGTGGAGGGGGAGGAGGAGGTGGAGGGGGAGGAGGAGGGGGAGGAGGAGGTGGGGGGAGGTGGAGGAGGGGGAGGAGGGGGAGGTGGGGGGAGGTCGAGGGGGAGGGGGAGGAGGAGGGGGAGGTGGAGGTGGAGGGGGCGGAGGAGGGGGAGGAAGTGGAGGGGGAGGAGGAGGGGGAGGAAGAGGGGGAGGAGGAGGGGGAGGAAGAGGTGGAGGGGGAGGAGGAGGGAGAGGTGGAGGGGGAGGAGGAGGTGGAGGGGGAGGAGGAGGGGGAGGAGGAGGTGGGGGGAGGTGGAGGGGGAGGAGGAGGTGGAGGGGGAGGAGGAGGGGGAGGAGGAGGTGGGGGGAGGTGGAGGGGGAGGAGGGGGAGGAGGGGGAGGAAGAGGGGGAGGTGGGGGGAGGTCGAGGGGGAGGGGGAGGAGGAGGGGGAGGTGGAGGGGGAGGAAGAGGGGGAGGTGGGGGGAGGTCGAGGGGGAGGGGGAGGGGGAGGTGGAGGGGGAGGTGGAGGGGGCGGAGGAGGGGGAGGAAGTGGAGGGGGAGGAGGAGGGGGAGGAAGAGGGGGAGGAGGAGGGGGAGGAAGAGGTGGAGGGGGAGGAGGAGGTGGAGGGGGAGGAGGAGGGGGAGGAAGTGGAGGAGGTTGCCATGAAGTGTCGCCGTCGAGGCGAGGTTGTGACTCTCCCGTCAACCCCGCGCGTGCTCGACTCGTCACAGCGCCCACGGATTGTCCGTCGTTCCATTCCAAGAGCAAGCCGTGCTGGATGATTTCATGGCGGGATTCACAAGGAATACATTTTTGTCATTTCAGTTCATCTTGGCCACTGAAAACACGCCACATGAAATGTGCATACATCGCGCGCTAATGCGTCGAGTTTATATTTTTTATTCGGCAACTATTGGCCCATTGCATAATTTGCTTTAATGCCTTCCACATTGCTGGAATATGATGGGAATTAATGGTCGCCCCAGGATATTTGTGTAATCATTATTAATAATACATAGTTCGTATTTATTTAATTTGGTCTCTCGCTGTAGCTTGGCGAATACACGCGCCCTTTGATGTGACCGGGAAACCCCCAAGTCTGTGGGAAATGAGCAGCACGTGGAGCCGCAGCATCACATCGCGTGTGCGATAGCTGGTAGCCTTGTCCAGACCACGGGTTCGAAAGAACTGAGAACGTCTGTCCGTGTGCGTTGCTTGCAGCCCGCGTGCAAGTTGCGGGGCCTTCCCCCGTCATTCGCAAATTCGAATTTTACCGAGGGCTGCAAATCCTCACACTTCACCCGCCTCGCGCGCAGGGACAACCGTGCTCAATCCGCTGCTGGATGAGGACTTCCCCCACACCGTGTCGGTCGTCGGGGGGTACGTCTGACCATGCTTTACCGCGCTGGTTATTGCGGCGTGGTGAAGGCAGCCAGGGCCTGTTCAGAGACATCGCTGGATGGGAATCGAACTCGTGCGAGCGAGGTCCACGGCGCTCCCACGAGGTCAACGCCACAGTTCGACACCCAGCAGTGACCGTGCTCGCGACATCTCATCGGGTGGTCATCCGCGGCAGCGAACTGCCCACATCACAGGGCTCACGTGACACGCGACCTGACTTAGATGGCTGTGTCGGGGTGGTGGCGGGTTTCACGACACATTTATATTTACGTGATCTAACCCCAACCCCCTGTATTATGTATGATATTGGGCGTGAAAGCCAACGTGACTGATAGGGGTTGTTTACTTATTTAACATTTAAAACTTTGTTGTTGTTGTGTTTCGAACACGGCTACGATAATTGCCGTGTCAAGTTCGCCGTGCTCAACGTTGGTTGTCGCCGACTATTGACGAAACTTGAAGTCTTTCTGCATCATTATTTATTCATTGAGGTTATGTTTAAATATTTCTTTATTATAGATGTTGTCATCTCGTGCGGCGTTCCAAGGGCCATCGGAGCACCGTGAGCCGAGCGGCACGCCCGTCGAGCGGGGGGTCGAGCGGGGGTCGAGCGGGGGGTCGGGCGGGGTCGAGCGGGGGTCGAGCGGGGGGTCGAGCGGGGTCGAGCGGCGCCGTCGCTGCGTGTGGCTCGCCAGGGGCAGGCCACACCACTCGCCGTCACCGCGGTCGCTCAGCAAAGGCTGCAAAGCGCTCACAGAGAGCGTTCACTCTGTTACAGCTCCCTCTACCCCCCCCCTCTCTCTCTCCGACGGTGCTCCCCTCTGAGCCGCACCGCGTGGGGCCTGCTGCCAGCTCGCGGCGGCGAAACGTCGGACCCCGTGCCCAACAGCCGCTCGGTGCCACCCGAGCTGCCACGGTGGCTGACCCGCGGTAGGGCGATCCTGCGACGCATCGCGCGGCACGGCCGCCCGCGATCGTCACATGTCCCGGTTTGCTGTCACGCGAGATCGCAGTCATCGTTGCCTGATTCATTTGGTTTCTTAATGCGTCATTCCCTGGCACAAAGTTGACGAAACAAACAAATCACCAAAGATTAGAGTTCAAAAAAGACAACAGGTCATGTTTGGGTATCTGACAGCGCGTGCGTTCTAAGCGGCACGACTTGAAAAGTTGCGCCGCTGAGTGAACACCACGTTGAGCTCTTTGTTGGTTTAAAGTCAATCTTCATTTGCACAAATTCCTGCAGCAATGGCGCACACTCGATGCAACACAAATTGTGAAATGCATTTACAAAAGGTACGGCGGGAACTGACGTCGCGTTCGTGGTCACACAAAGCAAATGCATACTCGTGAAAAGCCACGACATCCTCCTGAACCCTGGTGGCAAACATCGCAACGCTTTAATCGTCTCCGAGTCACCTGGCGTGGTTGAAACTTCGATCTGAAGCGCAACCTGCGCGTGTGTTCGTGTGTTGCTCGGATGGGTCTCTGTTGGACAATTGAATGCCTCCAAACGCCGGACAATGCGGCAGCAGCCTCAGAAGGCGGGCACCGCGCGTTGTAAGTGAAAGATGACGCGCTGGGCTCAGCGGAGTGATTCTGCGATCGCACACCAAAGTGCGCTGAGCGTCAAACGGGGGGAAACGTCACTGCGGGAGTATAGCGGTGCGTTCGCAGTGGGCAAGGTGCAGACAGTTGAAGCGATGCATTTTCTAAACGTCCGAAACGTGCACCGATTTTAATGTTGGTCACGGGGGATGAATTGGCCACGCCGAGGCCTTGCTGGAATAATAATTCCCTTTGTCACAGGGAGCGGATTTCGGGCCCTGCTCATTTATTTCGAGCATTCAAACATTTTTTTCTTGTTTCTATTTGCTCTGTCACGCTAATATGCGTAGTGTTGTGGCTAAAAATGAGGCCGAGCAAAATATTAATACTCAAAAGAGGTGTTTTATGTTTTAGTGCGCGTTAATGATGCTTGCCTGTTCGCTGAGAGCACGCGTGCCGGTCGTGGTGATGACTTTTATAGCTTGTCGGGTTCCTCCTTCAGGGTAAACACACAACCCGAGTTCTAAACACACACCCTGATAAACACACACCCTGATAAACACACACCCTGATAGACACACACCCTGATAAACACACACCCTGATAGACACACACCCTGATAAACACTTACCCTGATAAACACACACCCAGATAAACACACACCCTGATAAACACACACCCTGATAGACACACACCCTGATAAACACATACCCTGATAAACACACCCCCTGATAGACACACACCCTGATAAACACACACCCTGATAAACACACACCCTGATAAACACACACCCTGATAAACACACACACCCTGATAGACACACACCCTGATAGACACACACCCTGATAAACACACACCCTGATAAACACACACCCTGATAAACACACACCCTGATAGACACACACCCTGATAAACACACACCCTGATAAACACACACCCTGATAAACACACACCCTGATAGACACACACCCTGATAAACACACACCCTGATAGACACACACCCTGATAAACACACACCCTGATAGACACACACCCTGATAAACACACACCCTGAGTTCTGGAAACGCGCGGCGCATCTCGTGGAATCGCCTCGTAGAGGCGTCTCCTCGTGGAGCAGTCTCCTCGTAGTGGCGTCTCCTCGTGGAGCAGTCTCCTCGTAGAGGCGTCTCCTCGTGGAGTAGTCTCCTCGTAGAGGCGTCTCCTCGTGGAGCAGTCTCCTCGTGGAGGCGTCTCCTCGTAGAGGCGTCTCCTCGTGGAGCAGTCTCCTCGTAGAGCCGTCTCCTCGTGGAGCATTCTCCTTGTGGAGCCGTCTCCTCGTGGAGCAGTCTCCTCGTAGATGCGTCTCCTCGTGGAGCAGCCTCCTCGTAGAGGCGTCTCCTCGTAGAGGCGTCTCCTCGTGGAGCAGTCCCCTCGCGGAGCCATCGCCTCCGCGGTCGCGCCGGTCTCACGCGGGGAGCGAGGGGGGCCTCACGCGCCACACATCCGCTCGCCTCTGCCAAATGACCTTTTGCTTCCAACGCCTGACCTTGACTGATGAATCTAAAGCGACTGCGCGTAGAGTAGATTGAGCAGCGATGCATTATTGATTGTGGGGTTAGATAGGCCACGTAGTGATCTGACCAAAGGTGCGTCGTTAAGACCAGTGCACAGCCACGCAGTTTAAATTGTCTCGAGCTCGACAAGCGCTGAACGCGCTATTTATATATATTAAAACATTATCACAGCGGGAATGTAGCAGTGGCTCGACACGCAGTTTGTCGCTTGAAACTGCGTCAAGCATCATCAGGACCAGATGCGGGAATTCAGAATGAGAATTCGGGAAGCCGGAATCACTTTCTGGATGTGTCGGGTGGTGGAGTGCCTCGACAACACAAATTTGTTCGGATGGTTAATTACGTGGCCCAACCCCCAACAATCAGCGGTGCATCGTAATCTTGGCTGCGAAACCACCGACGCGTCGGCGGGGCTGGAAGAGTGAGTCACGACTAGGCCATAGCCCATCATCATTGTAAGTCACTCCCGACAATGATGACGATGATGACGATGATTAATTATTACTGAAACAAATACTAATGGTGCGTCCACGGTTTATTGCAAAGGTTAGAACCTTGGCCATGGTCTTGGAGCCCGAGCTTGGGGGTCGGGTGCTCGCTCTTCATTTTGGGATTTTATTGTGGGGGGGGGGGGGGCGTGGCAAGCGTTGGTGGCTTGGGGGGAGGCGGCGAGATGGTGGCTCGCCGTGGTGTCCATCTGGGATTGTTTGGGTCTCGTCTGGCCCAGCTGGCAGCTGCCCCGCACACCGCTCGGTTGGCACCGCTCGCCTCTTGGCAGGGAACGCCCTCGGGGTGTTTAGGGCCATCAGCCGGCAGCAAACTTATGGGGCCCCCAGCCGCAGCTATGTATATATATACATATATATGTGTGTGTACAAGGTAGAGGTGCGGCCCTGCAACGACTTACTTGCACCACTTGCGGCAGAAGGGCCTCCGCTGGAGGGAGCTCTAGAAAGTCACTCTGGAAGGTATTTTTGGCCTGTTCTTTCACGCCGTAAAAAGAGATGTTACACCAATCGATTCAGACTTTTCATGGCCGAACGTAAGGTCCAACATACGATGGCGCTTCGCTCAACATCCGACGACAGTCTGAGCGAAATGTGATATTCAGTCGTGAAGAGACTTCAGCCAGCGGTGAGTTGGTAGGAGCTGTATTGGTCGTAATTTGATGAATCATTGGCAATGACATCTTTGTAAACGTGACTATCTTGCTGGGTGGTGGAGGCTTATTGGTAAGAAATGTCTACATATTTCGATTTAAAGCTTTCGTGACTGCAAGGATTCATCTTCTTTGGTTCTTTCGGTAAAGTCACGTATAATGAGAATAAAATTATAAAATAAAACAGTCAAATTCTCACGACGTTTCGGCCACAACACAAGTGGCCCTCTTCAGGTGAAAGGAACAAACCTGTTGGGACGACAGAGTGGAAGCATCTGCCAAGATGTGTGAGGCCTACAAGGCATATTTCGGCATGCCTGTCGGGGATCAAGACAAATCCTGGGCACCTCATTTCACCTGCGAGCAATGCAAAAAAACTCTGGAAGGTAAGATGGACAATTGTTGCTCGCAATTTTATGTTATGAAATTTGTTAAAATATTTAAAATTGTAAAAGTTTTAAATTTTAAAATGTTTGACAATTTTCAATGTTATTGAAAAAATATATATCACATATGAAAAATGTTGCGAGAATATGTTACACATTAGTCATGGGTGAAATAAATTATTTTTGTAGGATGGTACAGAGGGGAAAAGAGAGCCATGAAGTTCGCTATCACAAGAATTTTGCGGGAACCCACTGACCACTCAAGCAACTGCTACTTCTGCATGGTGGACCCTTCTAAACGTCGGACTGGCAAGGATGCACCTGCTATCACGTATCCGGACCGTCATTCATCCATCGCCCCGGTGCCACACTGCCATGAGCTCCCCGTACCCACTCCTCCGGAGAGAGAGCAGCCGTCTTTAGAAGAGAGCGAGGAAGACGTTATAGATCCAGATGACAATTTCAGAGGTAGAGCTGAGGAGAGAAACCCATACTACCCCAACCAAAAATACCTCAACGACTTGATCAGAGATCTTGGTCCCACCAAGTTCAATGCCGAGCTATTGACGTCTAGGCTCAATCAGTGAAACTCGTTGGATGAAAATGTGCAAGTCGCAGATCAGATGAGGCGTCACCAACCTTTTTGCAGCTTCTTCACCCGTCAAGATGGGCTCTGCTTCTGCCACAATGTGACCAGTCTGTTCGAGGCAATCGGAATCGCTTGTAACCAGAATGAGTGGCGCCTTTTCATTGACAGCTCATCCAGCAGCTTCAAAGCCGTGCTGCTCCATAATGGTAACAAGTACCCGTTTAGATTTGAAGTTTTCGTGACTGCAGGGATTCATACTCTTTGGTTCTTTCGGTAAAGTCACGTAAGTATAAAAAATAAAATAAATTTAATTACGACGTTTTGGGTGCAACACAAGCGTCCGTCATCAGGTGGGACAACCACAGCAAGAAACAATTGCTGAAGTGGGCAAAAGGGCTGCTTGTAACAAGGGGCTATATAGGTAAGAGAGGGGGGAGGAGCCAGGGAGGAGAGATAGAGAGGGTGGGGTTGTGGGATAGGGGGAGTGGAGTGCTGCAAGGTATTGGTTCTGCCGTGTTTCAGATCTGACTTGTGCTCGCGAACACGGTCCGAGACATGTCGTTTCGTTTCCCCAATGTAACAATCACCACAGGTGCAACTTAGATTGTAGACTCCAGGATATTGCATGTCTGGAATGACATCCTTCACAGATGGGATTAGATCACGGATTTTGTGTACTGTACTGAATCGGACCTGGATCTTGTATGGTAACGTGATGGTTTTGATCGGCGCCTCAGGGGGTTGTTTCTCCCAGGTTGGAGACAGCTTTGCGAATGATACGGTCCGAGTACCCATTCATCTTGAGGGCCTGGTGTACGTGTTCCAGTTCACTGGCTAGGTGGTGTTGGTTAGAAATGCAGTGGGCCCTATGGTACAGTGTTTTGGTGAGGGAATTCTTCTGTGCCGGATGGTGGTGGGAATCAGATTTCAAATAGGAATCTGTGTGGGTGGCTTTCCTGTAGACAGAGTGTCCCAACGAGCCATCAGGTCTCTTCTCAAACATAACATCCAGGAATTGTAGCTTACCATCCTTCTCCACTTCCATGGTGAATTTGATGGATGGGTGTATGGAATTAATGTGGTTGAGAAATTGGTTCAATGCTGGCAGGCCATGTGGCCAAATTACGAAAGTATCATCTACATATCTCTTCCACAAGGAAGGACGTAGGGTGGATGTCTGAATGGCATCTGTTTCAAATTTCTCCATGAAAACATTCGCTATCACTGGTAGTAAGTACCATTCCAGGTGAAGTAAGTGTTGTTAAGGCAGTGCCTAACCAGAGTAGGAACATTGTGAGCTGCAGTGTTGGTGGTGGTTGACCACTGTGGTGGTGGTGGTGGATGACAGGACGCAGTGAGTGTCTGCTGGAGGCCTCGACACGGGTGGGAGTGAGCCAGTGGACGTTTGCGGTCATGCACAGAAGTCACCCCATTTCACACACCGGATTGCAGATGCTGCTGCTCGAAGAGCGGATCCCATTAGAACCACCGGTCCACACGAAAGCGTGACAGAAGGAAATCTATTCTGAAGATGTGGTGAAGACATCCGCATTCGGGGGAAGTTATTTTATTATAATCCAGTGGGAAATAAAAAGGCACGCTTGAAAAAAGATTTATTTCCAAAGTTATAAGCTAGATCAGCTGAATGGATATGTTGTCTCATTCTCAAACGTATCTGTATTTCTTTATTATTTTTTCTCTTAGTTTCAAAAACAAGTTGGAGCGCCGATCCACTTTCTTAAAAAGAGTTTTGCCTTTTTGAGGCGGGCAGCACCTTCGTTTATTAGGGTCTTGCCACGTGAGTCATTGCAGGACTTTAAGGTTGGATCAACGAGGCGAGCGCATTGCTAGCAACATCTTTGTCACGGCGATGAAACAGTGCGCGTTCTGTGGCAACACGCAATGGGTGACACCGCTGGTGATGAATCAGTCAGCAGAGAACCCGTGTCACGGTCGATTATAAACATTACACGCGTCTGACCCTGGGCCTAAGTGTTTCTGAAATCTTACCGGAATTATTTGTATCGACCGACGGAAGCAAGACATTATAAACAACAACAATAGAACGATCTCAGTAGAGTAAGATTATCTCCGCTATGAAGAAGGATCATTGCCTGAAACGTCACATATTGTGTATAGTTTGTCTTTTTCGGACAGTGCTATTGACGGAGAATGGCTTGAGCACGACGTAAGAGATTGGTTCCAGAAAGATGTGGCCACGTCTTGACCATATTGGCGCGACAAGACAGAGAGGAAAGTTTAAACAACTAATTACGAAATGTGGCAGTGGACACCTCCGGGCTATCTGCCCCATGGGATCGTGATGATGATGATCAACATGTTGGCGTTTTTCTGGTCGTTGTGCTTACGTATGCACCACTGCCAAGGGTGGCATCGCTGAACTGCTGTGTCTGTGTCTCATTTTACGTGAAGGACGCTGCTTCTGGGCAGTGGGAGGCAGTCGCCCTCCAACAACAGAGGAGCGACGCTCACAACAACGCAGTGGGGAGCACAGGCGGTGCATCTGCCAGTCATCTGAGTCAGGCGACACACGGCACCTGCTGGGTCCCTCCCGAGACCTCGTGTCAGCGAGCCTTCGACACTCCACGTGGCCTCCTCAAAGTGCACCTGGCCTGGCGCCGTGGTGACGTCACAGGCGCCGTGGTGAGGTCACAGGCGCCGTGGTGACGTCACTTAGTGGCGAACGGCGGCTCTCGGCGTTGGTTCCATTTCGGAGTCAGCACAACAGAAGGTGACGCGCATCAAAACAGAGGCCGGGCGTTGGCTCGCGCAGCGCCAAGCCACGGGACGCTCTCCCCCCCCCCCGCAGCTCCCCCCGCCTCCCCCCCCTCAGCTCCCCCCGCCCCCCCCCCCCCTCACAGCTCCCCCCGCAGCTTCCCCCGCCCTCCGTCCGCCGCCGTATCAGCTGCTATCACACAGAGGCAATTAGCGATTCAATTGGCAATTAGGCAGGCTGCGTGGTCGATTCGACATGTGAGCATTGCAACGGTCGATTGTTGTTGGGAGGAGGTGGAGACGCTTGGGGGGTGGTGGTGGTGGAGGAGGTGGTGGTGGGGGGGGGGGGCAGTGTTTGTTTCTTCACTCCTCAGCAAATTCCACTCGAGGCAATGATCGTGTCGAAGGCGCCCGAGGAGGCTTCGTCGTTTGCTTGCCGGGTGCGAGAACGCGCGGGTTCCTGCAATAGACTTGACAACGTGGGACCCGTTGTGGTTGTTTTTGTTGTTGTGGTTTGTTTTTGTTGTTGTGGTTTGTTTTTGTTGTGGTGGTTGTTTTTGTTGTTGCGGTTGTTGTGGCTGTTGTGGTTGTTGTGGTTGTTGGTGTGGTTGTTGTGGTTGTTGTTGTTGTTGTGGTTGTTGTTATTGTTGTGGTTGTTGTTGTGGTTGTTGTGGTTGTTGTTGTGGTTGTTGTGGTTGTTGTTGTTGTGGTTGTTGTGGTTGTTGTTGTGGTTGTTGTTATTGATGATGGCGCCCCGGTATCCAAATGACGACGATGATGATGACGACGTCGTTGAAGTAATGAGGTGAACATGAGCAGATCTTGCAGCGCGCATGCAGACAAGGACAAAGCCTCCCCGTGTAGCCTCCACACGCGGTTCGGGCAAGTGCCGTTAGCGAGCACCAATGAAGACCACCAAGGATCACGAGGGGATGGCGGGGCCAGAGCCACGCCCGGCCGCCTTTGTGTCCCCACTGACGATGTTTTACACACCGCACCAGGTATCCATTTAAGGCCGAGACGGATTAGGTGAGGCTCGGAATCCGGTTGAGGCATCGGCCAAATGATGCTGGCCGTGAGCGGGAATCGAACTCGGTTGCCCGGGTTGGTAGCAGAGTGCGCCGATCACTGCGCCACCGCTCCCCGTCAGCCTGAGGGCCATGCCACACAAGCGAGCCCTGACAGAGACACAACGCTAACCCTATAAGGGTAATTATAGGACACTGCGACATTAGGGGTATACATAATGTATGCGCGTGCAGATGGATTATCGCGCCGTCTGCGCTCGGGAGAAAGAAACTACAAACAGGAGCAAGATTCATGACCGGTGGCTCAAGAGTTGAAGATCAATCAAACTGCGAATAAAGAGGAAGGGGAAGAAAATAACGAGAAGGGAGCCGCGAAGAAAATTTAACGCGAAGGATTTTATTTATTAAAAATAAAATTGTTACGGAGTGGGGGGAGAGGCGTGCGTCGAAAGATTCGTCCAGGCTCTCAGGGTCGCGAGGCTCGCCGTGGTTGTTGTGGTTGTTGTTGTGGTTGTTGTTGCTGTTGTTGTAGTTGTTGTTGTGCTTCTTATTGTTGTGGTTGTTGCTGCGGCTGTTGTTGTGCTTGGCTACGCACGGTGCGAGAGAAGTTCCAGGTCAGTTCAAGTTCCCGTTCATCTGGGGGAACCTCGCCGAGTCTCGAAACTTTCCCTCTGTTGGCGCCTGTCCACGACCTCCTGCACACCAGGCGAGGTAGTCGACATCTCCTAGCCACCGTGATGATGATGATGAGATACACAAACTCCAAATATACAGCAAGCGTCAGGGTCGGGATCTAACCCACGACCTCCTGCACACCAGGAGGTAGTTGACATCTCCTAGCCACCGTGATGATGAGATACACAAACTCCAAATATACAGCAAGCGTCAGGGTCGGGATCTAACTCACGACCTCCTGCACACCAGGCGAGGTAGTTGACATCTCCTAGCCACCGTGATGACGAGATACACAAACTCCAAATATACAGCAAGCGTCAGGGTCTGGATCTAACCCACGACCTCCTGCACACCAGGCGAGGTAGTTGACATCTCCTAGCCACCGTGATGATGAGAGAGATGCACAAACTCCAAATATACAGCAGGCGTCAGGGTCGAGATCTAACTCACGACCTCCTGCACACCAGGCGAGGTAGTTGACATCTCCTAGCCACCGTGATGATGATGAGATAGAGACACCGCAAACTCCAAATATACAGCAGGCGTCAGGGTCGGGATCTAACTCACGACCTCCTGCACACCAGGCGAGGTAGTTGACATCTCCTAGCCACCGTGATGATGATGAGAGAGAGACACCGCAAACTCCAAACATACAGCAAGCGTCAGGGTCGGGATCTAACCCACGACCTCCTGCTCACCAGGCGAGGTAGTTGACATCTCCTAGCCACCGTGATGATGATGAGAGAGAGAGACACTGCAAACTCCAAACATACAGCAAGCGTCAGGGTCGGGATCTAACCCACGACCTCCTGCACACCAGGCGAGGTAGTTGACATCTCCTAGCCACCGTGATGATGATGAGAGAGAGACACCGCAAACTCCAAACATACAGCAGGCGTCAGGGTCGGGATCTAACCCACGACCTCCTGCACACCAGGCGAGGTAGTTTACGTCCCCTAGCCACCGTGATGATGAGATAGAGACACCGCAAACTCCAAACATACAGCAGGCGTCAGAGTCGGGATCTAACCCACGACCTCCTGCACACCAGGCGAGGTAGTTTACGTCCCCTAGCCACCGTGATGATGAGATAGAGACACCGCAAACTCCAAACATACAGCAAGCGTCAGGGTCGGGATCTAACCCACGACCTCCTGCACACCAGGCGAGGTAGTTGACATCTCCTAGCCACCGTGGCACGGAAAGAGGCCTTCACGGAAGCGCGGTGCCTGGGCTGGCGGCGAAGCCCGCGCACGAGGGCGTACGCGCACCGCGCCTCTCCGCACAGACGGACTCAGCAATGCGACGGCCACCTCGCGGCCCGAGCGGTGCTGCTGTGGCGGCGAGGCGAGCGACGGGGCGAGAGTGGTGGGTCGCGTGCGACCCACGCGGCTCCGTATTATCGTCGTGCCCGCATGCGCTCCCCCCCCCCCCCAGTCGGGCGGCTGCTCTATTTGCCTGAGCCTGATGGATGGCGCCTCGGGTCATCACGGAGGAGTAACCTGAATCCTATTACAAGCAGTTGCACGAATCGCACTGCGCACGCTGGGCGCGTTGTGATTTATCTCGCGGCACCGCATTCACGTTTTCTCTTTACAATGTGTATATATTTTTATTTATTCTTAACCGACTTCACTTTTTTTTGTTCACTAAAAACGCCACGTAGTCGTAAAGCAAAGCGCGCCGCGCCGTGAACCGAGTGGCGGGGAGGGCGCCCGCAGATCGGAGTTCTCCTCCTGTTTAAGTGGGCGGCATGGAATTTTTACTTTCGGTGGCCAGACAGCGGTGAGGACGCGAGCACGTGGGCAGACACAGGGGATCGTCTGGCCAAGACCCAGACTGTTAGCGCGTTACTCGACGAACCACAAACACACAGGGAGAGAAATAGAGCCCCAGAAACCAAGAGCCCTGATTGTTATGCGCTTACAAGAGGGACGTGCAGTGGCGTGCGTGTTTCTCCAAAGCGACGCTCAATTGTTCTCCAATTAGCCCGGGGTAAATGAGGCCATGCCGCCGCACTTTAAATCTGCCGGTATTAACCGGGGGGGTGGAGGAGGGGGGGCGGTGACAAACGTCGGTACTTTTCGCACGCTCCTTCTCGCCAAGATTCCCATAAACAACCACGGTGTGTTCATTGAGTGTCACGCGAAGCTCGCGCGATCGACGCGGCGCTCGTGAATTATTCATTGGTAGCCGAAGAGGCGCGGAGCTCCGACAGTTGCCCTTCGCCCGTCTCGACCGCGCCCGGGACTTCGCTTTCCTTGCGACCTCGACACCAGCGGCGCGCAGACGCCAAGGGGGCGGCGGTGGTGGCACGGTGGTGGTGGCACCACGCCGACGGCGGTGGCACCACGCCGACGGCGGTGGCACCACGCCAACGCGTACCCTGCCACGTGGGGGATTTGCCCCTCGAGCCGTTACACCACGGGCGGATCTGAAACTTCCCGCGAGTGTGCGGGGATGCGTTACTAAAATGTCGAGCTTTTAAATGGAGCCCCCCAACACGAACAACCACACACACACAAAATGTGTGGTTGTTGATGGGGAAATATCAAGGAAATGCCAAATACCAATTGTCATGATCTCGAACACCATAAACTACTAACTCACTCACCTCCACTCACCCACACGCTCACTCACCCACTCACTCACCTCCACTCACCCACACGCTCACCCACTCACTCACCTCCACTCACCCACACGCTCACTCACCCACTCATTCACCTCCACTCACCCATACGCTCACTCACCTATTCACTCACCTCCACTCACCCACATGCTCACTCACCCACTCACGCACCTCCACTCACCCAAACGCTCACCCACCCACCCACTCACTCACCTCCACTCACCCACACGCTCACCCACCCACCCACTCACTCACCTCCACTCACCCACACGCTCACCCACCCACTCACTCACTCACCTCCACTCATCCACACGCTCACCCACCCACTCACTCAACCTCCACTCACCCACACGCTCACCCACCCACCCATTCACTCACCTCCACTCACCCACACGTATCGTATCTCTATTCTAAACTCGTTACCCATTGCGCCGGGTTGTTTCCTGGACCCTTCATGCGTTTGGGCCTTTAGGCGTCTGCTCAGCAACTGCAAAACAGAAAACTCCACACAATTTGTGAAGTCTCGCGGCAAGGAATCCAAGGCCCGGCAGAGTGTGGGCTAATAGCAGAGGGCACGAGGTGCCCCCACACAACGAGGGATTTACTCGGGAATTGACGAGGTTGTGCGTGGGAGGGCATTTCACCAGCCGAGGGATATCGCGATGAACTCGTGTGTGGGATTCTAGCCGCCACGTGGGCATTTAATACCTTTGCTCCGTTTGAAACGAGACAGGGGTTTGACTGTGTGTGTGTGTTGTGTCCGTTCGGTCAAGGAGACCTCGTTACATCCCAGGCACGCCGGGCCGCGTGGGCTGCGTCATGCGTGGGTGCTTTCTCTACCCCCGTTGGGTATAGACGGAGCGTCAATTTGAGCGCTTGCTAATGACTCGATTCTTGCGAATGTCCGTGTTGTTCAGGAGCTCCTGAAGAAGAATCCGCGGACGCGTTCTTCGTCAGCCGCGTTCCATTCGCGTAGCTGCCATTCCATCGCCGGTCTCGACCATCGGTCGTCACCAAACAACAATTGCATTGATAATGAAGGACATGACTCTTATCATTTTTACGGTTATTAAATGGGAGCGGGGAGACTTGATTGAGCTACCCACTATTGTTTAGAGGTGGGGGCGAAGGTAGATGGATGTATGTTTGTTGAACTTCTTTCACACCGTAGGTAGCCAACTATGCTACGGAATAACGGTTATAGAGGCAGCAGCGGAGTTGTGAATGAACCCTAGGGATGGAGCGACAGATGATACGGAGCTTTTGTTGTTGTTGTTGCTGCTGTTGATTTTTCCACAAACAACGTGGGGAGGAAAATACTACGGAGCGTATTGCGTTTTATCACGGAGTGTTTCACCACGGAGTGTTTCACCACGGAGCGTGTCACCACGGAGTGTTTCACCACGGAGTGTTTCACCACGGAGCGTGTCACCACGGAGTGTTTCACCACGGAGTGTTTCACCACGGAGTGTTTCATCACGGAGTGTTTCAACCACGGAGTGTTTCACCACGGAGCGTGTCACCACGGAGTGTTTCACCACGGAGTGTTTCACCACGGAGTGTGTCACCACGGAGTGTTACATCACGGAGTGTTTCACCACGGAGTGTTTCACCACGGAGTGTTTCACCACGGAGTGTTTCATCACGGAGTGTGTCACCACGGAGTGTTTCACCACGGAGTGTGTCACCACGGAGTGTTTCATCACGGAGTGTTTCATCACGGAGTGTGTCACCACGGAGTGTTTCACCACGGAGTGTGTCACCACGGAGTGTGTCACCACGGAGTGTCATCACGGAGTGTTTTATCACGGAGTGTGTCACCACGGAGCGTGTCATCACGGAGTATTTCACCACGGAGTGTTTCACCACGGAGTGTTTCACCACGGAGTGTGTCACCACGGAGTGTTTCACCACGGAGTGTGTCACCACGGAGTGTTTCATCACGGAGTGTATCACCACGGAGTGTGTCACCACGGAGTGTTTCACCACGGAGTGTTTTATCACGGAGTGTGTCACCACGGAGTGTTTCACCACGGAGTGTTTCATCACGGAGTGTGTCACCACGGAGTGTTTCACCACGGAGTGTTTCACCACGGAGTGTGTCACCACAGAGTGTTTCATCACGGAGTGTATCACCACGGAGTGTGTCACCACGGAGTGTTTCACCACGGAGTGTTTTATCACGGAGTGTGTCACCACGGAGTGTTTCACCACGGAGTGTTTCATCACGGAGTGTGTCACCACGGAATGTTTCACCACGGAGTGTTTCACCACAGAGTGTGTCACCACGGAGTGTGTCATCACGGAGTGTTTCACCACGGAGTGTGTCACCACGGAGTGTTTCACTACGGAGTGTTTCACCACGGAGTGTTTCACCACGGAGTGTGTCACCACAGAGTGTTTCACTACGGAGTGTTTCACCACGGAGTGTGTCACCACGGAGTGTTTCATCACGGAGTGTTTTATCACTGAGTGTTTCACCACGGAGTGTTTCATCACGGAGTGTGTCACCACGGAGTTTTTCACCACGGAGTGTTTCACTACGGAGTGTTTCACCACGGAGTGTTTCACCACGGAGTGTGTCACCACGGAGTGTTTCACTACGGAGTGTTTCACCACGGAGTGTGTCACCACGGAGTGTTTCATCACGGAGTGTTTTATCACGGAGTGTTTCACCACGGAGTGTTTCATCACGGAGTGTGTCACCACGGAGTGTTTCACCACGGAGTGTTTCACCACGGAGTGTTTCACCACGGAGTGTGTCACCACGGAGTGTTTCACTACGGAGTGTTTCACCACGGAGTGTGTCACCACGGAGTGTTTCATCACGGAGTGTTTTATCACTGAGTGTTTCACCACGGAGTGTTTCATCACGGAGTGTGTCACCACGGAGTTTTTCACCACGGAGTGTTTCATCACGGAGTGTTTTATCACTGAGTGTTTCACCACGGAGTGTTTCACCACGGAGTGTGTCACCACGGAGTGTTTCACCACGGAGTGTTTCACCATGGAGTGTGTCACCACGGAGTGTTTCACCACGGAGTTTTTCACCACGGAGTGTTTCACTACGGAGTGTTTCACCACGGAGTGTTTCACCACGGAGTGTGTCACCACGGAGTGTTTCACCACGGAGTGTTTCACCACGGAGTGTGTCACCACGGAGTGTTTCACCACGGAGTGTGTCACCACGGAGTGTGTCACCACGGAGTGTTTCACCACGGAGTGTGTCACCACGGAGTGTGTCACCACGGAGTGTGTCACCACGGAGTGTTTCACCACGGAGTGTGTCACCACGGCGAGGACGTGCGGCGTCACAACCCCCGGGGTGCACGCGGAGACTCAAAAACGCCGCCTCCTCATTCACAGTCACCGTCCGTGCGTCTCCATTATTATTTTTATTTTTTCCGCTGAAAAAAAGTCTGCACAGTCACAATTTAAACGCCATCAAGTATATTGGAAGATTATTCGCCGCCCGGCGGTGTCAGCGTGCAGCGGTCGCCGACTCTGAGCACACGCGCGAAACGTGAATTTCGAGCGAATAAAAAACAATATTTGGGGGGGACGGGGTGGAAAATTTACGACGCCTTTACATAATGTGCGCGTGTTGCCTGTGCACGTGTGCCCGTGCGTCGCGCGACGATCATTTGTCCGTGTAAAACTCCGCGCGTCTCGCTCTTTATCCGTCGAATGCTGCGGGAGCGCATTGGTAAGTAAAACACACACAAAAAAACCTCGCAGATGCATCCATAAATTGAGACTCCGTAAACATAATTACGCATTTGATCATATTTATGGCCCGCCACATTCTAAAGCCAGTCAATGATTTAATTCAAATGTAGCACGCGGGGCCGCGGTAATGATATGCCAACTGCGCGGCGGGTTTGAGAACGGAGCCGTGCCCAGATGGCGGCCACCTCGCCACTCAGAGGGCCTCTTGGCACGTCGACCCATGGCGGCGTGCAGCGAGAGACGCCACCGCTTCTTCTTCTGCTCAAACACGAGTGACATTCAACTTAATTAATTGAGAACTCCTCTCATTGACATTATGTTGCTGTTGTTGCTATTGCCGGTCAGTTTCGGCACGCGTTGCGCATCCCTGAAACATCAATTGCGTGGGCAATGCCGGCGTCTGCTGCCTGGCGAGTGTTTGAAAAGTCCTCGCTGCGAGTGACTCCGTGCAATGGGTGGCAGTGTGGCGCTCAGACTCTCGTGTTCACGGCGAGGCGGGCACGGGGGTTTCATCCCTAACCTGGGGGCGCATTTCTGCGCCGAGATGTTTGTATTCTCTCCTCCTGTTCTTCGCGGGTTTCCCCCTGGGGGGGTTTCAGATATTGAACCAAACATCGCGAGAGCTGAACAATTATCTGCCAATTACTCTCTTGGGATCACTCCCAGGAACATTGAACCCCACCTGTGAAACTGAAACTGTGAACACTTGGTAGGACCCTCCTGAAGAAGAGCATTGAGACTCAGTGAGGCTATCCTGGCTCAACAAGCATCATCATCATCGTAATAAATAACATGATTAATAATAACAACAGGTTACTCGGTGCAGCGTCTGAATTATTCACAACATTATTGTTACGTGAGCATCGTGTAAAACAATTATATACAAAGTTACTGAACACATGCCTAAAGGTCCAAAATGTCAAACGGCCAGAGCAAAGTTTGCGCCGTGAAATTTGTGAGAGATAGCAGTGAGCACTGTCGATAACAGTTAACATGTCTTAAACTGAGCAATGTTGATCCGAGACCTTTGCGACGAGGAGCAGAAAAATTATTGTTGTTACCTGCAGTGTGGTGAGTGTGTGAAGGAGTTAGGGAGTGGATGGGTGAATGGGTGGGTGAGTTAGTGGGTGGGTAGATGAGTGAGTGGATCGGTGAGTGAGTGGATGGGTGAGTGGGTGGGTTGGTGAGTGGGTGGATGGGTGAGCGATTGGGTGGATGGGTGAGTGAGTGGTTGAGTGAGTGGGTGTGTGGCTGAGTGAGCGAGTTAGTGGGTGGTGGGTGGGTGTTGTTGTGACATGTAGTGCGGTGGCGGTGATTGACCACAGTGTGGTGGATGAAACGAAACGGTCAATGTCTTGGTAGCCCGAGTCCTCAACGTGGGTGGAGGGAATCAATGGACACGAATGCGCGCTGTGTAACGTAACCGAGGGCCGTCACGTGATCGTAACACGAACCGTGGGGTAGCGAAGGGGCGTGCGTGTGAGGCAGTAAATGCACCACACTACAGGGGGGTGTGATAGCGAGGTTAAGAGACGCATCGCATTCGCAGGGCGAGTTTTTGATGGATTACCCAAAACCATTCCAGTCGAGCACGGAGGTCAACTTTGGCGAGACGCGTGTAAGAGGCGAGAGTCGTGTCTCTGTGCTTTTTGTACAGGTCAGAAAGTTGGACCGTAACAAAGCAACGAGGAAAATAAAACTCCCCCCCCCCCCCACCATTGCTTACTGGCTCCCGTGGATATTGCCACGAATTTCATGTAAGGATCTGGTCAGCCACGAGGATGTGTGGGAAGAGGAGGTGCAGGGAATGCGTTGTGGGGCAGGAGGCCACGCTGCGGATATGACGTGCGCAGGGTGGAGGAGGAAAGGCGTCGAGATGAGACGCGCAGTGGCAGCCAGGACCTAGAGTGGTGGTGCTGGTGGTGCTGGTGGTGGTGGTGCTGGTGGTGGTGGTGCTGCTGGTGCTGGTGGTGGTGGTGCTGGTGGTGGTGGTGCTGGAGGAAGTGGTGGTGGTGGTGGTGCTGGTGGTGCTGGTGGTGGTAGTGGTAGTGGTGGTGCTGGTGGTGCTGGAGGGAGTGGTGGTGCTGGTGCTGGTGGTGCTGGTGGTGTTGGTGTTAGTGGTGGTGCTTGTGCTGGTGGTGGTGCTGGTGGTTCTGGTGGTGCTAGCGGTGGTGGTGCTGGTGGTGGTGGTGCTAGTGGTGGTGGTGCTGCTGGTGGTGGTGCTGATGGTGGTGCTGGTGGTAGTGATGGTGGTAGTGATGGTGGTGGTGCTGGTGGTGCTGCTGGTGTTGGTGCTGATGGTTCCGTGTGCTCCGCAGCCACAGATGGAGCGCCGCTTGCCTCGTGGTTCACGTCCGCGTGTTTCGAGTCGCCCCGTGTGAGTGAAGCGTCTCTGCTTGTTCCCCGCTCCCTCCTCTCTCTCTTCTCGTGCTAAACATCGGCCCACTCAGTGCCCCTTCCTGGCAGCCTCGGAGCCTCCCGTGGCTCGCCATCCTTGGTGCTCGTTTGAAGCGAAACGACGAAGCGCTGCTGCTGCCGCACTTTGATGTCGATCCGAACAACGCATCAGCTGTCTCCTAGTCACTGGCTGCTTGTGACTCAGCTGTCTCGTAGTCACTGGCTCCTTGTGACTCAGCTGTCTCCTAGTCACTGGCTGCTTGTGACTCAGCTGTCTCGTAGTCACTGGCTCCTTGTGACTCAGCTGTCTCGTAGTCACTGGCTCCTTGTGACTCAGCTGTATCCTAGTCACTGGCTCCTTGTGACTCAGCTGTTTCCTAATCACTGGCTCCTTGTGACTCAGCTGTCTCCTAGTCACTGGCTCCTTGTGACTCAGCTGTCTCCTAATCACTGGCTCAGGACCAACTTTCAAGAGGGTCCCGCTTCACCCCATCGCATGGCTGTATGGCCAATTGCGTTCATGGCAGTTTGGCTTCTTGATGGGGGAAATCGGAGAGCCCGTGTCTGCAACACTGCTGTGTTTACAGCAGCAGTAGCAGCAGCACAGTGTTGTTATATCGATCTGTTTTGCTTGACGGAAATTAAATACAAATGCGTCGCACACTTCAGATCTCACAGAGGCATCGCGTGTGCGTGCGTGCATTTCCCTCCCCTGCAGGATATGAATATGTGTAATATTATAATAATAATACAGTAGTAGTAGCATCAGCAGTCGTAGTAGTAGTAGTAATAATACGTAGTATAATTAAAGTCTGGAAGGTGACCTTTTCTGCAGATGGAGAGAAATGTATGAAATTAAGAATTCATGAATTCATATAGGTCGCAGGATGGCTTGTGAAAGGATGCATGATGATGATGGTGGCGGTGGCGGTGCGGGGTTTGGCATCGCTCGCTCGGCTGCCGAGGCTTCTCTGCCGCCGCTGCCACTTTCACAACCACAGCAAAGGCGCGCGCCGAGCGCTGCTGCGTCAGAGGACTCTGGGTTCGAGAGGGCCCTGTCGAGCCGGGCAGAGCCTCTCACCGCGTTGAGCAGCTTTTGCCGGGAGATATTTCCTCCGTACATCGCGTGCCGTGTGAAGAAGTGTAAATCGTGCAAGAGCGTCCGTGCCGTAGGGATGAGCTTCTATTCATTCCGATCGCTCACATCGCGTGGAAAATGTAACGCGACCGTTCCTGCAGAAGTGACGTGGGCCGATGTCCCATGACGCTCACTTTTTATCGGGAGACATCTCCGAGGGTGATGGAATTTGTGGCGTACTTTCTTCCCGTGATGTCATACTTTCGGATCAATACAGACAATTATTTGTAATTCGCATCATCCGTATTTCATATCGAGGCCCGGGTTTTTTGGGGATTAATCCAAATATCGGGAACAGACCCCAAGGGCATGCGTATATATTAATAATGCGCGATTTGTTTGGAGGAGTGGTGGTGCAGCGGTTAGCGCACTGCGTTGGAAGCCTCGGTTCGCTCTCCAGGCAGAGCAAACGAGTGGCGAGTGAATTTTAAACGAGATCCGCCCCCCGCCACCCCCCTCCACCACCCAACCTTCAGCAAATCCCCATTGACCATCGCGGTGAAGTATAGTCAAACATTCTCCACGACCGACACAACGTTGCGGGGGGGAGGGGGGGGGGCGGAGGCGTTCATCCAGCAGTGGATCACAAAGTCCCCGTACGTTCATCAAAGTGAATTCCACTGGCGGTGCGTCTCCCCAATAGGAGCGACGTTTGTTTATTTATGTACTTCCTCGCGTGTTTCTCTGTGGTCGGCGACTTTAAATGTCGCAGCCGAGGCCGGGCATCCAAACTCTTTGCTTCTTTCGGGCACCCAATTTGGCCAAAATAAAAAGAAAACCTCCTCGTGACGCAGCGCAAGGGGCCGCGTCACGAGCCGCGTCACGAGTCGCTCCAAGCGGCGCTCCTCGTGACGCAGCGCAAGGGGCCGCGTCACGAGCCGCGTCACGAGTCGCTCCAAGCGGCGCTCTTTATCAGATTCACAAACTGCTGCTCTGAGGAATGGCATCGTCGTGGGGTTGGGGGAGGGAGGGGGGGCATGGGGGAAGGGCTGAGGGGGGGGGGACGAAGTGGGGATGGGGGTTGAGGGGGGGGGGCTGGATGCGTGCGACGTTTTCCGTGTCGAACGCTCGCCGCCTTTGTCTCCCCAGTGGCGATGTTTACACACCGCACAAGGTCCTCATTTAAGGATGAGCCGACCTAGCGGAGGCCCAGAACCGGTTCAAATAATCGTCACTGGTGATGTTGGCGGTCGTGAGCGGGAATCGAACTCTGGCCGCCGGGTTCGTAGCGCAGCGCGCTAACCTCTACACTGCCCCTGCCCACTCAGTACACAGACACACACACAGACACACACACAGACACACACAGACACACACACAGACACACACACAGACACACACACACAGACACACACACAGACACACACACAGACACACACACTCGTACGTGCAGACACCCCTGCCGTGATTGAGCGATTCACTCCCTCGAGGTTCCATCTCAATGGTTGCGATTGAGGGTCACGAAGCGTGCCACTTTGGGCACCCGGAGCCAGCCGTGGCACAGACGGCGACTCAAACCCCCCGAGTCGCGACTACGCAGGAGGAGGCATCGTCACAGCGGTGCACGACTCCCACGACTCCCGGCGCAATTGTCTGGCTCAACCAACTCGACGTGACATTGTCGATGTTTATACTCTCTGGTTCTATTCGGTAAAGTCACGTAGGTAAAAAATAAAATAACAAAATTCTCACGACGTTTCGGCCACAACACAAGCGGCCTTCATCAGGTGAAGGGACCAGGCTGTCTCGAGGACAGCGCTGGAGTGAAACACAGCCACGCTCAGACCGCGACCTTTAAGCTGTGTGCGAGGAAACAAGGTGCCTTAACAAATGAATTAGCATAAAAATTAGCATTTGATTGGCCGCCTTAGCATGATGAACGGTGTAGAGGTGGTGTACATGCGGGTGAACATGCCGGTTGGCGAGGGGGGGAGGGGGAGTTTACCTATTGATGGTGTGAAAAGGGAATTTTTAAGAGCTGCGAAAGTTTGGGGTAACACTACTTGAAAAATATACTGTACCATTGAAAATTAGTTTAATGTTTGGTTCGATTTAGAACATCTTTCCAATGGTTGCTTAATTTGAAACCATCTTCTCGGTGGAAATTGTGTCTGTGTTTGTAGATCTGAATTGCCTCGTGAACAAATCTCTGATAAAAACCCGTGGGTTTGCAAAGAACCTTGGTATCGGAGAAAATTATATCGTGATCACCCACAGCGATGTAACAGTGATCAGCTGCGGCAGAAGAATTAGTTTTGCCGTGTTTCAAATCTGATTTGTGCTCGCGAATTCGGTCAGAGACATGTCGCTTTGTCTCCCCGATATAGCAATGACCACAGGTACAACTCAATTTGTAAACCCCGGGGTATTGTAAGCCAGGAATGACATCCTTCACGGATGGGATCAGATCACGAATTTTGTGTACTGTATTGAACCGGATCTGGATCTTGTGTTTGTTTAGAATTTTGGAAATCTTTTTAGTAACGCCTGCTATATATGGTAGTGTAATGGTTTTGACCGGAGTATCAAGTGGTTGTTTCTGTATGGAGGGAGAAACAGCTTGGCGGATGGTACGGTCAGAGTATCCATTCCTTTTGAGGGCCAGGTGTACATGTTTTAATTCACTGGTCAGGTGGTGTTGGTCCGAAATGCAATGAGCCCTATGGTCTAAAGTTTTGATGAGAGAATTATTTTGGGCTGGGTGGTGGTGGGAATCAGGTTTCAAGTAGGAATCTGTGTGGGTGGGTTTCCTGTAGACAGAATGCCCCAATGAGCCATCAGGTCTCCTCTCAAACAGAACATCTAAGAATGGTAGCTTGCCATCTTTCTCCACTTCCATGGTGAATTTGATGGCGGGATGTCTGGAATTGATGTGATGTAGGAAAAGGTTCAGAGCTGGGAGGCCATGTGGCCAAATGACGAAAGTGTAATCCACATATCTCTTCCACAGGGAAGGTCTGAGGGTGGAAGTCTGGATGGCGTCTGATTCAAATTTCTCCATGAAAATATTGGCTATCACTGGTGACAAGGGGGATCCCATGGGGGTACCCTCATTTTGTTTGTAGAAGGAGCCATTCCAAGTAAAGTAGGTATTGTTGAGGCAGTGCCTAACCAGTGCAGGTGTGTCGGGGTCTAGTCCATGTTGGACCAAATTTTCAATTATTTCCATGGTATCAGGTACTGGGACCTTGGTGAACAAAGAGACCACATCGAAGCTGACAAGGATATCGTCAGGGGACAGTACAACGTCTTTGACCATAGAGACCAATTGGGCTGAGTTAAGTACTGTTGAGGCGGTCTTGCCAGTGAAAGGCAGCAAGGTATCTGACAGAAAACGGGCTAGTCTATAGGTAGGGGAGTTGATCGTGGATACGATGGGTCGTAGTGGGGTGCCTTCTTTATGAATCTTGGGAAGACCATATAATCTAGGGGGTCTTGCAGCAGAAGGTTTTAGGGAGGGACGTTTAGTTGGGTCGATTAGGGAGGTCGAACTTGTGATGATCTTGTTGTTTTTTTATCGCTAGGCTATTGGTAGGGTCATTTTTTATTTTTGAGTAACTTCCATCGTTGAGCAGATTCTGGATTTTGTTGTTGTATGAATCTTTATCCATAATTACAGTAGTGTTGCCTTTGTCGGCTGAGAGGATGACTATATCACTTCTGTTTTTTAAATTCGCGAGTTCAGAGCGTTCATTTTTGCTAATGTTACTAATGGGTTTCTTAGCATTCTTAAGAATAGTGGCTATTTCAGCTCTCGCAACGTTTGCTTGGATGTGTCCTATGCCTTTGAGGGCTACATCGACCTGAGAGATGATATCATCTACTGGTATGTGTTTTGGGGTGACAGCAAAATTCAGTCCCCTAGCCAGTACTGTTTTCAGATTGTCCGAAATCGGGGTGCTACTCTGATTAATGACGATTTTGTTAATATCTAGTTTTGTTATATGTGTAACTGGGTTCTTCTTTGATAGGTGGTTGAATTTAGAAATCAGGTTAGCTTTACATTTGACTGACAGTGAATCAGCAGAAGAAGCAGTCATGTTGTCTACGTCGATGTTTCTCAACGTCAACATCAGCAACGCGAAGAAGTGTCACGATTATTAGATTCACGAATCGATAATGTTGTCTGTCTCCCCCCCCACACTGTGGAGAGTGTAGCAGTCTCTGGCGACCCCAAGTATCTTGCAAACGAAGTCATCGCCGTCGTCAGCAGCCCGCCACGAGGATTGTTACCCCTGTCGGACTAACACGATTTGCGCTCAAAAGTTTCCCGCTCGCGAGAGAAACTTTTCGCGCTGATTGCCGCTGCCCCCAGGGTCCCCCCCGCACGGACGAGAGCGCAGAGGGGAGACGGAGCCACCGCTTTTAATAAAAAAAACACGAACGAAACGCCTTCGCTGTCTTTTCTTTTCGTAGCCGCAGAGCAGCGCCCCGCGCGACTCGTGCCGCAGATTTACGTCGCGCGCGATATCCTCCGCACGAATCCCCGCGACCGATGTAAACATTGCGAGGGCCGAGAGGGTTATCTTCTCTCTCTCTCTGTGCAGAATCGTCCTCCCCGCTCCATTATTGCCTTCCGTGCAGGAGCGGCGGCGGCTGCGGCGGCGCCACCACGAGGTGACTTATCGTCTCTGGGGCCCCGTCTCCTCCTCGTCCGAGAGGCGACCCGCAGCGCCTCTCCCCCCCCCCCCCACCGTGACACCTCCGGCCCTTGAGATGAACACCGCGGCCGCTGAACGATGCGTTGTTGTATTCGGCGAAATTAGTACCGCGTGAGGCCACCGGGTCACTCGCTCCGCGCAAGCTTCCATGCACCAGCTCACACCTGCACCACCACCGTCATCATCATCCCCCTCCACCCCTCCTCCCCTTGCCGTCTTCCTTCCATCCTAATGTTGGCTCATATTACTAATTAAATCACCAGCTGCCATCCGAGCTGCTGACATTGTCGGGGTGACGTGGGTTTGTAAAGAGAAGGTGGCCCTTTTCCTGCTCCTCCGAGGATCTGCGTTTGCAGCGCTGAATGAGGGCTCAGCACGCTGAGCGTCAGCATTCTCCACCACCACCACCACCACGCTCATGGTTATTTCGTGTGTGTGCATTGTTTAATTTAACGTCGAACTAGGACCCCGTATATATATTAGAGGAGATCTGTGCCTTCAACGTCTGGCAGATCACAAGCGTTGGTTCAAGCTAAGCCTGACACTGCTGATGAGACGCCGTGCGTCGAAACTTGGTAGAGTGTTGTTTATTCTCAATCAATGCTGCTGAAATGATGCACTCCCAGAAGGCTGTGTGGCCGATGTGCTTTGTGAATAAAAATACACTTTTAATGTGTTTTATATTGAAAGACTAATTTGAGAAGGAGACACTGCCTACTTTTTTTATTTCATTGCTTATATTCTTCACAAGGATGCTAATGATTACTTTGTGTTGCTATCAGCAGAGCTAGTAGTTATTTTAAACCATTAAGGACCAGTCAAAGTTAATACTGACTAATTACCGCTCAGCTTTGATTAATGCTGATTATAAACGCTGACACTGTGAAATATGGGGATATTTAGCTGACCACCCTATTACTTTGTGACCCTATTGATTTACAGGGTGTTTCATTTAACATCATTAATGATTTAAGCCTTTACCATTAGAGTGTCCTTACCTCTCTTAGCAAAATATTTATTTTGTCTCACACGTGACCTCTGACCCTCTGAGGCCCCCATCTCCCTCCCCTCCGGTGTTTTCAATGGAGAAGCGATTTGGTTTTTTTTGGCAGTTGAATTATTTTCCCATAATACGGCCCCATTTAGCGATGTACAACTGGGTCTACGCCGAGGCCCAGCTGGTGCTGTGGAATATAACGTTTGTTATCCAAGAAAGCTTCAATTTGTTTTATTTATCTTTCTCCAGGTGAGAACTCGGGAGACTACGATGAGTCTCATTTGCAGGACCGAGCTGGGTCACCAAAATGACAGCAGCGATGACGTGGAACCAAATTACAGCGAAGACAAAACGAGAGCACAAAAACCACCACGTTACAGGAGCTATGCAAATAAAAAAAACACAGCGTTCATATTTACATCGCTCTTGTATTAAGTACTACGCTGCATTCATTGCAATTTTCAATAAATATAACAGATCATTAAATGTGGATCGTAGCCCCGAATCACGACAATCCATAGGATTATCATGGGCAAAAGCAAAACGTGAATCGATTCTTGAATATAATTCCATCACCCAAGGCGTGACAATTTGATTGACCTGCTGGGTCTGGGTGGGAGTGGTGAACGGTTACACCTGTAATTTATGAAAGTGTATAAGGTAATTAAGTATGATTTTAGCACATTAGATGTTAAGCGTGTACACGAAAAAAACTATAAAGACCACAATCAGCTATAATCCATTGAACCGAAACAGCGCTGTATTTTAGTAATTCGTTTAATTACATGGCTCACTTGATTGAACGCAGCCTAGTCAGATTGTCTCATAATATAAGTTTTGTGTATCGGCTATTTTCTTTCTCATTGAAAGCGTGGTTGTGCTCATTTTGTTGGCCTCCGCAATTATTTGTGTCTTAATATGGCCATTTAAATACGTGAACGGATTGTGGCCGAGATCCAAAGGAGTTTGCAACATCTGCTGATATTGCACAGTCCGCCCAAATCGCGTTGCCTTCTGCACGCCGAACACGAAGCCTCGCAGGAGCGAGAGCCATAAATCTGCGCCGGAGTCCGGGCTCGCGGAGCGAGGGTCTCGGCAACACTCAGAGAGAGCCACAGTCCCTCCTGCGACACGGGGAGACACAATCCCAGCGTGCACCACTGTCAGCCGCGATTGGCGAAGCTCCGCACCCTCGACAACACCGAGGCGAGAGGAGCTATTTCCGTTCACGAGCGAGGGATGGACGCGCTAATTTTATTTCTTAATACAATAACTGTCGCTGTAGGTAAAGGCGCAGCCCTGCACGTTGCTCGTTCACGCCGCTGCTGGCAGATGGGCCTCCATCACAGGGGGTCTCTATAGGACCCCACCTGCCCCACCCTGTCGCGTGGCTTCACGTGCCTACTTTAACACGCTGGCCAGACGCCTGGGGGTTGGTGGAAGGACCCACACTTTACCCCACCACACGCGGGCTGCTGATAGACTCATCGTGATGAACCCCCTTGGACTGCTCGCGCGGGTAGGAGGGGGCGGGGCTGCTCACGGTGTTTAAATTGCCGCGCCGGGAGATCGAATTGATGGCCAATCCCCCACCCGCACTCACTCGCGCTGGTGAAGTATTTACTATTTTTCATATACCAGGTAAGGCCCACTGAGCTATGTAGCTATTTTTCAGAAGCGAACTGGCCACAAATGATAGCCCAATAAAATAGCTTATCGCGTGGAAATGTGTAGCCAAACATCCTAAACGCATGATTTTGATTATAAATGTGGGTCGGGATCGAACCCGCGACCACGTGTATACCTGGCGAGGTAGTTAACATCTAGCCATCATGGCGCCTTTTGTGGGTCACAGTGTGAGTTTGTGTGTCTGTGTGAGTCTATGGGTCTCTGTGTGAGTCTGTGGGTCTCTCTGTGTGAGTTTGTGGGGTGTCTGTGTGTCTGTGTGAGTCTGCGTGTCTCTGTGTGAGTATGTGGTTCTCTGTCTGTGGGTCTCTGTGTGAGTCTGTGGGCCTCTATGTGTGTCTGTGTGAGTTTGTGGGTTTCTGTGTGAGCCTGTGGGTCTCTGTGTGAGTCTGTGGGTCCCTCTGTTAGTCTGTGTGAGTCTGTGGGTCTCTATGTGTGTATGTGTGAGTTTGTGGGTTTCTGTGTGAGTCTGTGGGTCTCTGTGTGAGTCTGTAGGTCTCTATGTGTGTCTGTGTGAGTTTGTGGGTCTCTGTGTGAGTATGTGGGTCTCTATGTGTGTCTGTGTGAGTTTGTGGGTTTCTGTGTGAGTCTGTGGGTCTCTGTGTGGGTCTGTGGGTCTCTATGTGTGTCTGTGTGAGTTTGTGGGTTTCTGTGTGAGTCTGTGGGTCTCTATGTGTGTCTGTGTGAGTTTGTGGGTCTCTGCGTGAGTATGTGGGTCTCTATGTGTGTCTGTGTGAGATTGTGGGTTTCTGTGTGAGTCTGTGGGTCTCTGTGTGAGTCTGTGGGTCTCTATGTGTGTCTGTGTGAGTTTTGGGGTCTCTGTGTGAGTATGTGGGTCTCTATGTGTGTCTGTGTGAGTTTGTGGGTTTCTGTATGAGTCTGTGGGTCTCTGTGTGAGTCTGTGGGTCTCTATGTGTGTCTGTGTGAGTTTGTGGGATTCTGTGTGAGTCTGTGGGTCTCTGTGTGAGTCTGTGGGTCTCTCTGTTAGTCCGTGTGAGTCTGTGGGTCTCTATGTGTGTCTGTGTGAGTTTGTGGGTTTCTGTGTGAGTCTGTGGGTCTCTGTGTGAGTCTGTGGGTCTCTATGTGTGTCTGTGTGAGTTTGTGGGTCTCTGTGGTGAGTATGTGGGTCTCTATGTGTGTCTGTGTGAGTTTGTGGGTTTCTGTTTGAGTCTGTGGGTCTCTGTGTGAGTCGGTGGGTCTCTATGTGTGTCTGTGTGAGTTTGTGGGTTTCTGTGTGAGTCTGTGGGTCTCTATGTGTGTCTGTGTGAGTTTGTGGGTCTCTGTGTGAGTATGTGGGTCTCTATGTGTGTCTGTGTGAGTTTGTGGGTTTCTGTGTGAGTCTGTGGGTCTCTGTGTGAGTCTGTGGGTCTCTATGTGTGTCTGTGTGAGTTTGTGGGTCTCTGTGTGAGTATGTGGGTCTCTATGTGTGTCTGTGTGCGTTTGTGGGTTTCTGTGTGAGTCTGTGGGTCTCTGTGTGAGTCTGTTGGTCTCTGTGTGAGTCTGTGTGGATTTGGCGGAGGGGAAGTGAGCGATGGCGAGACGTAGATGTGTCCCCGATGACGTCTCGATCTTGAGAAAGATTTAAAAAACCCATCGACTTCACCGCCATTCCACAGTAAAGGTTAAGGAGTTGTGGCGTTGAGCGAATCGCGTCGTAGTCGCTGTGTCCCCCTCTGCTCGTCGGCCCGTCCGCGTGTGTCGCTTTGTCATCGTATCCGCCTCCCGGGCGCGCCCCGTCCTCGCCCCCGACTTCGCCACGCGTCAATGACTGCGACGCTCTGCGGAGCGTGGCACGTGCGCGGAGTCTCGCCCGAATTACCGCAGCGCCCGGCATAAGGGCACGGCCGTGAAAATAGACCATAAATAATCGAGACTGCTCATACCGCGATGGGGTTCTCTTACTGACGCACGCATTGACTCGCGCGCGGTGAACTTACCATTT
The DNA here is from genome assembly GCF_048934315.1 of Petromyzon marinus. Taxonomy (NCBI): domain Eukaryota; kingdom Metazoa; phylum Chordata; class Hyperoartia; order Petromyzontiformes; family Petromyzontidae; genus Petromyzon; species Petromyzon marinus. Next base: position 944,608 of record NC_133709.1, on the reverse strand, counting down.
TCCGCATTGCATTTCCTTTTTCATTTAAACAAACCTCAGAAATTGCCCTCGGCTCACCGAGTCGGCCTCAAGCATCCCAATGAACGGAACGAGCTGAGCGGTCGGCGTTAGGCAACCCCAAGAGGCCGAGAGACAACCACGGAATGCGTACTTGTGTTTTGCCGCACCTACGTTTAGCACCGTTGGCTACGTACGGTGTGAAAGAAGTTCAACATGTAAGGACTCAAAGCTTTCGTGACTGCAGTAATTCATATTCTTAGTTTTTTCGGTATTTGTTGTTTCCCTTCAACGTGACTTTACCGAAAAAACTAAGAATATGTAAGGACTCCTCTACTCACGAACATTCGACTTACGAACTTTCAGAGGTACGAACAAACCTGTCCGTATGTCCAGTTGCCTGCTCGGACCGAGAGTCGTAAGTTCAACCGCCGCGCAATAGATGGCGGTGGTGGCATCTACATCTGTAGAACATTGAAGAACCAGTGCCATCTACATCTGCAGAACGTGAAAAACCAGTGACATCTACATCTACAGAGCGTGAAGAACCAGTAGCATCTACATTTACAGAACGTGAAGAACCAGTGGCATCTACATCTGTAGAACGTGAAGAACCAGCGGCATCTACATCTGCAGAACTTGAAGAACCAGTAGCATCTACATCTACAGAACATGAAGAACCAGTGACATTTACATCTACAGAACATGAAGAACCAGTGGCATCTACATCTACAGAACGTGAAGAACCAGTAGCATCTACATTTACAGAACGTGAAGAACCAGTGGCATCTACATTTACAGAACGTGAAGAACCAGTGGCATCTACATCTGTAGAACGTGAAGAAACAGCGGCATCTACATCTATAGATCGTGAAGAACAAGTGGCATCTACATCTGTAGAACGTGAAGAACCAGTGGCATCTACATATGTAGAATGTGAAGAACCAGTGGCATCGACATCTGTATAACGTGAAGAACCAGTGGCATCTATATCTGCAGAACGTGAAGAACCAGTGGCATCTACGTCTGCAGAACATGAAGAACCAGTGGCATCTATATCTGCAGAACGTGAAGAACCAGTGGCATCTACATCTGCAGAATGTGAAGAACCAGTGGCATCTACATCTGCAGAACGTGAAGAACCAGTGGCATCTACATCTGCCGAACCTGAAGAACCAGTGGCATCTACATCTGCAGAACGAGAAGAACCAGTGGCATCTATACATCTGCAGAATGTGAAGAACCAGTGACATCTACATCTACAGAATGTGAAGAAGCAGTGGCATCTACATCTGCAGAACGTGAAGCACCAGTGACATCTACATCTGCAGAACTCGAAGAACCAGTGACATCTACATCTGCAGAACGTGAAGAACCAGTGGCATCTACATCTGCAGAACGTGAAGAACCAGTGGCATTTACATCTGTAGACCATGAAGTACCAGTGGCATCTACATCTGCAGAATGTGAAGAACCATTGGCATCTACATCTGTGGAACACGAAGAACTAGTGGCATCTACATCTGTAGAACGTGAAGAACCAGCGGCATCTACATCTGCAGAACTTGAAGAACCAGTAGCATCTACATCTACAGAACATGAAGAACCAGTGACATTTACATCTACAGAACATGAAGAACCAGTGGCATCTACATCTACAGAACGTGAAGAACCAGTAGCATCTACATTTACAGAACGTGAAGAACCAGTGGCATCTACATTTACAGAACGTGAAGAACCAGTGGCATCTACATCTGTAGAACGTGAAGAAACAGCGGCATCTACATCTATAGATCGTGAAGAACAAGTGGCATCTACATCTGTAGAACGTGAAGAACCAGTGGCATCTACATATGTAGAATGTGAAGAACCAGTGGCATCGACATCTGTATAACGTGAAGAACCAGTGGCATCTATATCTGCAGAACGTGAAGAACCAGTGGCATCTACGTCTGCAGAACATGAAGAACCAGTGGCATCTATATCTGCAGAACGTGAAGAACCAGTGGCATCTACATCTGCAGAATGTGAAGAACCAGTGGCATCTACATCTGCAGAACGTGAAGAACCAGTGGCATCTACATCTGCCGAACCTGAAGAACCAGTGGCATCTACATCTGCAGAACGAGAAGAACCAGTGGCATCTATACATCTGCAGAATGTGAAGAACCAGTGACATCTACATCTACAGAATGTGAAGAAGCAGTGGCATCTACATCTGCAGAACGTGAAGCACCAGTGACATCTACATCTGCAGAACTCGAAGAACCAGTGACATCTACATCTGCAGAACGTGAAGAACCAGTGGCATCTACATCTGCAGAACGTGAAGAACCAGTGGCATTTACATCTGTAGACCATGAAGTACCAGTGGCATCTACATCTGCAGAATGTGAAGAACCATTGGCATCTACATCTGTGGAACACGAAGAACCAGTGGCATCTACATCTGTAGAACGTGAAGAACCAGTGGCATTTACATCTGTAGACCATGAAGTACCAGTGGCATCTACATCTGCAGAATGTGAAGAACCAGTGGCATCTACATCGGCAGAACGTGAAAAACTAGTGGCATCTACATCTGTAGAATGTGAAGAACCAGTGGCATCTACATCTACAGAATGTGAAGAGCCAGTGGCATCTACATCTGCAGAACATGAAGAACCAGTGGCATCTACATCTACAGAACGTGAAGAACCAGTGACATCTACATCTGCAGAACTTGAAGAATCAGTGACATCTACATCTGCAGAACGTGAAGAACCAGTGGCATCCACATCCGCAGAACACAAAGAACCAGTGGCATCTACATCTACAGGAGATTATACAACTTTTAAAGCCAGTCCCCGTGTTTAGTTTACATGCCGTACAAAATGTTTGAAATTGACAAGAATAAAGTTGGGACTTACGAAAAGACCTCTGCAACCTTTACTCGGTCGTAAGTAGAGGAGTCTCTGCACATAGATACTCAGTGACAAGCGCTTATGGAGTACGGTCCATCAACCCGAGCGACTGACCCAGCGTTCACGGGGAAGCCTCCATCCATCAATGGGTTGACAAAGAGCTCTAGAATACAACAACCATGGCCCTCTGTGCTGCGCAGATAAATACAAAAGAAACGTATCATGCGCATTTTGGGGAAAAGGCTACTTTAGCTTGCACTTTTAAAGTACGTTTGAGTCGTCCCTGCAACAGATTGCCATGCAGGTTCGGGTTTCTGTACGGGTTTATTCCACGCATTGGTTAAATACAGGGATTCACACAGAACAGGAGAGTGCGGGGTCTTTGACCGCGGGAGACGGTTCTCATCCAGCAGTGGATCGACAAAGCACCCTGCACACGGACCCTCGCTAGGGTTGTTTGTTTATTCTTTAACCTTTGCTGCTGGGAGCATTGCAGTGAATATTTACCAACTCGACCGCTGCCGGGAAGGTGAGAGAGAGAAGAATGAATGAATGTTTGAATAACCCAGCCGGCAATGGGTCCTCATTGTAGTTTAGATGCATTCCTTAACTCCGCCCCCCCCCCCCCACTTCGCTCGTGAAGGGCTCACGAGTGACGTCATCACACCCACGCCTCTATTTAAGGAACGAAACAGGAGGAGGAGGAGGGGGAGGATCTCGACACAAATCTGGCTGATGTCCGCCTGATGATGCCGGTTGTAGTTACCTGCGAAACGTCACAGCACTCAGATTGTGAATGTTGTGGCTTTGCTCCCCAACACACAACCCGTGGTGCAGTCCTAGTATTCTACACTATACACTACACTATACACTACACTATACACTACACTATACACTATCATACACTACACTATACACTACACTATACACTACACTATACAATCTACTATACACTGCTATACACTACACTATACACTACACTATACTATACACTACACTATACACTACACTATACACTGCACTATATACTGCTATACACTACACTATACACTACACTATACACTACACTATACACTACACTATACACTACACTATACACTACACTATACACTATTATACACTACACTATACAATCCACTATACACTGCTATACACTACACTATACACTACACTATACTATACACTACACTATACACTACACTATACACTACACTATACACTATTATACACTACACTATACAATCCACTATACACTGCTATACACTACACTATACACTACACTATACTATACACTACACTATACACTACACTATACACTACACTATACAATGCACTATATACTGCTATACACTACACTATACACTACACTATACACTATACTATACACTACACTATACACTACACTATACACAACACTACACACTATTATACACTACACTATACAATACGCTATACACTACACTACACACTGTACTGTACACTACACTATACACTACTATACACTACACTATACACTACACTATACGCTGCACTATACACTATACTACACACTACTATACACTACACTATACACTACACTATACACTACACTACACACTATTATACACTACACTATACACTACACTATACACTGCTATACACTACACTATACACTACACTATACACTATACTACACACTACTATACACTACACTACACTATACACTACACTACACACTATTATACACTACACTATACCCTACACTATACACTGCTATACACTACACTATACACTATACTATACACTACACTATACACTACACTATACACTACACTACACACTATTATACACTACACTATACACTACACTATACACTACACTATACACTGCTATACACTACACTATACACTACACTATACACTAGTGCTGTACTAGTAACGAATTGGCACGTTCTGTTTACGTGGCAACCCTTACTGGTTGGCCGTGTCGAGTGGTGGCGAGTTTAACGACACAACGTTTATATATTTACGCGACCTAACCCCCCCCCCCCCCCAAAACCGAAATTATTTAAGAATGTTTGTTTCCTTGTAAGGAAATAAACAAATAACAGTGAGGTGGGATAATAAACCCTCTAGGTTGTGACCGCTGTCTCATCACGTGGCTGCTTTCTCGCTCCTCGTCTGCGGCTCTTCCTCCCACCTCTCTCCTCTCTTTCGACGAGAGCGAGCGAGCGAAGGTTATGCGGCGCGTTCCAAGTTGAAACAACAATGATTATTACCACCACCACCACCACTGTATGCTAACCACTCAGTAATGGAACTGGCAAACAAAACCTCCCAAATGCAGACCGATTCCGACAAAGAGTCCGAGCCTCGCTCCCGGAGAATCTCATTTGTCTGGAATATCTCTGAGGCCACCACACGGACGAGGCTGCCTGGGAGTCGCACACACGTGGGGTGAAGCGACATGGCGACCCACACCCATTGGGCGCTAAGCGGTTAATCCATCTGACCCTCATTTTCATGCATTAGAACAGCCGCTGTCTGCGCTAAGACGGTATTAATGGCTTTAAAAGTTGGGTAAAACGAAAGACACGCTTATTGATTTTTCTCGCAAATATTCCCAAAGCGAATATAACAAGGGGGGGGGGTCGAGTTTTTTTGGTTTCGCTTCGCGGATATTGTTGAAGCGCACAAACACGCGCAACCCCTGCCGCTTGAACCTCGGATATTACAATCTCCGTCTCCGCATTAGCGCACTGCCGCAAATAAATATCGACGGCGTTTTGTTTTGCTTTGGAGAGCAGGGAGGAAGCACATAGACGCGTGATATTCAATAAACAAGTGTGTGTGTATATATTTAGATATTGCCGATGGCCGGTACCAGCGGTGTCAAGATTGGCCTCTGTGGCGTAGGAGGCTCGTGAAGGACGCTGCTGCTAGCGGGCATTTGGAGGCAGTCGCCCTCCAGCAACAGCGAAACGCCGGGTGGCTAAAACGCATCAAGGTGGTACGGTAGTGGGCACAGGTGGTGCATCTGCCAGTCATCTCAGTCAGTCGACCCATAACACATGGGTCTGTCCTGCGAACGACTGACCAGCCTTCCTCACTTGGTGTGGCCTCCAGGTGTACCTAGCCTGGCACATATTCTGTGGAGATAGCACCACCACTTAGTGGCGAAAGCCGGTTGTTGTTGTAGTATAAATCTGAGCTGAATTAATCGCGAGCTGACCTCGGCCGAGCAATATAACCTCTTTGTAGCGCAGATTCTGTTGTGAACGCTGCACGCTGGAGAAGAGCTGGGCGGCAAGCCAGCTGAGACATTGGGCAGGTTTGTGAGATCCCTGGATCCACTGCCGCCGTCTCTATCCACCCAGCAGCATACGTGTGGGTTCGCTATGGTGGGGGGACGTGTTGGTACGCCCATCTCTACAAATGCTTCCGATATTAGCAAGCCACCCGAGCTATGTACTTTAAAATCTCGATTGAAAACTCATTACTTTACAACTGTCTTTTATATTTTTATTTGTTGTCTTTCCCCCGCACCTCTGATTAGCACGGTTGGCTACGTAGGGTGCGAAATAAATTCAACATACATAGAACATGAATACAACATACGTAGTACGTGAATACAACATACATAGAACATCAATACAACATACATAGAACATGAATACAACATACATAGAACATGAATACAACATACATAGAACATGAATACAACATACATACGAGAACACCTGGCCAAAGTGGAAAGAGTTGGCAAGGATACCCTCTCGACAGACCCTCGAGAGCTCCCGATAGTGGAGGCCTTTTCGCCAGCAGTGACTTGAGCGAGCCACTGCAGGGCTGCGCCTTTCCTCTTCGTATCTCTGCGAGGCGATGCTGATTCAGTGTCCGTGGGGTATCACGTGGCCCGCGCGTGTGTCTGTGTGTGCCTGTGTGTCTGTGTGCGTGTGTCTGTGTGCGTGTGTGTCTGTGTGCGTGTGTCTGTGTGCGTGTGTGTCTGTGTGCGCGTGAGTCTGTGTGGGCGTGTGTCTGTGTGCGTGTGTGTCTGTGTGCGCGTGTGTCTGTGTGCGTGTGTGTCTGTGCGCTTGTGAGTGTGTGTGCGTCTTTGTGCGCGTGTCTCTGGGTTTGTGTGTGTGAGTGCGTGTCTGTGTGTGTGTCTGTGTACGTGTCTCTGCGTGTGTGTATGTGTGTGCGTGTTTGTGCGCGTGTCTCTACGTGTGTGTATGTGTGTGCGTGTCTGTGTGTGCGTGTCTCTACATGTGTGTATGTGACTGCGTGTCTGGGTGTGCGTGTGTCTGGGGGAATCTCCATATGGTACAGATATAATGGGAGGCTGATCGATGCCCGGGTGCGGTCAAGGGATGGCTCCCTATTGCTCAACCACGTTATGTATGCTGATGATTTGGTTATAGCTGCTCATTCAGAGGAGGAGTTGGAGACGCTGCTGCTGAGACTGGAGCGTGCCACTAAGAGGTGGGGCCTTACCATCAGCCCCACCAAAACTAAGCACCTGCCTGGGTATTTTGTACCATCGGACACTCCACCCCCACAACTCCCAATCGGTGATGGGGCAGTTGTGGAGAGAGTGGAGAGTTTCCCATACCTGGGCAGTGTGCTTATGACCGGCTCCAGTTTAACAGTAGAGGTCTCACTCCGAATCAGTCGAGCGGCCATATCTTTTCATCGGTTGCATAACGCTGTGTGGAAGCTACTTGGTCTGCCGCTCCGCACTAAGCTTCAAGTCTTCTCGGCCACGGTCATTCCCTCCCTTCTCTACGCTTGCGAAACGTGGACCCCCCTAATGGAACATCTTCGCCGGTTAGAAACATTTAGGCTGGCCTGCCTACGATCCATCTTGGGTTTAACCAGACTGGATTGTGTGAGGAGCTCACAAATCCTTGAAAGATCTTGGCAAGGTCCCATCGGTGAGCTCCTCCGGCAGGCAAGGCTGCGATGGCTGGATCATGTAGCCCGCATGCCCAGCCACCGCATGCCGAAACAGCTTTTGTTCGGCCGGATCGAGGGGGCTAAACGGGCGCGGCACGGGCTAGAGAAGAGATGGAGTGATGTGGTATAGAAGGACGTGGAGCTGAGTAGACTTGCCGATGACTGGTACCAGCGGTGTCAAGATCGGCCTCTGTGGAAGAGGCTCGTGAAGGACGCTACTGGGCAGTTGGAGGTAGTCGCCCTCCAACAACAACGGAGGGCGGAGGAGCGACGCTCACAACAACGAGCGGAGCGCCGGGTGGCTAAAGCACAGCAGGTTGGCACAGTAGGGGGCACAGGTGGTGCATCAGGCAGTCATCTCAGTCAGTCGACCCGTGGCACCTGGGTCTGCCCCGTGACCTCCTGCCAGCGGGCGTTCGACACTCCACGTGGCCTCAAGGTGCACATAGCCTGGCACAAGCGTCGTGGTGACGTCACCGCCACTTAGTGGCGAATGGCGGTTGTTGTTGTTGTCTCTACGTGTGTGTATGTGTGTGCGTGTCTATGTGTGCGTGTCTCTACGGGTGTGTATGTGTGTATGTGTGTGCGTGTCTGTGCGCGTGTCTCTACGTGTGTGTGCGTGTCTGAAAGCGTGTCTGTGCGAGCGTGTGTCTGTGCGAGCGTGTGTCTGTGCGGGCGTGTGTCTGTGCGCGCGTGTGTCTGTGCGCGCGTGTGTGTCTGCGCGCGAGCGTGAGTTTGTGCGAGCGTGTGTCTGTGCGCGCGTGAGTCTGTGCGAGCGTGTGTCTGTGCGGGCGTGAGTCTGTGCGGGCGTGAGTCTGTGCGCGCGTGAGTCTGTGCGAGCGTGTGTCTGTGCGGGCGTGTGTCTGTGCGCGCGTGTGTCTGCGCGGGCGTGAGTCTGCGCGCGCGTCTGTCTGCGCGGGCGTGAGTCTGTGCGCGCGTGTGTCTGCGCGCACGTGTGTCTGTGCGCGCGCGTGTCTGTGCGGGCGTGTGTCTGTGCGCGCGTGAGTCTGTGCGAGCGTGTGTCTGTGCGGGCGTGAGTCTGTGCGGGCGTGAGTCTGTGCGCGCGTGAGTCTGTGCGAGCGTGAGTCTGCGCGCGCGTCTGTCTGCGCGGGCGTGAGTCTGTGCGCGCGTGTGTCTGCGCGCACGTGTGTCTGTGCGCGCGCGTGTCTGTGCGGGCGTGAGTCTGTGCGGGTGTGTGTCTGCGCGCGCGGCCGATCGCACCGATGCTGGCAAGTGGGTAAATGTCACGGCAGATGCTGCGCGCTTCCTATCTCGCGACGCGAGAACGTCCGGCGAGCCACGAGGGATTCGCGTGGCCGCCGCGCTCTGCCCGGCGCGTCAGATTAAGAGGGGACGCGGAGCGATAGCGCCGGAGACTCACGGGAGAGTCGCGACGCCGCGCTACGGCGGCAGCCGATAGCGTTTTGACCGAACAAGGAACGCGACACAAAGTCGGAGTGATGATAAGCGGCTCAAACGCCAGATGCCACACGCCAGATCAAATGATTCCAGCGCTTAATGTCCCTCACACGTGTCCGCACGCGCCCATCCGGGAACAAAGGTTACTCCGCCGCTATCCGCGGGGTTAGAAAGCCAGAACAGTGCCATACCGCCATCCAAAACGTATTTGCAATTTTATAGATACAGTAGCTTCTGAAGCCCCCCTTCGTTTTAGTGAACTTCCTGCAGAAGTCGCCATCGCAGAACTACCTCCGAGATCAATTCAAGTGACGTCAAGTCCACACAGTAGAGGGCAGCATTTCCTCATCCACTCTGCACGTGACAGTAATGTTTATCAGATGAAATGTAGGCCAATGTTGCGCAGCACGGAATGTTAATGCTTTGGGTTGGTTATTAGTGCAGTGAACAGCGGCTGGTCTGAGACCGCCAAACTCAGTGCACTTGATCACCACCTGGTTTAATCACAGGCGGCTGCTAACCCGTGGCCCCAGTGGCACCAGAGACAAGCGCCCTGACATTCTGAGCCAGCTGAACACTTCTGTAAACCCACGTTGAGTTCACCGCATTGCTAGCTGATGCTGCGTTGGCAATGACGCAGACGATCCCAGTGGTGCAGAAGATCCCTGACTGAGATCTTCCGTGAAGACCATGGGACACACATCCCCTGAAAACTGCATCGTCCACACAAACCGTGGCAGTACATGCTGATTATCGATGCACAAATGGAGCATTGTAAACTCTCCGCTCAGTGTGCGGAGACTGTGGTCCCCACTCAGAACGACTCAACGCGCGATTCACAACACACGAAGGAGCGGGCGTCTTCGTCGTCGTCATCGTCGTAGTCATCACAGCGATGATTCACCACTCCGCTACTCCTGACGCATTCATCCGACTCGTGAGCCACCTCGATGTAGAACCCCAGCTGCTCATCTCGACGTCGACGTCAGCCATGCGAAGAAGAAGAAGTGACGCACGATCGCAAATAAGTTGCAACTCAGCGCATTCGTCAAGAACACTGCCTTAAAATAACATAGGCAGGGTGGCGTACACGTCAGGAGACGCATGGTCATTTCATTTATTTTAACATTGGCAGTCAAATATGTTTATGTGGGCGCCGCGGAAGCCAGATGGGTGAACGTTGAGCTGCTTTCTCACCGTACGTAGCTAACTGTGCTCTTATTTGTGCAGATGTCAACTACCTCGCCTGCTATGTAGGATGTCGTGGGTTCGATGCCGCCCTGACGCCTGCTGCTGCTGTATATTTGGAGTTTGCGGTGTCTCTCTCTCTCCCCGTGGTGACGTGGATTTCTCTCCAGGTCTTCCGATTTTCCCCTCCACATTTAGAATGAACATCACCACGCGTGTAGAGTATTTGGCTGCTCTAAATGTCCACGTGATGAGCCACTTCGTGTCGCTATCATTTGTGGTCAGGTCGCTGCTGAAAAAGAGCAACACAGCTCAGTGGGCCTTACTTGGTAAAATAAAATAAAAATTAAATAGTTTAAATAGTTTATTCGTTAAGTTGATATTGTATCTGTTATCATTATTAAAATATCGATTGATCTCCTTCCTTTTCAGATGATATTGACGAAACTCGACAACCAAGGACTCGGAGCACATTGAAACGAAACGTAATTTTATTAACGTTCATAGGTGACAACTCCTAACAAAAAGAGAGTCCTGAATTCATCGCAAAAATATAATTCATGCATCGTGCATTCATGTTAACGGACGTTGGTTTGAACAATCGTTAAACTACGTGAAATAGCCTGAAAGTATTTGTGAACATAAATAAGATAGCCCTAAATGTGTCCTGGCTTGTGGGCCACCCTGTACAACAATTAACATTTTGCCTCATCAGAATCAGAATCTGTATTTATATCGGAGGAAGAGGAGGAATCCGATGAGCTATGGTGCTCTATTTCACAAATGTCCAGCACGGGTTCAGAACATTACACAGACGTCCTACAACAGCACCTGTCAAGGGTACTGTTGTAGTGAGTCTATGAACTGTGGTAGTGAGTCTATGAACTGTTATAGTGAGTCTTTGAACTGTTGTAGTGAGTCTATGAACTGTTGTAGTGAGTCTATGAACTGTTGTAGTGAGTCTATGAACTGTTGTACTGAGTCTATTAACTGTGGTAGTGAGTCTATGAACTGTTACAGTGAGTCTATGAACTGTAGTATTGAGTCTATGAACTGTGGTAGTGAGTCTATGAACTGTTGTAGTGAGTCTATGAACTGTTGTAGTGAGTCTATGAACTGTTGTAGTGAGTCTATGAACTGTTGTAGTGAGTCTATGAACTGTGGTAGTGAGTCTATGAACTGCGTTAGTGAGTCTATGAACTGTTGTAGTGAGTCTATGGACTGTGGTAGTGAGTCTATGGACTGTGGTAGTGAGTCTATGAACTGCTGTAGTGAGCCTATGAACTGTGGTAGTGAGTCTATGAACTGTTGTAGTGAGTCTATGAACTGTTGTAGTGAGTCTATGAACTGTTATAGTGAGTCTATGAACTGTTGTAGTGAGTCTTTGAACTGTTGTAGTGAGTCTATGAACTGTTGTAGTGAGTCTATGAACTGTTGTAGTGAGTCTTTGAACTGTGGTAGTGAGTCTATGAACTGTTGTAGTGAATCTATGAACTGTTGTAGTGAGTCTATGAACTGTTGTAGTGAGCCTATGAACTGTGGTAGTGAGTCTATGAACTGTTGTAGTGAGTCTATGAACTGTTGTAGTGGGTCTATGAACTGTTATAGTGAGTCTATGAACTGTTATAGTGAGTCTATGAACTGTGGTAGTGAGTCTTTGAACTATTGTAGTGAGTCTTTGAACTGTTATAGTGAGTCTATGAACTGTTGTAGTGAGTCTATGAACTGTTGTAGTGAGTCTATGAACTGTTGTAGTGAGTCTCTGAACTGTTGTAGTGAGTCTATGAACTATTGTAGTGAGTCTATGAACTGTTGTAGTGAGTCTTTGAACTGTTATAGTGAGTCTATGAACTGTTGTAGTGAGTCTATGAACTGTTGTAGTGAGTCTATGAACTGTGGTAGTGAGTCTATGAACTGTTATAGTGAGTCTATGAACTGTGGTGTTGAGTCTATGAACTGTGTTAGTGAGTCTATGAACTGTGGTAGTCAGTCTATGAACTGTTGTAGTGAGTCTATGAACTGTGGTAGTGAGTCTATGCACTGTGGTGTTGAGTCTATGAACTGTTGTAGTGAGTCTATAAACTGTTGTAGTGAGTCTATGAACTGTTGGAGTGAGTCTATGAACTGTTGTAGTGAGTCTATGAACTGTGGTAGTGAGTCTATGAACTGTGGTAGTGAGTCTATGAACTGTGGTAGTGAGTCTATGAACTGTTGTAGTGAGTCTATGAACTGTTATAGTGAGTCTATGAACTGTTGTAGTGAGTCTATGAACTGTTGTAGTGAGTCTATGGACTGTGGTAGTGAGTCTTTGAACTGTTGTAGTGAGTTATTGAACTGTTGTAGTGAGTTTATGAACTGTTATAGTGAGTCTATGAACTGTTGTAGTGAGTCTATGAACTGTTGTAGTGAGTCTATGAACTGTTGTACTGAGTCTATGAACTGTGGTAGTGAGTCTATGAACTGTTATAGTGAGTCTATGAACTGTTATAGTGAGTCTATGAACTGTGGTAGTGAGTCTATGAACTGTTGTACTGAGTCTATGAACTGTGGTAGTGAGTCTATGAACTGTTGTAGTGGGTCTATGAACTGTTGTAGTGAGTCTATAAACTGTTGTAGTGAGTCTATGAACTGTTATAGTGAGTCTATGAACTGTGGTAGTGAGTCTATGAACTGTCACCACTCCCCCTGTCCACTCCATCGCAGAGCCACGAAGCGCAGCGTTGAAGCTCGTGCACGCAGCAACATCTCAGGTGCCACGCTCTAGACCGGAGCTTGCATTGATTTCGGAAGCGGCTTCGGAATTCCAGAGGCGTCGTACCATTTGGCGATGCTCACGCATCACGCGTTGACCTGGCGTGACCCGGCCGTGGAAGACGTGCATCGCTTCTCACCGATGCAGGCGATTTACTATGCCACGACAATTATCTGAGAGCTTAGGCGATGTATGCATCCTCGTGGGATACGCGGCCCACGCGGTCCGCGACACAAGGCTCTCTGTCATCCCCTTGAGCTGCAGTCAACGCGTCACGCCGTTGTGTGCGCCTTTTGTGATTGGTGCTGCAATTACGATCCCTCAACACCCCCCCCCCCCCCCCCACTGTTATTGCTTTATTTAATTATTTCCCTTGGATTTGCAGCGTATTGTTAGTACATTATATATATTTATTTTGTTATGTTTAAAGGTTATGCTGCATTTGTGACCGTAGTGGTGTCACAGCCACGGCGGACGTCAACAGCGGCAGCTGATGAACCTGAACCGCGTCCTGGGGGCATCTCCTTCACCAGCCTCTACTGCCCAGTGTGGTGAAGTATGGTCAAAGCAACCCCATAACTGATACAGAGTGGGGGAGGCTTTCACACAATCGTTTATTTGGCAAATAACCTGTAAATGATTCTTTATTATTTGTATTTGTATTTATGCGAAGTCCTCCACGAGAAGATGAGCGGTTCATATCACAGCCCTTTGAGATCAAGCATATCGTTGTTTAATTGTGCAGTGGTTTTACATGAACATCATATTACTTACACGAATTTTATGATTCACCGCGTCATGTATCTGGTCGGCATGAATGGTATTTATTTAATTTGTGCATACATTATCATCAAAACACAGTCGAAATTAAATAAGAATCATATACAGCCCTTTGTCAATCCACTGCTGGATGAAAGCCTCTCCGCACCATGGAGTTATTCAACCATACTTCACCACGCCGGCCAATACGGGTTTGTGAAGAGGATGAGTCCCAGGAAAAGATCGGATATATTTTTTCTATCGATGTTAGCCACGGCTGGGATTCGAACTGTGGCTGCTGGGTCCGTAGCACGGTGCACTAGCCACTGTGCCATCACTCCCCGAGAAGTCTCTTATTACAAATATGAATCTAACGATTTACCACGCTTTATAATTATATATACCGGTGTGGCATGAATTGTATTATTAATCGTAATAATAAGAGCAGCATCATCATAATACAATAGGGATAATGAAAGGGGATATTTCATGGGAGTGCAGTGCGCAGACAGAGCCCTCCGAATCGCTATGCCACGCGTGCCCCGCACACTGCATTGGGGTCACAGGTTATACTTTAAAACATTTGATGTCGTGAATTCCATCGGGGGAAATGCAGCACGTGGTGAAGGTTATGTCACCATTTTCTTTTTGCCTTTGTTCGGTAATGAACATTCAAGATGGTAGCACATGAAAAGTGTAACGAGAATTATGTTTCCTTCTCTCTGCGCACAGAAACTATTGATTTATTTTTTCCCCAAAGTGAGATTATAATATTATTGCAATAAATATTAACGATGTCCTCTTTCCTTCATCACGCTGGGGCTGTGGGCCCCACCGCGCTGTGAACCCATCCACCCTGAGTTCAACTCTAGGTCAAGGCTAACATCAGTGCTGACTGGTATCTGGAGCCCATCCACCCTGAGTTCAACTCTAGGTCACGGCTGACATCAGTGCTGACTGGTATCTGGAGCCCATCCACCCTGAGTTCAACTCTAGGTCACGGCTGACATCAGTGCTGACTGGTATCTGGAGCCCATCCACCCTGAGTTCAACTCTAGGTCACGGCTGACATCAGTGTTGACTGGTATCTGGAACCTATCGGGTCTGAGTACACAGGCAGGGAGTATACAGGCAGAGGTAGTGGTGACGCAGTAGTGAGCGAGTCAAAGTTCCCAGCTCACGGCAATCGTCAGTGGCGAGTGACCACCAAATCCGCCCTGGACCGCATTGGCGAGGTATGGCCCAGCTACCCCCGTGACCACCGCGCAATGCATCATGGACGTGATGATCCATTCAGGCGAGCCCACTGACACACCTACAGCGAGCTGCGTCGTGTGGTGACATGTTTAATATTAACACGGTTAAATTAATAGTGTAGCCTTATTATAAAGGGCTCACGTAAGCTAATATTTAACGTTTGCATGCTATATATACGGTAGTGGCTTTTTTAATTCAGTCGAGCTATGAATGATAACATTTAAAAATATATAATATAATCGAATGTTGTGAAATCGCACCTGAGGAGCGCTTCAATGAAGCGGGTCACGCGGCTGATGTGGAGAGTGACCGCTGCAGCGACTCATGTCGAGTGACCCGGTGAGGATTTCCTCCCGGCTCAAGAGTGAAGCGTTGTGGTCATCCAGCACACCGGAGATGACACGGAGTGTGCTCCTCGCTCTCGCGATCGGCGCACTCCCTCTGTGATTTACATCGCCGGTTTCCACCCCCCACCGTGACCCCCCCACCGTGACCCCCCACCGTGACCCTCACCGTGACCTCCACCGTCACCCTCACCGTGACCCCCACCTCGTGGCTCAGAGGAAGACCCCGCGAGGTTGGATCCCCGACGCCTTCCTGCTGTGCCGCTTCTCCCCGCCGCTCTGCAGGGTGTGGGGAGCGGTGGTGCAGCGGTTGGCACGCTGCGCTGTGAACCCCGGCCACTTGAGTTCCATGCCTGCTCACGGCCAACAACATCGGTGACGAATATCTGGGCAGGTCTTGGGCGTCGCGTAGGTCGACTCAGCCTTAAATCAATGCCTGGTGCGCTGTGTAAACATCGGCACTCGGGAGACAAATGTGGCGGGACGTGGTGCTGACGACCAAGCCCCTGGTGTGCCGTGCCGGCCTTCATAGCTGCTGCCTGCTAACAGCACTTGCCCCAACATAGGGGGACCTTTGTCGATGCGTGTGCATGCTTTGTTTACAAAATACGACTACGATTGCTAACAAGAGCACGACTTGCAATGCTTTCTCCTCCCTAGATCAATACTGCACACGATGCGTGTGTACGTGCATGTTACAAGATTCGTACGCATTGATATGCAATGCGTGCTTTTAGATTTTGCATGCTCCATTAGCAACGTAATTATATTAGTAATAATGCACGGACAATTGTTTTCCATGTTCTACTGAGCTATCAGGTAGGGCTCACCGAGCTACGTAGCTCTTTTTCGGAATCGACTTGACCATAAATTATAGCTCAACGAAGTGGCTTTTGGTGTGGAAATATACAGCAGCCAAATTCTCTACCGCTGGATGAAGGCCTCCCTATACCATGTCGGTCACAGGGAACGGGGGTGGTTTGGCCATACTTCACCACGCTGGTAGTTGATGCGGTGAGCCCACGACCAGTTCAGGTATCACTCGCGAAGTGATATTAGCCGTGGTTTGGGAATCGAACTCATGATAGTGCAGTGTGCCAACCACTGCACCACAATATCTGTGCTGGTGTCTCTCATCTCCACAGCATCCCCCATATCCCGTGTCGCTGTGTGGAGTGCCTCCACCCGAGTTGGAGATTAGGAGATTATGATATTTGATCCTTTACCTTTATTGATTATTTGTGTGCTAATTCCAGCTGTAGATATGTACAACCGAATCAATATCTATGATGTTGTTGGTATATGTGTGACCTTTATTGCCATCGCGTTCTGTGGAGATTGCAAACTCCCTTTTTGGACCTAACCCACGGCTGAATGGGGACGAACTTCTACCTCCAGCCGTCAAGGGCAGCCCCGCCTGAGTTCGCGACCAGGCCATGGAAATCACATTTCACAAATGATGGAACATCCGCTGCAGCCGACTCCGATGTGATGATGCGAGATGATTTTTAAAAAAAATAAATGAAAAATGATTTAACCCGAAACGCAGCTGTAACATGTTTGTATGTAGGGGATACATTGTATATATATGTGCACGTTGAGGGCACTTCACTTCGTGGCGAATGGCGGTTGTTGTTGCTGTTGTAGTTGTGGTATATACACGGTGTCCGAAAATGAATAGACCAAGAAGTAAGTTCAATAGTTTTATTGTTTTAACACGTAGGCGGCTGTCACGACCAATATCGTCCATAATATATCCATAATATATTGTGGATGTTATTCGAGATATTCTAGATACAGACATACGTTGTATATGAATATATACACTAAAGCTGTAAGTTTTAGTTTGTTGTGAATATTGATTGGTATTTTCTCTTTCAGGAGAACCCCCATTTTCTGATATAATGACAAGTCCGTCCGTTCACCCGATTTCTTTTTAAAGTGAAGTCTACACTGGGAAACCAAGGGACCTTGAAGATCGTTGATGCTGCTGTGTCATGATTCATCCCTACAGCTGTACTGGAACATCTTTTCTCAGAGTTTGAACCCCGAAGTAGATTGAATGCAGAGAATGATTGATTATAGTGAACGACGAACGACATGCAGAAGTTGATTAGAAATTCGAGAATACCTAATCAAAAACATAAAACATTAAATCACCTTACAAGTCTATTACATGTATTCACATTACATTTATACCAGTGTCTCGAATAACAATACGCCTTTCAATATTCTTTCTGGTCCATTCATTTTCGGACACCCTCTGTGTTTGTGTGTGTGCACTGTGAACCGGTAATTAGTCTTGTGCTGTGACAGACTCTGGAGTCGGTGATTAATGTCCCCGTGTCCCCGTGCCCTCTCTCGCCGTTGTCTTCACAGCGGCCTCCCCAGCCCCGCCGCTCTCCCTGGCGCGCTCGCTCTCTGCTGCTGAGGTCACCCCAATGTTGAAAGGCATGAGAACATAATAATAATACAACAACAACAAAAGTACAATACAATAAAAACGCTTCACATCGTGGGGGGAATTTCACTGCCACGTGGTTATGCACGTGGTGCGAGCCGCGCGGCGCTATGCCTGGCGCGCTGCACTGCGGACCCGGCCACCACGGTGGCTAGGAGATGTTAACTACCTCGCCTGGTGTACAGGAGGTCGTGGGTTCGATCCCGACCCCTGACGGCTGCTGCTGCTGCTGTATATTTGGAGTTTGCGTGTCTCTCTCTCTCATCATCATTATCACGGTGGCTAGGAGATGTTAACTACCTCGCCTGGTGTACGGGAGGTCGTGGGTTCGATCCCGACCCCTGACGCCTGCTGCTGCTATATATTTGGAGTTTGCGTGTCTCTCTCTCTCATCATCATTATCACGGTGGCTAGGAGATGTTAACTACCTCGCCTGGTGTACAGGAGTTCGTGGGTTCGATCCCGACCCCTGACGCCTGCTGCTGCTACTGCTGTATATTTCGAGTTTGCGTGTCTCTCTCTCTCTCCTCGTGCTCGTGTGGATTTGTCTCCAGGTCTTCCGGTTTTCCCCTCCACATTTATAATTAATTATTATTAAAATTAATTAAAATTAAGAAAAAATTGATTATAATTAATTAATTATGATTAACACCACGCGTTTAGAGTCGCTGGCCGCTATACATTTCCACGCGACAAGCTACTTGGTTGAGCTATCGATTGCTTCTGTAAAAGAGCTACACAGCTCATTGGGCCTTGCATCGGTGGCGAGCGCCACCGGAACCGGTCTTGGGGCCTCCCGCGGGTCGGATCAATGGGGCGCGTAAACATCAGCAGCGCTGGGAGAGACAAAGGCGGCCGAGAGGTGGTGCTGACCTCACCACCTCCTTCACGCACCATGCGCGCCGTTCGCTGACGGTCCTCGCCCCAACAGTCCTCCCAGGCTGACGTGGGATGGTCGCGTCTGCTGTACGTGGACAGCACACACCACGGTGGCCGTGTGCCCGTGCCTTGCCGCCTACACCGTGGGTCTGCCATTCGAGCCAGAGTCATGAACTCTCCCGATGAATTCTCTGCAGGTACTCGACAGCCCTCGGTGGAGGCATTAAGACTGCCGTCCCATCTGCCTCCGTGTTAAATATATAAACAAAGGCACACGTGTACGAGCAGGTCACACCGCGCGTCTGTTGCTGCCGGATAAAGCAAGGTTGACACACAGCCGCCGTTGCGCAAATAGGGGGCTTGGTGCATTGGTGGCGTTGGGTGAGGGCGGCATAGAGCCTGGGACTACACGGCAGCTTCACCGACCTGCGGTGTCACAGAGTGCAAGGTAAAGGGGCAGCCCTGCAAGTGCCACGGCTGGTGGAAGGGTCCAGAGCTCGCGAGATAGCTATAGAACCCCAAAGTTATACTTCAGCCGAGTCTACCACGCTGGCTAATGCATATTGTAAGCATGGGCGAGACATTCTAAGGAAGTAAAACTCAGTTTAATACACAGCGCAATTCACACCCGGCCTCGCAGCGCTTTACAACACAATGCCAGTAGAACAAAAAAAGCTCCTTAACAATAAAACTAAGAGTAAAACAACCCTACACAGACGGATACGCAAGCGAAAATAAATGTGTGTGTGTGTTTCAGACGAGCCCTAAAAAACCCCGACCAACGGAGCGTCCCTAAAGGGAGCGGGGCATCGGTGTTCCCCACAAGCGACGCGCCTGGCTGTTGGCATCTCGATCACCACCGGTCCAACGCACATTTTGTCCGTAGCCTTCAGCGTGCCTCTGTCCGTGAAATGTACTCAAAGAACTCAGCACGAGAAGACCCGTCCTCCCCCGGAGGCATCTAATTGCTCGTCTAATTTCTGGCGTGCTCTATTCGGTGCCTTCCCCAGGCTGTCACGCGGCAGAACATTACATCCCGTACTCATTGGTTCTATTCGGTAAAGTTGTTTTATTTTTAACCTACGTGACTTTACCGAATAGAACCAATGAGTATGGATCCTTGCAGTCACGAAAGCTTCAAATCTAGAATTACATCCCGTATCTTGTTGATCTCATGACATGTCCGAGAACTCTATCTGGACTTTCTCGAATGATGGAGAGATCGAGTGGATTGTGAGGGTTGGAGACTGCACTTAACGCCACGGGCTCTGACGAGAATTACATATGCTAACATAGTTTTCCCATGACCAGTAATATACATTGGCATATTAATTATGTAGTTACATAATAATTTCCGTTAACATACGAAGCCTACAGTAATGTTTTTTTTTTGTAAAAAAATATAAATAAACGCATTTATATTAAAAGTGAATTTGGCATCGTATTGCATAAGTTGGCAATGTGAACCAAACCAGTCAATCCCTTATCAGTGCCTCCTACCTCATTACAGACCAATTCAGACCTTATTGGTCACCCCGTGTCCCTTATAAATCTCAACGTTCATCCTACAAAGTCCCACCACGAGGGAGAAACACAAACAAATAGACATTTCTCGTCGTTAGCCCCTAGTGAAACGGCTGCACGCCGTATGGACCTGAAAACTCAATGTCCCTATACAAAGATACGGGGCAAACCGTACGGATTGACAGTCAGCTTTGGTGCACACACTCGATACGAGTTGAGCGGTGAGAAAGTTCGAGGCGCAGCAGGGAGACCACGTGGGGCGCGGCAGTGGGTGGGGTTTGTATCGAGCCTTCCACACACACAAACATCTGCCTTCGTCTGTCTTCATCATTACAAACAATACACAATTGTTATTATGAACAATTGTTTCTGTTTGTTTGGTGGTGGTGGTGGTGATGTTGCTGATGTTGCGTTGGTAGTGGTACACGAAGGCAATTAACACACAAACAACAACGCGGTACATTTGTCAATAAGACTGTGGTCTTAAAAGAAAATAATCTATAAAAGGCGACGTTTCGGGCAATGGCCCTTCTTAGCAGATAGAGGTCAGAGTGCAGTCTCCAACTCGTACTGACCCTTTCTTTGGCCTCTCTGTGCTCTGAAGAAGGCTCATGGCTCAAAATGTCGCATGTTGCAACAATTTCCCCATTAAGGCCACACTGTGTTGAGCTTTTTGGTCTTCATCCCAGCTCTGCTCAACGACAGCTTTTGTAAGATCCCGAATGAGGTTAGAGGATAAATCACACAATCATTACTGTCATCGTGAGCAATGCAACCTAATAAACAAGCAGACATACACAATATACGAGTATTTTTGTTTACACATCACATCAACCACACATCCCATCAAAAAAGATGGTAATTTATTTTTTATTGTTATATATAAATTGTGATGTATACACTGCACAGTATATAGTTTAACAACGCTCGTTTAGAGAGTGCATCGTCCCCCGCAGAGCGAAGTGCGTGAGGCCTAGCGACCGCCACGTGTCGAGCTGAGATGCCCGCGCAGGAGATGCCCCAGGGACAGGCTCCCGGGATCTGTGCACGCGAGGCGCTCGCTCGCTCCGGGGCTTTCCGCGCCGTTCCAGCCCAGCCACCCACCCCATCAATTATAGACTCTGGCATCGAATATCCATTTTCACCGTCCTCCTCCAGAGCGCACGGCCGGGATGTCTTCACTTCGGCTGTGCGGCGGTGGTCCGTGCGGCGTGCGGCGGCGCAGGGCGGGACGGTTCACTGGGAGGGCCCCTGGGAGGGCCCCTGGGAGGGCCCCTGGGAGGGCTCCTGGGAGGGCCCTGGGAGGGCCCCTGGGATGCCCCTGGGAGGGCCCCTGGGAGGGCTCCTGGGAGGGCCCCTGGGAGGCCCCTGGGAGGGCTCCTGGGAGGACCCCTGGGAGGGCTCCTGGGAGGGCCCCTGGGAGGGCCCCTGGGAGGGCTCCTGGGAGGGCCCCTGGGAGACCCCTGGGAGGGCCCCTGGGAGGCCCCTGGGAGGGCTCCTGGGAGGGCCCTTGGGAGGGCTCCTGGGAGGGTCCCTGGGAGGGCCCTGGGAGGCCCCCTGGGAGGGCTCCTGGGAGGGCCCCTGGGAGGCCCCTGGGAGGGCTCCTGGGAGGCCCCTGGGAGGGCTCCTGGGAGGCCCCTGGGAGGGCCCCTGGGAGGCTCCTGGGAAGCCCCTGGGAGGCCCCTGGGAGGGCCACTGGGAGGGCCCCTGGGAGGCCCCTGGGAGGCCCCTGGGAGGACCCCTGGGAGGCCCCTGGGAGGGCCCCTGGGAGGCCCCTGGGAGGCCCGTCTCGCCCCTCGTCGCCCTTGGCTCGGCCGGCACCGTGACGCACACATGCGGCCCCGCCCGCCACGACCGCTCATAGCAGCAGCGTCCGCGCGGCGAGGGGAGCGTGGGGCGCACCGCCAAACCCCCCCAAATGCGACTCTCGCCCTGCTGCCCGGAGTCCCCACCGGTAGAGCAGGGGGATGGACACATTACAATGTAACGCAGCAGTGGGGAGACTCTCCTCGGTGAACCCCGCGTGCACTTCATCCGACGAGCGGCTGCGGGAGCGCCGCTCCCACGGGAGCGAGGCCGTGTCGCCCCGAGGCACCGCTACGCCTCCACGCGCCGCGTGGACCACTCCGGAGCCGAGTGGCTCACAAGGTCCGATGCACAGAGGCATTGTCAACTCAGGAACGCCTCACTGAGTCTCAAGACTCTGTTTTTTTTTCAGGAGGGTCCTGCCAGGTTTCCGCAGCAGGGGACGATGTTGCTATCGTTAATCCCGACTGAGTAATTTTCAGGCTGTTATTCTCCATTGGGATGTTTGGTTCAGCACCAGTTACATTGTGTGTGCGTGTGTTGTTGTTGTTGTTGTTGTTTAGCTTTGGGAGGAAAGCGGAGAACCCCGGAGGACACCCGTGCAGAACAGGGGGAGAGAACAGAAAGGCGCCCCAGTCGGGAATGGAACCACGGACGCGTCTTGCTGTAACACGCGAGTGCTGACCACAGCGCTACCTCCCTGCCGCCCAGATGGACGACAACAGATGTGGAAACTCGGCTCTGATTGGTACGACAGACGCAGTGCGGGATGTTTTTTTCCCCGGATGATTCTGTTGCGCGTAGTTATTTTAAGATGTTCTCTGTTCATGTTATTGCTTGTTGCGGTTCCGCCCGAGTCAAGAGCCGCGTGGCTCACAGGGCTATACCTAATAAATGAAACTGGAACTGAAAACAGGGGCATCTGCAGCAGCAGCAGCAGCCGCCGCCTTGACACCCATCGGGTAGGCAAGCGCATTCAGCCATGCGCAGCTAACGCGACGTCAGCCAGCCTGGCGGCTTTCCCCACAGCAAGAGGCTCAGAGTTACTTCCTGCTCTTAACTTTTATTTCCGACGCGTAGTGTTAGCCGCTCTCGCTCGAGATAATAAATAGCATCTCTCTTGGAATTCTGCAAGGTGCTGCATCATTCTGTCTCGTTGGAATGTGGAAACAATAATGGTTATGTACACAAATATATATACTCACGGGCGTTTGGCGCTGCAGTTCACATGAGTTCGATTCCAGGCCACGGCTCACATCGGCGGCGAGATGTATCTGGCCACCCCCACCTCACCAACCCGCAGTGACCGGCGTGGTGAGGTATGGCCAAAACAACCCCCATGACTCGCACGAAACGGGGACGCCTCCTCTCTCATCAGTAAATTGACACCGATCTGTACGTACACTTGTGACTGTCAGGACCGTTGTCAGGCGATGGGTTAATTATGTAAACGTATATCGCGATACCATGTCATGTTTTGCCAACCAGGTAGTCGGAACAATATTGTGAGCGTTACCTCGAGCTAGCGGATTGCGCGAGGTGTCTGTAGGTGCCGTGCGGTGACCACGAGGCAGAAGCCCACAGCCTCGGCAGCGCGGGGCCCCTCGCCTCTAAGAATGTCAACAGTTCGGGAACAATGCAAGAATGAGACGCGCAGGGCTCCTAACAGAAACACGTTTCTTTTAAGGCGCATATGAATAATACTTATTTTTTCTCTTCTTTGGTTCTTTCGGTAAAGTCACGTAGAATGAGAATAAAATAAAAAAAATTGATAAAATAAAATAACACAATAAAATTCTCACGACGTTTCGGCCACACCACAAGCGGCCTTCATCAGGTGAAGGGACGAGACTGTCTGGAGGACAGCGCTGGAGTGTCCTCATGCATGCACGTTTGTATTCTATATACACTATATATTTGTATATATTTGTATTATATATTGACAGTTGCTGAGCGCAGGGCCCAAGGGCATAACACGTCGAATGGCCAGCAACAAAGAGCACGATCAGAGTGGCGCTGAATACAAAGAGTATGAGCTTGGGGGAGAAGAGCACACGATGGTGGGAGAGGGGCTCGCATCGTGGAGCGGTGCGAGGGAAGCAGCAGAACGAGAAGTGAGGTGACCTGCGGTGTGGTGAGTGGGTGGGTGAGGAAGACAATGGGTGAGTGACTAAGTGGATGGTAAGTGAGTGGGTGAGTGTGTTGTTGTGACCTGCAGTGTGGTGGTGGTTAAACACAGGGTGGTGATGATGGTGGTGGTGGTGGCTGAACGCTCGCTGTGAGCAGCCACGAGAGTTTCGATCTCACCCCGAGCCTTCGCTCAGCTAAAGCCAACGGCTGCAGGCGCAAGCCTCGCTAGTTCCCCAGGAGGCTCCGTCTGGATGTCTCTCTCACTTTGTTTTTATCGCAACCCCCCGCACACCCCCTTGCCCCCCCCCGCTCCCCTTTGCCCCCCCCGCACACCCTCTTGCCCCCCCTCCGCCCCCCTTTGCCCCCCCCGCCCCCCCCGCACCCCTTTGCGTCCCCCGCCCCACCCGACCCCTCGTAAAAACCCCATCCAAGCTGCCCGACGAGTTGACGGACGTTTGACGTATTTGAAAACGAACAGCCTCTTACCAATATATAAAGTGTTTTTTCTTTCTACATTCCATCAGCAACACGCCCACCCGAGAGTGATGTTTTTCTTCCCACCAGCATTGGATTCATCCGAGCAAAATCTGAACATGTTTCGACATTCAGTGTCTCATCAGCAGGGTCAGGCTGGCTTTAACAAATGACTGCTGAACTGCAAGATGTTGAAATGCAAGGATCCTCTCTCTTAGACATGGGTCCTAGCTCAACGTATAACTTTGTAATACGCAAAATGAAGATCACATTTAATTGAAGATGACACTTCACACGTAAAGTAAAAATATATTCTGGGAAAGAAACAGAGAGGTTTACGTTCGAACTTGCTTTAGAAATATAAATAGAAAACAGCATTCATTATACGTTCGCAGTAATGCTGCAGTGATTTCCATGGGATTGTAATCGTTAGCTGTTCATCTGCAGATC
The DNA here is from genome assembly GCF_048934315.1 of Petromyzon marinus. Taxonomy (NCBI): domain Eukaryota; kingdom Metazoa; phylum Chordata; class Hyperoartia; order Petromyzontiformes; family Petromyzontidae; genus Petromyzon; species Petromyzon marinus. Next base: position 919,331 of record NC_133709.1, on the reverse strand, counting down.
GCCACAAGTAGCAGACCTCACGCCGCGATAATTCATGATTGTCACCGTCCTTTGGAAGGTACTTAATAACGGAGGTTTAGCTCTTTTTTCATTGCTTATCTGGTTAAAATTGAGATAAAATTAAATGTGTATTCAAACATCTTCCAATTAAATTAATGCGAACCTCTTAATGAAATAGCTAGAAACTGCTTACAAGGATAAATGAATATTATCCCAGCCCTTCATTAATATGCATGTTTGCATACGTAATTTTTCGTAGCGAGACTTGTGAAGGGAAGGGCTCCGCAGAGGCTCCAGAGTAAAGAATATTACAACGACCGCACGCCTTGCGGGGAAGGCCCAAGAGTGGCGCTTCCTCCGACAAGAGAGAGAGATCTAGAATCCACTTCCTCCCATGAGGGTTCTGTAGAGGCCACAGTGAAGAGCCATGCGAAGTGGCCCGAGCACAGGAGAGGACATTGCCAGTCCAAATCTGGGCAGCAGGGTGGTGGTGTCAGGATGGTGGTGGCAGGGTGGTGGTGTCAGGGTGGTGGTGTCAGGGTGGTGGTGGCAGGGTGGTGGTGGCAGGGTGGTGGTGTCAGGGTGGTAGTGGCAGGGTGGTGGTGTCAGGGTGGTGGCGGCAGGGTGGTGGCGGCAGGGTGGTGGTGTCAGGGTGGTGGTGTCAGGGTGGTGGTGGCAGGGTGGTGGTGGCAGGGTGGTGGCGTCAGGGTGGTGGTGGCAGGGTGGTGGTGTCAGGGTGGTGGTGGCAGGGTGGTGGTGGCAGGGTGGAGGTCTGTTAAGACTATACAGGGGATCTTTGTCTTTGATCTTTGTGTGTGTGTCCTCTTGTGTGTGACTGTGTGACTGTGTGTGACTGTGTGTGTGTGACTGTGTGTCCTCTGGCTCCCACATTATTTAACACCTATTTTGACCACGTAGTTCGTGAAGCCTTCAATAGCTGTACCGGGGGAATCTCCATTTGGTACAGATATAATGGGAGGCTGATCGATGCCCGGGTGCGGTCAAGGGATGGCTCCCTATTGCTCAACCACATTATGTATGCCGATGATTTGGTAATAGCTGCTCATTCAGAGGAGGAGTTGGAGACGCTGCTGCTGAGACTGGAGCGTGCCACTAAGAGATGGGGCCTTACCATCAGCCCTACCAAAACTAAGCACCTGCCTGGGTATTTTGTACCATCGGACACTCCACCCCCACAACTCCCAATCGGTGATGGGGCAGTTGTGGAGAGAGTGGAGAGTTTCCCATACCTGGGCAGTGTGCTCATGGCCGGCTCCGGTTTAACAGCAGAGGTCTCACTCCGAATCAGTCGAGCGGCAATATATTTTCATCGGTTGCGTAACACTGTGAGGAAGCTACCTGGTCTGTCGCTCCGCACGAAGCTTCATATCTTCTGGGCCACGGTCATTCTTTCCCTTCTCCACGCTTGTGACACGTGGACCCCCCTAATGGAGCATCTTCGCCAGTTAGAAACATTTAGGCTGGCCTGCCTACGATTCATCCTGGGTTTAACCAGGCTGGATTGTGTGAGGAGCTCACACATCCTTGAAAGATCTGGGCAAAGTCCCATCGGTGAGCTCCTCCGGCAGGCAAGGCTGCGTTGGCTGGGTCATGTAGCCCGCATGCCCAGCCACCGCATGCCGAAACAGCTTTTGTTCGGCCGGATCGAGGGGGCTTAACGGGCGCGGCACGGGCTAGAGAAGAGATGGAGTGATGTGGTACAGGAGGACGTGGAGCTGAGTGGACTTGCCGATGACTGGTACCAGCGGTGTCAAGATCGGCCTCTGTGTAGGAGGCGCGTGAAGGACGCTACTGGGCAGTTGGAGGCAGTCGCCCTCCAACAACAACGGGGGGCGGAGGAGCGATGCTCACAACAACGAGCGGAGCGCCGCGTGGCTAAAGCACAGCAAGTTGGCACAGTAGGGGGCACAGTTGGTGCATCAGCCAGCCATCTCAGTCATCTCAGTCAGTCGACCCGTGGCACTTGGGTCTGCCCCGTGACCTCCTGCCAGCGGGCGTTCGACACTTCACGTGGCCTCAAGGTGCACATGGCCTGGCACAAGCGTCGTGGTGACGTCACCGCCACTTAGTGGCGAATGGCGGTTGTTGTTGTGACTGTGTGACTGTGTGTGTGGCTGTGTGTGTAAGACTGTGTTTGTGTGACTGTGTGTGTGTGTGACTATGTGTGTGTGACTGTGTGTGTGTGGAAGGAGCGGTGGTGCAACGGTTAGCGCCACGCCACGCTACGAACCTGGTCCCGAGTTCGATTCCCGTTCACGGTCATCACCAGTGACGATTATTTTAACCGGTCCTGGGCCTCCCCTAGGTCGACTCAGCCTCAAAATGAGTACCTGGTGCGGTGTGTTAACATCGCCACTGGGGAGACAAAGGCGGTCGGGCGTGGTGCTGGCCACCCAACCTCTCGTGTACCGTTTCGGCCTTCATAGGTGCTCGCTAACAGCACTTGCCCCTACAGTCTGTTAAGGCTATATGGGGGATCTTTGTATCTTCGTGTGACTGTGTGTGTGGAGGGAGCGGTGGCGCAACGGTTAGCGCCACGCTGCGCTACGAACCTGGCTTCCCGAGTTCGATTCCCGTTGACGGTCATCACCAGTGACGATTATCTGAATTGGTCCTGCACCTTCCCTAGGTCGACTCAGCCTCAAATGAGTCCCTGATGCGCTGTGTAAACATCGTCACTGGGGAGACAAAGGCGGCCGGACGTGGTGCCGGCCACCCATCCCGTGCCGACCATCACGGGTGCTCGCTAACACCACTTGCCCCAACACTGCGGTACGACTATACGGGTGGTCTTTGTCTTTGGCGAGTCGCTCAGTAATTTAATCGTCATCATTTGCGCCTCACTCGCGACGCCAGCCATGTGTTTTGTTGTTGAAAATCCCGTTTTCAGACGCGCCTTTGTGTTGATGTTCTCAAATTAACAGCTATTGCCCGACTTACACTGGAGCGAGAATGAGCCGTGCTCGATGCACTTTAATTGATACAGGTGCGTATGTTTGCTAATATTAAGGGCTTAGTTCTAATTGCAGGCCTCCCCTGCTCGACGGAATTTCCGCGAGAAAAAAAGGACGACGTACAGTGTTTCACGTGGGACTCATTAAGAGATAATTATGCTCTATATGCAAATTAATACATGAATTGTCGCGCACGTGTTATGAGACACCGCGAGCGCTATTTGAAGCTCGCGTATTTGTTTTCTTCCAGCCACCATCCAAATCAATCTGTGCTGCTAGTGCTGCCTGTACTGATGTCTACGTGCTGTGTGTGATGCCTGTACTGGTGTCTACGTGCTGCGTGTGATGCCTGTACTGGTGTCTACGTGCTGCGTGTGATGCCTGTACTGGTGTCTACGTGCTGCGTGTGATGCCTCTACTGATGTCTACGTGCTGTGTGATGCCTCTACTGGTGTCTACGTGCTGCGTGTGATGCCTCTACTGGTGTCTACGTGCTGTGTGTGCTGCCTCTACTGGTGTCTACGTGCTGCGTGTGATGCCTCTACTGATGTCTACGTGCTGTGTGTGATGCCTGTACTGGTGTCTACGTGCTGCGTGTGCTGCCTCTACTGGTGTCTAAGTGCTGTGTGTGATGCCTCTACTGGTGTCTACGTGCTGTGTGTGATGCCTCTATTGGTGTCTAAGTGCTGCGTGTGATGCCTCTATTGGTGTCTAAGTGCTGCGTGTGATGCCTCTATTGGTGTCTAAGTGCTGTGTGTGATGCCTCTACTGGTGTCTACGTGCTGCGTGTGATGCCTCTACTAGTGTCTACGTGCTGTGTGTGATGCCTCTACTGGTGTCTACGTGCTGTGTGTGATGCCTCTACTGTGTCTACGTGCTGTGTGATGCCTCTACTGGTGTCTACGTGCTGTGTGTGATGCCTCTACTGTGTCTACGTGCTGTGTGTGATGCCTGTACTGGTGTCTACGTGCTGTGTGTGATGCCTGTACTGGTGTCTACGTGCTGTGTGTGATGCCTCTACTGGTGTCTACGTGCTGTGTGTGATGTCTCTACTGTGTCTACGTGCTGTGGGTGATGCCTGTACTGGTGTCTACGTGCTGTGTGTGATGCCTGTACTGGTGTCTACGTGCTGTGTGTGATGCCTCTACTGGTGTCTACGTGCTGTGTGTGATGCCTCTACTGGTGTCTACGTGCTGTGTGTGATGCCTCTACTGGTGTCTACGTGCTGCGTGTGATGCCTCTACTGGTGTCTACGTGCTGCGTGTGCTGCCTCTACTGTGTCTACGTGCTGTGTGTGATGCCTGTACTGGTGTCTACGTGCTGCGTGTGATGCCTCTACTGGTGTCTACGTGATGTGTGTGATGCCTCTACTGTGTCTACGTGCTGTGTGTGATGCCTCTACTGGTGTCTACGTGCTGCGTGTGATGCCTCTACTGGTGTCTACGTGCTGCGTGTGATGCCTCTACTGGTGTCTACGTGCTGTGTGATGCCTCTACTGGTGTCTACGTGCTGTGTGTGATGCCTCTACTGATGCCTACGTGCTGTGTGTGATGCCTCTACTGGTGTCTACGTGCTGTGTGATGCCTCTACTGGTGTCTACGTGCTGTGTGTGATGCCTCTACTGGTGTCTACGTGCTGTGTGATGCCTCTACTGGTGTCTACGTGCTGTGTGATGCCTCTACTGATGCCTACGTGCTGTGTGTGATGCCTCTACTGGTGTCTACGTGCTGTGTGTGATGCCTCTACTGGTGTCTACGTGCTGTGTGCTGCCTCTACTGGTGTCTACGTGCTGCGTGTGATGCCTCTACTGGTGTCTACGTGCTGTGTGATGCCTCTATTGATGTCTACGTGCTGCGTGTGATGCCTCTACTGGTGTCTACGTGCTGCGTGTGCTGCCTCTACTGTGTCTACGTGCTGTGTGATGCCTCTACTGATGTCTACGTGCTGCGTGTGATGCCTCTATTGGTGTCTACGTGCTGTGTGATGCCTCTATTGGTGTCTAAGTGCTGCGTGGATGCCTCTACTGGTGTCTACGTGCTGCGTGATGCCTCTATTGGTGTCTAAGTGCTGCGTGGATGCCTCTACTGGTGTCTAAGTGCTGTGTGTGCTGCCTCTACTGGTGTCTACGTGCTGCGTGTGATGCCTCTACTGGTGTCTACGTGCTGTGTGATGCCTCTACTGGTGTCTACGTGCTGTGTGATGCCTCTACTGGTGTCTACGTGCTGTGTGTGCTGCCTCTACTGGTGTCTACGTGCTGTGTGATGCCTCTACTGGTGTCTACGTGCTGCGTGTGATGCCTCTACTGGTGTCTACGTGCTGTGTGTGATGCCTCTACTGGTGTCTACGTGCTGTGTGTGATGCCTCTACTGTGTCTACGTGCTGTGTGTGATGCCTCTACTGTGTCTACGTGCTGTGTGTGCTGCCTCTACTGGTGTCTACGTGCTGTGTGTGATGCCTCTACTGGTGTCTACGTGCTGTGTGATGCCTCTACTGGTGTCTACGTGCTGTGTGTGCTGCCTCTACTGTGTCTACGTGCTGCGTGTGATGCCTCTATTGCTGTCTAAGTGCTGTGTGTGCTGCCTCTACTGGTGTCTACGTGCTGCGTGTGATGCCTCTACTGGTGTCTACGTGCTGCGTGTGATGCCTCTACTGGTGTCTAAGTGCTGCGTGTGCTGCCTCTACTGGTGTCTACGTGCTGTGTGTGATGCCTCTACTGGTGTCTACGTGCTGCGTGTGATGCCTCTACTGTGTCTACGTGCTGTGTGTGATGCCTCTACTGGTGTCTACGTGCTGTGTGTGATGCCTCTACTGGTGTCTACGTGCTGTGTGATGCCTCTACTGGTGTCTACGTGCTGTGTGTGCTGCCTCTACTGTGTCTACGTGCTGCGTGTGATGCCTCTATTGCTGTCTAAGTGCTGTGTGTGCTGCCTCTACTGGTGTCTACGTGCTGTGTGTGCTGCCTCTACTGGTGTCTACGTGCTGCGTGTGATGCCTCTACTGGTGTCTAAGTGCTGCGTGTGCTGCCTCTACTGGTGTCTACGTGCTGTGTGTGATGCCTCTACTGGTGTCTACGTGCTGTGTGTGATGCCTCTACTGTGTCTACGTGCTGTGTGTGATGCCTCTACTGGTGTCTACGTGCTGTGTGTGATGCCTCTACTGGTGTCTACGTGCTGTGTGTGCTGCCTCTACTGGTGTCTACGTGCTGTGTGATGCCTCTACTGGTGTCTACGTGCTGTGTGTGATGCCTGTACTGGTGTCTACGTGCTGTGTGATGCCTCTACTGGTGTCTACGTGCTGCGTGTGCAGTCGTGCATAATCACAATTAACAACAACAACACTCTCGACACATTCGTCAATAACAACGCTGCCATTCTAATACTGTATGTATCGTTTCGGGCAATGCCCCTTCTTCATGTACCTAGAAAGAGCAAAATAGGTGACATCGTCCAATGGAACTTCACGAGCTATGAATAAGAGGTGTTGCCCGAAACGTCACCTTAACGCATGGAGACGGCACGTCGCCTGAAAAGCCGCCTGCAATATTGGTAAAGATCGTCTTAGCTCGATAATCCTTGCCTGAAACAAACTAACGGACTGATACACTTCTCTTTTCGAGGCAGTGTTAGCGATGACTGCGTCGCGTTTTCGCTGCGGTTGTTTGGTGCTGTTGCGATCACCACGGGAGTGTTGACGACCACGGCGCAGCAGACGGCGCGTGACATCTCGACGGTTTAACGCACCCGCCCGAATAACCAGGGCGACCTTCCCGGCCCGAACCGCGAACCTCTTGCAACGGAGCCGCGAACGCGCTCCCGAGGGGCCACTGTGACGTCACCGCTGAGTGCTGAGCAGCAGCCCATGGGGGAGGGGGGCGGGGTGGGGCGGGGGGTGGGGGCGGGGGGCTTCCTCCTCTGTGGATCCATTCGTCAGGGCGCGGTGTCGACGTGGAAACGGCGACAAACCAACCGAGGGCTTTGCCTTTCGGCAACATCCCGTGACCGCCGCGTGCCCCGGTGGGAGGGACCGCTGATTGCTAATTCCAATAAAAGCGGCAGTTCATTTCCATTCAAAAAACAAGAATGGTGCTGGGGAAAGCAGCGCATTGCGCAGAGGCGAAATGGGAAATTAAAGACAGGCCACAGCCGTGCGATTGTGACCACGTGACCCAATCTATGGACCACAGAGTAAATCACTGTGGGGCTGTGCTCTTTGAACAGAGGAGGAACAGCGACACGACACGAACTCTCTCTCTCTCTCTGCTGAAGTCCTCTCGTCGTGGCCAGCAGCAGCAGCAGCAGACCTCGACAATGGCACCAACGAACGCGTTGCTGCTGCCATCACACGCAAGGCGGCTCGTTCTAGAACCACGATGCCGTTGTCTAGGATGTGAGTTGTTCTGAGCGCCGTGGCGATAGGCAACTGGGGACCGGTTTCGTCATCACTGGGACTCATCAGCACAGTACAGTCACCAACGTTCACTGTCTGCTGTCGCTCACCGTGGCCTAGGACAACGAGACCACAATGCACATCCCGAGGGCATGCTGATGCACAGAAGCGGTTCGCTTTGAACACATCGTTGTCGTGTCTTGGATCAATAATATTAATTGGTGCCCGTGTCTGAAATGTCCTCGGCAATGCAGACCGGGCAAGATCAGTTCTAATTAAAATTTAAACATCCCAAACTTTAATGCCCACGGGCCATACATGTGAACGCATTGACTCATGCCAGTAGACACCCACGCACGCAGAGTGACAACCACAGGCGCCCGTGGCCTTGCCTGCTGGGAGCGGCGCTGGCTTCCCAACTCGTCGGTGGAACCTCGTTCTGTTCCCGTCTCTTTGTTTGGAAGATTCTCCCTGCTCCCCCCCCCCCCCCCCAGCTCGAGCCATCGTTTATCAATCCGGAATGGTGATGTCAACATCTCCACTCAATGTTCTTTTGTAAAAAAATAAAAAAGGGGGGCACCGAGCCTGCCTGTTGTGGGGGCCCAGTGACCCGGGACAGGGGCCTGCCAGTCGGGGGCAATGGTTGCCGCTGCGTCATCCCAACTCAGTCATTTGCGGTGTCATTATTTTCGAAATTGGGCAAATGCGGACCCTGACGCCGGCACACAGCGGCCGACTCTTGTGAATTACATCAGGAGATCTTCAGCGTCTTTACGCTGATGGCGCGTAGTAGTGTCGTTATTGTGGTTATTATACATCGCAGTAGTATCCAGGGCGGCCCGCTTGATGAGAACCGTGAATCTCTACAACGAGCGGCGAGCGAGCGACCTCGGAAACGCGCCACTGCCCTTGTGCTGACGAGTGCCTCTACGAAACATCTTTAGAAAAAGAGCTTTATAGCTCATCTGATTCCTCCAGTAGAAATACATCATCTGATTCGTCCAGTAGAAATACATCATCTGATTCGTCCAGTAGAAATACATCATCTGATTCCTCCAATAAAAATACATCATCTGATTCCTCCAGTATGAATACGTCATCTGATTCCTCCAGTAAAAATACGTCATCTGATTCCTCCAGTAAAAATACGTCGTCTGATTCCTCCAGTATAAATACGTCGTCTGATTCCTCCAGTATAAATACGTCGTCTGATTCCTCCAGTATAAATACGTCGTCTGATTCCTCCAGTATAAATACGTCATCTGATTCCTCCAGTATAAATACATCATCTGATTCCTCCAGGAAAGATACATCATCTGATTTCTCCAGTATAAATACGTCATCTGATTCCTCCAGTATAAATACATAATCTGATTCCTCCAGTATGAATACGTCATCTGATTCCTCCAGTAAAAATACGTCATCTGATTCCTCCAGTAAAAATATGTCGTCTGATTCCTCCAGTATAAATACGTCGTCTGATTCCTCCAGTATAAATACGTCATCTAATTCCTCCAGTATAAATACATAATCTGATTCCTCCAGTATAAATACGTCATCTGATTCCTCCAGTATAAATACATCATCAGATTCCTCCAGTAAAAATACATCATCTGATTCCTCCAGTAAAATACGTCATCTGATTCCTCCAGCAAAAATACGTCATCTGATTCCTCCAGTAAAAATACGTCATCTGATTCTTCCAGTAAAAATACGTCATCTGATTCTTCCAGTATAAATACGTAATCTGATTCTACCAGTAAAAATATGTAATTTGATTCCTCCAGTATAAATACGTCATCTGATTATTGTACTGCACGCACGCCGCGCACGCAGGGGCTGCTGCTTTTCGATCTGCTCGTTTGCGTATTTATTTATTTACTTACTACGTCTGAGTTAAACCGAAGGGGGTTGTTGACCAATTAGAGGGCCAATTACAGCGGCAAATTGAACGTGCCCCGTTAACGGGAAGGCATCGAACTGTGGCGCGCAGGAAACGTTACACGGGCGATTAGGCGCGTCAGCATGTGTGCCCGCGCGCCCTCTCTCCAGCCATGTCGACCCTGCTGCTGCTGCACATGCTGCTGCTACACGTGCTGCTGCTGCACGTGCTGCTGCACCTTCTGCTGCTGCACGTGCTGCTGCTGCACGTGCTGCTGATGCACGTGCTGCTGCTGCACGTGCTGCTAGCGAGCACCTCGTTAGGGCTGCCACCGTGCGTCATTGTCGAGGGGTGGTGTCGTTACCACCACTGCCGCCGGCTGTCTCCCCACTTTCGATGTTTTACACCCCGACCCAGTCACGCATGCAAGGCTCAGTTCGACCTCGGGGTGGCCCAGATATCATTCGCCACTGTTGTTGTGTGGTTGGGAATGGAACCCAGGTGAGCAGGATTGTAGCCTAATGCGCTAACCACTGCGCCACCGATCGCTCCACACAAAGACAAGACAATCCCATATAGCCTTGAACAGACTGTTGGGGCGAGTGCTGCTCGCGAGCTCCTGTGAAGGCCGGAACGGCACACGGCGGGGGTGGGGTGGCCAGCTCCACGCCCGGCCACACCCACCCACAGACACGCGCGGGTACGAACGTGACTCAGATGCACACAATTATTTAATGAGCAACCAGCATCATATGACAATTGGCCATACCCCGGGGGTAGGTTTTGTGCGTGTGTGTTTTATTCATCGTTAAATTAGTTGCGCTTTCCAAGGACGTGTCGCGAGTGAGTGCCATCAGACACACATTCATCACCACGCGAACGCAGCAAATGCAAGTGGCCGCATTTCCCGGGCACCGCGCTCCTCGATTCCTCTGCCCCCTCATCCTCCTCACTCCTCCTTCTCTCTCGTCACTGCCGACATTCGTCACACGGCGACTGACGAGGAGGTTGCATGAAATGACGCGGCCTACCCGGTGTGATGGTGGTAGTGGTTGTGGTGATAGTGATGGTGATAGTGATGGTGGTAGTGGTGGTGGTTGTGATGGTGGTAATGGTTGTGGTTGTGATGGTGGTGGAAGTGATGGTGTTGGCAGTGATGGTGGTGGTAGTGATGGTGGTAGTGATGGTGTTGGCAGTGATGGTGGTGGTAGTGATGGTGGTAGTGATGGTGTTGGCAGTGATGGTGGTAGTGATGGTGGTGGTTGTGGTGGTGGTAGTGATGGTGGTGGCAGTGATGGTGGTGGCAGTGATGGTGGTGGTAGTGGTGGTGTTGGTAGTGGTGGTGTTGGTAGTGATAGTGGTGGTAGTGGTGGTGGTGGCAGTGATGGTGGTGGTTGTGATGGTGGTGGCAGTGATGGTGGTGGCAGTGATGGTGTTGGCAGTGATGGTGGTGGTAGTGATGGTGGTAGTGATGGTGGTGGTTGTGATGGTGATAGTGATGGTGGTAGTGATGGTGGTGGTTGTGATGGTGATAGTGATGGTGGTAGTGATGGTCGTGTTTGTGATGGTGGTGGTAGTGGTGGTTGATGGTGGTAGTGATTGTGGTAGTGATGGTGGTGGTTGTGATAGTGATGGTGGAAGTGATGGTGGTGGTTGTGATGGTGGTGGTAGTGGTGGTTGATGGTGGTGGTAGTGATTGTGGTGGTAGTCATGGTGGTAGTGATGGTGGTAGTGATGGTGGTGGTTGTGATGGTAGTGGTGGTTGATGGTGGTGGTAGTGATGGTGGTGGTAGTGATCGTGGTGGTAGTGATGGTGGCGGTAGTGATGGTGGCGGTAGTGATGGTGGTGGTAGTGATTGTGGTGGTAGTGATGGTGGTAGTGATGGTGGTAGTGATGATGGTGGTTGTGATGGTGGTGGTAGTGGTGGTTGATGGTGGTGGTAGTGATAGTGGCGGTAGTGATGGTGGTGGTAGTGATAGTGGTGGTAGACAGGTGGTGGTTGTGATGGTGGTGACAGTGATGGTGGTAGTGGTGGTTGATGGTGGTGGTAGTGGTGGTTGATGGTGGTGGTAGTGATGGTGGTGGTAGTGATGGTGGTGGTAGTGGTGGTTGATGGTGGTGGTAGTGATTGTGGTGGTAGTGATGGTGGTAGGGATGGTGGTGGCAGTGATGGTGGTGGTAGGGATGGTCGTGGTAGTGATGGTGGCAGTGATGGTGGTGGTAGTGATGGTGGTGGTTGTGATGGTGGTGGCAGTGATGGTGGTGGCAGTGATGGTGGTGGTAATGATGGTGTTGGTAGTGATGGTGGTGGCAATGATGGTGGTGATAGTGGTGGTTGATGGTGGTGGTAGTGATTGTGGTGGTAGTCATGGTGATAGTGATGGTGGTAGTGATGGTGGTGGTTGTGATGGTGGTAGTGGTGGTTGATGGTGATGGTAGTGATGGTGGTGGTAGTGATGGTGGTGGTAGTGATGGTGGTAGTGATGGTGGTAGTGATGGTGGTAGTGGTGGTTGATGGTGGTGGTAGTGATTGTGGTGGTAGTCATGGTGGTAGTGATGGTGGTAGTGATGGTGGTGGTTATGATGGTGGTGGTAGTGGTGGTTGATGGTGGTGGTACTGATGGTGGTGGTAGTGATGGTGGTGGTAGTGATGGTGGCGGTAGTGATGGTGGCGGTAGTGATGGTGGTGGTAGTGATTGTGGTGGTAGTGATGGTGGTAGTGATGGTCGTGGCAGTGATGGTGGTGGCAGTGATGGTGGTGGCAGTGATGGCGGTGGTAGTGATGGTGTTGGTAGTGATGGTGGTGGCAATGATGGTGGTGGTAGTGGTGGTTGATGGTGGTGGTAGTGATTGTGGTGGTAGTCATGGTGATAGTGATGGTGGTAGTGATGGTGGTGGTTGTGATGGTGGTGGTAGTGGTGGTTGATGGTGGTGGTAGTGATGGTGGTGGCAGTGATGGTGGTAGTGATGGTGGTAGTGATGGTGGTAGTGATGGTGGTGGTTGTGATGGTGGTGGTAGTGGTGGTTGATGGTGGTGGTAGTGATGGTGGTGGTAGTGATGGTGGCGGTAGTGATAGTGGCGGTAGTGATGGTGGCGGTATTGATCGTGGTGGTAGTGATTGTGGTGGTAGTGATGGTGGTAGTGATGGTGGTAGTGATGGTGGTGGTTGTGATGGTGGTGGTAGTGGTGGTTGATGGTGGTGGTAGTGATTGTGGTGGTAGTGATGGTGGTAGTGATGGTGGTGGTTGTGATGGTGGTGGTAGTGGTGGTTGATGGTGGTGGTAGTAATGGTGGTGGTAGTGATGGTGGTGGTAGTGATGGTGGCGGTAGCTATGGTGGCGGTAGTGATGGTGGTGGTAGTGATTGTGGTGGTAGTGATGGTGGTAGTGATGGTGGTAGTGATGGTGGTGGTTGTGATGGTGGTGGTAGTGGTGGTTGATGGTGGTGGTAGTGATAGTGGCGGTAGTGATGGTGGTGGTAGTGATAGTGGTGGTAGTGATGGTGGTGGTTGTGATGGTGGTGACAGTGATGGTGGTAGTGGTGGTTGATGGTGGTGGTCGTGGTGGTTGATGGTGGTGGTATTGATGGTGGTGGTAGTGATGGTGGTGGTAGTGATGGTGGTGGTAGTGGTGGTTGATGGTGGTGGTAGTGATTGTGGTGGTAGTGATGGTGGTAGTGATGGTGGTGGTAGTGATGGTGGTGGTAGTGATGGTGGTGGTTGTGATGGTGGTGGCAGTGATGGTGGTGGCAGTGATGGTGGTGGTAGTGATGGTGGTGGTTGTGATGGTGGTGGCAGTAATGGTGGTGGCAATGATGGTGGTGGTAGTGGTGGTTGATGGTGGTGGTAGTGATTGTGGTGGTAGTCATGGTGATAGTGATGGTGGTAGTGATGGTGGTAGTGATGGTGGTGGTTGTGATGGTGGTGGTAATGGTGGTTGATGGTGGTGGTAGTGATGGTGGTGGCAGTGATGGTGGTAGTGATGGTGGTAGTGATGGTGGTAGTGATGGTGGTGGTAGTGGTGGTTGATGGTGGTGGTAGTGATTGTGGTGGTAGTCATGGTGATAGTGATGGTGGTAGTGATGGTGGTAGTGATGGTGGTGGTTGTGATGGTGGTGGTAGTGGTGGTTGATGGTGGTGGTAGTGATGGTGGTGGCAGTGATGGTGGTAGTGATGGTGGTAGTGATGGTGGTAGTGATGGTGGTGGTTGTGATGGTGGTGGTAGTGGTGGTTGATGGTGGTGGTAGTGATGGTGGTGGTAGTGATGGTGGTGGTAGTGATGGTGGCGGTAGTGATAGTGGCGGTAGTGATGGTGGCGGTATTGATCGTGGTGGTAGTGATTGTGGTGGTAGTGATGGTGGTAGTGATGGTGGTAGTGATGGTGGTGGTTGTGATGGTGGTGGTAGTGGTGGTTGATGGTGGTGGTAGTGATTGTGGTGGTAGTGATGGTGGTAGTGATGGTGGTAGTGATGGTGGTGGTTGTGATGGTGGTGGTAGTGGTGGTTGATGGTGGTGGTAGTAATGGTGGTGGTAGTGATGGTGGTGGTAGTGATGGTGGCGGTAGTTATGGTGGCGGCAGTGATGGTGGTGGTAGGATTGTGGTGGTAGTGATGGTGGTAGTGATGGTGGTAGTGATGGTGGTGGTTGTGATGGTGGTGGTAGTGGTGGTTGATGGTGGTGGTAGTGATAGTGGCGGTAGTGATGGTGGTGGTAGTGATAGTGGTGGTAGTGATGGTGGTGGTTGTGATGGTGGTGACAGTGATGGTGGTAGTGGTGGTTGATGGTGGTGGTCGTGGTGGTTGATGGTGGTGGTAGTGATGGTGGCGGTAGTGACAGTGGCGGTAGTGATGGTGGCGGTATTGATCGTGGTGGTAGTGATTGTGGTGGTAGTGATGGTGGTAGTGATGGTGGTGGTTGTGATGGTGGTGGTTGTGATGGTGGTGGTAGTGGTGGTTGATGGTGGTGGTAGTGATTGTGGTGGTAGTGATGGTGGTAGTGATGGTGGTGGTTGTGATGGTGGTGGTAGTGGTGGTTGATGGTGGTGGTAGTAATGGTGGTGGTAGTGATGGTGGTGGTAGTGATGGTGGCGGTAGCTATGGTGGCGGTAGTGATGGTGGTGGTAGTGATTGTGGTGGTAGTGATGGTGGTAGTGATGGTGGTAGTGATGGTGGTGGTTGTGATGGTGGTGGTAGTGGTGGTTGATGGTGGTGGTAGTGATAGTGGCGGTAGTGATGGTGGTGGTAGTGATAGTGGTGGTAGTGATGGTGGTGGTTGTGATGGTGGTGACAGTGATGGTGGTAGTGGTGGTTGATGGTGGTGGTCGTGGTGGTTGATGGTGGTGGTAGTGATGGTGGTGGCAGTGATGGTGGTGGTAGTGATGGTGGTGGTAGTGGTGGTTGATGGTGGTGGTAGTGATTGTGGTGGTAGTGATGGTGGTAGTGATGGTGGTGGTAGTGATGGTGGTGGTAGTGATGGTGGTGGTTGTGATGGTGGTGGCAGTGATGGTGGTGGTAGTGATGGTGGTGGTTGTGATGGTGGTGGCAGTGATGGTGGTGGCAATGATGGTGGTGGTAGTGGTGGTTGATGGTGGTGGTAGTGATTGTGGTGGTAGTCATGGTGATAGTGATGGTGGTAGTGATGGTGGTAGTGATGGTGGTGGTTGTGATGGTGGTGGTTGTGGTGGTTGATGGTAGTGGTAGTGATGGTGGTGGCAGTGATGGTGGTAGTGATGGTGGTGGTTGTGATGGTGGTAGTGATGGTGGTGGTTGTGATGGTGGTGGTAGTGGTGGTTGATGGTGGTGGTAGTGATTGTGGTGGTAGTCATGGTGATAGTGATGGTGGTAGTGATGGTGGTAGTGATGGTGGTGGTTGTGATGGTGGTGGTAGTGGTGGTTGATGGTGGTGGTAGTGATGGTGGTGGCAGTGATGGTGGTAGTGATGGTGGTAGTGATGGTGGTAGTGATGGTGGTGGTTGTGATGGTGGTGGTAGTGGTGGTTGATGGTGGTGGTAGTGATGGTGGTGGTAGTGATGGTGGTGGTAGTGATGGTGGCGGTAGTGATAGTGGCGGTAGTGATGGTGGCGGTATTGATCGTGGTGGTAGTGATTGTGGTGGCAGTGATGGTGGTAGTGATGGTGGTAGTGATGGTGGTGGTTGTGATGGTGGTGGTAGTGGTGGTTGATGGTGGTGGTAGTGATTGTGGTGGTAGTGATGGTGGTAGTGATGGTGGTAGTGATGGTGGTGGTTGTGATGGTGGTGGTAGTGGTGGTTGATGGTGGTGGTAGTAATGGTGGTGGTAGTGATGGTGGTGGTAGTGATGGTGGCGGTAGTTATGGTGGCGGCAGTGATGGTGGTGGTAGTGATTGTGGTGGTAGTGATGGTGGTAGTGATGGTGGTGGTTGTGATGGTGGTTGTGATGGTGGTGGTAGTGGTGGTTGATGGTGGTGGTAGTGATAGTGGCGGTAGTGATGGTGGTGGTAGTGATAGTGGTGGTAGTGATGGAGGTGGTTGTGATGGTGGTGACAGTGATGGTGGTAGTGGTGGTTGATGGTGGTGGTCGTGGTGGTTGATGGTGGTGGTAGTGATGGTGGTGGTAGTGATGGTGGTGGTAGTGGTGGTTGATGGTGGTGGTAGTGATTGTGGTGGTAGTGATGGTGGTAGTGATGGTGGTGGTAGTGATGGTGGTGGTAGTGATGGTGGTGGTTGTGATGGTGGTGGCAGTGATGGTGGTGGCAGTGATGGTGGTGGTAGTGATGGTGGTGGTTGTGATGGTGGTGGCAGTGATGGTGGTGGCAATGATGGTGGTGGTAGTGGTGGTTGATGGTGGTGGTAGTGATTGTGGTGGTAGTCATGGTGATAGTGATGGTGGTAGTGATGGTGGTAGTGATGGTGGTGGTTGTGATGGTGGTGGTAGTAGTGGTTGATGGTGGTGGTAGTGATTGTGGTGGTAGTGATGGTGGTAGTGATGGTGGTGGTTGTGATGGTGGTGGTAGTGGTGGTTGATGGTGGTGGTAGTGATGGTGGTGGTAGTGATGGTGGTGGTAGTGATGTGGCGGTAGTGATAGTGGCGGTAGTGATGGTGGCGGTAGTGATCGTTGTGGTAGTGATTGTGGTGGTAGTGATGGTGTTAGTGATGGTGTTAGTGATGGTGATGGTTGTGATGGTGGTGGTAGTGGTGGTTGATGGTGGTGATAGTGATGGTGGCGGTAGTGATGGTGGTGGTAGTGATAGTGGTGGCAGTGATGGTGGTGGTTGTGATGGTGGTGAGAGTGATGGTAGTGGTGGTTGATGGCGGTGGTAGTGATGGTGGTGGTAGTGATGGTGGTGGTAGTGATGTTAGTGATGGTGGTGGTAGTGATGGTGGAGGTAGTGATGGTGGTGGTAGTGATGGTGGTGACAGTGATGGTGGTGGTAGTGGTGGTTGATGGTGGTGGTAGTGATGGTGGTGGTAGTGATAGTGGTGGTAGTGATGGTGGTCGTAGTGATGGTGGAGGTAGTGATTGTGGTGGTAGTGATGGTGGTGGTAGTGATGGTGGTGACAGTGATGGTGGTGGTAGTGGTGATGGTTGTGATGGTGGTGGCAGTGACGGTGGTGGCAGTGATGATGGTGGCAATGATGGTGTTGGCAGTGATGGTGGTGGCAGTGATGGTGTTGGCAGTGATGGTGGTGGTTGTGATGATGGTGGCAGTGATGGTGGTGGCAGTGATGGTGGTGGTAGTGATGGTTGTGGTAGTGGTGGTTGATGGTGGTGGTAGTGATGGTGGTGGTAGTGATAGTGGCGGTAGTGATGGTGGCGGTAGTGATGGTGGTGGTAGTGATGATGGTGGTGGTAGTGATGGTGGTGGTAGTGGTGGTTGATGGTGGTGGTTGTGATCGTGACGGTTGTGATAGTGGTGGTAGTGATGGTGGTGGTAGTGATGGTGGTGGTAGTGATGGTGGTGACAGTGATGGTGGTGGTAGTGGTGGTTGACGGCGGTGGTAGTGATGGTGGTGGTAGTGATGGTGGTGGTAGTGATGGTGGTGGTAGTGATGGTGGTGGTAGTGGTGGTTGTGGGCGGTGGTAGTGATGGTGGTGGTAGTGTTGGTGGTCGTAGTGATGGTGGTGGTAGTGGTGGTTGATGGTGGTGGTAGTGATGGTGGTGGTAGTGATTGTGGTGGTAGTGATGGTGGTGGTAGTGATGGTGGTGATAGTGATGGTGGTGGTAGTGGTGGTTGATGGCGGTGGTAGTGATGGTGGTGGTAGTGATGGTGGAGGCAGTGATTGTGGTGGTAGTGATGGTCGTGGTAGTGATGGTGTAAGTGATGGTGGTGGTTGTGATGGTGGTGGCGAATGCTTTAATGCAGACATACATTTCTCGCATTTTTGTGGCGTGAAGAAGGGCCATTTGCCGAAACGTCGCCTATCGTTTTTTTTTTGTTAATTGTGCTCGTGCACCACTTCCAACGCGGCAGCATCACCAAATAAAGTATTGCTGGTAAACATGGAGGCCAACGTTAAGCCAACGTTGGGCCAACATTCGTCCAATGTTGGGCATCAGCTCTTGTTGCGCGAGTGGTCACCGCACCTCGTTGGCCTTCGGCCACGCGAGATCGCCTGGCCACCCGTGGTTGCTTCGCTCGCCGGCCTCCAATTCTCTTCGCGCGTCCAAACCAGCGCAGCGCGCGCGCCCCTCCGTGTGACCCCTGCTCGCAGCCCGGACCGCGACTGAACAACGCGGCAGAGCAAAGGGAGGCGTTTGCCAGTGAGGAGCAGGAGGGGATGTAAGCAAGGGCAGCGGGGCAGATATCCACTCGACAAACAAGACCGGCGGTGTTCTCATCCCCGTTGCAGGGAGAGAGATGGGGGGTAGAGACATCCGATCGATGTGCAATCAATTCGGCATGAAAGGCACGGACGCACGCACGCGCGTGAGTCGCACACACACACACACAGCCACCGCATGTGACCATCACGTGACATTGTGTTTAACAACAATGACCCAAAACACACGGCCAAGGCAACAAAGGAGTGGCTCAAGAATAAGCACATTAATTTCCTGGAGTGGCCTAGCCAGTCTCCAGACCTTCATCCCATAGAAAATCTATGGAGGGAGCTGAAGGTTCGAGTTGCCAAACGTCAGCCACGAAACCTGAATGACTTGGAGAAGATCTGCAAAGAGGAGTGGGACAAAATCCCTCCTGAGATGTGTGCAAACCTGGTGGCCAACTACAAGAAACGTCTGACCTCTGTGATTGCCAACAAGGGTTTTGCCACCAAGTACTAAGTCATGTTTTGCAGAGGGGTCAAATACTTATTTCCCTCATTAACATGCAAATCAATTTATAACATTTTGACATGCGTTTTTCTGGATTTTGTTGTTGTTACTCTGTCTCTCACTGTTCAAATAAACCTACCATTAAAATTATAGACTGATCATTTCTTTGTCAGTGGGCAAACGTACAAAATCAGTAGGGGATCAAATACTTTTTTCCCTCACTGTACGTGACATGTGACATGTGACGTGCTGGGGCAATGGCTGTTCTGCATAGCACACGCACGTGCACACGTGCTATTGCGAAGGGCCATTGTCCGAAACGTCGCCGATTATCAGCTTTATTTATTTATATTCAGGTCACACAGTGCGATTGGCGAACGTGTTGAGTGTTGTTGTTGTTGTTGAATGTGTTCGTGCGTCACTACCAACGCAACTGCAGCATCACCAGCTCGTGTTTTATTCACGACGGCGTTGCGAAGTGTCTGCTTTGTTCTCTGTGAGGTGATGTGAGTTGTTTGTCTTCTTTCCCATCAATGGGATGGAAACAAATTATTTGGAGCTCTCACGTTTACAAATCTCGAGGGGTGGGGGGGGGGATTAACAAATTTCATTTTCTGAGTTGTAATTACATTATTATTGACCCAGGAAGGCCTCGCCGAGTCCCAAGACTCGTTTTCACGTTTTCAGGAGGGTCCTGCTACATTGGGACGTTGGCCAAATTAATTTCTGAGTGCGATACACAGTACACATTTATTTGACGTGATTCCAAATGTTGAGAAAAAAGTTCATATTCATTTTTGTCGATTAAATCGATGACTAGACTGATTGTAATTGACAGAGATACACTCACAGAGATGTACAGGAAACACACGAGTACCTTCAGACTCACACCGAGACCCACAGACTCACACAGAGATCTACAGACTCACACCGAGACCCACAGACTTACAGAGATCTACAGACTCACACCGAGACCCACAGACTCACACCGAGACCCACAGACTCACAGAGAAACCCACAGACTCACACCAAGTCCCACAGACTCACACCGAGACCCACAGACTCACACAGAGATCTACAGACTCACACCGAGACCCACAGACTTACACAGAGATCTACAGACTCACACCGAGACCCACAGACTCACACCGAGACCCACAGACTCACAGAGAGACCCACAGACTCACACCAAGTCCCACAGACTCACACCGAGACCCACAGACTCACACCGAGACCCACAGACTCACACCGAGACCCACAGACTCACACAGAGACCCACAGACTCACACCGAGACCCACAGACTCACACCAAGCCCCACAGACTCACACAGAGACCCACAGACTCACACCGAGACCCACAGACTCACACCAAGCCCCACAGACTCACACCGAGACCCAGAGGTCTGCTCCTACAGCACCCCAGAATCTGCTCTCAGACCTTCCCCTTGCTACCCGGACTCGTGGCGACCTCGAGTCCGGGTAATCGGCCGTCCCCCATCCTGCACGTGTCTGAGAGCCGGAGTTGATGAAAGCCTTGGGCTGGTGCGTGGCGATAAGCACCAGGCTGAGGTGGCTGACCACACTCTTGTAAAGCGAGGCAGCACAACATCACACAAGGGGGCATCAGCGGCATAGACACACACGCACGCACTGAGAATCGTGGGCTATGGCAGCCCGGTGACAAAGCGCTGTATATCGCGAGCCCCCCATTCGCTCTCGGGAAGCAGCCAAGGGTTTCATTTTTCAGACGGAGCACTCCGGGGCAGAGCTCCGGAAAATATGTTGCGCCCCCCCCCCCCCCCCCGTCTGCACCAGTTTGTATGTGGGACGGGGTCCAGAGGGTTTGTTTGTCTTCCCCAGAAAATATTTCCCAATGAATGAATCTCAAGACAGGGCCATCCATAGGGGGTTGCGGGGCCCGGGCCAAACCCCACTGTGTGGGACCCCCCCCCCCCCAGCACCTTCAAACTAAATCGGAAGTGTTCCATCTGACACCGTCACGTCGACGCGCGCCCCCCTCCCCCCCAAAGCGCGGGGCCCAGGACAGTCGCCCCAATTCGCCACACCATATAGACGGCTCTGTCTCTACGTATCGATTTGTTTTGTTGGTCTCACGAAGCATGCATCGCATCTCGTGCGCAAATATCGAGAACTTACAATGCCATGCAAGTTGAATGCAAATGCTGTGGCTCGTGCATTATTACAGCTGCACGAACGAGACGACACAAATGATCCAAACGAGGAAATAAATAACAATAATATACCCCTCTGGCCTTTCTGTGTGCTGTGAAGAAGGGTCATTGCCCGAAACGTCGCGAATTATTCGTTTGCTTTTAAGACCGGAGTGTTATTGAGGAATGTATCGAGGTTGTTATGTGTTCTCGTGTACCACTGGGAACACAGCAACATCACCAAAACAAGCGATGTTTTCAGTCGAATTGTGATGCTTGAGACAATCCCTGGCATTTGGACGGGGAGGTGAACGGCCTTGAAGGTGGCTCACACGCGGAGCGAGCGGAGTTTACGCCGTTAAGGCGGTGGTGAACGTGAGAACTGCAGAGCAAATAGCAAACACAAATGAACCGTGGCAAAGCGCCAAGGTTTTGGGTGAGTGTGAGGGTGAGTGGGTAGCACTGCACATAGCCTCAGCAGTGAGCTTCTCACGGAGCCCGCATGCCCTGCCACCGCATGCCCAAACATCTTCTGTCTGGCGGGATAGAGGGGGCTAACCGGGCGCGGCACGGGCTAGAGAGGAGACGGAGCTGATTTGGTACAGGAGGACGTGGAGCTGAGTGGATTTGCCGATGGCTTGTGCCATCGGTGTGCCTCTGTGGAGGAGGCTCGTGAAAGACGCTCCTGGGCAGTTGAAGGCAGTCGCCCTCTAACAACATTGTAGGGTGGAAGAGCGACGCTCACAACAACGAGCGGAGCGCCGGGCGGTTAAAACGCAGCACAGTAGGGGAGTACAGGTGGTGCACCTGCCAGTCGTCTCAGTCAGTCAACCCCAGCGTGCCTTCGACTCTTCACGTGGCCTCAAGGTGCACCTAGCCTGGCACAGGCGACGTGGTGACGTCACCGCCACTTAGCGGTGAAGGGCGGCTGTTGTCGGGATAGCACGAGCGAGCTGCTAGGGGCTCTGTCTCACGTATCAGACGGTGAGGAACGTTGCCGATATATCTGGCAGTACACCTGCATTGCTTTAAATAATTCGAACTGCTCATCAGACACGAAATAAACACACCGAAAAGGCCCTGTGGCTGATGGGATCTGTAAAAGAATTAGAATTACGTTATATTGTATTTCGATATTTTTTTGTATGCGGAGAAAGATATGTGCAAGGAGACGTCGCGTTCTGCTCATGTATTTAGTTGGGGTGAGGGTGAGTGGATGGGAGGGAGCTCCTGGCTGGCTGGGGGAGTTATTGGCTGAGTGATCCACACTTCAAACTGCTAGCTCTCACCTCCCCAATGCATATGTTCCACTCTTTGATTCCGGTGTTTACGACGCTTTGCAAGGCCGGCAGCAATGTAGCTGCCTTGTAAGACGCGCGGCTGGGCGGCAGAGTGTAATTGAGGGATTATGAAGCAAGCCACGCAACGAGGAGCCATGGAGGTTTCTAAACAGAACGCACGAGTGAGTCCCCGGTGGAGGAGGATCAGGGAGAGGTGGATACCGATTTGAAAGAGATAGATAAATAGATAAATACATCCTTCGAAATAAATGAGAAATGCCAACGTGGCCGAGGTAGCAACGAAGGCGTTGCAAAGCGCGAGCGAAGTGAGCAGGAGGAGTGAATGGGCAGGTAAGCGGTCGAAGGACGTTGCATTCTAAATAGAACTGGGGTAATCGATGATTTAAGTCATGGGTTACTCGACCGATGATTATTAATCAGTCCGAGTAATCGACTCACGAGACCACATCAAGATAGTTGGGGGCGGAAAGGAAAAGTCTCGCTTCGTTTTTCACGACGCGTGCCGCTGGACGGGAGGTGATACGAGCAGGGCTTGGCCATGTAATCTGCATAAGCATCCGCGTTACGCTGAGCGTGGCATATTGTGGACAGGGGAGGGGGGTTTCCCGCCTTCAGGGTGCAGGATGTGTGGCCGGTTGCCATTTTTAAAGGGACTCTGGAAATCGACGACCAAGGCAGCGAGTGGCGCGTCACTGCTTTTTTTGGATCGACGAATCGACGTGGGGGACGAATTGTCCCCCCCCCCCCCCCAGCGCCGAGTCTGACCACGGGTGGCACTCTGGCGGAGGGCACACGCTGTGCTCGGGTCGGAGCTGTCGATTCAGGACGTTGGCCTCGTGCCGGCAGCCGTGTCGAGTCTGCGACGGCGCGCAACGTGAAGCGGAGCACGGCCCCCCGAGGAGAACGCCTCGCGCGTGGCTACGTTTAGAGCACGAATGCATACAAAAAGCCTCCGTACAAAAGCACAAACGCAACCGACGGCACGTAGCGCTGCAGCTGGCCAAATGCAATTCCCAGATCTTGTATAATGTCACGGGGAACATCGTGGCTGCGACATACCTAGGACTAAGGATGTTGTTTTCGTGAGAGCTATGTTCTGGTCGTTGTTTGCGATGCTGTGCGGCAGCGCGGTTGTAATGGTGCGCGCGAGGGAGGAGGCTCCCTCTCTCGACTGGTTTGCCGGCTTGTACCACCACCACCACCGCCGCCCATGTTGTTGTGGTGGTTGTTGTTGTTGTTGTTTCCCTGGCTCCACCGCTTCTGCCGAACGCACGCGATGGTGAGACCCGGTCACTGTTCGCACTCACCACCCCCCTCCCTTATTTATTTAATTCATGTCGCACGTGTCATTTAATGATAATTACTTCATATGTAATTGTAGGGGTTGATTGTGGCTCAATAGCTGCTGCGAGTCTGGCTACTTATACGCCTATTTGATAAAAGTGGAGATTAGTAAACGTTGCAAAAAAAATCTCTCATCAGGCCCCATGGTGTAAGCGAGTGCACTCTCCAACTTTGAACGTCTACCCTGCGTCTCTCGATGAATGTGCTATGTAGGAGGCCCAATGCCCGAAACGTCGCCTGTTATATATATTTTTTAGATTACAAGGCGCCAGAGTCGTCGACGAATGTGTCGAGTTATGTGTTTTTTTAATGTTTTGTTTGAATAATTATTAAGGCGTGGCGCCGGCGTGAAGGCGAACGCAGCAGTGACGCTGTCTTCTGGCCCCTCGTGGAGACTCTCAGTCGTTTCTTCGCCGAATTCATTTTTGAGCGCTGATGATTGATCGTCCGGACCAAATAAACCCACCCACACAACATAGACAGGCGGAGGCTGGGGGGGGGGGTATGTGTGTGTGGGGGGGGGGGGGGTATGGAGGGTGCTACGCGGTGGGGGTGCTATAGGGGCGAGACAGACACGCACGCGCACGCAGCCACGCGCGTGCACACGCGGGCGCTCCGGCGAGCGGAGCGGTGCGGAACTCGGAGCGCGCGGCACGAGAGGCAAAGCGTTGGCGCCGTGCGACTCCGCGTCGGAGTTTTTGGAGTGACCGGATGAAAATTTACGACGGAGAGAGAAGAGAGAGAGAAGAGAGAAGAGAGAGAGAGAGAAGGGCCCATTCATAATAAAGGGAACGACCGAGCTAGGGAAGAACACGGAGAGAACTAGCGGCGAACACGCGGTGGTCGTGGTCTCCAGCCAACTATCGGCTGCTGCAAGCATCGTGTTAGATAAAATAAATATATAAATGGTGCGTTACAATTACATAGTGTATATAATATAGTTCTGACACACCTAATATAAATGCCATTCTTGCACAAGCACTAAACGCTATATATCGCCATATATACACAGCAAGCTGTGGAGTTGGACGACAGCCCGTGTATAAAACGCGAACGCGCCCGCGTGTGTCTGATGCACATCTCGCGCACGACGCGCGCGAGCTCCGCGCGTCCAGCGGCAGCGGCGGAGTGCGGCGCGGGTAGCCGGAACCCTCGGGGCGGGTGGGGGGGCGACCTCGAGCGCGGTGCTCGGAGGAACGATTCCAGCGGCGGTGTCGGTGACGACGCACGGGGCACACGCCACGCACAGCGCAGCAGCAGCAGCAGGAAGCATGGTGAGCGGATAACGAGCAGCTGGTAGCAGCAGCAGCGGCGGCATCAGCAGCGGCTGCAAGCGGCAAAAACGCAGGCGGAGACAATTTCGCATTCTTCGCCTGCAAAAGTGGATCCTCCTCCCTCCAGTTCTTCATCATCGTCGTCATCGTCACCATCGTCGTCGTCGACACCACCAGCCGGACGGCCTGCCAGGTGCGCAAAGCGAGGATTGCCTTCAGTCTGTCGCGACTTGTCCCGACCGGGCACCCTGACGGAGCGTCGCGACGCTTGCCCGAGAGAGGAGTGAGTGCAGCTGCGGGCGTCCGCGCGTCCACGCGTCGCTATCTGCCCGCCTGCCTGCACGACGCGTGTCTGTGTGCTCTTCCCGTGAGTCTTGTTATCACCGTCGGCAGCCAGAGTCAATCTACTGCTGGATGAATGTCTCCTAATAATCCTCCTAGCTCCTGCAACACGCGCTCACGTGCGCTGTGTCGACTGCGGTGGTATTCGGCCGGCGTGTTGGACGCCAGGCGTCCGATATGTTCAGTGTATGCAGGGATTTAATGCGGACGTTTATGGGGATATTGATTGTTTGTGAATATGCGGCACGTATATACAGGATACACAGGGATTATGTCGAAAAAGGGATAGAGGGACGCGCGGATTGGAGAACATACGCAGGCGAAAGACGTCAGCCAAAACTGCGAAGGAAAGTCAAATTGGGCAGGGCGCGTCGCTACGAGGGTTGAAGAATGAAGACGAATGGAGGAGAGGCAGCCGAGGAATGGGACGCGTCCGAGAGGACGTGAACCGTAGGGAGATGGAGCGGCGAAATCCGCTCGTGGTGCGCGGGTGCTGGGTTCATTCTCACGTCGCAGGACCGTCGGAGATGTCTGTGGTTTGGGGGGACGCCTTCATCCAGCAGCGGTTTGAGCATGGCTGTTGATGCTGATGTAAATATTGAAATGCGCATGAAGTGAGGGAATGCGTGCGGTGCACGTTCGTGGCTAGGGTTGGTGGATCACGCAAACGCGTGGAACTCCCGAAAGGAACTCAGCAGAGCTTCTAGGTGGCCAGAAGATGGCAGTACAGCAAAGTGCGTTCAATGAGTCAATGAGTCTGGGTTCAATGAATCTGTGCGGAGCCTGGAGTGCTGTCATCCCCTGGGGTGCCGTGGCGTTGGGATTCCCGCGGGTTCGAAGGTTTCCTCCCAGGTGAAGCCAAAAGTCTCAATTCTTGGGATCGGCCAAAAGATCCCAATGCAGCACTCTCCTGAAAATAGTCTTGAGGTTTTTTTCCTGAATAAACAGAGGACACTATTATCAATGTTCTTGGTTCTTTCGGTAAAGTCACGTAGAAGGGAAATAATAAAATAATAAAAATAAAACATAATAAAATAAAATTCTCACGACGTTTCGGCCACAACGCAAGCAGCCGTCCTCAGGTGAAGAACAGAGCTATCCTGGACGCTGTCTTTCCGACAGCTCTGTTCTTCACCTGAGGACGGCTGATTGCGTTGTCGCCGAAACGTCGTGAGAATTTTATTTTATAATGTTTTATTTTATTATTTCCCTTCTACGCGACTTTACCGAAAGAACCAAGAATATGAATCCCTGCAGTCACGAAAGCTTTAAATCGAAAATTATCAATGTTATTATTATTCAAAAGTTGTATTGAAACCAAGGGCGCTGTTACACTTGAAAGTGAAATACTCACGAGAAACCGGAACGCGCCTTCAACCCGACCGTGGCGGTTAGCGGTGCCATCAGCCGGTCACGGATTCCTGGTTCACTAATTGGTTAAATGTGTTGAACGTGAAGTAGCAGAACTACGAACGCGTGCATTAGAGGCGAATAACTAACGAGCGACGTCTTTTTATGAGTATCCGCTTTACAGAGTTTCGCACGACTAAAATTAAGTAATTGTATGAACACTGAGGGGCTCGTAATTAAAACTCACGAATGGGCGTCGTGCGTGCATGAGTAGAGCATCACTTAAAACCCAGGTACCGCCCCCACTTCCCCCCCAATCACCCCCACCTCCCCCACTTCCCCCCCAATCTCCCCCCCCACTTCCCCCCCAATCCCCCCCCCACTTCCCCCCGAATCACCCCCAACTCCCCCCCAATCATCCCCCCCCCAATCCCCCCCCCCACCTCCCTGTCGAGGGGAGGTGGGGGATATTCCATAATAATTTGTGAATTCTTTGTAATTCGCTCGGTTGGCAGTGGTGCACAAAGAACAAACTCGCCACATCCGTCAATTACACTGTGGCCTTGAACATTACAAAAAACAATCTATCATAGGCGACGTTTCGGGCAATGGCCCTCCACATCATATAGAGGTCAGAGAGATGCAGGCGTTGCTCTATGCTTTCTGAAGAAGGGCCATTGCCTGAAACGTTGCATATAATGCACTGTTTTATTGACGAATGTGTGGTGTTTTTTTATGATGATAATTATGCCCTTACCCAAGCATGCCTTGCTTGATGAGTCTCGAGGCTGTTTGTCAGGCGCGTGTGCCTGGTTGGACTGTGTGGCCACTTATTGCATCAAACGTAACCCGAACCGGCGGGTGATACTCAACAACCAAAACAACTCCGCACAGATGCACTCAAGAATCCATCGCTGCACTCCCGTCTCCTAGTCACCTCCGCAAGCCGAGCTCACAACACCTGCTCGTCCCCCCATTCCCGAGGCTGGGTGCCGCATGACGGGCTGCTAATCCGGCTTAGCGGCGTTGCTTTGCTCCGGAGATCGGGCGTCGTGAATGCAGTTTCACTTCGGTCTGCGTTCCACACGCAAACGATTCTCTTTCTCTCTCCCTCCTCTCTGTTCTCTGTCTCCCCTCTCTCTCTCTCTCCCCTCTCTCTCTCCCCTCTCTCTCTCTCTCTTCCCTCTCTCTATCTCCTTGCTGCCGTGCAGATAATCACGCTGGACCTATTAACGGAACGCAGCTAAATCGCGTTCACGGACGGGGGACTCTCTCTGGAGTTGATGCACCGCATCGGACGCAAACATGGGATGTTCTCTAGAAGTGCTGCTGCTGCTGCTCCATACGAACCTGCTGTTGGGCTCTGCAGGTGAGATTTGTTTCCATAGTCCACGTAAGCCGCGCGCGCCGTTTGGTACAGCAGAACGTCACCCCACGAATCTGGTTATCCACGGGAGTTGTTGAGTCGTTCCTCCAATTATCCGCGATTGCTCGCGGTCCCCCACCTTGCGTTGTTGATTTTCGGGACGACTTCCCTATTGTGCGCGGATAAGAGAGAGTTGGAGCTTCAGAATCGTCCCATTATCTGCTATTTTTCAAAATAGTCGCGTTATCTGCTGATAAAGCCGCGGGTGACAGGATATGTAGCGTATGGAGCTGTGCTATTGATGAAATATTTATAATTAATATTTCTGAAAAATGTCCGTATAGCCTTTAACAGACTGTTGGTGCAAGTGCTGTTAGCGAACATTAATGAAGGCCGGCACGGCACACGATGGGGTGGGTGACCAACACCACGCCCGGCCGCCTTTGTCTCCCCAGTTCTGATGTTTATACTACCGCATCATGTGTTCGTGTAAGGGTGAGTCGACCCAGGGGAGGCCAAGGTGGGGTTCAAATATTCCCCACTGATGTTGCTTGTGAGCGGGAATTGAACTCTGGTCGCTGTGTTCGCAGACGCAGCGCGCTAACCACTGCACCACCGCTCCCCACTAACACTACAATTCACACGCGTTCTATGTAGGCTGACTCGGGCATTTTCACCAAATGTTGCGGTTTGCCTATCCTATTAGAACCGAGCACGTGACAATATAAAAATAGGTCATTATGTAACTATGTACAGCACTGTATATATAGACACACACCCCAATGTGACATTACCCAATGGGTAACTCTCGTCCATTATTATTATCCATGGCAATAGAACGACCCAACAAATCCCGCGTGTGTGCATGGTAGTCGTGTTGATGTGTGTGTGCTGTGCGTAGCTGTTAGCGCGGCCAATCCCAGTAACAATTATCTGAACCGGTGCCTCGGTGAACTCGGCCTCAAATGA
This sequence comes from Petromyzon marinus, assembly GCF_048934315.1. NCBI lineage: Eukaryota > Metazoa > Chordata > Hyperoartia > Petromyzontiformes > Petromyzontidae > Petromyzon > Petromyzon marinus. The sequence goes on along the minus strand of NC_133709.1, from coordinate 890,717 downwards.
GTAGCTGGTGCGATGTGTAAGCATCGCCATTGGGGAGACAAAGACGGTCGGTCATGGAGTAGCCCACCCACCCCCTCGTGTGCCGTGCCGGCCTTCATACGTGCTTGTTAACAGCACTTTCCCCAAACGTCCGTTAGGGCTTTACGGGGGATCTTTGTCTCTACATTTACACACCCGGGGTTGAAATCGCTTCATGTGGAGGTGCTGGATGGATTGTTTCATCCATCGCAGGATCGAGACAGCTGGCAGCGACTTGAGGAGGCAATGGATTGACCGTTGACCGATCCAGCAGTGAATTGATCAGGGGTGATGTTGATTGGTTAATACGTTATAGATATGTGTGTGTAGCTCGGTGATTGATTACACGGTAATAACATTACAAGGACAATGCAACCAGGTGTACATGAATAATTATCATCGCTCCGTGGCAGGCTGCTGTGCAGGAAAATGTTAAATTCATATTAATTCACAGCGCTTTGTTATTCCATCGCTGGTGAAAGAGATCTCCTCCATGCTGCGTCCGTCACGGGGCACTGTTGACTATACTTCACTGAGATGGTCAGAATGGGTTTATGAATTGAGTGTGGGGGGGAGGGAGCCATGACTGCTTCAGACATCGCTCGCCACTGATGTTAGCCGTGGCTGTGAATAGCAAATCGGGTCACGAGGTTCACAGCGTTCCAGCCACGTCGCCACTGTTGGCCGTGAACACGATTTGAAACTCGCAGCCAGAGGCCCCAACGATGAATGTGACAATTGTTGCCATCTTCACGTATTTGTATTACCTGCTGTAATTCCGTGACGGTGGAATTGGCCATAGCCTACTGTAGCCACGCATTACATATTCTTCAATAACACGCTGGCCTTAAAAGTAAAAATATATAATAGATGACGTTTCAGGCAATAGCCCTTCTTTATAGCACATCACAAAACCTCACTTATTTTATATATATTTATTTCCAGGCCAGAGTGGTACTGACGGATGCGTTCGTAAACATGTGTGTGCTTATGCGCCATTGGCAATGCAGCAGCAGCACCAAATTATATAAATATACGCACGGCGCGAATGCGTGCCATGCCTTGTGCAATGGGTCCTTGGGAGAGGGTGCAGCATTGAGCGCTGGAGTCGGAGTGAGCGGCGACCACAAACTCCCTCCCCGGCTTCTCGAGCCAGAAGGTGCCGCAAATCCACGTGGATAAGTGCGCGCCGCGCTGTCGAGGGGCCATCATCCGCGGTGGAGGCGCACCCAGAAATACAAACAAATAAAGAATCACACAAACACCGCGGTTCAAATCATTCCACGATACTACATTTATTGCACGTAAAAAGAGAAAAGTCTTCATTAAGTAATATTACATTTTGATTAAAAGCGTTCGTGACTGCAGTAATTCATATTCTTAGTTCTTTCGGTAAAGTCACGTTGAAGGGAAACAATAATATAATAAAATATATTTTAAAAAACGTCGTGAGAATTTTTTATTGGTTTTATATATATTTTATTATTTTATTGTTTCCCTTCAACGTGACTTTACCGAAAGAGCTAAGAATATAAGTAATATTACATTAAGTAATTTTACATTAATTAATATTACATGTGTATAAAATGCATTGGGAATGATACGTAGTTAATTTAGGATTTTTACGCGTGTGAAACATCTCAAATGGCTCGTGGCATTTCTAATAGCTGTCCAAAACTGTCGAGTGATAAACTCCCCCCCCCCCCCACTCACACCCCTCCTCATCCGTCCCCTCCCCCGTCCACCTCCGGCTGGCTACACCTCTGCTCCACCGCACATGCTAATGTCATATCATGGGGGCATGCGTAGCTGAATTTCAAATGAGTGTCAGATTGCACATCTGGGTCATTTTTTAGTGTGGCCCCCTCTCTCCCCTCTCGCCCTCCCTCCCCTACCTGCCTACCTCCCTTCCTCTCCCTCCTCCCTCCCCACTCCCACCTCCCTCCATCCACTCCCTCCCCTTTCCCCCTCCCTCCCCTCTTCGCTTCTCTTTCCTCCCCCCCCCTCCCTCCCCTTCCCTCTTTTTAAAGCGTATTATATTAGCAAAGTCACGTGACGGCATTTAACGTTTTGTCATCTGCACGTAGCGAATGCAAGAGAATAACAACGTTCGTCGCGATATCACTGCCGTGTGAATGGCCGCTGGCTCATTGAGCAGTGAGCGCGGTTTCCGTGTCTGCAGCGTGAACGTCTGCAGGTGACGGGGCTATCGGCCGTTTCCCACGAGGGCGTCGCGGCTCTGTGAGAATGCGGAATCGGGACTCTTTGTTTGGGACCGTAGGAGTGCACCTGTCCCATCGGAGGCGTCGGTAATCCACGCATCGTGAGCGCGGCAGCACCCCGTGGCATAGGGCAGTGGGAACGCGAGCCGAGCATTGGCAGCGGCGTTAAGACCGCGCGCGCGTCTGCCGACGGCGGCTACATTACTAATAGAGCCAAGTCGGGCTCCCCGGAGTTGGGTGGGGGAGGGGGGGGGGGCTGTTTGTTTGCAACATTAAAGTCGCGCGTCACTTTGGATCCCACTGTTAGAATTGTGAACGTCCCACCCCCCCCCCCCCCCATCCACACAAGAAGCGCTCGGAGTGAGGCTCGGCGAGCCGGCTGGAACTACAAAACGAGCGATTAGCTCAGAGTCTGTCGGTGCCTGAGGCATTCTCGCCGATTCCTCTGAGAGCCGGGACTCTGAGCGTGGCGGCGACACCTGTAATTGAACCGCAGTGCGGGGGGGGGGGAGGGGAGGGAGGGGGTGAACTTTGGGCCAATTCCTCCGGCGGGGTCCCAGGATTCACAGCCCCACACCTTCCCTGCATGGCCGCTGTTACATGATAGGAATTACCCGCTTGGGTAATTGTGGGCAAATGAGAGCGGGCGCATTACACGTACCGCTGATAAATAAATACCCCAACTGCTATGAGAACAGAGCGTGGGGCCGCCTCGCCGCAACCTGTACAGCTGCCACAACGAGAACGCGAACAAACACGCACGTGGAGCGAGCCGGCGGTAATTATCGGTGTATTATAAATCCCCTGACTGCCACCAAGAGAAGCTCTGCATGAACGCGTGCGTTGTCGTAATGTGCGTGCGTTTGGCGTCGAAGCGGAAACGGATGCGCGGCGCATGCGACCGGTTGCACACGCGTGGCTCGGTGCGTGGTTCACGCGGTACACGCGTGGTTCACGCGTGGTTCACGCGCGATATACGCGTGGTTCACGCGCGGTATACGCGCCGCAGCGGAATGAAGCAAAACCACTCGACAAAGGTTCCGTGTCAACAACACTGTGGCCTTAAAATAAAAATGCATGTATAATCGATGACGTTTCAGGCAATGGCCCTTCTTGTCCCTTCTTCTTAGCACATTTATACCAGCAGTGTAATAGAGACGGCAGCCGCACACACACACACACACGCACACACGCGCGCACACACACACACGCGCACACAAAAACACACACGCGCAAACACACACACGCGCACACATAAACGCACACGCGCACGCACACACGCACGAACACACACACACACACACGCGCACACAAAACACAACAACAACAACCGCCATTCGCCACTAAGTGGCGGTGACGTCACCACGACGCTTGTGCCACACAAAACACACACACACGCACACACACATACACGCCCCGGTGTGGATGTTCGCGCCTCGCGTTGATGTCAGCTCTCGCTCGCTCCGCGTGCCGGTGCCGCTCGCGCGAGTCTCGTCGCTGCCAGCGTGCCCGAATGACTGCTGCTGGGAGTTGGCGAGTTGGTGGATTTCAGGCAGGTGGCGGTAGGACGCAGGTGCTGACTGTTGGGGGTTGCCCGGTGTTGGGGTTCGGTGTGGGGTGGCTCTGGTGGAGCCCCCCCCCCCCCCCCCGGCTTGGAGCCAGCCGGAGAGCGCGCGAGCGGCTGTTGCTCGGCTGCGCCCGCTTGGGTGTCCACGGCGGCACGGGGCTGTCGCTGCACGCTCCCCGCAGCCGGGGGTCGTCACGGAGTTGAGGTGCGGAGGAGCGAGGGGATGGCATTGGTTTTGGCACCGTGCACGGTTGTGCTGCGATTACTTTCCATTCTCTTGCTGACTTATTGACTCTGGACTCACTCGGTAATTCACTATTTTATTTTACTTCTCTTTAATAGACTTGCCATTTTCCCGTAATGGAAATATTTTTGGTTAAACTCCTATTAAAAACTCCACGCGCAATAAAGATTCAACCTGAATAATGCTATAATTAATCATGCATATCGTTTCAGCTCTGTGTTACTAACTGGCTTGGGGGTGGAAGGGTGGGGGAGTGGAACCGGTGGTTAGCGGGGAGTGATTGCTGCCAATTAGTGCAGACCGAGACACGTGCAGCAGCCAGCTATTTATCTTGTACACTTATTTATAACCCCCCCTTCCCCCCACATAACGCCATTGATCAAATTACATCTCACAAACGCTGTAGGATTTTTGTAACGTGCACAGTTTTCGCACGGAGGCGTGGGAGTGAAAATCCACGGGCAAAGCGGCGGGAGGACGGTCAGAACCGGCGCCAGTAATTTCCCGAGCTCTGTGATCCTACATTGGGGTTGTTTGGCCAGCCCCTGCGGACGCCCGCTCGTCTCCACAGTGGCCACGCGGCACACTCTTGCTGGGCGCCCCAGTTGCAAGCCCTCATTGATGAACCCGCTGGGCCCGTGCGCCTACGACCGAGAGACCCTCCGTGCCCAGCGGCACAACAACCAAGAGTGAAAGTTCATGCTGTGGTGCCACGTGCGCCTGCTGTATCCTCCGCCGCTCAGGCCCTTGCCAAACCTCCTGGGTGGCTCGGGCGGCAGCAGTTTTCTTGCAAATTGGCGAATGTGTCTGCGAGAAAAAACAAAACGAATACAATAAAAAAGAAAGCATCGATACATCTCTTCCCGTGGGTCCAGTTTTGTCGCTGCCTCCTCCTGCTCCTCCTCTTCGTCGTCCTTCAAATCGTGACTCGTGGAAGATTCTCGCGAAGCACGCACGTTTCTCCACTGCTGCTCTTTCATCGGTCACGTCTTTTTTTCTTTTGCGAACAAAAAAGCGCATTGTGGTCCGCTTGTCTTAGTTCACCACGAAAAATAACTTTGAACAAATATGACCGATTAATAGCAGCAGTGATGCAGTGACAGATAACTGAAGACCGGTTTCATTATTACAGTGAGGGAAAAAAGCATTTGATCCCCTGCTGATTTTGTACGTTTGCCCACTGACAAAGAAATGATCAGTCTATAATTTTAATGGTAGGTTTATTTGGACAGTGAGAGACAGAATAACAACAAAAAAAATCCAGAAAAACGCATGTTAAAAATGTTATAAATTGATTTGCATTTTAATCAGGGAAATAAGTATTTGACCCCCTCTCAATCAGAAAGATTTCTGGCTCCCAGGTATTTTTTTATACAGGTAACGAGCTGAGATTAGGAGCACACTTTTAAAGGAAGTGCTCCTAATCTCAGCTTGTTACCTGTGTAAAAGACACCTGTTCACAGAAGCAATCAATCAATGAGATTCCAAACTCTCCACCATGGCCAAGACCAAAGAGCTCTCCAAGGATGTCAGGGACAAGATTGTAGACCTACACAAGGCTGGAATGGGCTACAAGACCATTGCCAAGCAGCTTGGTGAGAAGGTGACAACAGTCGGTGCGATTATTCGCAAATGGAAGAAACACAAAAGAACTGTCAATCTCCCTCGGCCTGGGGCTCCATGCCAGATCTCACCTCGTGGAGTTGTAATGATCATAAGAACGGTGAGGAATCAGCCCAGAACTACACGGGAGGTTCTTGTCAATGATATCAATGCAGCTGGAACCATAGTCACCAAGAAAACAATTGGTAACACACTACGCCGTGAAGGACTGAAATCCTGCAGCGCCCGCACGGTCCCCCTGCTTAAGAAAGCACATATACATGCCCGTCTGAAGTTTGCCAATGAACATCTGAATGATTCAGAGGACAACTGGGTGAAAGTGTTGTCGTCAGATGAGACCAAAATGGAGCTCTTTGGCATCAACTCAACTCGCCGTGTTTGAAGGAGGAATGCTGCCTATGACAGTTTAACACGTAGGCTTTCGCGACCAATATTATTCATAATAACGGTTTTTGGGTTAGATCGCGTTTATTTATAAATGTGTCGTAACCCTCCACCACCCGACACGGCCAATCAGCAAAAAAAGTGTCACGTTGACAAAAGACAAATAATTCACTACTTTAGCCCACCGGTGTGTTGAAGAGTGAATCCACATTTACAGTTTGAGTACGACGTTTCGCTGGTAAATACATCCAGCATCATCGGGCAATTCGCCAGAATGGTAAAGCCCTCGCTTGCTCCCGGTTTTATATAGAGCAGCAGGGTGACGTCATCACTTAACTCATATCAGGTGCAGTGATTAGAGGCGGAGGGGGGGGTATTGTAATTATATAATCGATTAGTAATCAGTCATTGGTTATGATTAATAATGAGTTGTAGATTAGTAATTCTTTAAATCAAAATGTAATGTGTATTATTTAATAATACGCTTCCAGGCCGACACCAAGAACACCATCCCCACCGTCAAACATGGAGGTGGAAACATTATGCTTTGGGGTTGTTTTTTCTGCTAAGGGGACAGGACAACTTTATCGCATCAAAGGGACGATGGACGGGGCCATGTACTGTCAAATCTTGGGTGAGAACCTCCTTCCCTCAGCCAGGGCATTGAAAATGGGTCGTGGATGGGTATTCCAGCATGACAATGACCCAAAACATACGGCCAAGGCAACAAAGGAGTGGCTCAAGAAGAAGCACATTAAGGTCCTGGAGTGGCTTAGCCAGTCTCCAGACCTTAATCCCATAGAAAATCTGTGGAGGGAGCTGAAGGTTCGAGTTGCCAAACGTCAGCCTCGAAACCTTAATGACTTGGATAAGATCTGCAAAGAGGAATGGGACAAAATCCCTCCTGAGATGTGTGCAAACCTGATGGCCAACTACAAGAAACGTCTGACCTTTGTGATTGCCAACAAGGATTTTGCCACCAAGTACTAAGTCATGTTTTGCAGAGGGGTCAAATACTTATTTCCCTCATTAAAATGCAAATCAATTTATAACATTTTTGACATGTGTTTTTCTGGATTTTGTTGTTGTTATTCTGTTTCTCACTGTTCAAATAAACCTACCATTAAAATTATAGCCTGATCATTTCTTTGTCAGTGAGCAAACGTTCAAAATCAGCAGGGGATCACATACTTTTTCCCTCACTGTATTTACTGTGCTGATGAGTCCTAACGAGGACGAAATCGGACCACAGTCGTCTATCACCGTGTCGCTGCTGTGCTCATTCGGTCACAATTGCTCAATATCATTGTGACGGTGACCCAAGACGAGAGGACCACAATGCACCTGCAGAACGCAAAGTTGCTGTATGTTCTCGACTGGACACGTTGCTGTGTCGCTCTTCATGCTTCTGTTTTTGTTTTTTCCCGGCCTGCACGCTTATTTCGTTGTGCTGGGGGTTTCTCATCGTCAAATATATTTTGCAGCTCTCCAGATTTCCACGGTGAAGTTAACAGAGAAACCCAGAAATGACGGCAGGCGCGCTAACTCATCACCACCTTTTATTTGTGCTGCTGTTCATTAAAGGGAGCTGCTACGTTGCTCGCATTGCAGATCGTTGGTTGCAATGCAGATCGTTGGTTGCAATGCAGATCGTTGGTTGCAATGCAGATCGTTGGTTGGATTGCAGGTCGTTGGTTGCATTGCAGGTCGTTGGTTGCAATGCAGATCGTTGGTTGAAGTGCAGGTCGTTGGTTGCATTGCAGGTCGTTGGTTGCATTGCAGGTCGTTGGTTGCATTGCAGGTCGTTGGTTGCAATGCAGGTCGTTGGTTGCATTGCAGATCGTTGGTTGCATTGCAGATTGTTAGTTGCATTGCAGGTTGTTAGTTGCATTGCAGATCGTTAGTTGCATTGCAGGTCGTTGGTTGCAGTGCAGATTGTTGGTTGCATTGCAGGTTGTTGGTTGCAATGCAGATCGTTAGTTGCAGTGCAGATTGTTGATTGCAGTGCAGGTCGTTGGTTGCAGTGCAGTCTCGTTGGTTGCATTGCAGGTTGTTGGTTGCAATGCAGATCGTTAGTTGCATTGCAGATTGTTAGTTGCATTGCAGGTTGTTGGTTGCATTGCAGGTCGTTGGTTGCAGTGCAGGTCGTTGGTTGCAGTGCAGATTGTTGGTTGCAGTGCAGATCGTTGGTTGCATTGCAGGTCGTTGGTTGCAGTGCAGATTGTTGATTGCAGTGCAGGTCGTTGGTTGGATTGCAGATCGTTGGTTGAAGTGCAGGTCGTTGGTTGCATTGCAGGTCGTTGGTTGCAGTGCAGGTCGTTGGTTGCATTGCAGGTCTAACCAGTTCGTTCCTGCAGTGCGCCTCCTCTTGTTGACGCGTCATCTTGGCGCACGGTGTTGAGCCCAGATGTGTCCCTGAGTGGTTGTTGTGTTTGCTGTCGCCCGTCTCGCGCATGCTGATCACTCCCCTACCCTTGGCTCTGTTCGTCTTCTTTCTCGTTAACATTTTTGACATTAAATTGTCGTTCCAGCGTTCCGCGTTTTGAGATTGGAATTTGCGCGAATGGCGCTATCGGGAAAAAAAAGCCCCACATTATTTATAGGATTTGCAATTAATGCAGGCGTTTGCGATGTTTCTACGGCGCGGCAAATTAATTATCCACGAAGCAACTTTGTATCCGTGGCACGCCACGGGAAGGGGTGGAGTGAAGGGTAATATGCGTGGGGATGAAGACACAAGGAATGGCGGGAAGGGAGAAGAGAAAGGATGGGAAAAGGGTCGGAGAAACGGGAGCGAGGGGTCAGGCGAGGTGAGGGAGGAAGAGGCTGCACCAGGAACTCAACGCTGCTGTACGGGGCAGCGGCTGTTCTCACAGGGGGCGGGGTTCAGAGTGGAGGTGGACACACGCCGCCCCCACTTTGATCTACACTCACAGTCAGGGACGCGTTGTCTAGCCCAGACGTCCTGGCGAATAACATAATTATGGGATTATATATATTATTTCGGGGAGCGGTGGTGCAATGGTTAACGCAATCCACTGTGAACTCGGCCACGTGACTTCAATCACTAACTCTGAAAAGAGCAGTAAAGAAAATGCATCAACACGCTTGTACCCCTAAAATAATATAATTTAAAACACTTTATATCAGCGTTGACAACAATAATTTAAACTCGGAAAGTCAGATTCATGGCCACGGCTAACATCAGTGGCGAATGATATCTGAACTTGTCGTGGAGCTACTGTACCTCCTTTTACCAACCCACTCTGACCAGATTGGTGAAGTATGGTCAAACAATCCCCGCGACTAACACTGCATAGGCAACGCCTTCATGCAGTATTGGATTAACATAGGGCTGTACGTTGTAGTGGTATTGTAGTGTTGTGTTCTTCAACGGAGATGCACCATTGAATAACGTGGTGTAATGAAGGTGAACTATGAAAGTTGAGGCTCCCTGTGATAGCGCCAAACTGCGGAAGCGTGGTTATTAAATTAGTTCTAAAGGGCAGGTCTGGAGCCGATTCCTAATTGACCTTCATTTGCTCATTTACAAGTGGCACTTACAAGGTCAAGAGAGCAATTAGCGAGGCTCGACAAAATGTGTCAACTCCCGAGTTACCCAAGTAGTCGACCCGTGCTGGCTGATCGATTACTTGGGTAGTCGATGACTAAGTCAGGGTGTAGCACTGCAATACGTGGATTATGTTGAACGGCGCTGATTTGTGGCCCCAGCAGCACAACTGCAATGTTATGTTGGGGCTGCAAGCAAGCAAAAACTGAAATAGATGGCAATACGATTGGGATGGGATTAGTGAGTCAGCACAGAGCAAGATACCTGTGGGAAACACCCGAGGTGATGTGACTGACTTGAGTGGTTTACAAGTCTCTTAATGTTGTCAATAACGGTGAACGAATGACGTGAGAATCATCTTGAAATGAGTGGCGTTACCAAATAATCACTCTTATTCCCTGTACGGATACATCGGCAGTGCTTCAAAGTCTGCTCTGGGCCAGGCCAGTGGGCCGGGTCAGTGGGCCGGGTCAGTGGGCCAGGCCAGTGGGCCGGGTCAGTGGGCCGGGTCAGTGGGCCAGGTCAGTGGGCCGGGTCAGTGGGCCGGGTCAGTGGGCCGGGCCAGTGGGCCGGGCCAGTGGGCCAGGCCAGTGGGCCGGGTCAGTGGGTCGGGTCAGTGGGCCGGGTCAGTGGGCCGGGCCAGTGGGCCGGGCCAGTGGGCCAGGCCAGTGGGCCGGGTAAGTGGGCCGGGTCAGTGGGCCGGGTCAGTGGGCCGGGCCAGTGGGCTGGGCCAGTGGGCCGGGCCAGTGGGCCGGGCCAGTGGGCCGGGCCAGTGGGCCAGGCCAGTGGGCCGGGTCAGTGGGCCGGGTCAGTGGGCCGGGTCAGTGGGCTGGGTCAGTGGGCCGGGCCAGTGGGCCGGGTCAGTGGGCCGGGTCATTGACCTCTCGTTCTGCTCGTATGACAATGGGAGACGGGGAGGCGGCAGGTGACTGCTGTCTGGCGGCTCAAACAGATACCCGACGACCCTAAGGTCGCCGGTTCGATTCCATCTCCCGACACGGCAGTGGAATTAACGGCGCACGTTTCTAAGACCCCCCCCCTCTCCGCCTATGTCCACCCAGCAGCAGTGGCCACGGGTTCAACCGCGGGCGATCGCGTGGCCAGCTGGAGCTCACAATTTCCCAAGCTTTGCGGTCCTCTATATATTAAGGTGTAATCGGCCACATTCAACGAGAGTCTTCCCGCACGATTAACGAATGTGTGTTGAGCTATGCAACGACCGACGTCATCTTTCGTCGGTACAAGGATGCCGCTGTAGACGATGCGTGGCACTTGGCTGGCCACACGGCAATGGTGATGTATTCGCCGTTGTTCGGCCTTCTCTGTGGCAAGCGCTTGCACACATGCTGGGCTGAAATACAAATGCAGGCCATTAAGTAGCAACAGGTTACATTTTGATTTAAAGTTTTCGTGACTGCAGGGATTCATATTATTGGTTCTTACGGTCAAGTTACGTAGAAGGGAAACAATAAAATAAGAAATATATAGTACTAAACTGCATTGTTTTTTTATTATTTTATTGTTTCCCTTCTACATGACTTTGCCGAAGGAACCAAGTATATAGCAACAGGTTATTTATTGGGATGACTATCAGTGCCGGATTATCCTAGTAGCAAAAGTAGCTACATATTTAGTAGCTACGGGCCCCGGACTTTTAAGGGCCCAGTGCTAAATCCTTTCAAGCTGTCAACTCCGATTCAGTGATTCTGCACTTGCTCTATTACTATAGTACTATACTGCCTTCAACTTGTATGAACGACTGGGTCTTTGAGGTTAGCGATTTGTCGTTTACCTGGCTGTATAGCAAATGAAAAAAATACAATTACTTTACTATGCAAGTTAAACATTTACGTGTTTTAATATTTATGTGCTTATTTTATTTAGGGCCCCTTTATAACATTTGCTACAGGCCTCGCACTAGCTTAATCCGGCACTGCTGACTAGGGGTGACTAGGGATGACTAGGGGTGACTAGGGATGACTAGGGGTGACTAGGGGTGACTAGGAATGACTAGGAGTGACTAGGGATGACTAGGGGTGACTAGGGCTTACCGACCGCCAGATGAATTGTCATTCATCTCGTTTCTCTCCTCCCTAACCACTGTCCCCTAGACTCGCTTCTGGCACCCACCACCCCATAACGATCCCTCCCCTCCATTGTACCTCGCTTACATCAACAACACAATATACTTTAACCTGTAAGTTTTGAACGTTACAATATATATAAGTGCTTAAGTACGCCGCCGTCTCTTCTACCGTTTCGATTTTATTCTCTTGAGACTCATTGCCCATAATTAGTATAGATGTTTTAGAGTATTTTAGTATTTTGGAGTATTTAATGACGTGCAGAATTGCATTATCGCATTTCTCACAGAATGTTTAAAGAATATATATTGACCTATTTCCCTTGCTTTAGTAGCCTCGTCCACTAGCACATTACCAATATTGACGTTTTACCAGCAACACATTTACTAATTAAAATACCATAACGCTTAGGCTACAGCTCCTGACTTGTGATGGACCGTTGCCCAATACATCGCTTATTGTCCACTTTTATTTTGAAATAAATATTCTTCTCATGATTTTCCATTCAAGGCGTTTTCTATGATGAACGTCTTTTTGTTGTTTTGTTACTTCTGCTGCTGCACGACTGCCAGGCTAGCATCGCCAAATAGTTTGTAAATGTATTTGGCCATGGCAGGAAATTGGGACACGGGCCATCATAGCCCGGTGTGGAGGGGACGGCATGTGGGGGGGGGGGGATCTGAGAGGGGGGGATCAGGACGGACGATTCTTCCTGCCCCACGTGAGTCATCTATTCAACTGCTTCCGTGTCCCATTGGCGCTCAGGACCTGTGCTGTGGACGCGCGTGAGGCGCCATATCACGTCATGCATTGCTGGAATGTAGTGTTTATACATGTGTAGTGGCCTTATTGACGACGGAGAGTTATTCTTTGGAGGCAACACGTATTTATTACAGACACTTCACTGTACAGTGGCTAATCTGATACTTGAAGAGGCAACGGCCTCTTCACCCGTACTCTATAGAGGGAACGTTCCCCGAGCCTTAGCCCACGCTGGCTCCCTGGTTCCCTCTATCCTGGTCCTCTCTCAGGAGGCTGTCTGACCTGGCCCAGCTTCGGCGCAGGTCCCGATCACCAGGCACACGAGTCCGGCCCTCAGAAGGACATGGGGCCTCGTGGCTCTGGGTCACACCCTGGCTTGCCTTGCCCGGCCCTCAGAAGGACATGGGGCCTCATGGTTCTAGTGTCACACCCTGGCTTGCTTTGCCCGGCCCTCAGAAGGACAGCGGGCCAAAGGAGTTCCAGGGTCTGGCTAGTCGATCTTCTCTCTTCACTGGCTCTTCATCTTGCTTGAGTCGAACTGCCCCTCAGCTCTCCGGGTCCCCCTTTTTATACTGTCCCTCACTGAGGGGCGGGGCTGGGAGGGATCACAGCATCTCCCACAGCCCCCCAGGGTGGTGGCCGTAGCAGACGTGTTTGTGGCCACCGCCCTACAACCACGTGTCACCCTCCCGTAACACCTCTACACATATTCTTAGCTCTTTCGGTAAAGTCACGTTGAAGGGAAATAATAAAATAATAAATATATATAAAAAAATATCACGACGTTTCGACCATAACACAAACGACCGTTTGTGTTATGGTGAGAATTTTTTTATTGTGTTTATATATTTTATTATTTTATTGTTTCCCTTCAACGTGACTTTACCGAAAGAGCTAAGAATATGAATTACTGCAGTCACGAAAGCTTTAAATCAAAACCTCTACACATGTATAACACTTGTTAACCCAGCGAAAGGCTCGCCGAGTCTCAACACTCTTTTTCAGGAGGGCCCTGCCAATTTTTTTCGGTAGGGGGTGGGGGGAAAAGATCGCTATGCGCGTTTCCCTAATTGAGTAATGTTCTCACGTGCGGCTAGCTTGGACCCACGTCGCCGGCACACAGTGATCCGACTCTTCCACGGGCGCCCTCGCGGGATCTCTCGCGTGCACTGTGAAACAGACGGCGCGTGCTATTTTTCGGTGCAATGCGCGTGCAGTGTTAGCCAGGGCGGCCTTCCGGAATGGAACGGCGAAGCTCCGCGAAACGCCACGAGCGTGGCCCACGCTGTGCCGCGTCACCGCCCCGTAACGACGGTGATGGTGATGATGTAGAATGGGGTGGGGAACGTCCGGCCCGCGGGCCGTATAAGGCCCGCGAAATCATTTGGTCTGGCCCTGCCAAGGAAACCGCACGACTCGAAATTCAATGAATCTCGGAGCTTTTTTCAAAGCAACATAAATTTAATTTTGTATGGCCCGCGAATGATGTTATAAATATCCAAATGGGCCTTGGCAGAAAATGGTTCCCCATTGGTGAGTGATAATAATGGCGATGATGTAGATGATGGTGATACAGATTATGGTGATGTAGATGATGGGGATGATGTAGATCAGTGACCTTTCCTGCAACCATGCACCCCTTTGGTTCTCAATCGTAAAAAAAATGTAATAATGTTAAGAAATACAGAGGGTTTGATGAAACAAAGTAGTTTTACTTACGTGTCCGTGCTTAATTTGTTTCGATGATTTGCCTTGTAAAAAAAATCTGGTAATGTCTCGCATCCCCAGAAAGGGCATCTCGCACCCACAGGGGGTGCGTACACCTCAGGGTTTGAACCACTGATGTAGATAATGTAGATGATGGTGATGATGATGTAGATGGGTTCCTGGCTGGGGCGGTCCCCCTAGGCCTGGTTAAGGATTCAAGGTTAAAGGTTCAAGGGTCATCTTCACGGGGTCACGACTCCGAGTGAATACTGCGCGGGTTCTGAATCTCACAACCCCTCCTTCCACGCCCCTTGCCAGGAGTCAATAAATTGTCACAAATCAGGGTGACCTGCTAATCCTCCTTCGTCTTATTTACGTGTTTCATCTCCTCTGCACTGCTGGCTGTTTAAGTTGCTCCACAACAGCAGCCAACGCCATTCGCCACCAAGTGACGGTGACGTCACCACGGCGCCTATGCCAGGCTAGGTGCACTTTGAGGCCACCACGTGACGTGTCGATGGCTCGCCGACAGGAGGTCTCGGGTCAGACCCAGCAGGTGCCATGGGTTGGCTGACTGAGATGACTGGCAGATGCACCAGTTGTGCCCCCTATTGTGCCAACTTGCCGCATGTAATCATTCTCCGCCCTGCTCTCCGTTCATTGTTGTGCGCGTTGCTCCTCTGCCCTTCGTTGTTGTTGGAGGGCGACTGCCTCCAACTGCTCAGAAGCGTTTTTTTTCACGAGCCTACTCCATATGCGAGTGTAACAGCGGCTCGTGGTTTTCATATCGATCGACTTCTTATCCCGCGTGCTTCGACGTGCACGCATCATCAGCGCGATAATCGGTTTAATATTCTAAATGGGAGAACTGCCCGCGGTGCCAGGTGGATCGTGGCGGAGTGCCGTGGCCACAGCGGCGCACCCAGCGACATGCGCGCGGTGCACAGCGTTTGGGTAATTAATGGATTGACAACGTGTGAAATAAAAAGAAGGAATCCTGTTAACTAGAAACGATCACCAAGGCAACACCGCTCATCCCCTCCCCCTCTCTAGTCCAGTGTCCCAGGGGGCACCCGCAGTGGTGGAGATCATGGGGGGGGGGGGGGGGTGCGGGGGGAGAGCTTTGAGCTAAGCCTTCTCATCAGCAGTCCCTGCTTAGTCTCACATGTTATCTTCCACTAGCCCCCTGGAACATATTTCCATCATCAGCAGCAGCAGCTGCTATGATCAATCTACTGCTGGATGGACTTTCCATGCCGCCGCCATCTCACGTGTAGCCGCTATGTAGGCCCGTGGCAGACCGTGAGGGTGCCGCTGTGAACCGCCACCACGAGCGCCTTGGCAGGCGGCCCCGGCGACGAGAGACGGCGCTCGATCGCCCGGCTCCGCGCGTCACCTTGCCGAGGGCGCAAAGAACAAAGGCGCTTTGATTTTGTAGCCCTCTTAACAAAACTCCGCGTGCAATGCGCAGGGCGTGCAGACGCACACGGGGTGGAGCGCGCGGTCGCCTCCACAACAGCCCCAGGCCGTTGTGGCGGTAACCCGTTCAGGCGGGCACGGCGCACCGGGTTGAGGTGGGAGACCCGGGTGGAGTCTCCACTCGAGCAGCGCGCAGACGACGCAGGAGTTGTTGAGAATGTACCAGGAATCTAGCCAATCGGGCACGACGTTGTGCGCTACGAAGAAGGGACATTGCCCGAAACGTCACGTAAAAATGTTTCCTTTAAAGGCCACAGCGTTATCGACAAGCGTGTTTCGAGCGTGTTGTTGTTGTTGCTGCTGCTGCTGGGTGCATCTCAGTGCCAACGCAGCTGCATCACCAAATAGTTTGTCAATCTATGTTGTCACGGCGGGGTTTACTGCGTGACTCCTCTGGCAGTGTGCACCATACTTAATGTCCCCCTGCATTTGCCGGGGAGAGTCCCTACGGCGTCGGCCCCACGGGGGAGCAGAAAGAGTCCACGGCGTGGGGAGCTCGGGGCACGCGCATCCTCCCGGAGCGCGCGGGGGCTGCCAACTCGCGGGTCGAGGGTTCTGTCCGACAGGAGGTGGCACGCACCCCTCCCCGCTCCCCTGAGGCTGCCCCGCATTATATTATTTTGATTAGCTAAAGCGAGTGCCCAACGGAGCGGGAAGTTAGCGACTTAAAGAGTCGCACGAGTCCCACGATTTGAAACAAAAAAAACACACCCGTCCGAGTGGCCCGGGGCGCCTGTGTCGGTGTTGGTGCCGCCACGTGCGTGTGGCAGGAGCCCTGGGCCCGCTCGCCGCACACCGCCACGGGCGTGCGCACCCCCCACCCCGGCGCCCTCCAGGAACGCTCTCCGACAGCCCAGCGCGTTCCCTCCGCGGCGCGAGGGTAATAACGATCAAAATGACAAGGGCATTAAATAGTGATGCACAATGCGAATTACACACCACGCAAAAGATTTCGTCAATACTTCAGTTAATGGGCCTTCAGCAGCTCTCGCATAATGCCGCCTTGTCCGGCCTGCTGTCGTGACACTCGCCTAAGTTGGCATCGGTGGAATTCCTTTTCTGCTCACCGTTGGGGAGGAGACGTGGAGGGAGGGGGGTTGTGTGGAGCGGGCGACTGCCAATGCAAGAAGTTGGCTACGATCCAACGCCATGGTCTTCAGCGGACGCATTATTGGCGGTCACACGCAGCCCTGCAGGAGAAGCGAGCGACTCCGTCGCGTCTCAATTAAGCCTGATCTTCGCGTTGGGGGAATTGTTTTAGATTGCATTTCTGCGTTGCGGGAAATTGGCTGGGGGGCAGGGGGGGGGGGGGATTGCTGAGCTTGGCATTACCACCGGCCCTGTCACTGCGATGTTGAGGAACGGCTAAGTGTATGTACTTTGCTTCATAAGCGTCGAAATAAAATGCACCGCTGTGCATTGTACGCAGTCAAGCGTGTGTGCTGCTGCTGCATGTGTACTATGTGTGTGTGTTGACTAAATAGCTGCAAGGCACGTGTGTATTTGGCAGCAAACAGACTGCATATTTAACTCCGTTAACTTCTTCTTTGGTTCTTTCGGTAAAGTCACGTAGAATGAGAATAAAATAATAAATTGATAAAATAAAATAACACAATAATATTCTCACGCCGTTTCGGCCACAACACAAGCGGCCTTCATCAGGTGAAGGGGACGAGACTGTCTGGAGGACGACTTGTGTCGGCTTGCTTTGAAATGGGGAAACTGCGTGGGTGCATAATAATCGTGACTTAATAAACGATCGCGTCCTCAGCGCCGCGGTATGAGCAGTGCATGCAAGCCGACTCGGGCTTTGACGTTTTTTGTAAGCTGCTCGTAAATCTCAAAGCTGTCCCCTGCTAAATGGAGACACGAATCAAATGAATTGAGAAGCCCACCAAAGTGCAATGGTTGCGTGCAGGGACGCACGTGTGGTGTGTTTGTGGTGTGTGTGTGGTGTGGTGTGTGTGGTGTGTGTGTGTGCGATGAACGGAACGCACCGCTACCGCGGGCTGCTAAGGTTAACGTGGATGTGGAACAGAAGCAGGCGTCCTCACCTGTTGATTCCTGCGTCGAAAAAGGTGCCTCATTAAAAAAAAACCAGAGAGACAGAAAAGCCATCCTTTAATTGGTTCGCTCGACATTTTGCCTACAAGTACTTGAACTCCAGCGGGGCAGCAGCGGGGCAGCAGCGGGGCACGCTCCCGCGGTGGAGTAGACACGTGGTGTGTAACACACAGACGACCTCGGCGCTGGCAAAACAACAAAAACCGCTCCCCCTCGCCCGACGCTGCCAAGAGCGAGAGCGGAGGAGCGCGTGGCAGGGCGAGGATGCGAGGGCGCTGGGCTCGAGTGAAAGGTCTCCACTTCTCATCCCCTTCTCAACCCCTCCTCACCCCCTCCTCACCCCCTCCTCACCCCCCTCTTCGTCCCCTCCTCACCGCACCCCCCCGCCCCCTCCTCTCCGTGGTTGTGTCGTGTGCGCGCCCACAGGCGCCGCAGCTCAGTACAGCTCTCAGAGAATACAAGACGACTGGTGGACCTACAAGGAGATCCCGAATGGCAACTTTGTTCCAGGTGCGTGCGCGTGGCTATCGTGTAAACGATGTCGTGTGGCCAGGTAACCCGCACGGACACCTTGAACCCCCCCCCCCCTCCACTGGACTCCTGCATGTCGACATGTGTAAAGGTGCAGCCCTGCAATTGCTTGCTCACGCACGCCACTGCAAAGGGAAAGGTTCTCACTACATGGGTGCTCACAGAGGGCCTCAACAAGTGGGTGCTTTGGCCTACTCTTCCACGCCGGCCACACGTGACCTGCCGATGTACTAACTGGTACCCATTTAACTTCCCTATGCTTTGCACTCCTATCGTGGTTTTTGTACTGTTTGTTGTTTTAACGTTCTGACCCACCCCTCCCGGACATCTGTGAAATAAGAGCTTTATAGCTCATCGGATTTCTCTATTATGAAGAAATATTCTGATTATGAGGCAGAATTTGTTTATACTCGAGGAATCCGATGAGCTATAAAGCTCTTTTTCACAGATTTCCAGAGGACATTTTGACGAATGGGTGGACAGCGACGGGGGGCGTAGGGGAGTGTGGTGGGGGTGCGGGACGTGATTTGCTTCAACTACCGTGCCGTGACATGGAATCGAACCGGCGGCCTTTAAGTGTTCAAGCCCGGTGTGCTTGACCCATTACACCACGCAGCATTTAAAATTGGTTTGCAGCAGGTGATGTGGATTGTGAAATATTCATGCTTGAGAGCTGGCTCCAGAACGACCTGTACAGCTCGAGAGATGTGGTCAGCTTAGACTTTGTCAGAACTCCAATTCCATGAGGGCGGTGAATTGAGACGGTGGAACGTCGTAAAGTCAGGACTTTTTAATCCCCTATTCTTGTTCAACCGATATTTAACAACATGTGCCATAATTATAACACGAATATTTACAATACCATTATTCCCCATTTAAAAAATAACACAAATACAGATGGGGCATTCGAGGTCTTTATCTGAGAAGCTGCGAAGGGCATTCTGGGAAATCGCTCAGTGGGTTGATGATGCTATTGGCCGGTGTGAGGAGCTATAAACGCCTCATAATTTTAAGTTTATGGGTGAGATCGCGTAAATATAAATATGTCGTTAACCCACCACCAACCGAAACGGCCAATCAGAAAGGTTTGTCACGTAAGCAAAACGTGCCAATTGGTGGCTACTTCAGCACACCGGTGTGTTGGAGAGTGAACCCACAATGTCTACATTCCGAGCACGACGCTTCTCTGGCGATTACAACCAGCTTCATCAGGCGATTTTAATAAGATTGGTCGCTAAAGCCTACGTGTTAACCACCACCTGTCCTTCTGTAAGTTTGTTGATTTCTGAACCTCTGAATCTTGTTCACGGGTTCCTTTTACCGGATTTAACGCCTAGCCTGATGTAAATGCGGAAATTATTTTGAGATTATAATTATTACAAACTTAGGGGTAGTCAGGACAACGTGTAGGTCAATTGTCAAAGTAAAAAATTATGCTGATAATTCATAACATAACTTCATGATAAAATAAATAAAACCAACAATATCTACATCATTAGACCTCCTTTGCCAGTACCAAAATGTAATAATAGGGTTTTTCCCCTTTTTTTGGCAACAAAACTGAAACCTTTTTACGAGGATTCATGTCTGCATTTACCACGATACCTGCAGTCAAAATGCAAACAAAAAACATACTATGATAATATATGCATTGTTCTTGAAACTGATTGGTCCACGCCAAGGGACGGCTTTCTCTTGAGCCTCGACCCAATTGGTGCTCGACCAGATGACGCCTTTTGGCGTTGGTGCTCGACCAGATGACGCCTTTTGGTGTGGACCAATCGGTTTCAAGGACAATGCATATATTATCATAGTATGTTTTTTGTTTGCATTTTGACTGCAGGTATCGTGGTAAATGCAGACATGAATCCTCGTAAAAAGGTTTGTTTTGTTGCCAGAAAAAAAGTGGAAAAACCCTATTAAAACCAATAATAGTTACAATGACATATATAACGAATATAATCAACATTAGAAGCATACATATATTTACCTCGGCCACATACCTGTCCATGTTGCATGGCGTTGTGATTGTGGCAGATGATTGGCGGTGGGGGTGGAGACGTCATTCTGAGCAATGACGGCAACGCCCACAGCGTTGTCATCTCGCGAGGACGCTGCAGTTATTTTTTTATTTTACAAAATTTTACGCGGAATCGCAGAGCCTTTTAAGAGCATTTGCCGCCCTCAGGCCCTTAGAGGTCACGTTTGTGCAGCCGCTGCGATTTCCATTTTTGCATTTTAATCTCGATTTATTTTTCATTAAAAAAAAAATTTCCCTGCTTGAAAGCGACGTCGAGCACTTTCATTTTTTCTCGTATTGGTGAACAACAGTAACGACTGTTAAGAGTGGTGGTGGTGGCAGAGCCGCCTCACGCATCCGCAGGGTGATAAAAGCAGCAACTATAACACGTCATCTGCAGGCTTTAAATATCTTATGTTCAACACGCACAGTGTAGAAACTAAAAATATGACTTAATGTGGTGGCGGCTGAGTAAAAGCTAATTCATATTGCATATCCCTTATGCGTTTTTCACGAAACTGTCCTCGATTTTAAACTTTCATTTAAAACAATTTTAGTCAAATACTTTTAGGTCTGGCATCAAACCTAAAATGAGGCATTGCTCAAAAACATTACTTTGAGCAGGCGAACATGTCACAGTGTGTATATATAAAACGCAGCTTTGATCAGAGAGCATCGTATAAAAAAAGTATTAAAGAACAAATGTAAAAACTGATGACTGACTGAATATCCACCGTAGTGTCACCTACCGTCGGTGCAACTACGCTCGCCGCTTGCACGATGGATATCTCAACAGACGTATCCGGAGTCGCGTGGCTGCGCTGGGGTTAATCGATACCGCACGATGAACCTGGCAGCCTTCGTCAGATTGCCGACCACGGCTGACATCGGTGGCGAGCGACGGGAAATGTCCCCGACTGCGCGGGGCGCACCGCTGACGTATGGCGGTGGGGGTGGGTGCGGGACACCTTCCCAATTTTTCGTTTCCCCGCATCGCTTCTCTCGCTCACAACGCACGACGACGCTCCTCTTCCTCCGCTGCTGCTGCGCGCGCCACGTGGCGTTCGTCTGCTGGTGCGGCGCCGCTGCTGTGCGTTGGGGGGTGAGGGGGTGAACCTCGACCCGGAGACTCGACGAGGCGAGGCGCGCGCGCTGCCGAGTTAAGTCCGGCTCGCGTTAACTCGGCGGCCCTAGTTAATTTGCAGGGTTTAAAAAAAAAACTATTGTTGTCGTTGCTGCTGCCGTTGCTGCATAGCTTTGGTTTAATTCCATACGAGTGGGAATTATTTATACCGATTTTAAACCCAACAGCCTCCCTGGAGAGGCTGTGCAGGAGAGTGGAGCATGGCAGGGGGAAATGAGCTGTACACACACACACTCTCTTTAGAAGAATGTGTACACTCACACACTCTCTGTAGACGACAGACAAAGGAGAAGAAGGAGGAAGGCCAAAAGCCT
Source organism: Petromyzon marinus (assembly GCF_048934315.1). Taxonomy (NCBI): domain Eukaryota; kingdom Metazoa; phylum Chordata; class Hyperoartia; order Petromyzontiformes; family Petromyzontidae; genus Petromyzon; species Petromyzon marinus. The sequence continues at coordinate 868,983 of NC_133709.1, read as the reverse complement.
CTAGGGGCATGGAGTTGACAGCAGGAATGGTCAGGGGAAAAGAGTTCCAGATGACCTCCCACTGAACGAAGGTTGAATATAGTCTTTGAGAAAACAGCCGTGGTTGCTGGAGTGAAGAGTGCGTGCAGGAGATAGTAGAGTGGGTTGGGAGAGATGATTGGCGCGTGTGCCAGTCCGTGGAGGATCTTGAACACGGTTGAAGGCTGTCTTGAAGTTGATCCGGGATTGCATTGGGAGCCAGGGGAGGGACCGCAGTCCGCGGTTGATGAGGCCACATTCGTGGCAGCAGCTGAGAAGTGCGGCAGTAGTTAATTTAAATTAGCTGGAGTTTGTAGACGAGGGATTTGGGAAATTTATAGAGGAGAGAGTTTGAAAGTAGCCCCTTCCATTATTTAACCGGGGAATTAAATAAGCGCATTGAGATGCACGAAGGAGCCTTACTGCTTTTGCGACCTGAGCGATGAAAGCGTGGACGCGTGTCGCAGCAGCAGCTGGGGAAGGTCAATGCCAGATACGAGAGACGTTGTTCAGGTGGAGGGACAAGGTCCTGCAGGATGAATATACGGGGAATGGAGGGATCAGTGTCAGCTCCGAGGCGTCGCAACACCTATTACCAGTGCGGTGCCAGGCTGTATGGGGCGCAGGCTCAAACTGCTGTGTGCACCATTTGCCACCGAGGGGTTGGTCCCCTGGCGTTTAAAAAAAGAAGATCTTTGTATCCGGACAAAATTCGAAGCAATCCAAGATGAGACCACGTCAAGTGAGGATGTGAGCGTGGACCGAGGGGATGAGCTCGTGCTGTCCATGGCGACGCAGATGCTGGCGAAGGAATAATCGTTGACATGAACACTTTAGCCGGAAGGGAGAGAGATCTATGAATTAGAGCAAGGGATCCGAGCACAATAATGAGAATAATCTTCTTTATTTATAGACCGCCTTTCATACCACAAGGTTCAAGGCACTTCACACAAGTGAAGATAAAATGAAACATTTACAAAGACAAATGTTCTAAAGACACTCACGAAATAATGAAATACATGAAGTGCGAATTTTCTTTTTTTTTACGAAACAAAACTGTGAGATGCCAGAATAAAATAAGACGGCAAAAATTTTGTAGATAGGCCTCAAGCCTTTGTTTAACTGGAGCGACTGCAGACTCGTGGACACGCGCAGGGAGCGAGGGAGGAGTGAGTGGTCTGTGGAGTCGAACATAGCTGGAAGATCACTAGAGACCACTAGAGGCCACGAGACACCACGAGAGACCACCAGAGACCACGAGACACCACGAGACACCACGAGAGACCACGAGAGACCACAAGAGACCACGAGACCCCACGAGAGACCACGAGACACCACGAGAGACCACGAGACACCACGAGAGACCACGAGACACCACGAGAGACCACGAGACCCCACGAGAGACCACGAGACACCACGAGAGACCACGAGACACCATGAGACACCACGAGAGACCACGAGACACCACGAGAGGCCACGAGAGACCACGAGACACCACGAGACACCACGAGAGACCACGAGAGACCACGAGAGACCACGAGAGACCACGAGACACCACGAGACACCACGAGACACCACGAGAGGCCACGAGAGACCACGAGACACCACGAGACACCACGAGAGACCACGAGAGACCACGAAACACCACGAGAGACCACGAGACACCACGAGACACCACGAGAGACCACGAAACACCACGAGAGACCACGAGACACCACGAGACACCACGAGAGACCACGAGAGACCACGAGACACCACGAGAGACCACGAGAGACCACGAAAGACCACGAGACACCACGAGAGACCACGAGACACCACGAGACACCACGAGACACGACGAGGGACCACGAGAGACCACGAAAGACCACGAAAGACCACGAGAGACCACGAGACACCACGAGAGACCACGAGACACCATGAGAGACCACGAGAGACCACGAGAGACCACGAGACACGACGAGAGACCACGATAAACCACGAGACACCACGAGAGACCACGAGAGACCACGAGAGACCACGAGACACCACGAGAGCCACGAGAGACCACGAGACACCACGAGAGACCACGAGAGACCACTAGACACCACGAAAGACCACGAGAGACCACGAGAGACCACGAGACACCACGAGAGACCACGAGAGACCACGAGACACCACGAGAGACCACGAGACACCACGAGACACCACGAGAGACCACGAGACACCACGAGAGACCACGAGACACCACGAGAGACCATGAGACACCACGAGAGACCACGAGAGACCACGAGACACCACGAGAGACCACGAGACACCACGAGAGAACACGAGAGACCACGAGAGACCATGAGACACCACGAGAGACCACGAGAGACCACGAGACACCACGAGAGACCACGAGACACCACTAGAGACCACGAGAGACCACGAGAGACCACGAGACACCACGAGACACCACAAGAGACCACGAGACACCACGAGAGACCACGAGAGACCACGAGACACCACGAGAGACCACGAGACATCACGAGAGACCACGAGAGACCACGAGAGACCACGAGACACCACGAGAGACCACGAGACACAACGAGAGACCACGAGAGACCACGAGACACCACGAGACACCACGAGAGACCACGAGACACCACTAGAGACCACGAGAGACCACGAGAGACCACGAGACACCACGAGAGACCACGAGAGACTACGAGAGACCACGAGAAACCACGAGAGACCACGAGACACCACGAGACACCACGAGAGACCACGAGACACCACGAGAGACCACGAGAGACTACGAGAGACCACGAGAGACCACGAGAGACTACGAGAGACACTACGAGAGAGACTACGAGGGAGACTATGTTATATTATGAGAGACTACGAGAGAGACTACGAGAGAGACCACGAGAGAGACTACGAGAGAGACTACGACGGAGACTATGTTATATTACGAGAGGCTACGAGAGAGACCACGAGAGAGACCACGAGAGACTACGAGAGAGACTACGAGAGAGACCACGAGAGAGACCACGAGAGCGACTACGAGAGAGACCACGAGAGAGACTACGAGAGAGACTACGAGGGAGACTATGTTATATTATGAGAGACTACAAGAGTTGTTTGGTGGTCGCTGCCTCTCAGAGCAGTGGGGCCAGCCCGTTACAGAAAGTAACATTGCATCTGATATTAAAGCTCATCTGTCTCATCTTGTTCAGTGTAGTTTGGATTGATGTAATATCTGTTCCGATTTTGTAAAACGCTCAGACGGGGTTTCCCGTCACTTTTTTGGTGTTTCGTGCTGAACTAAACCCCTCTGATTTTGCGTTTTTCCGAAGTAAATTTATCTTTCAATATTGCCGATCGAGAGGCGTTGATATGAGAACTGTTAATTGTCACTCGCAAATGTGCTGCGCAACAAACCCGGCGACCCGAGTTTGATTCCTGGCGACAGCTAAGACCAGCGAGCAGTGATTCATCGTCTGGTCCTGGGTTTTCCCATCCTTAAACCCGCACTGACCAGCGTGGTGAGGTATGGTCAAACAACCCCCACGATGACACGGTGTGGGTAGACCTTCATCCAGCAGTGGATGGACAATGAACTGCGAATTATGCATTTTTTTTATTTTTCACTCAGATGCCGGCAGCGGCTGTGGTTCGCGTGAGCAAACCAAGCAAAACACTCAGGGACCCAAACAACTTAAAGGCGTTCATACAAAAGTGGATCACCAAATCTAAACCCTCATGCAGAACCCAAATAAACATAAGCCGATTAAACACAGAAAGGCGAATGAACCTCTCCTCAGGTATATTGTCAACAGGTTTCTCGTCGCGTGACACTTTGTTATTGAACATTGCTTTTCTCTCGGCTCGATACATCGCTCGTGTCCCATACCTCTTCTGGCATCTCACTGCGACTTCAATAAATAGCCGAGCGCCGCCCCAAGCCACATGGGCCGGCACCGCCTCTGGACGCCTCTGGACGGTGCCGGTAACTCGGACGTGGCACGCGCGGCGCGGTCAACGAGGCCCCAACCGCCACCCCGAGACGTCTCCCCCTACTGACCCCGCGGCCTCGTCCACAGGTCGAGCCCGTGCCCCGACAGCAGTGGTCTCCACTCATTCTCAGAAGGGGGGGGGGGGGAGGCACTTTGGCCACCACACATTTGAAGCCACTAGGATTTGACAGCAGCACGACGATGGGGGGGGGGGAGGGTGTTCACCATCTGTGTATTGTCGGGGGCCGCACTAAAGGCCACCGTGGGCCGCCAGTGACCCGCGGACCTTGCGATGGAGAACGCCGCTCTGCAGGGTCGGAAGGCGGGCTGGGTGTGTGGGGGTCCTGCCATGCGGGCGGGCGGGCGGGCCGCGGTGACGAGTCCAGGGAGTCTCGTTAGCCCGAGGCCATCAGGCCCCGCTGCACCAGGGAGCCACGCGGCTTGGTCTTTGTTCTCCACCTCTTCTGGGCTCGGGCCCCGGGCCCTGGAGGGGCCGACTGTGGCCCACGGCCGCGTTGTGAGCCCCTCCCCCACCCCCACGAGCCACCATTGAGCTGTCGTTGTGTGACAGAGTTTGTTGATAACATATTAATTTAATAATTAATTGGTGTCCTGTTGTGGAGTAAAGTGAGGTGAACTACGCTGATGAGGTGGTAAGAGAAACTGAAATGTGTGGATAGAACACCAACAAACCGCTGTCATCATCAGCCATGGCCAATCCACTGCTGGATGAAGGCCTCCACAAACTTCAGTCATTAATGCATGGGGCAGAGCAGACATTCGTACCGCTTCAGATATCAGGACTCTGGTTGTCACCGATACAGCTATTCATGCTGCCAAAGTTAACTGTTTGATGATCTCACTCATTCAAAACGGTTACCGCGTGATTCACGATTATTGGCCACGGGGATAACATCGGACACCACGAAAGTGATACCACCTCGGGCGGAACTGACGAGTGACGTCTCTGATCTGGGCTTGTCACCGACACGCATCACGTTCATCCACCTCGCACCCTCACACGAGCTCATTCGATCGCTCCATCTCCCCGGTGGACAACCTCTCCGATGCGTTTCATTGGCCATCGTCCCGTGCAGCCGTGACGCACGCGTCCTGCCCAAGGCCCTCTCACCGCTCCGAGCGGTGTGATCTGTGTACGTGCAATGCGTATGTTGAACCTCTTTCGCACCGTACGCAGCCAATCGTGCTAATCGCCTGCGCGTGTTCTCTCGTTCACGCTGTAAATAATTTGCTTGGCTCCGTTGAGTTCACGCACTCTGCTTTGATGTTGTCGTGTGTTTTTTGTATATCAAGGGTCCTTTTCGGAACGGTCCCTGTCCAAGCCTACTTGAGGTGTTTGACGAGCGAGAGTGGCGTGCACAATCTGTGCTTGCTCCAGTGGTCCATGCAACCCATTCGCGTGGCCTTGTCTTTATACAAACTCAGACGGGCAAGAGGCATAACGTGCTCAATGTTAAACAAACATTCAGGACATGTTAAATGCTGAACAGGATATGCGTAATGATGCGATCCGCCGTTGCTTGCCGTGCTCTTAGAATTTGGAATGGTAGAAGGGTGGGGAGGGGGGCCGACTCTTTCACAGATGTCTGCCGACGTCTGTGAAAAAGAGCTTTATAGCTAATCGGATTCCTCCAGTATAAATAAATGATTCTGGCTCCACGGGTATCTCGCGGGTGCGAGAATCCCCCGCGGGGTTTGTTGAGTCGCCGTGAATCGTGGTCCGCGTTGTCTGCGCAACCCCAGAGTTGTGTCGGCCGCGATCTCAATCCCGGGCATCGTTTCATCAGCCCAACGTCCAGGCGAGAGATGACACCACGGGCGGCCGCGGTGTCTTCTGGGTACAGAGAGTTCCCTGTTCCCACCGGCTCTTTCGCCGGGGCGAGGAAGTCATTTCGGGTGAAATTCTGCTGCGCGTACCTTTAGCGACTTAACGGCACGCAATTTTGCCGGGGAGATTAATCGTGCCTATTAACCAAATGTGCTTATTCACCGCTGGTAATTTGCACACCTGCTCAGCGTTATTGGCACCCAGGTGAGTGCGTCTCTCCGGGGGAGGGCTTTCTCCGTGCTCGAGGACCGCGTGAGCGTTTTAGAGGCAGCCTCGTTAGATCGTAGGGGGTGCTGCCGTGGGGGAGTGGTTAGGGCGATGGAATTGCAATCCACAGGCGGCCGCTTCGATCTCCCGGTGAGGCAGCTAAAGCACGTGAGCGAGTTTCTTAAATCTCCACCTCCTACACCACCTTTGAAGAGCTGTCACTGGGTACGCGCACGGTTGATCGATGGGGTAGAATGTGGGTAACCACCGACCTCTCCCCAGACGTTGGACCAAATTACTCCGCTAGGATGGGGCTCTGGAGAGCTCTCCCTCGCGGAGGGCCTTTGCTGTCAGCAGTGGTGTAGCAAAGCGATTGCAGGGCTGCACCTTTAACCTTTGATGTAGGCCTTGGTGGAAGTCGACATTCTGGCCAGGTTTTTTTTCATTTGTTCCAATTGTTTGTGTTCTTATTCAGCTCGGCTCAGGTCAGACCTAAAAGGGTTATAAAGTAGATTCAAGACAAGAGGGGCCTTCCTCCAGAGATTAAAGTTCATTTTGTTGTGTTGACAAATTCCCGTTTTATTTTGTGTTTTGTTTCCATGCCCTCGACACACGACGCCGTTATTGCACTTTTCTTTTCAAGCCACACAATTTCACGGCCCCTGCCGCCCTTCACACATCGCTACGAAGAAAAGTTGCTCTTTCTCTCCCCAAACGTACTTTCGTAATTTGACTAACATGTGACAACTTGACTTTATTGAGTGCGCCGTTTTATACAATTTGTATTTATATGGCGTCTGAATTCATCTCAAGACGCTGTGCAAAGTGCAAGTGCCATGTGGCATGGAGAGGAGTACTGTACACACACTTTCTTGAAGGAAGACACGGGCAGTAGAGGTGAAGGAAGGACATGAGCCTGGACTTGAACCGGTACTAGGAGTTGAAGGCAGCAACAGGCATAGGAAGAGCATTCCAGACTAAGGGGGCAGCAGAGGAGGGAGTGACCTCCCACAAAGCGATGGCTGATCGGAGGCTTTGATAGAATGCGTTGGTTGCTGGATCGAAGATTTGCATGAAGGGGAGAGGAGTGAGATGAGAGGGGAGAGGTAGGCAGGTGTGGGTCCATGGTGGATCTCAAAGAAATTGAGTGGAATATTGAAGTTGATCCCAAATTAGATTGAGAGCCCGGTGTATTGGGAGCCAGTGGAGAGATCACATAGTTAGGGGTGATCTGTTTGAAGTCTGCCAGTGGCAATATAGATCACCTGGAGTTTGGAGATGAATGATTTGGGTAAGGCCGCAGGGGAGAGAGTTGCAGGAGCCAAATCAAGAGGCGATGAAGGCACACATGTGGTGGTGTTCTCAGCAGCATCAGCAGCTGGGCCACAGTGGCAGACAAAGTAGTTCGTTGAGGTTTTTTGATATTCCCGTGAATGCTCGGAGCTTACATTTGAGAATCCCGGTCCAACGGAATAAGTAAGCGCTTGTGAGTAACTCTTCACAATGAAGTAACGGTCACACTTAACCGTGCGGGTTACATCCATCACTTGGCGATGCTGCCGCTGCTGCTGCGTTGGCAGCGGGTGCACAAACAACAACAAACAACAACAACAAGAACCCCGACACTTTCGTAAATAACGACACTGCGGCTTTTAAAGGAAACGTTATAATAGGCGACCTTTTCGTCAACGACCATTGCGTACGTGCTATGAAAAAGGACCATTGGCCAAAACGTCGCCTATTATAGGTTTAATAATTATTATAATTAGTTTCCCTTTACAGGCCACGGTGTTGTTACTGCTGAGTGTGAGCCCCGTGCAGGCGGCGAGTGGAAGCGGCGTGCCAACGGCCCCCATCACCATCCGCCCACCCCACACAGGCGCTAGGGGCGCGTTGTAGGGGCGCGTTGTAGGGGCGGTGGAGCGAGAATTGGGACGGGGGCGAACAGCAGCAGCGCGGCGCGCGCTCTCCTCCCAAGGACCTTTTCATTCCTTTTTTTTTAAAACGCCGTTGAACGGAAGAAAAAAACACGTTATGAAACGACCGCACAAAGCAAATTGGTGACCCGAGAGACAGCGAGAGAGAGAGAGGAGCGAGAAACGGAGAGACGGAGGAGCACGATTGCAGCAACTTCAAACTCGCTCTGTCCTCCCGCCTCTTATGGAAGTGCCCCCCCCCCCAACTCCTCCTTATTTTTGTATTTTGGTCGCTCCGGCAGCTTCGGCAGCACCGAGAGGATATTGGAATGTACGCGGGGAGTGGCGAACCCCTCTTGTGCGGGCCCAGCCCGGCCATGCCCTGCCCGTTCCTCGGGCCCAGCCCGGCCATGCCCTGCCCGTGCCTCTGGCCTTGCTCTGCCCGGCCTAGCAGGGAGGGGGGGAGGCGCCGCCGCCGCCCCCGCTCGTAGCGTCGCTCGCTTCTTCGTTGAGCCCCGCCCCTCGAGTTGTAAGCGATTATCGACGTTTCGCTGCTCCGGGCATACACGGCGCAACGAGCCGTTGTGTGCTGTCGTGTTGCAACCAGTACGTAGACTGAGTCGCAGCGGTTAGTTAAGTAGCTCGTCACTCCGAATTGGTTGTTGATCAACTCGGGGGAGCCCGACTCTGTGGGGGTCAGGACCCGTGGCCGGGAGGGTCGCGCCTTGGGACGTTGTCACGGAGATCTCGCGAATGAAGTCAGCCGCCTGAATGCCTGCGGGGCACCTCAATGCCATGCCAGGTGTGTGTCTCTTGCAATGGCTCCATCTCTGCATAGTCCACCATCTCTCAGATCGACGACACATGTGCCCCACCACGTAAACACAAAGATCCCCCGTGTCGCCTTAACAGGCTATTGGGACGAGTGACATTAGCGAGCACCTAGTGAAGACCGACACGGCACACGACAGGGTGATGGAGTAGCTCGCTTGATGCCTGGCCACATTTCTCTCTCCAGTTATGGCCACCGTTTCCACAGTCGACCAACACGGAAACACGTGTCTCAGTCAGCACGAGGTCTATAAACACTGAACACCGTTTACTGGCATCAAGTTCAACACGGAAACACCGACATCACTTCTCGGCACAAATCATTTCCTGCCACCCGAACACAGAGGCCAACTCCTGGACCATCTGGGTCGAGCCGTGACAAGTGGCAACCCTCCCAGGACGAGTCTGGTGACCAAGGGGAAGGCCTGAGGTCAGATGCTGGGAGACTGTTAGAGCAGGTCTATGGGTCTCTGTGTGAGCCTGTGGGTGTATGTGTGAATCTGTGGGTCTCTGTGTGAGTCTGTGGGTCTCTGTGTGAGTTTGTGGGTCTCTGTGTGAGTCTGTGGGTCTATGTGTGAGTCTGTGAGTCTGTGGGTCTCTGTGTGAGTCTGTGGGTCTATGTGTGAGTCTGTGAGTCTGTGGGTCTCTGTGTGAGTCTGTGGGTCTATGTGTGAGTCTATGAGCCTGTGCGAGTCTGTGGGTCTCTGTGTGAGCCTATGGGTCTCTGTGTGAGCCTATGGGTCTCTGTGTGAGTCTGTGTGTCTCTGTGTGAGTCTATGGGTCTCTGTGTCAGTCTATGGGTATTTCTGTGAGTCTGTGGGTCTTGGTATGAGTCTATGGGTGTCTGTGTGAGTGTAAGGGTTCCGATACGTTTCTGTAGATCTCGATGTCAGTATATCTAATGCTAGATGCTGGGAGACTGACAGGGCAGGTCTATGGGTCTCTGTGTGAGTCTGTGGGTGTCTGTGTGAGTCTGTGAGTCTGTGTGAGTCTGTGGGTCTCTGTGTGAGTTTGTGGGTCTCTGTGTGAGTCTGTGGGTCTCTGTGTGAGTCTATGGGTCTCTGTGTGAGTCTAAGTGTTCCGATACGTTTCTGTACATCTCTCTGTGAGTGTATCTCATGATCGATGCTGGGAGACTGTCGGGGCAGGTCTCGGAGGTGGCTCTGTGTCTCCTGCGCCGCAGCCGTGGGATCAGGCGGCGGGGAGCACGCGTGGGGGTGGCGTAACGCGTTGGCCGTGGTGACGTCTTGGTCTTAGCCGTGGCTGGAGATCGAACAGAGGGGGCTGCGTTCGTAGTGCAGCGCGCCTGCTAACCACTGCGCCACCGTTCCCCGATGGATGTTCAGTTAGTGTTATATAATATTTCTTCATGAAATAATCATTCAAGGCACGGAATTTTCGGGACAGAATGCGCACAACTTGTGACCACGCTCTGAACTGTTTCATTTTCTTTTCGGTAATGTAATGTCGATGTAATTGGCGCGGAATTTCGTTTTTATGAGACATTACCATGCGCAGACTCGACAGTTGTAACTCAGCGAGATTTTTATCTTTTTAAAATGCCGCGTTTCATTAATTCTTGTTCATATTGCTCTCGTGGCTTTTTTTGCATTTTCCTCCCAATCCATTCGCTCATCAACCCCATTCCCAGGCGTGTATTCGTTCGTACGATATATAGCATCAGCAGCAGCATCAGCAGCAGCATCAGCAGCAGCATCAGCAGCAGCATCAGCAGCAGCATCAGCAGCAGCATCAGCAGCAGCATCGCAGTAGTCGTAGTAGCGCCATATCGCGGAAACCCTTCCGAGCTGCGCCGGCTACGGGAGTGCTCTCTCGCTCTGATCTCTGAGTCAGTGATGGGGTGGGGGCTCAGTGTAGTCACTGGGGGGGGGGTAGCGAGGGCTGGGGGTGGGGGCTCAGTGTAGTCACTGGGGGGGGGTAGCGAGGGCTGGGGGCTCAGTGTAGTCACTGAGGGGGGGGGGGTAGCGAGGGCTGGGGGCTCAGTGTAGTCACTGGGGGGGTAGCGAGGGCTGGGGGCTCAGTGTAGTCACTGGGGGGGTAGCGAGGGCTGGGGGTGGGGGCTCACTGTAGTCACTGGGGGGGGGGGGGGTAGCGAGGGCTGGGGGGGGGCTCAGCGTAGTCGCGGGGGGCTCCTGCTGTGTAATTATCTGGCCGGCTGCGTTGTTCGCAACTTTCCCCTCGCAAGCCGCGGCCTCCCCAACGCATCAGCGCCAAACCTCCATCACGCCAAATCTCTTCCACCAAATTGCCTAAACACTCGCATTGATTTCTCCTGAATCCTAAGTGGCCGAATGTTCAAACAAAAACATTCGGCCTGCGTGTGTGTAGCGTGCGGCCGCTACTTAGAATGCATAAGGCTGCTTTAAAAATATAACGGTTAACTAAATGGTGGTTTAACGTGTTCGCGGGATATAGTTCATAGTTCATAGTTCCATTTATTTGGTTCGGCTCTTGAATCGGGTGCAACCGCAACAAACAAAAAAACCAAAACAATAACGAGAAAACATCTTAAAGTGACGATGTGACTGTGCAAACAGAAAATCCAGGAAAAAAAACATCAAAATATTCCTGAAATAGCACCGTACACCAACGCTGTGTGCAAAAATCCCAGTGGGATGCAAGTCAAACAACAACAACAAACAACCACAAGACAACTAAGATTAAGGCCATCAGTCTAACTCCGTACTACAATAAACAAAAACATGTCCAAAACAAAAAAACTTTTCGAAATCACCAAAATAAAGCCATAAATGCAATGTAACAGTGATCATAGGAACTGTGACCGAATTTTCACAATAAACGACATAAACAACATGCAACACCAAACCCTGGAGCCATAGCTGGCTGCATGAGTCACTCCACAACAACAGAAACATCAGTCGGAGTATCACATTTTTCAATGCACCTTTAAGATCAGCACACTAAATCAAAATACAGATAATACTTTGCAGCGGTCATCCGGAGCGAAACATTTTATTTTATTTTAGGCCACTGAATAGCAGTGGCAGCTAGGGGTGGAAAACTCCTCTTGAGCAGTTTTGAGTGAAGATCTCATAAGTAGTGATTCAAGTTGCAGTTTATTGGCAATAGCATTCCAGACCCTGGGGGCATCAATAGCAAAGGCCCTGGTGCGTGGCAGATGTGGGTGCGTGTGTATGTGGGTTGACGATCAATGTTGCCGATAAGCAAAACTGATCGCTTTGATATTTCGAGCATCACAAAGAGGCCCAGAACAATTCCACAGACGAGACGCACGACGTGCATCGTATCGCAGCGTTGGGAAGGTCTTCCGCTTCCTGCGAGTGGATACGGGCTGAGTTGCAACTATAAATCCGTGTCCAAGTGGTAAATCTATCGGCTGCTGCTGGCTTGAGAGGACAGCGATGGTCTCTACCGCTCGCGCTAGCGGAGACCGCTCGCAATGTACACACAGAGGCAGAAAGACTCACACGGGAACACGTGGACTCACACAGTGACACGTGGACTCACACAGAGACACGTGGACTCACACAGGGACAGGGAGACTCACACAGTGACACGTGGACTCACACAGAGACACGTGGACTCACACAGGGACAGGGAGACTCGCACAGTGACACGTGGACTCACACGGGAACACGTGGACTCACACAGTGACACGTGGACTCACACGGGGACACGTGGACTCACACAGTTACACGTGGACTCACACAAGGACACGCGGACTCACACAAGGACACTTGGACTCACACAGTGACAGGGAGACTCACACAGTGACACGTGGACTCACACAGTGACACGTGGACTCACACAGTGACACCTGGACATACACAGTGACACGTGGACTCACACGGGGACACGTGGACTCACACAGAGACACGTGGACTCACACAGTGACACGTGGACTCACACAGTGACACGTGGACTCACACAGGGACACGTGGACTCACACAGTGACACGTGGACTCACACAGTGACACGTGTACTCACACAGGGACACGTGGACTCACACAGTGACACGTGGACTCACACAGTGACACGTGGACTCACACAGGGACACGTGGACTCACACAGTGACACCTGGACTCACACAGTGACACGTGGACTCACACAGTGACACGTGGACTCACACAGTGACACCTGGACATACACAGTGACACGTGGACTCACACGGGGACACGTGGACTCACACAGGGACACGTGGACTCACACAGGGACACGTGGACTCACACAGGGACACGTGGACTCACGCAGAGACACGTGGACTCACACAGTGACACGTGGACTCACACAGTGACACGTGGACTCACACAGTGACACGTGGACTCACACAGGGACACGTGGACTCACGCAGAGACACGTGGACTCACACAGTGACACGTGGACTCACACAGTGACAGGGAGACTCACACAGTGACACGTGGACTCACACAGGGACACGTGGACTACACGGGAACACGTGGACTCACACAGTGTCACGTGGACTCACACGGTGACACGTGGACTCACACGGGAACACGTGGACTCACACAGTGACACGTGGACTCACACAGAGACACGTGGACTCACACAGTGACACGTGGACTCACACAGTGACACGTGGACTCACACGGGGACACGTGGACTCACACAGAGACACGTGGACTCACACAGGGACAGAGAGACTCACACAGTGACACGTGGACTCACACAGTGACACGTGGACTCACACAGTGACACGTGGACTCACACAGTGACACGTGGACTCACACAGGGACAGGGAGACTCACACAGTGACACGTGGACTCACACAGTGACACGTGGACTCACACAGTGACACGTGGACTCACACAGGGACAGGGAGACTCACACAGTGACACGTGGACTCACACAGTGACACGTGGACTCACACAGGGACACGTGGACTCACGCAGAGACACGTGGACTCACACAGGGACAGGGAGACTCACACAGTGACACGTGGACATACATAGTGACACGTGGACTCACACGGGGACACGTGGACTCACACAGGGACACATGGACTCACACAGTGACACGTGGACTCACACAGGGACAGGGAGACTCACACAGTGACACGTGGACTCACACAGTGACACGTGGACTCACACAGTGACACGTGGACTCACACAGGGACAGGGAGACTCACACAGTGACACGTGGACATACACAGTGACACGTGGACTCACACGGGGACACATGGACTCACACAGTGACACGTGGACTCACACAGGGACACGTGGACTCACACAGTGACACGTGGACTCACACAGGGACAGGGAGACTCACACAGTGACACGTGGACATACACAGTGACACGTGGACTCACACAGTGACAGGGAGACTCACACAGTGACACGTGGACTCACACGGTGACACGTGGACTCACACAGTGACACGTGGACTCACACAGTGACACGTGGACTCACACGGGGACACGTGGACTCACACAGAGACACGTGGACTCACATAGGGACACGTGGTTTTACAGAGATCCACAGACTCGTGACAGTGAGCCTCCTTGATGTGTTATGAAAAATAACCATTGCCCAAACTTAACCCATTACATGTTTTTCATTTGAAAGCGGCAGTGTTATTGACGAATGTGTTGAGTTGTTTTGTTGTTGTTGTTGTTGTTTATTGTGAACCAGTTCCAACGCAGCAACATCGCCAACTTAATGCGTTTGATGGAGATTTGTGCGAATAGCCGGAGTGGGCGGTGCTTTGTGACGTCACAATCACAGCCCCCGCCCCCCGTCACCGCGTGGGGAATTTCCCGCGTTTCGGTGGCCGGAAGCCTCCGGCGCTTGCCATTTAAAAGTGGTTTACAAATACTAATCGTTTGTCAAATATTACATCGTATTAACTTTTACATATTTTACTACGTAACGTAGCGGGGGGGGGGGGGGGGGGGCGTGGGAATAATCCAGAAGAGGAATGACGAAGATCGAGCAAAGCGACGATGCTGCCTCGATTAAGACAACCGCGATGGAAATGAATTCGGTCCCGTCATCGACGGAAGCGAGCAATGACCCCGACGACGCTGACTCATTGTCGTCGAGTCCTCGTTCCAGGACCCCGCCGGTCCGGCACGGCAGTGCCTCGGGCTGCGGGGATCGATACGCCGCGCCGACGCCGCTCCCCGCACGACGAGGGCTCGCTTTTGACGTGCGGGGCAACCGCGAGCGACGGTTGCGCTGAGAGGTGCACGGGCGTTGAGTGCCTCCCCGATCGATAACCTATCGGCTGCCGTTTAAGCAGGAAAGGCAGGTAATCCAGATTCCCGATCTCTCCCCATTAGGGGCCTGCTCCTGCGTGCCCGCGGCCGCTGCAACGGCGTCTCGCTAATTCTCTGGACGTGTAATTCCGTGCATCGCTAACAAACAGTAAAATCACTGCGCCGAGTGTCGTGGCTCCGGGCGACTTTGTGGAATCTCCGCGGTGCTCCCCCCCCCCCACCTCGACCCCCCACCACGACCCCCCACCACGACCCCCCACCACGACCCCCCACCACGACGTCCTCGCGTGGAGGAGGATGCCGCACGTGGGTGCGGTTGTCAAGGACTTCGACTCCCCCACGTGTCTCGGGCGCCGTGATGACACGGTGCAAATCAAGGCGTCGCACCAAATAAATAAAGAAGTCGTCGGCTAAGGTGAGGACAGCATAAGAAGTGTAGACGCTAATTGAGAGAACGGAGAGAGAGAGAGGGGGGGGGGGTCAATGAGTCTTGCGGTGAGGTTTGAACCGAATTATGAATCTCGCCAGCCCCGAGGGACAATGAGTTTAACTGACTCGCAGTGCGCCGTTTGTGAAGTGCTCCTGGATTAAAAGTCGTCTCTAAAGCTTTTGAAGATGTGTGGCAGGTTTCAGTTGGACAGTGTTGCTTGTCTGTTTTTTGCCAACGCAGACCTCTCTAATTGCCGTATTTTGCATACCTAACGAAGTAATGCATTCAATCGGCATTTACATTCTCGTTTGGTTGCAATTAGCGCCTCCATGAAAATGTTATTACGGTCCCTTGTTTGATACAATATTGATTGTAAAAAAGATGTCAAAGTACATTTTCTGTTTGTATCAAAGTCATCGCGATGAGGGTCAGAAACGTTGCATCTTAAAAAGTACGCAGATTTGTGCTTTCAAACGGTTCGGTGGCCGTGTTGGTGTGCGCGGCGAGGCATTGCTTCTCAAGCTCGCATCTGTGGCTGGGACATCAACTCGCGCAGCAGCAACAGCAGCAGCGGTAGCAGCAGCAGTCGTAGCGGGAGCAACAGTAGTAGCGGGATATGCAGCAGCAGTAGTAGCAGCAGTAGTAGTAGCAGCAGTAGTAGCAGGATCAGTAGTAGCAGCAGTAACAGAAGTAGTAGCAACAGTAGTAGCAGGATCAGTAGTAGCAGGATTAGTAGCAGCAGTAGTAGCAGCAGTAGTAGCAGGATTAGTAGCAGTAGTAGTAGCAGCAGTAACAGAAGTAGTAGCAACAGTAGTAGCAGGATCAGTAGTAGCAAGATTAGCAATAGTAGTAGCAGCAGTAGTAGCAGGATTAGTAGTAGCAGCAGCAGCAGTAGTAGCAGCAGCAGTAGTAGTAGCAGCAGTAGTAGTAACAGCAGTAGTAGCAGCAGTAGCAGCAGTAGTAGCAGCAGTAGTAGTAGCAGGATTAGCAGTAGTAGCAGCAGCAGCAGTAGTAGCAGGAGCAGTAGTAACAGGAGTAGCAGGAGCAGCAGTAGTAGCAGGATCAGAAGTAGCAGCAGCAGTAGTAGCAGTAGTAGTAACAGCAGTAGTAGCAGCAGCAGTAACAGCAGTAGTAGCAGCAGTAGTAGCAGGATCAGTAGTAGCAGGATTAGCAGTAGTAGTAGCAGCAGTAGTAGCAGTATCAGTAGTAGCAGCAGCAGTAGCAGCAGTAGTAGCAGCAGTAGTAGTAGCAGGAGCAGTAGTAGTAGCAGCAGTAGTAGCAGGATCAGTGGTAGCAGCAGCAACAGTAGCAGCAGTAGTAGCAGGAGCAGTAGTAACAGGAGTAGCAGGAGCAGCAGTAGTAGCAGGATCAGTAGTAGCAGCAGCAGCAGTAGCAGCAGTAGTAGCAGTAGTAACAGGAGTAGCAGGAGCAACAGTAGCAGGATCAGTAGTAGCAGCAGCAGTAGCAGCAGTAGTAGCAGGAGCAGTAGTAACAGGAGTAGTAGCAGTAGCAGCAGTAGTAGCAGGAGCAGTAGTAACAGGAGTAGCAGGAGCAGCAGTAGTAGCAGGATCAGTAGTAACAGCAGCAGCAGTAGTAGCAGGAGCAGTAGTAACAGGAGTAGCAGGAGCAGCAGTAGTAGCTGGATCAGTAGTAGCAGCAGTAGTAGCAGTAGCAGTAGTAACAGGAGTAGCAGGAGCAGTAGCAGTAGTAACAGGAGTAGCAGGAACACTAGTAGTGCGTGGCAAAATCTTGAGAGATCGGATAGCTCAACACGTGGCATACTTGATCACGCAATATTGTGCGTGTTGTGCATTATATATAGAGAGCTTTGCATCGAACTAAGGCCTCATATATATCATTGTCCTTAAACTACTGGAAATTCATCAGCATTGGTTCGAGAAGAATTATATTCTTCTTTACGCGGAGGAAAGAAATGGTTAGGAAGCATTTTGTTGGTTAATCTCTTTAGTAACTTGAATGTAGTGGCGTTGCTGTTTCATTATACAAAGTGCAAAATGTAATGCGGCTTATGATCTCTGAATCGTGTTGTGCGCTGTGCGCATGCCTCAACCACTGTCCGTAAATATTTAACCACGTGCCCAGCGAGGCTGTGCCCGGCAAAATATTGTCAGCTGCTGCTGATGACTTGATTCGGCTTTTGTTTCGTATTGACATCGCGCGATTCGTTATGGACTGCTCAGCTCTTTGTCTGTTGCCTGCATTAAGTGTTTGTTAAATTGATGCAACCACATCGGGCTTCAGAGTAACGCAGTGCATGATGGGCAATAAATCGTGCTTTTACAAACATGAACTCGCTGTTGATCATTATTACTCCGCTTGTTTACCAAGGAAAGCCTCGCTGAGTCTCAATAATCTTGTTCATGAGGATCCTGCCAAGCGGGGCGCTATTGCTGCGATGTGTAATCTTCATCGACTAGTCTGCAGGCAATTTCCCAGCATTGAGATGTGGTTTGAGCCATACCAGTTACTGTGTGTGTATGTTGTGCTATGGGAGAAACCCCATGCAGAACTGGGCGAGAGAGAACATGCAAACTCAAGACAGAAAGGCGCCCGGGTCGGGGATCGAACCCAGTGCCTTCTTGCCGTGAGACGCGAGTGTTACCACTGCGTGCCACCACCCTGGCCGCCTCATTAATTGTATTGATTTGTCTTCGTCCTCCACCAATCCTGAGCTGCCAAGCACCGTTGTCTTGTGCGTTCAACGCTGGTGACGCCTCATCCCAACGGAGCGAGCGATGGGGAATGGCCTGGTCACGTGGATGGCACTGCACGGGGACCTGGGTTCGAGTCCACGTTTTAACAGCCCGTCATTTAAACCGGGTCCTCAAGTTGATGGTCTTAGCTCGATCGCAAACGACCGCTCAAATGCACCCCCTTCATGCTGATATTTTGTGTGTCACCACTGAATGTGTCTGAATGCCAGTTCTCAGAATGATTAATGTTGATTCGCGTGACATGCGGTGAACACGATCTGCAGGGCTTGCATGCGGTCGAGTGCGCGCCCTTGTCGGTGTGAACAAAGAGGCTGTTGGAGCGATTTTTAAAGTAGTTCTGTGACGTAATCTTCCAGGGCCATTCGCTGACATGGGGTGGGACACCGCTTGCTGCCAGAATTTGAGTGAGAAGTAATTTCGTTTCATTGCCAATGCCACACAAAAGCGGCATCATTTAGAACAGAACAAAACAACTCGAGAGAGAGATACAATTCAATATGGTGAACATGTCGCGAATGGATTATGAATTCCGGTGCCACACACGGGGCCAATTCCCAGAAGGCACTGCGGGCCTCCCCACTGCAATCTGCTGCTGTGCTCCCGCAAAGTGCCGACGCACGAGGCGACATTTAGCCAGCGAGACGACAGACCATCCTCTTAGCCTCCTTTGAAATCCTTTCTGGGCAGATGTTTGAATATAAATGCGAATTTTAATAGTTTATGCTGGGGTACTGAATGTGTTTGAATCTCATTACTTAAAAGTGGATGTTGTGTACCAGTAGCATCCTTCCAGAATTCCCAGGACGGGGGGGGGAGTTAAATTCTGCAGAAACAAAGGCGGAGGAGACATCGCCTCCGGTGGTGACACTTTGTGTTGTTGTTTGCTCCAATCGTGCATATGTCATTGCCCGTCGCGCGCATGTGAAATGTACAGTACGTTGTTTTGCGATTTTCAACGCAACGAAACGGGGGCTTTAATCAGTCAGCATTAAATCCGGCTGCTGTCGACTTGTACCTGAATAATTAATCAGGGCCAAAAGGGTTGGGGCCAGAGTTGAGGCCGCACGGGGCAGATTTGGTCATGGAATGAAGGCGCGGGACTTCCCATGACCTCTGCGTGACCTCCCCCCACGTAGCACCCTTCCATTACGAGCTTGGAATCCCCACGGGGGTCTCCATGGAAGGAACTGCTGTCTGGCGAATTTTGTTTTTATTCTTTCCAACTTTCAGCTCTCATTACATGACTAAAATGTGCAACTAACTGACTTGCAAATTGAAAATGTGCAACTAACTGACTTGCAAATAAAATATGTGCACGATGCTGAAAACTAATTTGGTATTGTTATGCGCCCACGTAAATTGGCAACTTTGAAAATAATGCGCGGCAATTTATATCTATCTGGTTTATTCGCTGGGTTTGCAGCAAAAATGCAATTAGAGAGTGAGCTGATTAGTCTGGTTACACACGTGTGGCCTTTTTAAAATGTATAATACTTTGCTTACGTATTTGTATTTGATTTCTTTCAACGCATGCCCTGATAATCCTGCATCGGTCACTAGAATCGTCTTTGCGAGAAACGCGGTTTTTAGAGTCAGTTGGCCAGGTGTAAATATTCGACATTTGCAGTAAATCATGCCATTTGTATACTGCGTGAGTGGGTTGTGAGCTCGGTTGTTACTTATCATAGTGATGTTGCAGAGTTTTACCTTTCGTGGACTTTCCAAGTGGCAGGATATCTAATGTCTATTTTCCTGACCATTCCTGTTTGGCAGGCCTTGCTGGAATTGTGGATTGACCCTGCGACCTCTGACCTTCACCCTGAAATGCCTGCGAAGACAAAATGGCCCTGTATCGAACCATCCCTCAACATTCCATTTGTGTTCATCAGGCGCTTCCTGAGACACTGGGATGGATGGATGCATGGATGCGTGGATGGATGGCGATTTGAGAGGGTATCGTGTTAAACAGAATCGTTCTGCAAATATCTCCCATATTCATCGTCCACCAAGGGGATGAATCCCACTGACAGGTTTCCACGACTTTAACCGCATGGCTCAGTGGTAGGGGAAGCGGCTCGCGATTAAAGGTCGCCAGTTCAAATTCTGGCTGTAGGTTGACTCGGCCCATCATCCATCTTGGCTCGAAAACATAGGTACCACTTTGTGGAGAAGTCTGCATTGTTTGTCCTATGGAGACACTTCCGCCATACCAAAGTGGAATTTCCACCACCATCTCAGGAATGGTAACTAAAGATCAGCACCACCTCAATGCTCATAGGAGGAGGAAATCACTTTGACTTTGAGTACATTGGCAAATTAATTGAATACATAAGTACGCATTTAAATTATAGAAATGCTTAAGTCTATCAGGGCTGCCTTCCTTTAGAAAAGTATCTGCCATAGCAAAATGCATCATTCACAAATGCCCAAGGTTATACAGCTTACCGGTGCATTAACTCTCCAGGCACTTAGATGCATGACTTATTTTCAGCGATAAATGTGAGACAGAAACAGGCAAAGCTATAAACAGCATTGCCCCAAAGATGCTGTATTTGGAAGATGTCCAAAATGCAACTTGGGTATCATTTGTGTTAAGCTGGAGAGTGTATGTGTGTCGTCTGTGCAGTCCCCGGGAGACGGCAGTGACGCTTAATGGGTAGCGTGAATTCGATTTTTAAGTTTCAAGCAACGCACATTCGCGTATGGTAGAAAAAGCACCCGGCCTTTGTGCATTGTGCAAAAAAAACACATCAACGGTTCCTGAAGCACTGCATTGTGGGTGAGCAAATGTGACCGACCGACAGGGGCAGGTGAGAGAGTTTGATTCCTCTCCGAATTGGTCCTGGCCACCCCCTCCACCCCCACCCATCCACCAACCCACATTTACCAGTATGGTGAAGTATGGTCAAACACCCCCCCCCCCCCCATAGCCAACACAGCGCAGAGAGATATTCCAGCAGAGAGATATTCCAGCAGAGAGATATTCCATCAGAGAGATATTCCATCAGAGAGATGTTCTAGAGGAGAGATATTCCAACAGAGAGATATTCCATCAGAGAGATATTTCAGCAGAGAGATATTCCAGTGGAGAGATATTCCAGCAGAGAGATATTCCATCAGAGATATATTTCAGTGGAGAGATATTCCAACAGAGAGATATTCCAGTGGAGAGATATTCCAACAGAGAGATATTCCATCAGAGAGATATTCCAGCAGAGAGATATTCCAGCAGAGAGTTATTTCAGTGGAGATATATTCCAGCAGAGAGATATTTCAGTGGAGATATATTCAAACAGAGAGATATTACAGCAGATATATATATATTTCAACAGAGAGATATTCCAGCAGAGAGATATTTCAGTGGAGATGTATTCAAACAGAGAGATATTACAGCAGATATATATTTCAACAGAGAGATATTCCAGCAGAGAGATATTCCAGCAGAGAGATTTTCCAGCAGAGAGATATTCCAGAAGAGAGATATTCCAACAGAGAAATATTCCAACAGAGAGATATTCCAACAGAGAGATTTTCCAGCAGAGAGATATTCCAATAGAGATATATTCCAGCAGAGAGAAATTCCAGTGCAGAGATATTCCAGTGGAGAGATATTCCAGCGGAGAGATATTCCAGTGGGGAGATATTCCAGAGGAGATATATTCAAGTGGAGAAATATTCCAGTGGAGAGATATTCCAACAGAGATGTATTCCAGCACAGAGATATTCCAGTGGAGAGATATTCCAGCAGAGAGATATTCCAGTGGAGAGATATTCCAGTGGAGAGATATTCCAGTGGAGAGATATTCCAGTGGAGAGAAATTCCAGTGGAGAGATATTCCAGCAGAGAGATATTCCAGTGGAGAGATATTCCAGCGGAGAGATATTCCAGTGGGGAGATATTCCAGAGGAGAGATATTCAAGTGGAAAAATATTCCAGTGGAGAGATATTCCAGCAGAGAGATATTCCAGCAGAGAGATATTCCAGCGGAGAGATATTCCAACAGAGATATTACAGCAGAGAGATATTCCAGTGGAGAGATATTCCAACAGAGAGATAATCCAGCGGAAAGATATTCCAACAGAGATATATTCCAGCAGAGATATATTCCAGCGGAGAGATATTCCAACAGAGAGATGTTCCAGTGGAGCGATATTCCAGTGGAGAGATATTCCAACAGAGATATATTCCAGTGGAGCGATATTCCAGTGGAGAGATATTCCAACAGAGAGATATTCCAGTGGAGAGATATTCCAGTGGAGAGATATTCCAGCAGAAAGATGTTCCAGTGGAGAGATATTCCATCACCACGACGCCAAAGCGCTGTCAGGTTTTATCTCTCCGTACTGTACCTATCAAGGTGATTAAAAAGTAAGTATCGGTGTCGCGGTTTGGCCCGTTAAATTTTTCAGCTTACTGACCCCTCCATCTCCAGAGCTGGCTGGAGGCTTTAATGAACAACAGCGGAGTACCTCATGCTTGGCTGCCGCTGGGTGGGACGTAGGGGACTGACGACGTGCAATTTATGTATGTATTGAGACGACAGGTGAGGCTCTTTGAGCCAAACTTCCCCCTCCACTGAAGATTCAGGAGGGCCACACAATCAGAGAGGGTCCTTTCTCTCGAGTAAGATCGGCAGGTCACCCATCATTGCTTCGGGCGAGCTGGACTGATGAAACGGTCCAGAGTGCTGCTCGTCTTGATCCGTGCTGCGCAATGTACGCACTCCCACAAGGCCGCGTGGCTGGTGGCTTGTGTACGAAATGCTTTGTGTTTGTTTCTACGTGGAGCGATGTATACGTGAAGGAGACGCATTGTCTGCTTTTCCGTTTAGTTTTTGCAAATATTGGTGGTATAATTGTTTTTCTACAAGGCATAGGTAAGTGTGACCACGTGGTAATATTTTATTATGATGTGTACCAAGCCTCGCGCAGTGATATGAGTACATCTGCATTTCTGCCATAGTCCTCTGTTCATGAGGAATTCGATATTACCGCAGCATGTAATTTATGTGGTGCTGCATTCCCAGACGTACACTCTCTGGCCTATCCCTCTGTTCCGTGAAGAACGGTCACTGCACAAAACGTCATCCTAGGATATTTACTTTTCTTTTCAGGGCAGCGCTCTTGACGAATGAGTTGGATTTTTACGTATTGCTCGATGTAAATTTCCTCCCAAAAAGTTGTCCTCCCTCGAAACGAATAGAGTCAATCCATCCAGCCACGGAATTCTGTGTTCAAGGCTATTTTAAATTGAACATGTGGTTGCCCCGCTCCTGCAAAATATATACAAGTGTACGGCAGTAAATAATGTAAGTGCGCATCTGTCGGCAAGCGCATGAGAGAATTGGATGCATTTTATTATAAGCTGGGATATTAAAAGTGTGGCTGAATTTTCAGACTCATAGGACATCATCCTTCTCCTAACTAGGGTGCTGCAGCTGCTGCTCCTTAGCCAAAGGCTGCTGCTGCTGCCCAGAACCATATTTTATAAAATCTCTCAAATCAAGCAGGGCTGGATCTGGCCAAGGGTGCGGATTATGGAGAGCAGCTCAAATCATGGGGAGAACAAAGACTCCTATTCACGTCAGCAGTCCTGCTGGGTCTTCCGTGGGGGCATTGTCACAATGTATGTCACAAGCAGAGGCACGGATGAATGAATGAGTGCTTGTCACCATGGCCATGGGAAATGAGACCCGTGCCGTGCCGAGCTCTTCCACGATGAGCCTGGCATGGTTCGTCTCCTGTCCCAATGCTCCGTGGACTTCCACTCCTCGCACCCACCCCCACTCCCCTGCCCCCTCCCCCACTCCCCTGCCCCTCTTCTACACGGTTGAGAGAAACAATCATCATTATTTTTTAAACAGAGTTTAACGTATTCTTCAGCTTATGCTATCCCAAGCGATGCTGTATTGGAGTCACTTTTAGCCATGCGGTTTAGAATATTCAAAAGTATAAAGCCCTGACGTTGTCCTGCGACAGAGGTGGTGGCACCTTCTCTCCTGCGGCCCCGCTAAGGATGCCGTGAGTCGAGCCCCCTCGCTCACTGCCCACCCCTGGCCAGGATACCAGATGTATTGTGGGCCCCTTTCACCTCTCGGGGTCCGCTTGCTCTCCCACTGCCCACGCAGCACCCAGCGATAGTCGACAGGTGAACACAAAGCGCGTGGGGGTTGACGAACGCCTTCCCCCGTGGTGCGGATTGTATAGAGCAATCCGCCGTGGCTTTTTTGCAGACTGTCCGTAAAGCGCGTGAGAGCAATTTCCCACGAAGGATTACGTATTGCATCACCGATGTAATAAAAATGAAATTTAACGCGTGCCGGGCACGTGTGTGTTATACAGGGTCGTTTTGAGGAGCTCGTGCTTGCTACGAATGTTCCATTTGCCGAGGCTTTACGACAATAACGTTACAATAAATCGTGTCGGGGGAGAAAAAAAAAGCACGTGCTCAATACGGATGTTTCTCACTCATAGTGGCCCTTTGATGGCTGCGGTCGGTGCCGTGCGAGCGTGAGGCAGGGCCCTCTGTGGGACGGGGAAAGCGGCCAGTCGTGTGCGAGCATGCGAACGGGCGACATTTCTACGCCAAACGTCGCGGTCGTGTCCGTCGTCTCGTTCATAAATCGGCCGCCCATTCGTTTGCTTCGGAAGAGCCCCACGTGATCGGGAGCCGCGGTCACGTGTCTTGCCCGCTAACCCGCTCCTTTGAGCCGCAGCATCCGTCGTCGTCGTCACCGCGCGCGAACCGCTGAGTGTAGGCACATGTTTTGTTTTAATGACCGAGCTGTGTAATGCGAGTGAACGAATGTCAGTCGCGGTGTGCGACACGGGCTCGCTCGCTCGCTCGCTCACGCACGCACGGACGCACACACGCGCGTGCCTGGGTGTGATCCTGAAAGTGCCGAGATCCCTGCTGGCCCTACGAATCCCTGCGCAAGGAAGAGACAACCCGTCTCTCGGTGGAGAGAGCCGGGGGGGGGGGGGCGGCGTGGAGCGTTGGTGTGGGGCGAGGGCCGAATTCCGCCACTCCCAACAGACACGGGACGTGCGTCGCGCCATGAATCGTGCATTATGAAATCGGGGGCGCGAACGTGAACAGGGGGCGCGTGGCGCCGGAGGGAGCAGAGGGCATTGGGCGGTGTGCGGTGGTGGAGGAGTCGCCTCGTGTGGCGGCCCTTGCCGAGCTGCGCCTCCTCAGCGCGGCCGCAGCGGCGGCGGGCTGCCACCCACCCGGTCGGAGGGAGGCGGCCACCCCGGCTCGCTGCCTTGGCATTCGTGCCAATTCGCGAGTGCGAGATGCCCGACCCTGAACTCCCTGTGACGACCAAGCCAGAACGGTCTTCACCGCAATACCGCGACGTGCACCGGGCGGCTTTCTGTCGAGCTCAACGGCGGACGCACTGCACCAACGCTTTGAGACGGGGACTCTTTGATTCTTTCGGTAAAGTGAAGTAGAAATAAAATAAAATAAATAATTAGAATACGACGTTTCGATTGCAACACAAGCAACCGTCATCAGGTGTGAAAGATTGCAAGCTCGAAGAGAGATACATATACAGAGCGAGAGAGAGACAAACACAGATACGGGGAGAGACACATACACAGAGAGACATACACAGAGAGAGTGTTCGTCTCTCTCTGTGTGTGTCTCTCTCTCTGTATATGTGTCTCTCTCTCCGAGCTTGCATTCTTTCACACCTGATGACGGTGTTGCATTCGAAACGTCGTATTCTATTATTTATTTTATTTCTACGTGACTTTACCGAAAGAACCAAAGAGTAATTCCTGCAGTCACGAAAGCTTCAAATAAAGATTTGAGATATATGTATTTTTTCTTCCATCGGGTAAGGCCACGTAACGATCTGGCCACGTTTGTTGTTGTCGTGTAACCCTGCACCACCCGACACGGCCAAACAAATACAATCCTCGCGCGGTGTACAAGCGTGTAACAACGCGCTAGTTAGCATTGTATCAGCTCATCCTCTGGTAAAGTTGAACGATTGTAACAAGCAAACAGAGCAATTCGATATTCGACGTTTCACTTGAAACGGTGTCGAGCATTCTCAGGTCAGAATATGTGTGTACAGTACGTTGAACTTCTTTCGCACCGTACGTAGCCAACCGTGCTAATCGGAGGTGCGGTGGAAGGACAACAAATTTAACACAAAAATCAGTTCTAAAGAAATGAGTTTTCAATCTCGTTGATTTTAAAGTACATATCGGAAGGAAGAACGTTCCAGACGGCCACAAAGCACATCTGAAAGCGCGCGATGCAGTGACCGTCTTTGGTCGATGTCGAGCCAGAAGTCGCTGCTGTGAAGATGTCCGGAGTTGGCGTGAGAGTTGACGAGATCAGGAAGATCGGTTCACACTCGTGACCGCGAGCACCTTCGTGTTGAAGTGCCACTGTGGTGAGTCGTGAGTCCACTGTGGTGAGTCCACTGTGGTGAGTCCACTGTGGTGAGTCCACTGTGGTGAGTCGTGAGTCCACTGTGGTGAGTCCACTGTGGTGAGTCCACTGTGGTGAGTCGTGAGTCCACTGTGTTCAGTTCACTGTGGTGAGTCCACTGTGGTGAGTCCACTGTGGTGAGTTCACTGTGGTGAGTCGTGAGTCCACTGTGGTGAGTCCACTGTGGTGAGTTGTGAGTCCACTGTGGTGAGTCCACTGAGGTGAGTCCACTGTGGTGAGTTCACTGTGGTGAGTCGTGAGTCCACTGTGGTGAGTCCACTGTGGTGAGTTGTGAGTCCACTGTGGTGAGTCCACTGTGGTGAGTCGTGAGTCCACTGTGGTGAGTCCACTGTGGTGAGTCGTTAGTCCGAGCAGCCCCTGCATCACGTGATCCGAGAGTGGCAGTGGTGCGGAACAAGTGGAAATTTAATTACTGCGAGTATGGAAAGGCCTTCATCCGCCAGTGGATTTGATCGACAAGCGGGTTCTCTCGTGGTACAGCATGGACGTTCGCTCGATTGAGCAGTGAGCTAGTCCGCGTGAGTGCGTGCGGTGTGCAGGGGCACTGCTGGACATTGACTGCGATTTAGTTTTGGTCACAGAACGCCTGTGATTAATAACATCCTCCAAGGCAAACTAAACAACCAAGTTGAAAGATAAATATAAAATACAAGGACGTCAAATGAGTGCTGAGAAACCGCCTCAATGTCTGTTGTAGGGGTGGGTGGATGGTGGTGGGGTGATTGTGGTGGCGATGGGGGCGATGGGAGGGTGGTGGTTTTGTGGGCGGTGGTGGTGGTGGGTGGGCGGTGGAGGTGGCGGCGATGATCGATGGAGGTGGTGGGGGCCCGTGGATGGTGGTGATGGAGCGGTTAGCGCGCTGTGCTGCAAACCTCACGTCCCGAGTTGGATTCCCACTCAGGGCCTACACCAGTAACGATTATCTGAACCGGTCCTGAGCCTTCCCTATGTCGACTCGGCTTCAAATGAGTTCCTGTTGCAGTGTGTAAAAATCGCCATTGGGGAGACAAAGGCGGTCGGGTGTGGTGCTGGCCGTTCACCCCCTCGTGTGCCTTGCCAGCCTCATTCATAGGCGCTCGCTAACAGCACTTCTCCTCCAAAGTCTGTCGAGACCATGGGGGGGGGGAATCTTTGTTTCTGGTGGTGGAAGTGGTGGCGGAGGGAGGGTGGGTGCTATCCCATTTATCTGGCACGACCCTCGCGGGAGATGTGCCCATTGAAGCCACCGCGGATTGCAGAGGAAGCCATCAATCACTCAATTAGCCGTGCTGACGAGCCGACTAAGAATAGACTCGGAGCAGAGCACTTCTGATCAAGATTTTAAAATGACAGATTAAAACAAAATATTTCGTACACATGTTTGCAAGGGAAGGCCTGGGGGGGGGGGAGAGGGGGTGTTGTTCTCCATGGAAGACGAGTAGCCGTGTGCGCTCTAGAGATGGTGACGTTTAAGTAACAACATGACATGCGTAAGAGAGGGACAGAGTATTTCTCACACGATCACGGTTGTAATAACACGGAGACAACTTTCAATTACGGACGCTGTGTGTGTGTACGGTTGCCATTGGAGAGAGAGGGTATGGAGTGTCCCGAGCATCACTCGGCGCGGAAGGGCACCGTGCCTGCTCCTTGTCAGCGCCTCCTGGCCCCAAGCCCGACCCTCGTTATTTCTGACCTTGGCAACTCAAGCACGGCACAATCATTCATTTAAACTCTTCCAAGGTTTCTTGCGCAGCGAATGGCCAAAAAAATAAACGGAAGAAAAGCAATCCCTTCTCGACTCAGATGTTGTTGTTTACCTTATATAAACATCACTGAGTCTCAAGACTCTGTCACGATGGGACTGTTTCTGCAGCAAGGGACAATGCTGCTGCCGCGTTGCGTGTGATACCCATCGAGTGTTTTGCAGGTAGTGTTTCGGCATTGGGGATGTTTGGTCAATACCAGTTCCACTGTCTGTGGTTGTTTTTTTTATTTGGCTATGGGGGAAAAAAGTGAGAATCTGGAGGAACGCCGTACAGACAAAAAGGCGCACGAGTCAGGACTCAAACCCAGGCGCTTCGTGCTGCCAGGCACGAGTCTCATCACGGCGCTGCCACGCGGCCAATGAAAGTGTCACGTGTTGATCATCATCATCATCAACCCAGCCTCTCGCCTTCCGTGTGCAAAGTCACAGCAGTGCAGTCGCCGCCTTGAGAGGCGCAGCCCTGCAACTGCCAGCCCCGGCCACCGCTGGGGTAGAGGCAGCGCCTCCCTGCCACGCAGGCCGAGGAGGGGGGGGGGGACCCCACCCACCCCCCACCCACCCCCCACCCACCCCCCACCCACCCCCCACCCACCCCTCACCCACCCCTCACCCACCCCCCACCTGCCATTTGCACGCCTGTAAATGTAAATAATCAGGTGAGCTTAATTTAATTAGGCGATAATTAAGCATGACTAAGTGCCGGTGTGAAATGAAAACCTCGGCGATGGTGATTTAATTTGTTGCTGTGAATCTGAATTTGCTCCTGAGCATGAATGTCAGAAGGGTGTTCTGCGTCGCAAGCTCCGTGTCTGTCGATGGGGGGTAGGGGGGGTTGAGGTTTGGGGGGGGGGGGACGTCTCTTACCCTGGGGTAACTCAGCAGATGTGATTCATTCACCCGATGTGCCTTCAGCTGAGCCAGACTAATTAAACACATTCGTTGGCCACACTGCGCTGGCGGAAGTGCACAGGCGCATGTAGCACGAAGCCACTCAGCACAGCCTGGACAAGGAGAAGTATCCAGGACACGTGTGGAGCTTTTCCGTTTGTTTTGTGTTGTGACGGCGTGGCCAGGTGGATCGGCGGAGGGGCTCGCGGCTCGCATTCGGAAGTTCGCGAGTTCAAATCCTGGGTCACGAATTGGCTCAGCCCATTATCCTCTTGGGGTCGATACTAAATGAGCAGCACTGTGTGGCAAAGTCAACAGTGGTAGTCGGATGTTACAGACGATCTCGCACCATTGGAATGTGGAATGTCCACATTGGAATGAAATGAGCACCGCCTCGATGCTCGTTTGTGCAGGAGGAGGAACCCTCGGTGGTCAGCAGAGCCGTCCCCAAGGGCATGGCGAATCGGGGCGACCGCCCAGGGCCCCGTGCTTTAGGGGGGGGCGTTTCGACGTTACGGTGTCATTGGGGAGCCCACACGGTGTGAGTTGCCCCGGGCCTCGCACTCCCCCCCCCCCCCCCCATGGACGGCCCTGACTGTGAGTGTCTGGAGGTGCGTGGTCTGAGTAGAGGGGCGTGGTATGAGTAGAGGGGCGTGGTCTGAGTAGAGGGGCGTGGTCTGAGTAGAGGGGCGTGGTCTGAGTAGAGGGGCGTGGTCTGAGTGGAGGGGCGTGGTCTGAGTGGAGGGGCGTGGTCTGAGTAGAGGGGCGTGGTCTGAGTCGGGGTGCGTGGTCTGAGTAGAGGGGCGTGGTCTGAGTAGAGGGGCGTGGTCTGAGTGGAGGTGCGTGGTCTGAGTAGAGGTGCGTGGTCTGAGTGGGGGTGCGTGGTCTGAGTGGGGGTGCGTGGTCTGAGTAGAGGGGCGTGGTCTGAGTGGGGGGGCGTGGTCTGAGTGGGGGTGCGTGGTCTGAGTAGAGGGGCGTGGTCTGAGTAGAGGGGCGTGGTCTGAGTGGGGGTGCGTGGTCTGCGTAGAGGGGCGTGGTCTGCGTAGAGGGGCGTGGTCTGAGTGGGGGTGCGTGGTCTGAATAGAGGGGCGTGGTCTGAGTAGGGGTGCGTGGTCTGAGTAGAGGGGCGTGGTCTGAGTGGGGGTGCGTGGTCTGAGTAGAGGGGCGTGGTCTGAGTGGGGGTGCGTGGTCTGAGTAGAGGGGCGTGGTCTGAGTGGGGGTGCGTAGTCTGAGTGGGGGTGCGTGGTCTGAGTAGAGGGGCGTGGTCTGAATAGAGGGGTGTGGTCTGAGTAGAGGGG
Organism: Petromyzon marinus; assembly: GCF_048934315.1. Lineage (NCBI taxonomy): Eukaryota > Metazoa > Chordata > Hyperoartia > Petromyzontiformes > Petromyzontidae > Petromyzon > Petromyzon marinus. The sequence goes on along the minus strand of NC_133709.1, from coordinate 838,379 downwards.
CGTGGTCTGAATAGAGGGACGTGGTCTGAGTAGAGGGGCGTGGTCTGAGTAGAGGGGCGTGGTCTGAGTGGGAGTGCGTGGTCTGAGTAGAGGGGCGTGGTCTGAGTGGGGGTGCGTGGTCTGAGTGGGGGTGCGTGGTCTGAGTGGGGGTGCGTGGTCTGAGTAGAGGGGCGTGGTCTGAGTGGGAGTGCGTGGTCTGAGTAGAGGGGCGTGGTCTGAATAGAGGGGCGTGGTCTGAGTGGGGGTGCGTGGTCTGAGTAGAGGGGTGCGTGGTCTGAGTGGAGGTGCGTGGTCTGAGTGGGGGTGCGTGACACCGACCCCTCGCTTCTTCATCAAAGCCGGATTTGCGTCGCTACCATTATCCGCCGGCAAGAACGACGTTTCTGACAGCGGAAAAAGCACAAACAGAAAGTCCCGGCGCGCTCTGAGCATTCCAAGATCACGACACCAATTAGATGCCGGAGACACAAACAAACAAAAAACACCTCTCGCCGTGCGTCGGCAGTCGCTCGCTCGGGATGGAGCCTCTGTCAGAGGACTCCGCGTGCGCGAGGCGGATGGGAGAGCGACCTCGCGCTTGTCGGGACGTTCACGAGGGCAGCTTCACCCCGCGCGGTCAGCGTGTGGCCGTCGGTAGAGCGAAGACGCAGATTTTAAAAAAAGGAAAGAAAATTGTGCGAAACGTATCACTGGATTCGTGTTTCCTTTGCCTCCGTCCTTGAGTTGATGCCTGCTTTGAAGGCAATGTCGCGAGAAAAAAATTGGCTAATTTTAACTTGTTAGTGTTTGCGAGATGCTAAATTGCGTGCCCTACATCCTTTGCCACGTTACATTTGTCATCGTCTGCATGCCGCTCGTCTCGACAGCTGGATAATTACATTTCTTTGCTAAATGTGCAAAACTCGATATATATGAGTGTATGTAAAAAAAAACAACTAAATATGCTCAATGAATACATTATCAGCGCCGTGAAGTTGACGCGTTATTCCGGTTGCCGGAGACAGACGGACGCCCCAGAATCGTGAATCGGTTGGCGGGGTCGCGTGGCCGCGTGAGCCTCGAGGGAAGCCGCCGCGGGCTCCGTGCACCCGCACGGAGGAAAGTGGCCGATTAATCGCGTGCGGTTTGATGACGGGAGGGAGGGAGGAGGGGGAAGGGAGGGAGGAGGGGGAAGGGAGGGAGGAGGGGGAAGGGAGGGAGGAGGGGGAAGGAGGAGAGGGGAGGGGGGGAACGAGGAGAGGGGAGGGGAGGGAGGGAGGGAGGAGAGGGAAGGGAGGGAGGAGAGGGGAGGGAGGGAGGGAGGAGAGGGGAGGGAGGGAGGGAGGAGAGGGAAGGGAGGAGAGGGGAGGCAGGGAGGGAGGAGAGGGGAGGGAGGAGAGGGGAGGGGGGAGGGAGGAGAGGGAAGGGAGGGAGGAGAGGGGAGGGAGGGAGGGAGGAGAGGGGAGGGAGGGAGGGAGGAGAGGGAAGGGAGGGAGGAGAGGGGAGGCAGGGAGGGAGGAGAGGGGAGGGAGGAGAGGGGAGGGGGGGAACGAGGAGAGGGGAGGGAGGGAGGGGAGAGAGGGAGGGGAGGGGAGAGAGGAGACGGGAGGGGAGGGAGGGAGGGAGGAGAGGGAAGGGAGGGAGGAGAGGGGAGGGAGGGAGGGAGGAGAGGGGAGGGAGGGAGGGAGGAGAGGGGAGGGAGGAAGGGAGGAGAGGGGAGGGAGGGGACGGGATAGGAAGGAGGGAGAATGGAGAGGGGAGGGGAGGGAGGAGAGGAGAGGGAGGGAGGAGAGGGGAGGGGAGGGAGGGAGGGGAGGGGGGAGGGAGGAGAGGGGAGGGGAGGGAGGAGAGGGGTGGGGAGGGAGGGAGGGGAGGGAGGGGATTTCCCTAGCTCGGCTTGTCTATCCCCAGGATTGTACTCTCAAGTTGTCATCCCTGGAGGGAGGGAGGGAGCGAGAGATAACCGATGTTGAATATCCAATGCCAGGGCTGGGCCTGGTGACTGCTCGCGTTGGAGAACAGGAGGTGCTGCAGGATTGGGTTTGCCTGTGTGGTGGCCTGGAGGAGATGGGAGCAGAGCAGTTGATTCTTGAATCACTCGGTGTGGAGTTTTGAATGTCACCCCCTTCCTGTGCTCCGTGGGTTCCCCCTACAACAAGGCAAGCACTCATTATTAGGTTTGGTCAAACAACCCCGATGTAGCAGGCCTCATCTGTTTGACTATACTTCACCGCGCTGGTCAACGTGCGTTGCTGAAAGTATTTCTATTTGATCCCTCGCAGTGGAGAGTTGACAGATCGCGCACTCCTCTCGCGGACATTCAAACACCCGCACGGCGCGCACATGGCGTTCTTCCCTTCCCATCTCCCATCAAACCATCAAACCCATTCCCATCTTCTCATCTAGCAAACCATCTCCCACCAAACCATCTCCCACCAAACCATCAAACCCATTCCCATCTTCTCATCTAGCAAACCATCTCCCATCTTACCATGAAACCATCTCCCATAAAATAATCTCCCATCTTCAGATCTCCCACCAAACCATCTCCCATCGCCCATCAAACCATCTCTCATCAAATAATTTCTCATCTCCCATAAAACCATCTCCCATCTTCTTATCTCCCATCTTCCCATCTCCTATCAAACCATCTCCCACCAAACCATCGCCCATCAAACCATCTCCCATCAAATAATTTCTCATCTCCCATCTCCCCATCTCCCATCAAACGCCGGCAAGTGGCGTTCTTCCCTTCCCTATCAGTACATGTGTCTATCAGTACAGGTGTCTATCAGTACAGGTGTCTATCAGTACAGGTGTATATCAGTACAGGTGTCTATCGGTGTCTATCAGTACAGGTGTCTATCAGTACAGGTGTATCTCAGTACAGGTGTATATCAGTGTCTATCAGTACAGGTGTCTATCACTACATGTATCTATCAGTACAGGTGTCTATCAGTACAGGTGTATATCAGTACACGTGTCTATCAGTGTCTATCAGTACAGGTGTCTCTCAGTACAGGTGTATATCAGTGTCTATCAGTACAGGTGTCTATCAGTACAGGTGTCTATCAGTACATGTGTCTATCAGTACAGGTGTCTATCAGTACAGGTGTATATCAGTGTCTATCAGTACAGGTGTCTATCAGTACAGGTGTCTATCAGTACAGGTGTCTATCAGTACAGGTGTCTATCAGTGCAGGTGTCTATCAGTACAGGTGTCTATCAGTACAGGTGTCTATCAGTGCAGGTGTCTATCAGTACAGGTGTCTATCAGTGCAGGTGTCTATCAGTACAGGTGTCTATCAGTACAGGTGTCTATCAGTACAGGTGTCTATCAGTACATGTGTCTATCAGTACAGGTGTCTATCAGTACAGGTGTCTATCAGTGTCTATCAGTACAGGTGTCTATCGGTACAGGTTTATATCAGTACAGGTGTCTATCAGTACAGGTGTATATCAGTACAGGTGTCTATCAGTGTAGGTGTCTATCAGTACAGGTGTGTATCGCCGCGCCTGCAGGCGTTACCTATTCTCTTTTATAGGCAGGTCGTGGCCTTCTTCGAGATGCCGCAGTTGGCGCGAGGTTCATTGCGCCAACCAGCAGATGCAGGCGACATATACTGCCTCATTTGCGTATTGATGCCCACATAATTTACATGTAAATGGGAGAAAACTGACGGGATTGTAAAACTGGACCCCCCCCCCCACCACTGCCACGGTATCCCTCGGTGGTCCTTGGCCCCCTTCATAAATGATGCACGGATCCATTTTCTGGGAGAGATGTAGAGATGCGTGCGCCAGTAGCGCGCTGGAGCAACCCCGCTGGAGCGGGCCCCTTCGCGGAATGCGCTGTGAGTGTGAGGGCCTCCCGCCTGGGGCCCTCCGTGACGTGCTGGAGGTGCGTCGCTTATATAATCAGCGCAGCGTCGCCAATGAGACGGTTCGTCAGCCTCGTGTCGTCTCGTCTGTGTCTTGCGACCTTCAAGGAAGGCGCCCGGCACCCTTCCTCGGGCTTCAGACATCCTGCTCCGGCGTTCCGTGCCACGTTCTCTGGATTGTTTTCATTTGTTCTTGCGTGCCCATGCGTGTCATCAACACGGGGTCAAGAGTAAACACGTGGTCAAGAGTAAACACGGGGTCAAGAGTAAACACGTGGTCACGAGTAAACACGGTGTCAAGAGTAAACACGTGGTCACGAGTAAACACGGGGTCCAGAGTAAACACGGGGTCAAGAGTAAACACGTGGTCAAGAGTAAACACGGGGTCAAGAGTAAACACGTGGCCAAGAGTAAACACGGGGTCAAGAGTAAACACGGGGTCAAGAGTAAACACGGGGTCCAGAGTAAATACGTGGTCAAGAGTAAACACGTGGTCAAGAGTAAACACGGGGTCAAGAGTAAACACGGGGTCAAGAGTAAACACGGGGTCAAGAGTAAACACGTGGTCACGAGTAAACACGTGGTCAAGAGTAAACACGTGGTCAAGAGTAAACACGTGGTCAAGAGTAAACACCGCCCTGCTTGCAGATGAATAATTTTGCACACGAGGTGGCCGGCTGACTCAGGGGGTCAGACACCCTGAGCCAGTTCCACTGAGATTCTGGGTTTGAATCGAGGTTTCCGCCGCCCCGTGATTAAAGCGCCTTCTCGAGTGGGGCAAGTTGATTGTCGCAGCTCGGTCACCATTGACTGCGCAAGTTAATTTTGGTTGTGGGCTAAATTCCAGCTCTGATTATAATAAAACTGCTGTGTTGATTTGGCTACCACGTGGCGGACGTGTCTCGGCAGCCTGGCACGTTCGGATGCATAGCAGCGCCCTTCGGCAAACGAAAGGTCCCCTGAAAGAATCTCTCTTAAGCACGGGGCGATGCACCGCTCGGCAAATGCGACGATTTAGATGGATGTGTCCGTGGCATTATGGAAACCGCGCAGTTGGGATAACGTTGGGAGGGGGGACAGGACAAAAACAAATAAATAATTGACGTGTCACTATTCACGACAATCACCACCGCCACCACGGACCTGTGATTCAGAGACAACCCGCTTCTTCTGCTCAGCCAGAATCTACGGCTCCCATTCTCTTTCTCCATCTCTGCTTCTATTCCGTGCCAGGCCTCTCGTCATATCTCGTTGAACCGCGTTTTCCCCAATCCAAAACTAGGCTAAAAACTAAACTATTTATTTTGTATTTTACCAGGTAAGGCCGACTGAGCTACATATCTCTTTGTCAGAAGCGACCTGGCTATCGCAAATGATAGCTCAATAATGTGGCTTATCATGTGGACATTTATAGCAGCCAAATACTCTAAGCACATGTTTGTAAATGTGGAGAGAGAAAACGGAGGCCCCGGAGAAAATACCAAGGGAGAGAGACACAAACTCCAAATATACAGCAGCAGTAGGCGTCAGGATGAGGACCTAACCCACGACCTCCTGTCCACCAGGCGAGGTAGTTAACATCTCCTAGTCACCGTGATGATGAGAGAGAGAGACACACGCAAACTCCAAATATACAGCAGCAGCAGGCGTCAGGATGAGGATCTAACCCACGACGTCCTGTACACCAGGCGAGGTAGTTAACATCTCCTAGTCACCGTGATGATGAGAGAGAGACACACACAAACTACAAATATACAGCAGCAGGCGTCAGGATGAGGATCTAACCCACGACCTCCTGTACACCAGGCGAGGTAGTTAACATCTCTTAGTCATCGGGCCGCCCTCACGCTCGCTCTCACTCTCCTCCTCCTGTCCTGCACCGGTGGCATTTCCAGAGCCTTCTCATCGACGGGTATCACTGTGGCTCCGTGGCTCTCTCGATGCACATCTCTGACTCTCCAATGGACTGGCCTTGTCTTTAAGCCCCGAGAGCAGCCCGGAGGGCAGGAGGTGTCTCCTCTGGCTGTCTCCCTCCCTCGCCTTGTGTCTACTTCATCCTTGGGTCCACTCGTCCACGCGCCGTGCTCTGCGCCAGGAGGCAGTTCACGAGCACCGGTGGCCGCGGTTTGGTTCCATCGGAGGCTTCAGGCCGATCGGCCGTGAGTCGCCGCGCTCTTTGCAGGAGGTAGAGGCCAACGCCTTCGCGAAGGGAGTTCGCGAGAGACCGGCAGTGTGGCCTGGGTGGAGGTGCTGATGATTGAGGCAAAGGCGGGGGGGGGAGAATCCTGCTTGTAGATCGGCAGCCTCGTGCAAGCACCGCACGTGGTGGCCTCGTGCGGAGGAGTGAAGGCGCGACGCGGGGTAGGGTGGAGCGAGCAGGAGGCGAGAGTCGGTGGAGAGTCCCAGCGGTCCCCTCTCGAGTAGAGCAACCGCTCGAGTCGCCCTCTCGGTGCGGGGTAACGAACGGAGTCGTCCTCCCGGTGCGGGGTAACGAGCGGAGTCGTCCTCTCGGGGCGGGGTAACGAGCGGAGTCGCCCTCTCGGGGCGGGGTAACGAGCGGAGTCGCCGGGCTGCCGCGCGGGCACTGCAGCGCATCAATGGCGCCGTTGTGGTGGTTGTTGTTGTTGTTGTGTTCGTGTTAATGTAATCAAACATTTCACGCGTCAGATCCCCCTTGCGATGCAGCGTCTCGCTGGCAGAAGTGTCCAGGCGACTGACGCCCGCAAAGCGAACACGCGGTGACACGCGCACACACACACACAAGGCAACTTATCTGCATTCGTGAAACTGAATTTCACACCCGGCCAGCCACGCAAATAAATAAATATAGAGAGAGATAATTAGACAGTTGCAGATGTTGCTGTGCGCGAGTTTTGATTAAAGGGTTCAACTCGCACAGAGCCCGGGACGTGACTGGGGGGGGGGAGACCGCCCGGGTCCCCGCAGCCCCAACTACCTCGCCCGATGCACCTTCATTTATAACCCCGTAAAACTTTCCCAACCTGTCAACAGATGCCAATAAACTTTGCGGCTGATGAATTATGAATGTCATGATGCTCAGCCTGTGTCGGACGCCTTGTTTTTTAATGCGATGAAAGTTTCCCGCGGTCTTGCAGAGGGAGGCTGGGCACTACTGTCCTGGCGAGCGGGGCATTCAAATTTATAGCCGCTCATTTTAAATTATACGCGACGTTCTTCTTCTTTAAGTTTTTTTGTTGTTGTTGCGTCTGGATCCCTGACCCCTGTATCGCTGCTTCGCCGGGACACGAGGGCAGGCGAGGATGGGGCGACGTGGGAGCGGGAGAGTTTGAGCAGCGGGCAGCTGGGAGCGGCGTTGCGAGTGTCGCGAGTCATCCCGAATCCCTCCCCTGCACCGCTCATGTACCCACTGCTGCACTTCGCACGGACACAGAGCAGACGTATAGTGCACATGCAGGGACCATAATGCGGAATGTGTCTGCCTTGCATTTCCTTGTTATAAAAACAATCTATCCTGAAGTGTACAGCGTGTGTCCCGTGGAAGCAGTAAAGTTCGTCGTTGGCCGGTGGTGGCGTTCAGCTGCGCCTGGTGAGTTCGCACACAGAGGGTGCTGATCGCTGCAGATGCAACGATCGCATCGCGAGCTGAGTGAGTCGCTGTCGATCAACGCGAGCCAAGAGCGAATCGCTGCGCTTTAATGCGTCATTTTGGTGGTCCAGGTCACCCTTTAAAATGAGACTGCATCGGTGCCTGCGGAGTTCTCGCCTCGTGAAACGAAGTCAACGTTGAACTCGATCGCGTCGCGCTGCGTCTCCGGGACTCTCGTGCACCCAGCTCGTCTCTGGATTGGCACACCAACAACACCGAAGCCGAATGGGTACCCAGGTTGGGGCTTCAGAGCGCTGCGACCGGGATTCAGTGTCTCAATGGACGTTGTCAGGCTCGCTGGTAGAACTGGAGTGGGCGCGTGAACGGTGACCATAGCTTGGCGGTATGCTGGATGTGGTGTGACGGCTGCAGATTTATTTTCCGGGTCAGAGACCCGGGCAGGCCCAGCTGTAATCAAAGCCCTGATTGCAGCGAATGCGTAACCTGTTTCTGTCCATATACGTTCGCAGATAGAGAGATATCCACATTTGTCACGTTAATCCACTGCTAGATGGCAGCCTCTCCACGCCATGTATATGGTAGGGGTTGTTTGACCATACTTCACCAGACTGGTCAGAGTGAGTTGGCCAAGTGGGGTGGTCTCGGTCCGGTTCAGATATCACTGATGTGAGCTGTGGCTGGGAGTCAAAGTCGGGTCGCTGGGTTCACAGCGCAGCGTGCTAACTGCAGCGCCACTTCTCCACCGCTCCACGCTGACTCTGATCAATCCACTGCTGGATGAAGGCTTCCCTTCCCAATCCGGCGCCATATCTTATGTTCCCGCGACAGTCACATGACCGCTCCCGCGTATCGCCCTCTAACTAACCTAACTAAAATACAAACTAAACTACTAACTAATCAAATAAAATGAATCACGACACACGGACGCTTGTGTTGCGCCCGAAACGTCGTGATTTATTTTATTTTCTACCTACGTGACTTTACCGAAAGAACCAAAGAGTATGGATTCCTGCAGTCACGAAAGCTTCAAATCAAGATTAACCTAACTAAACTACTAACTAAACGAAACTATATTCATTTTATTTAACCAGGTCAGGCCTACTGAGCTATGTAGCTCTTTTTCAGAAGCGACCTGGCCGCAAATGATAGCTTATGTGGACATTGATGTGAGCCAGATACTCTAAACACAAGTCTCTACGTGTGAAGGGAAAACCAGAGGACCCGGAGAAAAACAGCACGAGCACGGGAAGAGAGACACCGCAAACTACAAATATACAGCAGGCGTCGGCGTCGGGGTCGAACCCACGATCTCCTGCGTACCGGCGAGGTAGTTAACATCTCATAGCCACCGTGTTGATGATGATGAGAGAGAGAGAGACACCGCAAACTACAAATATACAGCAGCAGGCGTCGGGGTCGGGATCGAACCCACGATCTCCTGCGTACCAGGCGAGGTAGTTAACATCTCATAGCCACCGTGTTGATGATGATGAGAGAGAGAGAGAGAGACACCGCAAACTACAAATATACAGCAGCAGGCGTCGGGGTCGAACCCACGATCTCCTGCGTACCAGGCGAGGTAGTTAACATCTCATAGCCACCGTGTTGATGATGATGAGAGAGAGAGAGAGACACCGCAAACTACAAATATACAGCAGTAGGCGTCGGGATCGAACCCACGATCTCCTGCGTACCAGGCGAGGTGGTTAACATCTCCTAGCCACCGTGTTGATGATGATGAGAGAAAGAGAGACACCGCAAAACTACAAATATACAGCAGCAGGCGTCGGGGTCGAACCCACGATCTCCTGCGTACCAGGCGAGGTAGTTTACATCTCATAGCCACCGTGTTGATGATGATGAGAGAGAGAGAGACACCGCAAACTACAAATATACAGTAGGCGTCGGGGTCGAACCCACGATCTCCTGCGTACCAGGCGAGGTAGTTAACATCTTATAGCCACCGTGTTGATGATGATGAGAGAGAGAGAGACACCGCAAACTCCAAATATACAGCAGCAGGCGTCGGGATCGAACCCACGATCTCCTGCGTACCAGGCGAGGTAGTTAACATCTCGTAGCCACCGTGTTGACGATGATGAGAGAGAGAGAGACACCGCAAACTCCAAATTTACAGCAGACGTCGGGATTGAACCCACGAACTCCTGCGTACCAGGCGAGGTAGTTAACATCTCCTAGCCACCGTGTTGATGATGAGAGAGAGAGACCGCAAACTCCAAATATACAGCAGCAGGCGTCGGGATCGAACCCACGATCTCCTGCGTACCAGGCGAGGTAGTTAACATCTCATAGCCACCGTGTTGTTGAGAGAGAGAGAGACACCGCAAACTACAAATTTACAGCAGACGTCGGTGTCGGGATTGAACCCACGATCTCCTGCGTACCAGGCGAGGAGGTTAACATCTCATAGCCACCGTGTTGATGATGATGAGAGAGAGAGACACCGCAAACTAAAAAATAGCAGGCGTCGGGGTCGGGATCGAACCCACGATCTCCTGCGTACCCGGCGAGGTAGTTAACATCTCCTAGCCACCGTGTTGATGATGATGAGAGAGAGAGACCCTAAACTCCAAATATACAGCAGGCGTCGGGGTCGGGATCGAACCCACGATCTCCTGCGTACCAGGCGAGGTGGTTAACATCTCCGAGCTGCCATGTTGGCGGTCACGCCCAGGCCCCCCCTCCCCGCGCGTTGTTCGTGCAGCGCGTCTCGACACGCCGCCGCATTGAGACAACGACGGTGCTCATCACGTGGTCACCACGTGGTCACCACGACGGTGCTCACCAAACGTGGTCACCACGACGGTGCTAACCACGTGGTCACCACGACGGTGCTCACCACGTGGTCACCACGACGGTGCTAACCACGTGGTCACCACGACGGTGCTCACCACGTGGTCACCACGACGGTGCTCACCACGTGGTCACCACGACGGTGCTCACCACGTGGTCACCACGACGGTGCTAACCACGTGGTCACCACGACCGTGCTCACCACGTGGTCACCACGACGGTGCTCACCACGTGGTCACCACGACGGTGCTAACCACGTGGTCACCACGACGGTGCTCACCACGTGCTCTCCACGACGGTGCTCACCACGTGGTCACCACGACGGTGCTCACCACGTGGTCACCACGACGGTGCTCACCACGTGGTCACCACGACGGTGCTCACCACGTGGTCACCACGACGGTGCTCACCACGTGGTCGACACGACGGTGCTCACCACGTGGTCACCACGACGGTGCTAACCACGTGGTCACGACGACGGTACTCACCACGTGGTCACCACGACGGTGCTCACCACGTGGTCGACACGACGGTGCTCACCACGTGGTCACCACGACGGTGCTAACCACGTGGTCACCACGACGGTACTCACCACGTGGTCACCACACGCGTCGTCGTTATTCAAATGGGTTGCGGCCATGTTAAGTTCTCACAAAGCGAGACGTAAACAAACAAAAGAAATAATTTAGAAATCAAACATTATTAAACACGAAATTGAAACGGCTACACGGTGAAAAATGTCACCTCTTTAAACGCCTTTAATCAGCGGCGTGCCTTAAGCTAGCGATGGGCGCCGCTCGAGCATTATTTAAAACGAGCCGTCCGTCTCTGGAGGGACACTTGTGCACACGGACATCAGATTGGGTTCACAGCCATACATAATTCAGCAGATTCATGCAATATTTAGTATTGGACGTGGGCGGGGGTGTGAAGGAAGCGGGGCCACGCGCAGTGCGAGATATAATTTGGTTTAATGTATGCTGCAAAAAAAGAAATGGGTTTGCGGCAATAGAACCTGCGACTTGGCTCGGATTCGTCTGGAGGATGCTCCTGATATATTTCTTTCTCTGTGTGTGCGCCTGAAACACACGGCCGAGATTTAACCGCTTCATGGACGCACACTTACACATTCGGGGGTCCCTACAAAGCTGCCTTGGTGGGGGTGGCGGGGGGCATTTTATTGTGCCTCTGGTAAACTTTTTAAGCAACAAACTCCCGCACAGGAGTCGCATTCAATGTATGATGAACGCAAGAGAGGCGGTCGCTTCTGCCCTGTTTCCACCCCCCCCCCCCCCGTAACTACTAGGTCAACAATGAGTTAAAACGGTTGCGCAATTTTTTGCAGGATTTTTCGTATTCTTTCGTTCTTTCGGTAAAGTCACGTAGATAGAAAATAATAATAATAAACTAAAGTGAATACAAATTAAATAATACAAATCTAATAAAAAATTAAAATAATTTGAAAAAAACACTAATGTAGACTGTAGCCTGGTTCTTAATCGGAGTGAGTGTACTGGCAGTCTATAATATAGACTGTAGCTTGGTTATTAAGCTGGGTGAGTGTACTGGCAGTATATAATATAGACTGTAGCCTGGGTTTTAACTTCGGTGAGTGTACTGGCAGTCTATAATATAGACGGTAGCAATGGTTATTAAGCTGGGTGAGTGTACTGGCAGTCTATAATGTAGACTGTAGCCTGATTTTTAACCTCGGTGAGTGTACTGGCAGTCTATAATGTAGACTGTAGCCTGTTTTTTTACTTCGGTGAGTGTACTGGCAGTCTATAATGTAGACTGTAGCCTGTTTTTTAACCTCGGTGAGTGTACTGGCAGTCTATAATGTAGACTGTAGCCTGTTTTTTTACTTCGGTGAGTGTACTGGCAGTCTATAATGTAGACTGTAGCCTGTTTTTTAACTTCGGTGAGTGTACTGGCAGTCTATAATGTAGACTGTAGCCTGTTTTTTTACTTCGGTGAGTGTACTGGCAGTCTATAATGTAGACTGTAGCCTGTTTTTTACTTCGGTGAGTGTACTGGCAGTCTATAATGTAGACTGTAGCCTGGTTTTTAAGCTGGTGAGCGTATTGGATTGTTCGCGCCATGGGACAAATAATTTCATTGAACTGAATGAGGCCACGCCACAGCAGCGAGAGTTAATGATTAGTGAGATAATATTTTTTGCCGAGCCCTGCAAGGGAAATGATAACAAACGCATTGCTCGCCGCTTAATTTATTACCTGCCACATCTTTTCTTTTTACAGCCCGACATTTTACTGTCTCCTTCAGTTGGGGTTTGAGGGCGCAAGTGACACTGGGGAGGGAGGGAAAATATATAAAGAGGTGTTTTTTTAATGTTAGAAAGAGACTCAAATGCACGCCCTGAAGCCCATCCGAAGGGAGCACAACCAATGATGAGTAATTAAGATTTATGAATGCATCCTTTCTTTTCATTACTTCGTAAAATTCCGCAGAGGAGGTGAAATGTTTTGGTCGTTTTGTGTGTTCGTACGAAAAGTGCCCGCGAATGGGAGAATAAAACGTACGGTGGTGAGAGGGGTGGCGGTCCGTTCTGTGGTGACGGACCGTTTTCGAATGGACATCTGAAGTTTCACGTTTGCGGTGTTCAACATGAATACATGCGCTGCAGAGTGCTGCATGTGTAAAACACCTTGCGTGCTGCTGCTGCTGCATTGGAGTGGTGGTGCACAAAGTCACAACAACTTTCATCAAAAACAATATGGCCTTCAAAGTAAAACTATACAATCGGCAATAATTATGGCAATGGCCCCTTCTTCCTTAACAACACAAAGAGAGAGAGAGAGTCCAGACAGAGATACTGAGTGGACCCGAGTTGGAGCCAGCACATTATTACATCGTGGGGCCTGATGAGAATTACACGCACGCAGATGTTAAATTGGCACACGAATCGCTACCCAACAGCAACTGTTCCGCATGAGTAACGCCCCGTCCGCCTCCAGGGGGTACCCCGAGAGGTCGAGAGGCGTGCGGCCTGTGCGGGCCTCGTGACTTGGAGCGGGATCCCACTGGGGCGCCGTACGTGGAAATTGACACCGTGCGGACACGCTCACAAACGAGAGATGTCATATTCTTTGAGTCTTTCGGTAAAGTCACGGAGATAGGTTCAAAGGAAATCACAAAATAACCGCTTGTGTTGTGATCCGAACGTCGTAGTTTTTTGCTATTTTGTGATTTTCTTTGAACCTATCTACGTGATTTTACCGAAAGACCTAAAGAATATGAATTCCTGCAGTCACGAAAGCTTTAAGCGAAGATTAAACGAGATGTCGGTCCGTATCGAGGGATCTCCCACGTGCAATATTTGAAGACATTTCAAAGGAAAGGCAGTCAACGGGCCACGTGGGAGCAAGTGTGGGCGTGCTCTGCGATTGGTGGTAAGGGCAGTGCTGAAACAGACGCCACCTTATCCACGGGACACAGCCGCACGTGTGCTCCCGTCAAACCTGGGTCGATCAAAGCTGTTGCTGTAAACTGTCGCAAAGTTCAAGGTAATATCAACTGATCTCAGTGCAAATCAATTTGCTGCCACCCGAACGCAGCAGACGCCGATTCCCGGACTGCCCGGGTCAAACTCAATGCCCAGACTGCCCCAGGCTACCCCCGGGCAGGTGGTGACCATTGTGGGGAGGTGTTTAGCAGCGCAGAGCTCCGTGTGATGCGGAGCTGAGGCTTCGCGTGTTGGACAAAGTACATTGTGTGGGACACGCATCTCATCACTCTACCGCGCCAGGGCGGAGTGGTGGCGCAGTGGTTGGCTCACTGTGCTAATAACCGTGGCGACCATCAGTAGCGAGTTGACATCTGAATCGGTTCTGGACCAACCCTTGAAGTCCGGTCAAAAAGAAGAACCCCCAAGACTGACGCAACGTTCGGAGGCCTTTGAACAGCAGTGGAACGGCAAAGAGATGCAACCCATTATTTAGATATTTCCACATAAACCATGCCTTTCAGAAACACACGAACGAGCTGAATGTTCTTGTATCCCCCCCCCCACCTCCCCGCTCCGTGTCCGCGGAGACGCGTTCGCTCATGTTTATTGAGACGTGGACCTACAACCCCAGCAGCGCCTCTCCACCTAATTATCTTTTTTTTTAAACCACATTTCTGGAATTTGCCTTTCGCGTCCCTCATTAGCACGCAACCATCGGGCGAGAAGTCGCCGCGTGCAGCTGTCGCGCACTCACGAACGACACGGAAGTCGCAGGGAGCCCACCAGGAGGCGGCTCCACGTCTTCCTCCACGAAGGTCATCCCCACGCAGGGGGCTTTGATCGCGGGCGATGCCCCCCCCCGTCCCGGGGGACTTTCCCGGGACGAGGGGGGGGGACTCCTGGGAGCACGACGTCGCCTGCGAACCCACGGGTGTCATCGTCGTTCTCGGGAGGAGGAGGAGGCCGCCAGGCAGAGCCGCGCGCGCTCTGGGTCTCTGTTGGAGGCTGGAGACTCGACGTCTTTGTGTCCAAGGTTTTGGCTCGCATCATTTTAAGTTGAATTCATGGGGGAGATACGTCCTCTGCTCGTTACCACTGCCCCCTCTCCACCTCCCCACCTCTCCCCGCTGATTGTAATCGCTGCACGGAGCTAACGGACCATCGTGTAGCACGAACACGCACGCGAGCCAATGTTTAATCGTTGTGAAGTTACTCGTTAAAATAGTAACGGTATTTCGTTAAGAGAGGACACGAGTGAAGAAAGCTCCCGTGGTGTTATCATGTCCCGCCCTTGGCAGTGGGCTGCCGGATGAAGGCCATGGGCGTTGTTGACCATACTTCACCAGGTTTGGTGAAGGGGTTTTAACGAGTTCACACGTCACGGTGTTGGTAGGAGTGGATGTCGGGGCGCGCGGTTTGAAGTGCGTTGCGTCCACCACTGCGGTCCAGCATCCCCGTGCGCTGTGTCGCGGAGCTGTGAGAATGTTGGGGTGGACGGTGGTAATGCTGCGGAGCGCTCGACGACGTCCGACGTTTCGCTCAACGCGCTGGGGACTTCTCCGGGAACTGAATTGAGCAACTCAGTTCGTGAGTTCGCAACACGTTTGAACGCGATCTCACATCGACGCGGTACTAAAATATAAACAGACGCCTGCAGAGATGTGGAGGAAAGGCGAATATTGTATTTTAGGCGAAGGGGGTAGACAGAAAGAGGGCGGCACTGTGGGGAGAGGATCCCAATCAGTCACGAGACATTTGGATGCCATGAAAACGGTCAGTCACGGGCAATTGCGCTGCACAATCCATTCCCTTAATAAACTGCGGGCAGGCGGAGCGGAACGTCGGACATCGTGCCGAACAAACGAGCCGAGAGCGCGTCGGTGAGCCGGACGGCGCAGCGAGACGGCCGCCGTGCAGTGGGGCGATCGGCGCACTGGGCGGCCGGGAGCGCCCTCGGACGTGGGTCTCTCGCAGGGACGCGGGGCCCTCGCAGGGACGCGGGGCCCTCGCTGGGACGCGGGGCCCTCTCAGGGACGCGGGGCCCTCGCTGGGACGCGGGGCCCTCTCAGGGACGCGGGGCCCTCTCAGGGACGCGGGGCCCTCTCAGGGACGCGGGGCCCTCTCAGGGACGCGGGGCCCTCGCAGGGACGCGGGGCCCTCTCAGGGACGCGGGGCCCTCTCAGGGACGCGGGGCCCTCGCCGTGCAAAGCGGCCGCCCTCGTTCGCGCCGATCGTCTCGGCTCACCGGTGCCAGGAAGCGGCTACCGACCCACCCGTTGGTCGCCCTGCGAGTGGCGCGCGGGTGAATTCACTTTGGCAACAAATAAGAACAAATAATACGTCGCGGAGCTCTGTAAAATAAATGTTTCCGAGTCTAACTTTATTTCGAAGAGCGCTCACCAATTATGCAAAAGCATGTCTTTATAATGTCACTCACCGCACACGCGATGCGTGCCCGTGCCGTGTCAGCTGCGGGTGATGTTTACCCACCGCGCAGAAGGGCACGGAACGCACAAACCGGGCTGTGGTTCGTTTTCAGCGGTTATGAAATGTTTTACAGAGATTAAGAAATCCGCTGCAACTAAGAGGCACTTTTACACCACATTTTCCACGGCATGCCATGCTAATTTATTTAAAGTGCATCGCTAATTATGATGGCAACCAGATTATTAAAGTACCACTCTGGTTTTCAGTTTAACATCGTCGTGTTTACCTGCTCGACGTATTAGTTAAACAGGTCGCACTCATACATATTCATACGAGTTATTCAAATTTTCATCGACGCAGTTACTGGATTATGATTTGACCAATTACGAGACCGTAATTTGGACCGGCATGCACGAGCAGGTCGGTTATTGCTGCTTTTCATTTGGACGGCTGTAACGATCTCTTTTCGCCGTCTTGACATCACAGGAACGCCCACTCGCGCTCCTTCTGTAGGGATGGAGCAGCCGTCACAGCACCGCGTGGTGCAGTAGCGGGCGCTTTGTCACGCGACAGAGTAGAATTTCAACGTCCGGGAGAAAGCATTGGCTGTCACGGCTTTACAAGCGCGCCAGTAATCGCTTTGAAAGCTCCTGAACGTGCAACACGCCTGTTATCCTCGTCTACTCGCGTTTCAATGCGTCGTGACAGTCTGTATTAAACGACGGTGCTTGAGCATCGCAACGTTTCAGCTTCTTTGGTCGTGACGCCGGTTCCACCCCCCCCCCCTCCCCCCCGCTGGTAACGTCGTCACCGCGCCGTCTCGGAGCTCCCTGGATCACGATTGGATGAATACACGTGCTCCCAAAACAACAACAACAACCCACGCCGGATGGCCAAAGGAACAAAGCACCGTCGACTCGTAATTCTATCGACGACGGAATGAGAAATTTGAATCTCGGACACGTGATTAACCGAGCGAGCTTTCATCTGAGCCGCTGAACCCAAATCTTAAGCTTGAACCCAAATCTCAACCACCGCCATCGCTTGGATGGAGAGCTTGCTCAGGGACGACGCGAGGAGCCTGCCCCAGGCCGAGACAGAGAGGGGCTGCTTCGGACCGAGTGACGAGGTGTCGTGGTGTGGCGCTCGCCAAGCCCGCCAGAGGACACTTGACTGGCACATCCGAGCTGCCCCAGGAGGAGGGCAGGGCAGGGGGGTGAGCGCACTGCGCTAGCGAACGATCGAACCACGCTTTGATTGCCGGCCACGACGTCACGGGTGGATTTCCTCTGGAAAGACTGGCCCCTGTCACACGAACATGGAACATACACCACGGGACCAGGGCTGTGAAGAGCAGATGAACTCCACCGCATTGTGACGCGAGTGGGTCGTCACTTTGACCTTGTTTGTTGTTGACACAGCCGTTACAAAACCAACGAATGCAAGCTGCGTAACTCTCCTCGGCTGAGCGATCGCTCCCTCGCGGGGTCAATGGGAGGGCGGCGTTGCCTTGTGTCGGTGCGCTGCGTCGAGGACTCATCAGAGCCATGCAAGTATTCATTAAGGGCCAGGCGAAGATTGTGAACGGCTCCGTCCTCCTCCCCAGTGATTGATCGGGAAGCCAAACATTTACATCCATTGGAAGCCACCGCACGGGCCTCGCGGGAGGCGACATTTGATCCAAAGCGTTATTAACGCGATCCCTGTAACCGGCGTCATTAGCATAAACTGAATAGCCGTAAAGGTCACCTGTGGAGATCACATTTCTCGCGAAACGTCCGGCGGCCGAATTGCGAACGGAGGTGCCGCATGGGTGTTGGAGGGCTGGTGTGGGTGCTCATGTGGGGGAGGGCTGGTGTGGGTGCTCGTGTGTGGGAGTGCTGGTGTGGGTGCTCGCGTGTGGGAGTGTGTGGGAGGGCTGGTGTGGGTGGGAGTGTGTGGGAGTGCTGGTGTGGGTGGGAGTGTGTGGGAGTGCTGGTGTGGGTGCTCGTGTGTGGGAGGGCTGGTGTGGGTGCTCGTGTGTGGGAGGGCTGGTGTGGGTGCTCGTGTGTGGGAGTGCTGGTGTGGGTGGGAGTGTGTGGGAGGGCTGGTGTGGGTGCTCGTGTGTGGGAGTGCTGGTGTGGGTGCTCGTGTGTGGGAGGGCTGGTGTGGGTGCTCGTGTGTGGGAGTGCTGGTGTGGGTGGGAGTGTGTGGGAGGGCTGGTGTGGGTGCTCGTGTGTGGGAGGGCTGGTGTGGGTGCTCGTGTGTGGGAGGGCTGGTGTGGGTGCTCGTGTGTGGGAGTGCTGGTGTGGGTGGGAGTGTGTGGGAGGGCTGGTGTGGGTGCTCGTGTGTGGGAGGGCTGGTGTGGGTGCTCGTGTGTGGGAGGGCTGGTGTGGGTGGGAGTGTGTGGGATGGCTGGTGTGGGTGCTCGTGTGTGGGAGTGCTGGTGTGGGTGCTCGTGTGTGGGAGGGCTGGTGTGGGTGCTCGTGTGTGGGAGTGCTGGTGTGGGTGGGAGTGTGTGGGAGTGCTGGTGTGGGTGCTCGTGTGTGGGAGTGCTGGTGTGGGTGCTCGTGTGTGGGAGTGCTGGTGTGGGTGGGAGTGTGTGGGAGGGCTGGTGTGGGTGCTCGTGTGTGGAGTGCTGGTGTGTGTGCTCGTGTGTGGAAGTGCTGGTGTGGGTGCTCGTGTGTGGGAGGGCTGGTGTGGGTGCTCGTGTGTGGGAGTGCTGGTGTGGGTGCTCGTGTGTGGGAGGGCTGGTGTGGGTGCTCGTGTGTGGGAGTGCTGGTGTGGGTGCTCGTGTGTGGGAGTGCTGGTGTGGGTGCTCGTGTGTGGGAGTGCTGGTGTGGGTGCTCGTGTGTGGGAGGGCTGGTGTGGGTGCTCGTGTGTGGGAGTGCTGGTGTGGGTGCTCGTGTGTGGGAGGGCTGGTGTGGGTGCTCGTGTGTGGGAGTGCTGGTGTGGGTGCTCGTGTGTGGGAGTGCTGGTGTGGGTGCTCGTGTGTGGGATTGCTGGTGTGGGTGCTCGTGTGTGGGAGTGCTGGTGTGGGTGCTCGTGTGTGGGAGTGCTGGTGTGGGTGCTCGTGTGTGGGAGTGCTGGTGTGGGTGGGAGTGTGTGGGAGGGCTGGTGTGGGTGCTCGTGTGTGGAGTGCTGGTGTGTGTGCTCGTGTGTGGAAGTGCTGGTGTGGGTGCTCGTGTGGCCGCCCTCCTCTGCCCACTTACAAAACAATAATTAATTAGTTTTTCCGTCTCTCATTTATAGTTTCAAAATTTTCAGGTTAATTTCTACACGTTTTGTTCGCCGCGCTTGCTCAAGAGAACGTGAGCTTGTACGTCGCGTGTCATTTTCACGAATCGACCAAACCTCCACGCCTGCGAACCCGACGGACGCACCGTGCACGGCTACCGGGCGCTGTCACTCACCGCCTGATGCGCCCCTGCGCCTCTACACCCCTGCTAGGCCGGCCCCGTTCGTCTCCGGGGCGTGCCTCGTGTGTACGCGCACGTTAAATACCCATTACTCCATCGATCCGTGCGCGCGTGGCGCAGCCCTGTTCCAATGCGCATTAAGCGCTGAGAGGTATTGACGCCTGCGTTGAACGCTCCTGCCCTGTCCTCCCCGTTAAACCCCGGCCCCGTCGTGGCGCGCTGTCCGCCCTGCGCGGCTGCTCGATGCCGGGGTTATTTTCCTTTCCTCTCTCCAGGAAGGCGCCGCCGACCTCTCTCGGTCTCCCATTCGCGAATTCCCTTGCGCAGAATTCGCGACCCGCTACGCGCCGAGGAGTGCATCCCGCGCGATCCGGCGGCACGCGGCGTCCACGACAGCCTTGAAGCTATTTGTCCGTCGGTATTCGATTGGGTGTGTTATTCATTGCATGCATCATGCATAATGCATAAACTATATATTAATTCGTTTGTATACTTTCCATTGCTCGTGAGCTACGCACGTTGATGGTATGCGTCAGTCGAAACCCTCCTTGACAAACGAGACGTCCCATCGTCTCGAGGCGTTTCATTTTTTTCCCGGTGGAATGTTTCGGTAAATGGTCGGGACATGATGACCAGTGTGCGCGCTCCTATAAGGCCTCTGAGCGATGCTGTGGGCGGTGCTAATTAAATAGTTAAAATAATATAAATAATGAAAATAATATAAATAATTGTAATAATTGAAATAATATAAATAATTATAATAATTAACATCGTCTCTCCCGCTCTTTGTGCCAACACCGCGGGCGTTTCATCGCTCAGCGTAAATCAAAAAAATGTGAGTGAGTTTCTCAGCGTGTGGGGTCATTTTTTGAATTAGAGAGCAAAGGGTTCGGGAACTTTACGGCATCATTTGGAGTAAAATTCATTTTCATGTCGTGAGAGGTTCATTTTATTTTATTATTTCATGAATAATTTAAAGAAAAAGTCTATTCCTGTGCCGCGAACCTTCACACACGCGGTCGCTCCTCTAGAGGCATCGATTGCGCTCAGCGACCGAATGGAAAAAAAACATTTCCACCGCTCAACATTTATTTCCAGAAAGCCATCACAGTGGTGAGCGCTCGACCCGCTAAACGCCCTTCGTTCATGAAATAGGGTATAGCAATTGCAACGTGATGCGGAACGTTCACGCATTGATCAGGAGACGCAACACGTGTAAGCATTTGGCTATATAGAATTGGGGTGAAGAGGTAGAATGCGTCGTGAGTTCTAATCGCTCCTTAAAGTAGTCGGCTGGCGGTCACGTGGCGACCCTCGACGAGTGAGGAGCTTCGCGAATCATTAAACCAGCGGGGGACGTCAACAACAACAAAACGAAATCTCCCGCACGCACGGTTCACGCGCAGCCCTGGCGAGTCTGCCCGCTGCTCGTGGGGCGTGAACCGTGAGTGACTGAGTGAAAAGCGACGTCTTTCGCGAGCCATCGGTGGAGACTGTCGAGGGCTTCGGTGGGCCGACGCTGGCCTCGCCTCACAGCCTTCTCCGGGGTCTTCAGATGCCCCTGCAGGTGGCGGCGGGTCTGGCCGTGGCGTGTGCGGGGGAGCCGGGAGCGCGTGGCCGTGGTGGGGGTCACAGGCTGGAGAGGAGACAACTGACGGATTGCGTGATGTTATTGTTGTTGTTGTTGTTCTTTGTGGCGGGGTTTTTTTTGCGTGTAAATGTTCACCCTGTCGCTGACGGACGTCATCCATGACAGCCACAGAGCTCGTCAAAAGTCAACAGTGGGCCCTGTTTATAAATGTCGCTAAAGCCAATCGCTCTGTGTGCGCGTGCGGAGCGGTGGCGCAGTGGTTAGAGCAACGCGCTCCGAACCCGGCGACCCGAATTCGATTCCTGCTCACGGCCAACAGCAGTGGCAAATATCTGAACCGGTCCAGGGCCTCCCCTAGGTCGAGTACCTGATGCAGTGTCGAAACATCAGCAATGGGGAGACAAAGATGGCAGGGAATTGTGCTGGCGACCCATCCCCTTTCGTACTATTCAGGCCTTCATAGGCGCTACTCGGTAACAGAACTTTTCCCAACCGTCTGTTAAGGCTATAGGGGGGATCTTTGCCTTCATGCTGGACATATCTATATTATGTACAGGTATGAAGTATGTATCGCAAAGTGTGCCTGAGTGACTGGGTTCCATTTTACTGGTGTTATTGTAGGGCACCGAAATGTGCAATTTGGCACAATAATATTTGACTCTATGCTTATGACTCAAAACAAAAATGGTTTTAGAATATCAGCTAAGCACTGCGCCACTGCTCTCAACAACCACGCGCTAATGCAGCATCGACAGCACAGTTCGCTATTGAACATTTCTATCACGGGACCTTATTACGCCCTTGTGGTGTTCTGTGTTGGGCTGTGAGGATCGGTGCGGGCCGGGCCCCTGTGGAGGTCAGCGGGCAGAGGGGTGGGGGAGGTGGCGCAGAGGGCGAGGGGCTGCGAGTGGGAAGGGCTGGACGCGGTGGAGCAGGAGGAGCAGGAGGCGGTGGAGGGCGTTGGCCTTCGACGCTTCAGCGATCTGACAGCTGCGCAATTCGGTTGACTCCAAAGTGCGCCGGTCTCCTCGCAGCGGAGCCCGGACAGGGCCTCTGCCACGCGCCCTGCACCGCGAGCGCTGCCCTCGCTCGGCGCTGCCCTCGCTCGGCGCTGCCCGTGTCGAACGGTGCCCGCCAAGGGGTCGTCCGCTTACAATTGGACATCGGGTTTCACGAGTTTGCTGAAACTACACAGACACAGATTCCCCGGGTAGGCTGTAACATGCCGTTGGGGCAAGTGCTGTTAGCGAGGCACCTGTAAATGCCAGAGTGACGTGCCGTGGGCCGGGGGCAGCATCACGCCCGGCCGCCTTTGTCTATCCTTCGCTAATGTTTACATACCTCACTCAACCTAGGGGAGGCCCAGGGTCGTTTCCAATAGTTGCCACTGATGTTAGCCGTGGCTGGGAATTTAACTCGGGTTACCGGGTTCGGCGCGCTACAAACACGCAACACGCACTTGGTAGCTTGAAGATTTTATCCTCAGAGCTAAAATTTCCCCATGCTCCACGCGTCCTCCAAGGCGCTGGTGACATCGTCTCGAGATGTCACGAGACTTCCTGGTGCTCGGCAACATCTTAGCTGTGCTCGCATTTGTAGACAACGATAACCAAAAAAAACACAATGCTCGTGCAGGCTGGGGAAAGAAAAAAAACCTGTAACATTTCACACTTAAGACGTGTCCGGAAACCTCTGTGCAATATGGGCAATAGCCATCAAATTGATTGTCACATCACAATTGTGTCACTTCACAATACACTTGAGTAAATGTGACCGACAGCAGCACTGGTGCAGACATGAGACGGCTGCACTGGTTTCGTCACACTTAGGACTCATCGGCACAGTATATTTACCCATGCTCACTGCTGATGACTCCTAATAACGATCAACCGCTCCACCGTTGTATCTCACTGCATCACTACTGCCTGTCAGTCGGTCGCATTTGATGAACAATTTGTTTATCTGACGGTGACCGAAGGTAACAAGGAACCCAGTGCACTTCTTCAGGAAGTGCTGGCGGTATTGGCAGCCAGCATTGCCATCTCCATCTCAGCCGCGACTGATTCCAGTGCCTCTGGTTCCACGCTGTTGATGATCGCTTCGGGGTTTTTGTGTTGTCGGGTAAAACGACCAAAGAAAATATGCAACATGAGAAACATGTTGGCACATTTTCTAACGCGCACTTCAAACTGCAGTCTAATTATAATTCTATTCTTAGCGCCGATACATTTACGGACACGCGTGCATTTTCTTTTCACAGCTGACGAGGCCCCGCGCGGAGAGACCCTTGACCTTAGTGGATGAGGCGCATCACCGCGGCACCACGAGATGCCGAGGTGCTCTGTAACAGTGTTGCTGGGGCCCCTGAGCAGCCGTGGAGTTTGCACTCACCCCCCACCCCACCCCACCCACTGTTAGAATATAAACTCCGAGTGAGATGACAGAAGCGATGTAAACAAGAGACATAATCACAGATAAATACTGCAGTCGATGCGCGGTGATTCGGTGAGATTCGACGTTTCGTCGATGAATCGCACGAGGCTTGGCGTCAGTCGAGCCACAGCACCGAGGTGTGCTCCCCGTGACCCCCCCCCCCCTGCCCAAGAGCCTTCCACCCCGTGACCCCCCCCCTGCCCAAGAGCCTTCCACGCTTCCACGCTTCCACGCTTCCACGCCACGTGGTGGTGGCGGGCGGCCTTGCTGCTGCCGCCGCCACCGCTCCGCGTTGCGCGCCGGGAGGCTCCGTGAGCCCTCGCGGCCCGGCGACCCCCGGCGGGGAGCGGCCCCTGTGGCTGCCAACAAGGCGGCTTCGTTTAGCGAGGCGGAGTCGAGAGACCGGGGATAGAGGCGTTCTCGTTTGCAAGGGTGACCTGGGGCATCAATCAGTCTGCCGGTAGGAGGCGATCATTAGCTGCCGCTCTGTGCGTCGTCCCGATCGAGTCGCTTTGCGAGAAACGTTTTAATCTGGGAACGTTTGGCGGCTGTCGTCGACACGCAACGCCCTGCTGCGACTTGCGAACTCCTTCAGGGGCTCTCTTCGGGTCCACGGCGACATGGACGGCGCCATTCGTTGTTGTTAGTTATTTATTACCGTGGTTATCGCGGCCGCAGTAATAATCGGGGCGGCCGCTGCATTCCAACCGTGAGCGGCCACCGCTGGGCCGTCGTGCGGGCCGTGCGGGTGGCTCCTGCACCCCCCCCCCACGCCCCACGTCCCACGGTGTCCCGCCTCCTACGCTCGCTGACTCGCGGCTGCCCGACAAAACGCGAGAAAACATTTCCACCGCGGATGTAAAATACCAAAACAAAAACGCAGACAAAAACATTCGAGCGTGGAGAGAGAGAGAGAGAAGGGAGGAGGGGGAATTAATTCTGCAGTTTGACGAAGTGTCAGGGCGCCGTGTCCTGTGGCCCACGGGGGCCGGCAGCTCAGCTCCCACGGGACGGGTCGCCTCGATCCCCGCGGTTCGCACGCCGCCTACGGGAGAGGTGGAACCCACGCGTCGCTCCGACTTGGTCGTTGAAGTTGCAACCTCGCGTGGAATCGCGCGCGTGTGTGCGTATCCACGTGCGCGTCTTGTGCACAATGGGCTAGTGCGCTACCTCTGCTGTGCTACCATTCACCCCGATGGTAAACAGAGAGTTCGGTAATAGAATGGAATCGTCACTGAATTGTGACGAATCATTGGAGGATCAGTGGTGGTGGGGTGGGGTTCCGGACTCGCCATGAGATGTGAACTCGTCCTGTTCCATCAGTGTGGAATCCAGTGTTGCCTCCTCGCATGTGTGGCTTTTCTCGGGGTGCTCAGTTTTCCTCCTCCTCCTCTCTTCGAGGGCGAGCGTCTACTGTGCGGTGGGCCGCAGCCCAGTACAATTTGAAATTGTTTTTATCGCTATTTAATTTGTATTGCATCGCAACAAATGGTGGGATCGCTGGGCGAGGTGAATCTCACTCTCTACGAGAGGCGTGACCGAACTGCGGCTCGCGAGCTGCGTGCGGGCCCTCTGGCAGTTCAATGGAGAAACAAAACTCGGATAATTTGACGTGGTCGCTTGTAAAAGTTTCAACACAATCGTCGATTTGAAAGAGGAAGAAATCTGCGGAAGCCAGTGCAGCTCGGGGCACTCGCGAGCGGCTGCCTCCTGTCGACTCGCGACCGCTGCTGGCCTAGCGGTAGGACACGTGTCGTGTGGTCGTTAGCAACTCTGCAGGCCGGCGGGTGAACTCGCCGCAGCAACTCTCTTGGATTTCATTCTCAGCAGGCCGTGACCGCCGCTTGGCTCTCTGCGTGCGGAGCCGCGGGCACGCGGCCCTGGGGAGCGGCGACGCGGGGGGTTCACGCACAGCCCCCCCCCCCGCCCCCCCCCCCCCCCACGAACCCGGCCACCCGAGTTCGATTCCCGCTCGTGGCCTATATCGGTGACGAAAGTCGGAACCGGTCCTGGGCCTCCTAATAGAGTCGGCTCAGCTTTACAATGGGTACTTGGTGAGGTGTGTAAACATCAGCACTGGGGAGACAAAGGCGGCTCAGCTTTACAATGGGTACTTGGTGAGGTGTGTAAACATCAGCACTGGGGAGACAAAGGCGGCTCAGCTTTACAATGGGTACTTGGTGAGGTGTGTAAACATCAGCACTGGGGAGACAAAGGCGGCCGGGCGTGGCGCTGGTCACAGCCTCCCCTCGCATGCCGTGCCGGTCTTAATTAGTGCTCCTCGCTCACAGCACTCGCCCCGACGGTCTGTGAGACGCGATGGGGGAGTGGGTTGTCTTTGTGTGCGGTACCATCTGTGTATGTGGGAGGTGTGGAAACTAATAAACAACAAACAACAACAAGAGCTATGTCAGAGGTGCAATGTTACCTCAATTTGGCAAATTTTCAAACCAAACGCGTTCAAACCGACGGTTGCATTCTCTTGCACATTTCGGGGTGGGAGGTGGGGGGTGTTTTTGTTACTTTTTTTGTAATCCGCTTGCAAACCGCGCCGCGCTTCATCCCTCGCGGCCATCGCCGCGTGACTGACAGCGCAGGAGTCGGGTCAAGGGTCACGGTAATCTGTGACCCTCTGCATCTCTTTAAGGTCACCGTCTCACTCGTGTCAGCGCTGGACGAGCGCTTCCGTAACAGGAGAGAGAGAGAGCGAGAGAGCGCTCGCCGACGGGAATAGCGGCGTGGAGCCTCGCGCCTGTTGGCTTGGAGCCTCGCGCAAGTGGAGGAGGTGGTGGAGGAGGTGGTGGAGGAAGTGGTGATGGTGGTGGTAGTGGTGCTAAGGAGGGCGCGATGCGCACGGCTCGCAGGGAGCGCGGCAGAATTCATGAATCGCATCTCGGATTTCGACGACAAACGTAATCCATTTGTTACAAATTAATGAAGACGTGTTTGTTGGTGAAATATTTGCGTTTTTCTGTGTTTACTCGGGCTTTGATTGTATTTCCCTTTGCGGCACCTGCGTGAAAATCAAAACAATTTGCCGTCTGATAGCAGCGGATGCGGCGACGCGCGCGGGGAAAAGGCGCCTGGATTAGGGCGTCGCGATCCTCGGCTCCCTCGTCCCGTGGCACCAGAGCCCTTTGATTTCGAGATAAGAGTCGTCACAATGGCATTTATGGCACAGTGTTCATCTTTTATTCATCTCCAGCCCTTCCGAGAGTGGAGCTCGCTTGAGCGTCATTTTCCTGCTTCCATTTTCGCGCGATGTATCGGGGTTGTGTTTTCTGCTTTTAAAGTTCCTAGCGTTGGCCACAGTTCTCTGGTTCACGGGGAGAGAAAAAAACAACGTCAGTTTCAAACACTGAGCTCACTTTAAACACATTTTATAATATGAACGTATATTTATAAAACACATGCTCAACGTACTTTGAAATTACATGAACTGGTCTGGAGGACATTCAGAAAGACCGAGATGGCAATACGAACGTGATGTTCTGCTTAAGGTCACGCGCTGTCTGCAAGCGAAGTGTTTTATTTGTAATCTAACCTGAAGTAAAAAAAATACATGCGTCTCTGTGTTGCTCTCAGAAAATCAACTTGGGTTTTTTTCATTTACAGATTAATTATGCGTGTCTCGATTCCGTACATATATTATTTATATGATGGCAGTGTGCGTGTATGCATTATGTATGTACTATATATACACACACAGACACACGAGACCTACTTTTTTGACTTGAGTATAACTTTCAAGATGTAATCGTGAAGAACTCTGAGCTGTTATCTTGAGAAGTAAGTCCCTGGTGGCCTTTATCAAATGAGAGGCAGAACAAAATCCCATTATGTCGCGAGAGGAATCGGCTTAGGTTCCAAACCGATCGGAAACGGCTCACGTATTCTCGCTGACATTTAAAGAATGATAAATAAAGGAGTAAAAAAATATAGCCTTGCAAATAAGTTAAAAAAACCCCACCCCCAACAGGAAAGAAAGCGAAACACTTCCCCATGCAAACATCTCAGAGAAATCAAAGGCAGCGTCGTTCTCGGGAAAACGCCCGTGAATAATTCATGAGCTGGGATTTTTGTCCACAACACAAACTCCTTTTAACCTTCGTGACCTCTGGCAGTGCTCTATTTTCCTCGAGCCGTCCTTGCGCTAAAGTCCCGCTCGAGGAGAATGGCGGAGCAGAGAGCGGCGCGGCGCGACATGCAGCGTGAGCGTCGCCTCGCCGTGGTGGGGGCCTGGCGAGAAGTCGTCCTCCCCTGCCACGGCGAGCAGCGAGCCGTCGATGCAGGATGCTTCTTTCTCAAGGCTCCTGCCGTATACAGCAAAGTGACTCCCTCGAAATAAACATGTTGAATCTCCAGGGCACAATGGTTCGTCAACTTTGGCCCTCGAGTCATCGTGAATGCGTTGTCGCCGCCGTATGGTAGGAGCTATAATGATGTTGAACATTCATTCGTTATTCGTTTCTTTTCGGTTTGATCATTGTGTGGGTATAATGGCAATATTTAACTATTGTAGCACTTCACTGCCCGACAGAGCCAGTGACATTGAGTTGTCACGTGGGGCAAATATGCCAATTTAGTTTATGGACACAACTGTAATATAGAAAACAAGCAAAATGTTAACAATGTTAACAATGTTAACAATGTGTACAAACACGTTTCGCTGGAGACCACAACCACCGCCATCAGGCGCTGGTTGTATGACCCGACTTCCACACAGGTCAGTGCGGATCACAACATTAAATCTTAAATCTTCTTTTTCAATCCCAACCCCCTCCCTTCTAATACAGTATTATCTCATAATACCTTTCCTCGGGACCGTCTTGCACAGCCTCAGACATCCGAGTCGGAGGTCAGTTCCCCGCTGGGCCGTGGCTGAACATTATCCCCGCTCCCTTCTGCCCGCCGCTTTTCTCGGCAAGGAACCTGCAGCTCTCAACACGCTGCTCTTTTTCTCAATGCCCCCGCCTCTGCCCCTAATCATAGCCCCCCCCCCCCACCTCCTCCTCCTGCCACAATCGTAATGTGAATCCAGGGAAGGATATTTCTGCTCACGCACGCCCTTTTAACCGTTCGGTGGTGTCCGGCCTCACCCAGGCCCGCGTTTCTTACAGTGAGAGAAAAAAAGTATTTGATCCCCTGCTGATTTTGTACGTTTGCCCACTGACAAAGAAATGATCAGTCTATAATTTTAATGGTAGGTTTATTTGAACAGTGAGAGACAGAATAACAACAACAAAATCCAGAAAAACGTATGTTAAAAATGTTATAAATTGATTTGCATTTTAATGAGGGAAATAAGTATTTGACCCCCTCTCAATCAGAAAGATTTCTGGCTCCCAGGTGTCTTTTATACAGGTAACGAGCTGAGATTAGGAGCACACTCTTAAAGGGAGTGCTCCTAATCTCAGCTTGTTACCTGTATAAAAGACACCTGTCCACAGAAGCAATCAATCAATCAGATTCCAAACTCTCCACCATGGCCAAGACCAAAGAGCTCTCCAAGGATGTCAGGGACAAGATTGTAGACCTACACAAGGCTGTAATGGGCTACAAAACCATTGCCAAGCAGCTTGATGAGAAGGTGACAACAGTTGGTCCGATTATTCGCAAATGGAAGAAAAACAAAATAACTGTCAATCTCCCTCGGCCTGGGGCTCCATGCAAGATCTCACCTCGTGGAGTTGCAATGATCATGAGAACGGTGAGGAATCAGCCCAGAACTACACGGGAGGATCTTGTCAATGATCTCAAGGCAGCTGGGTCCATAGTCACCAAGAAAACAATTGGTAACACACTATGCCGTGAAGGACTGAAATCCTGCAGCGCCCTCAAGGTCCCCCTGCTCAAGAAAGCACATATACATGCCCGTCTGAAGTTTGCCAATGAACATTTGAATGATTCAGGAGGACAACTGGGTGAAAGTGTTGTGGTCAGATGAGACCAAAATGGAGCTCTTTGGCATCAACTCAACTCGCCGTGTTTGGAGGAGGAGGAATGCTGCCTATGACCCCAAGAACACCATCCCCACCGTCAAACATGGAGGTGGAAACATTATGCTTTGGGGGTGTTTTCCTGCTAAGGGGACAGGACAACTTCACCGCATCAAAGGGACGATGGACGGGGCCATGTACCGTCAAATCTTGGGTGAGAACCTCCTTCCCTCAGCCAGGGCATTGAAAATGGGTCGTGGATGGGTATTCCAGCATGACAATGACCCAAAACACACGGCCAAGGCAACAAAGGAGTGGCTCAAGAAGAAGCACATTAAGGTCCTGGAGTGGCCTAGCCAGTCTCCAGACCTTAATCCCATAGAAAATCTGTGTAGGGAGCTGAAGGTTCGAGTTGCCAAACGTCGGCCTCGAAACCTTAATGACTTGGAGAAGATCTGCAAAGAGGAGTGGGACAACATCCCTCCTGAGATGTGTGCAAACCTGGTGGCCAACTACAAGAAACGTCTGACCTCTGTGATTGCCAACAAGCGTTTTGCCACCAAGTACTAAATCATGTTTTGCAGAGGGGTCAAATAATTTTTTCCCTCATTAAAATGAAAATCAATTTATAACATTTTTGACATGCGTTTTTCTGGATTTTGTTGTTGTTATTCTGTCTCTCACTGTTCAAATAAACCTACCATTAAAATTATAGACTGATCATTTCTTTGTCAGTGGGCAAACGTACCATATCAGCAGGAGATCAAATACTTTTTTCCCTCACTGTACATCTTGTGCAGCCCGCTCGCTCCCCATGCACCCTCTGGTCACTGTTGCAAATGTGAAGCGTTGTTCTGTGCGGAGTTTGTCTGTATGGTGTTTGTCTGTGTGGTGTTTGTCTGTGCGGAGTTTGTCTGTGTGGTGTTTGTCTGTGTGGTGTTTGTGCGGTGTTTGTCTGTGTGGTGTTTGTCTGTGTGGTGTTTGTGCGGTGTTTGTCTGTGTGGTGTTTGTGCGGAGTTTGTCTGTGTGGAGTTTGTCTGTGTGGAGTTTGTCTGTGTGGAGTTTGTCTGTGCGGAGTTTGTCTGTGTGGAGGTTGTCTGTGTGGAGTTTGTCTGTGTGGTGTTTGTCTGTGTGGTGTTTGTCTGTGTGGAGTTTGTCTGTGTGGTGTCTGTGCGGAGTTTGTCTGTGCGGAGTTTGTCTGTGTGGTGCTTGTCTGTGTGGAGTTTGTCTGTGTGGTGTTTGTCCGTGTGGTGTCTGTGCGGAGTTTGTCTGTGCGGAGTTTGTCTGTGTGGTGCTTGTCTGTGTGGAGTTTGTCTGTGTGGTGTCTGTCTGTGTGGTGTTTGTCTGTGTAGAGTTTGTCTGTGCGGAATTTGTCTGTGTGGTGTTTGTCTGTGTGGTGTCTGTCTGTGCGGAGTTTGTCTGTGTGGAGTTTGTCTGTGCGGAGTTTGTCTGTGCGGAGTTTGTTTGTGTGGTGTTTGTCTGTGTGGAGTTTGTCTGTGCGGAGTTTGTCTGTGCGGAGTTTGTCTGTGTGGTGTTTGTCTGTGCGGTGTTTGTCTGTGCGGAGTTTGTCTGTGTGGAGTTTGTCTGTGTGGTGTTTGGCTGTGCGGTGTTTGTCTGTGTGGTGTTTGTCTGTGTGGTGTTTGTCTGTGCGGTGTTTGTCTGTGTGGTGTTTGTCTGTGTGGAGTTTGTGCGGTGTTTGTCTGTGCGGAGTTTGTTTGTGTGGTGTCTGTGCGGTGTTTGTCTGTGTGGAGTTTGTGCGGAGTTTGTGCGGAGTTTTTCTGTGTGGAGTTTGTCTGTGTGGAGTTTGTCTGTGTGGTGTTTGTCTGTGTGGAGTTTGTCTGTGTGGTGTTTGTCTGTGTGGTGTTTGTCTGTGTGGAGTTTGTCTGTGTGGTGTCTGTGCGGAGTTTGTCTGTGCAGAGTTTGTCTGTGTGGTGCTTGTCTGTGTGGAGTTTGTCTGTGTGGTGTTTGTCTGTGTGGTGTCTGTGCGGAGTTTGTCTGTGCGGAGTTTGTCTGTGTGGTGCTTGTCTGTGTGGAGTTTGTCTGTGTGGTGTCTGTCTGTGTGGTGTTTGTCTGTGTAGAGTTTGTCTGTGCGGAATTTGTCTGTGTTGTGTTTGTCTGTGTGGTGTCTGTCTGTGCGGAGTTTGTCTGTGTGGAGTTTGTCTGTGCGGAGTTTGTCTGTGCGGAGTTTGTTTGTGTGGTGTTTGTCTGTGTGGAGTTTGTCTGTGCGGAGTTTGTCTGTGCGGAGTTTGTCTGTGTGGTGTTTGTCTGTGCGGAGTTTGTCTGTGTGGAGTTTGTCTGTGTGGTGTTTGGCTGTGCGGTGTTTGTCTGTGTGGTGTTTGTCTGTGTGGTGTTTGTCTGTGCGGTGTTTGTCTGTGTGGTGTTTGTCTGTGTGGAGTTTGTGCGGTGTTTGTCTGTGCGGAGTTTGTTTGTGTGGTGTTTGGCTGTGCGGTGTTTGTCTGTGTGGTGTTTGTCTGTGTGGTGTTTGTCTGTGCGGTGTTTGTCTGTGTGGTGTTTGTCTGTGTGGAGTTTGTGCGGTGTTTGTCTGTGCGGAGTTTGTTTGTGTGGTGTCTGTGCGGTGTTTGTCTGTGTGGAGTTTGTGCGGAGTTTGTGCGGAGTTTTTCTGTGTGGAGTTTGTCTGTGTGGAGTTTGTCTGTGTGGTGTTTGTCTGTGTGGTGTTTGTCTGTGCGGAGTTTGTCTGTGCGGAGTTTGTCTGTGCGGTGTTTGTCTGTGTGGAGTTTGTCTGTGCGGAGTTTGTCTGTGTGGTGTTTGTCTGTGTGGAGTTTGTCTGTGCGGAGTTTGTCTGTGTGGTGTTTGTCTGTGCGGTGTTTGTCTGTGCGGAGTTTGTCTGTGTGGAGTTTGTCTGTGTGGTGTTTGTCTGTGCGGTGTTTGTCTGTGTGGTGTTTGTCTGTGTGGAGTTTGTGCGGTGTTTGTCTGTGCGGAGTTTGTCTGTGTGGTGTCTGTGCGGTGTTTGTCTGTGTGGAGTTTGTGCGGAGTTTGTGCGGAGTTTTTCTGTGTGGAGTTTGTCTGTGTGGAGTTTGTCTGTGTGGTGTTTGTCTGTGTGGTGTTTGTCTGTGCGGAGTTTGTCTGTGTGGTGTTTGTCTGTGTGGTGTTTGTCTGTGCGGAGTTTGTCTGTGTGGTGTTTGTCTATGTGGTGTTTGTCTGTGTGGAGTTTGTCTGTGTGGAGTTTGTCTGTGCGGAGTTTGTCTGTGTGGTGTTTGTCTGTGTGGTGTTTGTCTGTGCGGAGTTTGTCTGTGTGGTGTTTGTCTGTGCGGTGTCTGTGCGGAGTTTGTCTGTGCGGAGTTTGTCTGTGTGGTGTTTGTCTGTGTGGTGTTTGTCTGTGGAGTTTGTCTGTGCGGTGTTTGTCTGTGCGGAGTTTGTCTGTGCGGTGTCTGTGCGGAGTTTGTCTGTTACTCCGCCTGTTCTGCCACTAGATCCCCAACCCCCGTAGCTGAAATCTACATGTAACAATCGTAAGATGTAACCGGAATTTGGCCAAAAACATCGCAACGCTGCATAATTGACTTGCAAACGACTCCACTGCCGATCACAGACAGCGGAACCATCGCCACCCTCCTCCCCCTACTACGACCAAGTTGGCAGGACCCTCCTGAAACAGTCTTGAGACTCGGCCATACGTTTCCTGGCTAAACAAGCGGAATCGCCGTCATGAAGTAGAACTTGAAACACAGCTGATGGGTTTACGTCCATGACTCGGGAATGTGCCATGATCGCGCGCACACGACTCGTGCCAATATTTTTGTTACTCGCTAAACGAGGACCACGTTAGCACATAGGCAAAGGCGCAGCCCTGCAATGGCTCGCTCTCTTCACGGTGGGCAGAAACGCCTCCACGAGAGGGCGCTCCAGAGAGCCCCTGTAGGAGGTATTCGGTTTACCCTTCCACGCTGCCCAGACACTTTGAAAGAGGTGAGAGTACCCACACTTTAACTCACCGCCTATCCACTAAGCGCGCCGCACGTGGTGTGGTTACGCTGCTGCTGCTGCACGCACAGAGGCGGTGGTGGAGGGAATTTCAGAAACTTGCGGGAGATCAAACGAACCGTCGGCCTCCCGAGTGCGCCACCCAACACTGAACACCGCTTAAGCGCTGCACACCGCGGTACACCGCTTAAACACACGCACGCTGTGTTCGTCGCTTAATGAAGAGGCTCCCCACCACTGCGCCCTGCTCTCGAGTCCTTTACAGCGGCTCGTAAAAAAAAAGTGCCAACGATGGCGCTTCATGGAGACGAACGCGGCGCGCGAAGCGTCCGGTTTTGTTGCACGCAGCAGGCCCACGGAGGCTCCTTACGACTCCCCCCCCCCCCCCCCCATCTCTCTCTGTCCACAGGGCCGGCGTTCTGGGGGCTCGTGAACTCCGGCTGGAACTTGTGCTCCGTCGGCAAGAGGCAGTCGCCGGTGGACGTGGAGACGGGACGGATGATCTTTGACCCTTTCCTGACCCCGATGAAGATCAACACGGGCGGCAGGAAGGTAAGGGGCTCCAGGCAACCCCTTTTGCCAACCACGCGAATTGGTGAAACGCGCGAGCGACTTCGCTGAATCAGCGCAGTGCCGCCCGCTCGCCTCGTCTGGGAATCATCGAGGCCCGGCGCCGGGCGGTCGCCGCCCCCGGCGAGGCGTGAATGGCGGCGAGGCTTTCGCGGGGCGCGGTGATGATGAAGCCCGCTGGGATTCTCGGACCCTCTCGCTTCGTGCGAAAGCGAAGGGTCTCGAGTCGTCTCCTGGGAGAGGCCACACACTGGAAATGGCAACGACGTTGACTCATCCACGCAGTCGGGGGGGGGGGGGGGGGTGATAGGCACGCGGCGCCAATCGTTGCGAGCCACATCGCCTCGAGTCGCTTCGGAATGCGCCTTGAGTTCATACACGGAGGGTCGTACACGTCAGATTACTACCGCGTCTTCGGTAGGCGGTATGTACTGACGTTTCAAAAAACTCACGTGTTTTTATCGTGCCACCTGATTTTGAGGACTTTTTCTTAGCAGCCCATCATCTTTTCACGGTCGATAACATTGACACCACTTTGTGCTAAAGTAGATGCACTCCCCCCGGCCATAGGAATGTGGAATATCCACGGCTGGCTCAGGGCTGTAAACAGGAGATAAGCACCAATGCGCGAATGCTCATTTGAACAGAAATCGCTTTGACTTTGCACACCTTAGCTGATGAGACGAGGTGCCCTGGTGGAGCATCAAACGTTGTGTGTGTCATCCACCAACCCTCACTGCCTCCACAGTGCGAGATTACAGGTCACTTGCAGCATGCACTACAGCGTGTGTGTGTGCGCATGTCTACGTGCGTGTGTGTGTGTGCGTGTGTGTGTGTGTCTACGTGAGTGTGTGTGTGTGTCTACGTGCGTGTGCGTGTCTACGTGAGTGTGTGTGTGCGTGTCTACGTGCGTGTGTGTGTCTACGTGCGTCCGCGTGTCTACGTGTGTGTGCGTGTCTACGTGCGCGTGTGTGTGCGTGTCTACCTGCGTGTGCGTGTGTGTCCACGTGCGTGTGGGTGTCTACGTGCGTGTGCGTGTTTATGTGACTGTGTGTGTGCGTGTCTACGTGCGTGTGTGTGCGTGTCTACGTGCGTGTGTGTGTCTACGCGTGTGTGTGCGTGTCTACGTGCGTGTGTGTGTGCGTGTCTACGTGTGTGTGTGCGTTGACAATGATACAATTCAAACAACAATTTCTCCACGGTGAAAACCAGCATTCAAATGAAAAAAAATCTGTGCTAAAAAAAGACAAAAACACACAGCACTCCCCCTTCTCATGGCGTATGCCGGCAATGCAACGTGTCCAAGAGTTTACAGATACCATCGTGATAATAAGTAAATATTAAAACAGAAAATTGGCATTTTCAAAATTAAATCTGTTCACCGATGCGGTGGGCATGCTCCTTCCCTTGGGTTGGTCGCCTCTCTGTCCATCGGCTGTCATCCCCTGTGAGCACGTGTCCTGTTCACAATGACCGAACGTGTGGACGCGGCACAGCTGCCCAAGATGGATTGCGTCCACGCGAATGACATATCGAGGAGAACAACCAGGCCGTAGAGAGCCGGGGCGAGGCGCATGCTTGGAATGACATTGGGAAGGCAGAGGGACGCATGGATGAGAACACGTGCGCAGGGCAACGACTCCGTCATCCACACCGCAGTGTTTAAACAATGAAGTGGACGATGGTCAAGATTCATAATTGAGTGACGGGCAAGGAAATGGAACGCGTCCGATGGACACGTCCGCTCCAGGAGATGGAGCGATGACATCGGTTCGTGTGCTTGGCGCTCGACAGATCGTCGCATCGCGGGGGGTTTCTTGAGAGGCGACGTCGACTTGGCGAGGCGTTCATCCAGCAGTGGCTAGACCACGGCTGCCGATGACGAAGACTCCCTCAGCCGTGTACGCGGCGCGCACGTCCGTGTCGCGTGCTGCGCCTCTGGCGGAGCGCGCGGTGCTCACGATAACCGCGGTCGTTCCGCGTGACTCCGCCGACGTGGTGGCAGGAGGCGCGCGGC
This sequence comes from Petromyzon marinus, assembly GCF_048934315.1. Lineage (NCBI taxonomy): Eukaryota > Metazoa > Chordata > Hyperoartia > Petromyzontiformes > Petromyzontidae > Petromyzon > Petromyzon marinus. Next base: position 802,330 of record NC_133709.1, on the reverse strand, counting down.
AGCATCGCCTGCAACGGACTAAACTTTTTCGCGCGACTCGGGTGACTTCGTTGCTTGACAAAATACCGAGCCCGCGATCAGTTGGTGGCCGCGTGGATGATTTGCGGCGGGGTTTGGGATCGCGAGCGCGAGTGAAGCTCTCCCAAGGCTGCTGGCCAGCAATGAGTGCGGTCTCTCGTCGCCGGCTGTAAACGGCTTCTTACGCAAGAGTCGCAGTGAATCTCCACTGCTTTGTCGACGCGTGCGTGAGTGAGCGCGTGAGTGTGTGCATGTGTATGTGAGTGTGTGGGTGCGTGCGTGAGTGTGAGTGCATGCGTGTGTGTGAGTGCGTACGTGAGTGTGTGAGTGAGTGCGTGAGTGTGTGAGTGAGTGCGTGAGTGTGTGAGTGAGTGTGTGAGTGTGTGAATGCGTGCGTGAGTGTGTGTGCGTGTGTGTGAGTGTGTGCGTGCGTACGTGTGTGTGAGTGAGTGCGCCAGTGTGTGTGTGTGAGTGCGTGAGTGTGTGAGTGAGTGTGTGCATGAGTGTGTGAGTGAGTTTGTGAGTGCGATAGTGTAGCGGTTAGCGCACTGCGCTATGAACCTGGCGACCCGGGTTCGATTCCCGCTCACGGCCAACTTTAGTGACGATTATCTGAACCGGCCCCGGGCCTCCCCTAGGTCGACCCAGCCTCAAATGAGTACCTGGTGCGGTGTGTAAACATTGCCACTAGGGAGACAAAGGCGGTCGGGCGTGGTGCTGGCCACCCAACCCCTCGTGTACCGTTCCGGCCTTCATAGGTGCTCGCTAACAGCACTTGCCCCTACAGTCTGTTAAGGCTATATGGGGGGATCTTTGAGTGAGTACGTGCGTGAGTGTGTGAGTGCGTGCGTGTGTGTGAGTTTGTGTGTGAGTGCGTATGTGCCTGAGTGCGTGCACGCGACGAACTGCAGATCCATCCGCCGTTCGCGTGAAATTCACGTGACGATATATTTTATTGCACCCTAGACACCCTCACAAACAAGATGTTCCATCCAAATGGATTATTATCCAAGTAAAAATATTCTGTCTCGTTAAGTCATCTACTTGTGGTGATATATTTAATGGACTAATTGCTCCAGATCTGAGATGTGTGTAAACTATATTCGTTGTATTTCCTTGCGCGTGATAATAGCAATAGTCATTCACTGCCTGTTTCGTCAGTCCACTGCTAAATTGAAGGTTTTCCTACGCCGCGTCGCACGTGTAGGATGCGTCACCACGCGTCACCACGCGTCACCGCACGTCACCACGCTGGTCAGTGCTGGTCGATGAAGGGGATCTCGTCAGAGCTGGGAAGCTAAGCAGGGCTGAGCCTGGACAGAGCTTGCGATGGGTGACCGCCGCCATGCACACAGTAGACCGGTGTAGTCGCCGTTCTGGGCAGCGCATCGAGACTCACTTTGTTCTACCCCCCTCACTATCGCCAACACGATTTTTTTTTTACCAGGTAGGGCCCACTGAGCTATGAAGCTCTTTTTCAGCTCAACGAAGTGGCTTATCATCACGTGGAAATGTATAGCAGCAGCCAATCACTTTAACGCACGTTGTTGATTTAAATACGGGGAGAGAAGAACCGGAGGACCCGGAGAAAATCCACGCCACCACGGGAAGAGCATGCACACTTCACATATACACCATGCGTCAAGGTGGGGATCGAACCCATGGCCTCCTGTACACCAGGCGAGGTAGTTAACATCTCGCCACTGTGGCGCCACCAACGTGGTGAAGTATGGTCAAATATCTCTCACGGCCTCCAGAGCATGGCGGGGAGGGGGGCGCTTCCAGCAGCGGACTGACGATACCGGGGGCTGCACTCCTGCGGTGGCACTCGGCGAGGGTGAGCCCGCCCTGTGATCCACTCCTGCCGAGGCTCCGTGACTCTGCATCTGTCACGGAGGCAGGGACCCTTGGGGGGGTCAAACTGCCACAGGTCAGTGTTGGTCACGTGCGCTTGTGGGCACGTGCAGGAGGGGCGCGTGCGCGGGACAGCGGCGCACGCGCCTAGGAAGGGGTGCAACGCTGGGGCCAACGCTGCACCTTTACTGGGCAGTCGTGTTGACAAATTAGTCTGCGTAACAGACACGACGCGTCGCCCCGTTCGTGAGGCGGAACTGAATAGTGGCTGTCACTAGGCCTGAAGCAGATGAGGGCCTAAAGTTGTCATGAATCTTGAATCATAACCTCACGGCAGCCCAGCCCCGGCGAAGCTATTGGCGCAATATTAATTAGATGGTTTGCTCAAAATACGCGGCATTTGCATGCGTGTCATAGCAGGAGATTATGGTTGATTGTATTTCGCTTTCCTGAAGTGCTAGGTGGCAGGAATCGCTCATGCTGCGTTCACGAGAGTGGAGTCGGCTCTCCGCTTGTCTCGCCCTTTGTGGAGTTCATCTCTCACACTGGGAGTTTTATTTCTCCGGTAATGCCACGGTGAGCATTTGTTGGAATGCTCCGAACTGAAAGGTGAGATCGTGAAAAAAATGTGTATAAAAAATATAAATATAATCGTGGGGGGAAGGGTGGGAGTGGGCAGAGGCTTGCGGGCGGGCATGGAAACAGAATTTAAATCAAACTGCGCCGCAGCTCGAGTACAAAGCGCGTTGATTTGCTCGCTCAAAGGAAGCCGTCCCGATATTCCAATCTCTGGGCTCCAGTTGCCTCTGACATTTTACGGTGCGCAAACATGGCGGCGCATTTAGCCGTGTGGAAGGCAACGGTGTTGTGTGCGCGCGTGTGAAATGGAGTCGCCATCACATCCTTTGGGAATGAGCCAAGAAGGCGCCGCTCTCTCATCCGCCCCGGTAGACGGTGGCGATGCCGTTGTCCCAGCGATGTCGTCATCGCGCGACCCTGTGTGTGACTGCGGGCCGTGAACATTGACGGCGCGTCGTGTCCAGCACCCCGGAGGCCCAGCAGCCCTTAACCTGTTCAACTTTCAGCGGAGCACTTTAGAACTTCACCTCCGACGAGCGCGGTGTTTCTACGGAAAAGAAGTTCAACATACATGTGGACGAAGTTACATTGTTACAGGCAATGTGGGAGTGGCGGGGCAGGGCAAGGGCTCTTAAATGTATTGCCAAGTTCTGAAGAGTAACTTAATAGCCACCCATAGTGCTTTGACTGCTGGTTTTAATGAACCTTTCCAAACGCATTTGTTTCCAGTGCGCGTTCGTTTTAAGCAAGACAAATGAAAGCCAAGGGTTCAGAGAAATTAACATTTGCTGTCAATTGTGTTAAACTCGTAAACGCATTTTCTCTCCCTCGCCCGAGTGAGGCCACGCGGGAGGGCAGCGTCGTCTCGATTGTAGCAACAACTCCTGCTCGAAGCCGCGCGATGTTCCCATTGTAATTGAAAGGAACGTTTCCGTCGTCCCCAGCGCTCGAGCCAGATCGTGGCTGCCGTGGCGCGCGATGTTTGTGGTTGTTTCACTCCGACGCCTCTCTTCCATTCCCTCCCGCCGACTCGCGGCTCAGTCTCAACAACAATCCGTCACCACGGCGGAGCGGCCGAGCGGCTCCTAGCGGGCGAGGTCCGGTGCCTGTCGCCTCAGGCAGGATTCTCCTGAAAAATAGTCTTGAGTGGTCCATTCCTAATTCCTGATGTGTCACACTTGGTAAACAAGCGGGATGATTAATCGTGATGACGACGCGTTGAGAACTTCTTCAGAAACTGAACTGAGCAACTGAAGAGGTGACGGCGAAGAGCCGATGATGTTGAGTTTAGATTTGTGTTTGCGTAATCGTCCCCTCATCTCTGCCAAGACAGGCGAGCAGCGCGGAGGGAGAGCCCTGAGGCCACGGGCCCTGAGTCCGGTCATGGGGGGACTCGTCGACGATGAGCGATGGCCCCGTTTCGCCACCGACCACGTGCGCTGGCCACGTGTTTTAGACGAGGGGGAGCGATGGGGAAGAGGGCAGCGCTGTGAAGAGAGCGAGTGACGAGGCGTGGACTCGAGCAGAGAGACAGTCCGCCATGCAGTTCAGTTCGTAACGCTACGCTGCCGTCTTTTATGAACCTCGCTACTTTTGTTATTGGTGGAACATAGCTTTCCCCCGAATTCCCTTGGAGTTTTGTAACAATTTAATAATTTTATGCTGGGGGGGGGGGGGAGGGTTCCTGTTTTAATGCACATTTTTTTCTTTACGATCTTCATTTCCAAAACTGGCGGAAAAAAGAATCTATCGGTTTAATTTGTATTTGCCAAAAGCGAGCGGAGGAGCAAAAAAAGAAACGAATTTAATGTGAGGGGTTTTTTCCCCTCTCTCTCTCTCTCTGCAGGTGATTAGTGTCTAAATTAGCGGAGCTGCACGTTTTGCATCTATGCATAATTCATGAAGGGCTCACATTCCGTCACTGGCTGAGGCCTACAGCCCCATCTGCACTTCCACTCTCCACCGTCATTAGATTGGGCATCTCGTGAGTAAGAATACGGGGGGGGGGGGGGGGTGGAGCGGTGGCACAACGGTTGGCGCACTGCACTTTGAACCCAGCAACCCGAGTTAGATTCCCGGCCACGGCTAACCTCAGGGGTAAAGTGATGTCACACCTGGTCCTGCCTTCCGCTACCAACCACCAACCCCCTCCCCACCACCTCATTCACCAACCCGCACTGACCAGCGTGGTGAAGTATGGTCAAAATACCCTGTGATTGACATGAAGTGGGGGGCGGGGGGGCGTTCGTCTATTGGTGGACGGAGAATGGGTCGAATGTATTTACTAAGTATATTATATTGGGAATTCCGTGAGTAATACCTCCGATTGCTGCAGAGGCAGCTGATTAAGCATCCCCCTATGGGCTGCTGTGTGCACGCGTGCGTGTGTGTGTGTCTTTGGAGCAGCGGCGTAGTAGTCAGATTACTGCGCTGCAAACCAAGCAAACCCGAGTTCGATTCTCGCTCACTGCCGATATCGCTGATAGATATCTCAACCAGCCCTCAGCCTCCTCTGGGTTGTCTACTAAGCACACTGCTAATTGTGTACTGTACGTCAATTGTGTACTGTACGTCAATTGTGTACTGTATGTCGATGGTGGTCTAAGACAAAAACAACGACGCACTTCTTTGGGAAATGCCGCTGCATGTTTGCAAATGCACAAAGGCCGTGATTTGTGCACGGTCATGTGTGTGCTTTTGGAAGGACGTGAACCTGAACCTACGCTTGCGTCTGAGCCTTGGGGTGCATGAGAGGAGAGCCCCGATGGCGAATTATTTTTGTGTACAGCTCAGTACCCTCGGGTATAGAATCATATTTTATCAATGCGCAGCGCTTGCAGTTAAAATGTTAAACCTCCCCAGAATGCATGGGCAATGTGCAGCCCTTTGCAAGCGCTGCACATTGCCACGGTGAAAATGCCTCGTGTAAAAATAACGATAAAATAGGAATGTATGCCCCTTTGCATTCCACTGCTGGATGCAAGCTTCCCAACACGTTCCGGTAATTGAGGTTGCGTGACCATACCTCACCACGCCGGTCGGTGTGGCTTCGTGAAGGGGAGCACCCAGACTGGACCAGCTCAGAAATCACTCGCCACTGACGTTAGCCGTAGCCGGGAATTGCATTCCGTTCTCAGGGTTCATATGCTGCAGCCCGCTAACCACTCCACTCCTGGGCTAAAATTGCATCGTGTTATCTCCGAATTCCATGACACAGGAGATCTGCAGGGCTCTGGGTTCACTTTGTTCAGCTAATTATTTACTCGTGTTCGTGATCACACGTGGGATATTTTTTTTTTAAACCAAACTCAATTTGATTTCACCACATTGGCACTCTCTTATCGTGCTTTTTGCCTTATTTTTGTCAAATGCAGACATCGCACACGTATTAGGGTCCCGATTAACGGAATCTCACTCGCAAATTTACTCGGGCCGAATAAAACAACATATTAAATACGAACCTCCCTTTAATATTATGAAATACCTCTTTAATATTCGCAATGCATTGCACGCGGTGCGCGAGGTCAATGCTCACATTGCTGAAGGGGGATTTTGTGGACTGCGGGGGTAAAGATTTCACCCTCCCGCTGTGGCGACGTTCACCCACTGCTGCTCCCGCCAGGTGTCCTGGCGGGAGCAGCAAAAAAAAACACACAAAAAATCCCCCGCGTGAAAAACAAACGTGGCGTGAACCAGAGCGGCGCAGAGCGGCGCAGAGCGCCACCCGGGCGACTCCGATGGTCGCGTCAACGCAGCGCCGCCGATTCCTCGCCGCCCCTCACGCCGACCGCACGTACGCCACGCGGAACTTCCTTCGCGCCGTGCGCCATGCGGAACGTGGCCCAACGGTGCTCGTCGACTGCTCAGTCACGAGCCGCTCTGGAAGCCGAGTGGCTCGTGACTGAGCGCCGACGCCTGCGGCGATCTGGCGACGTCACCCCCGCAGCGAAGCAGTTTGGATCGAGCAAAGTCATCGTCGTTGTTTCCTTCTTCCTCTTCTTCTTCTTCCTCTTCTTCTTCCTCTTCTTCCTCTTCCTCTTCTTCTTCCTCTTCTTCTTCCTCTTCTTCTTCTTCTTCCTCTTCTTCTTCCTCTTCTTCTTCTTCCTCTTCTTCTTCTTCCGACCAAGAGTGAGCACCAAGTGAGAAGCATTGCTCCTGAGTTGTTTAATGAGGGGCGGGTCCACCCCCACACAGAGATAGTTTCGCAAATAGGTTTAATGAAAATATTTCACACGGAAAATCCATTGACGTCAAGCGCCTCGCTTGCAAGAGTGTCCAGCATGGGGTGTCAGCTGACGCACGGACACGGAGCAAGCGCGTGGTGACGCAAGCACACGCCTTACTTCTCAATCTGTAACCTACCCAGCAGTACCCACACACGCCTTACTTCTCAATCTGTGACCTACCCAGCAGTACGCACACACGTGCGTTCTCAATCTGTGACCGACCCAGCAGTACCCACACACGTGTGTTCTCAATCTGTGACCGACCCAGCAGTACCCACACACGTGCGTTCTCAATCTGTGACCTACCCCAGCAGTACCCACACACGTGCGTTCTCAATCTGTGACCTACCCTGCAGTACGCACACACGTGCGTTCTCAATCTGTGACCTACCCCAGCAGTACGCACACACGTGCGTTCTCAATCTGTGACCTACCCCAGCAGTACCCACACACGTGCGTTCTCAATCTGTGACCTACCCCAGCAGTACCCACACGCGTCCAAACGCACAATTAGATGTGTTAGAAATTAAGCGGTGCACGCAGCCGGTTCGTACCGAACGTAGTCTTGCCGGAACGGTTGCAAATGCCGTGCAAGTGAATTGCAATTGAGCATTGAGAGCGCTTGAGAGCGGCGTTGTGGTCGTTGGCGTTGTGCGGGAGATGTCTCCGCGTGGAGGCGTCGCTGCGTCTGAGCGGGCGCCTGCCCCTGGCTGCTCCCTCGCTGCCTGTCGCCGTGATTAACGACGCCGCTCCACTAACCCAAATGTTTTCGCCAGAGTGGACGGGCTTGTTGGTGCCAATTACTCCGGGGCTGGGGTGGCTCCGGCTTCCTCCACCTTCAGCCGTCTGTGCCCCCCCTCACCCCCCCCCCCCGTTCCTAACCCGCGTCTCCACCCGCGGAATGAGCCGCGCGCGTTCCTCCTTCTCAGGAGTTCTCCTCGCACCGAGAGGCGCCGTGCAGTTGTGGTGAGCGGAGCCCTAGCACCGGCACGTCTGTCCCACTTCGACCGCACCCAAACAAAAGGAACGACATTCGTGAGGATTTCATTCCGCGCCGTTGTGCGGCGCCTCATCTGCCACGCCACACAAATGCCCACGTCTCGTCGTCGTGGTCCATTCGTCAGCCCTTGGGTGTTATCATCCTGCAGCTTTTGTCCGCGAAGGCACCGCTGGGCGATCGGTTCGACCTCGCGGGTCTCGTCGGCAGAGTCGGGCCTGCGAGCAGAGACGAGTCACGTGAAATGAGGGAAGAGTTGCTAAGAGCTGCGACTCGTGGGCGGTGCGATATCAGCTAACTTCTCTGCAATACCAGATGCGTTAGCAGAAGCTTCACCGGGACGGCTGCTCAGAACCGGCAGGTTTCTAAGAAACGTGCCAATGCCTGCAGCACCGACGACTCCGTAGCAGATGTACAGTCATGCCGCTCTTCTGAGTAACAGACGAACAGATTGAAGGCGTTTTAAAGGTGGTTTCATGTTGTACGAATCGCATCTAGTGATGTTGATTTTCAAAAAGCGTTTTGCACTTCAATCAGGACTTCAATGTCTATACATTTTATATTTGACAAAAAGCTGAGTAAATATGTAATAACTCATTATTATTATTATGAGTATGTCAAAAGTACATGCATGCTCTCTACATTCTATTAATGAGTCTGGCACAACATTTAGGAGCTAAATGTAAATTACTGTACGTGTACGTCTATCAATATGGGTTTTTTTTTACTTTAGCAGTCCACTCCTAAATGTAAGTCCTCCTCATGCCGTGTCAGCCGACGGAGTTGTTTGACCACACTTCACACCGCCGATCAGCGCGGCTTTGGTGAAGTGTGGTTTTTACTTTACACGTTTGATGTGAAAAATAGCTCCATAGCTCATCGGATTTCTCCAGGATAAATAAAGATTCTGAAGTGGAGGGGGGGGGATGGTGCAGTGAGAGAGGCGGTGGCGGCGAGCCATGCCCCACACCGTCGCCGATGTTATCCGACGTTAACCACGGCCAAGATTCAAACTCGGCCCACTGGATTCGTGCCCTGTTCGTATAATCGCGCGAATAAACATCGCCGCTGAAAGTGATTTGTGAATGTAGATGATGCTGTCAGCGGTCTCACGCCGCCTCATTATCCACGGACATGAGCAGGGTGGGTGGATGGGTGGGGGGGGGGCTACACGGGAACTTTTATTGCACGCAGCCTCTTGAAATTATGGAGTCCAAATTTACTTCGAAAGCGCCTTCATGACGACGCCATGCCAGTCGTGAGTTACGTGCCAAGGCGCACGAGGCACTGCACAGCCTTGGGTTTGTTTGTGTTTCAGTGAAGACGACGGCGCAGACGACCCGGGGTCTCTGGCAGTTCGGCGGCATTGTGCGCTCCGCAGAAGGCCAAGTGGTTGATGGGATGCAAACAACTACAAAATCTGAAACTTTTATGTGTTATCTGGAGGGACGGGTTTGTGAAAGAGGCGCATTGTCTGCTGGGTCCATTGCGCTGCTGTTGGTAGAGTTTGCTGCCACTTTCCCAGCACTTTTACTTTGTGATCAAATTCATTCTTTAAGATCAACGGCAAATATCGGTGGCACCACACGCGGTTTAATTGATGTATATTTACGCAAACCCAAATGCTGCACTAAACTTTTTGGTATGATTTAATCATCGGCCACGTTCTATCCACCGCTGGATGAAGGCCTCCCCACGCCAACGGAACTCCCCCCGAGTCCAGCGAAGCCGCCACGGCTGTCTCGCTCCTGTGCACGAACCGTTGACCACACTTGACCACGATGGTCAGTGCGGGTTGGTGGGGGCACGGTTGATGGACGTGGAGAAACATATATTAGACAACAACAACAACCGGGGATTTTGCTTCACTGCCCTCTGTTTCCCGCAGCGCAGCACTTTGACAAGCTGTCACGGGGTATAAATAGATAAATACCCAGGCTGTATATCTCCTTCACACATCTGTCCCTTCGCATTAAAAAAAATTATCGCATTTTTCCTACGAATCTCGTTAACTACAACATCTCCTGGGAATGCAAAATTTCAGCAGCATTGATCCAATGCAAGCAACATCTTGACCGGTTTCGACACAGTGTCTCATCAGTCAGGCATGCTTTCAGCAATGCTCGTGAAGTGTCGATGTTACAGGCAAGGACCCTCTTTTTAAGATATGGGTCCCAGTTCGATGCAATGTATAATAGTACGTAACATTCATTTGCGTCGTTGTGGAGAGTAGCTTATACCTTCTCTAGATTTAAAGCTTTCGTGACTGCAAGGATCCATACTCTTTGGTTCTATTCGGTAAGGTCACGTAAAAAACAACAAAAAATAAAAAATTCACGACGTTTCGGCCACAATACAAGTGGCCTTCATCAGGTGAAGGGACCGTGCTGTCATGAGGACAGCGTTGGAGTGAAAACAGCCAAGCCCAGGTCGCGTCCTTTAAGCTGTGTGGGAGGAAGCAAAACGCTTGACAAAGGAATTAGTATAGAAATGAGCACGATATACGTAGGAGGTGCATGGGCCATGATGGACCAGGAGCGGGTGGGGACCATGACGGACCAGCAGCAGGGGGGGGGAGTAGAGTGAGTGAGTGGAGTGAGTGAGTGGAGTGAGTGGGTGGAGTGAGTGAGTGGAGTGAGTGGAGTGAGTGAGTGGAGTGAGTGGAGTGAGTGAGTGAGTGGAGTGAGCGGGGTGAGCGAGTGGAGTGAGTGAGTGAGTGGAGTGAGTGAGTGGAGTGAGTGAGTGAGTGGAGTGAGTGAGTGGAGTGAGTGAGTGGAGTGAGTGGAGTGAGTGAGTGGAGTGAGTGAGTGGAGTGAGTGAGTGGAGTGAGTAGGTGGAGTGAGTGAGTGAGTGGAGTGAGTGGGTGGAGTGAGTGAGTGGAGTGAGTGAGTGGAGTGAGTGAAGGGACCAGACTGTCCAGAGGACAGCGCTGGAGTGCACACAGTCAAGCTCAGACCGCGACCTCTAAGTTGTGTGAGAGGAAGCAGAGCGCCCTGACAAAGGAATTAGCATAAAAATTAGCATTTCATTGGCGGACTTTGAATGAAGGACGATGTATTGTTGGGGAGTATGTGCAGACAGGCGAGGGAGAGAGGCGGGAGCCCACATATTGATGGTGTGAAAAGGGAATTTAAGCAGCTGCGAAAGTTTGGGATACCACTACTTAAAAACATATACTGTACCATTGAAAATTAGCTTAATGTTTTGTTTGATTCAGAACATCTCTCCAATGCTTGCTTAATTGATGGACCAGGAGCGGGTGGGGACCATGACGGACCAGCAGGGGGGGGGGAAGTAGAGTGAGTGGAGTGAGTGAGTGGAGTGAGTGAGTGGAGTAAGTGGAGTGAGTGAGTGGAGTGAGTGGAGTAAGTGGAGTGAGTGAGTGAGTGGAGTGAGTGAGTGGAGTGAGTGAGTGGAGTGAGTGGAGTTAGTGAGTGGAGTGAGTGAGAGGAGTGAGTGGGGTGAGTGAGTGGAGTGAGTGGGTGGAGTGAGTGAGTGGAGTGAGTGAGTGGAGTGAGTGAGTGAGTGGAGTGAGTGGAGTGAGTGAGTGGAGTGGAGTGAGTGAGTGGAGTGAGCGATTGGAGTGAGTGAGTGAAGTGAGTGAGTGGAGTGAGTGAGTGGAGTGAGTGGAGTGAGTGAGTGGAGTGAGTGAAGGGACCAGACTGTCCAGAGGACAGCGCTGGAGTGCACACAGTCAAGCTCAGACCGCGACATCTAAGCGGTGTGAGAGGAAGCAGAGCGCCCTGACAAAGGAATTAGCATAAAAATTAGCATTTCATTGGCGGACTTAGAATGAAGGACGATGTACTGGGGAGCATGGGCAGACAGGCGAGGGGGAGAGGGGGGAGCCCACATATTGATGGTGTGAAAAGGGAATTTAAGCAGCTGCGAAAGTTTGGGATACCACTACTTAAAAAAATATACTGTACCATTGAAAATTAGTTTAATGTTTGGTTTGATTCAGAACATCTTTCCAATGGTTGCTTAATTTGAAACCATCCTCTCGGTTGAAATTGTGTCTGTGTTTGTAAATCTGAATTGACTCGTGAACACATCTCTGATAAAAACCCGTGGGTTTGCAAAGAACCTTGGTATCAGAGAAAATTATATCGTGATCACCCACAGCGTTGTAACAGTGATCAGCTACGGCAGAATAATTCGTTCTGCCGTGTTTCAAATCTGATTTGTGCTCGCGGATTCGGTCAGAGACATGTCGTTTCGTCTCCCCGATATAGCAGTCACCACAGGTGCAGATCAATTTGTAAACTCCGGGGTACTGTAAGTCAGGAATGACATTCTTCACGGAAGGGATCAGGTCACGCATTTTGTGTACTGTATTGAACCGGACCAGGATCTTGTGTTTGTTTAGGATTTTGGAGATCTTTTTGGTAACGCCTGCTATATATGATAGTGTGATGGTTTTGATCGGAGTATCAAGTGATTGTTTCTGTATGGAGTGAGAGACAGCTTGGCGGATGGTACGGTCAGAGTATCCATTCCTTTTTAGGGCCAGATGTACATGTTTTAATTCATTGGTCAGGTGGTGTTGGTCCGAAATGCAATGAGCCCTGTGGTATAACGTGTTGATGAGAGAATTCTTTTGCGGTGGTGGTGGGAATCAGGTTTCAAGTAGGAATCTGTGTGGGTGGGTTTCCTGTAGACATAACAAACACAAGATCCTGGTCCAGTTCAATACAGTACACAAAATCCGTGACCTGATCCTTTCCGTGAAGGATGTCATTCCTGACTTACAGTACCCCGGAGTTTACGGATTGATCTGCACCTGTGGTGACTGCTATATCGGGGAGACAAAACGACATGTCTCTAAACGAATCCGCGAGCACAGATCAGATTTGAAACACGGCAGAACGAATTCTTCTGCTGTAGCTGATCACTGTAACAACGCTGTGAGTGATCACGATATAATTTTCTCCGATACCAAGGTTCTTTGCAAACCCACGGGTTTTTATCAGAGATTTGTTCACGAGGCAATTCAGATTTACAAACACAGACACAATTTCAACCGAGAGGATGGTTTCAAATTAAGCAACCATTGGAAAGATGTTCTGAATCAAACCAAACATTAAACTAATTTTCAATGGTACAGTATATTTTTAAGTAGTGGTATCCCAAACTTTCGCAACTGCTTAAATTCCCCCTTTTCACACCATCAATATGTGGGCTCCCCCCTCTCCCACTCGCCTGTCTGCACATGCTCCCCCCCAGTACATCGTCCTTCATTCTAAGTCCGCCAATGAAATGCTAATTTTTATGCTAATTCCTTTGTCAGGGCGCTCTGCTTCCTCTCACACAGCTTAGATGTCGCGGTCTGAGCTTGACTGTGTGCACTCCAGCGCTGTCCTCTGGACAGTCTGGTCCCTTCACTCACTCCACTCACTCCACTCACTCCACTCACTCCACTCACTCCACTCACTCACTCCTCTCACTCACTCCACTCACTCACTCCACTCACTCACTCCACTCACTCACTCACTCCACTCACTCACTCCACTCAACCACTCCACTCACTCACTCCACTCACTCACTCCACACACTCCACTCACTCCACTCACTCCACTCACTCACTCCTCTCACTCACTCCACTCACTCACTCCACTCACTCCACTCACTCACTCCACTCACTCACTCCACTCACTCTACTTCCCCCCCCCCCCCCCCCCTGCTGGTCCGTCATGGTCCCCACCCGCTCCTGGTCCATCAATTAAGCAACCATTGGAAAGATGTTCTGAATCAAACCAAACATTAAGCTAATTTTCAATGGTACAGTATATTTTTTAAGTAGTGGTATCCCAAACTTTCGCAGCTGCTTAAATTCCCTTTTCACACCATCAATATGTGGGCTCCCCCTCTCCCCCTCGCCTGTCTGCACATGCTCCCCCCCAGTACATCGTCCTTCATTCAAAGTCCGCCAATGAAATGCGAATTTTTATGCTAATTCCTTTGTCAGGGCGCTCTGCGCTCTGCTTCCTCTCACACAGCTTAGAGGTCGCGGTCTGAGCTTGACTGTGTGCACTCCAGCGCTGTCCTCTGGACAGTCTGGTCCCTTCACTCACTCCACTCACTCACTCCACTCACTCACTCCACTCACTCCACTCACTCACTCCACCCACTCACTCCACTCACTCACTCCACTCACTCCACTCACTCCACTTACTCCACTTACTCCACTCACTCACTCCACTCATTCACTCACTCCACTCACTCCACTCACTCACTCACTCCACTCACTCTCTACTCCCCCCCCCCCCCCCCCTGCTGCTGGTCCGTCATGGTCCCCACCTGCTCCTGGTCCATCATGGCCCATACACCTCCTACGTTCATCATGCTCATTTCTATACTAATTCCTTTGTCAAGCGCTTTGCTTCCTCCCACACAGCTTAAAGTACGTGACCTGGGCTTGGCTGTTTTCACTCCAACGCTGTCCTCATGACAGCACGGTCCCTTCACCTGATGAAGGACACTTGTGTTGTGGCCGAAACGTCGCGAATTTTTTATTTTTATTTTTTGTTGTTTTTTACGTGACTTTACCGAATAGAACCAAAGAGTATAGCTTATACCTGTTTATTTTGTGACTTCTACTCTCCAGAAGAACAGAAACGATTGTTGTTGCGTCATAGAGCTGCCCTGGTGGTCACCCAATCCCAGCACTGTCCAGGCTCCAAACCTGCTTGGGTTCGGAGATGTGACAATCGGGAAAATCCTTGCGTGAACTCAGCCACAGGCACTGGATATCAACTATTTTGCCCAAACCGTACTGAGGATTAACTAGCAGGACGCTCTGCTGGAATTGAGCTAGTTGACTTGACACCTGGCAATGGGCTAGGAAATAGACTGCAGATGCATCGAGGCCCTATATTGGTATATAACTCCTACATCGTCCTCGCAAACCAATAAACATTGCGACGAATACATTAACCGGTTACAGATGGGCGCGGTTAGACTCACAACGGAAAACAAAAATAAACCATAAAAAAACACTTCCTCAAATAAAATTATAATGACATTACATGTGTTTTGCCGGGTGTCATTTGTCCCCGTGCAATAAAGTTTTTTTTTAATATATATAATGTCCCATCGTTGTTTTGAGGTCATTCTGCCGTTAACCCTCCCCGTACACGCGACGCCCACGTGACGCCCACGCGATGCACACGTGACGCCCACTGATGCACACGTGACGCACACTGATGCACACGTGACGCACACGCGACAGAAGCACGCGAAATGCGAGGTGCTCATCCAGGGTCCAATATTGCAAAATGAAATTAAGAATGTGCGTTGTAGTTTGCGTGGAAGCGTGGCGGCTATGACGGGGGGATATAACTCTACTGGCATTCCAAGATCTGCGGCGGAGGCCAGGTGGCGGTCTGAAAATTAGAATACGTTCTTTTATCTTCACATTAGTTTGCCGAGTAAACATCGATTACTACGATAAATATAAATTGCAGGGTAGGTGCGATGTATTTTTCTTATCCTTATCCCGGCCGCCGAGTTCATTAATACAAACATATGTCAATCGACTCTGGTTAGTCCCTGTCTCAAACAGCGATGTGTGGAAGCGTGCGCCAAGTGTAAACACTTTATAACCCAATCTCAGCCAAGGCATCTTCATACGTAGGATTTGTGGATGATATTTTTGTTGTTGTTGAGGACAATATCAGATCTTTTAGCGCATTTTCAGATGCTTTACACATGCTAAAGTTAGAGGCCTATTGAGATCACGATAGTGAGGTCACCTGACGCCAAGTGTCGTCGCTATTGGCGGGAAAAAAGCACAGAAAGTGATTTCATTAAAGTCAAACGCATTTGTCAATAACGCTGTGTGGCCTTAAAAAGAAGACATATCATAGGCAACGTTTCAAGAAATGGCCCTTCGACCTTGAAAGTCACTTCCTGTGACGTGTTTTTGAATCAATCTCAAACGAAAAAATAAATATATTTCGTTTGCCTAAAATTTCAATCAATTTGCAGATTTTAGAGATTTTAATTCGAATCTATGTATGTTGAACTGCTTTCGCACCATACGTAGCCAACCGTGCTCATTGGAGCTGCTGAGGATGGACAACAAACTCAGCACAAATAGCAGTCCTAAACAAATGAGTATACAACTTTGATTTAAAAGTGCATAGCTCCAGTGGATTCCTAATATCAGAAGGAAAAATGTTGGGAACGCATCCCTAATATCGTTACATCGTTACACACAGTCCACGACCCCCATGGTCTTCCCAGGGGAGCATGTTGTGTGGCACTGTCCTGCTGGCACGACGACTTTGACGGGGCCAGTGGCGTCCCAGTGAGCATGCAACGGTGGGCCATCGTTGCCATCCATTGACACACAAACGTTGGCTCAACGTTGGCCCGCGACGTTCCGTATTAACCGGAGTGGAGCCTTCGAGTGGGATGCCGCTGCGCTCTGCGATGCGTGCAGGTGGTGGTGCCACGCTCGGCCGCCCGTCCCGATTTCTCGGCGGCGCCAGCGCCCGGGCGGCCACAGCTTGGCGCTCGCCCGAAGGGGTTAAGCCGCAGCGTCTGCGAGCAGGCATATGGGCCGCGGTATTGGCCTGGCTTAATTGATCCCCGATGTGCACAGCGCAACATGAATCTTATTTTTTATTGCCAAGTCGTGGGGATGCCCGGCAGGCGGGCGCAGATGTGAGGCGCCGCGAAACGCGCACGTCGAGCGAGCACACGCGGCGCACGCGCACCCGTGCACGTGCGGTGTTTGTGCGCGCGCGCGTGTGCACGTGCGGTGTTTGTGCGCGCGCGCGTGTGCACGTGCGGTGTTTGTGCGCGCGCGCGTGTGCATGCGTGCGGTGGGGAGCGGTGGCGCAGCGGTCAACGCTACGCTGCGTTACGAACCCGCCGACCTCGGTTCCGATCCCCGCTCTCGGCCAACACCGGTGACGATTATCTGAACCGGTCTCGGGCCTCCCCTAGGTCGACTCAGTCTCAAATTAGTACCTGGTGCGGTGTGTAAACATCGCCACTGGGGAGAGAAAGGCAGTCGAGCGTGGTTCTGGCCACACACCCCCTCGTGTGCCGTGCCAGCCTTCGCAGATGCTCGCTAATAGCACTTTCCTCAACAATTTGTTAAAGCTATAGGCGGATCTTTGTCTTTATTTGTGTGTGCCCTTGCCTGGGTGTGTGTTTCTTGGTTGTATGTGTGTGCAAGTGTGTGTGTGTATGTGCTTTCCTGGGTGTGTGTGCGTGCGTAGGCATGCTATTTCACATGCACAAGTGTAATTGAAACCTGATTAATCATAATGCAAATTAAAAATGCATCTCATTTTTGTGCAACCAATAGAAGCTCAGTTTAGCACTTGAATCTGCTGACAGGTCGTTTTTTGCATTGTCGATGTAAACTGGATAATTAATGGTTCGTTTAGTTTTTTGTGGTAATTTGAATGTACAGCCATTTTATCAATCCACTGCTGAATAGGGCTTCCCTATACCTTGCCAGTGGTGTGGATTATTGGACCATATTTCACCACGCTGGTCAGTGTGGGTTGGTGAAGTGGTATCCCTGGACCGGCACTTGTATCACAAGCGACTGATGTTAGCCGTGACCAGGAATCAAACTCGGGTAGCCAGGTTCATAGTGCAGCACGCTCACCCACTGCGCGCATTTTCTGTGTCCTGTCCAAAATCTGTTCAACCAACAAACTTGTTACACGGGGGTGAACATTTGTCACGGGGCATTTGAACAAAAACAACAAAAACCATCGATTCGCTTTTAAACAAACCTCAGTCGGACTTAGTGGCCGATTTGTTACCACCGCTAACAATGTTGGAGCAGTCCGGTCGTTGGGAGATTCTGCATCAGTGCGTGATGTGAAAGAAAAAAGTGGACGACAGCGAACGACGCTCGAGACACGGGCACGGGCGCGTCGCACAGAGCGCCGGTCCCCGACCAAGGTCCATGGGGCCCCACCGCTCTCCACCGCTGCAGTGGCAGGAAGCACTCCAAACGCCTTCGCACAGGAGACTCCAGCGCCGTAAGCGAAGGTCCTGATTTTGCTGCCCGGGGCAGGAGAGGCATCGGCTGGCGGTTTTGCTGTTCGCTTTTAGGTCAAAAGGCGCGTTTTGAAATTGCAACGAGGAAATCGGCAGCGGCAACGACATCGACGGGCGGAGAAGAGGACTTGCGGACATTTGTCGCCGTCCGTGTTTCCCTGCATTCAGGACAAATTTGGCGCGGCGTAGGGACTGGATTTCGATTCACGGCTTAATGATCTCGGCAGAGAGCAGAGTGTCTGGGCGCAATGTGCGATGAGAAAAATCACTTTAATATCTGGAGTGCCTTGGCCCTCTGTAATGCTCCGTTTAAAACGATTGTTCTGAATTCGCCAGTTACCGTTAATCTTCCCCGCTTCCAATTGGAAAACGTTCTGGCATTATAGGGTGGGCAGATGAAAAAAAACACTATGTTTATATATGCGCGCACGTGCGTGTGTGTATAGAAAATAGTATACGGGGAGCGGTGGTGTTGCGGTTAGCGTGCTGTGTTCCGAACCCGGCAACCCGAGTTTGATTCCCACTCATGGCCAATAGCATTAGCAGCGAATATCTAAACCGCTCCTGGGCCTCTCCTATCTCTACTCACCCCTTCAAATGAGTACCTGGTCCAGTGTATACCAAACATTAACACTGGGGAGACAAAGGCGACCGGGTGCGGTGTTGGCCACAACACCCCTTGGTAGGTGCGCCATAGCAGCCTTCATAGGTGCTCGCAAACAGCTCTTGCCCCAACCGTCTGTTGGAGGCTACACGAGGGATCTTTGTCTTTATATAGAAAATAAAGCAAAAATAAACCACCCTCAAAGGCTCCCCGGTGATTTACCCTCGCACAACAAACTCAAAGGGATCTGTTTGCCCAGGCAATGCAAATGTGGGCCCCGCTTATCTCTCGCCTTCTCTGTGAACTCCAAATCGTTTCAACGATAAAGTCCTCGCTGTCAGTTTTGTTCGAGCTGCTATCAAAAGGCGGTTGTCCTTTAAGTGTGAAATCTGATCGTCGCAGAGAGCGTGCGAGCGGGTGAGCGGAGACGTGGTGGGGTGGGTATGGGGAGGTGGTGGTGGAGAGTGATATCGTTGGGGTGTTGATCCTTTGTTAGCGGCATCGCTCACCGCGGCGCGATACGAGGGGCACAATCAATCAACGCGACTTGCCATCGTCACAGAGGACGCGAGAGAGACGACCAACGAATGCGCTTCGGGAACCTTGCAACTCGCGTGGAAATGTCATCGCACGACGCTCCGGAGCGACGTGGAGAGACGACGCCGTGCGTCTGGATGGACCGGCTGGTGGTGCCGTGGGTAGGGCGAGGTTCTTGAGGACATTTATCCGAGCTGGATTTCCAACCACGGCTAATCGTGAACCCTACACGAAAACCTACTTTTTTATTTGACCAGGTAAGGCCCCACTGAGCTAAGCGGCTCTTTTTCAGAAGCGACCTGGACAGAAATGGCAGCTCAACCAAGTGGCTCATCGTCACGTGGTAATTTATAGCAGCCAAATACAAATAAAAACCCGCACTGAGCGAACGCGGGTTTGGTGACGTATGGTCAAACAATCGCATTTACCGAAATGCGCTGTGAGGCATTTCACCAGCAGTGAATGATTCATTATTACCGTATTCTCCAGGTTAAAAGACGCGCGATTTTCCCTCTGCATTTTAGAGCAAATGTTAGACGGAGTCTTGCATGTCCAAGCATCGTTTGATCTGCAGAATACGGTGTCTCTAGAAAGGACGTGTTGACTGGTGTGTGTGTCTGTGTGTGCATACATACATGAACAATCGTGCAATGTTCAGGAGTGACTAAAAGACGAAAGCGTCGTTTTTGATCCTGGCATCATCTTCTGAATAACAAAAAAAACAGTCCGTGGAGCCATTTCAGAAACCTCCCAAGGGGGACAGTCCCGAACCCTCAAGCTTGGTGAGAATGACATTCCGTGCATGTTTCTGGTATATATCAACAACAACAAACAAAAATGTTGGGATCTCAAAACCGGGGGGCTCGACCCCATCTCGACCCCTCCCGCACCACTGTGGACTGAGGCGTATGTCACGATATTTGCCAGATAAAAGTTTGCACATTTAGCCGACTGGGCTTACTGCTGCTGCTGCTGCTGCCTCGTGTGAGAGTCCCCGGGGTCACGACTTCACGCTCGGGCAGAGGGTCGCGGGCGAGGAACTCATCGTGGTTGACGCTGCGGCCATGTCACCTCGTCGTCCTCGCAGCGAGAGTGCGATGGGCCACTTCCAGGACGCCCAACGTCGTAGCCAAAGCCGCGAGCAAGACCCCCTGGGCCACCGCTCAAGGGGACGGCCGCGGCTGAGAAGGGCCCCGCTCCATCGGGGCATTTTCCGTGCAAGCCAAGGCAGAGAGGCACGTTGAGTGGACGATTCATATGTATATATATATAAAACACACACAAGTCCTGGGCTGCTGTGTCTGATACTGCACTACACGTGACCTCTATTCAACACCAACAGGCACTTTACTTGCGACAGATGGATCCCCCCCCCCCCGCCTTGGTAATTATTTGACAATCTAATCCCAACACTGCCATGTTGGTGGTTGACATTTTAACGCGCTGGCCTGCACACAACAACGCGCCGTTATGTCGTGCATGTGAAATTGACATAATCAGCGTTGTGTCCGCGTGATTAACTGAGTTAGGGTCGGGGTGGGTAGCGGTTCTCTGCGCGCCCCGGCGTAATGAACGCGATCCGTTCCCCAGGTGCATCGGCCCGCCGGTGTAGTCATCACCCGTCAGCGTTCCCGATCGCGCGCTTGGCCCGTTTGGTCTCTCATTCCGCGCCAGATGAATCGGGAGCTCGGGCAAATGGAAGTTCAATAGACGGGGGCGTTGGTCGAACAAAGGGACGAACGGATGGATGGATAATAATAGTAACGAGCATAATAAGAACGACGTGTTAGGTCACAGCGTTTGTGTGGCCGACGCGATGCTCAGCAACTCCACGCCAAGTGGCTAGCAACTCCGCGCCAAGTTTCTAACAACTCCACCCCAAGTGGCTAACAACTCCACGCCAAGTGGCTAACAACTCCACCCCAAGTGGCTAACAACTCCACGCCAAGTGGCTAACAACTCCACCCCAAGTGGCTAACAACTCCCCGCCAAGTTGCTAACAACTCCACGCAAAGTGGCTAACAACTCCACGCCAAGTTGCTAACAACTCCACGCCAAGTGAGTAACAACTCCCCGCCAAGTTGCTAACAACTCCCCACCAATTGGCTAACAACTCCACACCAAGTTACTAACACCTCCCCGCCAAGTGACTAACAAGTGGCTAACAACTCCCCGCCAAGTGACTAACAACTCCCCGCCAAGTGACTAACAACTCCCCGCCAAGCGCGGCGAGGTACGGTCACGGATCCTCCGTGACCGACACTTAAGTAGTGGCGGAGGACTTCGTGCAGCGGTGAACGCGCTGTGAATTCGTACTTTATCTATTTATTCGTGGACCACGTTTAATCCCCCAGGGGGCCACTGGGGAATTGTAAGGCGGCCGGTGGATTCGTTGGGCAGCTGCGGCGTCTGTGAGGGCCGCGTCTACCATCGGCGCGTTCTCCACCGTGCAGCCCACGCAGCGTCCCAGCACAACTCGCCTGCTCCTCACCCCAGTGTGGAAACAACACGAGGAGGCGGTGGGGGGGGGGGCAGCTGGGGGGGGGGGGTGATGGAGGGGGAGGGGCAGCAGAGCAGGGCCGTATGCTGTGCCCCCTCCAAGGGCCCCCTTGACTCCCATGGCTGCTCGCTCCACCACCTGCAGCCTGCAAAGTTGCTCCCTCGTCACTCGATTGGGTGGCCAGGCCCGGCGCGTGTATCGCCCGTTGCCTTCGCGTTGCGATTGTTCAGTCAGAAGTCCTGGCTGGCCCACGTGTCCCTGGCCACGTTGCCCGGCGGAGCGTGCGAGGGGCGACGTGCAGCTTGGTTCCTCCTAACGCCGATGGAGGTCGGATCCTGGCACGTGCACGCGTTTGGTGCGCAGCGCCTCGCAGCGAGAAGGACCTGGGTTCGACTCCTCAACTCGGGCGGGCGCATATCCGTGCGAAGTGCACACTTCCTTCCTCCGTTCTGCATGGGGTTCCCCCGTGATCTCCGGTTATCTCCCTTAGGCATGAAAACGCACGAACATTATATCACTGGTGTCGGTCAAGGATCCCAATGCAGGAACTTCCTCGCTGTGGCTTTCCTGGGAAAGTGACTCATCATTATTCTTTTATTATTTGGATGATTTCAGCTAACAAGCCGCTGCTAAAGCCAACCTTCAGCGCACCGAGCGTCCGCTCACCCCGAGAAAAACCGATAAATATAGCGCAGCGTAACGTATTTACTTGGCCTGCGTGAGCTGTACGGATGTCCTTCCTTGTGCGGCGGGGACGACGCGGCGTGGAGGGAAATCGATGCTCTCATATTGATTTCGGGCCATGCGGTTGAACGCATCCGTCCTGTGCAGAGATATTAAAACAAAATCACGAAACACAAAATTGATATCGCAAAGGAAACGCGTGAGGAGCTCGGGCTCGACAGGCGGGGTGGTGGTGGGGGGGGTGATCGCACCAGGATCCACAGACGCATTCGGCCGCCAACGACGTGGAACTTTGATTCAACTTGGATCCGCTGGAATTTACCGGGCCGCTTACCCTTTATTATTTAGCCCAGCCGTGCCCAGCGTTATTACGTTTTTAACAGCTTGGGGAATTACCGCTCGGGATTTTGTCTCGCGGCGTTATTGAGAAGTCGTGCTCTCTGCTCTGTCGGTGAAGAGGCCTGCAGCGCGTTGTGCGACCCATCCGTGCCGGGAGTGTCGTGGCGCCAGCGTCGGCATTGTTGTACAGGGACGCTCTTTTTTTATTTGGCTGATAGACCCCCATTGTGTAGAGGGAGTACCCCAGTCGATTACGTGTGGAAAAACCAGCGCAGCAGTCCTGTGTGTTAGCAAGCCTGGCTCTGCTGATGGGGCTGAAAAGGTTGGAAGCGGTGAGCTCGTTGAGAGGCATGCGGCTGGTTGACAAGGCCAGTAGGTCACCACGAATAAGACGATGTTCTTTTTCTTCTTTGGTTCTTTCGGTAAAGTCACGTAGAATGAGAATAAAATAATAAATTGATAAAATACCGAAAGAACCAAAGAAGATGAATCATTGCAGTCACGAAAGCTTTAAATCGAAATTTAACGATGTTCTTTGTTTCGTAGGGAAACTGTACAGCACGCATGTGGGTTCATTTCGCTACCAAGATCAGAGTAAAAAAGTTAACGTATTCTGTCGGAATCCGATAAGCTATAAAGCTCCTTTTCAGAGATGTCCAGTAGATGCTTCGCAATGTCGCATGTTGAGTAGTTACGCTTGGTGCAATGGGACGTGTCCGAGAGGACGTCTACCTTGGAGATGGAGCGATCAAATCGGCTCACGTGCAGGGCTCTGTGCGGATCGTTCCATCGGTCGCAGAGCCGCGAGGGACAGCCGCGACTTGGGGGAGGCCTTCGTCCGGCCGTGGTGACGATGACGACGATAACGACGATGGTGACAATTACAGCGATGCGATGATCTCAACTTACTTTACCCCTGTTTTTTTCCTTCCATCGTTCTCAGGACAGGGTCACGTTTGTGCTAACAGGCTGCGCTCTCAGAAGAATATTTGATATTTAATCGGGCGGCGAGCTTTATATGCAAATACATGCAAATGATGAAAACCCACACGCAGGGGCACGCGTGTGCCTCGTCTAATTGTCTGAGTCATATTTCAAAATGTTCAGATATTAGCCGCCAGAGCTAACGACGGAGTTATTTAGTTTATTGGTCATATCGTTTGTTGAATGTAGAGACAGCCCTGGGTATTCAGGAGAGAATAAGCCTGTAAAGTGGACATTTCAAATATCATATTTTAGAATTCTTAAAAATTACACGAACGGATCCATGAATCATTTGAAGAGCTCTCCCCTCTCGAGCGTCAGAGGAGGAGACGAGCGAGCGTACGACTGGCAGCGGCACGAGCCTGGGGCCCGGCTCGCCACGGCGCGGAGGACCAATCCCTCGGAGCCCGCCGCTCCGAAGCTCTCGAATGAAAGCAGAACAAAACAACAACCGCCAATAAACACAGCATCGTTAAGGCTTATTTGATTAATTTGGATCTGTTTTTAGACTTGTGAGCTTTCGTTGAGGTTATTTCTTTTTTGGCGAGAGTCGACCAATAGTCTACGGTGACCTTTCGTCCCCACCTGTGGCGGCGTCGATGAGGTCAGCAGCTGAGATCACCACAGCTTTGGAGATGGGCACGTCGTCGTACGGTGCATCGCGCCGAATAGCAGTAGAGGCGCAGCCCTGCAAGCGCTCGCCCTCGCCACTGCTGGCGACTGGGCCTCCCCTGCCATGAAGCTCTAAAGAGAGCCCCTTTCAGAGGGTATTGTGACCTCTTTTACGCAGGCCAGGCACCTGGGGAGAGGTGGGAGTACCCACATTTTAGCCCACCACATGCGACCTGCCAATCGACTAGCTATGGCGCACCCGTTAGTACCGCTGGGTGGACAGAGGCGGCGGCGGGGGGGGGGGGGGAGTGATTTCAGAAAAGCGCCACCGTTGTTACAACCGCCGCGCTCGGAGGTCGAACCGGTGACCTCCGGATTGCAAGTCGAGCCTGCTGACCATCACGCGGCAGCAGCAGCAGCAGCTCCAATGTACCAACTAAAAGGGGCAATGGAAATTATTTGTACGTGACGATTACAGCGGCAGTGAAATGTTAAGGACAATATGATTTAAAAAAAACGGTAACGAGCCGTGACATACGTGAAGCTGGCAACAGGATTCGAGGTGAGGGCTTCGTTGGCTGATGGCCCAGGGAGACTGGGCTGGGGCGGGCGGCGGAGGTCACGCGCCGTCGAGGGAAACGGCCACTCATCCCCGATTCAATAGGGCAGGGATTTAGCAAAGGGCAGCAGCCCCGATGGGCCCCGTGAGCCCCCTCGGGGCCGAATTGAGCGACGAGCAAAACGTCTGGCGCATTGAGCGCCGAGCACGGATTGGGTATCAATAGCGATCGTTGAAGGGGGAATGTTCGCCGTGCACGTAGAGGTGTTTAATGGCGAACGTGAGACTGCACTTCTCGTGTGGAGACAACGAGAGTGGATGATTGATGATGATGATGATGCCGGCGGTGGTGGTGGTGGTGGTAATAGCAACGTCGATTGTTTACCCAGCATAGTCTCGCTCAGAGCCTCGCGACTCTCTGTTGCGCAGGAATATCTTGCTGCAGCTGCGGGATGTTTGGCCATTCCCATGAAGGAGTGTTTGTTTGACATCTTGTGGGAGGGGGAACCAGCATGCGTCTCTCGCTCTGCTCGCCTTCCGCAGTTTCTTTCACTCGCTTGCTCAGTGTCCACGATGCTGTTCCGCGGTTTTCGGCTGGCAGTGTGCACTGATTGAACGCTCGCTTCTCCGGACAAATTCGTGCGTCGCTTTGCACCATCGACTTTAGTATCCAGACGAACTCCGCCCTACCCTTGTTCGCCCTCCTCATTTCATCAACTGGAGAACCCGGATAAAACCCACCAGGCACATGAGAGGAGTGCCACTCAACACTGCCTTGACACCTCGTGGCCCCAATCCTACAACACCTGGCAAGCCCACGCGGTCACCCATCAAATGAATTACCAGCTTTAACGCTGCTCGGCTTCTGAGATCTTACCAGATCGGGCACTGTCTCGGAGATATGGATGTGAGCAATAGTGACCGTGTAACGTCGGCTAAAACATCGAGTCAGTGTGGATTACGCGATACAAGAAAAGTCGACGGTGACAAGTAGAAACGGTGACAAGTAGAAACGCAATCACGGAGACTTTTGTTGGAGCAACGTTGTCCGAATGGGTTTTGGAAATGCTAGTTATTGCTGGTTCTTGCCACGCTTTCGCTGTTATACAGATACACGAGGCTATTGCACATTACTATGGCAAATAATAGGTTAATTTCAAATCTCGCTTAACATGTCTGATGCCACTTCATCTATCAACTAATTGCACGTAGTGAATCATTATTGATGATTGGGCTAGGTCAAATAATAATATAACCAAATCTGTTTCATTAGGAAGCCTCCACCAACTAATCTGGACAAACAAATTAGATCGTTGTGTGCACGAGGGTTTGATATGCCCATTATTTTTTGTTTATCTCATTCGTGAGTTGAAGAACAATCCCCAGAGCTAAAGTTAGTAATTAAATACGCGACGTGTCGTTTGGAACTGCGTGAAACATCATCGGGACAAAATCCACAAAGTCCGAATTAACAATCCAGGAAGTCAGAATCACTGACCCCACTTCCTTGAATTTGCGTCATAACCTCACAGGACCAACCAGTCAGATTGAAAACAGATATTAACCATTTAACATTCATATACCCTGTTCAAATGTTGGTAAATGTTATCTGGGCCAATGATTTAATACGATATCCATCATTCGTTATGAATACTCATGAAACCTATCGCGTGTTACATTTGAGTGGCGGGGCCACGAAGCTGCGATGAGCTTCTCGGGATCGGTGCCGAAGCTTCCGTAGCGTTCCCCGATTCGCGCCGCCCGGCTCTGCTGGCGCGTCTCGGGCTGGCCCACTGCCGTGGCGTCCCGCGGCCGAAGAAGCTCCTCGGGCACGCGGCCGCTGCCCCGACGTTGAGTGGAAGTGGCGCTGCGACGAGGCAGAGAGGGAAGTCGCCGTGCGCGTGTCGCTGCCGCCGTCAAAGCAAACGACGAATTTTCTGCAAATGGCATTTTGAAAGTTTAATTAGAAAGAGGCCGAGAGAGAGAGAGAGCGGCACAACGCGTGCCGTCGATTTCGAAATGCCATGGGATGCGGATAAAATACATTCTGCGTTGCCGGTTAATATGAAACTCTTAAGTGCTTGGAATAAATATCCAAGCGAAATCAAGGCCACGCGCATGAGGCCAACAACATTGGGTGATCTGTTTGCAGATACCCCTCTAATAAAATGTATTATTCGGTGGGTGCTGCTGCTGCGTTTGCAGTAGTGCGCAAACACAAACTATGTGAACAACTCGACACGTTCTTCGATAATGCGGTGCGGCCTTAAAATATACAAATATAATAGGCGACGTTTTGGGCAATGGCCTGTCTTCACAGCGCTGTGAACTTTGTGCTTTGGCGAAGGGCTATTGCCCGGAACGTCGCCTATGATATATTGGTATTCATATTAAGGTAGTGTTATTGACAATTGTGTTCTCAAGTGTGAGTTGTTCACTAAATAACGGAGAAATTATAAAGAACACAACATTTAATTTCGGAGCCTCTACCACGTCTCACACCAATCTCGATGCGCATATCGCATCACGTGCCACTCTTCTGATACGCTGTGTTCAACGTAGCCACTCTCATTTTGATTCCGAAATTCAAAGATGCACGCAATCTGCGGTAATTTTTAATCCCGAGTCAGAGATGGGTCATTAGAAATCGGTGGGGCATCTGTAAATGAACCACAACGTGGCACGTGAGCACGGGACACGCTTCGAGGGGGTGCGGACACCTCGTGCTTAAAAGTAAAATTTTACTTTCCAGAAAGAAAAACAAATCTGTCCTTCCCACACTTCTCTTTATTAACACGCACGCGTGTACATTGCCAAAACGGCAGCACTTGTCACGTGCTACGTTGCCACGTGCGACTGGCCGGGTTTGTAAACATCTGACACCGCTCGCCCCCTTCCATTCGATACGCGTGCTCTGAGCGACCGCGTGCGCCGCTTCCTGCGAGTCCTTCGTGGGGTTGTTCCACCCGGAGCGCCGTTCGATCACGCGGTCGCAGGCGATCGGCCCGAGAAAGGGTTAAAGTGGTGCGGGGCTAAATCTAATTTTCATGAATTTAATAATGCTCTGCGGAAAATGCGATATTAAAACAGCGTTAATAGTTAGACCAGCGAGCGACTTGTGCAACAAAACTTAATTATCAAAAGACAATTTAATGTAATGTTTTTTCTCTGCCCATCTCAACTAAGTGCGCCTCGATCGGCGAGTCGCTCCTTTTTGGTTTTTTTAAGTTCACGATCGTTTTCCCCCCTTCCCCTCTTTACTTTTGAATCCGCATTTAGTGAATTCTCCGTGAATCTATTCAGCAGTCATGGTGGGGTGGGGCGGGCCGATCTGGGTCCCGGTGGAGCGGTAGGGGCCACCTGGGTCCCGGTGGGGCGGTAGGGGCCACCTGGGTACCGGGTGGGGTGGTAGGGGCCACCTAGGTCCCGGTGGAGCGGTCGGGGCCACCTGGGTACCGGGTGGGTTGGTAGGTACCACCTAGGTCCTGGTGGCGCGGTAGGGGCCACCTGGGTCCTGGTGGAGTGGTAGGGGCCAACTGGGTACCGGGTGGGGTGGTAGGGGCCACCTGGGTCCCGGTGGGGAGGGCCGGGCCGACTTGGGCCACGACCGCAACTCGGCCACGGTGGGACGATCACGAACTGCGACTTGCCGTCAAAGCATCCGCCGCTCAATTGGCCGGGCTTGGCCGAGCGAAATGGCATAAACGGGACAAATGAGTCCTGAGTCAAACGCACGGCCCCCACGCCAACACAGCGCAGGGCGCTCTTCTGGTCATTAGCCAAATTCAGGGTCAACATTCTGTGACCCCCACATCTTCGCTCCTCGCCATCCTTGTCTCAACAAAATAATTAATTTGCTGCGGTCAGCGAGGATGAGATTGCGTGCAGTCTTAGGCAGGTGACGTGTGGGTTATGTAGCTCTGATTCCCTGTAATGGCATGAAGTGTGGGGCGCGTCTGCCTTCCTTTTCCTTTGGAGAGTCAACCTTTTTTGTTATGATAATTAGCATGTAAATTGTTTTTAAGTTCACGCTAATAGGCGAGGCAAGTGGGTCTCTCCCTCTCTGGTTTAATGTCACAGGATTATATTTTTTCACGGAAGCTCCATGCACTCGTCCCAGATGCCTGGTGTAAATGTTAATACATTCATTTGTCATAAATGCAATTTACACAAGACTCTCTACCTGCAAGTTTGATGAGATGGTTAGCATTGGCTGGGCCTAGGTGGATACTGCGACTGGACACACAAATGGAAAATTAAGTCATCCGTGTTTGTCTTTTCTTTGCTTTTTCTTCATCACATTCCGATCGTGCTATGAGCACCGTGTCACGAGACGAAGCCCCCATTCAGAGGTCTGACGGCAAAGCAGTGCATCACCCCGTGTCGGTCACTGGTCCTGTCACAGAACTAGTTGTGAAGTCTTTCAAGCGTCGTGCTTCATCTTGCACCAGCCGGCTTTCTTCTACTGCGCGAAACCTTCCGGGAAGTAAGGCTTCAAGGGACCCGTAATAATCTCCGTCGGCAAGGATGTTCACGTGCACCCTCTTGTTGCAATTCTCATTTGTGTGAGATATGTCAGCGTGGTTTTGTCCGACCTTCACGCTGCCTAAACATTGCCGTGCTCCGTAGGTGAATGAGGCGTGGATTTGGTTTTCAATAAAGCGTTGCACCCTCCCAGAAAAGCGTCAGGGTTACGAAAAATGACGCTGCCGACGATGTCTGATAAACAACGCTGCTACTTCTGCACCCCGAGGCGTTTGTCATGGGCGCGTAACGCTTGCAAGTTGTAGCAGTTGTTGCTGTTGTGGCTGTTGCCGGGTTTCCGATTAACTTCCTTTTTTTAATTTGAACAAGTGTTGTTTCTTCGAGAAAATGTTGGGGGGAAAATCGTTGGGATGGAAAAATAAATGTGGTGCGTCCTTCCGAATATAAAACTTTACAGCGTCCGTTAAATGTTCTCAAATCATTTCCTTGGGGGCGCAGTGAATGCGTTTTAAGACAACGTACACTGCACGCGATAGATTCCGCCCAATCAGAGGCCGGTGCTGGGAAACCGAAGCTCAATCCATTTGAGTCCCCACTTTGGTCATAAATTTGGCGAGGTGGCTCGCAGTTCGACGGTTATGAGTTCACATCCCAGCTGGGGGGGCTGACTCTGCCCATCATCCTTCCTTGGGTCCATAAAATGGGTTCCACTCTGTTGGGAAGTCAACAGTGGTTTTCCTTTTAGATAGACTGGTCCCCGCCCGAGGAATGTGGAATTCCCTCCTCTGGCTCAGGGCTGTAAATTGGGACTCAGGAAAACGCCTCGGTGCTTGTTTGAGCAGGAAAGCACTTTGACTTATTTTTTTTATTGCAGACGAAACACAAAGTACTTGTTCCTACTTTGGAATGGAAGACCAGTGACCATGAACGTGGTTCAACTTGAAATTTCCACGCACTCCTCGCTGCTTGTTAACAGCACAGCGCAAAACATTGCATCGTATAATCTGGCGGTGTTTGTAAAGATCTGAAACCACGGTGATGCTGATGATCATGGAAATACAGGGGCACTTTGAGCTTTGATTATTGCTCAAAGCACTCAACGCATTTGTCAACAATACTGTGTGGCCTTAACACGAAACGTATATAATAGGCGACGTTGTGAGAAATGGGCCTTCTTCATAGCACATAACAGTCCATTATGTATGTGCTGTGAAGAAGGTCCATTGACTGAAACATCACATATTATACATTTGTTTCCATTTAAGGCCACGCAGAGTTATTGACGAACGTGTTGAGTTGTTTGTTATTTGTACTTGTGCACAACTGCAGTAGCAGCATCCCCAAATAATGCGGTTGGTTCTTGCAGAGGCTGCTATGGTGTGCAGGGGCAAAAGAAAAACTTTAGCCTGAGCAGTCGATCCCATCCCGCCTGGCCTCCACCTGTACCAGGTTGCTGTTGACAGCATTTGGATGAGTTTATTGATCGTTCCTTTATGGTTGGAGTCCGTTACCACGTGTCATTTTAAAGGGAAACTGTTATCATAGCTCCACAGGAAAAGAGGCGATTGCCGTAGATAAGTGATGGACAATAACAGTGCCGAGCGATGGTCTCCCCTTACAAATAGGTGGTGATGTCATCGGCCCAGAGTGACCACACTACCTGACCCTACGAGCCATAAACCAAAAGCTTCATATGACCAAGAGCCATAAGACCCGCGTGATAAATCGTGGTCACAAGGAGTGGTCGCTTGGAGCGGTCACATGGGGTGGTGGTCACACTGTTGGTTTGGATTTAGAATGTGAATAAGCGCCCTGGGAGTGCTCATGCCTGCCTCTGCTTGCGTGGGGTGAGTGCCCTGGGCCACTCCGGCTTCCGCAGATTTTACGTTTCAATGTAAGTTGTTTTGAAAAGTTAAATATCATCAGCGTCTCTTGTCAAGGTGCGTTTGAACTGCCAGTGAGCCACATGTGGCTCGGAAGCCATGGTTCTTCCATTCCTGTCGTAGGCATTCAAATGCCAAGCTTTGCAGCTTTGGTAATACCCCACAGAGAAGCACTGGTGGCCTGATAATAATAATATGTTAAGCACCGGTGGCCTATGGGAATTGTAGCTGCTGACTTCGTGCGAACTGGCCGGCTGGTAAGCACGCTAATCACTAGGCTACTCGAAGCCTCATTTCGGAGCGCTTTTCCCTCCGGGCCTAGCTTAGGCAGTGTCCCACGTGGCTCCCGTGGGTCCTGCATCAAGGCGGGTGCTCTCTTTTGTGTGACACAGGTAATGCTCGGCTTTCCATGGCCAGATTATTCACCCGGTTTTTGAACGAGAACGTGCTTGTGAAACTAAATAAATAAGGGACATGTCTTTACGCACGCACGACACCGGTTTAGTCATGAACTGCTTCTCGCTTGCCGAGAGTCTGCGGCCCGGAGCCCTCGTGACCACATCTGTTTTAGATTTAACTGACCCCCCCCCCTCCCCGCCCCGATGAACCCAGATAATCAACAGTTGGCTGAGCATGAGCCCTATGTTGTTTATTATTTTTGTATATATATACAGCGGTGCCTCTCCAATAGGAGCAAGGAATAACCTCCCCGTCACTGAAACTCCACTCAGCGTCCTTGGCTCAAGTTCCCTCCCTCCGGCCTGCGCGATCATCACTTCTGCCATCGTTCCCTTGTCACAACGCCGCACTCCACACCGAGCTGCCCCAGAGGGCACTTGCAGGTGGCGCCCCCCCCCCCTCGCCTTCGGGTCGCCACCTGTCCGGGTTCAACCCGGGCGGTCCCGGGAATCGGCATCTGTGGTCGGGTGGCGGGAATTGATTTGCACTCAGACCTGGTGGCACTGTGTAGAAGCTCACGGCAGGGTATCCGCCGCACGGGGCTACAGTGGACTCGGGCTGACTGCGAGACGCGTCCGGGTTGGCTCCGTGCAAAAAGGTGGCCACGCCACGTCGGCTTCCTCACCGCTGTTGTGTTGGTGACGCCGTCACCTTTACCTGTAACGATTCAAACTTCTACCGCAGGTTAATTAAAATACCTGTGACCTCGTTAGATTTGCTGTGCGTGCGTGTTGATTGGTGGTGCCGTCTGCCGCCGTCACCGCAGCTACCTGCAGTGTGCCTTGACACGTCTGGTTTGCCTAATGATGATGATGAGCTACATTTCATTCCGTGGAGACTACCCATGCCCGTTGAAAAGGCCTTCACTGTAAAATTCATGAGCAACCTGCTATATTGGCCGGGTGCTGGATGCAATTCATGGTCTCTCAAGCTCCGCGCGACTGAATTTGATGCAAACTCAATTTTAGAACGGGTTCATCTTTTTCCAGTTATGGGCGGAGGGAAGCCACCGAGATGATTCACCGCACCGTGCGTGGCAGCGTTCATATTCTCCCTCGCCTACCCTGAGGATTCTGGGCACCACTGGCTCCGGTGCCCCCGCGTTGCGCATCGCACCGCTAATTAACCCCACCGCCTCCACTTGACACCGGCAAGGTTGGGCCGAAGGGGGCGAGAGTTGGGGGGGGTAGAAACTGAATGTTGGTGGCGTGGAGCCCGCCTCGTTCACGGAGATGTCTAAAGCCCTGCTGCCGCACCTCCGATTGATGCCAAGTATGGCGCGAAAGAAGTTCAACATACAGTAGGTGCATCTCCGTGTTGGCACCGCGGAGGTGACGTGCTGCGTTGCAGGCAAGCGCGGTGGACCGGAGGGCGATCGGGAAAAGTCAACACCGCGAGAGAGAACAAAAAACCCACGGCCTGCCTGATGAGAAAACAGCACGTCCCGGTAGCGCACGCCGCTCGCCATCGCTTTCCCCGTGAACGCCGTGGCTCTGCCGTGTACGTGTAATCTGTACTTGGAATATGTACTTAGAACGTGTAATGAGAACGTGTAATGAGAACGTGTAATTAGAATGCTATGAATTCGTTAAATGCGCGGCACAACGAAGAGCGCCTCTCATTTCTGTTCGAGGAAGCCCCCTCGCCTCGTCGCCCGCCAGGGCGGTGGTTGTCCCACCGGCAGAAATCTTGCCAGGTGAGGAGGGGTCCAAACGATGGAAATTGAAGCGAGCCCATTTCTTCAAAGTCCTCGGTTTTCTTAATTAAAGAAAGATATGCCCCGTCATTTCCCTTCCAGCTTATTAAACTCCCTTTGTGAAAAATACTCCACCGATTTTCTTCCAATTAGTAAAGGTCTGGTGCATGTATAAAGTTCAATTGGCTGAGGTAAATTAACGTCTTTTTAATGTGCCCCTGTGATTGGGGCCGGTGAGCCGTGTTAGCTTCGCCTTAACGACGGTCCCTGGAAGCCCTGGCAAGTGTCGTGGCCCGTGCTGGAATGGCTCACTGCGGTGAGCGCTGTGTTTACAAAATTAAATAGGTGCAGGCTGTACCATAACTCAGCAGTCGATTTGTCCTCG
This sequence comes from Petromyzon marinus, assembly GCF_048934315.1. NCBI lineage: Eukaryota > Metazoa > Chordata > Hyperoartia > Petromyzontiformes > Petromyzontidae > Petromyzon > Petromyzon marinus. The sequence goes on along the minus strand of NC_133709.1, from coordinate 768,897 downwards.
AATATCGAATTTATCAGATGTGTACATTAACAACGATTGGAATCGTTTTGCTGAGCACAGGCCCCGGGGTCTAAACTGTCAAGCGGTCAGCACCAAACAGCATCAGGTGCGGTTCAGATGTCACTTCACCTTCAGCTGTGAGTGAGAATCGAACTCGGCCCGCCGAGTTCACCGTGCTGTATGCGAACCACTGCGTCATTGTCCGAGTGTCGGTGACGATGGAAGAATTCGCTACTTACGTCACGCGAAATCGGGGCTCGTATTCCGCGTGTCTGTACTCCGTGGTGGTTCGACCAAACTCAACGTTTTCAAAGCTCAGTGCGAATATACATTCGGGCACTTTGTATCACAATGTAGCAGCAACCGACGTGAACCCCTTGAACGCGGTGCACTGCCAGCGATTGAAAATGACGGCCTTGAAAAAAGGGGTGGGCACAACCCACTGCGGCTTACCACAACCCCAAACATCTTCCGCTCCCTCTCATTTCCAGTCGTGCGCTCTAGCTACGCTCATATTTACATTTGCTTTAACGACGCCTTACAAATCACAACACGATGGGCGCGCCCGCGCCGCCTCGGCGTGGCGCTCGCGATGCGGGCGTCCCAAGGCCGGTGTGGAACGACGGCGGAGGCGCCGCTCGCTCGCTCCCCCTGCCCCCTCGCTCCCCCTGCCCCTCGCTCCCTCTGCCCCCTCGCTCCCTCTGCCCCCTCGCTCGCTTTCTCTCTGCCCCTTCTGCCCCCTCGATCGCTTTCTCTCTGCCCCCTCGCTTCCTCTGCCCCCTCTGCCCCCTCGCTCCCTCTGCCCCCTCGCTCCCTCTGCCCCCTCGCTCCCTCTGCCCCCTCGCTCCCTCTGCCCCCTCGCTCGCTTTCTCTCTGCCCCCTCGCTCCCTCTGCCCCCTCGCTCCCTCTGCCCCCTCGCTCCCTCTGCCCCCTCGCTCGTTTTCTCTCTGCCCCCTCTGCCCGCTCTGCCCCCTCTGCCCCCTCGCTCGCTTTCTCTCTGCCCCCTCGCTCGTTTTCTCTCTGCCCCCTCTGCCCCCTCGCTCGCTTTCTCTCTGCGCCTCCGACGCGACGAACCGGGGGGCGCCGTCAGAGCGGCGCCTCCGGGACTCGTGCGCGGGACGGCGGGAGACAGAGAAAGAGGGGAGGGGGTACGGAACGTCGTCCTGTGCATATTCACGGTGATCTCTGTGTGATAATAGAGTATACGTTAAGAAGAAGAAAAAATAATAACGATGCCAGTTATTTAATGGGGAAAAGTCACAAAGAGTCTCGAGACTTTTTTCAGAATGGATCCTTTACGTGAATTAAATGACGGTGTGATGCAGCTGCTGCATTGGCGGTAATTAAGAGGAGCAAGTGGAATCCTCGCTTTGTGTATCTCTCGCTTTGTGTATCTCTCGCTTTGTGTATCTCTCGCTTTGTGTATCTCTCGCTTTGTGTATATCTCGTCTTGTGTATATCTAGCGTTGTGTTTCTCTAGATTTGTGTATCTCTAGCTTGGTGTGTTTAGGTCTGAATTATCCCGCGATGTTTGAGAGACAATGTTTGCTGCCTGGGTGAATTAATTTCAAGACGTAAATAAACGGCGTTCAATGACCCCACGAGGAAAATACACCACGCGCTACGTTTACAGGGGACGCTTCCGTGCTCTGATTGGCAAGCGAACTGGACTTGCACAATTCAGAGGTGGCCGGTTCGATCCTCTCAGTTCCACCATGGTCTACGCCTTTCTTTTTCTCTTCAAATTCGACAAAACTGGACCACGACGCCGGTACAACGTGGCCTACTCTTGCGAGCGACGTCACGGGATCTGTGACGTCCGCAGCGAAGCAGAGGGCGCCGTTGCAGTATTTGTGCGGTGGATACACGCGCTGCAGCATTGACCAGGGCGGGCTACCGGATTCGAAGCCGCAAAAACCTTTGCAACGAGCGGCGAACGCGCGACCGCTCAGCCGCATCACCGCCCAAATGACGCACTCCCAGAAGGCCGTGCAGCTGATGGGATGTGTAACAACAACCCAAAATTTTGCGTGGATGTGGACGGAGAGATACGTGAAGGAGGCACATTTGCTTATTTATGTCGGTGCCGAACAGAGCCAGCTGCCTGTGATTACAACCAGAACCTCCTCCCCTTGCTTCTGGGGTTCATTGCCTCGTCCACTGCGGGCGAGACACGTGGCCTTGACACAGGCACAGAATGGCCAGGCTCTTGTGTAGAGTGTCTGGGGATCCTTAATATCCATGGGCAGATGGCGCCTTTTTATTTTCCTCTTCTTCCTCCGCCGTCTCCACCTGCCTGAAGGTGGCGCGGGTTGGGGGGGGGGGTCATTCCTGTGGGTTCTTGCGCGTGTTTAACTATTTAGAGTCGGCTCTGTGCGTGTGGGTGTACATCTATATGTATGTATAGCGAATTGTTTTCTTCTTAAAGGTCAACCCTTCACCTGGTGCTCACGTCACTGCCAAAAAAAGCCCCCTGTTGGATTTGCTGCTAATATTTATTTATTTGTGTTGCTCTGCAAGAGGAAGGTCCCCTGAGATGGTCTGGTGGGCCAGGGGGTCAGCGTGCTGAGCCGATACCGTTGGCAGTCGTGGGTTCGAGTCCGGTCACCCGCTCCTGATTGAACCAGTTTCTCACGAGTGGCGGCTTGACGCGCTCAGCTCTGTCACTGTGCACAACAGAAAACGTCTTTGCGTTTGGATGTACACAGTTCGGCGTAATTCAATATCGAAACAAAATTGGAATTGAATACCAGCTAATAATAATTTCACCTGATGATGATCGCTTGTGTTGCAGTCGAAACGTCGTGAGAATTTTATTGTTTTATATTTTTATTATTTTATTGTTTCCCTCTAATGAGCGAGTGTTTGTGCATGAGAGAGGAAGCCGGAGCGCACACATGCGAGGGGGCAACCCTCTATCCCATACAGAAAGGGGCAGACGATGCGAGTCCACACTCTGCTGGGCCGCCTCCTCGATGCCCACGGGAAGGGAGTTTTAGCAACATTTTTGCAATCCATGTGGAAAAGTACAGCGCCCCTGTGAATGTCAGCAGCAGTTATGGTATATATCACCTTCAGCTGACCGTTCTATTTGATGTGGTGTGGCACGGCTTTGTGGGAATTCCATTGGATTTTTCATCTCACGGCCTGATGCCAATTGCACGATTGTACCCGCATTTAACCCCATCGCAAACAGCGTCGCTCTCCGCTATGGCAGCCATGTGATCACCTTGCAGCCGAGAGGATGTGCACTGTGCGCATACTGCCAATTAAAGATCAACCCGCCAGGCGCCACAACTTGTCAACTCATCTTGTGAGGTTCCTAAAGATGATTGTACATTTCATAGGCAATGTTCTACGCAGTATTTTTTTCTTTCAGAATCAGAATATATATTTATAGTGGAGGAATCCGATGAGTTATGAAGCTTTTTCACTGATGTTGCCGCTGCTGTTGCTGCTGTTGCTGCTGTTGATGCTGTTGTTGTTGTTGCTGCTGCTGCTGTTGCTGTTGTTGCTGCTGTTGCTGCTGTTGATGCTGTTGTTGTTGTTGCTGCTGCTGTTTCTGCTGCTGTTGCTGCTGCTGTTGCTGCTGCTGCTGTTTCTGCTGCTGTTGCTGCTGCTGCTGTTGCTGCTGCTGCTGTTGCTGCCTCGGCTGTGCGCCCCGCGTGGTCCCGCGGAGAGAGGCTGCGGTGGTGGTGGCGGCGGCTACATCAAAGTGGCAATTAGGGCGCTTAGCCTGCGAACAGGATTGCCAACCGCCAGGGTCACCCAGCCTGCCGAGTGAAAGTCCTACAATTAAAGAAGAGGAATGTGTGTGAGCAGCATGTGGCTGTGTGTGTGTGCACCTTCGGCGTTCATAGCTGCTACTCGCTAACAGCACTTGCCCCAACCGTCTGTTCAGGATATACGGGGGATCTTTGTCTTTATGTACACGCTGGAGTCGTGGCTGGTAAGCGTCGTGGTTAACGAGCCGCGCTACTACAAACACAATGACTCGAGTTTGATTCCAGTTACACCGATACAATTGTTGACGAATATACGAACCAATCCTGTGCCTCCCCTACGTTGGCTCAGCCTTCAAAGAGAACCTGGTGCAATGTGTAAGCATCGCCACTTGAGAGACAAAGGCGGCCGGGCGTGCTGCTGGCCACCCACCCTCTCGTGTGCAGCGTCGGTGCCAACAGTCTGTTGAGGCTATGCGGGGTATATCTGTCTTTTTTGTATGAGTGTGGCTGGTTGAGTTCGCGTGTGCTTGCCGTGTGTGTTAGAGGGATGCCTCGCGCTGCTGAGCTGCTTGCTTCAGAAAATAAAATCCTTGGCAAATTTATGCAGAATGGAGTCCTGCTTACGTATATAATTTTACCCAGAATGCTCCTCAACAACGCATGAGTTTGTATACAACATTGGTTTTTTTTGTGCTGAACAGGGCCCTGTCAATCAGAGTGATGATACTAATAATAATGTTTGGTTTTACAGCGCATCGTTCCGTGTCAATTTCATCTCACAATTGCCAAGGGACCACACACAAGGGACAGGCAGCCAGGCAACGAGCCGGCACCAACAACTTCCCCATGCTCTGCAGTCCTCTTTACATTAAGCCAATGAATTAGTTCATAATCGAATCGAGTGCTTCCGCCAATACGATCTGGCAAGCTAGCAGCATTTGTTTAAGTCGAGAACAACAGAAACATACATTGTGCAAACCTGGTCATTTAAATTTATTTGTCATTGAAATAAGAACCTTATCTACAAGGGCAATATCAAGAAGGCCACTGTAACGAAAAGAATTGTGAAATAGCCGATGTTAATCCCTTCATATTCAAATGTGAGCATTTCGGAATGTACGACAATCCGAATCGAAACAGAGAGGAGGCGTGACGGATGTTTGGCGACGGGGGCCGGCGTGGTGATAGACGAAATGAAAATAATTAGTTTGTAAACAGAAAGAAATGTCAGACGAAGCGCGGTTCTGCCGGTGATGGAGGAACTTAGCAGAAACTGTGCACACAACCTTTATGAGAATAATGGGCAAACGTTCCCTGCCTACGATGAGCAATGAATCTATCCCGCGTGGGAGTAATATCGCCGCCACCGCGAGGCACCGCCCATTCATTCTCAGGCTGTTGACGAGACGAAATGATGCAGGGACCTTCCCCGCTATGCGAGTAACGAATGCATACGAGAACCTCGTGGGTTTTTACTTATGTATTGATTGGGTTTTCGTGTTGATCTGTTGTTTATATTCTACGTACACATGTGTACACGTACAGGCGTAGAGGTGGCTGGGTAGCTCAGGAAGTCGGAGGAGCAGCAGTATCAGCACAGCTGAGAAGCCTGGGTTTCTAATCCAGGTGTCGCCGACCCAACTGTGGTTAAATCAGTTTCTCACGTGCGTCGGGTTTATGGTACCCAGCCAAATGCCTGCACAAAAACCGTGTTTGGGCTTTCATTTAAATTGGCAAATATTACAGGGAGTGAGAATTACAAAGGTTGACTGTACTGCCCCGTGCGATGAACAACCCCGTAGCAGGGCGCATGGGGAAGTGTTCACCGGAAGGGATCTGGGAAGTCATTCCGGCATATCACCTTCAGCAGCCCGTTGTCAAACACATGGGGAGATAAACTCATTGATTGGCTGAAATACATCTTGAATATATCGAGGATCACAGAGCTTGGGCAGTCGTTAGTGCCGCGTGGTGGCTGCTGCTGCTGCTGCCTTCCGTCTTGTGTCCGTGGTTCCTCCTCGTCACCGTCATCATGGCGCCCCTGAGTCGTCCCCCCTCTCTACCAGAGCGAGGAGCGGACACTGCGTCGGCTTCGGCGCGTGACAACTTGACACTTTATACTTCTTCTGCACTGCTCTGCGAGGGTTCTGAATGGACACGTCGTCACGTGCTAGGATGCCACAATTGGAACGCAGTTGGTGGGGAGGGGGAACAAAAAACGAAATGCGATTTCCATCTCGGCAATAGAGGTGGAACACGTGGGCCTTGGCCACGAGCAGCACCGTCGCTGGCGGTGGTGGCACGGGGAGCGCGGGCACCCTGGGTCCAGGGCAAACGTTGCTGCGTGAAGTCACTCTTCGTGCGGGTCGTGGCGAAGGTGTTCGGTTTGGGCGATCTTGCTTGTTACTTTATCGAATTTAAAAACAAATTTCATTATTATTATTGAAATACAATAAATTCCCAGCAGAAAAAGGGCCTCGGATGATATCCCGAGACTTTCAGGCGGACGTTGCTTCGTGTGCTTGAACCATTTGCCTGCGTGTCGTGGCGCAAAGCAATGCCCAACGTTGATTGCGTCGCGGTGTTTGGGCGCGCGTCTATTCAGAATGAGACTCTTTGTGGAGACCACAGGAATCTATTAACGCGGCGTGTGCCGGGGAATTCATTGCATCGCTTTTACCTTGAGCCGTTCTCAGGCGCAAGACCGAGGCTGAGGACGAGGCCGGCGATAAAACAAGTTAAGCCAATAACGTGTGGACGCCTCCATTCCATCCCACAAACGATACCACAAGAGCGATGTAACATTCCGTGAATTTCTGCCAAAGCCGTAGAATGCTCAAATATTGCATGTCGACGGAAATGTGCCGCAAATTACGGTTAAAATGGCACATTTCTTTTTATTAATATAATAATCATAAAAAAAGAAATTACACCGTGTCATCGTAAGCTTCCTTAAGCCAGGAGCCTTTGTTTTCGTAATGCAAACACAGCAGAGAAGTGTCGCCTTGCAGAGACCGCGAGCTCGCTCCGAGACATCGCTGATGCTGCTGCTGCACCAGCGCCGGAGTGAGCCACGGCGTCACGTAAACCGTCACGTACACCGTCACGTACACCGTCACGTACACCGTCACGTAAACCGTCACGTACACCGTCACGTACACCGTCACGTAAACCGTCACGTATCACCGTCACGTACACCGTCACGTACACCGTCACGTACACCGTCACGTACACCGTCACGTAAACCGTCACGTAAACCGTCACGTACACCGTCACGTACACCGTCACGTACACCGTCACGTAAACCGTCACGTACACCGTCACGTATCACCGTCACGTAAACTGTCACGTAAACCGTCACGTACACCGTCACGTAAACTGTCACGTAAACCGTCACGTACACCGTCACGTACACCGTCACGTAAACCGTCACGTACACCGTCACGTACACCGTCACGTACACCGTCACGTAAACCGTCACGTACACCGTCACGTACACCGTCACGTAAACCGTCACGTACACCGTCACGTACACCGTCACGTACACCGTCACGTAAACCGTCACGTACACCGTCACGTACACCGTCACGTAAACCGTCACGTACACCGTCACGTAAACCGTCACGTACACCGTCACGTACACCGTCACGTAAACCGTCACGTACACCGTCACGTACACCGTCACGTACACCGTCACGTAAACCGTCACGTAAACCGTCACGTACACCGTCACGTACACCGTCACGTACACCGTCACGTAAACCGTCACGTACACCGTCACGTACACCGTCACGTACACCGTCACGTAAACCGTCACGTACACCGTCACGTACACCGTCACGTACACCTTCACGTAAACCGTCACGTACACCGTCACGTAAACCGTCACGTAAACCGTCACGTAGACCGTCACGTAAACCGTCACGTAAACGTCACGTACACCGTCACGTACACCGTCACGTACACCGTCACGTAAACCGTCACGTACACCGTCACGTACACCGTCACGTAAACCGTCACGTACACCGTCACGTAAACCGTCACGTAAACCGTCACGTAAACCGTCACGTAAACCGTCACGTACACCGTCACGTAAACCGTCACGTACACCGTCACGTACACCGTCACGTAAACCGTCACGTACACCGTCACGTACACCGTCACGTACACCGTCACGTAAACCGTCACGTACACCGTCACGTACACCGTCACGTACACCGTCACGTACACCGTCACGTAAACCGTCACGTACACCGTCACGTACACCGTCACGTATCACCGTCACGTACACCGTCACGTAAACCGTCACGTAAACCGTCACGTACACCGTCACGTACACCGTCACGTACACCGTCACGTAAACCGTCACGTACACCGTCACGTACACCGTCACGTACACCGTCACGTACACCGTCACGTAAACCGTCACGTACACCGTCACGTACACCGTCACGTACACCTTCACGTAAACCGTCACGTACACCGTCACGTAAACCGTCACGTAAACCGTCACGTAGACCGTCACGTACACCGTCACGTACACCGTCACGTACACCGTCACGTAAACCGTCACGTACACCGTCACGTACACCGTCACGTAAACCGTCACGTACACCGTCACGTACACCGTCACGTAAACCGTCACGTAAACCGTCACGTAAACCGTCACGTAAACCGTCACGTACACCGTCACGTACACCGTCACGTAAACCGTCACGTAAACCGTCACGTACACTGTCACGTACACCGTCACGTACACCGTCACGTACACCGTCACGTACACCGTCACGTAAACCGTCACGTAAACTGTCACGTACACCGTCACGTAAACCGTCACGTACACCGTCACGTACACCGTCACGTACACCGTCACGTACACCGTCACGTAAACCGTCACGTAAACCGTCACGTACACCGTCACGTACACCGTCACGTACACCGTCACGTAAACCGTCACGTACACCGTCACGTACACCGTCACGTACACCGTCACGTAAACCGTCACGTACACCGTCACGTACACCGTCACGTACACCTTCACGTAAACCGTCACGTACACCGTCACGTAAACCGTCACGTAAACCGTCACGTAGACCGTCACGTAAACCGTCACGTACACCGTCACGTACACCGTCACGTACACCGTCACGTACACCGTCACGTAAACCCTCACGTACACCGTCACGTAAACCGTCACGTAAACCGTCACGTACACCGTCACGTACACCGTCACGTAAACCGTCACGTAAACCGTCACGTAAACCGTCACGTAAACCGTCACGTAAACCGTCACGTACACCGTCACGTAAACCGTCACGTAAACCGTCACGTACACCGTCACGTACACCTTCACGTAAACCGTCACGTACACCGTCACGTACACCGTCACGTAAACCGTCACGTAAACCGTCACGTACACCGTCACGTACACCGTCACGTAAACCGCCCTTCAAGGGATTCTCGCGCAAGTATCCGCAGTGATGCCCACGGATCAGAGGATCCGAATGAAGGCGCCCGTCTGGGCAGGAGGAGGAGTCGTGCCGCCCTCGGGATGTACTGTCCACACGCGGTGATTTGAAAGTCGATTTGAAATGTTTTGGGCGCAGATTTAGTGCGTTGCGTTTCTAAGTTTGGTCTAGCAAGCATGCTGTCACGCGATATATGTACATATTGATATTTATATTGAAATCATATTGAAATCATATTTTTATGTGTTTCGATCGTTTAAAATGCGGTTCATCCCCCACCCCCTTCAGCAGCCCCCACTTACTAGAGTGGTGAAGTCTGGCAAAAAAACTTGTTACCGAATCAGGAGTCCCTCATCCAGCAGTGGATTGACATTAGGCCGTAAATTATCATAATTATTATTGTTATTGCCTGCACTGTGTTTAAAAATTATGCAAACGAACGGAGGTACACATCTGTTTTGAAACTGCCTACATTACGGTTTAATATGTATATAAAATATATGTATGAAGCAAATTAGTAATATAATAACAGCCATCATGACATTGAAGAAAGATATCATTTTAAACAATTTAATTACCTTTTATTTCCCCTTCAGCACAGCAACGCAATGTTAGTATATCACTGGTTCATAATGAGCAATTCGTGGATTAAAATTGTTCTGTCACTGTATGCCCCATTAAGTATTGCTCACGGACAGATGTGTGACCTGACGAACTACGAGCTTTGTGCCATCTGGCCCTTTATCCGAGTTTTATTGCATCGGGTTTCCACGGTAGTTTTTTTTTGTCATTCGCTGCATCCATCAGGAATGGGATGGACATGTGACAGGAATCTCTGCGCCATTTGACGGGCGTGGACTTGAAATTTGACGGGCAAGATCAGGGGGACAGGCGGCTCAGCGGTAGAGCCAAGGGGCTCGCAATCAAATGGTTGTGAGTTAGTATCCTGGTTGGGGCTTTGGCTCAGCCCATCGTCTCCCTGTGGTCAATAAAAGAGGTACCGCTTTGTGGGTAAGTAAACGGTGGTCGTCCTGGAGAGAGACTCTCCTGCGCCATAGGCTCGGGGCTGTAAGCCGGAGATAATCGCCACCATGATATCGCTCGTGTAGCGAGCAGAGTAAGACCAATACCAAGCTTGTGTTGCCTTGTGTGGTGGGTTTTTTCTAAGAGGACGCATTGCCACAGAGATGTTTTTTTCTGGTTTTCACTGCAACGATTCATCCCCACCGTAGGCTTATCTGGAACTTTCAGTGCATTTCTGTCTTGCAGCAACACGATCGCATGCCTGTCACACCAAATTAGGGCACAGTATATGGGTTCCAGCATTCTTTGTTATTGGCTCATAGGACTTTCGTCCTTATGGGACGTGACCTTAACCAGGGGTAACACGGGAGAGAAAAAGAGGGGATAGAGCGAATGTGAGAGATGGAGAACAATTTTTTATTGGTACGACGCTGACAAAATTGGTGCAGTATTATGTTGAATTTCAGGGTTGCAGCTAAGGTCCAGCGCATCGCGTTACGATTCAGAGCGCTGCGCTGATGGAGGCTGCGTTCTCCTCTCCCCGGCGCAGGCGCGCTGTGTGTGTTTGTGTGCGTGTGTTTATTTGTCTGTGTATTGTTTTGCTTGTGTGTGTGTGTGCGTGTGTTGATTTGTGTGTGTCTGTGTATTTTTTTGTTTGTGTGTGTGTGTGTGCGCGTTTGTGTATATGTTTGTGTGCGTGTGTGTATGTGCGTGTTTTTTTGTGTTTGCATGTGTGTGCGTGTGTTTGTGTGTATGTGGGGAGCGGTAATGCAGCGATTAGCACGCTGCGCTATGAACCCGGCGACCCGAGTTAGATTCCCGCTCACGGCCAACACACCTGTGATGATTATTTGAACCGGTCCTGGGCCTCCCCTAGGTCGACTCAGCCTAAAAATGAGTCATAGTGCGTTGTGTAAACATCGCCACTGGGGAGACAAAGGCGGATGGGCGTGGTGTTGGCAACCCACCCCCTCGTGTGCTGTACCGTCCTTCATAGTTTCTCGCTAACAGCGCTTGCCCAAAGAGTCTGTTAAGGCTATACGGGGGATCTTTGTTGTGTGTGTGTGTATTTGCGTGCGTGTGTTAGCGCCTGTATGTGTGTGCGGGGTTTTCCGCGAGATCTGTGTGAGCCATGTGGAGACGGAGTTTTAATGACTTACCTCTGAAGTAGCATACATTACAGAGATTAAAATGCCAGTCATTAAAAACTTTTGCTTTCATTTACACACTGCAACATCTAGACACTCCTTAATTGACAAATAGATGCGAGTAGGAACGTGGCAATATTTTAGTGAATTAAAAACACGCTGATATCCTTTATGGATGCATTCATCATTTTTTTTGCCTTTATAAGTTCAAATTGTGCAGGGTTAGCACTTGACACAACTCTGTTGCACGGCAGAGGGCTTCAACAAAGATTCCCGTGCACTCGGCGGGTTTCAAAGGGAAGCGTTGCTCATGTGAACATCTAGTTCTGGCGTGGCGCGCGATGCAAAAATTCACTGGTCTTTCATTTGTCTTCACGTATTTCATCAGCAGAGATATCGGGATATTCAAAGCCAGTTGGTGCTCTGCCGAGAGTCGATTAACACGCGGGTTATTGTTGTTTTGCACATATATGAAAACAAATTGATAATTTCAATGCAACCTTTCCTTTCTGAAATATCAAAATGCTGAGACTAGATGGAGAACCGTGCCAAGTGTTGGGTTTTATTCCTGAAAATTCGCGCGCAATAATTGGGCAGTTTAATCGAGGTATCGACTGCCCCCTTGGCTACACGTACAACAATACCGTGTGTGGGTTTTAATTAACATCCATAGAGGATGGGTATAATTTTTAATGGACACTAAAATTCAAGGGATATTACTTTTTTTTCGGGCATGCAGACTGAATTAAGTAAAGGTCTGCCAGAAGAAGCTGTTAAATTGTCTAGGCTTATAATAATACAAACTAGTTGGCCTGTGGCTACCTCTACAGCACTCAATGTATGCTGCATGTATTTGATTATATGCGTGTCTATTACCTTAAATCAACAGCGAAGTTAATCATCTGTAGGCAGTGCCCCTTCCTCTTTATGCCCTTCCCCCTTACTCCTTAGGCTCCACCCCTTACTCCTTAGACCCCACCCCTTCCTGATTACCCCCCCCCCCCCCCCACCTATTCCTATTGTGGCTCCACGCCTCTCCTATTTGGAGCCACCTCTTCTTATTTCGACCCCGTCTCCCTCTGTTTGGGTAGTGGTGGGAAGGGGAGGCACGTCAAATGTCCAAGATGAATTGCAAAAGAGAAGGGAACGGGAAAGGGAAGAGAGAAGAAAAAAAGAATGGGAAATAAGAGGAGACGGATGGAGAATGAATGGAGAAACGGGAGCAAGGGGTCAGGAGAGTGAGGAGGAGGCTACATCAGGGCCTCGAAGCTGCTGCTGCTCCACGGTGGGGAGGGGCTCACAGTGGGGGTGGCAACACACCAGCCACGTGATTTACGGGCGGCTTGAGCTAGTTTCGAGATACGGATGGATGTTGATGCATCGCGTCGTCATGCTGCCCACCGATCGTCGGGGTTTTTTATTGGCCGCACTAATCTCGGGTCGCTCGCTGCTTCGGTGGCGTTTCTCGCCACGCGCGTTTCTGAAATGGCGTGAAAAACGGTGAGAAAACGTCGCTGGAAATGTATCGACAGGCATTCTTTTCTTTCATTGCTTTATATTTCATTCTCTATTGCATTGTCTACAGTATGATGAAGTGTAGCCTTTTTAATGTGAACATTTACAAATACTCCACCATACTCTGTATGTAAATGTGCAACCCTCCATTTGCGTGCGTGACACTGCCCTGCTTTATTACTCTGTGAGTGGTTCAACGTTCAGGGTTTTCTAGGCTGCGTCCAATTATGCGATTCTTGAAATAATGTTTTATTATTACTGCTATTTCCAGCCCTTTGTCAATGCACTGGTGGATGAAGGCCTCCACCCCTTGCTGTGTTGGTCACGAGCGTTGCTTGACCATACTTCACCACGCTAGTCGGTGTAGGCTGGTTCAGACATCACTCGTCACTGATGTTAGCCGTGGCTGGGAATGTGCTATTAAAAAGGACCATCGCCCGAAACGTCGTCTGTGCCTTCATAATTGTATTTTAAGGCCGCACGGTGTTATTGACAAATGCGTTCGAGTTTTCCTTTTTTTTACAACAATATCAGTCGCGTGCTCCAGAAGACTGCTGTTGCTGATAGAATGGCCATGCTGGGCACATCTCTTTGCAATTTGCTGTCTACAAGCCTCCTCCCCTTCCGAAGAGGCGCATGAGTTCCGCTCGATGAAGCACGCCATCGAATGTTTTAGCTGTGCAGTTAGCTTGAATTAAGTCCGCGTTCGCCGTGTAAACACGCGCGCTCGTGTTGACACGAGGCGCGTGCGTTTAACTCATTCACTGGCGTCCTCCCGTCTTGTGGACACGCGGATTTTACGAGGCGCTGTGTGTCGTGGATCTCTGTCCGCGTCTGGCAACAAAGTGTGCAGTTTCTCATTCCGCGATTAAAACGTGGGGCTTGACCTTGTGACCTACGAGGGATCGCCGGGATAAGGCGCCGAGCCTGACCAGTGCCAGGAAACGCACAAAATGCCTCTCCCATTCCCGATTGGAGTGGAATCTTCCAGTCTTTAAATCGGAGATGCAAAGGTAAGGCTGCAATTTCCTGCTCACGCCACTACAGGTGGAAGGTTCTTCACTGGAGGGAGCTCTATAGAGCCCCTCTAGAATAGGGTATTTGGCCTACTCTTCTACGCTGCTCATACGTCCTAGAAGAGGTGGAAGTACCCATACTTTACTCCACCACGTGCGATCTGCCGCTCGCCAACTACGGCACCCGCACTGCGTTCACCGATGGGTCCACACAGGTGTAGTGGGTTCACGGGACACGGAGACGGTGGAGTAGAGGCAGCACTGTTTATTCAAGGCTTGGCAAGGGTTACACTGGGAAGGGGTAACGGCCCCTCCACCCGTATACACACTGGGACACCCCCTAGGCTATCAGCCTAACCACTGTGCTCCCAGTTCCTCCGCTACAGGCGCTAAGGGAGGCTATCTGACCTGGCCCTGGTCATGGCACAGGTCACGGCACCCCACCAACCAGACTGACCCTTAAAGGGCTCCGGCTCTGAGGCTCTGGGGCCGCACCACTGGCTTACCCTGCCGGCCCTCAAACGGACTGCGGTCAGGGAAGTCCCAGGGTCTATCTAGCCGGCCTTCCTTCTTCACTGGTTCTTCATTCTTGGCCCCAACACACTGCCCCGAGCTCTCTGGCTCCCCGCCCTTTATGCCCATACAGCACTGAGGGCGGGGCTATAGCGGACGTGGTTGTAGCCACCACGGTGTGAGATTGAAGAAACTTGCCCCGTGTGTGAACCACCGTTCCGGGAGATAGAATCTACTGGACATCTGTGAAAAAGAGCTTTCTGGCTCATCGAATTCCTCATTGTGATTCTGGAATCGAACCAGCGACCTCTGGATCGCGAGGGTTGACCACTGCCCCAAGGCAGCATTTCTGCCCACGCTGTGGTGCCCACGCTGGGGTGCCCACGCTGGGGTGCCCACGCCGTGGTGCCCACGCCGTGGTGCCCACGCCGTGGTGCCCACGCTGTGGTGCCCACGCTGGGGTTGCCCACGCTGGGGTTGCCCACGCCGTGGTGCCCACGCTGTGGTGCCCACGCTGTGGTGCCCACGCTGGGGTTGCCCACGCCGTGGTGCCCACGCCGTGGTGCCCACGCAATTCTGACCATGGGGAGGGAGTTTCGCGACATCTGTGTGACCCGCCACCCCTCGCTGCCTCCTCAGTGCTGGATCGCCGGCTCACGCGGCCACCCCCGACCGGCTGTATGTACGTACGTTGAACTTCTTTCGCACCGTACATAGACAGCCGTGCTAATCGGAGGTGCGGGGCTGGAAAAAAAAACACTCAGTCATGGAAATCGCCAAACATCCCAACGGAGCAGGTCCTTACTTAAAGCGAGTTTTCAGAATCAAAGTATGTGTTTATACTGGAGGAAGCCGATGGGGCTATGAAGCTATTTTTTTTCCCACGGATGTCCTGTAGAGTCTTAGTAGTGTTGAGACTCGGCGAGTCGTTCCCGGATACGTGGCGCTCTGCTCAGGGCGCGAGGAAGGCGGAGGAGTGGATTTGGGCACGCAGGAGCGCAGTGCAACGTGAATGCACGCACGCGGTCTGCAAAAGAGCAGCCCTCCCTCCCTCCTTCCCTGCGAGGGAGTCGCCGTTTACTCTGTCGAACATTGGTAGAGCGCCGGCCGTGGGAGTGATTAAGGGAAACGCTTAACGCGCACCAATCGAGGCGCAGGGTAAAAAAAAAACCTCGCCATTCTCCTTAACGAGAAGTGGTGTATCGTGTTCCCTCAACAATTAAGCACAGCAAAGCAATTCCAGATGTTTTTCCTCTGCGCGCGCGTGTGTGTGTGTGTTTGTTTTTACATTATAGCCTTTAAATTGGCTTGTAAAACTTGAGTAGCGCGTTGCCTCCAAATGAATGCGCGCGTGCGCGCACGCCGAAAATCCTCGTTCGTGAACTGCCAGGCAGCCAGGCAGCGCGTGCCGCTGGCAGACGTCGCGGGCGTTCAAAGTCGCAGCTGTCTGCTGGAGTCTGCCGGCAAACAGCCACGGCGCTCGGCGCCAGCCTCATTTCCTTTACCGACAACGCCGATCTTGCACGGGCGGGGCAATCGCGTTTAACCGGTGGCGAGAACTCGGGAAAGATTTCACCTCCAGGTTATTAAATGCACGGATGTTCTCTCCCCCCCCACCCCCCTTGTTCTGCGTGGGTTTCCTCCGTGTTCATCCCACAGCGAACAAAACAATAACACACGGCGTGAACCGGCGTTGGCCAAACATCCCAATGACGAATAATTACCTGCGAAACACTCAATGAGGATTACACAAAGCAACCTGTACCGCGATACAACTTGGCAGGAGCCTCCTGAATAAGAGAGTCTCGCTGAGGATTTCCTGGGTAAATAAGCAGAATGATAATAACAACAACAGGAATCATAATATTTCTCTTCTGCACGACCACAAGCGTTCGGCTTCTCGCCATTTGTCTGCCACTGCGCAGGGAAGAGAGAAGCTCGGAGCTGCAGAGTGCATGACCACAACACCAGCCGCTCCTTAGCATGGGCTACTTATTGTTGTTGTGGTTGTTGTTCAAATCAATTCAGCAAAAACCATTGTCATCTGAAGTAGTTTGTTCGGGGGGGATATGAGAAGCTTGAACACGAAACGCAAGCTGCTACACGCCAGGCTGTTGGCTTCCCAAGCAACAACAAACTCCCAACAGAATGTAGCGCACCTGGAGAGAAACGATTTCCTGCGAGAATCAGCGGCGCTCAAGCAATGCGCGCAACAGGCCACGACAGGGAAACGCGCGTCTCGCTTCAAAGCCAAGTCGCTTGTGCGCCGGTGTCCTGAGCAATGAACTGCATGTGCCTCTGCACTTGCCATGATTGGCGGTGTTCCATTATACGCTACTACTGCTCGCTGCTGCATGCTGCTGCGGATGCACATTGCTGCTGCACGCTGCTGCTGCACATTGCTGCTGCACGCTATTACTGCTCGCTGCTGCACGCTGCTGCTGCACGCTGCTGCTGCACGTTGCTGCTGCACGCTGCTGTTGCACGTTGCTGCTGCACACTGTTGCTGCACGTTGCTGCTACACGTTGCTGCTACTGCTGCTGCACATTGCTGCTGTACGCTGCAATCGCATGAGTCATGTTTGTCTGCAAGAACCGCGTTCGCTGTCGAGAGGGATGCGCGCGTGGATCGGCGCTCGCTCGCTCGCTCGCTCAATTTCTCGCCCGCCCGGAGCAAGCAGAGCACGCGGGAGCATCAGTGATGATGCTCGCGCGCAGAAACGGGCGTGAAATAGCCCCAGAAGGTGTGGTCGGCGCAGAGGGCTGCCTGCATCTGGGTCGTGTCGCCCGTCTCTCGGCGGTGGATTCGGCGGCGGTAAATGTCAAGGGGCAAATTCGCAAACTTTTCTGCTCCGTTTGTGTGTGTGTGTTTGTGTAAATGAAGCAGCGCATTGCCATGTGCTACTTATCCTTGCGCCGCGTGCGTTGCCTTTGTGCGCCACATTATTAACAGCAATAATGAGCGCGTTGCAACAACAACAAATTCAAGCGCGTCATATTATTCATCACAAAGGGCACTCTGCGAAGGCGCGTCCGTGGGCCCGCCATGGCAAGCGAAGCTTCAAGCGTCGCGGTGCAATGTATTGTTGTTTACCACTTGGACCCATCCCACGAATGTCCGCTTGCAGTGCTCGCTAAATAGATTTCTGGCTATAGAAGTGTTTTTTCAAGGGTGCTTTTTCGTCATTCTGCTCGTAATCGAGATGCAAACGTCACGCGTGGCTGGACGGTGAAAGAAACCCTCTGGAGGGCGGAGCAACTTCGAGAAGATCCTTCTCGTTTGTAGGGAACGCCTAGGGAACCGTGAATAATTAAAGTACGCGTTATTAATATATTAATATTACCTTCGCACGTCATTAACACCCAACAGATTAAATTAACACTAAATAACTTGAAAGCAACTGAATATTTACAAGGTAATATGCGTATATACTTTGGGTGTTGCTGCCTTGGAGTGGCACGGGGCGGGCGAGACGCGAGTGGCACTTGGGAGTGGCACGGGGGAGTGGCACGGGAGAGTGGCACGGGAGAGTGGCACGGGAGAGTGGCACGGGCCAAGCGTTGTCCTCCAGCCGGGTCGCTTGGAACGCCGCTCGGCGGTCGTCGACCCAGACGGCGTCCTCGTGTGTCGGCGTGCGCGTGCAGATCAGCGGCACCATGTACAACACGGGCAAGTACATCTCGCTCCGCCTGGACAAGGAGCACCTGGTCAACGTGTCGGGCGGTCCCATGACCTACAACCACCGCCTGGAGGAGGTCCGCATCCACTTTGGCAGCGAGGACAGACAGGGCTCGGAGCACCTCCTCAACGGGCAGGCATTCCCCGGAGAGGTGCGGCGATCGGGAACGGACACGGCTCGCGCGTCTCACTCTCGTCCGTGCTGTGTTTTGTTGTATGTGTGCACGCGCGTACGTTGAACTTCTTTCGCGCCGTGCGTAGCCAACGGCGCTAATCGGAGGTGCGGTGGTTGGCGAGTTGATGGCGTGGCGGCGGCCATTCGTGACTGCACAGGTTTGAGGTTTGCACTTAATCCAGCTCCGAGAAGCGACAATATCGGAGTTACTGTCAAGTGACGACCATCGTTCTCTCTGGCAGTGCCAGTGAGGAAGTGCTACCCCCTGGTGCGGATAAGAGGCCGCTGGAATGGATTCGAGAAGCCGGTTCCGTGTTATCTCCTTATCTCACGACGACGACGACGATGATGATGATGACGCCGATAGCACAATCAGCATAGAATGTGGGCGGGGGGGGGGGGAGACAGACAACAAAAAATCTTGCGATCATTAAAAGGCGCGTTAGCAACGTACATCATGCACTATAAATGCAAATGCGTACGCGATGATGCTCTAGTGTGAATGTCAGCAATTAAGCCGCGTCGCACCTGCAGTTTACCGCACAATCTGACACTCTGTGTTGACAGCTGCTCGTGGTCACATCACCTTGCCGTTAAAGGACTGCACATCCTCGACAAATGCCGAAACAGATTAATCCATTTGCCGCTCGCCTGCCTTGCGTTTGACGGAACGTGGCTCACCCACGACTTCCCCACAGCCATTATCAGCAGTGGCCATTCCTCTGACCTTTAGCTATTGCTGTTTATTCCATTTTAGCCGCGTAGTTGTCTTTTTTAATTACTCTAAATGGTCTCACAGGGGTTTATTGATGCATAATTTATTCAGCTTGTAGCCATAAACCCGATGTTGTTTAGGTAATAAAAGCGTTACGTCAAAAAATTTGCGGGAGGATCATGACGTCGTTTTCAATCGCCCGTTCATTTGCGACGGAGGCACCGCCAGCGTGGCCCAGCGATGGCTCCGCGCCGCGGAGCGCGCACGGCGAGGCCTCGCCAAATTACCACTGCAATTAAGGAAGATATACATTCACCCGGCAATGGTGCGACAATCACAATTAGAGCCTTTAGCGACACCAATCGCAATATTCATGGCATTTTCACAATAACACAAATTAACGCGTCTGCACGACCTTGACCCGCCGTTGCCCTCCGGACTTCCAGGTGCGACTTTCCGCATTTTCCACCTCAACCGCCACAACCTCCTCCGTATTTCAAGTCACCACTTTGTGGCCTATCAACCCAACTACATACATAATCATGAATCGGCTGAAACACTGAACTGCGTGTATAGATATCCCCCCGTCTCCCGCTGCATCAAGCCCGTGCTAATGCTACTCTTACGATAACTTTACTGTATTTGCACACAGTGTCAGTCGTGCAAATTTCATGCCAAAACGCTGCGGTAGGATTTTGTAACGAGCACGGTTGTCGCGCATGGATGCGTGCGAAACCACAGATGAGCGGGAAGGCAGACAGAAGCGGCGCTCCCAACAATTGCCCAAGCGCTGTGGTCCTATATTTTGGTGTTGTCTCGCCGTTCTCCCATTATGCACCGCAGTACATCGCCACGGTGTCAGGACGAGCGAGCCGAGAGCGCAAGAGGCGGCGCGCACGCTCGAGCGCAGAGCGCGCTGCCCCGTGCTCGGTTTGGGATGCGGTGCATCGATCGTTGTCCATTCCTTCGCTCGTTATGCGTGCGTCGATGGGCCTCCGAGCGGTGCACGTGGCGTGTAGCTGGCTCGAGTGAAAATCCCCTTGCGACCCAGATAAGTCGGGCGGCTTGTCTGGGTCGTTTGATTGCGCCGGTTGGTGTGGGTTTGGTGCAGGTGGGGAGCCATAGACGCTGGAAGCGTAGTATAGTATAACTATGGATTTTGCTGCAACGGAACACGGTCCGTACGCCACACGGCGGTCGCCCATCCAATCCCTCTCCAGGCTCAACCCCTGCTCAGCTTCTGCGACGTGACGAGATTTGGCGATTTCGGGACACAGGAAGCAATCCTTGCGACGGTTGATCACGTCCAATCTATGCAAATGAGATCAAAATGTAACCATTTATAGACGAACGTGGCACGGAGGCCAAGAGGATACAAATGAGATGGTGGGGGAAGGGGTGTGTGTGTGTGGGGGGGGGGGGTTAAGACAATGCAAACGAGACCAGACAAAAGAGTGGGTTTCTTGATTGAAAGTGAAACCTGCCCCCTCCCCCACACAATTCCCGTAACTGGCGTGGGAGGGGGGGGAGTTGGGTGCCAGCACGCGAGCCGCTCTCTTGTTTCTCGGCCATCGAAGAGGGACGGAGAGGATTGCGGGCAACGGGACGAGACCACCGCCCGCGTCATTCACCCCCAGCGCACTGCATCCTAGCAAGGGCTGACATTTACCGAAGACCTTTTATATCTCGGTGGCGTTGTCGTTGTCGTCGTTGTTGTTGTTGATGCCTCTCGCACGTCACGTCTCATTACTCGGCAGGTTCAGCTCATCCATTACAACCACGAGTTGTATCCCAACGCGTCGGAGGCTGCGCGGAACCCCAACGGACTGGTCGTCGTCTCCATATTCATTAAGGTTGGTTGTGTGCCCGGAGCCTCACGGGGGTGCCCGGAGCCTCACGGGGGGTGCCCGGAGCCTCACGGGGGTGCCCGGAGCCTCACGGGGGGTGCCCGGAGCCTCAGGGGGGTGCCCGGAGCCTCACGGGGGTGCCCAGAGCCTCACGGGGGTGCCCCGACCCTCACGGGGGTGCCCGGAGCCTCAAGGGGGGTGCCCGCGCAACGTCGCCTACCGCGAGGTTGGATGTCGCTGCCGCGCGTCCGCGGGCCGGCTGCGCTTCCATCGGCGTTGTTCGGTCCCAAAGGCCGTAGGTCGTTTTACGATTACCAGCACCACGCTTCTTAACCCAGCAAAGCCTCGCAGAGTCTCAAGACTCTTTTTGTTTTACCAGGAGGGTCCTGCCAAGTTTCCGCAGTCGGTGGGGGCGGGAGGGGGGGCGATGTCCCCCCGCGTGCGTAGTCCCAACCGAGTCATTTGCGGGGCGTTGGTGGCCACTGCCGGCGGTCACGCACCTGGCGCTGGAGGGGGGCTCACCACACAGATGGGCGGCGTGGTGACGTCACCGCCCCCCCCCCCCTCCTTGAGGGGTTGGGGTTGTATATAAATATATAATTAGGGAGAGAGGGGGGCTTATCGTCTGCGCATTTTTCTCTGCAAATAAATTGTCAACTTAGAGCCCCGGACAGAATGGATTTGCTCCAGTGGAGACATTGAGCTCACTGACAATTCAACAAAAAGTCGCAAGCCCCGATGCAGCAACGGTTTTGTTCGAATAATGTGATTATATTCCCCGTGCGTGTCGTGCCTCTAGTGGCTGCGGGGGTCAAATACGATACGTACAAGTCAACAAACATTACATCTTACCCATGATATTCAGTGATTGTATCGCGAGCTCAAGAATCAACTTTAATTGTTACACCCAACTAGCTGTGTCAATAACCCACTGACACTTGAAGGTGCCGTGAACAATGATGTCACGTGCTGTCTTCAGTCGGTGCTTACTGGCCGCGCCCGTGCGAGCGAGTGTGTTTGTGAGATGCAATCGTATTGTCTGTTTCTGTTGCAGGTGTCAGAATCTCCAAATCAATTTCTGGATAAACTCCTGAATCGAGACACCATCACGAGGATCACGTACAAGAGTAAGCCGTGTGGTTTTGGCAGAGCGATGCGCGAGCGGAACGATCGGCCCCGAGCTCGCGCTGCGTTACTCCGGCGCTCGATCGCGCGCGCACAACCCCACGTCCACTTATCCACCGCTTGACGACATCATTCACCGGTGCGGTACAGCGTCCCAGCGTCGCGTGTCTGACCGTCACGGATCCGCCCCGGCCAATTTAAGCGCCTCGCCCGCCTAGCGCAGGTGGCTCCAGCGGTAGAGCGAGCGGCTCGCAATCCAGAAGGTTGCGAGTTCACATCCTGGTACTGCTTTGTATGAATGTGGATTTTCCACGGCTGGCTCTGTACTTCCTTCAGCGCTCATGTGAGCATCAGGAGATGGCTGTGACGATTGTGAGTGTGGGGGTGGCTGTTATAGGAAGATCACCAGCAGCTACCTAGGTCGCAGCTTTGCTGTAGCTCATCACGGTGGATGAGCCACCAAGGAGATGGCGGTGAATAATTCAGAGTGCTCGCGTTAAATATGGATTGAGAAACGCACGGGGAAGGTCGCAGACAGAAGCTTGCTTTTCTCTCGGTGTGATACAGTCATTGCAGCTGAAGGCTATAAAAAATTCAGTTGAGTTTAATGTATGTTGCAATTTGCTTTTATTTTCAGGAAAATATCTGCATACACAAATTTACAATTAGTCTTTCTAAACAAGGCTGCTCCTTGTTGTTTTACATACTGAGGCTCTCTCTACACTTCGTGAATATTAGCAAAATTATGTCCAAGCATAAGCGTATGTGTATCTTATTTTATGTAACGGTTGCATTCATCATGCATGGTGAACTAAAGAGCGGCTGGGTGACGTTGATCAAGAAAAGCAACAGAGCATCTGCCTTAATCAGGACACGCAGCCCCGGACGAGAAATATGGCTCAGAACCACAGACGTCAGCGACGGATAAAAACGGAACAAAACGCTGGAGAGTCGACGACGTGAGTGCGGAGAGATGCACGCTGGGAATTTCACCCAGGAACGGAGGGGAGGGGCGCACGGATCGGGCAACAACGCGAGCAAGCGAAGCGTCGGGAACGGCGAAGGGGCTGGCTCTGGAACGGCGACGGTGGACTCGGGCGGAACAGCAGGCGGCGGCTCAACGGAGAACGCGGAGGATAGCCGAGATTGGCGACGGAAGGGCAGCGCGAGAGGAGATGATGACAGGAACGGAACGACCGCCACAGAGACGGAGCGAGCGATGGGCTCGCGCGCACGAACGACATGGACTGTGGCATCGGTGGTGGTCCGGGGCTGACGATGCTGTTGCTGAAGGGGAAGGGCACAGTGAGTGCCGCTTACAATCCACCATACATGCGGCCCCGCTTGCAAGAGTTGTTCTCTCCCAGCCAGTTCCCAATCATCTCGCCTCTAAGCCTGGTGATTCGTTCAGCATGCGTGCCGTCCGCAGTGAGTTGCTGCGCTCGTGGCCAGAGGACCTGCAAGCCGCGAGGCGTCGGCGCGCTGGCGCGCAATCGAAGTCGCGAATTCTGTCAACGCCCACGGTCGAGAACAAAGCCAAATGTTTGCATGGCTTCTCAAGATACCTTGTTGATAATTTGCAAAATGATTTGCCAAGTGCCAAGCGCAGATGGGCGACTCCACGCACGCCGTCATCCTGTCTCTCTGCCGTCCCTCTCGGAAGAAAGTTCCAAAAATATGCACAGTAGATAATTTTCGTGAAAATAATTGACTGTTAAAAGATGGTTAAGCCTTGGGGGGCTTTGTGGCGTTATTTCATTATTATTTTATAACCCCTGAGAACAGGAGCAGTTTTAATTAAAACGATACTCGCACAAGTGCTGGTAAGGCGAGCGGAGCGACCAGCACAGTTGCCAAGACTTTTTGAGGATTTGTTTGCCTTCAGGGGCCTTTCTGAAACTATGGGTAATATCTTAACTTAAAGCTTTCGTGACTGCAGGAATTTATATTATTTGGGTCTTTCGGTAAAGTCACGTAGATAGGTTCAAAGAAAAGAACAAAACACAAAATTACGACGTTTCGATCGCAACACAAGCGGTCAACTTCAGGAAAAGGGGGGTTAGCTTCCAAAGGCAAAATTTATAAGGGTTTGAAATGGGCGTAGCCCATATGTCAGCAGCCAATGTAAATGCAAGTAATTTACTGAAGGATCATCAATTAATTTAAAACCACAAAAATAATCATATATCCAAACTGCGCGGGCCCGATTACTCACACGTCCGCTCGGACGGCTCCCCCCGTTCGGCGCGATCGCCACGGCGGTGTGCGACGAGAGAGGGAGAGAGAGAGGGAGGCCGTCTCTTCTTGTCTCGAAGAATCTGTGCCGTGGTAGAACGCGGCCCGGCCGAGCCCGCCGGGGGCCCGCCCGTCGTTCTCGAGCCGATGGGCGCTCGCCGGCTCCGTGGCCCCTGTGGGACAACCGTGAGCAGTTTTGATCGTCGACTCTCCATCGGGGAAGCCAAGTCGTGCCCAGCGTTCACGTCGACTCTCCATCGGGGAAGCCAAGTCGTGCCCAGCGTTCACGTCGGCTCTCCATCGGGGAAGCCAAGTCGTGCCCAGCGTTCACGTCGGCTCTCCATCGGGGAAGCCAAGTCTTGCCCAGCGTTCACGTCGCTTCATTTTGTTTAGCATTTTTCTTCTTCTTCTTTTCCACCGCCGCTTTTCCGTGGCCGTGCCGCTGTCGGCGCCGCACCGCGGCACGAAGAATCGGGTCGGCGACCCTGCAGAGCGGCGCGCCCCACGTGTCAGGAAATAGCCGACTTTTCTCCGGACTCCTCTCCGAGAAGCCTTCTGAGTGCTCCCTTGCGTTCTCTACACCGCAGGGCAGGGAGGGAGGCAGGCAACAGCCTTGTCCCGCCGCAGTCAATTCCATGTTTGTAATTCTCAGAGTTGGGATTTAGCCAAAGGAAACGACAAACCAAATTGTGACACCGTGGATTGTTGTGCGGTGAGTGGTCGTTTTGACACCGTAGAGGCAACTTCCCGGTCGTCTGGAACGCGCCCGTCGTGCGGGTCCTGCACATCAGCAGCAGCAGCGTTCGATCTGCACAGACTTTGATGACACACCTAAAGGTCCCACCTCTCTCTTAAAGGCCCCACCTCTTTGGCCTGGCTTGCGAGCGACGCTGAACTTGGCTCCACGCCTCATGGTCATTTAAATTAATGCAACATTGTGCACGACAAAAACGTTGTTGTTATTACTATCATCAGCTTGTTACACTCGGGTGGCTGGGATCCAGAGGAGGGACCAGGATCTCGGTGCTCCGACCTCTGAGCCACTCGGCCACTGCGCACGTTCAGCTGTGATCTGGAAGGCCCCGTTTGCCTGTGGCTCATATTTCATTCTCGCGACCAAATTAAACCTCCCTTACCAAAGTTCAACTCCTAGTTTGGGGTTTACTCAGCTCATTATCTTTCCTTCCACAGTTAAATGAGTACCACGTTGTAGAGATTCGCCCCTTCCATAGGAATGTGGAATGTCCACCAACGGCTCAGTGCTTGTAATCTGGAGATGATCGCCGTCTCAATTATCACTTGAACAGCAGGAAATGACTCAATTGCACAGCATCCACTGCGGGAGTATATTTAATCATATTATAAGTAATGATACATGAGGACTGTCTGCATTTAATAATAATATAGGTCACTATTGTTCATTAAAAAATATCCACTTCAAACTAATACAGTGATTAAGCAGAATGAGGCGCGTAAGCGAACATTAGTAGCCCGCTCATTCACGTGTGCTGCTGGGGGGTGCGTGTGTGCTGCTGGGGGGTGCGTGTGTGCTGCTGGGGGGTGCGTGTGTGCTGCTGGGGTCTGCGTGTGTGCTACTTGGGGTGCGTGTGTACTGCTGGGGTCTGCGTGTATGCTGCTGGGGTCTGCGTGTGTGCTGCTGGGGGTGCGTGTGTACTGCTGGGGTCTGCGTGTATGCTGCTGGGGTCTGCGTGTGTGCTACTTGGGGTGCGTGTGTACTGCTGGGGTCTGCGTGTATGCTGCTGGGGTCTGCGTGTGTGCTGCTGGGGGGTGCGTGTGTGCTGCTGGGGGGTGCGTGTGTGCTGCTGGGGTCTGCGTGTGTGCTGCTGGGGTCTGCGTGTGTGCTACTTGGGGTGCGTGTGTGCTGCTGGGCGGTGCGTGTTTGCTGCTGGGGGGGTGCGTGTGTGCAGCTAGGGGTGCGTGTGTGCAGCTAGGGGTGCGTGTGTGCAGCTGGGGGTGCGTGTGTGCAGCTGGGGGGTGCGTGTGTGCAGCTGGGGGGTGCGTGTGTGCTGCTGGGGTCTGCGTGTGTGCAGCTGGGGGGTGCGTGTGTGCTACTTGGGGTGCGTGTGTGCAGCTGGGGGGTGCGTGTGTGCTACTTGGGGTGCGTGTGTGCAGCTGGGGGTGCGTGTGTGCTACTTGGGGTGCGTGTGTGCAGCTGGGGGTGCGTGTGTGCAGCTGGGGGTGCGTGTGTGCAGCTGGGGGGTGCGTGAGTGCAGCTGGGGGTGCGTTTGTGCAGCTGGGGGGTGCGTGTGTGCTGCTGGGGTCTGCGTGTGTGCAGCTGGGGGGTGCGTGTGTTCTGCTGGGGTCTGCGTGTGTGCAGCTGGGGGGTGCGTGAGTGCAGCTGGGGGGTGCGTGTGTGCTGCTGGGGGGTGCGTGTGTGCTGCTGGGGGGTGCGTGTGTGCTACTTGGGGCGCGTGTGTTGCAGTGAGCCGAGTCTCCTGCGGTGCTGTTTAATTCTTGACGGACTCTCGTTTCGCGCTTTCAAAGTGAACAATCGGTGACACTGCACGCTCGGATTCACCAAATCGACGTTCATCCTCGCAGCAGTTTTGATGGACGTTGCAAACTTTCAGTGGACAGCGTAATTGGAGCTTGAATCCGATTTAAAGACGGAATTGTGTGGGCCATCACAAACAATTACAACTGTGAACTAAAACGATTACGTATGTATGTGTATATGTTGAACTTCTTCCACGCCGTACGTTGTGAAAGGGAGCATTCCGTTTGTGGCAAAGTTCACTCGCGCGGATCGCCGAGCAAAGGTCACTTTCACTGTGCGCTTCAACACTCGGCGTGCGTGCCGGTGTTGGAACGCAGCGGGGCACGCGCGAAGTCCCC
This sequence comes from Petromyzon marinus, assembly GCF_048934315.1. NCBI lineage: Eukaryota > Metazoa > Chordata > Hyperoartia > Petromyzontiformes > Petromyzontidae > Petromyzon > Petromyzon marinus. Next base: position 741,857 of record NC_133709.1, on the reverse strand, counting down.
GTTGGGTAAACACCACTTTGCTCCATGTGCACTGTTTGCAAGTGGACTTAGATTAACAGCGTTACAAGTCGAAGCGTTAACGCACTGCGCGCCTGTCTGCATTCGGGCGTTTTGTACAAAGTTTATCGCAGTCTCGGTGGGCATTTATTTGATTTAAAAAAAAATGTACAAGCAGAAGGCTGCGCTAATTTGCATGCGGAGACGGGTGGCGTGATAATTAAACGCAATAACACCGCTCGTGCTTTGCCACTTAATGAGAATGTTTTTGAAAACGCAACTTTTTCTTGACGCGTTGAGAGTTGATTGACTCCCTCCCGACCTCCTGTGGGTGGTGCAGACGACGCGTACCTGCTGCGCGAGCTCTCGGTGGAGGACGTCTACCCCGAGACGCAGAGCTACATCACGTACGACGGCTCACTCACCACGCCGCCGTGCCACGAGACCGTCACCTGGATCATCATGAACAAGCCCACGTACATCACCCGCGTGCAGGTGCGTGCCGCTACGGCCCCTCCCATCGCGCGCCAGTACATCGTCGTCTTGCCGATAAAGGTGCGTGGGGCCTGTGTAGGGCCGTGTTCCGTAGGGCCGGGTTCCGTAGGGCCGCGTGCCACAGGGCCGTGTGCCACAGGGCGCGTTCCGTAGGGCCGCGTTCCGTAGGGGCGCGTGCCATAGGGCCACGTTCCATAGGGGCACGTTCCGTAGGGCGCGTTCCACAGGGGCGCGTGCCGTAGGGGCGCGTGCCGTAGGGGCGCATTCCGTAGGGCCGCGTTCCACAGGGGCGCGTGCCATAGGGGCGTGATGCTGCCAGTAATGCCAATGACGTCACCGAGCTCCGCCCATTACCATCCATCCAGCGTCACGCATTGAAGCAGAGGTGGAACTTGATGTCCCCCCCCCCCCCAATTAATTTCTTACGTGTTTAGTTGAGTAATCGGACCGATCACCAGAAATGTAATCCGATTACTCGATTTAATGAAACTAATCATCCGCGTTATTGTGGAGAATGACGGCGTGCCACGTGGTGAGAGCCACGTGAGGGAGTCACGTGGTACGAGTCGAGGGCACTGCTGCGTGACAACCTCTGCCCAGGCGCAGATTGCCACTTCCCCTCCATGCCTCTGCTTATTCGTGCTGCATCCACATAAGAAAACATTGGATCATGGCAAGAATAATACATAAGTTGTATCCCTTTCTCAATCCACTGCTGCATGAATACATTCCAAAGCAGTGTTAGCCATGGGGCTAGTTTTATCTGATACTACACCACCTTAGTCAGTGCAGGAAGGAGCACGAACCACTGCACCACCGCTGCACCCAATTACATAAATATGCACCTCACTGACTTTACACTGCGTTATTATTATTTAGAAAGAAGGTTATACACACGCCTAATTGAATACACGGCAGTTGTCCTTTGCTCACCACTTGCTAAACAGCAACAACAACTGCACTCTCACCGCTGCCGTGGCTGTGACACGAGGGTAGCCACCAGGGCCCGTGGTGATTGGCAGCACGGAGGCGGACGGGCACACAGCAAGCAGGAGACCGCCTGGCCCTGGGGCTCACGAGACCCGTCCAAGCTCCAAGACGATCGTTAGAGTTTTTATTATTTTTTATTTGTTTTATTTCTCCAATTCCCCCAAGCGGGCTACCGGATGCCTGCGTGACGACGCTCACGTGCACGGCGAGGGCGGTATGGCGGAGGAATTGTCCTGGAATATCAAAGCAGGAAAGAATAGAAAGGAAGGAGGAAGCAAGACAAACATGAGAGAGAGAGAGACCGCAGAGGTGTGTCGCTCGGCGAGACGCCACGGGGAATTGCAACGGGATACGCATCGACAAATGGACGTGCAAAAATCAAATTGTAAACAAAGCGAGTGAGCTTGCCAAGAAGACGTCGACTCTGATTGCAGTGACATCAGGTTTAGCCTACGAGGGGTACCGGGCGGTCGCGTAGCGGTTCGCGCGCCACACTACGAACCCGGGGACCCGAGTTTGATTCCTGGCCAAGGCTAACATCGATGGTGTCTCAGTTGCTCCCGTGCCTGTGCTGCGGCAACCCGTGCTGATCAGCGTGGTGAAGCATGGCCAAACAACCCACAAACAAGCGACACAGCAGTGGATTGACAAAAGGCTGTAAATGTATTTCATTATAATTCCAAATGTTGTCTCTGGGGCAGTTTTGCCAGGACAGATTTCTGGGCAGATGGCACGAGGTGTGTGCGTCTCGGACGGGCGCCCATGCCGCTACCTACACGGCATGGGCGGACCGCCTGCCGATCATTCCCTCACCTTGCTTCACCCTCGTTAACTGAACACGTTCAGCTCGCCAGAGAGGTCAGAGCAGCGTCGCCCACAGCTCCCCCAGCCCAGCTCTAAGATCTGCTCTGACACTTTGTGGTGAAGAGCTCCTGCAACGTGCAGCAACTGTATGTATGTTGAACTTCTTTCGCACCGTACGTAGCCAACCGTGTACCATCCTCTGAATATAGACATATGTAGTGCAATCAATGAACTGGTCTTCGCCTAACCCTTACTCTAGCCATGGCTCTACGGTCCATAATGGCCACTCTTGTGCATTTGGGCAAAATGTTTGCCACTCAAGTGTGTAAGACGTGGCTTGCAAGACTTGGATCGTTTTTTCATCCATTGGCTCCACAGGCATGGCAATGTGGACAGGCTGACAGCCATTGAGCAAAAATGACGAGCAGCAGCAGATGCATCGAGCGTCAACAAGCGCCTGAGAACGCGCGGTTGCGTGGCAGTTCGTGCACCGCACTGAGAACCCAGCCACTCGAGTTCGATTCCTACCCGCGGCCAACATCGGTGACGAATATCGTCACCTGGTCCTGGGCCCTCCCCGAGATCAACTCAGCCTCAGATGAGCACCCGGTGCGGTGTGTAAACATCAGCACTGTTGTCGTGCCGGCCCTTTGTAGGCGTTCTCTCACAGAACTCGTCCCAACGGCCTGTCGAAAGATGATAAAGTCGGGGGGTGTGGAGGTCTCTGTGTGCACGATGGCTGAACGCTGGGGCAATAAACATCGCCACGGGCTTTTACAAAAGATGTTCCACACGCCCCGCCGCCGTCGAGCGAATGGCGTTCGAGGTACATTTCTACTGAAGCAGCGGCTGGAGATTCCAGTGCACGCACAGTCACCTCTTGTGCTCAGAAGCCTCAGATGTGGGGCCCCGCCGACACTGAACGTCGAAAGGCCTCAACCTGTACTCGGCAAGGCCTAGCTGTGTGTGCCATTCACGCTTAGGCCTGGGCACGCTTCATTGATAAGCCTGGATATTGCCCGCTATGTGTTCTACACACAAAAAAAAAACAGTTCCTGAGCTTATGATGAAACACCCGAAGATTGGTTGCCACTCTAATTTACTTCCCAATTATTATTTTTATCAGCGGGAGTCTATTCTCAACAGATGTCTGATGCTCTGCAGTCGCTTTAGCTGTGCTCTGCGTACGCGAATATTCTGTTGTAAAATGCGTCATGAATTATGTATGTTTTTTTTTTTGGCCGCGGAAGTCCCGTTTGTTTGTCGTTAATTTGTTTACAGAGTTCGGTTGCATCTCATTAAATAGCATAATTTACAGATTTTATATTTTTTTCATGCCAGCGCTGCTTTTCGAATTAACGATTCAAAATGTTTTTTAATTAATATTATTATTATTCTTCGCCGAATGCATATTCACCACAAACCAAAGCCTAAAACTCTGCAGTACTTGGAAAGAGACTTCCAAGAACAAAATATGTATCGAAACCTTTTGAAACCGATGATATAAATATTCACTAGAATAGCAAAGACATTACTCACAAGAGCTCACAAGTTGAGAGGAAACACAGCTTCATGCGTTTGTTAAAGCATTCTTGATTGTTGTAAGTGTGATCAGTCGCCACTTTGAGTCACTCCCAGACGGGAAAGCTCCTCCGTGGATCTGGCGTTGAGCGAGGGCATTTAAGAGAGAAGTTGGTTTTCAATATCACTGTTAATCAAGCCCCTGGGTGCTCAACAGGGCTTCAGCAGTTGTATCTTGCATTATTAGGAATGATTTTTGCCGTCCAAAAGACCCTTCCTCCAGGGTTAATCCTATAGTGGCTATAGCCCCATCGCATTTGCATCGCTATCGACCGTTTGCGTCCACGGAGTCTCGGTAAATTGTTGGAGTCTCGGTAAATTGTTGGTGGTTACGGTCCGGCGGACGGAGTTAAAACGGCATGGAACTGGGTTTGTGTTCGCCTCGCGTGTGCCGCAAGGAGGCATGCGAGGATATGGGAGGCTCGTCGACCAACACGCTCGCTCGCATTCTGCATTCTCTCGATGGGGGGAGGGGGGCAAAACATTTTTCTCGAGTTAAAAGAGTTTTTGACATGTATGTATCTTGCTTCATGTTCTATAAAAAGGCTTCATTAAAAATGTCACCAACAATATACGTCCATTCCATATATAATGCATGCGTCGTTTTAAAATTGTCATCTGGCAATGTAACAAAAAAAATAACTAAACGCACGTTCAGGCAATGTCTCTTCTCCAGAGCACACACGTGGATATGTGCCATGAAGGGTCATTGCCTAAAACGTCTCCCGTTATGCATTCTTCCTATAAAGGCCACGCAGCGTTATTTCACGAATGTGTTCATATTTGCGTGTGTGTGCCCTTTCGCACCATCTCCATGTCACCGTATCTGAATCCGACACAAACGCGTTCATAAATGTGAAGATTTCTACGAACGGCTCGAAGCTTCACAATTGACCCAACGATCCCCTCGTGGCGCCGTGGTGTGCCAGGCGGGGCGTCTGCCCGTGGTGTGCCAGGCGGGGCGTCTGCCCACACACTCTGCATGACAAGCGCGACCTTGCAGGCAGCATCTGTGCCATACGGCTCCAGGAATTGCAGCACCATTCAGGGATGCACACAAGCAATGTATTAGCATAAATTTAGAAATAACCATCATGACTAATGAGCAACCACAATGTAAATTAAATCTAAACAGGCGGGGGGAGGGGGGGTTAGACGTTTGCAAGGCCGATACAAAATGTACAATTATTTCAGGTGCTTTTGATTCCATCCTTGAAATGTAGATTTATTAATAAAATAAATTGGATTTTTTTTTTTTTTTTTCCCCCAAAATTAATAAATATGGATGAGATCCAATCCTTGAAGGTAATAAGGAATGATTGTGTTGGCACTGGAAAGCCAAACAGCACTTGTGTATGAAATTGGCAATCACTTAGTTTGTTCAGCACTAAAACTAGGTGTTCCAAGCAAACTGGTCGGAATCTGACAAGTGAGTTAGAAATATGCGATCGTTTTTTGGTTGTGCCCCTTTGGTAAATTATTTATTTTGAATGTATATAAACTATATATACCGCGAGATGCACTGTTTCGTAGTTTTAACCACTGTGGATCACAATTTTGTTTTAGGTGTCTGGAAAAAAAATTAACCATGGGTGCAGTTTACCATTTATAACATGTATGAAAAAATGTGAGACTCTTCGTTCTGATTTTTAGATCGTGCGTTACATCTCTGTGTATTTCAAGCGTTTGCACGCCAACAAAAGTGACCTCACCATCTGCCATTGACACCAGTTTCGGTGGGGAGGCCGTGGAAGGGTCGTCGTATTATCAATATCATTTCCGATTTCCCAAAAAAATCTTAAACAGCCGCGTTTTTTTTTTGCACCATTCAAAAAAAAATGTTGTATCTAGGTTTAATTCTCAGATTTTTCAGACTAATCCCAAATTCGGGAGCACATCCCTTTAGAATGGCACTGACCTGAAGCCCTCTCGTGGCCAGCGAGACCTCGACATTGGCATTTGGCTCCTGAACGTCGTTCAGCCACTGTCGTCACGCGCATGGCTAGGAAAGCTGTTACTAACGAGGCAGCCGTTTAAAGATATTGACCGTCGAGGTTCAATGTTTGGGGATGTATGAATTATGAAGCGTTTGCCACTTGCCATCATCCTCAACAGTCGACAAGAGAGGCATTCGAAACCCACGCAGCCGAGACTTCGGTGGACTGCCGGCGCTCTCCGTCAAACCTCGATACGGTGCCAGCACCACGGCCAGCAACACGTGGGAGGGTTCCAGACATTCAACTCTTTTGCAATACAATTTGGCCAGCAACACGTGGGAGGGTTCCAGACATTCAACTCTTTTGCAATACAATTTGGCCAGCAACACGTGGGAGGGTTCGAGACATTCAACTCTTTTGCAATACAATTTGGCCAGCAACACGTGGGAGGGTTCGAGACATTCAACTCTTTTGCAATACAATTTGGCCAGCAACACGTGGGAGGGTTCGAGACATTCAACTCTTTTGCAATACAATTTGGCCAGCAACACGTGGGAGGGTTCGAGACATTCAACTCTTTTGCAATACAATTTGGCCAGCAACACGTGGGAGGGTTCCAGACATTCAACTCTTTTGCAATACAATTTGGCCAGCAACACGTGGGAGGGTTCCAGACATTCAACTCTTTTGCAATACAATTTGGCCAGCAACACGTGGGAGGGTTCCAGACATTCAACTCTTTTGCAATACAATTTGGCCAGCAACACGTGGGAGGGTTCCAGACATTCAACTCTTTTGCAATACAATTTCCAGACTAACAAGCGCACTCACGCGCGCGTGTCTATAGTGTTATTAACCTAGCTCAAGCTGCAGTCTAATTATAATTGTTTTCTCATTGGTGAATTCTTGACGAGCACCGTAGTTTGTGCTGCCTGGGTGTTTCGCCTGAATGTTGGATGTTCTCTTGAAGGGACTACAGAAAGCGCCGCATTTATACAGATTCGTTAATTTCTTTATACTACTACTAAAAACTCGCTTGTTTGCCCGTTCAAGGACGGGTGTATATTGCAGTAAATATGAAATACAGGGTGTTTAAAAAAGATGGACACGATTTGAAATCGCCATATAACCACGAACCGCCCATGAATGAAACTCTTACCACTTGAAAGAGCAGGGCATAGCTTTTTAAACGGTTACCGCTAGATACCTCTCCCAGGGCACAAACAGCCCCTAGCCTCAGTCATTCTCTAGATGGTGACCCCAGCGCACAAACAGCCCCTAGCCTCAGTCATTCTCTAGATGGTGACCCCAGCTCACAAACAGCCCCTAGCCTCAGTCATTCTCTAGATGGTGACCCCAGCTCACAAACAGCCCCTAGCCTCAGTCATTCTCTAGATGGTGACCCCAGCTCACAAACAGCCCCTAGCCTCAGTCATTGGCAAGACGGCGACCCCACCGCAACACAAGGGGCGTTTTGCGTTCTGCAGTTCAGCAAGACTGAATCCGTAATTGCGGTGCAGCGTGCGTTTCAACGGCGTTTTGGCATGGATCCTCCAATGTCAAAGAGCGTTCGTCGTTGGTACCGACAGTTTGAGGAAGCTGTTGATGTAAGGAGAAGAGCACAGGGCGACCACGCACCTCAGAGGAAAACGTAAGAAGAGAGGCGTTTGGGACGAACTCAACTATCGTCTCGATGTTGTCCTACAGCAGGTGAACGGCACATAGAGCATTTATAAAATGGTTAGTAAAACTTGATAACTCATTAAACCGTTTGTAACTTTTTGTGTAATTGTAATATTTTGCCATCGTGAAATATACTGCTTTGAAATTGGGTCCACATCTTTCAAACACCCTGTATTTAATAGAAACATTGTTCAGCTCATTATTATATACATATTCTTGGTTCTTTCGGTAAAGTCACGTTGATAGAAAATAAAAAATAATAAAATTATTCATGAGGGAGGGGTTGCCCCATGTGGAGTGACGTCACCCGTTAATGGTTATTGGGGAGGGGTGCGGCATGTGGAGTGACGTCACCCGCTCATGATTATTAATGAGGGGAGGGGTGCGGCACGTGGAGTGCGCAACCTTCTTGCGCGTTTGTGTAAATTTCCACGCGCGTATGAATATTAATGAAGGGGGGGGGGGCTCTTTTGCAGTGACGTCACGCACGGATGTAGCAGTGTGCTGCGTAGATTTATTTTTACCGTCACTTTCTTTAAAGAAACGTCATATTTGAAGCGATTTTTCGTAATAAATTATTTAATTCAGCTCGACCTTCCTCTGCGTTAGTGTCAAAATCCACCCACTCATGAATATTAATGAGGGGGTGTGCCTCATGTGGAGCGACGTCACGCGGGGGGATGGACCTCATGTGGAGTGACGTCACGCGGACAGAAATTTCTGGGTGATAATAGTAGGTAGTAATAATTTCAAATTGTAACGCTGCGCCGCCGTGGCAGTGTCCGCTCCCCACTCTCAGAGAGAGAGAGACAGGACGATTCTTAGAGGCGCAAGGAGGAGCACCCACAGACACGAGCGGGAAGGCAGCAGCAGCGGCCACGCAGTTAACCGGCACCAAATCCCCCCCCCAAGCTCTGCGGTCCTCTACATATGAATGTGTTTTCGGCCAAGTAATGAGCGTTCACGTGTAGGGCGAAACGAGAGCACCTGGAGAAAACCCATACAAGCGAGGGGGCAACACTCTATGCCTTAACAGATGTAAAAGGTGGCGTCCACACTTTGCTGTGCCACCTGGCAAGCCAGGGTGTGACAACCTCCTTGACACGCACAGGAAGGGTGTCACAGCATCCGTGTGCGATCCACGAACCCTCGCTGCTACCTCGACGGCGCTGGTTAACGCTACCCGCGTGCATGGACATCTATCGTCGCCGTGACATGGCCAGCAAAATCGAGTCCATGCAGTCTGCCTGTGTTCAAGCGTTGCGCTGAGTGGCATCTGTTCCTATTTCTCGTGGAGGCTCATTAATATATAAGTGGATTGCACTTTCACTTTGAAAGTTGTTACAGGTGCAGAAAATGTATTTTTGGAGCATCTTATTAAACCTATTATTATTGCAGGCTCACATGAATAAATAAATTGTTTAAACAGTTGTGCAACACAAAAAGGCAATATCGTAGCCATGCAATATTGTTTCCTAAATTAATAACTAGCCATATGTATGTTTGTGTGGAGAGCGGTAGCGTCGTGTTGAGCGCACTGCGTCATGAACCCGGCAACCCGAGCTCAATTGCTGCTCACGGTCAACACCGGTGACGTTTATCTGAACGAGCCCTGGGCGTCCCCTAGGTCGACTCAGCCTTAAATGAGTACCTGGTGCCATGTGTAAACATCATCATCAGGGAGACAAAGGCGGTTGGGCGTGATTCTGGCCACTCACCCCTCGTGTGCCCTGCCAGCCTTACTAAGTCCTCACTAACACTTTCCCCAACAGTCTCTGAAGGCTGCACGGGGGATCTTTGTGTGTCGCCCACCCCCAATAACATAGCAGTCTTGTCTGGACAAACCGGGACCATATTCTAGTCTTGGCCTAAATTACTGATAAATTAGTGAATAGCTGGTGTCTGGTATAAACTAATGAATGCGTTGACTCATTGACATAATATCGGTCCTTCAGCTCAAAATACAGGCACGGAAACACGCATCGTCGTCAGCCATGATTAATCCACTGCTAGATGAAGGCCTCCCCGAGCCGCCCGCCCGCCCGCCACTGCTCACAGCTTCCTCCCACATGTGTAGTGACAATCGCAGTCACTACACAGGTGGACGCTCGGTCAATCCCGCTCGTCTGACGTTGGCCCTCCTGGCCCCTGCGAGGCGCCTCCCTCCGAGAGCGGACCGTGCGGCAGCAGCGGCGGTGGTGGTGAGTCACAAGTCGACGTCTTCGTGATTCTCGGTATTTTCTGGCTCCCCTCCCCCAGACAGCTCCGGCAATGATACCTTGCTCTGTAACCAAATAAATAGGCAGACAAAACTCCTCTCCGCATTAACAATGAAGGTATTCGTTTTACACAGCCCACCAGCTACACGGCCTTCTGGGAGTACGTGATGTCAGCAGCGTTGGGTCAGCGCAAGCAAAACTCGGGACCGGTTGTGACATTCGGTGTCTCATCAATAGAGGCAGGCTCGCTTGAACTAATGCTGGTGAACTGCCCGATGTTAATAGGCCCTCTCTACCAGATGTGGGTCCGAAATAAGTATAGATACTTTATAGCACTCATAAAATACTGAACGAATGTGTATTGTACAAAATAATAATGCGAGTTAGTTACAGGTGACGTTTGCGCCAAGTGTCAAGCGATAGTGAGCTGTTGGTGCAATTAAAGCATTGTTTTGATCATGAGCGCTGGTGAAAGTCAAATGAGCATTTACAGCCATTTGGCTGAAATGAAAGTCCACCGTTAATAATACAGAAGTAAGTGTGTGTGTGTCAGTATTAAGAATGAACTATATATTCTTAGCTCTTTCGGTAAAGTCACGTTGAAGGGAAACAATAAAAGAATACAATATATATTTTTATATATAATTTTTATTGTTATATATATTTAATTATTTTATTGTTTCCCTTCAACGTGACTTTACCGAAAGAGCTAAGAATATGAATTACTGCAGTCACGAAAGCTTTAAATCAAAATTTAATGAACTATATGTTTAAAAAATAATTAGCAGGAGCCTGAGCATACTTCTTAACATTCCTCCGTGAAAGCCGTCTGACCTCCTCTTGTACCGTGAATGTCTAAGTGTGCTCCGGCAATTACGTGCCGTGCACCGCTCGAAATGTCGCTCCCCTCCCCAACGGCGCAGGTTCATTTCATCCGCTCTGCCGCCTCGGCCCACCCAGCCGTGTGGACGGTTGATGCGGTCGATCGGCAAAGCTGCGTGTGGGTGGTGGGGTAAAACGTGGGTACTCCCAGCTCTTCCAAAGCTGTCTGCTCAGCGCGTAAGAGTGGGCCCTCTGTGCAGGAAGGTGAACCTTGGCACCTCCATTGGGAGGCCTCTTTCGGCCAGCAAGCGGCGGTGCGGTCGCGTGCCTTGCGCCCTCACGCCCCCGCCTCTCGCCCTCCACAGATGCACTCGCTGAGGCTCCTGAGCCAGAGTCAGCCGTCGCAGATTTTCCACAGCATGTCGGACAACGTGCGCCCGACGCAGGGCCTCAACAACCGATGCATCCGCACCAACATCAACTTCAGCCAGCCCGGGAAGGACTGCCCCAACAAGAAGCCGCAGAAGCTGCAGTACAGAGGTGCGCGCCGCGGTGACCGGCAACGGGAGGCCGTGGCGGCACGCGATCGGTCGAGCGGGTTGGAACGGCCGTGGCGGTCGTCTCTCGCCAGCGTTGGCCACCGCCGCTCTGGGGTTTGATCCGCAGCGGGGCAGCTCCCGCGTAGCGCGGCTCTCTTTTTCTCGCGCGTGGGGCACCTCTGGCCCGCCTCGCTGCAACTGAAGCCGGTTAACCTCTCCAAGACGTGCGCCCGTAGAGCCTTGAAAGGCTGAGCCGAGCTCACGCGCCACCTCTCGTGCTGTGAATTAAAATGTTGCGCGCTTCAAACCGAAGCGGTGCAGTTTGGGTACCGCAGGCGCAGCCTTTGTCCTCGAGTGAACAACCGCAAGGGGCGTGGGTGAACGTGTGGCGGGGGCCGTGCTGGCCGGGCGTGGTGCTGGCCGGGCATGGTGCTGGCCCCACCACCACCTCCCGGTGCGTTGCAATGCCGGAATAATTAGTAGACTTTCGCCCAGGAGCGAATTAAGTCGAAATGTAGGTTCATTGTCCGTGTGTTTGCGTGTGTGTGTGTGTGTTTGCGTGTGTGTGCACGCACAGGCGTTCTGTCACGTTGTTGTCAAGCTGTTGATCTGAGTGGACTTAATTCCTATCTACTTCTAATCCTGGATTTGCCACCAGCGAGATCAGACTTTAATTAATCACGGGTTAAGATGTGAGAAAATTATCCTGTCATCGCTGGAGGTGAGCGCAAGCTTTAATGAAGGCGGCTGTGGTGTGCCTCTCTCCATACCCAGGACATTGCTTGCAATAAAATTTCAGGTAGAAAATATAAAATAAAATCAATTTAGAATTGTGCTGATTGCCATGAATAATTGGCTACATGATTTAATTGGATACTGTTAGGGTAGTAAGGTGTCAATTATTGAACCATTAAACATCGTGAGCTTTGAAGCTTTAAAACATAATTTTTACTTTGCATCTATACTGTATGTCAAATTATTCAATTACTGAATTTAAGCCAAATTAAACACATCCGATGTTTCATAGAAAGTTAATTAAAAAAATAATGAAAATGCACTAATTGTCAATTTTCTCTTGCAGTTAATGAATTGATTCTGAAATAATGAAGATGTGAGCAAAGGCCTTGACTGCAGCACTTTGAATGTTGTCGAGGCAGAACAACAATTTACAAATACTGGACAAAAAGATTTAACAGAGCTAAAAGATAAATATATATGACAGCTAATCCCGGCTGTAATTGTGTACATTTCGTAAACAATAAGAAAACTAGGTGACAGGGCACTGTCCCTGACACTTGCTCGTAAAGCGACGCCACCACAGCCGACGGGGATCCATCGCGTCCATGAAGACGCCGCTCGAAGACGCGGATTACCGGAGTCTCGTTGAGAGGAGGGGAGAGGAGTCTCGTGACAGGCACGTGGTCCCAAGCGTCCCACCAACACCGCCGCCACGGCGCTGAAATCCCCGGCGCCATTCCACGGTGCCAGGGACCGCCGAAACGATTCACAAACCCCGGCGGTAATGAAGGCAGAAAGTTCCCGACTTCGAATACAAATGCTGCTTGACAAAAGGCGCATCAAACGGGCGTTTTGAAGCAGACAATCCGAGGGAAGAGGACGTGCGCTCTCCACTTCAAAGGACCTTTACCGGACTAATGACTGCATTCTGCTGTTGAATACGGTGCGAGAGCCGGCACGATGCGTGCACTTGCAGCGCGGACAGACGCGGGGTTGCTGGGGGCCCACGGTCATCGCACGCACACGGACGCGCACGCACGCGCGCGCACACACACTCACGCACGCACGCGCGCGCGCGGACACACTCACGCACGCACGCACACACGCACGCACACGCGCACACACGCACGCACGCACGCACACACGCACGCACACACACACTCACGCACGCACACACGCACGCGCACTCACGCACACACACACTCTAGCCTATTCAGTCAAAGAGTTATGTCACAGCCTTCGCTGTTTGGGGGGACTGGAGCCTGCGTAAAGCACTCCTCGTCACGTGAGCACACTCTCGCCAGGACCACCACTCACACGTGTGGTGTATAAATGTACACGTAGACCACAGTGCATATGCGACCAACTTCGGGAATGCAACGTTATATGTACGGTGGGGGGCAGGGGTATGGGGTAGGCGTGCACAGGGGCATTGCTATTTTATTCCCAGCTGGCTAGCGGGGGGTGGGGGGGGGAGGTAGCGTCGCGACGAGGCCGCGCTGCGCTCCCACGCGCTCGTGGTCGCTCCCCGGCGGGCGGCGTGCGAGCCACCCGGGGGGGGGGGGGGGGTCTCCCGGGGCGGCTCGGCTGCGCGCAAATTGTGAACGCCGCGGATATTGTCGTGTGGATGATGACGGCGGCGGTAATTATTGATGAATATATTCCGGCAAACAAAAAAATTGTGCAGCTCAGCTTCTGTGGCCAGTGCATTCATTTTTCAGGCTGCTGTTCAGGCATAGGTAGCATTCGACAGGCCCCGGTGGCTGCTTGAGGCCAACGGCTTCTGCCTTGTGTACAATCGCAGATGAGGTCGAGAGGTTGTCCCGTTGGAACGGCGGTAACGTAAGTAAATTACGGAGCTCGTCAAGTTCATCGCTTTTTGACAGTTGCCTAAAAGTGTGTTTGTTTCTTAGTCCACACTTGCCCATTCACTCAAACTCAACAGCCAAAGTAGAATCTTCTTCAAGAAAGGGCCCAGCCTACAAAGCAAAGCAATTTTCTTGACCAGGAATGTTTGCGTGGTTTTAACAAAATAAAATAATTCCATTGCAATGGCTGACAACAAGCCTCTTGGATCTAATTTTTATTCATTCGGACCCTGCCAAGTACAAAGCAATGGGCAAAACTTTGTCATTTATTGTGTTTTTAAGTTGCACAAGTTGTTATTGTCGTCGTCGTTGTCGTCTCTGTTGGCATGACATGAACAGTTTGGAGTTTGCAGCCTCGTGGGGGTGTGCTCGGTGGCGCACGTAATGTGTTGGAACTAAAATAATCTGGACATGGGGGCGCACGGGCAGCGCAATGACTGGCCCAGCCAAACGAGCTGAGGGTTTGGCAGAGACGCGTGGATAACCGCTCGTGCTGCTCCATTTCCTGCCAAGGAAATACATTTTTGGTCACTTTGCCCATGCTCCGCAAAGCCACTGAAAATGAAAACAATCAAGCAGCACTTTTGTGTCAGGTTTTATCTGACCCCACGGAAATCCATGGAATGGCTTTCATTTACTCCTTCTGCAGAAACATGTCGAAAGCAGGTGATTTTGCAGAATTTTATTACCATGTCCTGCACAATTTATTGGAAAGCAGCTTGTATGACTCATACTTGCTGCATCCGCATTTCACATCGCGGCGTTCTAATTTTGCGCTTCTCAGCCCCAGCGATGAGCTTGAAGATATTATCTGAATTGCTCGAGCGTTACCCCGTCGTCGTTTCATTGTTTTATTTTCGCCACGCTCGTGACCGGTGTGCATCGATGCCGACGTCGGAGAGGTCGAGTGCCCGAGATGAACAGACGCGACGAGACGGTGGTTGTCGTGGCGCGGCATCATCGTTGAGCCCCAGCGCTGCCGCCTGCGCTCGTGGACGTCTGGAGGCTGCGTGAAGGCTTCCCGTGAGCCCAGCTAGCCCTTTAATAGGCAGGCCACCCGCAAGCATTGAAAGAGAAAAGGCAAATACTTTGTTACGTGTCGAAATGAATAAGCAGATATTGGGAACATTATTGCATGGACCAGTTTAATATATCAAAGTATTGCGTTGGGGTTTTTTTCTTTCAATTGCAGCCTAGAAAAGCTTTCAGTCAGTTGGATAACTTTGATATGAAGTCTATTTTGCGTTTGTTTATTTAGTTATGGTGGGCGTGGGGGGCGAGCGGTTGTTCCGTTAATTTTCAAAGTATGCCAATTGTTGACATTTTCTTTGTTTTCCCGTCTAGTCCATTTAAGTATATTGACTTGAATTGCAGTGGTGTTCAGGACTCTTAATCAGACATGAATTTATCTGGAAATAAAGTACATTTAATTTGATGTCTGTGCGTTTGCTGACATTTTGTGTTTTAAATGGTTCGTTTTCTGTCGCATTATTATTTTGCCGTAAAGGTCACCTCTTGCTGTTTGTTATTTTAATTTATACATCGTATCAATTGCAGGGGGACGGGGGGGAAACATCTCAAAGCACGTTACCGCAACGATTGGGATTAAATACAACCTAAACATGGATGTGAAACGATGCAGAGTTACATGTAAGTGAAGGAACAATACAATAACACGTCGTCGAGTGTTTCATTTAAAATGCTTTCCCAAAGCTTCCATATGCACGGTCTAGTAGAATTCAACATTGACGAACTGCACTGCTGCTTAGAACTCTGGTACAGAGCCAGCAGGCACACGGTCGAGAGGCGCGGTCGGCAGGGCACAATAACAGGCGAGAGCATGGAAGCCACTGGTGCTCGGCAGCGTGCTGGAGGTTTCACATCTCTCACCTTAATCTCTCGTCCTGCAGATGAGGCAGTGCAGAGCGGTCCTGCGTGCTCTGTGGACATTAAAGGTCTCCGGGAGCATGTTTGGCAAAGGGCAGCAGCGTGAGCCCCACGTGACCTTGCTAGAGTTCCACGGCAGCCCAATGAGGATATCCCCCCCCCCACCTTCCAGCCCCCCCCCACCTCCCCGTTCGTTCACGCACAGCAGCACAAATCTACGATTTCCCTCTTGTAGGTGGATATCATTCCAGATGAGACGCACGCATCATGGTGGATTTGTCCACCCAGAAGCGTCGTCACATCTGAGTTAACGAAGCCCCCCCCCCTACGCCACCCCCAAGCGGGCCTGTCGCTCAGCACGGCGGCAGTGAGTCGGCGACTGCTCTCGAAGACGTCGACCGTGATCGTTAACAGAATCGGCATATTTATCTAAACTGCAGGAGGAATCCGATGAGCTATAAAGCTCTTTATAACAGATGTCCAGTAGGGGCACGGGGTCAGAACGTTACAACATCAAACAATACAAAACACGATAGGAGTGCAAAGTATAAGAAAGGTGAACAAATCACTTAAACAAATATGGAAGAAAAAAATGTACTTACCAGGTAAGGCCCGCTGAGGAATAAACTTATTTTTCGGAAGCGACCTGGCCACAAATGATACCGCAACAAAGTGGCTTATCGTGCGGAAATTTACAGCGGCCAATTTCTGTAAATAATCTAAACAAATAATCTAAACAAATGATCTGTAAATAATCTAACGGCGCAGGACAAGAAGAGGAAGCCTCTCGTCGGCGTCGTTGTCCTACGGAGATTTTGCACCGACGGCCCACGCTCGAAACTCAAATCGAATCTGAAAATGCATCGTCACTTCTAGGCGAAATGTGATTTGTAACGAGGTGTTTGCTTCTCTGGCTGGGAACGTGGCATGGGACGGCACACTGTTGGCATCCATGATATTGCATCGCTTTTCATTTTCCCCATCGTAACGAATATCTGCGCACGTTTACAATTTGCATCAAATCAAACAACGGATACAGCTGCTTTAAGGGTCCAGGACGAAATTACCGTGACCGTATCTAAATTAGCATGATAATTGCAGGAAAATTTTTTGAATGGTTGCTTACATTAAAGTGCCTTTTTTATTTTTAAACCATTTTTTAATTACCAATGGGTCAGATGTCTGCAGAAATGGCCTGTGAAGTTAAATTGCATTATATCATCACACCCTGGACACACACAAACCCACACACAGCATGTCCGCACTGTGGACCTATTAGTGTAGGGAAGCAGGTGGAGAAGACAATGTCACCTTAGGGTGAATTAAAAATTGGGGAGAATTTGTATTCTACGTAAACCATTCTCATCCAGATTCCTGTTTAACTATTGAACTGAGAAACTGGCATCTTTTCTTAGTCCACAGATTACAGCCCTTACGATATATAATTACTATTGACAGCCCTTAGTCAATCCACTGCTGGATGAAGGCTCTCCCCATGCTGTGTTGGTCAGGCGAGTGTGTGTGGGGGGGGGGGGGAACCATACTTCACGACGCTGCAGTAACGGTTTCATGAAGAGAGAACTCAGGGCCGGTTCAGAAGTCACTCGCCACTCTTGTAAGCCGTGGCCCGGAATCAAACTCAGGTACGTGGATTCACACCCCGTATATGAACTTATTTAAATACAAATATTTGTACGGTAAAAAAAACACACTTGTCTGAATGCCAGCTATTGCCTTGTCTCAAATTAATTGTCTGAGGCCAGTGTGAATGAACAGCACTTCTACTTTATTACGGGGTTTTCTTTTGCCATGGGGTGAAAGGTCGATTCGGAACTCTCTGAGACCCCACGTTAGAGAACGGTCCATGGAAGGAGGTGTCACAGAACTGCTTCTGAAACCCCTTCAAGTGCCCTCTTCTCCACACCGTGGGGGGGCTGCAATTTCCTCCCGCTCGCTTTGCATGACAATAAAACACCGACATGCTCAATTCTCACATCGCTCGAATGCAGCTAAATTTAACCAACATCCGCATGTAATTTCGTCACCGGGTTGAGGTTCAATCGCAGGCGGCTGCAGCCCGAATCCCAGCGCGGGATCTCAGCGGTGGTGCCAGCTCAGCGCTCTCCAAGCCTTATTGAGCCACGGAGTCACCTCGGCAGGCACGGAATCTCGCGCCCACCCATCGTAAGTGATGCCAATCTCGCGTCCACCCATCGTAAGTGATGCCAATCTCGCGTCCACCCATCGTAAGTGATGCCAATCTCGCGTCCACCCATCGTAAGTGATGCTAATCTCGCGTCCACCCATCGTAAGTGATGCCAATCTCGCGTCCACCCATCGTAAGTGATGCCAATCTCGCGTCCACCCATCGTAAGTGATGCCAATCTCGCGTCCACCCATCGTAAGTGATGCCAATCTCGCGTCCACCCATCGTAAGTGATGCCAATCGGCCATCAAATCCCCACCCCGATGCATCATCGGTTCTACAATAGAGCGGTTTAGGGCGCCACTGCATACATATGCATGTTTCTAGACTTATTGTGTCGCACAAACCTGTGGCCTTCGGCTCGTCGGTAGCTTCAGCTGGCCGGCACGGTTTATTGAGAAAGACGAAAAGTCCATCTGGAAAATGTAACGAGTCCGTGAGCTGCAGTGCCGTGTGACCATGGCACCCCGACTGAGTGGAGCAGTGGGCAGTGCGAGATGTCCCGCAAGTCAATTTGCTGTTACATTGCATTTATGGCTTTTATTTTGGTGATTTCGAAAACGTTTTTTTTTGTTTTGGCCATGTTTTTGTTTATTGTATACGGAGTTAGACTGATGTCCTTAATCTTAGTTGTCTTGTGGTTGTTGTTGTTGTTACTTTGACTTGCATCCCACTGGGATTTTTTGCACACAGCGTTGGTGTACGGTGCTATTTCAGGAATATTTTTGATGGTTTTTTTTCCTGGATTTTCTGTTTGCACAGTCACATAATCACTTTAAGATGTTTTCTTGTTCATGTTTTTTTTGTTTGTTGCGGTTGCACCCGATTAAAGAGCCGAATGACTCACAGGGCTATACCAAATAAATGAAAATGAACTATGAACTGTTTCTCTCTTCTCCCGTCGCTTGCACAATCCTCGTAATTTTTAATGCAGCAATTAACACATTTCACATGAGAAGAAGTGGTGACTATTTGGAAGCTGTAATTATTTTCTTGAAGTGTACTTCAAAAAAATAAACAAAACTCACCTAAATTTCTGCCATATTCTCAGAAATTGCGAGCAATTAAAATTAATTGTCCTCTGTACAGTTTCTGGATGACGTCACATCCAGTCAACTCCCTGTCTCACACATTACTCATCGGCTCTTCTTGTGAATTTCATGCAAACCCGGGACATTATTAAAACAGAATAATCATACTACGCCTCGAGTTACCTGGGCACCTCTTCACCCAGACAATAGCCCCATCGTTTGTGGCTGCGGTGCCACCCAAACTGGCTGGGTAACTGGCTACACGGAATTTTCCGTGCAACAACTAACACTGAATTGAATTGATACGGAAGAAGAACAAGAAGACGTTCGGAAGACATTACAATTATAATAATGGCGACACCAAAGAGGTGGGAGTAACGAATACAGAAGACTGACCACGGGTGATTTACAATTCCTCAAACATTTCAGTTTGTGCTCCTGTTGATGTCATTCTTTCGACCGAATATTATTTACATCCTAGAGAATGTGAAAAACCTCACAATAACGTTATTATTGCTGTTTTTATTATTATTATTATTACGTGAAAGAGTAATTATTTTCAGTGCTCCGAGTACACGGGGTAGTGTGCATGTATTGGAAGCGTCACTCTGCATGCACACCGATTCATTTGTACAAAAACACCCCATCCGCCTCTCTCTTGTCTCTCTTTCATCACTCTACCCCACTCCGTGTCCCTCCAACAGTTTGTTTTCCTTTCAGGCAACATTTTGAATGGGATACATTTCCATCGACAGTACATAATTTATATAAGATTTACGGTATATAAAATAAGGACCATGACCCCTAAACATCATTCGATTAGGCTAACATTTCACACGTACGCATAAATTCAACAACGAGAAACAATCCCATTTATGAGATGCATTTTGAAAAGCAAGAACCCCTCTAATTGTTATACGTTGCGGACGTTTTTGAATCCGCTACTGTATGGAGGCCCCCACCACACTGCGGGGCCTGTTTAACCGCCATTCCCCACCATGACCAGCGCGGATTCACCAACGGTGGATGTCCGGGACCAGTTGAGGCATTTCTCGCTCCTCTTATCCAGTTCCCTGTGCCACTCACCCACAGTGCGTATGCGGCACGTGTGTGTGTGTAACTTTGTGGGTGGGTTAATTAAGTTGAACTCGCATTACCGGCGAAGTCGTAGAAATGTGCGCCTTCAGGCAGGGCCACAATAAAATAGACGCATTGAATTTAAATTCGCATTGTATTCATGAACAGATTTTCCAGCTCTTGCCTCCAATACCAAATTCTTTGTGCACACATCGGTCATCGGTGCGTGAAGCGTCAGGGTGATGTTCGTGCAAAAGGCATTATTGTTGTTATTGTTATCACCTCGCTCGTTTGCCTGATAAATCTTCACGAATCTCAAGACTCTTTGTCAGGAGGCACCTGCCAAGTTTTCGAATTAGGAGGCCAATGTTGTTATTATTATGTCATTCACATTGATATTGTTATTGTGTGTCATTCACAGTGATATTGTTATTGTTTGTCATTCACATTGATATTGTTATTGTGTGTCATTCACATTGATATCGTTATTGTGTGACATTCACATTGATATTGTTATTATGTTTAATTCACATTGATATTGTGTGTCATTCACATTGATATTATTATTGTGTGTCATTCACATTTATCTTGTTATTGTGTGTCATTCACATTAATATTGTTATTGTGTGTCATTCACATTAATATTTATATTGTGTGATATTCACATTAATATTGATATTGTTATTGTGTCATTCACATTAATATTGTTATTGTGTCATTCACATTGACATTGTTAGTGTGTCATTCACATTAATATTGTTATTGTGTCATTCACATTCACATTAATATTGTTATTGTGTGTCATTCACATTGATAGTGTTATTGTGTCATGCACGTTGAGTAATTTGCAGGTATATTTTCATCATTAGGATGTTAGTAAAATACCAGTTACATTGTGTGGGCTTGTTTTATTTTTTATTAGCGATGCAAGCAATCTGGGGAACCCAGAGAAAGCCCATTCAGAACGTACACACTCAAGCCAGCGAGGAGGAACCCAGGCACCTCTCGCTGTGAGCCACGAATGTTACCACCGCGCCTACCACCACCACCATTGCCGTCCCAATTAGCATTGCGCTCAGTCCACGATGCAGTCACTGCATTGCCGTGCAGTCGGAGGCACATTCGGTCTAAACTCGTTACTCACAGCGTGCAGTCACTAAAGGAGCCATCGCCTCATTAAATTAAAATATTAAGGCAGCCCTCTCGCGAATCCGGGCCGGACCATTAAAGGCGTGCGTGCGATTGTGCTGATGGGATGGACTACACGCCAAGGGTAATGCTTTTTTCCCCCTTCCGTGGAAATCAAGCCCGCGTAGCCGAGTCGCGCGCGGAGAAAGGGTTCAAGAGGGAGGGAGCGAGAGCGAAAGGGAGGGGGAGAGAGAAGGGGAGAGAGGGAGGGAGAAAGAGAGATTTAATTAACGGAGCGGGGAGGCCGCCCGTGGGAATGGGTGGCGGGGAGGGTGTCCAATGCAGCTCCTCGTTTCTCGTTTTGAAACATCCTTTGCCTTCAGCCCTATTAGGAATGGAGAACACAATCGCAGTTTCCATAAAATCGTCTCTTGCGCCTCCATTTCATTGGAGGAGTCCTCCCAAGGCGTGTGCGGCGACGTGGTTTCCGCTCGTGCAGTTGCGACCACAGGACCTACCACTGGCGGTGGGCAGTTCTTCAGCAGAGCTTCGGGTGGTTTACAATTTATGTACCTGCAGCGTTTCTGACAATAGCCATGGTGATGTCCTGCTGCTCAAATGAGTGTCGATGCCGTTGCCTCTTCTCGCCTGTTGACATCCCTGAGTCACCTGTGGAAATGCCACACTCCGAATGCAAGGATTGAGTCCCCACGAGGTACTCATTTAACCGACCCTGGAAGGATAATGAGCTGAGTCAACCCCAAACCAGGAGTTGAACTCACAACCTTCTGATCACGAGCCACTCGTTCTTCCACAGAACCACCTGCTTGTCATGGCTAATTATAAGCGGTTCAACTGGTAAAGGAGGTTTCATTTGGTCGCAAGAATGAAATGATAATTGAGCCACAGGCAAACGGGGCCTTCCAGATCACAGCTAAACGTGCGCAGTGGCCGAGTGGCTCAGAGGTCGGAGCACCGAGCCGGGACCGCTTCGAGAACCTGGGCCCTCCTCTGGATCCCAGCCACCCAAGTGTAAACCTGGGCCCTCCTCTGGATCCCAGCCACCCAAGTGTAAACCTGGGCCCTCCTCTGGATCCCAGCCACCCGAGTGTAACCTGGGCCCTCCTCTGGATCCCAGCCACCCGAGTGTAACCTGGGCCCTCCTCTGGATCCCAGCCACCCGAGTGTAACAAGCTGGGATCCCAGCCACCCGAGTGTAACCTGGGCCCTCCTCTGGATCCCAGCCACCCGAGTGTAACCTGGGCCCTCCTCTGGATCCCAGCCACCCGAGTGTAACAAGCTGATGCTCTCAGTATGGTCACCGGGCGACTGCGCACACACAAACACAACCCCCCTCCTCCTGCATTGACGCCACGAGCCTCTCCTGTTCAACGGAGCCCTGGAGCCGGCAAGTTCCTAGAGCATCACGGAAAGATGGAGGCGTGGATTTATCATGAAGGTACAAAAGGCCACGAATTCGTTCCTCCCGGCAACCCCCCCCCCCCCCCCCCGCCACGTTAATTATTTCAGGTCTTTGTAGATCCACTGCTGAATGTTCAGCCTCCCCACACCGTATCAACCATGGCGGTCTGACCGTACTTCACCATGCTGCTGGTCAGGGCAGATTGATGGAACGGGGAAACTAGACCCAAGGATGGAACTCTTCCAGGCTCGCGGTTCGGAGTGCGGTGCGCGAGCCGACGTGCCACGGCGTGTGGTCGCTGCCCCTCCTGCCCGCAACGACTCTCGCCTGCGTTCGTAAATGCGGCAACGACGTGGACATTTAAAAATGCCCAAAAACAGTGCTCGGAGCGGAGCATCTCTCTGTTTTATACCGCTTGGTCACTCGGTGTCGCCCACGCCAGGTGCGTCGGCGAGCCCTTTGAAGCTCTGCGGCCCCGGCATTGTTCGGGAGTGGGTCCGCTCCCGTAGAATATTGATTCAGCCGAGACTTTGGATCAAAAACGAACAAAAAAACTGCAAGTCACATGAAGAGGCTTCATATTTATATATTTTCTTCTGCTCCTACGTCCGCCTGAAACACCAAAACATTTGGGCGTACTGATCCATCAAAGTGCCAGGCCTTTTCTGTACTACAAGGGAACGCTCTTGAAACACTGTACGGCCGGGATCTAGCTGTCGCAATTCATCAATGTAAAATTCCTCCGTGTGAAACAAAGTCAACGAAGTCAAACAACAATTCCGTGTCGGGTTTGCTTCCCCGAGGCGATATTAGCGCCGTGCACAGCGCCCCGCTGGTGTAATTGTCGTTCACCTACAACTTGCTGATGAATAAGGACTCGCTCTTAAACTTGACAACGGACGGTGAAGAAGATAATGATGCTGCTGCTGCTGCGGTGCCGTGGTGTGTCGTTATCTCTCTGCCGAGTGGAAACGCTCACTTCGATCGTTTCATCGGCACGATTCCCAACGTTCCAATCCCAGCGCGTCACATTGAATACGCAGCCCCTGAAGAAGCTCCCAGCATGCGGATCAAAACGTTGGACACGATGGCTAACACAACGAGCGGAACAACACGAGAACACACGGGAGGCACCTTCTTTTGGCATTTTGCCAATTCCATTGAATGAGTATTGGGGCTTATATGGGAGGAGACTGGAGGAGCTGGAGAAGACGCCACGCTCGCGTTTCATGCTGCATATCCTCGCGTTAAACCTGGGTGAGAGATTTATAATTGATTCCGCCACCATATAATTACCATCATGGCATCAATGTCGCGGTGTTGGCGTACGCTCTTAACTCGGTGGAACACAGTGCGATTCTTGGCCAGCATCAGCGGCGAGTGATACTTGAACCGTGCCTTGATCCCCAAAGCCACCACCGCGCACTGAGCAGCCCCGTGACACAGGCATTCGGGAGGGTTTCATCCAGCAGTGCGTTGACAAAGGACTGTGAGAGCTTTGTTGTGTTCTACTCACCAGCATGCCCTTAGTCTAGCCTGACCAAGGCTACTCGCTATGTCCGCCCACGAATCATTTGATGCGGACAACAAACTTCACTTATTCATTACAGCTGCGGAAGTGGGCACAGCGATCGTTTACAGTGTGCCGTGCCTATTAAATGGGGTGGGCAAATTAGTGTAATCTACACTGTGGCATGAATATATTATCAAGAATAGTATTGTACATAACAAGGCGAGTTGAAACTTCGTCGTGTGAATGTCACACGTGTCGAGACTCTGGCAAGATTTTCTGTTTTAAATTTGCAGGGTTTTTTTTTAAAGTGTGATCCTGAAATCAGCTTTAGGCTAAAAATGATCGCCTCCACACATCGTGTCTTATGACTCTTAATTACGTGGCAAAAAATATTTTAAGTAGATACAAGTTATACAATTCGGTGATACGCATTTCACACGATTATTTTGCCAAGCGCTGTACATGTCATTCATATTTATTGCAAAGACCAAATCGGGCACTCGGATTCTTTTGCGTTGAGGCTCACTGAGCTAGAAAGCTCCTTTTCATGGCTGATGCGACGGTAGCCAGCTCCTTATACATGGGGAGAGAAGGTTTACACTGAACAAAAGTCGGCATATGTTATAAACACGACAAGTACATAACGCGAAGTAACCAGAACTGTACTTTATTGGTTCTTTCGGTAATGTCACGTAGGTAGGAAAGAACCAGAACGATGTAGAATGGGAATCGAGTGAGAAGTCCAACACGGTCGCGCTATGCATGACACGAGGGAGAGAAATCCAATGCACGCTCTTTAAAATGACATTTACCGCAGCAATGATTCAAGTTGCGTTACCCATTTTTAATTAACAGTCATTCCACAAATGGAATTCTCACAAGTGGCTTTACGAACGGAAATCGCAAAAAATGTGCGTAACTTTACAAATATCACAGGGCGTTATGTTTTTTTTTAATTGTACAGACGACTGAGACGAATTGTCCCCACAGAGGCGAGGCACCAAACCGTGGTCTGGGGCACTGCTGCCCTCACCGCTGACTCCTAAATCTGAACGCCTCAAACCCGCCACCCAAACGCGAACTTTGAACCTTCACCTTAACCCCTAACGTTAAAACACAAACCCCTAACAGCAACCTTGCCCCAATCTAGAGCGGCAAGAGCAGAAGCAGCAGCAGCAGCGTCCTTTCGTGTTCCAGGTCGGGGAGGATAAGCAATTGGGAATTTGAAAGGACCTTTCGGTGGGTAAGCATAGCCTATCAACTATAAAACTAATTACCAAGCAATGTCTTCGCTAATTCAATATCCTCACGGTGTCAATTCTCCCGTAACAAGATACTCTGCTGTCCCGGTGCGGCGCTGTGACGTGTAATCGCATCAATGTATTCATGGTCAGGACAGCGAGTTTCATCCCGAGGCTTCATTCCGCAGACCTCTTTGCATCCTAATAATTTCCTTTCCTTTTTAGTTTCACGCCTGTGGGTTTTTGGTCATCCTCGTACAACCACCATTGTTGTGACTTCCGAAAAACCCATAACACGTCATGCCTGTCTCAAGTCAGTATTTTCTTTGTGTGTGTGTGTGTTTTTTTTGTCCAGATCTTTTATCAATGTCATTTTCTATTTTCTACGGAAAAGAAGCTCGGAAGGAACCCAGTGACTGTGCGCGACTGCGCCCAGCCTCATCGTCACGATTGTGCGTGTGCACCAAGCAGCAATTAACGGTGTAACAAACAGAACAACATTCTGCTGGGCGGTGCATCTCTCGGTCTAGATTATTCTGCAAAAGAAGAAGTTGGGATTGCTGGTGCCAGTCTATTGTATTATGGAGATAGCATGCTAGATAACTGCAACGCATCACAGCTCAGTGATATAATAATCAATCAACCCTGGAACTTAAGATGCTCTCAGTACGTGGAGCGAAATGTCGGACCTTGTGACGAGCAGAACTCGGTACGGCCAGACAGACGCATCCGAGAGGAGCGACGCAGCAGAAGCAGCAGCAGCAGCACAACCGCGACCACCTTCACGGGGAGGCCTGCAAGTCCCTGACGTGGCACGACTCGGCGACCGTGTGGAATAATCGTACCGCAGGTGGCGTGGAGAGCTGTGACATCAAACTCAAGTCTGCCCACGCTGACTTCATCTAAATAATTTACCGCGATAAATAAAATATTGTTATTTCAATATCGTTGACATATTTTAATTATTCATTAATATCCTCTCGTTTTAAGATTCTGCTGCCTCTTGGTTGCTCTGCTTTTATCTGAGGCCTGTGAAGATGCACAGTGTCAGCCAGCACTCAAGTGGGACCGACTGCCCACCTATTAAAGTTGAGCTGCAGCAAGATCGTTTCACACGACGTTGAGTGATGACACGCGATCTGTCGCGCCATTCTACTACACAGGAGTGTGTGTGCCACTGAACAATGGGGCGCAACACACGTGCTCACGTAACATTACATTGCATTCTTTTTGCAGCCCAAAGAATGAATCTGTCACCCGATGTGTTATAGTGGAATTGTGCAACATCGTGGCATTCGGGCTGGGTTTCAAGTCGAGAGCAATGTGCGCATATTGCGGTGATGCCAAAATGTAGGTTGTTGCTGACCGCGTGTTTGCAACAAGTGGATAAGACTTGTTATGCGAAACGTCATCGGCGTCGCTCAATCATTGCTGTGATTTATTTCAGTGGGATGGGGGTTATGGGCCATCGATGACCCTGGAATGTAGCAGTTCATCTGCGGTTTAATGGACAGAGATATGTGCTAGTACCTCAAAGTTATGATTGCATGAAAGATTGTGAAAAATAAATAACAAAGCTTGACTTTTTGGCCACAGGCACAATGACAGTCAAAGGTCACACCACCAAACTCTCTAAATGATGCATCAACATCAACAACCAACGGCTGTTTGTTTGAATTGCATCAAAATGCAGCCCTGAAACGTATTTCTCCACTCGTGCCTGGCTGTCAACCCACACGGTTTACCCGCATTCTTGTACAGGGAAATTGAATTTTCAGGTCCTTACGGCATACAGCCGTTGCAATACGGGCAACAACAATACATGTCTATTTGTTTGTGTTTTTCCCTTACTTTTGGACTTTGTAGGATGAACGTTGAAATGTATAAGGGGCACGGGGTGACCAATACGATCTGACTTGGTCCGTAATAAGGTAGGGCACTGATAAGGGGTTGACAGCTGTGCTAGTGGCAGCTGTGGAGTGCCCCCCAGAGAGGACTTTGTCCGTCTCTTCCATGCTGGCGAGAACCTCTTGGACAAGGTGCGAGTAACCCACACGTTTACCCCACCAGAGCCCGAACTGTGG
This sequence comes from Petromyzon marinus, assembly GCF_048934315.1. Taxonomy (NCBI): domain Eukaryota; kingdom Metazoa; phylum Chordata; class Hyperoartia; order Petromyzontiformes; family Petromyzontidae; genus Petromyzon; species Petromyzon marinus. The sequence continues at coordinate 714,594 of NC_133709.1, read as the reverse complement.
ACCTACAGTAACCCACTGCAGTTGCGCTCCTCCAGTGGAGGAGGGACCGCAGACCTGCACGAACGCTCTCCTGAAGCCCTCTCGTCGCGGCCGGCAGTCCTCGCTCGACATTGGCGGCATCCCCTGGCTCCTGGCGTCATCGCCGCGCTCGACACGAGGATGGAACCGGCAGCGCCACGCGGTGACCCAACAACGGCCGACTCCTCGTGGTGCCACCGCCCGATCCGACTGCTGAGTGGGCCGAGTCGGGGGCGTTGTGAACGGCAGCACCGAGAGAGATACAACCGCGGTGTGAGGGGGCTGTCTTGTGGATTGTACGCCCCGTGTGCTTTCCCTTCAACTGAATGTCTGATTTGAATTAAACATTTGGTTCTCAGTCACTGTGGGGTGAAGGGGTGGGTAATTTGAGAGGCGCTCCCGACTGCTTCTATCTGTAATTGAAATTCATGTCTGCATAAAACGCAGCCTCAGAGATTGTTTATTTTATTTTTCTTCTCGTACTCCAGTGGTGTATACAAATTTAATTTCATGACAACAATGTTCTCAGGGGGGAAAAAAAACCCCGTAACAATTGATCGGTTCTCGCACTTACATTCTGGTAACATAAATAAAAGGGATGTATGCTTACACTACTTTAATCCGCTTTTCTCTGCTATCCATGAAAGGAGTTACATTTTACTCGGCCTGCATTGAATTGTAAAGCGTTGTAAATGATTATCTATCCACGTAAACGTATTATATCGTCATCTCTTCGTCGAATACGAGGGGTTAGTTGGTGGCTGTGCTGGCGTGGTCGTGACGATACGTCACGTACCCAGGGTATGAGCGAGCTGGAAAGGGCTTTTCTCTCTCCTCTTGTGGCTCTGCCGCAGCTGTCGTGCTCGCGAGCCGTCTCGGCAGCCTTCTCCACTCGGAGCACTACGCATAATCTGCTCTTTTACGTAATACAAAAAAATGTGTGTGTTGAACTTCTTTCGCACCGTACGTAGCCAACCGTGCTAATCGGATGTGCGGGGGGAAGGACAACAAACTAAACACAAGAAGCAGTTCTAGTAATAGGTTTTACCCTTTTAACTGGCACAAAAACTGACACCTTTATTCAAGGCATCATGTTTGCAATAACCACAACACAAGCAGTCAAAATGCAAACAAAAAAGACAACTCTGATAATAATATGCACTGTCCTTGAATTTGATTGGTCCACACCCGAGATGGCTTTTCTTAGAGCCTAGTCTCCATTGGTGTTGGAGGTCTCATAATGTAAATGCTCACCACGAGCCCTCAATACTCTGATAGTGCGCTGTTTTTGAGTTGTACGCCTTTTGGCGTCTTCTGGTCCAACACAAATGGAGACTAGGCTCTAAGAAAAGCCGTCTCGGGTGTGGACCAATCAAATTCAAGGACAGTGCATATTATTTTCAGAGTTGTCTTTTTTGTTTGCATTTTGACTGCTTGTGTTGTGGTTATTGCAAACATGATGCCTTGAATAAAGGTGTCAGTTTTTGTGCCAGTTAAAAGGGTAAAACCTATTCCTATATCTTGTTACTGGCAAAGGAGGTCTCATAATGTGAATGCTCACCCCAAGCCCTCAATACTCTGATAGTGCGCTGTGTTTGAGTTGTACGCCTTTTGGCGTCTTCTGGTCCAACACCAGTGGAGACTAAAGGGCCTCTAAGAAAAGCCGTCTCGGGTGTGGACCAATCAAATTCAAGGACAGTGCGTATTATTATCAGAGTTGTCTCTTTTGTTTGCATTTGTGACTGCTTGTGTTGTGGTTATTGCAAACATGATGCCTTGAATAAAGGTGTCAGTTTTTGTGCCAGTTAAAAGGGTAAAACTTATTCCTATATCTTGTTACTGGCAAAGGAGGTCTCATAATGTAAACAAGAAGCAGTTCTCAAGAAATTAGTATTTCAAGCGAGATTTAAAAGTGCAGTGGCTTCCTGATGAATGTCGTGATAATGTGTACTGTGAGGCTTTTGCAAGTTCAGCATTGGGGATGTTTGTTGTTACAGCCACGAGTTGAAACCAGAGGACCCACAGGAAACCCAGGTGGTTCTTCCTGTGAAGCACTCGTGTTAACACTTCGCCGCCAGCCGTTTACCTTCATATGGATAAGGAGTGTTTACACGTGTGGGTAAATGTTCTCCTTGAATAATAATGATAAGAATTATCTTGATAAATAATAATTTACAGGCCGTTGTCAATCCACTGCTGGATGAAAGCCTCAACACATTGTGCTGGTCATGGCACTTAATTAACCATGCTCCACCAGGATGGTCTGTGCCGGGTTCGTGCGCGTGGCGATACAGGACCAGTTCGGGCATCACCCGCTACTGTCACCTGCGGCCCGGGTTTATAGAGCAGTGCGTTAACCACTGTGCCACCGTTCACCCACAGTCATCGAACGAGGTTATTGGGGTTGTTCACCATCCTTGACCTCGCTGATCACTGGGGGTAGGGGAAGGGAGGGGGGGTCGCTTCAGATATCACTCGCCACTGATATGAGCCTTGGCCGGGAATTAAACTCAGGTGGCTAGGCTCGTAGCGCTGACAAACCAAGATTTGATGTTAACCGTTCGCTATTGCATCGCGTGAAATTGCTTCCCGTTTAGAAATCGGATGCAAGATATGTTCAAACCCCAAGCAAGAGCACTTCAACAAAGCAGTCAAATGTGTCCAAGTAATTTAGAGTGTCGTTGAGTGTCACCACAGCTGAAATTATTTTAGGACTGAAACAACAAATACAACCTCTCTGTACGCTAAATATATATATAATACACATTATTTGCACTTATTTTTCCGGCAAGGGCATAATGTCTCAGGCGACAATATATTTCTATGAAAGTTGCAAAGTACGTAACCATAACTTGTAAAAACCGTGAAGGTTTGGGAATAAACTTTATTTTCCTTTCGGAAATCTCTCTTCCTAATGGTGACAAATGCGCCGCTTGTCTGCACTTTCGTCTGGCCGCCTCGGTTTGGATTTCAATCCAATGTCTGTGGACAGCTCCAGCGAATGCTAAAGGGATGCGCGGGGTGTTCTCGTGAATACAAATCGTGGGTTGCTTTACGGAACTACAACTTGTGGACTTTCTATCCCTTCCCCCTTCCTACACGGGAATCCGTCTGCCCTTGCCAGAGGCGCGCGCCTGCCTGCCTGCCTGGTGCGTGACGGGGCCTGTGGGGACCTCTGCAGTCAGTTCCCACGCACGCACGGAGATGCCGTGAATAGTACCCACGCCTTGCCTACCAGGGGAGGACTCCCAATGAATAAACTATGAATACCAGAGGGTTGGCCTCATCATTAAAATGTTTTGTTTTAATTTTATTTATATAACAGGGATAATCGACTCTTCTTCTTCTTGCCTATGGCTAAATGCCAATGTCGAGGTCTTGAGAATATTTAAAATTTTAGTTGGTTCACTCGAACACCTCAATGGCCCTTAGAATCCAGAGATAGCGGTAACACTGAAGGCTGACGTTGCAAGCAATGTTATGAAGGAGGGCCATTGTACAAAACGTCAGTTTCTGTTACAAGGTCCAGATTGTTTAGCTGCTTGCTGCTGCTGTTCTCTTACCTCTGTCACGAATCCCATTAATCGCGCGCGTTCAAGGAATGTGAGCTCAGGCAACGTTTAAAATCAATTTGTGTGCTCTCGCATGGGAGATTTGCAGTCACTGCGGGCGCCCCGTACTCGGGAGGGCTTACGCAGAGTATCTCGAGTCAGTCGACAATCCCCACATTTAAAATAAACCCCCCTAGCCCCACTGATGAATACAATGTTCCCACTGGGAGCTTCGCCGTGACCAGCTGCTGGGGTTTTTTGGTTTGTTTAATATTTAATGTGGCTTAAAACTTTGGGTTGCTTTTTATGTTAAACGTAGTTGCTGAGCGCAGGGCCCGAAACTCCACTTGGCCAGCAAAGAGCAGCACAATGAAAGTTGTGCTGCTCTTTGCTGGCCAAGCAGGGGTGTGGTGTGGGATGGACACTCCAACTGAATACCAAGAGAAACGAATACTCTGACCGTACCATCCGCCAAGCTGTTTCTCCCTCCATACAGAAACAACCACTTGATACTCCGATCAAAACCATCACACTACCATATGTAGCAGGCGTTACGAAAAAGATCTCCAAAATTCTAAACAAACACAAGATCCTGGTCCGGTTCAATACAGTACACAAAAGCCGTGACCTGATCCCATCCGTGAAGGATGTCATTCCTGATTTACAGTACCCCGGGGTTTCCAAATTGAGCTGCACCTGTGGTGACTGCTATATTGGGGAGACGAAACGACATGTCTCTGACAGAATTCGCGAGCACAAATCAGATTTGAAACGGCAGAACGAATTCTTCTGCCGTAGCTGATCACTGTTACAATGCTGTGGGTGATCACGATATAGTTTTCTCCGATACCAAGGTTCTCTGCAAACCCATGGGTTTTTATCAGAGATTTGTCCACGAGGCAATTCAGATTTACAAACACAGACACAATTTCAACCGAGAGGATGGTTTCAAATTAAGCAATCAATGGAAAGATGTTCTAAATCAAACCAAACATTAAACTAATTTTCAATGGTACAGTATATTTTTTCAAGTAGTGGTATCCCAAACTTTCACAGCTGCTTATTTCCCTTCACACCAACATTATGTAAACTCCCCTCCCCCCGCGCCTGGTCCATCATGGTCCCCCCCACGCCTGGTCCATCATGGTCCATCATGTACCTCCTACGTACATCATGCTCATTTTTATGCTAATTCCTTTGTCAAGGCGCCTTTGTTTCCTCCCACACAGCTTAAAGGACGCGACCTGGGCTTGGCTGTTTTCACTCCAACGCTGTCCTCTGGACAGTCCGGTCCCTTCACCTGATGAAGGCCACTTGTGTTGTGGCCGAAACCTCGTGATTTTTTTTATTGTTTTATTTTTTACCTACGTGACTTTACCGAATAGAACCAAAGAGTATGGATCCTTGCAGTCACGAAAGCTTAAAATCTAGCACCGATTAATTATGGATTAATTCAGCTTTGTTTCTCGCGTCAGATACCTGTTCTCGCAATGTGTGTTTGGGCTACGCGCTAGGTGAGAGTTATAATGAAGTGTCGAGGTTAGGTCACGGCCTCTTGTTGAATACAGTATACATTGTTTAACTTAATTACATGTGAATTACCTGTTGGTTTGCGATGTCATTATGCTTTATTACTCACGTTTCGTTATTGTAATAACCAATAATAAAAACACAATCAAATACAACACAATGGTGAGCGTTGTTTAATTTATGTGGCACGTGCGCACGTCTCTCCCTTAAAGGGCACTCTACAATCATCGACTCTTTTCTTCTGTCACAGGAATGTCGAATACGAACTCCAGGCACGAACACAACGCATAACGCACTCAATGCGCGTTGTTTGGGGTGCACTCGGGATGAACGCAGGCATAAGCCGATCTCCCCTTGTATTACTCCACGTTTTTATTTAAAATTGTATTTTAGTCCGTCGGCCCAAATTGTTTTTTTTCCGAAACAAGACAGCTCAGCGGCACGAGGAGATTCGGGGCCGGTAGCCGTCGCTCGATGCTGAGTCGGGGGTCGCCTCTGTGGGAGATGGAGCGACGAGATCGTGCTCACACGCAGGAGTTGAGCGGATCGCGGGAGGTGGCGATGCGCGCGGGGTTGCCTTGAACCGGGCGGGTGTACCACGTGGCTCGTCGCCACGAGGTTGGTGCCCGACACGCGACATTAACAAGGCGGTGTGAGTGAGTCACAATACCGTGGTGTGAGTGAGTCACAAAACCGTGGTGTGAGTGAGTCACAATACCGTGGTGTGAGTGAGTCACAATACCGTGGTGTGAGTCACAATACCGTGGTGTGAGTCACAATACCGTGGTGTGAGTGAGTCACAATACCGCGGTGTGAGTGAGTCACAATACCGTGGTGTGAGTGAGTCACAATACCGTGGTGTGAGTCACAATACCGTGGTGTGAGTGAGTCACAATACCGTGGTGTGAGTCACAATACCGCGGTGTGAGTGAGTCACAATACCGTGGTGTGAGTGAGTCACAATACCGTGGTGTGAGTGAGTCACAATACCGTGGTGTGAGTGAGTCACAATACCGTGGTGTGAGTGAGTCACAATACCGTGGTGTGAGTCACAATACCGTGGTGTGAGTGAGTCACAATACCGTGGTGTGAGTGAGTCACAATACCGTGGTGTGAGTGAGTCACAATACCGTGGTGTGAGTCACAATACCGCGGTGTGAGTGAGTCACAATACCGTGGTGTGAGTGAGTCACAATACCGTGGTGTGAGTGAGTCACAATACCGTGGTGTGAGTCACAATACCGTGGAGTGAGTGAGTCACAATACCGTAGTGTGAGTGAGTCACAATACCGTGGTGTGAGTCACAATACCGTGGTGTGAGTGAGTCACAATACCGTGGTGTGAGTGAGTCACAATACCGTGGTGTGAGTGAGTCACAATACCGTGGTGTGAGTCACAATACCGTGGTGTGAGTGAGTCACAATACCGTGGTGTGAGTGAATCACAATACCGTGGTGTGAGTGAATCACAATACCGTGGTGTGAGTGAGTCACAATACCGTGGTGTGAGTCACAATACCGTGGTGTGAGTGAGTCACAATACCGTGGTGTGAGTGAGTCACAATACCGTGGTGTGAGTGAGTCACAATACCGTGGTGTGAGTGAGTCACAATACCGTGGTGTGAGTCACAATACCGTGGTGTGAGTCACAATACCGTGGAGTGAGTCACAATACCGTGGTGTGAGTCACAATACCGTGGTGTGAGTGAGTCACAATACCGTGGTGTGAGTGAGTCACAATACCGTGGTGTGAGTGAGTCACAATACCGTGGTGTGAGTGAGTCACAATACCGTGGTGTGAGTGAGTCACAATACCGTGGTGTGAGTGAGTCACAATACCGTGGTGTGAGTCACAATACCGTGGTGTGAGTCACAATACCGTGGAGTGAGTGAGTCACAATACCGTGGTGTGAGTGAGTCACAATACCGTGGTGTGAGTCACAATACCGTGGTGTGAGTCACAATACCGTGGTGTGAGTCACAATACCGTGGTGTGAGTGAGTCACAATACCGTGGTGTGAGTCACAATACCGTGGTGTGAGTGAGTCACAATACCGTGGTGTGAGTGAGTCACAATACCGTGGTGTGAGTCACAATACCGTGGTGTGAGTCACAATACCGTGGTGTGAGTGAGTCACAATACCGTGGTGTGAGTGAGTCACAATACCGTGGTGTGAGTCACAATACCGTGGTGTGAGTCACAATACCGTGGTGTGAGTGAGTCACAATACCGTGGTGTGAGTCACAATACCGTAGTGTGAGTGAGTCACAATACCGTGGTGTGAGTGAGTCACAATACCGTGGTGTGAGTGAGTCACAATACCGTGGTGTGAGTGAGTCACAATACCGTGGTGTGAGTCACAATACCGTGGTGTGAGTCACAATACCGTGGTGTGAGTGCAAATCGTTTAGAAACAGACGGCGACGCTCGTACCGCGGTGTTGTGCGCTCTTTTTTCAAACAATACACTTCACCTGAACACATATTGATTGCATGGGTGTCATTGCAGTTGCGAACCCGGGTTAATCGCAGGTGGCCGCAACACGGGTTCGAACCGAGGCCAACTCAGCGTTCTGACCCCTGCAGCACCGCGCAACCTCGCCCGGGGCTGCTTTTAAGGCTCTCGGATGAAAGTGTTCCACTGGAGGACGAGGCCTGGGGCTACGCTGCGTTGACGAGATGTTAACTACTTCGCCTAGTATACAGGAAGTCGTGGGTGCGATCCAGACCCTGACACCTGCTGTATATTTGTAGTTTGCACATTCTCCCTGTGGTCGCGTGAATTTTTCTCCGGGTCCTCCGGTTTCCCCCTCCACATTGAGTAAGATTTGAGTAAAATGCGTTTAGAGTGTTTGCCTGCTATGTAATAGGCAGGTCACTTCTGAAGAAGAGCTACGTAGCTGAGTGGGCCTCACCTGGTAAAAAATAAAATAAAACTCAAGACAAGCAGCACGAGAGAAGAAGACTCATTTGATGAGAAGGCGACAGTCTTCTCAACAGCGCGAGTCTTCCAGTACGCGTCCCACGTGCTCCACCGTCTTGTTTGACTTCATGATGAGTCGTCGCATGTCGGGGTCACGATTGGATTGGTTCACATCGTGGCGGGTAAAGCAGCCTCCCCGTGGCTGCCAGGCAGGTTAAGTGGGTAGCTCAATGATCTGTATAATAAAACGTGTAACTTCATTACATTAGCAATTTGTAATTGGTATCCTTATTACACATCTCAAAGTAATTGGTCATTTGTGGCTAAATTACATTGCTTTTAGTATTTTGCAATTTATATCTGAATTACACGAATTCCTATACTTTGTCCATCTGAAGCTGAGCTCGGAGAGCTACGGATACAATATTCTCTGCATTACAAGACACCCCCCCCCCCGACCCCGGTATTTATAACCAAATGTCAGTGGTGCGTCTTATAATCTGGTAGCTGTGAGCGCGCACGTGCGCGAGCCCAGAGACCAGATCTGTGCAACTTCATCGAGGGTGCATCTCACTTTCCAGAGCGTCTGATAATCCGGAGAATTCGGTACTCCGGTGAATCGATGGATCGTCGTTACCCCCCTCCCCCCCTCTAGCCTCGGCTACTTTGGCTCCAGTGCCCATGCCTGGTCCAGGTCCTCGCGGTCATTTTTAAAAAAAGGTTCCACAGACCGGCTGATGAGAGAACAAAACAACGTGGATTTGCAGCCGGGGGTTTCGCCATCCAAGCCGCGATTGATTTGACACCTGACATTAAAATATTGACCGCTAGATCTCACTTTGAAGCGAAACAGTCGTTGCAATGTAAAATTATATCATGCACGCTCCGAATTGTTGTTTATATATACACACGCGCACACGTTTAATCGACGTTATGAACACATTGGACGCTAACGAAGTGTCGAGAAGATACGACCGAGAGCTCGTCGCGAGTCGGTAAACTGTGTGAACGGGGCCGCTGCGTACGACAGAGAAATAAAACTGAGATCGATATCAACAAAGGGGCGGCAAAAATAAATAAACAAACAAATGAACAGATACTTAGATTTGAAAAGTTAAAAGGTCGCAAAAAAATTCAAAGGGTTGTGTGCCATTCTCTTGTGAAAAATGTCAAGGGCATGCCTTTTTATGGAACACAAGAGCGTCATCAGATAAAAGGGAGGCCCGTGTCACATGACGATGAGTGTCATCGCCACCAATTATTTCGTGGTGAAAGAAAAAAAATAAACTCCTAGCGTGAAGTGCAGAGCTAAAGAAAAGAGGGTGGTGGAGAGACCGGCGATGGGTTTTGGGTCGAGATGTAAAAGGGGCCCGCCAATGGCAGCGCGAGGAATTACTCATTCTTTTGTGGAGGTGGATAACGTCCTCCTGATAAGGGCATCGCCTTTATCGTCGTGTTTCTAAAAGCAGGCCAGACCCTGGGCCTTGTTGCTACAATAGACATTGCTCCCCACGGTCCGACACAGCTTCTCTTTGTGTGGCCAAGTCGCCGGCGTGAGTTGTACTTTCAAAACGGCTGCGTCGCCTTCTTCAGCGCATCTCCTCCGTAACGAGCGCGGCGTGTCGCAGTGTGCTGTGGCGCATCGCATGGGCAAGGCGGCGTGGCAAGGCCAACGTGGCTCTAACGAGAGAGATGTGCAATTTTAATTTGCCCTTCCCTTGTGATCAACCTTTGTGCACGCTTTGTGCTTGTGTATAGATAAATAAAAAAAGAGAGAGAACGATGTGCCCTAGTCTGAGTGCACGTCTGGCACTTGATCGGTGCCACCCTACCCGGGTAATGGGCCAGGGTCTGCGAGCCCGGCAATCACCAGCAGCAAAGAATGCAGCGCATGCCGAGATCTCTGTGTCGGTGCAATTGTGCGTTTGTTGGTGGTGAATGAGCGGAACGAGTGCAGCGTTTGGTTGTTGCAAGTGGTTCACAGCAAGAAGAGAAAAAGGAGTGATTTTGATGTCGGTAGAGAGAATGTATTTTAAAAGCCTTTCTTATCCGAGAAATGTTGTCCGTGCACCTGCATTGCACAGTTGTTTACATCTTCATAGAGGAAGTCTTTTCATAATGCAACTGCTAACGGCGCACGTACTCTCATTCTTCACCCTGGCGACACTACAGAGGCAATGTATCATTGCGATTTGATGTTCAGACTTAATGTTTTATTTAATAAGAAAAAAATATGAATCAGCAGCAGTTCTCCGGGGACCCACAACATCAAAGCTGTAGGTCTCCCTAAAGCTTGAGAACAGCAACAACAACAAACAACAATTGGGTGTTTAAGGGAAGGGAAAGTCCATCGTCGTTCTCTATGGGGCCGTCGAGAGACAGAGCGAGGCGCAGACAATAATCCAAGATTCTACCCCTAGCTTCGGGGTCCACGATAACCTTCAGGGCAGACACAACCGGGACGCACACAGCTCGAATATTGCGCCTGCCACGATAACGATCAGGCACATCACTATATTCTTGGTTCTTTCAGTAAAGTCACGTGAATAGAAACAAACAAATTTAAAGAATACAAATAGAATAAAAATAATACGTTGAAAATAATCAAATTAAAAAACCCCACGACGTTTCAATCGCAACACAAGCGGTCTTCATCAGGCGGAGAGAAAATACCGCTTGTTTTACGATCGAAACGTCGTGGGTTTTTTGCTTTTATTATTTTAAATTTTTGCTATTTCTTATTATTATTTAAATCTGATTTTATTATTTTAATTTTATTTTTTTAGATTTTTTGTTTTCTATCTACGTGACTTTACCGAAATAACCAAGAACATGAATTCCTGCAGCCACGAAAGTTTTAAGTCAAAATTTAGGCACATCACTGTTCAGGCTCCTCGCGGACACTTCCAAATGTATGGCTCCCTGCCTAGCAATGCCATGTGTGGTGCCACGGCTGGGGAGCAACACACACGCAGCGCACGCACGTAGTGTCCTGGCGAGGGATTGCTTGGCACATCGGGTTTTAATCCGAAGGGCCCCGAGAGGGAGAGTCCCAACCCTCACAGGACAGGTTACATTGCGGTGCCCCTAAATTGGCTTAAAATTGTATGGGCGCAGAAAGAAATGGTTCACTGGGCCAACCACAATAAGTTATTCACGACATGGGGGGACTGAGGGTGGAATAGTAAGCAAGAAGAGCATGAGGTCAGGAGAATCGCAGCGCCACTGCCGCCCCCCTCTCGGCCCTCATACCGAACACGCACTCGCAGGTTGTGTGTTCGCCAGCCGGGCGCCCTTCCAGATACCCAGCAACGAGGGACAATGGATGGGCGTCGCCACCACCGCGGCGCTCGACGGAGGACACGGTAACAGGGGGGGCGGTAACAACAGGGCCCTTTGAAGCGAGGGGATTAGGCCACGAAGAGAAGGCCCAGCGGAGCGACGGCGAAAGTAAGCGCACGATTGGCTGTGCGGTACGACGTCACCCTGGAACTTCGAAGTTTAGGGAATAAAAAGAGTAGCCCGGGACGATTTTGGGTTGCTTGTCTTCAACCTCTGGGCCGCCAGGACCCACTCGCTGCCGTCCCGCCTCCTCGAGCCACTCGCAGTATCCGAGCGAAGCCAGCGAGTGCCGCTACGAGGCAGTGATAGGTGAAGTTTTCTCTCGTCCTTCTCCCTCCCGACTCTCACCGCGTCCGTGCGACGCCGTGAGTACAGCTTCGAGGTACGTGGTAGGACGTTTCAGTGACTGGGCACTTAGGCAGCAGTAGGCTCGGCTCTTCTCGCAAAATATCCCCTCTCCAGCTAGTGCGCATTTGCACCGTGAATAAAAGTCAGCACAGAGCATCGGTGTGGTGCCGGTGATTTGTGTGTGGAGCGACTGTGTGTGGAGCGACGCGTTGCGAGAGGAGCGACGCGTTGCGAGAGGAGTGACCGCGCAGCCGCAGCGTGTCGCGCGCGTGTTAGGGGCCATCGACAAATGACGTCACGCGATTTTGGCCGATTTTTGATCCCCCCCCCTCCCCCCCTCATCACACGGCATCACAAAAAGTCAGACCCCCCTCAAATATGACGTCACAAAGCTCTGTCCCCCCCCCCAAAACCATATTTCCATTTCAAATCACTTTAAGCTATTGTTATTGTAGTGCGTATTTAATGTGATGCTGCACTGATGTTGTAGGAGAAAACATTAAAAAGGAGGTGTTGGAAAGCTGAAATTTAGCATAAAATTCACTTGAAAATATTGAAAGTCTAACTAAAATTGCAGATGTTCAGAATATTATGTTGAAATTCTCTTTGGTTCTTTCGGTAAAGTCACGTAGGTATAAAATAAAATATATTAGATCACGACGTTTCAATCGCAACACAAGCGACCGTCATCAGGTGGAACAGATACAGCAGGAGAACTGCTGACATCGAGATTGAAATTCTCTTATAATTATAAAATATTAAAAGTAATTATAACTATAAAAAAATACTTTAAACTTTGAAGTATAACGAAGCAAAATGGAGACGCAAAATGCTCATTCATGGAATAAATAAAAGGTGACCTTAGTACATTTAAATAATCAAATAGTTAATCATTAAAATTAATCACAATTAGTTTTGTTTTAACAATTATGAGCTAAATGATGATGTCACCCTGCTGCTTTATTTAAGACCGGGAGCAAGTGAGGGCTTTACCATTCTGGCGAATTGCCCGATGATGCTGGATGTAATTACCGGCGAAACGTCACAGTACTCAAACTGTAAATGTTGTGGATTCACTCAACACACCGGTGGGCTAAAGTAGTGAACTATTTGTCTTTTGTCAACATGACACTTTTTTGCTGATTGGCCGTGTCGGGTGGTGGAGGGTTACGACACATTTATAAATAACGCGATCTAACCCAAAAACCGTTATTATGAATATAACAATACATTTAATTAAGTAGAACGTGTTGTTTATATGTATTTAAAGTTGCGCATTTTGATGTGACGTCACATTTCTCACCCCCCCCCCCCTCGTCACACATCGCCACAAATGTCCGACCCCTCCACCCTCCCAGGTGCGTGACGTCATTTATGGACGGCCCCTTAAGAGGCAATCTCCCGCAGGTGTGGGTGCGGTCGTGCAGCTGTGCGCCGCGTTGGCGTGAGTGGTGGTGTACACGTGCGAGTTAACTCCGAGCAGTCTGTCCATGTCCCTCGGAGAGGTCGCGAGCGCGGAGGGGGCCGATCACTCGGTCGGCGGGGGCCTGGCGGGAGGCGATCGACGCGGTGGAGGAGGGAGCGGAAGGGGCGGACGTAGCGCCCCACCTGCCCAGCGGGGGCGGTGGGGGTGGACAGCGGCCCACGCACGTGCTCACTGCACGCATGCACCGCGAGGACTGCTGGGAATGTCCATTCAGATCGTGTAATAAATGCAAGTTTGCTTGAAAATGTGAGTTGTGTATATATATTCATAGTATACATGTAGCATATATTAGGCGCAGTGGGTGATATCCCAAATTGTAACAATGTTTAATGAAGCGTAACGCGTTTTAATTAATGGTCATGAGCCGTGCCGCGACACCCGTGATCGGGAGGCATGGTGACGTAGGAGTGACGTCACCGTGATGTCACCGCAACGTGCCAAACTGATTTTAAAGTCGCAATTTTATCGAAGTTGGGCCCAACAGCCTCAGACACAAAGCACGGGTTGAGTATCGACAACAAGGCCATGCACTTTTGGATTGCACCGCTATGTAATGTTTACCCATGCCGAGCCAAAGCAACAGCACAATTAGCATTTTTAAAATGAACAATACGTTTGTTGCTAAATACTCGACAACATAATCTGGTTTTATATTGTCAATGTTCATTTGAACCACCCAGCACTGAAAAAGTGCCTAACATATACGCTTTACTTTGGTTGATGTTATCTTCAGGTAATGCAAGTTGATTTTGTATGAACCAGCTGTGAGAGGTCAAGAGACCAGGATGAAGCTGCAATGATGAACTCCCAGAAGGCCATGGGGCCAATGGCTTGCATAGAGAAGACAACTGTACTTTCATGTGGAGAGGACACATCTTGTCTGCTTATATACTTTGTTTTATATGTACGTATATTCTCCACGACGACGCCATCATGAGTATCGTGTCAAAAAAAATCGAAGAACATGCATATACATACCACGGCTGGCAGAGCGCACCTCATCTGGAACATTTGCCTTTTGAATCGATGCAAAATATCTCGTGCAGCAGAAGCCATCAAACAAACGGGGTCGTGTTACGAACGTGGTTGCCGATATCGCCATGATAATAACCAATGCCCCAGGGCAGGACTTTACCGCTGGGGGTGGCGCAGTAGCAAGCGCAAGGACTGAGCGGATCGCAAAGCGGTGCTGTGGTCGCTTCTCCGGGCCTGACCTGCAGGCCTAGAGGGATGCTGCTTCGAGCTGAGCGTGGAGACTTTACCCCCCGAGCAACCGCTGTGCTGAGAAGCCCTCTCGCCGCGTCCCAACATCAGAGCGGCATGCGACGCTTCTCGTGTTCGGTACATGTGTCGCTCGTGGTATAAAGAGGGAGCAAAGTACATTTTAGAGGCACCATTCGTGGCCTTCGCTTGAATATTCGGCAGTTTACTGAATATGACATGAGCGTCACAGTTGAGCAGTTTGTGGAAATTACCTAGAGTTTGTGTTTTTAAGCGGGTTGATAGTTTTGTTCATTTAAGACTCCGTCAATAACAAAAAAAACCTGCAAGCGTTGTGTTTTAAGTGATTGCATGACGCGTGCTTTTATTGTCAGCTGAATTGTGACTAATCATCATGTTAAAGCTATGCCGACAAAGTGTTGCACTTGCGTAAACAAATTATCAGATAACTCATTACCTTCTTGGGAATGTGTCACGTCTCGAGGAAAATCATTGTTGTTGTTTGTGTTGTAGGATAAGCCTGCCTAGGTAAAGACGTCACCGAGCGCTGCGAAATCACCTACACGCGCAGCGGCACGAATTAACATTGTCATCTAATTATCTGAAATTGCGTTATAGATTTTATTCAATTTCACACCCGCTGTGACAGTCACCTTGGAGAGATTTCATTGTTTTTCACCTCGAATGTTCCTTCATTTGTCAACTGAAAGAAAACGGATTTCACTGCGAGCATTGTATAAGCACGCTCCCGTGTCGACGCATCCGAGTGACGTGGGCGGTGATGTG
Source organism: Petromyzon marinus (assembly GCF_048934315.1). NCBI lineage: Eukaryota > Metazoa > Chordata > Hyperoartia > Petromyzontiformes > Petromyzontidae > Petromyzon > Petromyzon marinus. The sequence continues at coordinate 699,390 of NC_133709.1, read as the reverse complement.
GCCCAGGTGGTGGCGCTGTGTCCGCCTCTCGTTGCAAGAGGTTCACGGTTCGACTTCCAGCGGCCGCCCTGGTTAATACTGCGGGCGTACTGCGTTAACTTTACAAAAACACGCCGGCGTCCTCACAGTGGACGTTAAAGATCCCATTGTTACAAAACTTAAACAATTACCAGCAAATTACTACATTTGGAAAGCAATCATTATTCCTTACTTGTAAAAACCTGGAAGGACCCTCTTTTTTATTGTTTGTTGATGCAACTTGCTGACCCGCCCGTACTGGACATCTGTGAAAAACAGCTTCATAGCTCATCGGATTCCTCCAGAATAAATAAAGATTCTGATCTGATTCTGAAAAAGTGTAGTGAGACTCCGTGAGACGTTCCTGGGTGAACAAGCGAAAAAATAATAAGAAAATAATCATCATAAAGGACGTAATAAGCATAACCAACATAATACCAGCCAGCCGTAGTGACATGGCGGGAGCTCTGTTCTTATCCACTGTTGAATCCCCCATACCCTACGGATCGTGGGCGTTGTATGGACATCCTTCACCACGCCAGCGTACCCATCACTGGTAATTGGGGCCAGCCATTCCAATAAATGATTTTGCCTGTTGCTTCAAAGCTGTGAAAGAATGAACCTCCTGATGAATTGATACACGAACAGACTGCTAAAACGAAGAAACGACTCGAGTAATGAATGAACAAAACGACGGAAAAGAGAAGAGTGGGAATATCATTGAGTTGGATGCAACAATGGCAGTGGAGGAGGACTCGACTTCAAAGTTTGTGATGCAATCGGTTAAGAGAGGGGATGACCACGGGGGAATCGTTAATTCCTCGTGGAGGATACGCGGCACTGTGCACAGTGTGAATTGGTCATATTATTTAATGCGACCGCGCATTTTTGCTCACGCACTTGACTCAATAATTGGTGTGTCACGCTGCGTCGAATCACAAATTGTAACCCTTTTTATATCAACTTTAATTACACTGAAACTAGCAGACGATCGCGTGGCATGTCACGGACGGCGAGTGTCATTTTAGTTGTAAGCGAAGGAGTGCTTCTGGTGGGCGGAGCAAGGTGAGTGCTTGGTGACTTGTGCCAGCTGAGCGTGACGTGATTGGTGAGAATTCGGTGAGTGCCTGGCGAGCGGCGACGCATCATTAACCCTGTTACAAAATACCGAGGCACGCTTTTCATCATCATGCAACTACACACACACGCAACATCTTCATCGAAGGGTTTTATAACTCAACATTGCAACGTAGTCATTAAAATAAATAGCAGCATCGTGTTTTAGATCTGGTGCCATTTGATGTTTGATTGTAATTTATATTTCAGTCTCTTTTTGTCTTTCCGTTTGTTTTCACTGTCGCCTTTGAATCGTTTAAACATCAACACGTGGTGGACCGCGGTTTCGTGCGTGTCTCCCTGCACTTCGCTACAGATCGGTTCGATTCCAGAGTCGGGCGCCTTTCGGTGCAGGTGGCATGCGCTCGCCCTGTCCTGCTGAGCGTGAGTGCACAGGTCCTGGGTCTCGAGATAAGGCGCCATGTACACCTAAGATATGAGATAAAGAAGGGCACCCCCCCCCCCCCCCAACTTCCACAGTGGCTGGAGCTGCTTTGATTCTCGTCCCTGCGCTTTGCAACATAGACCGATCTCTGTCAGGCTCAGAGCTAATGATCAACACGTTCGTCCCTGTCCTTGCTGTTAGTGGTTGAAACGGTTTTAAATTTAGATTTTCTCACATTCCCGTGCTGCGCTTTGAATAAATTAGTCTTAGTTGGTTCTCTCTGGCCCTGAAGAAACGCATGTCACGTGATACCTAGATAATTACTGGTGCATGGTTCCACCTGCATGTCACGTGACATATAGATAATTACAGGTGTGTGGTCGCACCTACATGTCACGTGATGCTTAGAAAATTACAGGTGCGTGGTTCCACCTGCATGTCACGTGACACCTAGATAATTACAGGTGGGTGGTTCCACTTGCATGTCACGTGATACCTAGATAATTACAGGTGTGTGGTTCCAACTGCATGTCACGTGATACCTAGATAATTACAGGTGTGTGGTTCCACCTGCATGTCACGTGACCCTAGATAATTACAGGTGCGTGGTTCCACCTGCATGTCACGTGATACCTAGATAATTACAGGTATGTGGTTCCACCTACATGTCACGTGACACCTAGATAATTACAGGTGCGTAATTCCACCTGCATGTCACGTGACACCTAGATAATTACAAGTGTATGGTTCCACCTGCATGTCACATGACACCTAGATAATTACAGGTGCGTGGTTCCACCTACATGTCACATGATACCTAGATAATTACAGGTGTGTGGTTCCACCTGCATGTCACGTGACACCTAGATAATTACAGGTGCGTAATTCCACCTGCATGTCACGTGACACCTAGATAATTGCAGGTGTGTGGTTCCACCTGCATGTCACGTGACACCTAGATAATTACAGGTGTGTGGTTCCACCTGCATGTCACTTGACACCTAGATAATTACAGGTGTGTGGTTCCACCTGTATGTCACGTGACACCTAGATAATTACAGGTGTGTGGATCCACCTGCATGTCACGTGACACCTAGTTCATTACAGGTGGGTGGTTCCACCTGCATGTCACGTGATACCTAGATAATTACAGGTGTGTGGTTCCACCTGCATGTCACCTGATTACTAGATAAATACAGGTGTGTGGTTCCACCTGCATGTCACGTGATACCTAGATAATTAGAGGGGTGTGGTTCCACCTGCATGTCACGTGACACCTAGATCATTACAGGGGTGTGGATCCACCTGCATGTCACGTGACACCTAGATAATTACAGGTGCGTGGTTCCACCTGCATGTCACGTGATACCTAGATAATTACAGGTGCGTGGATCCACCTGCATGTCACGTTACACCTAGATAATTACAGTTGTGTGGTTCCACCTGCATGTCACGTGATACCTAGATAATTACAGGTGTGTGGGTCCACCTGCATGTCACGTGACACCTAGATAATTACAGGTGCGTGGATCCACCTGCATGTCACGTGACACCTAGTTCATTACAGGTGGGTGGTTCCACCTGCATGTCACGTGATACCTAGATAATTACAAGTGCGTGGATCCACCTGCATGTCACGTGACACCTAGATAATTACAGGTGTGTGGTTCCACCTGCATGTCACGTGATACCTAGATAATTACAGGTGCGTGGTTCCACCTGCATGTCACGTGATACCTAGATAATTACAGGTAAGTGGATCCACCTGCATGTCACGTGATACCTAGATAATTACAGGTATGTGGTTCCACCTGCATGTCACTTGACACCTAGATAATTACAGGTATGTGGTTCCACCTGCATGTCACGTGACACCTAGATAATTAGAGGTTCGTAAATCCATCTGCATGTCACGTGACACCTAGATAATTACAGGTGTGTGGTTCCACCTGCATGTCACGTGACACCTAGATCATTACAGGGGTGTGGATCCACCTGCATGTCACGTGACACCTAGATAATTACAGGTGCGTGGTTCCACCTGCATGTCACGTGATACCTAGATAATTACAGGTGCGTGGATCCACCTGCATGTCACGTGACACCTAGATAATTACAGTTGTGTGGTTCCACCTGCATGTCACGTGATACCTAGATAATTACAGGTGTGTGGTTCCACCTGCATGTCACGTGATACCTAGATAATTACAGGTGCGTGGTTCCACCTGCATGTCACGTGACACCTGGATAATAACAGGTGTGTGGTTCCACCTGCATGTCACGTGACACCTAGATAATTACAGGTGTGTGGTTCCACCTGCATGTCACGTGACACCTAGATAATTACAGGTGCGTGGTTCCACCTGTATGTTAAGCGATACCTAGATAATTACAAGTGCGTGGATCCACCTGCATGTCACGTGACACCTAGATAATTACGGGTGTGTGATTCCATCTGCATGTCACGTAGTACCTATATAATTACAGGTGTGTGGTTCCACCTGCATGTCACGTGATACCTAGATAGTTACATGTGTGTGGTTCCACCTGCATGTCACGTGCACCTAGATAATTACAGGTGCGTGGTTCCACCTACATGTCACGTGATACCTAGATAATTACAGGTGTGTGGTTCCACCTGCATGTCACGTGACACCTAGATAATTACAGGTGTGTGGTTCCACCTGCATGTCACGTGACACCTAGATAATTACAGGTGCGTGGTTCCACCTGCATGTCACGTGACACCTAGATAATTACAGGTATGTATTTCCACCTGCATGTCACGTGACACCTAGATAATTACAGTTGTGTGGTTCCACCTGCATGTCACGTGACACCTAGATAATTACAGGTGTGTGGTTCCACCTGCATGTCACGTGATACCTAGATAATTACAGTTGTGTGGATCCACCTGCATGTCACGTGACACCTAGATAATTACAGGTGTGTAGTTCCACCTGCATGTCACGTGACACCTAGATAATTACAGGTGTGTGGTTCCACCTGCATGTCACGTGACACCTAGATAATTACATGTGCGTGGTTCCACCTGCATGTCACGTGATACCTAGATAATTACAGGTGTGTGGTTCCACCTGCATGGCACGTGACACCTAGATAATTACAGTTGCGTGGTTCCACCTGCATGTCACGTGATACCTAGATAATTACAGTTGTGTGGATCCACCTGCATGTCACGTGACACCTAGACAATTATAGGTGTGTGGTTCCACCTGCATGTCACGTGACACCTAGATAATGACAGGTGCGTGGTTCCACCTGCATGTCACGTGACACCTAGATAATTACATGTGCGTGGTTCCACCTGCATGTCACGTGATACCTAGATAATTACAGGTGTGTGGTTCCACCTGCATGTCACGTGACACCTAGATAATTAAAGTTGCGTGGTTCCACCTGCATGTCACGTGATACCTAGATAATGACAGGTGTGTGGTTCCATCTGCATGTCACGTGATACCTAGATAATGACAGGTCCGTGGTTACACCTGCATGTCACGTGACACCTAGATAATGACAGGTGCGTGGTTCCACCTGCATGTCACGTGACACCTAGATAATTACAGGTGTGTGGTTCCATGATTACAGAATGAAGTCATTACATCCCCGTCGTTCATCAACGGCTGAATGTGGATAGTTTGACCATACTTCACAAGGCTGGCCAGTTTGGTGGAGTGCAGTGGTTCACCCAATACCACGTGATGTTAGCCGTGACTGGGAATGCACCTCAAGTTGCGAAATGTCTAAATCAGTATTGATGTATACGATGTTAATCGCAGATGGTTTAAAGTGAACATCGATATTAGAACGCTCGTAGCATTCCGACTGTAAGCTCCCATGTTTTTACGGCGACTCTATGGTTACATTGGCAAGCATAATCAGCATATCATTTGAACAGTGCATGCAGAGAAAAATGAATTGCTGATTAAATATACGCCTTAAACAGATGCGTTGATATCAGAAATACATTTGCAATTACATCATGCGATCTACGAAATAAATTGGACCAACACCTTTGCCTCTGAGTGGCCTGGCAGCCACTCACGGCAAAATTAAATCTACCACCGCGTGCGCAGTCACGCACGAGTGTGCGTCGCCCTACGGAGGCATGTTTTGCAAATCACTGTGCCTAATTGGGGTTAATTACATGGCTAATCACAAATGTCCCAACATTTGATTCGTGTCAATGAGCGTGTAGCCATGCAAGGAAGAGCAGCCCTATCGCGGCTTCAAGTTCGGATGGTAAAAGCTACCGCGTTCCTCGGCCCCTAAGGACCATCCCAATTTAAATTTATGCACATAACTTTACCTGAGGAATGAGAAGCGAGCCAACTTTGACAGCAACATCTCTCACCAGATCCCCGTAGAAGCACAACACAAACACAACGAGCCACGTGTTAGATATCTACTAGAAACACAACACAAACACAATGAGCCACGTGTTAGATCTCTACTAGAAACACAACACAAACACAACGAGCCACGCGTTAGATCTCAACTAGAAACACAACACAAACACAACGAGCCACGTGTTAGATCTCTACTAGAAACACAACACAAACACAACGAGCCACGTGCTAGATCTCTACTAGAAACACAACACAAACACAACGAGCCACGTGCTAGATCTCTACTAGAAACACAACACAACGAGCCACGTGTTAGATCTCCACTAGAAACACAACACAAACACAACGAGCCACGTGTTAGATCTCTACTAGAAACACAACACAAACACAACGAGCCACGTGTTAGATCTCCACTAGAAACACAACACAAACACAACGAGCCACGTGTTAGATCTCTACTAGAAACACAACACAAACACAACGAGCCACGTGTTAGATCTCTACTAGAAACACAACACAAACACAACGAGCCACGTGCTAGATCTCTACTAGAAACACAACACAAACACAACGAGCCACGTGTTAGATCTCTACTAGAAACACAACACAAACACAACGAGCCACGTGCTAGATCTCTACTAGAAACACAATACAAACACAACGAGCCACGTGTTAGATCTCTACTAGAAACACAACACAAACACAATGAGCCACGTGTTAGATCTCCACTAGAACACAACACAAACACAACGAGCCACGTGTTAGATCTCTATTAGAAACACAACACAAACACAACGAGCCACGTGTTAGATCTCTACTAGAAACACAACACAAACACAATGAGCCACGTGTTAGATCTCCACTAGAAACACAACACAAACACAACGAACCACGTGTTAGATCTCTACTAGAAACACAACACAAACACAACGAGCCACGTGCTAGATCTCTACTAGAAACACAACACAACGAGCCACGTGTGAGATCTCTACTAGAAACACAACAAAAACACAACGAGCCACGTGTTATATCTCTACTAGAAACACAACACAAACACAACGAGCCACGTGTTAGATCTCCACTAGAAACACAACACAAACACAACGAGCCACGTGTTAGATCTCTACTAGAAACACAACACAAACACAACGAGCCACGTGTTAGATCTCTACTAGAAACACAACACAAAGACAATGAGCCACGTGTTAGATCTCCACTAGAACACAACACAAACACAACGAGCCACGTGTTAGATCTCTATTAGAAACACAACACAAACACAACGAGCCACGTGTTAGATCTCTACTAGAAACACAACACAAACACAATGAGCCACGTGTTAGATCTCCACTAGAAACACAACACAAACACAACGAGCCACGTGTTAGATCTCTACTAGAAACACAACACAAACACAACGAGCCACGTGCTAGATCTCTACTAGAAACACAACACAAACACAACGAGCCACGTGTGAGATCTCTACTAGAAACACAACACAAACACAACGAGCCACGTGTTAGATCTCTACTAGAAACACAACACAAACACAACGAGCCACGTATTAGATATCTACTAGAAACACAACACAAACACAACGAGCCACGTTTTAGATCTCTACTAGAAACACAACACAAACACAACGAGCCACGTGTTAGATCTCTACTAGAAACACAACACAAACACAACGAGCCACGTGCTAGATCTCTACTAGAAACACAACACAAACACAACGAGCCACGTGTTAGATCTCTACTAGAAACACAACACAAACACAACGAGCCACGTGTTAGATCTCTACTAGAAACACAACACAAACACAACGAGCCACGTGTTAGATCTCTACTAGAAACACAACACAAACACAACGAGCCACGTGTTAGATCTCTACTAGAAACACAACACAAACACAACGAGCCACGTGTTAGATCTCTACTAGAAACACAACACAAACACAACGAGCCACGTGTTAGATCTCTACTAGAAACACAACACAAACACAACGAGCCACGTGTTAGATCTCTACTAGAAACACAACACACACACACAACGAGCCACGTGTTAGATCTCTACTAGAAACACAACACAAACACAACGAGCCACGTGCTAGATCTCTACTAGAAACACAACACAAACACAACGAGCCACGTGTTAGATCTCTACTAGAAACACAACACAAACACAACGAGCCACGTGTTAGATCTCTACTAGAAACACAACACAAACACAACGAGCCACGTGTTAGATCTCTACTAGAAACACAACACAAACACAACGAGCCACGTGTTAGATCTCTACTAGAAACACAACACAAACACAACGAGCCACGTGTTAGATCTCTACTAGAAACACAACACAAACACAACGAGCCACGTGTTAGATCTCCACTAGAAACCCAACACAAACACAACGAGCCACGTGTTAGATCTCTACTAGAAACACAACACAAACACAACGAGCCACGTGTACTGACCCTTCTAACACCGCCGCAGCATGCACTGCATGCCATAATGTTGGCATTTATGAACATCAGATTGGTATGAATAACAGAGTTATGGAACTCTATCAGAATATATGAGTAGAGCAGTGAAGTAAAGCATCCAAAAAAACGATCACATGGGGAATCAAAATAGTGCTTACAAAATCAATGTTAAATAAAAGCTAACGATTCAATTCCCTGCAGTGCAAATTGGCGCAGACAGCTGCACCCAGTGGTATGGTGGTGGTTATCACGTGATGCTGTGAACTCGGGGAGCCGAGTTCAGTTCCTGGGCCACATGGTTAACATCAACGGTGAATGTCATCTAAATCAATGTCTGGGTCCTCACTTCACCAAAGCCATATCGACCGTTGTGGAAATGTATAGTCAAACAATCCCTATGGCCAACACATGTGGAGAGGCATCCATCCAACAGTAGTTTATGATTCGAAATGTTTGTAATATAAGAGAGGGGGTAGAGTTGTTTTGGCTAAACAATGTGGAATAGCTGTGAGGCCATCCTCATGATTGCACAGAGATCCTCACCCAACTCTTACATCATTGAAAACTAATTTATTTAGAACTGCTTCTTGTGTGTTAGTTTGTTATCCTTCCCCCGCACCTCTGATTAGCACGGTTGGCTATGTACGGTGAGAAAGAAGTTCAACATACATATGCAATGACATGATGACACCTACTAGCTGGGAAACAGTAGCACGGGTACGGGCACGGTTAAGACAACATCCAATCGGAGAGGCAGAGGTATATGGGGCAAAGGTACCAGGTGGGGTTGGCCGAGATGCTCCAGGAACCTGCTCGAACGTTCCTCGAGAGGGCGTTGCCGGAGGCGGGGCCTAGCCACGCCTGGGGAGATATAAGGTGGAGCAGACCCGGGGCTCGGGGTTCGCGTGTGGATTCTTGGGTCCGTGCTGCGTCGCTGCTGGCCGTCATCTCTCTCCATCGTCCGGCCACGTGGAAGATCTCCTGCGGGGTTTCCATCGCCATCCTCGGCTACGCCGCCAGGCAGCGGCGTAGCCGAGTGAGGGCGGTGGGACCACGCCGAGTGATCGGCTGCGTGTAGCCAGTAGAGACGTTAATATCTAAGTGTTGTACCCAGAGTGAGAAGAATAAAGTTGTCCTGTGTTGTGCCCAGTGTGAGAGATAAAAGAGGAAGTACCCTCTACACGATGTGTCGCAGAAGTCGCTGGGTTTGAAGTGTCTCATGTGTGAATCGAGCCCCTTCGCAACCCCACAGCGGACACGTCGGGACCTTGCGTTGAAAGTGGACACTCGGTCCAAAGCCGAGTGACAAACGAAGCCACTTTTTTTCAAGCTGGATGAGATGCAGACCCATGAACTTACATTTAATTGGAGGGTAATTTAATTCAAGAGACGGTCACAAAGTGATGTATTGCTCAAAGCATCGGAGGCAACGGTTCATCTCGATTTTGTAGCCACGATAAAAAGATGCCAGACTCGATTTAGTAGTTTACAGATAAACTTTAAAAAATTACATAATGGCCAAATCACCCACAAAACGTGGATCCCATTAGAGCTGAGAAGCTAAGCAGGGCCGAGCCTGGACAGCGCATGGGTTGGGTGACGGCCACCGTGTGCACAGTAGACCGGTGCAGTAGACGTTGAGGGCAGCAGAGGGGAGCGCAGCGAGACCCATTGCTCTGTACCCCCCTCCCCACCTATGTACAACGGGGTAGAGACACAAATTAGTAATGTGTGCACCACCGCAACGGACGGTGCGATCGATGCGCGTTACCCTGCGGAGCACAGAGCGGTCTCTGCTGGGCGATGGTTGCCCTTTGCCTGTTAATCAGTTCGCCTTCTCAGTATCGATGATGCGGTCAAAAGACCTCAGCTCTGGGACAGATTTGTTCTCTTGGACTAACGATGCCTGCATAGGCCTGGCCTGAAACTGTCAGGATCACCGTGCAGCTGATTTCTCAGCAGCTGGTGCAGCTCACGTGGGTTCCAGGTTATCCTCCCAAGGCCAGCAGACAATATTTGGAGGAACTTTTTGATCTGGTGCTTCAGGGCTATTTCTCCGAGCACAGACAATGAGACATTTTAAAGTGCAAGGTATTGTAAAACTCGCTTTCACATATCTCATCATATTGATATATATATATTTTTACAACGGCAATTATTTTTCCACGAAACCTTCATGTCCCAATATCTGTTTTTCCTGGAGGGTCATGCAAGAGGAGGATATTTGCCTACATCCCAAATATTAGTGTTCAATATCTGTAAGGAAACTAGAATAACCCGCCACAGCCCCGTGCCTACAACACCTGACAAGCATTGGTGGTCACCCACATACAAGCACAGTACAGTCCTGACCAGGCTCAAACATGCTTAGTTTCTGAGATTCATCGAGGTCGAGGGCATGCGGGGAGATTTGATTGTGAGCGCGGTAATTTAAAGTGAATGTTAAGCCTAGCTACCGCAAGCAATCACGTGCAGTAGGAATATTGCAAGGGCTAGCGACCCGCACAGAATTGTAATCATTGGCATACATTCTAAATCCCTAATTAGCATTATTTGCTTCATTGCATGGCAATGATAATCCCTAATTTACCCAAAAACAGCTCATTGTAAAACACATGATGATATTTATATCTGCATCATCTTGACTTGGTCGTGAAACCTTGATTCAAAGCTGCAAAGCTCAAAGCTTGAATCAAACCTCAATCCATACACGTTGAAAATGAAGATACTGACCGTGGGTGCATATCCTGCCATCTATTTACGCGGAATGTACCAGATCACGTGGGGCATCGAAGGCTAAGCAGGTGGGGGCCTGGCTTATACTTGAATAGGTGACCACCAGTCCATGCCAGGTGTTATAGGCATGGGGTGACAGCAGATGGCAGCACAGCAATGTATACGGTCTGCTCGATGGATTGCAGGGACCATATTCATATACTGTGTAATTCTGTATGTATGTATCCTTGATTGCCATTCATCGACCAATGGCAGGGTCTATGAATGGCACTGGTGGGAGTGGAGGTGGTGACGAATGGCCTGTGTGTTTGTGCGTGCGCGAGGGCCCACCAACAGGGCCGGCGTCTCCTCGGGGCCGCTGCCCCCGCCTCCTCCAGCCGCTCGCCACGGCGCACAGCGGTCGGGCCGCCACGCATCGATCGGGCAGGCGTCGTGTGCTTGCGCTTTGCGTCTGCGAAGGGGTCAAGGGTTCCTCGGCGGTCGAGTGAGACCGTGTCCAGGATCCATCATGGGGAGGAGACACAGGGAGGGCAGCAGGTGAAAGCCATTTGCCTTGGTACCACGGGGCTGGTCGCAAATGCGGCTGGGGTAACTCGTAGATGCTCGCGAGTTCGAGCAATATTTGCATGCGCAACCGTGTGTGTGTGTTTCCCCCCACTTGTATATTTGTCATTGGCATTCTTGTCACGAAGGGTACTGACGTCCTTCATGGGTCTCTAGAGCGTTGATCTCAACACCGTGTAGCACCTAGCCACTAGGGCCACGCGCTACGTCCAATTCGAGCACCGGAGCAAGGCAGAGGGAAAACAATCACGGCTCCCCCACCACCTCCCCTGGCAGAATACCTTTAGCTTTGTGTTTGTATATACCGATAATGCTCATCACGTAGACACAGCGTGTTGCCAACACAGTGACATGCAGTACGCTGCTTCGTCTCCTCCAAGACTCACCAAGCCCCTTGTTTATGTCTCAGTCCTCCTTGGATCGAACCCGGCAGGTCGTCGCGATTGTCTGTTCATTAAAAAAAACTCTCAATTGTGTTACCATGCAACGTAACCAAAATGTCCTTTAATGTCTCAAATCAAGATTTAAATATCTCAACGTTTGCAAATTGTAACTTTCACTTTATGCTCCCCTGCACATGTAAAACAGTCACACGAGAATTGAATCGAGTTATAATGTGCTTTCCATAAAATTGGATGGTTAATAAGAAATATCAACATTCCAAATGTTTGATGTAAAATACATTTCACTCTTAAGCATTGGTTGCCCTCGAGGTTACACATTTCTTTCAATCTGTTAGGGCCAAGAGTCAAAAATTATCATTAACATTCCTCCCACACTTTACATAATTGGGTTCCCCTCCGTCTCTTCCTTAGGACTTTAACGTAAAAAAGTTGGACCATTAATTTGATCGTGACCAGCTTACTTCAATAAAATAAATTAGGTTGCTTTTTGTAAGTACGGTGTTGTACATCTTTCAACGTTGGTTGCCGCAAAACTGATCTGCATTTTTAAGTTTACTAACTCTTGAAACTCTACCACCACAGCAGCAGCTATATCACTTCACCCTCATCTGCTGGCACAACCTCTAAAAACCCAGGGCTTGGGTCTCTCTACCCAGTGAACTCCAGTGCCTGCAGGTAATTATATTCGCCTTGCCATGCCAATCCACCAATAGTTACTCTTTCTTTTGTAAATATTCCATTGCAGCTGTTGGGTTTTTTGGAGTGTGGTTTTATTCGTGAAGTCGCCTGTCACAAAGGCTTTGGCTGACCAAGAGTTGTGGAGGCCTACACTCTCCCGGTACCACGGTGGAATGAAAGGCAGCAACCTTTAGATGGAAGTTGCCGCTGCATTCATTTGTCAGTCACCTGAAGGGAAAGAGACATGCAGCGGCAAATGTGTTGAAATGTACATTTGTTGACAATGACAGCTAATGCTGGTTTTCTTTAACCAAAGATTAGCGCGCTCAAATTGAACCGTGCTACTCTGCAGGGGGAAAGTAACCATATTGCCTTTCTTGTAACGTTCGAAACAATGAAAGAGGAGAAGTATTTCTCAGGGGTGGGTGAATGTGATCACTCGGCCCTGCACACACACACGGGAGATGAGAGCGGTTTTTAAGCGGATTCGCGTGTGAGATTCCATTAGCCTGCACAAGGCACGCGCCAAAACGCAGTCGCAAATTGGTTTAAAATTCACCGCGTGAGGCGGGGGTGAGGTCGAAGATGTGTTGGATTAATTTCGGGCCTAGATGCCGTACTCTGGCGTTGTCCGAACGTGTTCTTCCTTTCGGATTTATCCCAAAATGTGATCTCACCGTAAGTCTTGTCACTTCGCACGATGTCACGACCTCGCTCTCACAACAAATCAACTATTTGCCGTCACTTAGCATAGGGTGACATCGCTTTCGTTCATGCGAAGACAACTTCAATTACCACGTCACGTAAAATGACCCGACAATCCCAAACACTGTCGTTAATGTAAAAAAAAAATATTTCTCCAAAGTCTGAAATTTTAAAATTCTAAACTCATCCCTCGCGTGCGATCACAAGGGAGCTCCTGCCCCACAATGTTGTCAACTTGATCGTCGAGAGAGAGAGAGAGAGGTGTCCTTACGTAGGTTGTATGGCTCTGAAAATTGTGACATCACCATCGAGTTACCATTTGCTGGAAATAAAACTTTAAAAACGTGAAGCTGTTAGTACTCTGTTACCGAGATGGCGGATTTGTTTTGTTATTTTTGACAGGGCGTGGGAAGAACACATAAATGACCACGAGGCGTCAGGATAATAGGGCTTGAAGGCGGAGCGGGGCACGGAGGCCGCGGCGGTTAATTTGGTCACTGTGGCCAGTGGCCGCGCATTGTCAACAGACTCGAGAGATCTTAATGACGCACGCGTGTGCAGATGCACACGTCCACAATGCCCCCCGTACAAATTGGAACTGAAGTGGCAACACACACGCACGCACGCGCGCACATACACACACGCACGCGCGCACATACACACACGCACGCGCGCACATACACACACGCACGCGCGCACATACACACACGCACGCGCGCACATACACACACGCACGCGCGCACATACACACACGCACGCACGCGCCTGTACGTGCGCGCGCGCGTGTGTGTGCGCGAATTGTCTTCGAAACTAGCGAGTAATTTATTGTATTCGTGAGGACCACTTCAAGTGCAGCTTTTGTGTCTCATCATTGTGGGAAGCGGTATAGTAGTGATGAGCGCGCTGCGCTTTGAATCCAGCGACCCGAGTTCGATTCCAGCTCATGTATTTGAACCGGTTCCTGGAGACAAAGGCGGCCGGGCGTGGTGCTGGCCACCCACCCCCTCTGTGTGTGCCGTGCCAGCCTGCAGCGCCGCGCGCTAACAGCGCTTGCTCCAACAGTCTGAAGTAGTGAGTCATTTATTACTCTTTGGTTCTATTCGGTAAAGTCACGTAGGTAAAAAAATAAAACAACAAAAAATCACGAAGTTTCGGCCACAACACAAGTGCCCTTCATCAGGTGATGGGACCGGACTGTACAGAGGACAGCGTTGGAGTGAAGACAGCCAAGCCCAGGTCGCGTCCTTTAAGCTGCGTGGGAGGAAACAAAAGCGCCTTGACAAAGGAATTAGCATAACAATGAGCATGATGTATTTAGGAGGTACATGATGGACCAGGCGCGGGGGGGGGGGTAGTTTACGTAATGTTGGTTTGAAGGGAAAATAAGCAGCTGTGAAAGTTTGGGATACCACTACTTGAAAAAATATACTGCACCATTGAAAATTAGTTTAATGTTTGGTTTGATTTAGAACATCTTTCCAATGATTGCTTAATTTGAAACCATCCTCTCGGTTGAAATTGTGTCTGTGTTTGTAAATCACGATATAGTTTTCTCCGATACCAAGGTTCTCTGCAAACCCATGGGTTTTTATCAGAGATTTGTCCACGAGGCAATTCAGATTTACAAACACAGACACAATTTCAACCGAGAGGATGGTTTCAAATTAAGCAATCATTGGAAAGATGTTCTAAATCAAACCAAACATTAAACTCATTTTCAATGGTATAGTATATTTTTTCAAGTAGTGGTATCCCAAACTTTCACAGCTGCTTATTTTCCCTTCAAACCAACATTACGTAAACTCCCCCCCCCCCGCGCCTGGTCCATCATGTACCTCCTAAATACATCATGCTCATTGTTATGCTAATTCCTTTGTCAAGGCGCTTTTGTTTCCTCCCACACAGCTTAAAAGACGCGACCTGGGCTTGGCTGTTTTCACTCCAACGCTGTCCTCTGGACAATCCGGTCTGTTCACCTGATGAAGGCCACTTGTGTTGTGGCCGAAACGTCGTCATTTTTTGTTGTTTTATTTTTTACCTACATGACTTTACCGAATAGAACCAAAGAGTATGGATCCTTGCAGTCACGAAAGCTTCAAATCTAAAAGAGTTATTTATTGTTGAATTCCGGAACCACTTCAGCTACAGCTTGTCATGCACCACAGGCTTTCAAAGCTTGCAGTCCACTTTGTTGATGGGTTGGAACGACAAAAGGAAAATATGGAAATGTCACATCAACGAAAAGAAAAAGCCAACCGAAATCTTGTTACAATACGGCTGCTCTTTATGGGCATTTGCAAAATGCGTAGCGCTGTACCAAACAACACGGTGAAGCTCGCCACTTGAAGAACATGCTGTCACATTGCGAAGGTTTGCAGCATCAGCTTTGTTCATCATCAGCCACGGTTTATGCACTTCTGGATGAAGGCCTATCTACGCTGACACCATCTCGTACAGTTTTGTGATGCCAGCAACCATATCTCTCCTGCACATGAGGTGGTCATCCTCTCAGGAGGTGCATACCCTCCTTTGGCTGCTATTCCATTACCAATCTTGCTCAAATGCTAAATCCATTACAACCCAGCCCACTCACTTTCATGACAGGCAATGTGATGTCTCTAATGTGCTTATGTTTTCTGATTAATGTGTTCCATTTTATGTCTCTCAATGCAACTCCCAGCATGCATCTGTCCAGGTGTGCCTTTTCAGGTTTTATTCCATTTTCTTTGTCATTGTTTTCAGTATTTTATCCACGTGTCAACAGGCACACACTGGTTCAGTTGGACTATTGTGTGCGCACTCCATACAAACATTATTTACAGGATCAGGGACCATAATGCATCATGCCCCGGTAAGGTGCAACGTACAGACAATTTTATTTATTTTCTTATTCACAAGTGAAAGGTAAAGGCACAGCTCAGCAAATGCTCACTTACGCCACTGCTGGCAGAAGATCTTCCACTCGACAGAGCTCTGAAGAGCCCTTCTAGTCGAGAGGTTATTTGGCCTACTCTTCCACGCTGGCCAGATGTCTTTGAAGATTCGTGAGAATCCACACGTGTAACCCCACCACACGTGTTAGCCCACCACACGTGTTACCCCACCACACGTGTAACCCCACCACAGTGTAACCCCACCACACGTGTTAGCCCACCACACGTG
The DNA here is from genome assembly GCF_048934315.1 of Petromyzon marinus. Taxonomy (NCBI): domain Eukaryota; kingdom Metazoa; phylum Chordata; class Hyperoartia; order Petromyzontiformes; family Petromyzontidae; genus Petromyzon; species Petromyzon marinus. Next base: position 682,767 of record NC_133709.1, on the reverse strand, counting down.
TTAGCCCACCACACGTGTTAGCCCACCGCACGTGTTAGCCCACCACACGTGTAACCCCACCACACGTGTAACCCCACCACACGTGTTAGCCCACCACACGTGTTAGCCCACCACACGTGTTACCCCACCACACGTGTTACCCCACCACACGTGTAACCCCACCACACGTGTAACCCCACCACACGTGTAACCCCACCACACGTGTTACCCCACCACACGTGTTACCCCACCACACGTGTTAGCCCACCACACGTGTTAGCCCACCACACGTGTTAGCCCACCACACGTGTAACCCCACCACACGTGTTACCCCACCACACGTGTTACCCCACCACACGTGTAACCCCACCACACGTGTTACCCCACCACACGTGTTACCCCACCACACGTGTTAGCCCACCACACGTGTAACCCCACCACACGTGTTAGCCCACCACACGTGTTAGCCCACCACACGTGTTACCCCACCACACGTGTTAGCCCACCACACGTGTTACCCCACCACACGTGTTAGCCCACCACACGTGTTAGCCCACCACACGTGTTAGCCCACCGCACGTGTTAGCCCACCACACGTGTTAGCCCACCGCACGTGTTAGCCCACCACACGTGTAACCCCACCACACGTGTAACCCCACCACACGTGTTACCCCACTATACGTGTTACCCCACCACACGTGTTAGCCCACCACACGTGTTAGCCCACCACACGTGTTAGCCCACCGCACGTGTTAGCCCACCACACGTGTAACCCCACCACACGTGTAACCCCACCACACGTGTTACCCCACCACACGTGTAACCCCACCACACGTGTTAGCCCACCACACGTGTTAGCCCACCACACGTGTTACCCCACCACACGTGTTAGCCCACCACACGTGTAACCCCACCACACGTGTTACCCCACCACACGTGTAACCCCACCACACGTGTTAGCCCACCACACGTGTAACCCCACCACACGTGTTAGCCCACCACACGTGGCCTGCCGATCCACCAGCTATGGTGCACTCCTCTACTGTTGGTTGGACAGACGCGGTGGGAGGTGGGGGTGAAAACGTGCCCGATTGCTTCAAATGCAGCTTCGTGAGACGGAATCGAATCTTGTAAATCCACTGAGAAGGAGGTGAGGTCGGAGTTGGGAGCTTAGATTCTTTGGATCACGGATTAGGAAGCATCGGTGGCGGCGTTGAGTAGATTAGCCCTTTAGAGTGATTGAGCAGCACTAAATTACAGCACTCGCCACGGTCTCCTTTGCTTTTCGAGTCGGGTAATGATGCTACCACAGGACACAAAGGGCAGTGTCGGTCTCTCCTAACGGCCGCTCGGCTTGCAACACCGTTCCGAATAAGGTTTATGGCGCAATGATCCTTGGATGGGCAGAATTGCTCTCGCCGGCACGGTCCGCATCACGAGCAGAGACGTTTTGTTACCAAGTAGCTCCTCCCGAGTGACCAAAATGCCCTCTCTCCTCTCAGACACCTGCTTTTCCGAAATCCGAAAACAGGAAAATTCCCGTGGGAAATTTTCCCACCAAGCCATAGCAAGAGGCATCTAGCAAAGCGGCACACTCGCAGACACAAAATCGATGCCGTTTAAATGAGCACGCTCTGCTAAATTCCTCTATCATGTTTTTTCTTTAATGTAACGATGTTGCCGCAGCGATTACAAAGGGCATTGCGGACTATAGCGGTCAAATTATTGGGGCGTTATACTCAATATTATTGTGATTTTTACGCGGCTGAAAAGGCAATCAATTGCGTGAGACGCTTGGGCGGTACGATTCACCAACGCGTGTGCTTGACAACGCAACTGCGCTTTAATCCTCTTCACAGGCCCGATTGTGGTTTTTTTTTATCATTGTCTGGACATTGTGTTTTGAGTACGGTGTATAGGCAGGTTTGATTACATTGGGAACAACGTGAATGTTTAATAATTGTTATGAAAATCCATGCGCAGTGCCTCAAAATTAAAGGGGAAAATATGTCGTGCAATATCTTTTTTCGTGAGTGTGCAATTAATTAAATAGTTTTATTCTTGCAGCAGAAGCTGGATATAAACTAAACCCTGATATAAACAATACATTCTTGCTTTACACTGGTGGGGGAAGATAAAGGGCAACTTCTGATACAAGCACACTACTTTGACTATCAGCACACGTGCTCCCAAGGGGTTAGCTATATCTAGCTTTGACTGAATGCACGGCGACATACAAACATGTATTTATCTATTTTACTGACAATGCTGCTTATTAAAGACCACAATGCCACAGATGCACACACATGCACATTCAATTGCTGGCTTTTTAACAGTATTGTTAACAAAAATCCAGTTAAATGAGTCTCGAGGTCCAACTTTCACGTCGTAATTGTGTCTCTTTGGAGAATGCGTTTCGTAAATCAGTGCTTGAGGGTGAAACAAAAGTGAACCACACACACAGAGAGAACGCGAATACATCTCTGCTGATCACCAGGGCAAAGCGCGTGGCAAGTGGCGCCAGCGATAGGTCCTCACGCTGTTGAACGATGCCCCTCTTTGGTGGTCACGTGGCTCGGTGGTGGAGCGAGCAGCTCACGATCGAAAGGTTGCGAGTTCAACACCTGGTTGTGGGTGGTTGGGTTGTCTCAGCCCATCATCCCACCAGGCTTGGTAGATTGAGTACCACGTTGTAGGGAGGTCAGCAGTGGTTGTGTTACGTAGACTCGTCCCCACCAATGCGACTCCACTGGCTCAGTGCTGTGAACGGGAGATGAGCACCGCCTCCTCCAATGCTCATTTGAGCAAGAAGTCACATTTGCACCCCACACTTTGAGAATCATCCCCTTAGCATAGTCAACATCTTAACTCCTGGAACGAACCAACATGCATGGTAGACGCTGATGCCCCAACGCACCCCAGCGTGTCCCCATCATCTGACACGGTCAACCACCAAACCCCACCTGCCAACGCGATTCACACGACTCATGTAAACCTCAAATATTTCCCAAAAAGAATGCCAATCGGTCGAAACTCCGACATCTTCCTCTCCTCTCAGTTGCAATAAAATGTATCTTTCTTAAATAAGCCGTTATATCATGCTAATTGATATTTTGTATGACATAGTCGGAAAAAGGAAGGCTCTGCGTGACGACTGGGATAAAGCGGATGCAATGAATGAAGAGGAGCTAGGTCAGACAGGATGGAAAGAACTTGAAGCAAGAAGCAGAAGTAGGGTGGTGTAAAGTTTCATCGATGAGTTCCTGTCATCCCACATAGCAATCCCACGTCGGAGACTCAATGTGAAACATAAATTAAAATTACTGGAATTATTAATTGGACGGTGGCGACTGTGTTCATCACAGTTCAGTGACCTCAATGTTGTCATCGAATTTTCCTTTCACGACCGTCCAAATGAAAGGTAATCAATGGCTCGTATTCACTCTGACAGTAATTGCAATTATTGTAAAATTATGATTGGCAATAAGCCATTAAAATTGATACATCCCGCAACCCATTGCGAGTTGACCTCGGTGCTGGACAAATGCTCGTGTCTGCTCGAGGGCGACGATTTTCGAAGGGTATTTAACCATCGCAAGGAGCTCTCCGAGACAGCTCCCAGCTTGGCAATCGACACAAACCTCACCTTGACACCCCGCTGACCGCGGGGTTGACCTACTTCCGAATTACGCACCCTTGGTGCATTTCTTGATGTACCGAGGACGTGGCAGTACATTTATTTATTTCTTGTGTGAAAAATGTCAATTCTTTGTGCCTTGTAGTATGCCAAACGAAGGTGCCGACAATCACGTGACCATCAACAGTTTCACAACTCTGATTGGCTATAGTTTCATGTGAGTTATTATTGGTCTCAATTCGACTGCAGTGCTTTATGGAGGGCTGGTGCATCGTACAAAACCAATAACACATCCATTCACCGCACGAGCATTGTTTACATGACCCGCACGTGACCAATGCGCTCTGCGCAGGTTTTGTAAATAAAGCCATCTCGCACAGCTAACGCGCACGAGCACAATCCCGTGGGGATGTGTCATGAACTGGCCTCAAGACACGGTAAACAAACAACATGTTTTGTTACAGAAGCACTCGGATGTGAGTCAGATGCTCTCCATCAGCCGCCAGTGTTCTGACAAAAAGCTCAAGAGGTTGCTCGCCACTCTAGATACCTAGAAATACCAAACCCTCTCAGCCTGGCATGCGCACAACCCCATTCGTGTCCGCTCACTGCTTCCAATGTCACGCAAAGGTCAACGGATTTCATAACGTACGGTGTATACCTCTATTTTCTACAATGGAATGATGTGCGTTAGAGGCCGACCGACATTCGGTTTCGGCGCCGAAAGTTGGCAAATGGCCTCTTTCGGTTTACTTTCGATTTCGGCCGAAAATCAATTTTTTACTTTCCGTTTCGGCCGAAAGTTATTTTTTTTACTTTCGGTCTGGTTTCAGTTTCGGCCGAAACTGATATTGACTTTCGGTCGTCATTCATCAACCGAATAACTATTTTTAGAATATAACGCTAGTGCTACGTATATCACTCTGCCTATCGGCCGGTCAGTCGGCGCTAGGCAATCCTATGCGATAGGCTGCAAACACACAAACGTACACACAAACACACACACACGTACACACAAACACACAACAACCGCCATTCGCCACTAAGTGGCGGTGACGTCACCACGACGCTTTGTGCCAGGCCATGTGCACCTTGAGGCCACGTGAAGTGTCGAACGCCCGCTGGCAGGAGGTCACGGGGCAGACCCAGCAGGTGCCACGGGTCGACTGACTGAGATGACCGAGATGACTGGCTGATGCTACACTTGTGCCCCCTACTATGCCAACCTGCTGTGCTTTAGCCACCCGGCGTTCCGCTCGTTGTTGTGAGCGTCGCTCCTCCGCCCTCCGTTGTTGTTGGAGGGCGACTGCCTCCAACTACCCAGTAGCGTCCTTCACGAGCCTCCTCCACAGAGGCCGATCTTGACACCGCTGGTACCAGTCATCGGCAAGTCCACTCAGCTCCACGTCCTCCTGTACCACATCACTCCATCTCTTCTCTAGCCCGTGCCGCGACCGTTTAGCCCCCTCGATCCGGCCAAACAAAAGCTGTTTTGGCATGCGGTGGCTGGGCATGCGGGCTACATGACTCAGCCAACGCAGCCTTGCCTGCCGGAGGAGCTCACCGATAGGACCTTGCCCAGATCTTTCAAGGATTTGTGAGCTCCTCACACAATCCAGCCTGGTTAAACCCAGGATGGTTCGTAGGCAGGTTAGCCTAAATGTTTCTAACCGGCGAAGATGTTCCATTAAGGGTGTCCACACACGTACACACAAACACACACGTACACACAAACACACACACGTCAGCAGCGAGGTTACAGCCATCAACCATGGTCTGCTAATGTATATACGACCCGTCAATAGATGGCAGCCTGTCTGGCTGAATGCGGAAAAACTGTTGTTTCTTAACTACAACATTCGTTTGTTTGGATAGAATTACTAAGTAAGTAACACCTAAAGATTTTATATTTAGCGATTCTTACTGCAGGTTTTGAATGATTAGTTCTACATTTATTTTTAATTAAAGTAGCATTGCATCATGACATTTCATCAATATTGTGTTCGGTAACTTCGGTTGTATACCTTTCTGTTTTGGTCTCGGTCGAAAGTGAAGTTAAACTTTCGGTTTCGGCCGAAACCAGAAATTCAGTTTCGGTCGGCCTCGAGTGTGTAACGTACGTGTGTGTGCCAGCGCCGTGTATGATAAGTGTACCGAGAATTGCAGTTGCTCAGGAGACACGACACTGTGGAACTATCATCCTTAGGAATAAAGTAAATTACCTGAACGAAGTGTGATGCCGCAACTACGGAGATACCTGGAATAGTCAACTATTTTTTTTATTATACCAGGTAAGGCCCGCTGAGATATTTATATACAGCTCTTTGTCCGAAGCGACCTAACCATAAATGATATAACTCAACGCAGTGGCTTATCACGTGGATTTTTTTTGCAGCTAAATACCAGATTCTCAACGTGGAGGGAAAAACCGGAGGCCGATCAAAAAAATCCACAGAACCACGTGGAGGGGGACATGCAAACTCCAATATTCACCAGGCGTCAGGGTCGGGATCGAACCCCACGACCTCCTGCAATACTAGGCGAGGTAGTTAACATCTCCTAGCCACCGTGGAGCCCCGAGAGAGACCGCCATACCACACATACACCATGCAAGAGGCGGTTAGCCACTTAACAATGTCTCCTCACAATCAATGGCCCCTTTAGGTTCTCTTCCCAGGCACCCTGGGCGTCAGCACTGCAGACAAGGGTCAGGGGCCGTCCATAAATGACGTCACGAACCTAGAGGGGGGGGGGGGTCAGACATTTGTGACGATGTGTGACGGGGGGGGGGGGGTGAGAAATGTGACGTCACATAAAATGTGCAACTTTAAATAAATATAGACAACACGTTCTACTTAATTAAATAGACTTTTTAAATAAATGTCTTCTTCAATTTCAGTTTCATTTATTTGGTATAGCCCTGTGAGCCATTCGGCTCTACATCACAGTGCAGCGCCACATTAAATACGCACTACAATGACGACAGTTTAAAGCGATTTGAAGCATGTTTTTTTTTTGGGGGGGTGGGGGCAGAACTTTGTGACGTCATTTGAGGGGGGGTTTGACTTTTTGTGACGCCGTGTGACGAGGGGAGGGGGGTCAAAAATCGCGTGACGTCATTTATGGACGGCCCCTTATGTACTTCTTCATCAGAGATGCGCAGGGGAGAACATTGGACCAATGCCTGATGATACAAAACATATGGCGTGCCATGGAGCGTGCAGCATCAACGGGCAGGGGACTATGGACACACTCCAGCGGGAAGGCCCGACCCACACACCCCTCTCTTTCTGTCAGTGTGATGAACATGTTGAGTAGCGAGTCCCGAGGTGACCTCACCCCGGGTATGCCTGCGAAGTGAGTACGGGAGCCTCGCTGGCACCAATGGTCACGATTGGCGTGAGGATCGCGGCCTCGTGGTCCGCCAGCAAATCGCGAGCCGCAGGGACGCAGCCAATGACGTGGCGTTTGAAAGGGATCCGGCCAATGGGAGAAGCAGTGGGAGTGGAAGCGGTTGAACGCAGTACCTCGAGTCAAAGTGCGGCTCGCACCATCTCATCCCTGTGCCCGAGGTCCCACCACGACCGTGGGCTCGTGAGCGCTGGAGACGCGATCCGTGCAGCGTGCCGAGACAGCTCGGAGCGGGACAGAGGAGGGCTTCGCTCGTGTTGCAGGTGGGTCTCTGATCGGCACTTCTCGTGCCTAAAAGTATGCGAGCTTGTTGATAAACACAGGTGGTGCGTATCACCTTGTCTCTGTGGGCACACGTGGTGCGTATCACCTTGTCTCTGTGAGCACACGTGGTGCGTATCACCTTGTCTCTGTGGGCACACGTGGTGCGTATAACCTTGTGTCTCTGTGGGCACACGTGGTGCGTATCACCTTGTCTCTGTGGCCACACGTGGTGCGTATCACCTGTGTCTCTGTGGGCACACGTGGTGCGTATCACCTTGTCTCTGTGGGCACACGTGGTGCATATCACCTTGTGTCTGTGGGCACACGTGGTGCGTATCACCTTGTGTCTCTGTGGGCACACGTGGTGCGTATCACCTGTGTCTCTGTGGGCACACGTGGTGCGTATCACCTTGTGTCTCTGTGGGCACACGTGGTGCGTATCACCTTGTCTCTGTGGGCACACGTGGTGCGTATCACCTTGTGTCTGTGGGCACACGTGGTGCGTATCACCTTGTGTCTCTGGGCACACGTGGTGCGTATCACCTTGTGTCTCTGTGGGCACACGTGGTGCGTATCACCTTGTGTCTCTGTGGGCACACGTGGTGCGTATCACCTTGTGTCTGTGGGCACAGGTGGTGCGTATCACCTTGTCTCTGTGGGCACACGTGGTGCGTATCACCTTGTGTCTGTAGGCACACGTGGTGCGTATCACCTTGTCTCTGTGGGCACACGTGGTGCGTATCACCTTGTGTCTCTGTGGGCACACGTGGTGCGTATCACCTTGTGTCTCTGTGGGCACACGTGGTGCGTATCACCTTGTGTCTCTGTGGGCACACGTGGTGCGTATCACCTTGTCTCTGTGGGCACACGTGGTGCGTATCACCTTGTGTCTCTGTGGGCACACGTGGTGCGTATCACCTTGTGTCTCTGTGGGCACACGTGGTGCGTATCACCTTGTGTCTCTGTGGGCACACGTGGTGCGTATCAGCTTGTGTCTCTGTGGGCACACGTGGTGCGTATCACCTTGTGTCTCTGTGGGCACACGTGGTGCGTATCACCGCGTGGCGTCTCTGTGGCCAGAGCTGGCTTCTCCCCAGCAGTGCGAGGCCGGCGTGGTCTAAGGGAAGACTAACAACACTCGAGTTCCGACATCCACCTGAGTGGAGGTGGTGGGGCCTGCGTGCTTGGGAGTTGGGGCTGCGAGTGGTGGGCATGATAACAGTGGCGGGGCGCGTGAAGCCTCTGAATCGCATCCCCACCACGGAGCCCAGCGAGGGTTCCTGGGGTACGCATCGGGAATACAATGAGGAGGGGGGGGGGGGTGAGACAAAGTTGCCGTGAGTGGCGTTTGATGCCCCACCGGTGAGTGGGGCAAGAGCTGCCCGCGCTTTACTGCGCCGCCACCTTGGGGCGGTGGGGGGCCTCCCTCGCCATGCTGAGGCCGCCTCTCGAGGGAGGGCCGCGTGGGCAGGCGCAAGGGAGCACAGCGGGGGGAGTGAGAGCAGGCGCGGTGCATTCTGGGCAAGGGTTCGCTGCATTGTGGGTAGAGGCGCGGTGCATTGAGGGTAAGTGGGAGTGCCTTGCCTGCTCCGGGTCGTCCTCTGGGAGGGCACGGAGGGCCAGGCCACTCGTGACGCCACTGAGACATCGGCGAGCGATTATATAAAGATTATTTAATGATTATAGAACGATTATATAATTATTATGTCATGATTATATTATATAATTATTATGTCATGATTATATTATAATGATTGTTATGATTATATTATATGATGATTGTTATGATTCTATTATATAATTATTATGTTATGAGTATATTATATAATGATTATGTCATGATGATATTATATAATGATTATGTCATGATTATATTATATAATGGTTATGTTACGATTCTATTATATAATGATTATGTTATGGTTATATTATATAATGATTATGGCATGATTATATTATATAATGACTGTCATGATTATATTATATAATGATTATGTTATGATATTATATAATTATGTGATGATTATATAATGATTGTCATGATTATATTATATAATGATTATGTTATTATTATATTCCAATGATTATGTTATTATTATATTATAATGATTATGTTATATAATGATTGTGTTATGATTATAGTACATAACGATTATGTTATCATTATATTATATCATGATTAAGTTATAATTATATTATGTAATGATTATGTTATGATTATGTAATGATTATGTGATGATTATGTAATGATTGTGTGATGTAATGATTATGTAATGGTTATGTGATGTAATGATTATGTAATGATTATGTGATGTAATGATTATGTTATGATTCTGTAATGATCCCGCCCCGGACTCGGCAGATCGGACTCCATGCTCCAGTTATCGCAACTCGCATCGACTGCCAGTCGAGCGACAGACGCACAGCAGGAGTCTTGCACTTTCGTCTGGTTAGGGACCAGAGCATGGACGAATGTCAAAACACTGTTGTAGTATTATACTGTTATCACAAAAATAACTATGAATTTACAGTATAATCACAGAAACAAGTACAGTATTAAAAATCTATGAATAAACACAAATATACGAGCTGCTCACTGAACGACTACGATTCAAAGACTGAACGAAAAAGACGTCGCGTGGCGCGAACGCCGTGGAAGGTTTTGGATTGAATCGGACGAAAGAGGAGAGCCGCGTGGACGAAATTTTAAATGTGGTTATGGTTGAGGACGGCCGAAAGCGCGAAGCGACGAAAGTCAAGTGGATGAAAGTCGGTGTCGCTGTAAGTGCCGTGCTCAGCCTGCACGCTTGCCTTGTTGTGACGCTGTGTGTTGAGACTTTAAATCGCGCAAGATTGCTTTGTGTAAACAAAAAAAACACCTTTTTGCCCGGTTACAGCATTTGTCTCGTCAATGTCTCAGAATTTGACGGTTAGAGCCCCAGGCAATTCAACAACAATGCTTAGCAACATGCATGTCAATGTTATCCCTGGTGGTCAACTAAAGTTATTCCACGATTTCTGTACATTATCAAAATTCTAACAGCATTTCATTATCCTCACATTTTTATTGTGGTTGTCCATCACAGCCGCCGGGCCAGGTAACGTCTGCTAATGAATTATAGAACAAACACTCGTGTCCAGCAGCCCTGTGTCCATCTGTCATGTCCACTGGTGGACGAAGGGCCTCCCTCCCCATAACTGTGTCAGTCATGGGGGCTGTTTGCTACGCCGTTGACCCCACGTGGTCAGTGTGGGGTGGTGATGGGGTGTGGCCCAGCACCGATTCAGATTTCACTCCACACCGATGACGATAGCCATGGCTGGGAATCTAACCCTGGACACCGGATTCGTTGTGCAGATCACAAACCACCCAACCGCAGCTCTTCCACTGCCTGCAAATAAGTTCAAAGTGTTAGCCCGATTTTGCGTATTACACTGAATGAACAATTCATGGAAGAATGTATCTTAGTGTACATAAGCACACTAATTTCGTTAATAGTCAATGTTCACAGATCTATTCTCTTTTTTAAGGGAGACCTGACATACAGTTTTTGAGGAAAATTACGATTGTTATTTTAAAATGTTTTCTCTAATATTTCTAAATTTAACAGTGAAAATTGCTTTCACCAGAGGGCTTTAAATGTTTACTCTGAAGCAAATGGCACGCTTTGGTAATCCTCTGCAGAAATTACTGGGCCGCTGTGAGAATTGGGCCATGTGCTTTGCACAAACTGACCCAGTGGTGATTTAAGCACATGCATCATAGCTCACAAGACACGTTCCACTTACGTCAATCATTCTTATCTACATTTTGATGCAGGGTAGAAGCCAACCAATGTGCTAAAAAAATATTTTTACTATAATTCGAAGAAAAAATACTGGAACAATTACATATTCTCATCGCAGATGTTAATTCATTGTGTTTAATTAAATAGATGCCACAAGTAAAACTTCACCTCTAATTTACATTCCCCAAGTGTGTGTTTGAGCGAGTCATGTGCCGCTTACATCCATTTCAAGCCAGATGCTGTTCATAAACAAAAAACAAAAATGTTGGCGCATCCCACCGAGAAATACCGGTTTCAATAACTCTGGTGTAGGTTCGCAACAAGGGCTGCTCGCCCACCAATATGCCAAGAATAACGGCGATACTTTCTCACAGAATGCCCTCAATGGTTCTGCACGCCAATTTAAGTGGCACATTGCACGCAGAAGCACTCCTCTGCACTTGTGCCTCGACAAAATTACCGCGTTTACTGAAGGAATTACATGCATCCATTGTTCCCTGAAGGAATTACATGCATCCATTGTTCACTGAAGAATTTACATGCATCCATTGTTCACTGAAGGAATTACATTCATCCATTGTTCACTGAAGGAATTACATTCATCCATTGTTCACTGAAGGAATTACATGCATCCATTTTTCACTGAAGGAATTGCATTCATCCATTGTTCACTGAAGGAATTACATTAATCCATTGTTCACTGAAGGAATTACATTAATCCATTGTTCACTGAAGGAATTACATTCCATTGTTCACTGAAGGAATTACATTTATCCATTCTTCACTGAAGGAATTACATGCATCCATTGTTCACTGAAGGAATTACATTCATCCATTGTTCTCTGAAGGATTTACATTCATCCATTGTTCACTGAAGAAATTACATTCATCCATTGTTCACTGAAGGAATTACATTCATCCATTGTTCACTGAAGGAATTACATTCATCCATTGTTCTCTGAAGGATTTACATTCATCCATTGTTCACTGAAGAAATTACATTCATCCATTGTTCACTGAAGGAATTACATTCATCCATTGTTCACTGAAGGATTTACATGCATCCATTGTTCACTGAAGGAATTACATTCATCCATTGTTCACTGAAGGAATTACATTCATCCATTGTTCACTGAAGGAATTACATTCATCCATTGTTCACTGAAGGAATTACATGCATCCATTTTTCTCGGAAGGAATAACATGCATCCATTGTTCACTGAAGGAATTGCATTCATCCATTCACTGAAGGAATTACATTCCATTGTTCACTGAAGGAATTACATTAATCCATTGTTCTCTGAAGGAATTACATTCATCCATTGTTCTCTGAAGGAATTACATTAATCCATTGTTCTCTGAAGGAATTACATTCATCCATTGTTCTCTGAAGGAATTACATTCATCCATTCACTGAAGGAATTACATTCCATTGTTCACTGAAGGAATTACATTAATCCATTGTTCTCTGAAGGAATTACATTCATCCATTGTTCTCTGAAGGAATTACATTCATCCATTGTTCACTGAAGGAATTACATTCATCCATTCACTGAAGGAATTACATTCCATTGTTCACTGAAGGAATTACATTAATCCATTGTTCTCTGAAGGAATTACATTCATCCATTGTTCTCTGAAGGAATTACATTAATCCATTGTTCTCTGAAGGAATTACATTCATCCATTGTTCACTGAAAGAATTACATGCATCCATTGTTCACTGAAGGAATTACATGCATCCATTGTTCTCTGAAGGAATTACATCAATCCATTGTTCACTGATGGAATTAAATTCATCCATTCACTGAAGGAATTACATGCATCCATTGTTCTCTGAAGGAATTACATTCATCCATTGTTCACTGAAAGAATTACATTAATCCATTGTTCACGGGCAGTTGAATTTGCACTGCTTTACCCAAACAGGAATTACAATCATCCCGTGTTCATGTACAACATCTCTCACTGTTTACTGATGACATTTTTTGTGGCAAAAAAACTATATATGTATATATTTGCTTGGATTGCTTATGTACCAGGCATAAGCAAACCACACCGATACTGAAACAACCCCAGTGCTGAAAAATGTACCTGCAGATGACTCCATTTTGGTTTACACACAGGAGCAGCATCCTCTCGAACTTTGAACACTTCACAGGACCCTTCTGAAAACAGTCCTGAGACTCGGTGAGGCTCTCCTGGGTAAACCGTAATATATAAATAAACGGATCTCCGTGAGCCATAAACTAAAACTGGCAAATTGCACATTCTACAAGGATAATAGGTATGGCATGGGCTAGACACACGAATGGCATGTTGTAGGCCGCAGGCCGAGTGCAAATGAGGGGTCACCAACAGTGGGATACACTTTTGTGATTCATTTTCTTTTTAACCCTCAACAGCTACAACCAATTCCACAGAATGCAGCGCCTTTGTACGTTTGTACTGCATGCATATGCCAGTTAAGGTCACTTCTTTCATGCACTGTATGATGATGCGTGCGCATTCATATTTCATGAATTTGTATAATTTAGACGCCAGCTCTGGTGCCATGTATAAATTAGAAGACGGTGCAAATCGTCGATGATGTTGCCACGCATGTTGTATGTATGTTGAACTTCTTTTGCACCGTACGTAGCCAAACATGCTAGTCAGAGGTGCATCGCCAACAGTGCTACCACGCTGCATTCCTGATGACGGCTGAGCAGGATGGATTAATTCAGGTGGAACACACCTTGGCCACTCGGCCTCAATGGATCAACCCTTAAAATGTAGGGGGCGGGGGGGGAGGTGACGGTGCGGCTCAGGAAGTCGGAGCACTGAGCTGGCACCCGTTGTGTAGGTCCTGGGTTGTAATCCAGGCAACCATCTACAGTTGGAGCAGGTTTGTCCAGTGCATGAAGTTGATGGTCTCAGCCTGGTCACTAATGACTGCACAATTACAGCTGCTATGTTAATTGAGTTTTGAACTTCTTTTTGTCCATAATAGAGGTTTTTTGGGTTAGATCGCATAAATATAAATGTGTTGTTAAACCCGCCAACACCCAACACAGCCAATGTTGTAAGGTTTGCCACGTAAACAGAACGTACCAATTCGTTACTAGTAACAGCACACCGGTGTGTTGGAGAGCAAATCCACAACATTTACAATTTGAGTACGACGTTTCGCCAGTAAGTAGCATCATCCAGGCGGACGGCCATATTTGTGGAGAAATCCTCCTGTTTCGTTCCTTAAATAAAGGGGTAGATGTGATGGCGTCGCTTGTGAGCCCTTCGCGTGCGATGGGGGGGGGGGGGGGTTAATTAACTTATTTTTGGTTAGATGCCTGCAGACACCGGATAGATAGATCCTTTATTGTCATTGCCACCAGTACAACGAAATTTAAAGTGCTCACCAGTCAGTGCATCATTCATGAATTTAAATAAATAAAACAAGAAATACAAATAAAAGATAATAAATTTTATATATAAAAACTGCCCAAGTATACCCACATACCCACATAAAGGTACATTTTGTCATAACACATCCCTATTTTACAGTCATTTGGTAACAGTATTACCTAATAATTAATTAGCAATATTGAGTGTGGTAATTGCTGTAGGATAAAAGATGTGTTTGAATCTGTTTGTCCTTGTTTTGACTGATCTGAATCGCCTGCCTGATGGCAACAGCTCAAACAGAGAGTGTCCAGGGTGAGAAGAGTCCTTTATAATGTTCTGCGCTTTTTTGATGCAACGGGAGCTGTGTAGTTCTTCCAGTGTGGGGAGAGGGCAGCCTGTGATTTTTTTTGGCCGTGTTGATGACCCTCTGCAGCGCTTTCCTCTGAGCCACTGTGCAGCTGGTGTACCATACACAGATGCAGTATGTAAGAATGCTCTCGATGGAGGCTCGGTAGAAGGACACCAGTAGTTTCTGTGTGATGTTATTCTTCCTGAGTATTCTCAGGAAGTAAAGTCTCTGCTGGGCCTTTTTCAGTAGCTCAGAGGTGTTGGCGCTCCAGGTCAGGCCCTCCCCAATGTGGACTCCCAGGAAGCAGAAGTCTGCCACCCTCTCCACACAGTCCCCGTTGATGGTTAGTGGTTGAGTGTCCGTTTTCTTTCTCCTGTAGTCTACTATGAGCTCCTTGGTCTTTGCGGTGTTAAGGAGCAGGTTGTTGCCCCTGCACCACGCTGTCAGCCGCTCCACCTCGTCCCTGTAGGCAAACTCATCCCCCCCAGAGATGAGCCCCACCACTGTGGTGTCATCAACAAACTTCACAATGGTGTTACTATGGTGGACGGGGGCACAGTCATGTGTGTAGAGGGAGTAGAGCAGGGGGCTCAGTACACAGCCCTGGGGGGAGCCAGTACCAAGGCTCAGGGCTGTGGATGTATGACGGCCCACTCTGACCCTTTGTCTGCGGCCCGAGAGGAAGCTACGTATCCACATGCAGGTGGAATGTGGAAGCCCCAGGTCGCCCAGTTTTACCACCAGTTTGTGTGGGAGGTTGGTGTTGAACGCGGAACTGTAATCCACGAAGAGCATCCGCACATAGCTCCCCTGCTGCTCCAGGTGTGACCGTGCAGCATGTAGTGCTGTGGCCACGGCGTCCTCCGTGGATCGGTTCGCTCTGTAGGCAAACTGGTGGGGGTCAAGGCTTCGGGGCAATGTTGCAATGATGTGACTCCGGACCAGTTTTTCAAAGCACTTCATCACCACTGGCGTCAGTGCTACTGGCCGGTAGTCGTTGAGGCTGAAAATGTGGGGTTTTTTCGGCAGGGGGACTATGGTGGAGGACTTTAGGCAGGGTGGTACCGTGGACTGTTCCAGAGACAGGTTGAAAATCCTTGTGAAGACTCCAGACAGCTCGTCAGCACAGTCCCTCAGCACACGTCCCGGGACGCCATCAGGTCCCGCAGCCTTCCTCGTGTTGACGGCCCGCAGCGTACGCCTCACCTCGTGCTCCTCTACTGTGAGGTTCAAGCTGCTGTAGACCGTGGGGTTTGGTGATGCTGTCCCTGGTGGTGTCACCTCAAAGCAGGCAAAGAAGAGGTTCAACTCCTCTGCCAGAGCGGTGTCACCATCAGCAGCTCCGAGGTTGGCCCCGTAGTTGGTGAGGCGGTGTACTCCCTGCCACACCTGCCTGCTGTCGTTACTGTCCAGGATGGTGATGATGACGACGGTGCACTGCTGTGCGACAGTTCAGAGTACCGCTTCATCTCGTGATGATGATAGCCCACAAGCAGGATTAAATTAGGGGGAAAGATACTTTGTAATGTCTTTATAAAAGCAAAGCCAGACATAAATGTAACATTAGATCAGAATAACATGATATTTTCATGTATTCCTTGCACGTCAGTTTGACGAACTGCACCGAATTTTATTAACAAAATAGGCAAGCAGATAATGTCTCCTAAACACGTCCACCTCGCCACTTAAAAAATACAATACTGGTGAACTGCCAAATGTTACACGCAAGGATCCTCTTTTTTTAGATATGCACCCTAGTTCGCAAAATAGATCAATATCTGGAAAGGCAAAGAGAGAAAAATACATAATTCATAATGACAAAGAATTTCTCAATCTCTCAAGCATTACGGATATGTAATCATTGCTCTAGGAAGCCTAAAGGAAGATTCTGTGCCGATTTCGATGAACACTGCGTACCGTGTAAATTTGTAATGAATTGAGATACCGCAGAGTACGCTTTCTGCATTTTGTAGGCACTGAAATACTTAGGCATGGTCATTATGATCTGACAGACAATATTACATGAGCATATTGAACACCTGGACATTGTAAAGTGGGTAGCCACATGTTTGAGAGTCTCATAGACAGGATTTTGGCCCGCACCATTATTACATTGACAGATTTTTATGATTAGTAGTGAAAGTTCACATTTTTGTTTTGGGATTTTTGCAATGTCACTGTGAGAGTTGCCCTTGTAAGATGTGTCAGCTGTGTAACGAGGGGAAGACCTAAAGTGGTGGTGATTATGGCACTGTAAGAGGAGTGGCCCTTTAGGGTCAGGTGTTGACTGCAACAACTGCTGGGCCTAGCGGGAGAAAGGAAGCAGTGGTGAGATGATGGAGGGGGATTCAGAACGATTGTCCATGATGATCTCTTGAGCATGACTGGGTTTTTTTTCCCCAATATAAATGTAAAATTGCAATGCATGTGGCCAATTATATTTTTGTAGGTGTGAAAACATCCCAGTTCAACACAATGAGCAAACGATTCAAAAGAGTCGCATGCAGTTTAATTAAATTAAGATTATATATCGACAAGTGGCTTCTGTAAAGAAATATAGAATGCTGCACCTAATGAGTAATGCCATTTTAGCGTAAAATGCCGGCACGAAAGAACACAGACTGTGGGCCCGCGATCGATACATCATCCTCGCCAAAATGATCTGTTGGAATTTTAATTTGTTTTGCAAAAAAAGAAAACTTTCCATGGTACATTTTAGTTGTAAATACCGCACGGTGCGTTTTATTTCTTTTGCGATGAAATCCCCTCTCGGTTTCCTCAATGTGTGCTGCGCAGCTATTACAGCTTGTATCAGATTGACACACACACTTAACCACTTTCAAAATCACATTGCAGTAGGGAATGTTCCCCATATTTTGATTTATCAAACACATCTAAAAATTGGGTCTAGATACAACATTTTTGTGAGTCTGAAATTGATTTTTTTTCGGATTGATCCGAAAACGTGACATTGAACTAGCGTCACTTCTGTGGCATTACTTTGTGATTTTCCCACCAAAAGTGATGCCACTCTTGCTTCAATTATTAACATCTCAAAATATTTACATGAAAATTAAAACATGATTTCACTGATGAACCACCTGGACAATCTACTGTGCCGATTGCTGGTGTTTCAGCCGCCCGGCGTTCCGCTCGTTGCGAGCTTCGCTCCTCCATCCTCCACCGTTGTTAGCGTGCGACTGCCTCCGACTGCTCAGTAGTAGCATGCTTCACGAGCCTCCTTCTCAGAGGTGTACCAGTCATCGGCAAGTCCTCTCAGCTTCACATCTTTCTGTACCGCATCATCTGTACCGCACCATCTCTCGAGCCCATCCTTTCCCCGTTTAGCCTCCTCTCTCCGGCCAAACAAAAACTTCTTGGGTGTTCGGTGGTTCTCTTCGGGACATGTGCAGGTGATGTAAGCAGGTGAATTTGTAGAAAAGTCACGCGGTGTGTCACGGCGTGAAATATAATGCAGGGAGAAATCCAGGACCGTACAAGCTTCATGCCCACAGCCCCTTGAGACTCCTCTGCACCTTGAGCCAAGACCCTGTATATTGAGCCAGAGCTGGAGCTGTCTCAAGCGTGAGTTGCCGCCTCCCTCGGGCCGATGTCTTGGATCCACGTTGAGTTCCGCTTTGGAGCCGGGATGTGAATGAATGGAAGAGTAAGGGGAGGAGAGTTGTGAGGCTCGGAATTGGGTTTCAACTTGATCCAGGCAGATTTTAACCCCGTACGAGCATCAATTAATGCCCAATTGATTCACTCTCCGTGTTCAGTGGATGCTCCTTGTGACGCTGAATGTCCAAACCGGTTTGGAGTTTTGCTCGTGTTGAATCAATGCTGCTGAAATGTTGCATTCCCGGAAGGCCGGGGGGTCGATAGACTGTGTAAAAAATATATATATTTTTTTTTTGCGTGGAGGGACATATATGAAGGGGACTTATTGGCTGGTAATATATGACATTAACATTGCCCGGTAAATCTGACTTCACAATCCATATTCGTATTGTGTCTGGCTTTGTCAATGCCGACGTTCCAGGGTCTTCAACATCCTCTGGACATATTCTTAGCTCTTTCGGTAAAGTCACGTTGAAGGGAAACAATAATAAAAAATATATAAAACAATAAAAATTGTCACGACGTTTCGACCATAACACAAACGGTCATCATCAGGTGAACGGTCATCATCAGGTGATGACCGTTTGTGTTATGGTCGAAACGTCGTGAGAATTTTTATTGTTTTATATATATTATTATTTTATTGTTTCCCTTCAACGTGACTTTACCGAAAGAGCTAAGAATATGAATTACTGCAGTCACGAAAGCTTTAAATCAAAATTTTAATCTTCCGGACAGCCACGCAGCCCCACCGCCGCGCTTTGGAGACGGATGAGTTGCACATGTCGCGAGTGACTCTTCTCCAAAACCAGGCCAGAGCAGTGAGCGGACGTCGGGTGACTTTGGTGACCAGCCCCAAAGTTTTGCTTTAAAATTAATGAGGAAAAAGTGTTCGTCTACCAATCCTTAGACTTGGGTTTGTTTACTACGAAGCCGACGGACAGCCCAAGCACACACACACACGTGGCCCGCCATCAATCTCTCGGCGCTCTTCTCGAGTCCTATGACGCCTCCTGCGAGTCGCGCGACGAGTTGCGCTCCGTTTATCGCACACACGAGCCGTGCCGTGCCTCGAGCATGCTTCCAGCAAATGGTGACATCTGCTGTCATGGCCTGGTTCCTGCATTCACTGTTCGTGGTTCACTGTCGCTCTGCAGCACCCAGGGCTCCGTTGATGTGTTCAATTCACTGTTTTGTCTAAATGAGAGCCGCTTATTCCGCTGACAATTTTGATGGATATTAATGTGACAGAACCATTTATATGAGCTCTTTATATTTTTAGATGCTTTTGGCACCATATCAGAAACAGCACTGCTCAGGCACAACCTTTATGTCACAAGGTTGTGCCATCTTGTCACCGTGAGGACCAAATCCAGCCACCAAATCGATCTCCCTGTACAGCAGATTCTCTAATCTCCCCTCCTGCTGTCCTCCCAGCTGGGTACATGGGTACGCTTACAGGTTCGTCGATCGGCAGGTTGCGTGTGGCGGTGGGGTAAAAAGTACAGGCTGCTTAAAAAAAAGAACACTTATATGGGACTATCGTTTTGAATAGGGGGAAAAAAAACGGATAATACACCGTAACATGATAGCAAATGTATGTTAATAGCTTCAAAAAGTCAAAGTCTCCCCTTGTTCGCCATCATTATCAACACGTGCCTGTAATCTTCTCCATCTGGAGGCAGCGGCACATTTCTCGTGGTATTGTTGCAAATTTTCGGAAGTGTGAACATTTGTTTGAAGCACCACCCTTGAACGCGTAGCCGTACCACTTCTAAGGCGTCTCCGAGCCACCGTTGAATGTTTGGCCAAATCTCCTGCGAAGGGGCCGGCCATCTTGAAGCCCCTTTTACTTGAGGCCCTTCCGCCAGCATTGACACGAGCCGGTCCAGTTGCGGGGCCGCACTTCGCCCCTCGCCGGGTGAAACGTGTCGCTGTGGCGATTGAACAATTCTCACGTCTGCCTTCTTGCCGATAGTTCATCAGCCCCTGGGTGGCAGAGTTCGTTTTAATATCATCGGCCCCCGGTGTCATCTGGCACACAGCAGGCGCAAGCTATGACCCTCATTCCAGTTCGTGTTTTTGAGCTCGTCTTTATCCAGGCTGAACTCTTAGACCCCTTTCTGCTCGAATATTGCAATGACCTACATCAATACAACACGGATAGCCAACAGCTTACAGTTCTTCGATTTCTTACGGGGACGTTAACTCCGCGTACGTGCAGTGCTTGATCGGCAGGTGCCGTTTGGAGGGGTGAGGTGTGGGTATTCCTCTTCCAAGACGGATGGGAGGGTAGGCCAGACACCATCCAGAGTGGCTCCACAGCTCCCTTGAGTGGAAGCCTTTCCGCCAGCAGTGGCCCGAGCGAGATATTGCAAGGCTGCACCTTTACCGTTACATATTTTAAACTACTATTCACAATTTTAGTTTTTACGAGGTAACGCTCGCTGAGCTATTTGTCTGAAGCGACCTGGCCACAAATGATAGCTCAACGAGAAGTGGCTTATCACGTGGAAATTTATAGCAGCGAAATACGCACGTCGATTCAAAATCTGGAGGGAAAACGGAGGACCCGGGGAAAAAGCCACGTGACCACAAGGAGAGAGACACGCAAACTCCAAATATACAGCAGGCGTCAGGGTCGGGATCTAGCCCACGACCTCCTGCACACCAGGCGAGGTAGTAAACATGTCGCCACCGCGGCACCCTATTTACTACCCGGAAGGGAGCGGTGGCGCAGTGGTCTTGCCACTGCACTATAAACCCGGTGGCCAGATTTCAAATATCAACACAAAATCGGTGGTATTGGTCCCCCCCCCTCCTCCCTTCACCACCCTGCTGCTGCAACGTGCTGAAGTGAAATCAGCCCCCCCCCCCGCCATGTTCTCCAACGTGCTGTGGGGGGGGGGGGGGGTCGAGTTCCGACAATGGGTTGAGAAAGGGTTCTGCATTGTCGCTGCTGTTATATGTATGATGCGTGTGTGTGTAAATTGTTAAATAGCTGTTTCTAGACTATTGAGTGAAAAGAAGAGAATACGCTGAGAAATGGAACCAAATAGCTTAACAGGCATGATACGTACAAGCATATACACACATCCACCAATTATACAACAACACTTAATCTTGTAAATATTCGCTTACCTTGGCGTTTCTCCCTTTCTATTCCATCAAACGTGGAAGCTGGATTTTACCATTTGCGGTCCGTGGAACTAATGTGGACACGATGGCACGCAGCCAAAGTCAAGCGGCACCCTTCATCTCTCTTGTTCAACGAAACCAGTGGAGCCATCAACCGCATCATCAGAACATCAACACACCGATCCCCACATCTCCGTCATGAATGGATCATGAAAGACAAGCCACTCTTGTAAGATTGTGGTCATGCAAACCGAAATGATGGACCATATAGTAAACCCACTGTAGTCTGTGCTCCTTCAACTGAGGAGGAGGGAGAATTGTCAAAACGACACGAACTCTCTCTGCTGAAGCCCTCTCGTCGTGGCCAGCGGCAGCACTTTACTCCTAAATGCATTGCCACCGTACGCAAGACTGGTATCTCTCGCGCTGTGTTCGACCGTGGAAGTTTTTGTGTATCTGCGTGTGCGGCACGATATAAGTAGTCCATGAGACGGGGAGTAATTATGCATGCACAAGACAAATCTAGCCGATGGGGAGCAATGCCTATTTGATAATACATCTCTCAACATTTGGTCCACGTGATAAAGAAGACTCAATTTGCCCTGGTCCTCGCACTGTCGCTGTACGTGTCTTCGTCGTCGCACAGCTCCGCCTATTGACAATTTGCCCACCTTTGGTTGCCAAATTGTCGGGATGCCTCTTAATTACGGCAGCATGCCGCTGTGACCAAGGCTCAGGTGCAGCTTGTCACTGACAATTTACCACCACTGCAACCCATGACGTTAGTTACATTACGCTACAATTTACATTGTGATGTCATGGAAATTTGTCAAGCGGCATTTATTGGGGGTTGCCCCCCTGCTGTTATAAAGAGAGTTCATATATTGAGCTGTGCAGACTCGGGCAAGAAATCTGATTTACAAAGCCCAGTGTTAATTTAGTGCAAGCTAAAAACTAATTGTCCTACTGGTACTGGCCAACACATGGCAGTGCTAAAAACAACCTTCAAATTAGTCGATGGGAATTACGCAGAGCAGTAGCATCACTCCCAACTGCGACAGACGTGGCAGGACCCTCCTGACAGAATAGTCTAGAGCCTGTGAGGCTTTCCTGGGTAAACATGTTTGGTGCCTGACAATCACAGATATCAATTTAAGAAATAAAGCTGCCAACATTTGACCACTTCAATGAATTCCCAAATAATGACGCTGGTCGAGCTTACCAGCCAGTGTCAGATACGACCACAAAGGAAGCCCCGTGGAGCGTAACTTTAGCGAAGCAGCAGCTTGCGTTCAAAGGCAGGAGGGGAGACCTTCATCTCCTGGGTAAACAAGTGTAATAATAACAACAACAACAACAACGTTAAACGTGACTTTGTTACGTAAAGAAACATGTTGCCTCCCTTCAAATGCCCTGGCACTGGCTGAGCCCTGTGTTTGTAATATTATATACTCCTCATCTCGAGGCCTGCATGTTTACCCTCATTTAAATTATTTCCCCAAAGGCAAATGCAAATCTTCTTTGAGTGGAGGATGACGGAGTCTGGCTCGGACTCATAACAGACGCATGAACACAAACCAGCACGAGACCGCTTGCCGCGATCATACCTAAACGCTTGATTGTGCCGATCATGAAATCGAGTTGTTTATGAAATTCCAACCTCCATTTGGGCTTATTGATTCTAAGGGTTCCATGCTGTACCCCAAGGCTTGCAGAGTCAGATGATTTAGGTGACTTTAGGATGAATGACTGTAAAAGTGAAAGCCATGGTGGGGAGGGAGGGCAAAGAAATCCATAGAAAAACCACTTGACTTCTTCACAAAGTGGTACCTATTTATCGACTCTGCAGGAATGATGGGCCGAGTCAACTGCCAACCAGGATGTGAACTTGCAACCTCCTGATTGCGTTCCGCTCGCTCTACTGCTGAGTCAGCTGGCCAGATAGTGTGTGGCCTGCCTGAAGGGCCTCTGGCACAGTGAAACCCTCGAATATAAATTTGAGTATTAATAACTTGCATCCCTTTTGTGTTCGTCTGCTGCTAGATGAAGGCCTCCTGCCTTTGAACACAAGCTGCTTGGCTAAAGTTTTACACTCCGTGGGTTTTCCTTGTGCTTGTAGATAACGCGCAGCAGGGCTTCCAGTGTTGGTATTTGGGAAATCCTTTTGAGCGGCCACATGTTGGCAGGCTTATTTATTTATTTAATATCTGTAAAACAACAGGTCAAATCGCCTTTGGAGCCAAACAGATTTCCCTTGGGGTTCCCCTGCATATTGGACACACAAAGTCTCATAGGCTGCACAAACATGGACAGATCTCTTTGTCCTTGCATTTATTTTAATACTCTGCAGTGCTGCCTCCCTCGCTCCGTCTCTCTCTCCCCCCCCCCCCCTCTCATTGCCACCTTGTAAGGTGCATCTGGGATCGCACTCCACTCGCAAATTTCAAATTGCTCCCCACAACAAGAGTGGCAGAGTTTTGTGTTTAATTGGTCTGAAGATTAAAACCAAACCGGAAAGCCTGCGTGAATCAAAGGCAATAACTACCTGCACTTTGAGACCTTTTCCATTCTCTTTCCCTTCTAAGTAATTATGATCAAATTTACATGACTTAATTCTTAGAGTTGTAATAATTGTAATAATGCAATTGTTGAGCCAGGATAGCTTTTCCACCTGTGCTTGACTCGGTTCAATGAAATCAAATTCCTGGACACACTTGCAAATGAGATCTTCCATGTCAAGCGATTATGCAGGTAAAATATTGTTAACAAACTATTAAATACTCTACATATTCATAATGGTTACCCTCCATGTGTACCAACATTTCCAGTGTTGATGGGGGATTGGTAATACCAAATACATGCGGGTGAGTAATAATTGTTCTTGTGTCGTTTGGTGTATATTGAATTTCTGGACCATAAAAATAATTGTTAGCATAAGAAAAGTTAAACTATCATTGCACAATCCATCCTCCCGTGTCTCTCCCTGGGAGGGAGACGGCTCATTAATTAACCATCACAGCAATAGCAGTCATCATTGCAAATTACTGTCACTATCTGATGAACCTGGGCCGCCCCCGAGTTTGAACCCCGGTCACGTGACTGACCAGCGTGGTGAAGTATGGCCCAACAAGCCCGAGAGTGGGCAGGCTTTCATTCAGGGAAGCAATATAATTTAAAATACTATAATGTGTTAAAATTAATTTTAATACGGACCAATATGATTTTAAGAACACACATAATTTGGTGATGCTGCTGCTACTCAGTATGCAAAAGCACAAATAACAAACTCCACACGTTCGTCATTAAAACTGCCTAGTGTGTAATAGCCACTTGTATGTAAAGTATATAATAGCTGATGTTTGGAGCAATTGCACTTCTTTACAGCACACAGGTAGTCCAGTGTGATGCTTCAGATTGTACCGAGTTAAGGGCGAGCGTTGCTGGAGGATTATCCTGGGGAACCCAGGACAGGGCGGCAACCCTAGCAATGAACCCAGTTTCCACAGCTGCCTCTTTCTCATTGCCATGACAGCGGCGGCTAAGGTATGACAGGTCCTGGCTTAGGGCCCAAGATGACCTCAATGCGGGCCTGATATACTCTGTATCATCAACAGGAAAATGTAAAAGGTGAGCCGTATAATCGGTCGTGATGTGCAGCTCGTGCACTCGTCTGCGATACGGTTTTTGACATTTTCTGTGTAAGCAAGGAGCGCCGCCGTACAGGCAAGTTGCTTCTGCGTCTTAAGGCCCGGGGCAAGGGAATGCTTTTGAACACCTGCAGAGGGAAGCTCCACGGATCAATGCCGAGGCCTATCAGCGGTTCGTGCACCAGCCATGGGATTGCACGCAACGGCGATCGTCACCCTCCCACTACTTGGAGACGAATGGCCCCACCGGCAGGCCGGGTACCGAGTTGGCTTGTGCCGCACAGGGACAGCTGCTACTGGGGGGTGCCCTTGAGTTCATGCGTAAAGCACCTCTGTCAAACACAAAAAATAATTTGTTGTTTTGAAGTGTATTTTGATTTCAGTAGTTGGCTCAGTGTGAAAAAGGTACTTTTTTCTCGTGATATTTGTGGTTATATCCCTCTCATGATCTCATTCCACCATGCCTGGGTTTTGTCGACTATGAAAATACTTGTTATGCATTGGAAACCGATGCAATCGAATAAGTGTTCACAAACAAAGGCCACATAAGACAATTATAGAGAAATAATGAAATAATTACTCAAGCGTGACGGCCGCAGGTGTGGGAATGATGAGATCGGCTTCATGAACGGGACCAAAACGAATTGTGGCACCCCAGAACAACGTGGGGAGAACCTTTCAGACACCATGATGGTGATGACTCAACAAGTGGTTCACTCAATTCAGCGGTCGTGCACGCAACTGTAACTCGGCGAAGACCCGGGTGATGAAGTGTGGCAGAATTGGCTGGGACGGCGTGCACTTCATTAGAAGCTCTTCCTGCGATGTTTCAATTTTATTGTTGTGTGGGCACCGGCGGTGCACTGTAAGCGGCTCTGGGAGCTAACGCTGCCGTTTGTTGATCATCAGTTTGGGAACAAACCACGGCTCCTTACACAACCAAAAATCGATAGAGTTGCACACCGGTGTGTTGGAGAGCCAAGCCACAACATTACAATCTGAGTGACGTTTCGCCAGTAATTACAACTAGCTTCATCAGGCGACAGCCAGATTTGTGGAGAAGTCTAACTGTTTCGTTCCTTACACACATTCTATTGTGGCTTGTGAGTGTACGCATGCAGACGTGCACGCACGTACACACACACATACAAAAATGTCATGAATTAAAGATGCACCCGAGTGCGATTGTAATTTAGGTCTGCTTGGCATTTCAGCCTGGGGTTCGGGAGCCCTGCCCTGGGAACCTATAAAATATACATGAGAAGGAATTGGTAATTTCTTTCGTTCTGTATTATTCCAGCATCACAAATTTCAGGAAAGAGAGAACGGTTTTAAAATGCGACATCGTTCCCAGAAACTTGCTGCACGTGGTGGGATATATCATCCATCTGGGAGCACTTGCTTAGTAAGAGCATCCGTGTTGTACATGCACACGTGGGTGAGTGCGGGCGTGTGTGGAGGAGCGGTGGCGCAATGGTAAGCGCACTGCGCTACGAACCCGGTGACCCAAGTTTGGTTACCGCTCGTGGCCAATAACAGTGATGATCATCTGAACCGGTCTTGGGCCTACCCTAGGTCTGCGCAGCCCTAAATGAGTACCTGAAGTGTGTAGTAAACCTTCGCCACTAGAGAGACAAAGACGGCCGGGCGTAGTGCTTGCCACCCACCTCGTGTGCCGTTCCGGCCTTCATTGGTGCCACTCGCTAACAGCACTTGCCCCAACAGTCTGTTAAAGGGCATATGGGGGATCTTTCTTCGGTTCCCGCGTACGGCCAACATCAAACATGCGAACTGGTCTTGGGCTACAGCAAGGACATCAAAGCCTCCTGAAGCGACCCTACATTTCAGAATCCTCCGTAACGGGTATACTTGCCCTAAGTGCACAGAATACGTTAAACAATTAATAGACGGCTCCAAAGAAGACCCCAAAAAGTGGTTGGTCCGCCTTAAGATTCCTTCGGAACTCCACCACCGAACGCGGTCCTCCTGTCCCTAGTCTGTATGTAAACGTGCGGTGCGTTTCCAGTGAGAAGAAGAACGCGCGTTGACGCTGTACGAAACCAGCGGTCTCCGTTGTCCCGCTCTCCCACACGCAGCCCTAAATGTTCCGTCCCCCTAAGCTCTTTTACTTCAGAAATTAGAGAAGGAGAAACTGTTCTTGCAATACGCAACACCTACAATGCTGCCGGACCAGGCGGCGTTGCTGCGGGATTTCTAAGCGCAGTGCCAGTGCCCTGACATCCCCAGCACGAGACTGGCTCTGTGCTCGGTCCTCATTCATTCCCAATCTACTAAAAATATACAGCATCAAATATCTCTGCAGTTCAACATTATGCCGACCGTATGATTCTCGACACCCCAGGATCTACATTAGACTCTGAACAAATACATTACGAGATTATTTTATGACCTATTCAAAAGAACGTATTAGCCTTGAATCTCTGCTTGAATGCAAGCCAGTTACAAGGTGTGGTGGCTGTCATGAGGCCCAACTCTGCTGCAGCTGAGAGCCGAAGGCACTTTGTCCAGAGCCACTCTCTCTCTGCAGCACAGCAACTGAAATGTTCCTTCGTACAAGCCTCTTGGCATCCGACTCAAGTGCCATCCCAACTTCAAAGCTCACATCGAAAATTGTAATGCTAAATGAAGAATGACGAGAGGACGTTTTACAGAAACAAATCCTGTTTCTAATCTCATCTACACGGAAACATCGGGTAGCTGCTCCCTCTTTGCCTCTGCTAGACTTTGCTGACAGGTACAAATCAACTTTCAACACCACTTGGGATTTGCTAAATCCCGTTATTCATTCCACCTTACATTTGATTTCACAAACCAACGTCTCCACTCATCACTGTCATCTTTACACCAAGACCGGTTATCACCTCCGCTGTCAACTTGGAGGGTGACTCATTGGGCCAAGTTCATCTCTAATGCACACTGACACACGTTACGAGGTCCTTCACCTATCCACAGTGTTTGTTCAGTCAGAACCAAAACTCTCAAACTCCTAGACGTGCCACACGGAGACCCACAGACTCGCACAGAGACCCACAGACTCGCACGGAGACCCACAGACTCGCACGGAGACCCACAGACTCGCACGGAGACCCACAGACTCGCACGGAGACCCACAGACTCGCACAGAGACCCACAGACTCGCACGGAGATCCACAGACTCGCACGGAGACCTACAGACTCACGCGGAGACCCACAGACTCACACGGAGACCCACAGACTCGCACGGAGACCCACAGACTCGCACGGAGACCCACAGACTCGCACGGAGACCCACAGACTCGCACGGAGACCCACAGACTCGCACGGAGACCCACAGACTCGCACGGAGACCCACAGACTCGCACGGAGATCCACAGACTCGCACGGAGACCCACAGACTCGCACGGAGACCCACAGACTCGCACGGAGACCCACAGACTCGCACGGAGACCCACAGACTCGCACGGAGACCCACAGACTCGCACGGAGACCCACAAACTCGCACGGAGACCCACAAACTCGCACGGAGACCCACAGACTCGCACGGAGACCCACAGACTCGCACGGAGACCCACAGACTGGCACGGAGACCCACAGACTCGCACGGAGACCCACAGACTCGCACAGACTCGCACAGAGACCCACAGACTCGCACGGAGACCCACAGACTCGCACGGAGACCCACAGACTCGCACGGAGACCCACGGAGACCCACAGACTCGCACAGAGACCCGCAGTGCTGGAGTGCGCTGTACCGAGTGCACTCCTCGTGTGGGTCTCACGCCGTCTGTGTGTGGATCCCCAAACTCCATCGCTCCTCGCGTCCTTGTTTCCCTCTCACATCTCAATTGCAGTTTCATGCGACGCTGTGGATATTTTTTATAGCTTCACGTGTAGTTGTATTTGACTCTCGTCGTATATCCTTGCCTGTGTACCCATCCTGGGCTACTCCTCACCAACCTGAAGTATCATGCAACAACACCCATGACAGGTCTACATCCAGCAGTGAATAGACAATGGGCTGAATATGAATTGCTGTCTAAATCTGCACGTGTGTACACTGTCACAGCATTCATTGTCTCGCGCAATGTTGCCATCAGTCTCGGCATTTACAAAGAGGCTTGAGTGTGATTAACTGTTATTCGGGAAGCATGTGTCTACACTGCACACATGTTTAAAGCATTGCCACTCTGCGCTATTTTGCATAATCGTATTTATTTTGGTCATGTCCAGCTTCTTCGTTGACCAGTTTCTCCTGGACGCCACGTGTACACGTTTGGTCTGCCAAGATAAAGGCCAGTTTGAAATATGGCTCGGCAAGAACTCTTAACAACAACAAAAAGCGCTCAAACTAACTCCACGGCGGACGTGTGATGGTGCCTTGGGGCAAAACGAAGGAGGCTTGCCACGGTTCCTCGCGAGAGCCCCCTTTTTTGAGGCACGTGGATGCGGCGCGCGTGAGACGATCAAACGTCTCGTCGACGGGGAACTCTCAGCCGGCACGCGGCACGACGAGGTTCACCGACGTTCAGCTTGGCGAGGCCAAGGTGTGGGCCGTGTCCTCGATTCGTTAGCTAGATGTGAACGGAATTGCGATGGGTGCACACAGTCTGGGTGGGCGTCGTCCGCGTGTGAATTCTGCAAAGATGAAGCAAGTTGTTCGTACGTATGTTGAACTTCTTTCGCACCGTACGTAGCCAACATGCCTCGATTGCCGACCCGTGCAATTGAGGCATCTTGTTACTCCGAACCTTGAGCTTGCACCAGGCCTGGCTGCACGTCTTGGATAGGGGTGGGGGTTAGATCCGTTGTGTGCGGGCCACCGTACACTGTCATTTTGTTTTATTTTACCAGGTGAGGCCCACTGAGCTTTTTCAGAAGTGACCTGGCCACAAATGATAGCTCAGTAGAAGTGGCGACTTATCATGTAGAAACTTACAGCAGCCAAATACTCTAAGCGCATGTTTATAAATGTGGAGGGAAAAACCAGAGGACCCGGAGGAAAATCCACACGACCGCAGGATAGAACCCACATCCTCCTGCATACCAGGCGAGGGAGTTAACATCTCGCCCCTACAGCGCCAACGAGCGTGAACCTGGGTGGGGAGCTAAAGTGACATGGTGGTGGTGCAGTTGCGTAAGCTTCATTAAACCCATATGTTCTACGGTGGCTTTAATAAGATGCGGATCACCCTGAATGAACCCGGGCTCATTGCGCTGTATGTGAGACGCTAATCAGGGTTCATAATCAAGGTGTTAGCGCTAGATCGCGTAAATATAAATGTGTCGTTAAACCCGGCCACTACCCAACAGCCAATTAGTAAAGTTTGTCACGTGAACAGAACATGCCAATTAGTTACTAGTTCAGCACACTTGTGTGTGTTGGAGAGTAAACCCACAACGTTTACAATTCGAGTACGACGTTTTGCAAGTAATTACAACTGGCAACAGCCAGAGTTGTGGAGAAATCCTCCTGTTTCGGTCTGACAATGACGGGGGATGAATGTGATGTCATCACTTGCGAACCAATCAGGTGCGAAGGCGGGTTAATGTCTGCATGTCAATCACAATGGATATCCATTACCTGTTGGGTAATTCCTGCATCATTACCAGGGCTGGAGTTCGGATTGATGGACCCAAAAGGAGTGGTCTCATGTGAGAGGAGGCGTGAGGCTCCCAGATGTGTCCGGGAGAGGGCGGTGTTGAGTGTCGACCCCTTCCTGGGGATTCACTTTATCGGAGTCCTCCCCGTGTTCCTCCTACTCGGAGCACAATTCTATCTTGGTATTGGTCAAACATCATCTGAACAAGAAAGAGTTGTTGCTCCGCGAAGCTTTCCCGGGTAAATTGTCAGTATTGTTAATAAGTTGACGATAGTAAAAACTAAAAGTTCATGCGTACTGCAATGTATGTGTAGACTCTGTCCTACACAGATAGTTAGGACAGATCTTTTGAAACAATGTCACTTGAAGACATTTCAGGAGCGGTTCTGTGCTGCGTGATGACGATGCACCACCGTGAGAGTGCTGCTGGAGGATCATTGTCACGTGACACCAACAGCGCTATTGGCATTGTTCTGGGATTGTGCACCGTTGTGTTAATAAGTTGCACTAAAGTTCACACAAACGGACATTAATTGGCTTGAAAATTACAATGTTCAGTTGTTCCGCGCTCGCACTTCTTTGATTTTCTTGACGTATTTTGTGTTTTTTTTTTAGGCTGTGGTTCTGGCTGTCATCCAAATCAAATAAAATTCCGTGCAGTCCCTGACGATGAAGACAGAACCTTGACATTCGTAGCCGGCTGCTCAGTTTGCAGATTTCGTGAACCCAAGGGGTTTCTATATCTGTCAGTCCGGCTTTTTTTTTGTAAATAGCCGGACTATCTGAGGCGTACAGTGGCCAGAACCGCCTCCTCCACTTGCTTTGCCGACATGCACTCGCAATCTTCACCAACTCTCACAGCTTCAATTCGGTTATAATAATTTACAGCGATTTGTCAATTCACTGCTGTGTAAAGGCAACATCATACCACGTTGATTTTGTGGGTTGTCTGATTACGTTTCACAACACAAACTAATAATGAGCGTCATGGCGGAGAATACCAAACAAATACACGAGCGATGGTCTCCGCATCATCTCTCTCTCTCCACGTACAACATCATCTCTCTCTCTCTCCACGTACAACAACATCTCTCTCTCTCTCCACGTACATCATCTCTCTCTCTCCACGTACAACATCGGCGCATTTCTTGCACGCACCTCCTCGCATTGGCCAAGGCAGGGTGAAAAAACGGGGGGTTGCTTCAAAAAAATGTTAACACTTCGGAGACTTTTCAATAATACCACAAGAAATGTGCTGCTGCCTCCGGGCTCTGGAGACCACCTGAGGAGGATTCCAGGCCACGTGTTAACAACGATGACGAACAAGTGGAGACTCTTTACCTTTTTGAAGCTATTAACATACATTTGTTATCATGTCACAGTGTATGATCCGTTCTTTTTCCTTTCAAAACGATAGCCCCATATAAGTGTTAAAATAAATGTTGAAGCACCCCCAGTATAATAACCCTCGCAACTCCGTTCAGGTGCGTTCTCGTTCACTCGCGGAGAACTCAAAGAGTCCAGGACGAGTTTCATTTGCACGAGTCGCCTTGGCCAGGAATCGAACTCTGATGGCCTGCAGGGTTCAAGCGTGATTGCGCAATCCACTGTCCCATGCCCGTGGTGTTGCTCGTTTGAGCTAAATAAGCCATCGTAAGCTCCATTAAAAGTTTAAACTTGCCGACTTTATTCCCAGGTGGATGCTGGCACAAATTTATTGAGCATTGTGCAATGACGTTTTTTTAGCGAATTAATATTTCAGGAAGGCCATGCCGCATGAGTACTGCAAGCGGAGCAGCTGGCCAAATGCAAACGATTCAAACGGAGTGAGACTCCAAGACTCGGCAACACACTGGGGTCGGTTTTCGTGGGGATTTTATTTGTATGTGGATGAAGGAGTCGAAGGTAAATCAGGTGAGCAGAAAAAAAATCTTAAATGTTTAGACCGCATTGGACTTCACGTGGGTCGAATAGGTTTGAGGAGAGAATTCTTGCTCGTTGTGCATATATACTGCGTACGCGGAGGAGTAGTGGCAAATTGTTTGGGCAGCGCGTGTTGAACAGCCTCGAACCTCAGCGGCGAACAATTTCTGAACCGGTCCATGGCTCCCCCCCTCCCCTGCCCCACTTCACCAACCTGCACTGGCCAAGGTGTCAAGTGTGGCTCAGCGGCATGGGATAGGCCTGCACCATGCAGCAGAGGATTGATACAAATCTGTACATTACAGGTATTTATGTGCGTGCACATAGAGCCAGTGGGCCAAATAACATTGCCCAAAATTTTGCCCGGTCTCGTATGAGAAGCTAAGCAGCTTTGAGCCCGATTCATACTTGAGTTGAACGATTACCAGCAACATTACCAGCAACAATATTACCAGCAACAACATTACCAGCAACAACATTACCAGCAAGAACATGTGTTATAGGCTGCGGGTTTTGCGGTGCTTTAGCACAGCAATGCAGCAAACCCATTGCCGAGTTGTTTATCGATACTCCCGCATCGATGCTTGCCCCCACCGTCACCGACTACAATGCCATTACTCACCAAGGCACCGTCCGACACCAACCACGACTTGCAGAGACGGCAGAACGACCTGTCCACATCGGGCTACGCCATACAGAGTCTTCTGCTGCTTGCGCTAATATCATTGCACTGCCCCCCCCCCCCCCACCTTGGATTTTTGGCTGAACTGCCAGAGCGGTGGTGGGGGCGGACTTGGCATGCGGATAGAGAACACTGTTCCAAAATGGATCGATAGTGTTTGTCGTGGTGAGTAGAGTTGCACTTTGGCTCGTGCACGTGCAGCCCTTTGTCAATGCGGGCCTCCCCATGCCATGTCCGCTACAGGGGGTTGTTTGACCATACCTCACCTTACTGGTCAGTGCCGGTTGAATGGAAGAGGGGAGGGGGTGTGTCAGTGGTGAGTTAATTTGTGCCCCGCGCTAATAATCCGGTGAAGCGAGTTTGTGCTCTGGCCACGGTTAACATCGGTGGCGAGGTGAAATCGAAAGTGGTCTGAGCTCCCTCACCATCCCGCACTGACCAGCCTGGTTCAGGAGAAGATAATCATTGCGCCTTGTGACGTGCACAGCATTCGCTCACTCTGAAAGAGAGAGGGGGAACGACTCGAGAGGCGCGAGGAACCAGACAAGCGGGAAAGGCAGCCACAAGCAGTGAGCTGGGGCTAAATTCTCCCTCCCAAACTCTGCGATCCTCTCTGTATAAGGTGTTATCGGCCTATTAATGAGTGTTCACTAGTATGAAAGACATGGGGTGGCCTTATTTCTTGATTGGATTGACATTTTGTACACGAGGCAGACTAGAGATAAAAAAGAGTAATGTACACCACATTCGTTTTTTTGTATATTAGCTGTGATAATCTGGAGTGGTGCGGAGTTAAACCTCCCTTGCGTGTGGACCACAGCATTTCGGCATTCAGTGCTCCCATCCCTAGGCGAGCCAGCAACCCCTCGTGTCGATTGTCTCAATTCCATTTGCACGCGCGCTCTCACCTGGCGGGAGAGGTCACGTTTAATAGCGTTGCTCACGTTGCTCTAATTCTTCCCCAGTGAATTATTTATGCAGTCAACCTATGCTGCCGCTCTTATTAAATAAATATATGGCGCGTCCACATTTCATAGCACATTCATTTTTTAATCCAAAGGTCTTGGGGTACAACTGCAATATTTTTTTGTTGCAAAAATTATACACGGATAATACGGGCCCACTATATATGTAGCCCATCATCCTGACACGGTCGTAGCAATTGGGATGCGGAGCAGCGGAGTGGATACGGGGTGGCTTTGAGAGCCAGAGGTTGCCACGTATTGTGTGCAGCTCTGCAATTGCCTCACAAAAATAAGCGGAGGCGAAATTGCAAAGCGTCGTCTCCCGGCTGGCTGTGTGTGCGTTCACATCGTGCACCGGGTCCAGGGAACTGGCCTCGAGGCATCATTCCGAGAATGGACAAAATTCACGAAAAGAAAATCGTGCTGTCGGCAATTGTGGTTGCGGAAAACCTCGACGTGTATCCAGAAGCCGAGCTCGGGTCCCAAGACCCCCGTTCAGGAGGGCCCTGCTCGTCTCACGTGCAAGTGGTCTGGATTCACGAAAATGTGTTGCTGGTGCGTGATGCTTAACTAAAGTACTCGCCCTGGACACGTAATGTGACAATACCGGCGTGATGGGAAGGATCTGGCGTCGCTTTGACGCTTCCTTTCAGAGTGGTGGGAACCCATTGCCAGCATGTAGTTCGGTGTCTAAGTAGTGTATTGATTACCTGCAATAAGTTAATCAGATTTTAAATGGCCATAGGGTGATTACTACGGTAATCTTCAGCATAAACAAATCAACATACTGCTGATGATACATTTAAAAATCCACGCATCAAACTGGCTTCGTATGAAAGGACTCCTTTGTAGGTCTCCATGTTTCTTCGCCCGCACCTTCCGATGAGCACGGTTGGCTCCGTACGGTGCGAAAGGTCAACATACATACAGGCTGATCTTGGGCTTGATTATCAGCAGCAATAACTCGCCTTCAAATTAGCCGAGACAAAACATGAGCAGGCCTCCTGTTCAAATGCGAATCCCCGTTCAATTGCTCCTCCTTATCGCCCGCTGCTCAATGAAGCTGAATTAACGCGATCGTTCATGTGAACCAAATACCCCTAATTGAAGAAGTGAAGCATGCCTTTGTAATCAGACCACGAGTCAATTCGAGGACATTGACTCATTAATAAACTGCTCGCGGTGGCCACGCTAGCAATGGATAAATTGCTTTATCCCAGAGCAGCTGTGTTCTCCAGTGTTCAAAAGAATGCTTTAAAAAAATACATTTGAGATGTTTTATATTAAAATAACAATAAAGTTGGTCCTGATCAGTGGTGGAGCAGCACGTGGTGAGCAACCGAAATAACCACGAGCTTCGAAGTCGAGCGGGCCACAGCACACTCAGAACCACTGTCAACGCAGCCAAAGCGACAAACCAATGGGTTTGTTGTAACCCATGTCATCCAGCTGTCTCGTTATCTGCTTTTCAATTGCATAATAATTCCCTTGCAGAGTAATAAATAAGTGAAAAATAATCCAACTTTTCTTTCTTAAGAATGAAGGCACTGTTTCAGTCTGCTAATTCTATTGGAATGTGTTGCCTGTTTAAAACACACGAAAGTGTTTTTTTATCTGTACTTTTATTTTAATTGCGAGGAGCATGCTTAAAAAAAGAACTTGCTTAAATGGCACACAGACATTTGGAAAACTCAAACTTAACCTCATATTACAAAATATTCACAGAACTATTGTGTTAGTACCTTAGGTATTTCACAACATTAAGACGTGAGATGCAAATGTCCAGCACTCGAGGGACATGTCTTCTGATTTTCAGACACAGCCGAGCATTTGCAGCAACGAGCGATTGCGGTCAATGCGATGGAGCAGTGGATATCCGAGCAAGAGAAATAGACGCTGCTGTGCAGCCTTGAGGCCAGGGGAATTATTCCCAACACCAATCACAAACCCAACATAAAAAACCAAGAGTCAAAACATGAATGTGAATGCAGGCTGCGTTACCATTGTCAGGGCCAGATTGTTTGCCCCGTTATGCCGTGAAACTTACGCACGCGATTACAGAGCTGTACATTCCGATAACTCATTTTTTTTCTACCTTACATCGTAAGCTCTTTGAACAAAAGCACTGTAATTACCATGGCATATGAAGACGGCACTTTAATATCAGGATAACTTATTTTGCGAGCTTGTTCTCAGAACTGTTTGCCGCGCGAATGCACGCGTTTCTTCACGCGTTGTGATTTGCAATGGTGTATCCTGCAACATGTCAGCAACCTTGACTCGTGTTCCACATTGTTCGTCGTCTCAACAAACAGTGAACTGGCTACACAGCCTCGTAGATTCATGGGACACATCTGGTAGGGCACTGCGGGCATTTTCCACCAACCTCGGGGACGCTGTCATGTATTTCCTGACATGCGAGCTCAACAGCTGGCATAACTCGAATTATATTTCTCGTTTTACTTCACCCGAAACCATGGAGCACTTTGTGATGACCCATTCAGCCAAATGCATGTTTGTCAAACGATCTGCAGTAGAATTTAGGATATGTTTAGTCATGTTGGCACATTCAATCGGTTTCGAAAAGCCACATCAACAGACATCCTCACGCACAACTGCAAGAGTCTTCCGTACAGCCCCGTGATTTGCTCCGAAGTGACATCAACCACTGTTATTGCTGCACGTGCACAACACTGTGCGAAGTGCCCAAGCCAATTAATGCGACAATTGTCTCGGGGAATACTGGGGATTAAAATGAGCAGATTAAAAATGCTGACTTGCATTTGGCCAATTGCATCTAAGGAAATGGAATCTGCTCAACCAACTAAGTGAACAGACCAAATATAATTTAGTATTTTAATCCTGACATCGTAAAACATTTTATGGTTTGAATGGGGATATTTTTTTCCCCATTCATACGCCTTTTAAATACCAAGTGAAAGTCAGATCCTCCCTGCCATTTCCATTGGCATTCTGCATCACAGGTGGAAAGTCCACATTAACGTAGCCAGTACATCCATATAATGACCACAGCTGACCTGCCACAATGGTACACACATTTCCTTGACCCCAGGATGAATAAGGTGGTTGACTTCCGATTGGGATGTGAACTAATAACCTTCTGATTGTGAGTCTAGCACTCGTGAAAAAAAAACTAAATATCCGAAAGTGGTGAGTTTTATTAAACACGAGCACTTGTTTCATGTACAATTTTCATCCGATTGAACACTCATATTTCCCGCACCTGATTGGCCTCTTGTCACTTAGATACAACGCAATCGAGATTCAAGTGGAACAAACCGGGAGGCGTCTTCCAAGCATAGCCGGCAAGCCATTCCACAGCCCCCTAACACAGGGGGGATCCATTTACAGCTATCCCACTAAAATAGTGAGATATATAGAACATTGATTTCACAGTCTACACATAAGCAGTCCTTAACCTCCCTCATCCATTCCTCTCTCAAAACTTAACCTGTTCTCCATTCTCTTCCCTCCCCTTTCCCAACCCCCACTACTCCACCCCCGATTGTGGTCAGCCATTCCTCATCCTTTGCACGCCCCTACCATCTCAATTTTTTATTTATACCATGTTTTATTATAATCGAATCTATAAATGGATCACCTTGTATTACAAGAATTTCCCCACAGCAACTCATTACCTGATAATACGCCGGGGGGGGGGGGGGAGGGTAGGGGGCGGCTTGATTGACCAAGACATTGAGCGTTGACGATGCGCCCTTTCCGTTCACTGCTCCGTACTCCCGTGTTTTTTGCACCAGTCTTATATTTCTCGTGGCATTTTGGCCTCACAATAACAACAATTTTATTACAGAACTTAATAATTTAAATTATTGCCCAGCTACGTATTACGCTGCAAAATGTTGCGATCGAGTCACAATAAAATATGCAGAATGTACACGTATTATACGTTAAGTGACATAGCAAGCGTAAGACACTACTCTAAATATATGGTTTACCATGGAGACCGTGCTCTTTTTTTTAAAGAAATCAAAATAGAATCCAAAAACACATTCAAACGGCTTCTCTTGGCTTAAGTAAAAAACACAAGTGATCATCGTATAGGTGGTCTGGTATTAAACGGATACACCAAGATGCTTTAGACTGGCTGCCTCTTGCTGTCAAATCCAAGGAAAGTTGCATTATCTTTAAGAATTGATTAATGGGAGAGAAACAAAAGCTCAACTGAAAAAGGGACCTCGCGTTTTAATTCACGTTCTCATTTTGGCCCTCTGCGCACAGACACAAATGACGACGTTAAAGCTAAAATGAGAGAACAAGCCTGAGCCTCGTGAAGCACGCACCGCCCCCCCCTCTCTGCACCAACTCTCCTGGATTTCTGCAAGGAAGTGCAGTGGCCGTACAGTACTTCCCAACAGAAATCGGCACAAAGTTCTTATGGCTCCTCCCGGCTTTATAAATACCTGCGCACAATACGGTCGCTTCTTACTTGGACGTGTGCGCGCAAAATAACCGATGGCCCCTGGCATGGCACACTGGGGGGGAACAGTTGGGAATCTGAGCTCAAAGCAAAGCGTGTTTGCACAACACCAACATCGTTTCCGCCAACAGCTGCATATCCTCGTGCATCATTTCAGTGCTGTTTGGTGCCTTGTGTACAAGTGCTGAACAAAAGTGAACACGTATACAATTCCTCTCAAACACAAATTGCATCACAATCAAGATAATGTTTGTTGGACCCAGTAGACGTAATAAAAAAGAAATAAGCAAACGGCGCTAATTTTACAAAAAAATAAACAATGGCCCCAGTTTGCAACTTCAAATTGTCAGGTGAACTGCTTTTGTAAAATTTTCCACTCATCGCAGTAGCAAGTCCATACAATTATTTGCTAAACTGAATTATCGAAAAATGAGGCCATTTTCATGTCACACTGCTCACTCACATTTTGTTTTCACATTGTGAAGATTTCCCTCCAAATTTTTTTTTTACTTTTTTTAATAATTTTTCCTCAAGTTATTAAAAGGGATTTTATTTTTTTCATATCTCCAGCAACCCAACACTGTCACTCATTTACATATGCTAATGCGTGATAGGCACACACGACCTGGAATGGGGTTTTAGTTTTACAAAACAAAGCGAGAATTAATCAAGTTTTGATACAGGTCTTCATAACACTGGTCTCCCACCATGAACGTAAGCGATCACAAGTTCTTGATTCAGCAAACCGTTTATAAACGCAGAAAATAAGGAATGATAGCAATTCACTGCCGTATTTTTCTGTAGAACTTCTTTTTATAACGTCGACCATCGTGAACATTAGAAGGCTGAATTCCAACGGTGGCGGCTCAGTTGGCATACACGGTGTCTACAGCTTGGTACGGCCCGCAGCACACCATGAGAAAGCGACACGTTCTCAGCGGTTTCGCGTGCAACCTCCTCCCCTCTTCACTTGCGCAGCGGCAACACGAGGAAAACGACAGCCGAAGAAAACCGGCCATGAGCAGCCCTTGCCTCTTCCTCTAACACTGCCAGTTTCTTCCTCCACGCTTGGCAGTTCAGACTTGGCAACTTTTCTGCTACCGATGATCAAAGACGGGCCACTGTCCATCACAAAACGGCACGTTTCCCATCACGAAAAAAAAATCTGTCGCCCCAAATATTTCTCTGCCGCTTTCCGTTTTCATTGTTCTTACCATGTTTTTTTTAATTAAATTTCAAAATACATTGACGAGTGTCTCACCTGCAGTCACATGCAGGGGAGGAGGGGCATTTAAGAGCTGCACCCTCGTGGGTGTTGCTGGATGACGTTCAGTTAATAGCAGGACTGCTGCTTGTGGCTTATTCTGCGCTTCAATTCAAACACATTGTTTGGACGATACTTCTAAGTTTTCATCCTCCCCCCTCGGCATTAAAACTTGACGGTTCCAGCAGGCAAGCTACTATTGCACAGCCTGTAGTAGCGAAGGTCGTTGACAAACCTGTGTACGCATTGCGTGAATGATGGCAAATCCTGCAAACGTTAAACACAGGAAAGCGTTAACATTGATTTAAAGCACCTTCCGAACTCCTAAGTTACAAACTCCTCCGTGATAATTGCCATTTCTCTGAAAGGTCAATAACAAGACAAACACAACTTTGCAAAAATAGCACTCAAAAATGTGATGGAAAATAAACTTTAAAGCCACGCGTTTAAAACTCAAACAATATTTGAAAATTTTAAATATTGTTTTAATTAAAGCAACTAGTATAATTAACACAACTTAGAATTACAATTCTTCAGCTTTATGACCAACAGAATATCCATTAATATAAAAGGCTTTCAGGACCAATATGAAAAAAAATTGTTAGATGGTGTGTGCAATGTTAATCTTCAGCTCCGACCCTCAAGCCACCTGACAAAACCAATCAAATACATATTCTTGGTTCTTTCGGTAAAGTCACGTTGAAGGGAAACAATAAAATAATAAAATATATATAAAACAATAAAATTCTCACGACGTAAATTCTCATAACGTCGTGAGAATTTTATTGTTTTATATATATTTTATTATTGTTTCCCTTCAACGTGACTTTACCGAAAAAACCAAGAATATGAATCACTGCAGTCACGAAAGCTTTAAATCAAAATTAAATCAAATACAGTTATCACGAGGGCAAATAAACCAATTGATTTGGTGTTTCAACAAACAAGAATGGTGAAAGGCAAGCAGCATTTTGCCGTTTCACTCGAGATTACACCCAGCATCAGCAGGTGTGACCAGAAGTTCAGCGCTAGCATAAATGAGCTTCCTGATCAGGGTCCTTAAGTAGGTGATATCAGCACACGCATGCATGTGATACAGTTTAATATTCACTTGTTGATTGGTTGTTTTGCAGGTTAGAATAGTTTAGTAAGCGTTATTTAATATACTCGTTTGTGAAAAGAGGCTATCAAGGGATATTCTGTTGGTCATAAAGCTGAAGAATTGTAATTCTAAGTTAAGTGTTAATTGTAGGTATGAATGTTGAACTTCTTTGGAAAATACACAACCAACCGTGCTAATCAGAGGTGCAGGGGAAGACAAGGCATTAACATAAAAAGCAGTGCTAAAGAAAAGTTTTCCATTTAGATTTAAAAAGTGCATCCTTCCAGTGGCTTCCTAATTTCAGAAGAGTGTTCCAGACGGCCACAAAAGCGCATCTCAAAGCACGCGATGCAGTGACCGTCTTTATTCGCTGATCGCCAAAAGCCGCTGCGAGTTCGGCCGGAGTTTGTCTGATGGGTTATGCTCCTCGACGAGAAAATTGGAGCTGTGCAATGCCAAATAACTCACCCTGTCCATCTTGAAGTTCCCAGCGAGCGTGCCCTTCTGTGCCATGTCCACGCCGTCGCACGTCTCCAGAAAGTGTGGCAAGAAAGAGGCGTAGAAGCCGTCAAAGTCGACCGAGGCCATGTTGTAGAGCGCCACGGCGATCTCATCCTGCAGCAGGTCGTGCGAGCGGTGCAGGAGCACCTGCAGCAGCACGTGCAGGAACTGGAAGAGCATCGACGTGCGGAATATCGTCTGTGTATGCAGGCGGGGAGGGGTAGAGAGACAGATCAGAATTTGCAGGGATACAGACATTCATGTCATAAAACTGGTACCTTCATGATGAAATGGGCCTGTGCCAGACTCAGGAATCACACACAAGCAAGCAATACATAAATAAATCATCATTACTGGTGAATAAACGTGGCTTACACCATTGAACACAGGTCAGAGTAAATGGACAGCATGCGGCTGGTAAGGGTAGAGAGTGTGCACCTTATGGTATAGTTTATGTTTGGCGTTGAGGCTTTCCAGGGCGGCCAGGTTCTGCTTAAAGATGTGGATGTCAGGCTGTAAGAAGGATTGCCCAAACGCCTGAAAAAAGCGACACACGCAAACAAGTAAATACGACTACACATTCACTACCAGTGCATTACAAATTATTTTATTTGCAGTCCACTTTCAAAAGGAAATCCATCTCTGTTAAACATGTAAATGTTTGTAAGAATTGCAAAAAATATTATGCACTGCTACTCGTAACATTTCGTCAATTGCTTTGCAAATGCCAATCGAACGAGGCTTAAAGTGCCGTAACGATGGAACCAATCACGACACCGGGAATCTGGTTGTGCTCTAGGTAGTCGGTACCTGCATGATGGCCACAAATTGTCCCTGGTTTTCCATGGATTCCTCGTGGCCGCCCCTCTGAATGGTGGCGAGCACGGCCGTCTTGAAGAAGTGGCGCCAGTTGTGGTGCAGCAGCTCGAACAGCAGCTCAAACAGCTCGGCCTTGATGTCCGGCGACGAGCGCTGTCGAGGGGGAGAGGAGGAACCACACGAGGCTGCGAGTTACACATCCACCCTGGACGGCGCACACGACGCGCTCAACCGGTCCACTCTGCTACACCAATTTAACCCTTTCCCATTCCGAGACGTCTGCAAGTTGCAGGGTGGGTCCCGTTCACCGTTGAATTCTCGGAACGTGAAAGAAGTTGAGCATTTTGATTTAAAGCTTTCGTGACTGCAGTAATTCATATTCTTAGTTTTTTCGGTAAAGTCACGTTGAAGAGAAACAACAAAATAATAAAATATATATAAAATTCTCACGACGTTTCGAAACGTGAGAATTTTTTTATTGTTTTATATATATTTTATTATTTAGTTGTTTCTCTTCAACGTGACTTTACCGAAAAAACTAAGAATAAGTTGAGCATTGCGCCATTTTTTCAAGACCGCAGAGAAC
The DNA here is from genome assembly GCF_048934315.1 of Petromyzon marinus. Lineage (NCBI taxonomy): Eukaryota > Metazoa > Chordata > Hyperoartia > Petromyzontiformes > Petromyzontidae > Petromyzon > Petromyzon marinus. The sequence continues at coordinate 639,648 of NC_133709.1, read as the reverse complement.
TGTAGCGACACGACCGCACTATTATAACGTGCGTCAAACTGTGTCACATGCCCTCGCGCATAGCATTGTGGGAGCCTCGGTACCGATAAAGTTATTTTAGTTTTCTTCCCAATCGGAAGAAAACGTCATTGGAATGGGAAAAGGTAAAATAAGGCAGAAATAACAAAATACTCGCACGTAACATTGTGGCCTTAAGTATATAATGTGACGTTTTGGGCAGTGGCCCTTTTTTATAGCGCATAAACATTTGTTTTAAATGTACATGGTGTGAAGGACCCGAGTTATTGATTTGTGTTTTGAGTTTTACAATATTGCGCTTCTGCAACCACTGGCAATGCAGTGTCCATCATATGGTGGTGCAGCCGTGCAGAATGACACGGGACGAACTCTGCAAGCAGTGCGTAAAGCCCTGCCGCGAATGGGCCACAACCATTTGGGCTGGGAGACTAATGCAGGAAATGAATCATTTAGCGGCAGAGGAGGGTGACTCACCGCAGCCACAATAGGGTACAGCTGATCCATGCAGAGTGAGATAATGCTGGGCAGGAAGGCCTTGAAGGCAGCGCCAGGCTCCTGGGCCACCAGCTGTAGGATCTTGAGGAACTTCTCCACCACACAGCAGCCTGCGCTCCCGTCGTGCAGGATGCTGTCGGCCAGCTGATCCCTGCAGACGATGGAATAGAAATCTACAATAGTCACCTCAACTCCTCATTGGCCTCAGATTATCGGAGCAAAGCAGGGGGGGGGGTGGAGCAGTGATTGCTTTAACTGGCAACCCTCCCGGCTTTTCAGCCATCAACAACTGTTCCCTCTAAACTGAGCAACAATAATCTGGATACTTGCCAACTTGCGTGCTATTGAAAAACAGACTTAATTGTTTATTGAGCACTCTTTTTCTTTAGTTTGTTGTCCTTCCCCCGCACCTCCGATTAGCACAGTGCGAAAGAAGTTCAACATACATACGTACTCATCTGGTTATGTACAACACACTACCACTACTAAGCTGGCTGATTCATCGACACATTAAGTGCTTTCCCAGCACAAGCGTGTCACCATCTAGCTATACAGGATAGCAGCCTAAATGACTATCTAATGCAGGTGGCACTCGCCAGTTGGCAAAAACAATTAGCATCCATGAGTAGGAATCAAATCTCCGTCGCCGTTGAATGCGCTAATATCAGTGTGACAGATAGCTATACAGGCCGGTACACACAAGGTACTCTCTGTACCTGCACGGATTGTGCAAAGGTGGGGTGGGGGATGTGGGATGCTGTACCGTGTAAACATGTTGAGAAAGGTCTGGATGGTTTGTTCTGTGAAGGGCACTCCAATTTGCACCTTGAGCCCTTGGAAGAGGCTCAGGAAAAATGTCAATATATCATCCGTCACATCTGGAGACAAGAGTAGGATAAAAACACGAGTGAGGTTAATCCCATAAGGGTATAACATCGTAGCTGATATTTTCTTAGCACTGCGAAATGAATGCACAGCAAAAAATATAAAAAACGTGAATTATGTCTTTGTGTAATGTTTAACACACTGTATTTGCAATCCAGCAGTTACGGATACATTTCCCGGCATGGAAGTTGAAACAATGGACATATTTATCTTAACACCCCCCCAACCCCCGGGGGGCTCTGTCCACCAAACAGCATCAATGGGTTTAGAGCACAACCAATTGGCGGGATTGCGTGCGGTCATAGCGTGTGTAATCCCATGTCTTCCAAAGACATCTGCCCAGAATGGAAGAGTAGGCCAAAATAGCCTCTAGATGAGGAGCTGCATTTATTGGTGAACCTAGAGCTGTCTCGAGAGATGTGAACAATAAAATGCAGGGCTGCGCTTTCACCCGTAAAATGAATACCAGGACATCAACATTTATTGTTTTAAATTCCCAAATGTGTGTACCCTACCACAGTAACAAAAACCCCCACCGTCAGGACTCATCACAGCTGTACCTGGCTGGCTGATGAAGAGCGGGAAGAGCACAAGGGTGACCTGCACCGACTCCTGAATGGCTTGGTGACAAATCTGCCGAGATTTGGTCACCTCCTCCGATATGCTCTCCACCACGTCCCGCAGAATCGCTAGTGTCCGCCGCACAACCGGCTTGGCTGCACACCAGGCCACACCGACGAGACATTTCAACGGACGATATGCACTTGTAATTACACATTAGGTTGTCTTACCCACAATTGTGTCCGTCTTGGGGACTTCCATCCCAGCATCCCTTCCGTTTCCACATTCCTTTTTCTTGTTCCATACATAATATCCTTGACTCCCTTTCCCATGGTGTGCCACGGGTCAAAGTTGTTATTATATATATGTAAACATCTAACCTGGCTCCAGCAAAAGTTTGTCCTGTTGCAGGCTGTTCTTGAGTGCGCGGTACTGCTGCGTGAGCGTCTGAATCAGACCGCAGAAGTTGGAAGAGCGCACAACCCACTGCTGCTCCCCATCGCCGAGGCTGGGCCAAGGCAGCAGCAGTGCACTCACCAGCGCTCGGCACACCAGCACTTGCGCCTGAGACAACAAACACACGCACACAGAACAGATATTGGAGTCAAGCGCAGAGGCTTGTTGTCAGCTGGGTGACACGGCCCAGCAGGAGAACCGTTCATCCGCTTGCTGCAGAGGGTTCGCGATTCGAATCCAGCAGCCACCCTGGTTAACACTGCCGGTATTTTAATGGTAAAATACACGCCATCTGCTCCACAGTTGAAGTTAAAGATCCTGCGATGTCATTCGAAAAGAGTAGGCCACTGTGTGTCAGTGTGATGGTTCAAATTTGACAGTTGAAAATTCATCCCCAGCTGTGAAACACAGCGCCTTCCTTCACGGTACCCTTGCGCTATATGACACAAATATCCAATGTGCTAAATTATTAATATTCAAAATGCTTCACGACGGATTTAAAACCACCACCATTAACTCCATCCAGTATTTCCAAACAAAATTGTTTCAAATAGGTATAAATTAAACAGGTGATTTCCAAAACTACAGAATGTCAAGATAATTATTAAATACACAAACACTGATATAAAAAAGAAAATGACCTTTTGCACAAAGAATTCATACCTCAGCGTTCAGATGGTACACCGAGCCATCCGACACTTTGGCAAACATTTTCTGAACGGTGGGCAAAGTGGCGAGGAACGGGGGTCGCACGGTCGACGCGATGGACACCAGCAGATGCGCAGACGACAGGAGGATTTTCTCAGGAACCTGTAGCGCACGGTCCACGACGTCAACTGTTACAACCACCAACTACAGCAGCACTCACATTACCATAAAACAAAATGCGCACAGTATAATACTCAGGTGTGCAACATGCTATTATTCTTATTATTGTCATTTTGCTTGTTTGCCCAGGAAAGGCTCACCAAGTGGAGACTCGTTTTAAGGACTGTGGCGCCAGGTTTTCGGTGAGGTTGCGTCATCACAATTGATTAATTTGTAGGCATTTATTTTTAAACGTGCAATCCCAATTGAGTAATTTGTCAGCAAAATATCAGCATTGCGATGTTTGGCCAATACCGCTTACATTGTTTTTATCTATGGAGAAACCTGAGAACCCCGAGGGAAGCCAGGCAGAACAGGGGGAGAACATACAAACTCCAACACAGAAAGGTGCCCATGTCGGGAATCGAACCATGGAACTTCTTGCTGTGAGGCAAGAGTGTTGCCACTGCACCACCCTGCCGCTCCAAATGTTCAATGTCCAGAGTGGTTGTGCATGTGTTGAATACAGATGACTATGCATTGGAGAATCCCAACTATAAAGTGTGTACTTGAATTGGGAAAATGTAGCTCTTACATGAAGCACTCAAGGGGAAAAGCGAATTATTTGGTGATACTGCATTGGCAGTGGCGCACAAGCAAAACAAAATAACTCTACAAACTCGTCAGAGGGAAAAGTGGATTCCCACGACCGCCGACTCTTGTTTCCCGAGTGCCACAAGTGGGAATACCAAATGGGGAAATTATCTTTGAGTCGGCTGGAACGTGACGCCGTTGTGTTTCACACTGCGCAGGTGATCGGCACGCACCTTGTTTTCCAGCAGAGGAGCGACGGCCAGCATGGCGGTGGAGACGAGAGACACAAACTGCTTCTGGTCCTGCCCTTGCCGCCGGAGCTCCGTGCCAAACTGGGCCAGCCAGTGGCTGTAAGCCTGCAGTGCAGCGAGCGACTGAGCATGCCTGCAGTCATCCGACAGTCATTGCAGACGCACACAAGCCAAGGACGGGGTGGGGGGGGGGGACAAACATCAGTGAGTTCAGACCATCTCACCGGAACTGGATTCTGACTTTGTAAAAAAAAATCACAACATGCAGGAATAAAATAATAAATTGATAAAATAACACAATAATATTCTCACGACGTTTCGGCCACAACACACCTGATGAAGGCCGCTTGTGTTGTGGCCGAAACGTCGTGAGAATATTATTGTGTTATTTTATCAATTTATTATTTTATTCTCATTCTACGTGACTTTACCGAAAGAACCAAAGAAGATGATCATTGCAGTCACGAAAGCTTTCAATCGAAATTTTACATGCAGGAAATTTATTACAAACTGTGGAAATTACTGTACTTATTAAAACTGCAGGAAGGGATTTGTACAAAGTCACCGTTTGACAAGCTTTAGCAATGGTTTAGCCACCAAGTACTAAGTCATGTTTTGCAGAGGGGTCAAATACTTATTTCCCTCATTAAAATGCAAATCAATTTATAACATTTTCGTCATGCTTTTTTCTGGATTTTTTTGTTGTTATTCTTTCTCTCACTGTTCAAATAAACCTACCATTAAAATTATAGACTGATCATTTCTTTGTCAGTGGGCAAACATACAAAATCAGTAAGGGATCATTAAATACTTTTTTCCCTCACTGTATGTGATAGCAGTCTAACGAAAATAGTTATTCAAAAGGTGCAAAAGTATCGTGCGAACTGCCACGGCATATTAAGGGAGGTTCCAATACGCTGCGCCATTCACAGAATTCTAGGAGTACTCACACGTCAATGAGGTCTGGTTTAAGGACAGATGGTGCCGCAGTCTCTATGGCAAACAACTTGGTCTGTGTTCCGTACAAAGTCATTTCCACCAGCCTGTGGTAATGACAAGGAGAATAAAATGGGAAGACACACAATCATATTCGAGTTGTTAAATAAGAACCAGTAAACTCCAGCGGAATTTTAATAACGCACGCACGGATTGGCACAAGGCACATGCGACTCTGGTTCGCCGCAGCCATCTTCAAGGCTCCAGTGATGAGCCCAAATCACTGGCGCGTGATACATTTCTCGTTAAGAAAACAACTGCACGCTTGCAATTGCTTGCGCATGCCCCTGCTGGACGGGCTTCCACTAGAGGGAGCTCGAGAGGACATTTGGTCTCTCATATATACTGACCAGGTGTGAAAGGAGAGGTGGGCGTACCCACGCTTAAACCCACCACACAGCAGGACCTCGGGGAAAAGAGGCCAGGGGGGATTTTATAAATGTTCCCAACTGCCGCACCGGGAAATTAAACCGGTAGTCACTGGACTGCAAGTCCAGCGTGCTAACCATTACACCAATCGCTTCACGCGATTGGTACCACGGTCGCTCGCCAGCGAACGCCCGCCTCTGCGCTGAAAAAAAATCACAAAACGCCTCAGGGGTCAAATGCATCACGGCACTGAAATCGGAGGATGCCCTACGCCACACGCAGCTGTTTGCACCAAACGCCGACCTCGAAAGCTCCGTACCTTTCCACGATAGAGAGCGCGTCGCTGACCCTCTCGTTAAACACGTCCCCGATGAAATGCTCCGCCAGGCGGCCCACGGCCTGCAGCAGTGAGCTGAGGTCGCGCAGTGAGCAGTGCAGCCGCCGGCAGTCGTTCTCCGCCGTGATGTTTAGCCTGCCGCCTGCGGGCACAGTAGCGAGATGAGGAGCCTGGCCGAGACTGCATCGCCATCATCATCAGCCGTCATCAATCCAGTGCTGGATGATGGCCTTGCCAAGCCACTGCTATCTCTCAATATTATTGTTGCTACGCTTGTTTACCAAGGAAAGTCTCAAATTAGTCTCAAGACTCGTTTCAAATAAAAGCCAAACGAGTCTCAACTTACTTCAGGAGGTAATTTTGCAGGTATTTATTTTTGCATTGGGACGTTTGGCCAATACAAATTACATTGCGTGTTATTTTAGCCATAGAAGGAAACCGTAGAGCCTGCAGGAAACCCATGGAGAACAAGCGGTGAAGATACAAATTCCACAGAGGCACCCTAGTCTGGAATCAGACCCAGGTCCTTCTCGCTGTGAGAAACAAGGAGTTACCACTGCGCCACCCTGCCTCCCAGCAAAACATCAAGCACTTGAGAATCAAATTAATATAAACTGGAAATGCCTTTTGAAAACAGGTTATACAACCGCCCTGTGACATTGACATCTGATTATTGTAGCACGAAGTGTGATTATTTACCTGCTCCGGAATGCACGATGAACTGCTGCAGTCCCAGATATATCTCAAGATCCTCTTGAAGTATAGGTGACTGAAAAATAACAGAGTTGATGAGTTATTTGAAACCATCACCGTGTAATTGCGAAGTGGGATGAAATTTGTTTTTATCATACATGACAATAATCATGAGCATCGTTGTGGAGAAAATAAGTAACGCACATCTGTCCCTCAACATGACAAATAAAAGTATTACATGTCGATCAGCCGCACGGCCCTCTAGGAGGGCATACTTTCAGCAGCACCAATGCAATACAAGCCAACTCTGAACCGGTTTTGACATAAGTGTCTCATCAGAAGTCTGGCTTGCTTGCACGAATGCTGGTGAACTGCTAAATGTTTATAAAACAGGTGCACTCCATTGAATTTCACTTACAAAGCAAATTCAAAAGGCTGATCTGCACATATGCCTACGGCACAAAGTTCCTTTCAACTAGTGTTACGTGACAGCGATTCATTCCGTTGTAGCGGACTGAACTGCAAGTTTAACAGCCACTTGTAAACGGTACACTCGCACGCAACGCACCTGACCCATTACTCAAGAGGGGTACGAATATATTTCAAGTAATACAACTTTGCTAGCTACCTTTAAACTACACAACTTTGCTCAGCGATCTAATAAACACTACTATCAACCACTGGTATGTGTTCATTGTACTTCTGAAAAGGGTCCAAAGACATTAGCTTCATCTTGGATGAGGCCCATATCCCCCCCCCCCCCCCCCCCCCCCCGCTGCTGCTGCAGAATGCTTCGGAGCTGTGTTCATACCAAGGTACTGAAGGCGTGAGCTGGTAAGAGTTCTGCCACTTTGGCGACCACTTCCAGACTCTGGTGTAAGAAGTGCTGCCATTCAGTCTTATTCTGGAACACAAGAGTGAAAAGCAAGCGAGGAGTATGACCATAGATGTCATGATCTGACCAAATTTTTGTCATTAAGAACCCTCCAGCACCCCTCACAGCAAAACAAATCAAGTCCCACATCACACCAATTGTTATTATTTAGGCTCATCCTCCAGTGAGTTGAAGATCAATCCTCACAACTGAATTTTAGCAGCAATTAGGTACGCGACGTCTCGTTTGAGACCACGTCAAATATCACCGGCACAAGATCCAGGAGGTCAGAACCCAACTGGCTTGCGAGAGAAAAGCAATGGGGCAAGTCGGTGCGCAGAGGCTGAGATTATGTAGTACAGGACGATACGGTATCAACACGCCAAACAGCGACAACATGCTACCTACCGCAGCTCGAGAAGCTTCACCAAAGCTTTGCTTAAAACTAAAATAACAAAACATCTAAACAATGTCTATAAATACAATCATTTAAACTTCAAAAATGTCTATATTAATATGACCAGCTAGATAAATCATTTGGACCAAGTTTCTAAAATAAGAATAAAATCACTGATAGTAAAATCTACAGCATAATTATACAATTTCTAAGCAGATGTAATGCTGCTTATATATATGGAGTAAAGCAAATGTGTTAGGCATAGGAACCACATGAACAGAAAACAGCAACATGTAAATTATGTAAACACAGACTGCTAAAACCCTAAGCAACAGACACCACTGAAGACAGAGGTCAAATTCAATTTAAGAAAATTCGAATTTGACACCGACGTGTAAAATAAAGCCAAAGTCACTTACGTCGTCATCCAACGTTTCGTCATCGAGTTCCTCCAGCTGTGCCTGGTTGTAACGGAACTGCATTCGACGCAAGACTTCGGCGTTCAGCGCAACCAACGCATCCTTGTACCTGAACAGCAACAAGCCTCGTGAGGACTCGTGTACATTGAACGACTCAACACCTCTCTCTCTCTTCACACACAGCAGCAGCCGCAGTACACTTACAGGGTTGATAAGTGTATCTGACGAGAGTAAGCGCCTTTAGCGCGCAGTATTTTGGTCAGAATTAATCTGACACAGTGTTGCTTTGTCACAGAAAACAATGCCTACATTCAATTTTAATAACATTGGTAATTAAGGCAACTAACCAGCGGCAAAGAAAAGACCCCGACACCGCTGCACGTCTCCATCACTGGAACATGCTACACACAGTGGATAACGTATGCTTCGGGTGAGGTTGATTTGCAGTAATCGTCAACACGATTGCGACATAGGACCACAGAGCTTGGGCCACTGCTGGCGCCAGTTCAATTTCCCACTGGTCTGGAGTTTCCCGTTTGCAAGCCGTGCGCGCTACTTATCCTACAACATTTTGAGATGCAATTTACATGACGCTGAAGAAGAATGATTATTTCGCATTGAAACGCAACAAGACTTCCAATTGCTTTATGAGGGCTACATTTTATATGCATGAGACAAAACAACTTACCTTTCAAGAACACCTTTTTTATCGGCCATTCTACTCCGGATCTTTCCACTAAGGTAGTCCAGGAAGACTGACCAAATGTCCAAGCAAGCAAAATAACCTTCATGCGTGGGCTAAGGAAATAAATAACATTTAAAATTACAAACACATACATCGAACAACTCCGAAATGTGCGTTTGTAAGGAAATCAAATCACTATGGTAACAATGGAGGCTCATCATGCAAAAACTGCCACTTTTTAAGCATTACAGTGGAACCATATTTAAAACTATCCTGTGTCTCCAAATGTACAGAAACATTACATTACAAAATAGTATTTTTATAATAAACTTGTATACAGTACTGGTAAAATTCCTTCTCTCCAGTCACTCGCTAAAATCCATGGCACGTAGGCCGAGTGGCACGTGGGCCGAGTGGCACGTGGGCCGAGTGGCACGTGGGGTGAGTGGCACGTGGGGTGAGTGGCACGTGGGGTGAGTGGCACATAGGATGAGTGGCACGTAGGATGAGTGGCACGTAGGATGAGTGGCGTAAAGTTTGAGCGGCTTGTGGCCTTGTTGCCACATATTGAGTGGTACTTTGAGTGGCACGTACACCGGGTGAAACACTGATTAGACGCTGAGCACAATTGTAACTTGCATGTCCTGGTGCCAGGTTTCAAGCCACATGCCAGACTAATAAGACGTATCTCCAACTTTTTCTTTAAAATAACTGAAATAAAAGTGAGTCTTATAATCCGGAGAATATGTTTAGAGCTTGAATATTAATATCTTAACTACGAAATGAATACTCTATTCACACATGCATGCATGTCAAGCCAGAAACCAAATGACTTACCCATACATCCATTCGCTCTTTTACAACGGCACACAGCCCACTCACCTGGTTGAATGTATATCTGAAAAGGAGAGACAGGAACTCTACGACTGGGAAGCGGTAATTGGACTCGATTCTCCGGAGGTGCACGCTCACAAAGAGCCTCAAAAAATCTGTAAACTTCTCCAGGTAGCTGCGCGGAGTGGAGAAGGGGAGAGGCAACACAAGAAGCAGACGTTTTACCAACAGGATACATCCGTACATCAATCTTGAAATAACAATTGTTGTCTTGCAGCGCACTTTCCAAGGGGTATTGCACAACTAGAAACGGTTTGTGGTTTGTTTTCGATTGTCTTTGTTTGGACTGCCGAGCAATGCTGTGGGTAAAAAAGGTTTTTAGCGGAGTTACCTACAGGGGCTGTATGGGTTCTCTTCAGACTCTGAAACAGCAAGAAACAAGCAGTCATCCAGACCTCACGAGTGTCCCCTTGAAGCTGTGGTCAGGTTATTAAATTAAACCCCTAAGCATTGCCAATGCAGTGTGTGCCAAGACTTAGAGGGTGATGGAAAGCTTGAGCCACCACCTAAGTGCGATGTGCATTACAGCAATTATTTAAGTTATCAAACACACCGACAAAATGGAAAGTTGGCTTCAGTCTACTTTTCAACAAAGTGTCAAGAGTGCTCAGATTACTACTAAAAAATGCAACCAATTCAGCCTCGCTTGGCCCCACAAAGGGTCTTGATGGAAATTGGCAATAAGAGATTAACATATTTTTAATGAGGCTAAAACTGTCAGTAGAACGAAATCGCTGAGAATTCCTTGTTAATTTTATGAAAAACATCAAAATCATTGTGCACAGTATACATTTCTTGTGTGGGCACGAGAATTAAACCAGATGATACGATGTCCCATCTCATTTAAGATGCTTCGCCTCATGTAAGGCATTTGTGAGGTTCAATGAAAGCTGCAAAGCATCCTAATTTGAATTGAAAGCAGACTTAACATGTAAAATGTCAAGCACCAAATACTTACCTGTTATTTACACTCCAAACAGACATGTAACGTTGCATTGCACAACAGCAATGCATAACAAACGACAACTTGCCATTCGAAGGAATGTATACCACCTTATGAATTTGTGACCAATGGAATTCGAAATTTCTGCAAGAAAATAAACCTACAGCTGTGTGATTACTAACTCCATAGTACAGCCAAAAAAAGTTGGGTGCTACTTCAGTGAGCAGATACACAACAGAGAAACACAAACACAGCTGTGCTAACTGCCCGAAATGCGTCGCCCACTCCCCCAGCGCCGCGAACGTCTGCAATAGCTACGGAAGATGAGCAAAGTTCTCTGTTGAAGCGAGCGCGCGCACCTCTCGTCCAAGGCGTCGAGCCGAGCACGGACGCCGCACGCCTTATTGTCCTTGGTGATCTTCTGCAGCAGGTAGAAGGTGTGCTGGAACATGCGGAAAAGGTACTCCTCGAACTCAGCCGGCACGCAGTTTTTGGACATAAGCTCGTTGATGCAGGACATGGCCAGGACACCCAGGGACTGCGAGGGGGAAAACATTCAATGCAACGCAAACAACACAATGCATAGTGAGCACAGTAGATTTTCACATTGAGAAAATTGGCACGACGCACGTTAGAACACATTACAACCTAACACAGCAACAACATGCTAAAAATACAACAGGTGAACACATCAGTATGCAAGTGAATATTAGAAAAAAGCAAGAACTTAACAGGGCTATTCCAGTTGGTCTACTTGTGACCACTAAATGCCACACATTGTGGCTTGAATGTGCAGCAGTTTGCCAGCGAAAATTTGGATTAACCATTACTCTGCAATCGGCTCGCACAATACGGGGAATAAAGAACCTGCGAGCTTTGTTTTGGTAAGTTCTAAATTATTGCCAAACGTGGCCATAATCCACGAGCAACTCAAGGGAGCTACTCTACACAACACATGAAACATTAAAACAAAACCAGGGCCATCACCAGCGAGGCTTTTGGCTCGGGCTGATCTCGGTTGCCCTGCCGGTGCGAGCCGCCGTTGGGGGCGTCTCCGCCCGTCACCGTGGGCACGATGGCGTCGCAGCCGAAGCGGGCAAAGTGGAAGATGGTGGCGAGGAGGTGCGGCGTGATGCTCGCCGACAGCGGGATCCAGCTGAAGAGGTGCGCCAGGCACTCGAGCGCCAGCGAGCACACGTGCTCGCTCTCGCGGTCGAGCCGCGGAATGGGCTGGCTGAAGAAGCGCGCGCCGTCCGCCATGCTGAACAGGCTGCCCAGCAGCTCGCCTGCGGGCAAGGTCAGAAAAGTAACAATGGCCGTGATTCAAAAATGCCATCGTTAGAATTATGAATTGTCACATCAGGGTTATAAAATAAAGTCTTGTCCTTATGGAACTTCTTTACTAAGCAGTGCATCAAATTACATCTCAGAATGGCGCCTAGAAGACAAAACTACAAATAGTTCCAGTTTATTCAATAGGCCTGACAGTAATGCTGTGTACGACCAATGGCTTTGGTACACTCGCTGGAAGCAATGTATGTTTTTATATGGATCATAAATTAAAACTAACAATGGAAACCAAAATAATGCAATGCATTCGTCGATGATAAAACAGCACCAAATATGGAGTTGGTGGAACTGAAATTTAATTCAAATTACCAATGCTACCAATCTGTGGATTATTGGACCGGAAGTTGTGCCGCAAAAAAATATATTTAACTGCAGCTACAAGAGCAGGTTTGTGGCTTTCAGGCTAACGAATTCAGGAAGCTGATAGGTGCAAAAATGCTTTATCAGTAACACATACCCAAGGCGCACATGCAAAGTGTGTTATATATGCGCAAGGTGTTAAATTTGCACATTATACTTCAATGCGCCATATAGACATACACCATGAGTGTGGGTGTAACGGTTGTGCAGCGTTTAGCGCACTGGCCGCGGCTAAATGTGGTGGCGAGTGATATCTGGTACAGTCCTGCGGGCGTTCCCCCCTCACCAGCCTGCTCTGACCAGCGTGGTTAAGTCTGGTCAAACAACCCCTATATGCATGGCTGGCATGGCAAGGAGAGGCCTTCATCCATCAGTGGATTGACAAAGAGCTGTACATTATTTTGTACACAAGCATACAAGGTTTCTAAACATGGGCTATAAGATACAGATATATGTGCATATATACAGTAGGCTCCAAACAGGAAGTACCTGGGCAGTACAAGCTCAGTCACCGAGTAGCCAAATGACTCCCCACTCCACCCTCAAATGCCTACAATTCATTTTTATTTTATACTTTCACTTATTTATCCAGAAAATCCTGAGTGTCAAGACCCTTTATCAGGATGGTCCTGCCAATTATTAGCAGGTAAGTTTGCAGAATTGGGATGTTTTACCAACAACCAGTGAAACTGTATTGGCTTTTTTAGCGATCGGAGGAAACTGGAGAACCCAGAGGAAATTCGTGCAGAACAGTGAGAGAACATCAAAACTCCACAGATAAGCACCCGGGTTGAGAATCGAACCCAGGAATTTCTTGCTGCGAGGCACAAGTGTTAACTGCTGCAATGCCACTCCTGGCATCCCTAAATATAATTCCTCAACGCAAACGTCCACAGAAGCACAACCCTCAATGCACAGGCACTTACCCATGCTCACAGTGAATGGTGATGGGGGAGGGGCAGCATCATCTGCTGTGTTCTTATCCCAGATGATCTCCAGAATACCTATAGTATAACACACACACAAACATGTATGCTTAGGGGGGGGAGGCAGGTAGGGGAAAATCCATGGACAATATTGAAGACGGGTTTAGGACTTACAGCACCATTTGAAATAAGGACAGGATAAAACACTTTATTTTTATCTAAATAATGAAACTAAACAATTTTTTTTTAATTTAGGACTGAATTGGGCATTGCTACGGCTCACTGGATTTAAATATTTCAGATATGATAGCAGATGCCAAAAGTACTTCTATTGTTTCTTGAGTCAAATGGCCAACGGTTTGTTTGATGGCAGAGGGCAGCTGTGTATCAGCGAGACAAGGTGCTTCTACAAGAGATATGAACGCAACGCCATTGAACCTTTAAAGTTTGGTCGTGTGTACTCTTTTGTAGTCTCTCCAACAATACCAAAAACATGTTTTACAAAGCATCATAGCACAAAAACAACCAAACAAATCAACATCGTTGCAAACGAATATTTTAACACTTGTTTTGATTTAATCAGAATTATAACACTGGCTGACTATTGCTTCCTAGCTCTCTACTATACACCACAATATAAAAAGGGCAGCATGTTAAACTGTTCCTCTCTTGTTAATAAACTCGACACAGAGACCCCGTGTGTTTTGCAGGAAATGAGTTGTTAAATAGACTTTGACAGATTTAAAATTGCTAGCCCTTTAAAACTGTCATGGGACCTTGAGATCACGTCGCACAATCCGTCCAGTGCACACAAACTGGAAAGCAACTTGGCTTATGTTTTGCATGAAAACAAAGCACGTAGTGCTTCAATTAAAAAAATAAAGCGAACTTTGACGGGTGGGGCAGTGGTCACCAAAATCAAGAGCTCACCACTCCACTCGCCAGCTTTCCCTATTCTCCAAAATTACCCAAATACGAAATTTAAGATACATTGTAGTCTCGTGCTGTTTTGAGAGACCTTTAATTGTAAACCACTTGAAAAGTGCCACTAATTTAAATAATTCACTCCAATCACTTGTCCGTCGGTGGTCAGTCACCTCCTGATCACTCTTCCATCGGTACGACCACGGATGCTGCTCCCATGAACTTCACTCATCGATTCCTCCACCCACATTGAGGACTCGGGTCTACCAGACCGGCAGTTTCGTCTCATCCACACTGTACTCAGCCACCACACTACGGGCCACAAACACCACACACACTCACCCAGTGACTCAGTTAACCACTCACACACCACACTACGGGCCACGACACCACACTCACTCAGTGACTCAGTTGGCCACTCACACACCACACTACGGGCCACGACACCACACTCACCCAGTGACTCAGTTGACCACTCACACACCACACTACGGGCCACGACACCACACTTACTCACCCAGTGACTCAGTTGACCACTCACACACCACACTACGGGCCACAACGCCACACTCACTCACTCAGTGACTCAGTTGACCACTCACAAACCACACTACGGGCCACAACGCCACACTCACTCACTCAGTGACTCAGTTGACCACTCACACACCACACTACGGGTAACAAGGCCACACTCGCTCACCCAGTGACTCAGTTGACCACTCACACACCACACTACGGGCCACAACACCACACTCACTCACCCAGTGACTCAGTTGACCACTCACACACCACACTACAGGCCACGACACCACACTCGCTCACTCACTGACTCAGTTGACCACTCACACACCACACTACGGGCCACAACACCAAACTCACTCACCCAGTGACTCAGTTGACCACTCACACACCACACTACAGGCCACGACACCACACTCGCTCACCCAGTGACTCAGTTGACCACTCACACACCACACTACGGGCCACGACACCACACTCGCTCACCCAGTGACTCAGTTGACCACTCACACACCACACTACGGGCCACGACACCACACTCACTCACTCAGTGACTCAGTTGACCACTCACACACCACACTACGGGCCACAACACCACACTCACTCACCCAGTGACTCAGTTGACCACTCACACACCACACTACGGGCCACAACACCACACTCACTCACCCAGTGACTCAGTTGACCACTCACACACCACACTATGGGCCACAACGCCACACTCACTCACCCAGTGACTCAGTTGACCACTTACACTACGGGCCACAACGCCACACTCACTCACTCAGTGACTCAGTTGACCACTCACACACCACACTACGGGTAACAACGCCACACTCGCTCACCCAGTGACTCAGTTGACCACTCACACACCACACTACGGGCCACGACACCACACTCACTCACCCAGTGACTCAGTTGACCACTCACACACCACACTACGGGCCACAACGCCACACTCACTCACCCATTCACCAAACTGCAGGTCAAAACACTTATCTCTCCGCTTCTTCCCTCGCATCGTTCCACTCTAGAACTGCCCCTAGCCACCGTCTCTTTCCCAATCTCTTATGACCCCGCTCAATTCGAGAAATGAATTCACTATCTAATATAAATCTTGACTTAAAGCTTTCATGACTGCAGGAATTCATATTCTTTGGGTCTTTCGGTAAAGTTACGTAGATAGGTTCAAAGAAAATAACAAAAAACTAAGACGTTTAGATCGCAACACAAGCGGCCGTCATCAGCAAAAGGCCATTGTTATTTTCTTTGAACCTATCTACGTGACTTTACCGAAAGACCCAAAGAATATCTAATATAACTTGAATTGTGCTGTTTGTTGCCGTCTGCTTGACATTTGGGCATTTGAGCGTGTGCGCAAGCTACTGCGTGTATTTGTATATACAGTTTAAATAATAACGGTCGACTCACCAGACAGCAGATTAAGCACGGTGGGAACTTGGTCAAGCAACATCCTCCTCAGCTCTTCCTTCCGCGCCACGCTGAGGTCTTCCCGCGGACATGCCAGCTCCTCTGACGTGGTTTTCAGCATCATGAGGCCGAGCGACACCATTTCTGGCTGCTGGATCAACTACGATAACAAAAAGAGGTGCAAGTGAAATTTCCAAGTTCTCTTCATCGCCGCCACTGCCATCACCAAGACACTGCTCACGGCAATTTCAGAACACGTGACGGTTTTCTGACACCGACTGCAAAGTCATCATCGGCAAATGAACACTAACGAAAAACCCAAGCGTGCGCGGCACCTGCAAGATGTTGGAAAAGAAGTCGTGGTAGAACATTGGCCAGTCCTGCCGCCCGATATCCACGATCACCTTGGCCAGCTTGTTGCGGATGAAGGTGGGCATGCCTTTGTGCTGCGCAAGCAGCAACTTTGGTAGGGAGCTGCGTATTTCTATCTTTTCTTGCGACGGGATGCCCAACCAGAGCTTGTTGATGAGATTCTGGGGACAGGAGAGAATAACAGAGCGGCATGACTTATGGTGCATTGCTAACTGCAGCTGCATTCCTGTGGCGTGCTCCAACTCGTCAACTCGGGCAGCCGTGGCAAGGTGCGTTACAGTCATGACAAGCAAATTTAAGTGCCTATGTGAATATTTTTGTCGCGAATGTATAATATACAATGGCATTACAATTGCTTATTGTTACGGCTACTCAAAACCTTTGTATGGCAAACCACAGCTTAGGTGCAGATTTCTCAGCGCCGTTTTTCGGCTCTTTATTGCTTTAAGCCCACACAAATGTTTGGAAAGTGACTTTGTGTATTTATTTTACCCCATTACTAATCGCTGATGCTGCACAGGCCACTTTGCTTCGCTATAATAAAATATTAAATTAAGGCGAGGAGTTTGCGAGGAGTGATGTCATTGCTCGTGTAAACAAAAACGCAATCAGAGATAATGGAACCATCATCGCTTTAACGAACACACCTGTCACAGGATTAACGTGTGTGTGTGTGAAATGCAGCAGTGGATGCACGCAGTTAAGTACAGTGCCATGACGCTTTCATATTTTAATAGGCTGTTTTCCTGTAAGCGTGGCACTGTGATATGGAATAACAAATGCACTCAGATAAACGAATAACAGACCAAAACGTACAACTACCAATCAGGAGAAACTAAACTTGGTTCAAACTACAAATATGACAAAGCCTTGCCCCTTCCTCCTGCTACTGTATAAGTATACACGTGACCCGATTACAGAGATACAATATTACTACCTAACCACGGAAATATTACAAAAATGTTTAGCCCTTAGTCTATCTACAGCTGGATGAAGTCCTCCTGATGCCCTCTGATCATGGGGGGTGTTTGAACACTAAGTTAGGGTGGGAGTAGAGGTGAAGTGGAGTGCCAAGGCCCGATTAAGATGTCGCCCGCTCACCACCGATCTTAGCCATGGCTAGGAATCAAACTCAAGTCGCAGCTCCCCCCCCCCCCCCACCGTTAAAAAGCTCACTGTACTGGTTTCTAAGCAACGGAACATTCGAAAGCTATCCATCGATGTTTTTGTATTGTTTACCGACAGGGAAATGCATTCAAAATCAGTTGGCTATTAAAACAACCCAACAAAGCAGGGCATCCAGGGCATGTTTGCCATGCGTGTACAAGTGCAACTCCCCGAGGTGTCGGGAATAGATGTGGCACAGGGCTTGCGGTTTTGACCGAGTGGCACAGCTGTTGTGCCCCCCCCCCCAAACTGTAAGTGATGCGGCGTGGCCCCGTGGACCCACCATGACTCACCTCAAACACGGTGAGACTGTACATCATGACGTACTCGTTCCGAGTGTTGGACAGGAAGTAGAAGCAGTGCCGCCATGCTCCGGTCTGTTGTGCAAAGTTATTGAGCAGCTCCTCTGGAGGAAAGAACGAGACCAGGTGGGGGTTGGTTTGGGCTTGCAGAAATATGCAGGAAGACATTCTGTACACAGCGAGTGTGAACATACACGCGAATAGCAGTACTCCATGCGGCGCTTGGGTAGGTTGTGACCGTCAAATTTCCACACGATGTTTTATAGTTTTTGAGACCCTAGAAAATTATACGCTTATTTACTCAGGAAAGCCTCGACGAGTCTCAAGATTAATTATCAGGAGAGTCCTGCCAAGTGTTCGTAGAATGGGCCGATGTTACAACAGTGTGCGTAATCCAAATTGGGTAATCAGCAAGTAATTTTTTGTCAGCATTGGGATATTTTGGCCAACACTGTGTACACTGTATAGGGGTTTTTTAGCTATTGGAGGAAACCAAAGAACCCGGAAGAAACCCATGCAGAATAGGGAGGGTAACCATACAAATTACACACACAGAGGCGCCCAAGTCAGTAATCGAACCCATGTACTTTTTGCTACGAGGCACGACAAGCGTTACCGCTGTACCACCCTATTACCCGAAATAATTTTGAACCAGAAGTATGACTCCAAGCGCACACAACAAGGATATGCAACAAACATGCGCATTACAGTCGTGCACTGTTGACTTTGAACTGGCACGAATGCTGAGCTGCAGTCAGTGCCGCTTCACGACACCCAAGCCTCGCCACGTGCCGCAGTCGCACACCTCACAGTACACAGATACAAACCAATTTCAATATTACACACTCTGCAAAAGCCCTGTACATATTTAATTGTATATTCCACACGGTCACTTTACCACGTTCACATTGTTCATTTCGAATACTATTTTTCAAATATCTTCATTAAGTCCATTGAGAAATATAACTCATTAAAAATAATCTCAGCAATAGGAAAATTTGATTCTAAATTAGTTTTTAGTTTCACTCGCCCACGTACACTCAGCGAAGTACAGTGTATAAAAAGAAAAGTTGTTTGGAACTGGGGTTGGCAATTCCCCGAAGCAAAAGCAACTTTTTGTTTATTCAATAAAAAAAACACATTCCACAAAATGTAGGCACAGTCCACGAAACAAGCAGCATGATAAAGTATATTTTTATTGAAATCTACGTTTAGCGTTCCACTGTTGCCGAGTTGCACTCTCTGGGTCACAATGGTGCCTTGGTGTCTGGCACAAGGCAGACCGGACACCTGAGCAGCATGCAAAATAACTTCCCTGAAGCGACATTCCGGTCATACTTGAAACCAACCTTCCCTCCCGCCCCCCGTGTTTATCAGAGTACAACTTTGACTTTTTCAATTTGCAATGGTCACATATACAGTTCAGAAAAAACATTTAACATTATAGCAAAAGCAGACGTGACTAATGACCTTAAGTGGGTTACTATCATGATGTAGCAGTGTTCTGGCCAAAATAATAAGTTCCATAACGTTTATTTCCTAAGTGTGTCCTTTACACGATGGGGAGCAGGGGTGTAGTGGTTTAACCACCAAGATGGAAGAAGGGAGCGAGAGGTCCTTGTATATCGGGACAAACCAGGTATGAGAACTCAACAACCACGCAAGTGGAGGTCAACCAGTGAGGTCTCAAGTACCTAGCTCTGTCAGCCACGGTAGTTGCGGCAAATGCTAAATGTATACCACAAATGGAAATGAGTAATGCAGAACAAGCTGCCAATTTTGATGGTTCTTATTGTGGAGCAATGTTCTGCGATTGACAAGTCATAAATTTGCATTTGACTATGCATATTTCTCAAAATTAAGATTTCAATCTGACATTATACAGATGGGCATCTACCAGTGCCAGTTCAAAATGTGAGTTTAATACAAAAACGAGGCTGGCTGCAATGCTGGCAACGTCTCGTGTTATTTACACCGAAATACCTATTTCCCATTCCCACATATACACAACATCTCAACAAAAACAATTCAGAAGCAGATTGTGTTAAATTAGGAAGTTCAAAATACAATATGACATTTCAGAACATGTGGAAAAAGGATATACACCCTGAAAATGCTAGTTCAGCACTTAAAGGTCAAAACTCGTGAAAATTCATTATATACTAAAATGATACCGTCATGGGGAAAATTTGATTTTTTAATTCTAGCTTATAACATGGTCCTATACTGCACCAACGACTGTGGACAAAAGCATTTTAGAAGAAAGTTGCTCTGTTAAGATCAACACCATGTTGTACGGGTTAGACTCTTCTGTGGGCCACTAAAACATGTGGGAAAAAAACATCCCTCCAAAACATAATGAACTCGTGTTCATTGGCTCCTCTGAGTCTGCGATATGGTCTGCTTAGACTTAATTTCACTTTAAAAAGTAACGAAACGCAGACGTTTCCATAACACGCCAACAGCACTTTACTCTGCTGTAAACGTTTATCCCCCAGAAGCAAGTACTGTACTGCATTAAGTCATTAAAACATACACGGTTTCAAAAGAATTGAATACACACTCTTAAAACATAAGTCCTGCCAAGTTGCCTTCGTTTAAAGCCACAACACAAAAAAAATGTTTAAAAGCCCTCGCCTGTGCAATGGCCGATTCTGGTTGGCTTATCGATGAAGCCCATCTGACCCACAAGTTGGGTTTCTCAGCAGCTGCTGCATCCTGATATTGGCAGTAACACTCCACCCCAAACCAAGTTGGCACCACCGCAATCTTATTACACGCGTTTACATTTAAAAATGAAGTTCAGCATAGCATACGTGAATAATAGTGCAGCTGATTTTTCCAATACTACTTGATAAACGACACAACATAGGAGGAACATAGAGTAACTTTTATTTAAACCATAAACAGCGCATAAAAAAATTATGATTCTAATCACATGGTAATCTTCATCATTATCAACATTTGAGTTCATGAAGCCTCGACAGTATTGGTTAATATAGTGATTGGCAGACAAATTAGTTTTCTGCATAATTGTATTCAACAACAAAACAATTGGAACACACGTATGTTCATGACATGACAGACCAAGCACATGTAACCTTCAAAATGTTCGTAGGAAAAAAAAAACCTTGCTATTGTTTACAGCAGAATTCACAAAACAGTGTTCAGGAAGTTTAACACGTAGGCTTTCGCGACCAATATTATTCATAATAAAGGTTTTTGGGTAAGATCGCGTTACTTATAAATGTGTCCTAACCCTCCACCATCCGACACGGCCAATCAGCAAAAAAGTGTCACTTTTTTTGCTGATTGGCCATGTAAACGTTTACACAATAACACACATTACAACTAATTACTCATCTACAACTCATTACTAATCATAACCATTGACTGATTACAAATCGATTATATAATTACAATACCCCCCCCCATTCGCCTCAAATCACTGCACCTGAATGAGTTAAATGATCACGTTATTTACTGCTCGAATGAAGACCGGGAACAAGTGAGGGCTTTACCATTCTGGCGAATTGCCCGATGATGCTGGATGTAATTTACCAGCGAAACGTCCTACTCAAACTGTAAATGTTGTGGATTCACTCTTCAACACACCGGTGGGCTAAAGTAGTGAACTATTTGTCTTTTGTCAACCTGACACTTTTTTTCTGATTGGCCGTGTCGGGTGGTGGAGGGTTATGACACATTTATAAATAACGCGATCTAACCCAAAACCTTTATTATGAGTGTTCAGGAAGTGAGTAGTTGTGTAGATTGCCATCAGCTGACCCCACACAGAACTGTAGTTGGACAGTGTAATTATTGCAATTGAGTTTGCATCAAGCAAGATAACAGGTGAACTCTCACAGCCATACTAGTACATTGCATGAACTCTGATTTGGGAACAAAAATTACACTGTTAGTTCACATGCCCACATGTCAATCAATTCACAGCCTTGACTGATGAAGTTGTATCATGTGACGTGTTTTAATTTTCCTCCAATTGCATCCTGATTGTGTAATTTGGCATCACGTCATGCGGCGAAGTATCCATTTAAATCTCTGGCAATGCTGCGCAACTTCCGTGTTCGAGAATGGCCCATGGAGGAAACTGTCATCACAGAGCTACCTTCAAGCAATGTCTGTTAAAACACTGTAAGGGGGCAGCAATTTTCACCCAATTACACCATTCAGTAAAATGACCATCACACGACAGTCAAACCAGTTGAAACTTAGCCGAATTAGGCACAGAAACTAATTTAATGTTGATGGTTTTATTATGCAATCATTGGCGACCAGGCTGAGACCATCAACTCACTGCACCGGTTTTTACTCACAGGCGCCTTTGCTTTCTGGATTCGAACCCAGAATCTCGAGCACAGCGTTCTCACCTCTCAGCCGCGAAGTCACCTCAAGGGAGTGGATTTTTATTGTACAGTAGGTAAGA
Organism: Petromyzon marinus; assembly: GCF_048934315.1. Taxonomy (NCBI): domain Eukaryota; kingdom Metazoa; phylum Chordata; class Hyperoartia; order Petromyzontiformes; family Petromyzontidae; genus Petromyzon; species Petromyzon marinus. Next base: position 617,176 of record NC_133709.1, on the reverse strand, counting down.
ACCGCTGATCAATATTGACCTATGTGAATGTGTTTTTAAGCAGACTATTAAAAAATGTGTGTGAAAGCAACACAATGCACTGAATATGCCACTTCAAATAAAACACAGTTTGGTGGCATTTCAAAAATAAATAAACTAGCCGGCAGCAACTCAGCCATGTGCATCTCTTTTATCATGAACGTTTAATTATAAAAATGTTCTACCTTCTTAAATGTCCCAGCGAACTTCTTTATAAACCTAGCATGCATCAATGCACGTAAACTTACTTTCAGTCAAATCCAACGCATTACTCAACAAGAGGGGTGGGATGCAGGAAACGTTACACTCACAATAAAAAAAAAACATTTAACAGCTTTATTTAGATGCCACACAATCCATGCAGAGTTGGGGTTTTGGGTGTTATATGCGCTCATATTGGAACTGCTGTGTTCTGCAAGCACCGCCCTGGGACGCATGCACTTAAAGTTGAGACAAACAAAAACGTGCAACAATGACTCACCTATCTCTCTTTTCCTTTCATTCGTGGTAGAATTGTGAAAAAATTCAGTCATGATGTTTTCCAGAGCCCGTAAGGACGATTCGTCGGAAGCCTGAAAGAGACACGGTAATACACACGATGTCATGTATGCTTGCACTGACATTTGCAACACACGTGCGCAAGCACAAACACCAGAGAACATGAGAACAAGCAAAGGCCATTCAGCCTATAATACATACTCGTGTGACTCGATGATGCTGCTGGACCCACGCACACTGTTTACTCATAGTCAGCAAGCTGCCATTCACTGTGCACAAAGACACGAACGCATGCCTGCAATTCGGTCAGATTCAGTTGATGCCTAATATAACCACAATGTTATTGCATTAATCTACAGCACTACGTTGCATTACGTTCGCACTATAGCACCATATCTTGTGAGTCGAATAAGGTGTTATAATACCTTGCAATCTGTATGTTGAGCTATATAGCCATTAGGTAATGTTTTCTGGCAACGGATAGCGGGATCAGCAGTGGTAGTATACCCGTAAATAATTTCCTTCATTCAAAGCAGTTATGTAGATTCTCCTTAACCAAGCACAATACGTAACGGCTTGCAATCATTCGTACAAACAATTCGGTATACCTGAACGTTTCTACATGCGTGCATGTGCGTGCACAGCCCTTTTGTGAGTTATTTGACAATACATCACCACGCTGCTTAGTGCGGGTTGGTCCAGTCAGTGCGCATAGACGTATGGAGCACAGTACAGGATAACAATGTGTTCGCTGCATTTCCCTTTGCTGCATGTTGAACTTCTTTCGCACTATACGTAGCCAACCGTGCTAATTGGATGTGCTGACAACATAGCCCCTACAGCAGCCAACAACAACGAACATATATGCAAAGCCGTCACCCACCAGGGAACTATCTGGGCTCAAACCTGCTTCACTTCCGAGATTGACAATATCAGGCAAATTCAAAATAATTTGGTCATATGAAATAACACGTTTACAAAAACAAAGATTTAGCATATGAGTTTTATTATTGGAGCTAATACTTGTTTAAAACACTCATTCTAACGTAAAAGAGACAAACTGCTAGACGTTGGATAAGAGCCTAACTGGTATGAACACGTAGGTTCATATACTTAGTCACAGCTCGGATGAGGTTTGGCTCGTGTGAGCCGGCTCTACGCGTGGGTCCCAGGATTTCCTTGAGCCGAGCCTGGGCCAAGCCATGAACGAGCCGCTCAGGCGTCTTGAGAAGCAAGCGAGCAGCGTTAGAGGCCGAGCCAGGGCCGAGATGTGACTAAGAATACGGCCCTGAAGGGATATCAGTAAAATTAGAGGTACTGAAATTAGGGCCCTCATTAACGCATTCCTGGCAAATGCGTGCTGTAATTTTTCTACGTTATATGCAATAGCCTGTTACAACACTTCACTGTGAATGTGCAATATGCTTCATTGGATGTACATTATTACTTTAGTTTAAATGACGTTTCTAGTGATGCTATGGCCCCATGAAATTTTCAATGTCGTCCAAAAAAGTGCGGCATCAGCAACAAAACCCAACCCATCCAACAGACACCACCAATTCTTTACACAAGCCCAGCAAGGGGGAATGGCGTTGTCAGTGTTGCCCCAGGAGCACGAATAAACGAACACCTCCGATTAGCACGCATGGTTACGTACGGTGCGAAAGAAGTTCAACATACAAAACAATACATGGTGAAGGGCGCTCGCTGTGCTCTCGACTTCATTAATGAAGTATCCGCGACTACTCTGCCACTGCCTCAAAACACGAACCTGCTTCATGTTGACGTTACAAAGCGTAGCAGATTTGCAAATTATGTACTTACGCCGTCGTTTTCAACGACGATTAAATATATTTAGAGGAAAACACCGCTGGATTGCAATTAGGGGGCTGAAGTGGAATGGTTGGCAAATTCCTTTCAAAGGAGTGTTTTTCTCAGCTCCTCGTACTGTGTAGTATGTTCGTGCAATACAGTATCTGTATACTGCTACACGGAATACGATGTAGTGTATGCATATAAAACACGGCCATGTATAGTTTGTGTGGACAATGTGTATGCAATTTAGCATGTCATATGAGTCGATGGGTGTGTATACGTCGATGTGCGAGTCGATGTGTAAGTCGATGTATGTGTATTCCATGTGTGTAAGTCGATATGTGTGCGTGTAAGTCGATGTGCGTGTAAGTCCATGTGTGTGTGAGTCGATGTGTGTGAGTTGATGTGTGTGCGAGTCGATGTGTGTGTGAGTCGATGTGTTTGTGTGTGTGGGTCCATGTCTGTAAGTCGATGTGTCTTTTTCGCCCGGGCAACGGACGAAAAACACACTTCCCGCTAATATCATATAATGTAAGGTGGACACGTAAAATTAAAATGAGTGCTAACGTACACGATACAACGGTAGTGGGCCGTGGCTCGCAATCGTAAGGGTTGGGAGTTCAAATCCTGGTCGACTCAACCCATCATTCCTTCGGGGTCGATAAAATTAAAATCTGTGGCCAAGTCAACGGTGGCTTGTCCATGGAACTGGTCATAGACTCGCCCCCGCCGCAATGCTCATTTGAGCAGGAAATCACTTAGACCTTGACCTGACACAGTATAACGCGCGACAGTCCACAAAGTAAATCAACAACACCACCACCACAGTGCCACACGAATTAGAAAAACAAGACAGGGGCGGACACTCGAGGCTGCCGAGGGGCTTATAGGCCTCGCGAGCCAGCCGGGCGAGCGGGCGGCACTCACCATTCTCAAGCGCCTTCCTCGCTCCCTCTACCGCCTCCAGACCCCACTGCTCATCCCTGCGCGACAAACACCTCGCGGGAAACCTTTTATTTTAGCTTTAAGGGGAAATTAAAAACGAAAGCTCAATCGGGGCGCCGTGAGCGGCTCGGGTGAAGGCAGCCTTAATGGAGGCGGCCGCGCCTGCCGAGAACACACGCAGCTCGGGACACCGCGATCACAGCGAAACCTTCAGCTTCCCGAGAGACTAAACTTGGCCGGACGTCGCCCCGAATCTCCCCCGCCACCCCGCTGTGACGAGGCCGCTACAGAGGCAAGCCGTTAGTCGCTGCTGCACCCGCGCCGTACGCTCTGAGGGGCGAGCGGGGACCACTCCCACAGCCAGGGTCCTCTCACGCTCGCACGGATGGGAGCGGCCAGGCCTGGGCGTGCGCCGTGGCGTCACACAATACGCGGTGACGTCACGCCCGTGCGTGGTGACGCCAACGAGGTAACAGAAGCGTGCGCGTTCTGACGTCACGCCCTTGCCGTCGGTGTCGGGGAGCGGGTTGCGCGATGACGTCAGAAACAAATGCCCTAAAGCGGAGTTGCGGGGTGGATGACGCAATTAAAGAGAGTGGGGGGGTGACCTCACGTGGTGACGTCATCATATCGCGACTGCTGGGACTGCGAGGGAGGTGCCCCCATTGGCTGTGGGGGTTTCCTCCTCCTCCCTGTTGACTGCATCCACCGTGAAGCCGCGTGACTCGTGTCCTCTGCTCGCTCGTGAGTCACCCAGCCTTGTTAGGAGTTCAGTATCTGCCGATGGCCCTTCTCATCGTACAGTGATGAAGAAGAGCCATATGAGAAATCCATGCCCGAAATGGTTTTGTTCATAGCCGCTCACGTCTGATCCCTACTGCATATGCATTGCCCGAAACGTCGCCAATGATATGCTTTTCCCTTTAAGACAGTAGTTAATGACGAATGCGTTGAGTGTTTTTGTATATTCGTGCTCATGCACTCCTGCCAACTCGCTATCGCCAAACAATGCTGTTACAAAAACACACGCGCGCGAACTTGTCACAGCTGTACCTGTCTGTGTGGGAGGTGCCGTAATTTCACATAATTTATCATTCAGTCGCGCATTCGTATATCCCGTTTCAGCGCACTCCCGCCAACAGGCCATTGCAGGGCTGCGCCTTCACTATCCCCACATAAGATGGCCGCCGTATTTGCACGTGGGTGACGCGCGGGGGCTTATGGGGCTTACTCAGCGGGGGGCAGGGGGGAGGAGTCCGCGCTTCCACTGGAAGATGGCGGCAGTACACAAGGCGGCGAGCGTCGCGGTCAAAACCGTGAAGCCCATCCTGTCCCGGGACGTGGACGAGGCCAAGCGCAGGGCCCGGGACCTTTACAGGGCGTGGTACAGGCAGGCGCCCGTCGCGGGTGAGTAACGGAGTGCGCTGGGGCCGGCGATGGGAACGACCGGGCCCTGGTCTAAGGTCACCCTGGTTCATAATAAGCGGCTCTCTCACCTTGTGTCGCCCGTCTCGTTTATGAAGCAGCTCCTACACCTCGCCTCCCCGCGCCCCTTGTCTGTTACTTTCACTTCTCATGTCTTGCGTCTCTGAAGTGCCACGTCTCCTGCGCCTTTAAGCAAAACCCCAATCTTGTGTCTAGTGCCTCTCTTACCTTACCTTGTCTGAAATCCCATATCTCTTGTATCTGTTATGGCAAGTGCCTCAATACCCCGTTTGGCACATGCCTTTGAGGTTTGCTTATAGCCACTCATGCCTGATCCGTGATGCATGATACATGAGCAGCAGTGACTGGGGTAAGTTGTCCTAGTGGATGGAGGCGCCTAAATAGTCCATGGGCCAGAGCTGAATATGGTACAGTACCACTCACTACTAGAGGCTGGCCAATGTTTAATGGTACTGGGTTTTTTATATAGACTAAATGTGATATCTACACATTTGAAAGTTGCCACTTTAATTGAGAACGTACACAATTGTTACCGTTAACATTTTGCCACATCAAGTGTTGCCAATAGGTGAGATATATGGCGTGGTTCCATGAAACATAAGTCATAGGTGTAATATCTGGAGGTATTAGGATGGCCACAGGGAATCTGGTATCGAATTCTATTAATTTCCGGTTCCCGGCGGAATTTTTCGGGCGGTTGGGACTACGTGTAATTCCGCGTCCTCAGACTTGGGGCAAGTGCCGTTAGCAAGCAGCACCGATGAAGGACAGCACGGCACACGAGGGGGTGGGTGGCCAGCTCCACGCCCGGTACTCATTTGAGGTGGAATCGACTTCGGGGAGGTTTTGCTAACTTTTTCAGTACTCATGCCCCTGGCGCGATGGGCCAATGTGGGTTTGGCAATGCACTCATTGTATGCCACTGAGCGTATAGGACAATTTGTGGACATATATATAACTGGAGTTGAGAAATGCTGTATTGAAATTAATGTTACGTACTAAATCTTACATTCATATTCCCCACAGTGCATTGTTTCCAGCTGGACATCACCACAAAGCAAGCAAGAGATAAAGTGCGCGAGATGTTCAACAAAAATGCTCTCGTGTCCGACACACGAGTCATTGACATGCTGGTCATCAAGGTATATGTTCATACCCTTCATTGTACTGTTGAACTTATTTCGCACCGTACGAATCCAACCGCACGAATAGGTGTAATTAGCGATGGGACAATCACTCTCCTTCATCTTGCCTAAAATAAAACCCTTGGTTAACCATTTTTTTGTAACAGAACGTGTGCGGTTGTATGAATGCCTAGGATATTACTCGGTTTGTAATATTCAAACAAAGTTGGTTGCACAGGTTAAAACAGTGAGATGTTATCATTCCTTATAGTTTTTTCCCCAACCATTTATTTCTGCAGGTAACAGTTGGTTTGTCTGCTCTCCTTAAAAAAAACACATTGAACTTTAACTACTGAAATCGTTTTGCATGCTTCGTGGATGTTCAGACCCGACCAGCAGCTCTCTGAATGCGGTGTTTGCGTTCCCCCCACCTTAGGGAAAGATGGAGTTGGATGAGACCATCAATGTGTGGAAGCAGAGGACGCACATTATGCGATACTTCAAAGAGTCTGAGAAACCGCGACCGACTGACTTTTTGTCCAAGTTCCTTGCGGGACACAACCCTTGACAGCAAGATACCACCTTTTACACAAGAGCTAAGAGACCCGTGCACAGTATGGGCCGTGGATATGATTTGAGAAGCAACATTAAACGTTACTTCATTAGCAAGGATGAGCCATCACAAATGTTACAAAGTGCTAATGTATCTGATATGGCCCATACATTCACAAGTTAATTTGTTCATGCAAGACATTCACTATATGTTATAAGTCTGCCTGTAAGATGTAAACACTACTTGTTATTTTTGAAATTAAGGTAAAAACACCCTTGTTTTTTTCCTGAAATAAGCAATACATAAATTGAAATTGGTGTTTCTAGGCTGATAGGAAAACAAATACCACACCAACATGCAACATTTTTACTATTTACTCATTCTAAACTTCAGTTTGAATATCTTGAGCACTTTGTGATAACTGTTATGACTAACACTTGTTACCTGTTAATAGCATGCCATACACTGGGTTAATGTATGTGTTGCAAAACCTTCCTGCATTGTGTCGTTGTGGATATAATGCCAAGCATGAATAAAACTCTGAAAATGACTGCAATTTTTTTTTATTGCAGTGTGTGCCTTAGCCAAGGTGCTATGGTCCTTATTACCGACCATGGTGCCAATGACACCATTAACCATTTGCCATCAAAGGCTTGTGAAAAATGTCTAATACCCAAGTCCTAAGCAATTAAAATACAGATAAAAGGCAATGAAACTTAAAATTTGATTTATTGCTTTTCCTTTATGTACATCCATTAGGCTTGGTCACATAATAAATATACTTGGGATGCAGTACATTTTTGTATGTATAATTGGACACTGAAATTATTAAATTTATTTTCCATTGCCCATTACTATGATTGTCTGGTTGACAGTAACAATGTTAACATTCCAGAGCGTTAATGCAAAACAACTATGGTATTTTTAGTTGCAGCCTAAAAACAAGTCAGACGAATGTAGAGTGACAGTGTATGATGCTCCCAATCTCCAGGTTTTAAATTAAGTGGACATCGCAAACATTGGAATACAGCAAGATGTATAGTAGAGAACAAGATACAACCAGTGGCTCGTATCCAGAGGGGAAGAAAATACACAACACTTCTGTGATATACACTTACCAAATATTCTATACCATGAATTAGGCATGTATTCTCGCCCCAAAGCTTACCAATTTGTGTAATAAAGTTTGGTAGATGTTAACCAATCGCCTTCGTAGCAAGCAGTACTCGTCATGCACAATGTGAAACGGGAATTTAACGGAGCTGCACTACCTATTGGAATGCAAATCCTTTTGCAATGTATACGTGTACATTTTCCTAATTACGTAATTGGTTTGAACCACAGCTTGTTCAGTCCTCTGAAGATTGTTGCCATATAGAATATCAAGGAGTGTTTCACACCATTTGTGTACGGAGCAAGACCTTAATGTATTTGAGCTCAAGGTGGCAGCATTGCACAAGAGCTTCCCATAGACCAGCCACTGGTGGAGGACATGCAGAAAACACAACACGTCGTGAAACCATCCTGTCATTCATGCAGGTACGAGTAAGGCCATCGGGAGGTTCCACTTGTGAAGACATTCAATGCCAACTTTGCACTGCCCTAAAAAAACAACCAAGGATTGAGATGTCAGTTGCCAGCTTTGTAATTAGTATTAACAAATAAAACCATGTTGATGCAAACTAAAGAAGCATGTACACACGGTGTCTAAACAATACTACGTATATCAGTGAAACAGCTAAAAGGTGTTGATAATGGGCTCGAGGTTTAAGAGTAATTATTGTGCATACGTTAATCGTCGTCGTCGTCATCGTCTGGCACAAATATGTCGTGTTCTTCCAGCAGCTCGGCTCCTTTCTTGCTCGCGATGGCTCCGAGGATAAGAAATGGGATCACCACCGTGAACACCTTTGTCAGTCCCAGTGAGACCTGGCAGCCAACCACAGGAGAGACAAAGCGCACACACACAAACGTCACCTTGTGCGAATCGATAAAGTTGGATTGTCGTTAATACATTCATAATTGTGATCCTGCTGATGTAAGGATATTTGTTGCTGCTTAAGATGCCGATGATGTGGCCGAGTCGACCGTGCTAGCATTTGCAGCATTCACAAAGTCGCATTTGTAGGACTCCTGCACGACACACTGAGCGATATAGCAATAGGTTTGACCCTTTTTGGCATAAAACAGGTGTTGAGATGTTAAAAAACACAAAACAATCCTTTTTCAAGGAATCCTGTCTGCAATAACCACACGTACTTGTGGTGAACAGGCAAACAGACAGCTTTCAAAGACTGCATATATTATACTGGTTTTTTTTCGGTAAAGCCATGTGGGTAAAATAAAATAAATGAAAACAAGGCAATTCAATCACAACGTTTCGGAGGCAACACAAGCTTCCGTCTTCAGGTGGAAACCGTCACAGCAAAATTGCTGTATCAAGTGATACAAGTGATACAGCAATTTTGCTGTGACGGTTTCCACCTGAAGACGGAAGCTTGTGTTGCCTCCGAAACGTCGTGATTTAATTTAATTGTTTTCATTTCTTTTATTTTACCTACGTGACTTTACCGAAAAAAACAGAGTATGAATCCATGCAGTCACGAAAGCTTCAAATCTAGAATGCATATATTATCAGAGCATGTTATTTGTTCGCATGTTCACCACAAGTTCGTGTGGTTAATGCAGACAGGATTCCTTAACACCCGTTTCATTGCCAGAAAGGGTAAACCCTATTATAGTTTGACAGCCAAGAAAGGTGTCCCACATTGTCGCTGCACACTTAGCCATCACCGCAGCTGTGAATACAGAATGCAGTTGCAGTGCTGCGGATCCACCGGAGGCGGCCCCCACTGCTCTCAAAGCGGAGCGAATTGCGTCTCATTCTCCCGACCAATCCTGCACATCGTCAGCATTGAATGCAATAAATACAAATGTGAATGCACTGCTGTTTGCTCGTGTTGAGTACATAGATCCTAAACAACGATTAAATTATAACAATGTGATAAACATGTCACCCCTAACTCTTTACTTCGAATTGAATAATCAACAAAACACGGCCACTGCCCTGGATAATGTATTCTATAGAATGGACACCACACATCCTTCTGGTTAATCACCGTAAGTACACCAACACGACACCCTTGTCACCGTGAAACAAAGTATTGATGTCACATCTCTTTGACCGCATCTCGGCGAGTACATTGTTCTTGAGAATCTGACTCCGCACTTTGCTGTAAATTGCCCTGAATCAAACATTAATAGTGGTGTTAGGCAACATAATAAAAATGTGAATTATTAATCGTGACTTTACACGTCAAGTTTGACAGCCATGTTATACCGAACCCCATCGCGTCGCTATCCGGTGTCACTTTCACGCCTCGTAAACAAACCACGTGGATTGCAATGCTTTGGGAAATCCTACACCACGATTACTCGCCTTCAACAAAGCAAGTGGCGAACACAAACAAACAAAACCAACAATATGAAGAGGACCCCACGACTACCAACTCCCCTCCCTCCCACACCGCCGCCGCCACCTTCTCCGGCTTGGGCAGAATGGCTCCCGTGGTCGTCTCCGCGAGACCCCTGGTCGGGATCGCTGTGCCACCGGCGCAGCGTGGCGAGGCCGAAACGATCCGCTTGAGGAAGCCGGAGCGACTGGTTGCGAACGCGCCCGCTGTAGCCCCGGCCCGGGCCGTCACACGGAGCCCGAGCACCGCGCCCAGAGACGCCGCCGCTGCCGCCATCTCCTCCTCCTGCTGGCTCCTCCACACGAAACCTAAGAATCGCGCCCGCGCACCCTCCACTTACATTCCCCAGCGCGCATCGGGGCCCGGCCGCCCCTGATTGGTCTTCGCCGCGGCTCGCCGCCAGTGACCGGCGACCAATCGGAGCCCGCGACACGGACGCCGGGCGGCTTATGCGTTGTGGGAAATCCAATGCGGGGAATCCCGGAAGTTAAGATTTATCGCCATTCGCTGCGTGCGAAAGCGCGGATTATAAGACGCAGCTACGCAACCTTCGCGTTCCAAGATCAGGGTTTCAGTTTCATTTATTTTGTATAGCCCTGTGAGCCATTCGGCTCTTGAATCGGGTGCAACCGTAACAAACAAAAAACATGAACAAGAAAACATCTTAAAGTGACGATGCGCAAACAGGAAAAAAACAGCAAAATCTTCCAGAAAAAGCACCGTACACCAACGCTGTGTGCAAAAATCCCAGTGAGATGCAAGTCAAATAACAACCACAAGACACTTAAATTAAAGCCATCAGTCTAACGCCGTACTACAACAAACAAACATGGCCAAACCAAAACACGTTTTCGAATTCACTAAAATAAAGCCATAAAAGCAATGTAATAGTGATCATAGGAACTGTGACCGAAATTTCACAATAAACGACAAACAACATGTAACACCAAACCCTGTAGCCATAGCTGGCTGTGCATGAGTCACTTCACAACAGCAGGAGCATCAGTCGGAGTATCAAAATGTTTCAATGCACCTTTAAAGATCAGCACACTAAATCAAAACACAAGATCATATTCTTTGGTTCTTTCGGTAAAGTGACGTAGAATGAGAATAAAATAATAAATTGATAAATAAAATAATAACATTCTCACGACGTTTCGGCCACAACACATGCGGCCTTCATCAGGTGAAGGGACGAGACTGTCTGGAGGACAATCTTGTGTTTCGATTGAGTGCAAGTGTTGATATTCTGCACCCACGCCTTCATAGGTGCTCGCTAACAGCACTTGCCCCAATAGTCTATTAAGGCTACATGGGGGATCTTTGTATGTGTTTTTTAACCTTTCACCCTTTGGCTTCCCAAGATATCTCAGCGCGATTGCGCTGTTGGCGTCACGCATGGCACGAGATGAGGAATGCATTTGGATCTTGTGCAACACTTCCTGTTACAAACCCAGCATGGTCGTCAATAATGGCCCTTATTCATAGCGCAAAGAATCCAGAGGTAGTCTCTACCATTCTGGCCTGGCACTCGTGAAAACGTAAACTTCTTTAGCACCGTACGTAGCCAACCGCGCTAATCGGAGGTGAAGGGGAAAGGATAACAACCTAAACACGACAAGTAGTTCTAAAGAAATTAGTTTTCACTCTAGATTTCAAAGTGCATAGCTCCAGTGGGCTCCGAATATCGGAAGAGCGTTCCAGACGGCCGCAGAAGCGCATCTGAAAGCGCGCCTGTGCTGTGAAGGGCCATTGCTCCGAAACGTCACCTGTTATATAAATGTTAAGTTTGCTGCCGTTCGTGTATTACTGCTTGCACACGACTGCCAATGCAGCGTTGTCGCCAACGTCTCGAGAGCGGTCCGCAGGATCGGACACCGCACGAGGGAGCCCGCACGACCCCTGGCAGCTGCCGCGCCACGTGCGCCCTGGGACGGCGCAGCCCGCGGGTGACACACCCCAAACGTGTGCCGGTGTCAACACTGACTCGTTCGACGAATCTGGCTGCGTACCCACCGGATTATAAGACGCAGCTCCTCCCAGCCTTTTGCAGGGGGTGGGGGCGGTGCGTCTTATAATCCGGACTAATACAATACCACAGATCGGATTATAAGATGCACCCCCCCCCCCCCCACTTTCACTTGAAATTAGACAGGCGGTGGGGGGGGGGGAGTGTGTCGGATCATTCCGATAACTGGCATTGTTTGGGGAACGGGCTGCTCACGCAAAGTATGATCTTGTGTTTCGATTGTCCTCCATATAGCCTTAATAGACTATTAGGGCAAGTGCTGTTAGCGAGCACCTATGAAGGCGTGGGTGCAGCATATCAACACTTGCACTCAATTCCAACTACAGGGATTTGAGCAGTGAGGTGTGTAACGTGGGGTCGATTGGTGTGCATCTGGTCATAATTACAGATGCACACGTGCTGCTCAGAACACTTTGGAATAAAGAGTTGCGGCTTCACAACCCTCTGTGGAGTAACTCGATCCTCAAGAGGAGGGCAGAACACTACACAGAGAGTATCCCACTCGTCGCCTCCGACCTTTATTATTGTTGTTGTCTTCACAAACAGGCCTGGACCCTCGTTACGATCACGGGAGGAGAGGGATAGGGCGAGCCGGTTACACGTGCATCATCTCCATATATATAAAAGGCAAAGTTGTGAATGTGTGTCTGTTCAAAATGTTTAGCGTACTTCCCGACATGCACAAACTTAAAATTTGCCATGTGGGTACTTTCCAGACTGTACACCATGCAAAAATTATACAAATACACTTGTTGTTTTTTTTGGGGGGGGGCGGGGCGTGAGCTCAATAATGCATATATGAGCTGTGACGTCAAATCTGTCATGTGACCCGCACATGTGGAAGCGTAACGCATTGTAGTGTAGTAGGTAGCGCGCTGTCTGTGTGTGTGTCTGTGTGGGGGGAGCGGTAGTGTAGTGGGTAGCGCGCTGCGCTACGGCCACCACCGGTGACGATTATTTGAACCGGTCCTGGGCCTCCCCTAGGTCGACTCAGCCTCAAACGAGTAACTGGTGTGGTGTGTGAACATTGCCACTGGGTAGACAAAGGCGGCCGGGCGTGGTGAATCCAAGTCCCGGGCGAAGCCGGGTAGTACAGCTAGTACAGTATATATTTAAGATTTCACCAAATCAAATATAACCAGTCCGTCAACAAATGTATGACGGATGTACATCAAATCTATATACAGAAATAATACACTCACTTTCTGTCTTAAGGCTCTTACATTACCAGCCCCTAATTATCTAGGCAGGGAGCATACCAATTAATCTTAACTTGAACCTTAAGAGCCACAAACTCTAAATAATAATATATTTTTTTATTCTTAGCTCTTTCGGTAAAAAGAGTAGCGCGCTGCGCTACGGCCACCACTGGTGACGATTATTTGAACCGGTCCTGGGCCTCCCCTAGGTCGACTCAGCCTCAAACGAGTAACTGGTGTGGTGTGTGAACATTGCCACTGGGGAGACAAAGGCGGCCGGGCGTGGTGAATCCAAGTCCCGGGCGAAGCCGGGTAGTACAGCTAGTACAGTATATATTTAAGATTTCACCAAATCAAATATAACCAGTCCGTCAACAAATGTAGAACGGATGTACATCAAATCTATATACAGAAATAATACACTCACTTTCTGTCTTAAGGCTCTTACATTACCTGCCCCAAATTAGCTAGGCAGGGAGCATACCAATTAATCTTAACTTGAACCTTAAGAGCCACAAACTCTAAATAATAATATATTTTTTATCCTTAGCTCTTTCGGTAAAGTCACGTTGAAGGGAAACAATATATTATTGTTATATATTTTATTATTTTATTGTTTCCCTTCAACGTGACTTTACCGAAAGAGCTAAGAATATGAATTACTGCAGTCACGAAAGCTTTAAATCAAAATTTAATCATCTTTTCTTATAACAATAATAATAATTTCTTATATTTCTGCCACTTATTGGCTTTCTTGAGCTTTCTCTTTATCTTATCCGTATACTTTCATGCTGCTTCTTGTAACAGAGCTTTTTAAAAGTCGCTCTAGTGTGCTGAACTTCGTTTTAACACACACACACGACAGACTGAACTGTTGGAGTCTGGCATGGTTTTGATAATTCTTCTGGCTGAAGCGGATTAGGTCGATCTCAGCCTAGGTCCAATGTTCCACTGTAAGCAGTTCCTTTTGCAGTGTTGCTTTGAGTTTCTGCATGCACTGCTTGAGAAGTATCTTCTGCCTCTCGGGGTTACTTTCAGCCTGACTGATTGTAGCTCGATACTCTTTTATTTTAATTCTCAAATGCAGCAGAATTACTTTCAGTTGGAAAAACCATACCATTGCTCTCTTCAGATGATACCAACTTGAGTAGTGATTGACAAGTCTGTTCACTGGATTAGAGTTATCTTTGATACTGAGGAGATTGACTGTTACCGACTTCTTGATCTCATCATTATCTGAGTTTTGACTCATTTGAATTGGCCGTTCTGGCCATTCACTTGGAGCCATCCACAGGAATTTGGGTTCCTGAATCCATTTTTCAATTTTTATGAAGTTATCAGCTTTCAAACCTCTTGAAGCATGATCTGCTGGGTTTACAAAGCTTTTGATATACTTCCAATGGGTCGGTTCTGTCGCCTCACGGATTGTAGCGATCCTGTTTGCCAAAAAGGTCTTGAAACGAGTGGTTTCATTCTCTATGTACTTCAGCACTGTAGTGCTATCCGTCCAAAAGGTAGACTCTTCGAGCGGCACTTGATGTTCTTGCCCGAGCATCTTATCCACCTTTATGGCTCTTTGTTCTTCTGTGATAGACGGTATGACAACTCTGCTGTTGCTTACCCACTTTGTCAAGTTGAATCCCCCACTAGAACACAAAGTTCAGAGATCTCTTGACAGGATAACAACACGGTCTTCAGATGACACAGGCTTCAAGCAGTCGTCGTTGTAGAAGTTTCTGCATACTGTGTCAACCACCTCTGGTGTTGACTCGGTTTTTCCATCTTCGGCTGTTCTTCTTAGTGCATAGGATGCACAGCTGGGTGATGACGTGGCTCCAAACAGGTGCGCAGTCATTCTGTACTCCTCTGTGGCTTGACTCAGGTCGCCATCGGGCCACCACTCGATGTCCGCCATCACACCCCAAAGTTCCTTTCCAAATCTGGTCAACACACCATTGAGAGTGTTGGCGAGATTGGGTCTTTGGAGAAACTGCTCATTCAATGAGGTTCCTTGGTATGTTGCAGTGCAGTCGAAGACTACACGGATCTTCTTTTTCTTCGGGTGGTACACCCCATGATGAGGAATACACCACACTCTTCCATCTTCTCGTTCCAGCTGCCTTTTAGGAACTTTCACAGCAAAGCCCTTTGCAATGTCTCTCATGAAGCCTTTTAGGTCCTCATGGAAATCTGGGTTCTTGCTTGGCCATCTCTTGAGACTGGTGACAATGACAATAAAGGATCTATCTATCTATCTGATGCGCTGCCTTGCAACACAGCGGTTGTTCAGCATTTCCATCTTCTCACTTCTCAATGGCAAACCAGTGGTATAGTGTCCATTGACCAGCTCAGCTGACCTGGTCACAGATTGCATGAACTGATGGTCATCTTGTGACGTCTCTGGTTTGTCCTCGCAACTGCATTCTGAGAAGTCTGTGTTGTATTGTTGGACTAACAGTTCTTCAATGTTTGAGATGGAGATACGGTTTTGCTGTGAAACGTTGCCGTTTTCCATTGGCGTCTCCTGTTCTCATAGGTCCGTCCACTACCCAGCCAAGAGTGGTCTTGCTTGCGTAGGGTCCATCACCTTCACTATTTATCACCTTCCATGGTTCCAATGCTGTGTGCATTAGTTCCTATCAGCAGGCCTATCTCTGCCTCAATGGATGGGAGGTGCACTTCTCCCAGACAGGGCCATCGCTCGACATCATGCTGTAGTGGTTTGTTTTCTTTCTTCACTGGAATGTCACTGTGGGTGAAGACCTTTGGCAGGTCAATATAATCTCCCTCCTCAAGTCCACTCACTTGCAGGTCTGACAGGATATAACTGTGTACCAACTTCTCCTGACCTATGGTTCGCAGAAGGATTTCAGTCTTCCTGCCTCTGACGTTGAGTTGTTTCCTCACGGCTTCAGTACAAAACGTCACTGAACTCCCTGGATCCATGAATGCGTATGTCTCCACAGGCGCAGCTTTCTTGTACCGGAAAATAAGCTACGCCCTTAAGTTGTCGGAGCAAAAAGTCTGACGCGTGTTTGAGGTGTCTTAAATCAAACTGTTTCTTTATTTCTTAGTTGCACAAAAACGAGCGTTTTCTAAAGTTATATCTTCGCCTGTTCACGTACTGTATCACTTCGTTGCACGTACTGTATCACCCTGTCGCACAGTCAAAAAACTGTATCCACTCGCTCCCCATCGGCTCTTCTCGTACCCCCCATTTATACTGTAAAAACCGGAAGTGACGTCATGGGTTCAACCAACGGAGCGTCTAACCACAGGGGGGTTTCTACACAGTTGGGATATTCCCAATCAAATATAACCAAATTTTGATTTAAAGCTTTCGTGACTGCAGTAATTCATATTCTTAGCTCTTTCGGTAAAGTCACGTTGAAGGGAAACACTAAAATAATAAAAAAATATATATAAAACAATAAAAATTCTCACGACGTTTCGACCATAACACAAACGGTCATCATCAGGTGTGAAAAAAGCAACGGCAAGAAACATTTGAAATAAGTGGCGGTTTGCATTTATTTATTTTCAAACGGTGTTTGTATTTATTTATTAAAAAAAAACGTTAGCACCACGGGCAGCGATTTGGCAGTTTATTTAGAAGGACGAGTCCATCTATGTTCTGAAAAGAGGAGGGGGGAGACTAAAAATTACTGTACGCTGTCTGAAAGCCACCGTAAGCGTGAACAATCAATTAAGACCTGAAATGGTTTATCAAATCCTTCCAATGATTGCTAAGCCAGAATCCATCTAGCAATCATTGTAAGGATTTGATAAACCATTTCAGGTCTTAATTGATTGTTCACGTTTTTTATTTAAAGCTTTCGTGACTGCAGTAATTCATATTCTTAGCTCTTTCGGTAAAGTCACGCTTACGGTAGCTTTCAGACAGCATACATTAATTTTTCGTCTCCCCCCTCCTCTTTTCAGAACATAGATGGACTCGTCCTTCTAAATAAACTGCCAAATCGCTGCCCGTGGTGCTAACGTTTTTTCAAATAAATAAATGCAAACACCGTTTGAAAATAAATAAATAAATGCTAACCGCCACTTCTTTCAAATGTTTCTTGCCGTTGCTTTTTTCACACCTGATGATGACCGTTTGTGTTATGGTCGAAACGTCGTGAGACTTTTTATTGTTTTATATTCTTTTTATTATTTTATTGTTTCCCTTCAACGTGACTTTACCGAAAGAGCTAAGAATACAAATATAACCAGTCCGTCAACAAATGTATGACGGATGTACATCAAAGATATATAGAAATAATACACTCACTTTCTGTCTTATGGCTCTTACAGTACAGCTAGTACAGTATATATTTAAGATTTCACCTTTGCAGGCCTATTCAAATCCAAAATGTGTCACATCCCAAATTTCTCTGGGTGGCCAACCACGTTGAAATGCGTACACGCTACAATGTCACGATGAATTTCGATTTAAAGCTTTCGTGACTGCAAGGATTCATCTTCTTTGGTTCTTTCGGTAAAGTCACGTAGAATGAGAATAAAATAATAAATTGATAAAATAAAATAACACAATAAAATTCTCACGACGTTTCGGCCACAACACAAGCGGCCTTCATCTTGATGACGTTTCGGCCACAACACAAGCGGCCTTCATCTTGATGAAGGCCGCTTGTGTTGTGGCGAAGGCCGCTTGTGTTGTGGCCGAAACGTGATAATTTTATTGTGTTATTTTATTTTATCAATTTATTATTTTATTCTCATTCTACGTGACTTTACCGAAAGAACCAAAGAAGAATGTCACGATGGCTCAATATACACACTTGTCCAGAACAATAAAGTGAGTGGTGGTGTGTTCAAAGTTATAACAGAACCTGAGTAATACTGCCGAGGTTTTATCCAGGAGAGTATTTGCACAGATGCTACTTGGCCAAGTGGCACATGTTGTTTTTTCCAGCACTTTTGCAAATAAGCTGCATTACACGCCCCAAACTCGTAACCGTGTCCTTAACCCCAAACTTCAGCTGAGCCCTTATCCGGGTACACAACATATTAAACATACTACTTATGGCATGACCATGGTCAAGGAGATAAACATCATTGTTCATATCCTAAACTATTGACAATTAAAAGTGCACCAGTGTTGGTATATCCAAGATTGACTGTCATCAAATGCACTTTTCCACGCAACGCTTTCGAATTTCCAAATAGAACATTTTGATTTGCTTGAATACATTTACACTCAATGGGAAGATGAATGCTCACATCCTCTGATGTTGCCGCTGGAGTGTGGAACTCGCTTCCATCCCCCGCCCCGCAATTAGTGATGTTAATTCCCTGCTCCTGTCCAAGCCCAGGCACCAAGACATTTTTTTCCCCACACCAACAAAAAAAACTGTTGTACGAGCTTAGGTGCTGTCACTTATATAATAATCGTCATCGCTTGTGTTGTAATCGAAGCGTCGTAGTTTTGAATTTGTATTTTATTTACTTTATTTTTTTTCTATCTACGTGACTTTACCGAAAGAACCAAATAATACTGTTTGCCTGTTACTGTTAACATTTGTGTGGGTACCTTTCTCCATCTTGGTGATCCCTTCGCCCCTTTACTCCCCTGGGAGTTTTTTTTTAATTCTTCTTCAACCCCTCCTCCTCCCCTGCACGACGACACTGGACTGTGCCGCACTCATGGACAATGCACGGCACACAACAGGGCTCACGGCGGATCGCCTCACTTTATGGCTGTCACCAGAGGACACAGAGATCCCCCCCCCAACTCCCTGAGTCAGGACTCACTACGCAGCCCGCCATAGAAACTCCAGGTCAAGCACGAAAGCGTACGCCTTTGCACTCGACGGGGAGAAGGCTTTCGATTCGGTACAGTGGGGGTTTCTTTTTGGCACCATGCAGAGTCTAGCCTTCCCCCCCGGTTAATCGAAATATGCAGACTCCTTTATGATCATCTGACTGCGACATGTACTACTAATGGGTTTGTCTCAGAGGTTCCCTCTCACTAGAGGCACGAGACAGAGATGCCCCCTGTCCTGCCCCCCCCCCCCACCTCTTTGCAATTACAATGAGCCTCAGGCAGCCAGGATACGAAGTAGCCAGGAGATATTAGGTATTCATATTAGGTATACGCTACGGGCAAGCCGAAAAAAAAGTAAATTTATACACTGATGATCTGCTTACAATCACAAAAATGGACTCCTCAATACCTGCCCTCCTGAAGCTTATTGCGGTGCAGTCTCAGGCTATAAACTCAACATTCCAAAGTCAGAAATCATGCCTCTGTACCCCATTTCGGGAACACCTCCGCCCAACGTCTCCTGCTTCAGATTGTGCCCCTCCCAAATCAGGTATCTCGGGGTGAATATTACTTCCAACCAAGCGTACCTCTTCAAACAGAACTTCCTCCCGCCCCCCTTCTTCTGGAGATTGAGGCCTCCCTAACCGTTTGGAACGATATCCCACAATCACTCCCCAATCGGGTCCACTTGGTCAAAATTATTACCTATCCTAAGGCCCTCTACCATCTCGGGATGATTCCAACAAAGCTACCTCAGACATTAAGTAAGCTCCACCGCCTCATATCCTCCTTTGTCTGGGGACACAAGGTGGCCAAGATTGACAACCATACGCTAACTCAGGGGAATAAATGCGGCGGGCTGGCGCTACCTGATTTTGCGAAGTACTACTTATCGGGAGGCCTCCTTATGGTCAAGCATTGGGTCAACAAGAAGAGACAGCTCCTGAAAGAAGTAGGAAGAGGCATCATTATCCCTCTGGAGCCTTGAGGCAATAGTCCACTTGCACCCTAGAGATAAGCCCTCGGATTTTAAACCACGATCCTCAGTCAACACAACCCTCTGGACCCTGAGAAATGAACTGATCCATATCACCTTTGGCCTCCAGCGACTCTCCCCTGTGGGATAATTGGGGGCAAGGATTTCAGCTGGCCGGCTTGGAAAAGAGTGGGAATCAGGAGGGTGGTTGATCACTCGTCTGACTAAGAGGGGATGGACACTCTCCAAAACATTAGAAAGCGATGACATCCCTAATAGCGATTTTTTTTATTTATCCAGATCAGGGACTCTATTAACAAGGCAAGGGGTGTTGACCTCGGAAAGATACCCTCCCTGAAATGGGTATGGCTGACGGAGGAGAGGGTCCACTATAAAATCTTCGAGGCATACCAACTCCTACTCCTGGGCCCTACCGAGGTGAGAGCAAAGAAAAGGGCACGTTGGGAGGGGACGCTGGGCCACCCAATCCCATCATAGTCTTAGAAACTAATTTGGCACAACCCCCGGCAAGGTCTAAGATCCCTCCCTCTCAGGACGATTCAATTTCAGTTCCTTCATGGCACATATCTCACTAACCAACGGAGGGCTAAATTGTCCCAGACCATATCCCCAAACTGGCCAAGGTGCCCTCCGGGCACCATCCAAATGTAAATTTACGCCTTCTGGGATTGTCCCACCATCAGGATATTCTATGAAAAAATTACGGATCTGTACAACGTGATGTCTGGCACCGAAATACTAGCTGGCATTGAATCATCCCTCCTGGTCCTTAAACCCCAAAGTATCACCAGGCACCAACACACCCTTCTCCAAGCATTTAAAATGTCGGTTAGAGACGACCACCCTGAGCTCCTGGAAGAATCATGGGACCGCCTCATTCACCCTCTTGCATAACGCCCTATTCGCTCTAGCAGTTTTAGAACACCTGAGTCTGAAACTGAGGAATAGGGGAAGGGGAGTTCACACAGATCTGGGGCCCCCTAGTAAATGCCACTCCAAATACCCTGACTTTACTCAATTGAACTTACAATGAGACTGACTTCCCCCCCCCTCCCCTTTCCCCCTTCACGAAAGAAAAGGGATTTGACGCATGTACCACATGACGCTATGGTCCTACACGTCTGCGTTGGTTGTCTGTCTGAGCCGCTTATACCACTATGCACCACTCACCTGTCGCGGAAGACATACCCCCCCGTGGTTGGATCAATGAAAATCATTTACAAAAAAATAACCAAGTTGCCTACCAATACAGCTAGTGTGCATCTGTGTCATGGACCCTATTGACGTCACATGAATGGGAGTGCAAATGTAAAGGGTAAGAAACACCTGAACATCGTCATGCTGTATCTAAGGGAAATATGGACACCAGCTGCCAAGGAGCACAATTTACAAGCTGCCTGTCAACGTTTACGTTTTACTCATAGTGCTGAAGTGTAATTTACTTTGAGGCTGCCACTGGCCTGAGGTGCCAGTGGGTAATGTGTGGAGCCCCTCCGAGGCCACTGCCCATACACACACTGCGAAGGAGCGGCTACACCTGTATTGTTGAGGCCACAAACCAAACTATGTCAATGACAAAAGAAAAACACTCCCTAAGCCGACTGAAATGTCATCCGGAAAAACGAGCTTTGGGCAATCCACTCGGACACCGTGGTGGCTGTGAACAGTCAGCTGGCGAGCCCAGCCACCCCAGCTACAGAATCAGTGTTGGGTTCCTGCTACTGCAGCATAATATGTAAAAACAAGAGGAAAGTAGATCGAAGAGCTCAGTGGCAAAAAAAGACTGATGGGATACTGCAATATCAGAACATTTCACCAATAATGGAAGCCAGAAATGTATGTATACGTAGGTATAAAATAAAATAAATGTATTTTATTTTTAAATAAATGTATTTTATTTTATACCTATGTAACTTTACCGAAAGAACCAAAGAGTATGGATCCCTGCAGTCACGAAAACTTCAAATCTAGATTGTGTGTATGTTGAACTTTCGCACCATTACGTAGCCAACCGTGCTATGCGGAGGTGCGGGGAAGGGCAAATTAAACACAAAAGGCTGTTCTAAAGAAATGACTTTTCAATTAGAGATGCTGCTACATTCAAGTCAGGCCAAATCGAGTTCCTGCTCAAGTGAGCATTGAGGCAGTGCTCCGCCTCCCGTGTCTTCGAGTTCCTGTCGGCCCCGGGTGTGTGATGACACGGCCAGGAGACGGTAGCTTTCTCGCAGTGGCCCGCCTGCTACGGTGTTTTCGCGTTACCTTTAAATCACACACAATAGCGTCATCGAAGGAAAATGGTCGTCGTTAATCCGGATCGAGGGATGCCCTGCTAGGACAGCAGCCGGAGGAGATCTAGCAGCAGCCGTGGTGTCTGGAAGAGCGAAAGCGTTGGCAAGGTGTGGGAGTGGCGTCCAACACAGCTTTGGCCACGGTGACATCTGGACCCTGACGCTTCTGATGCACGTGGAGAAAACTCAAGCATCGACAATTCTTTATATGCAAGTAAAATAAACTTTATTTTTTTTGTTAAATTTGGCCCATTAATCATTGTACAATATTTACACGTGATAATAACTACTTAAATCATTTTATCTAAAATGTTTACGTACGATTCAGTTTAAAACGACACTTTCTATTCGTGGATTATCCGGAAACCCGTCAGCATTTGCGACAGACTTCACTGTCCACGTGAAAAACCCACACCGGACATTTTTCCCACAGGAAGTTTAATTTTTCCAGGTGTAAAATGCGCATCATCACCACCGTCGCCAAATCGCCATGGCCTTCACGAAACACCACCAGCGTGTGATACAAACACGACCTCTAATTTGCTCCATCTACCCAGCGTATACATCAGTTTACATACAAATGAGCGCCAGGACTTGTGAAGTGCTATTAGAATCAGGGTTGGTGTCGCACCGTCCTGCATTCCTCATTAGTGTACCAACACAATTAGGTAACTGTATTTCACAAGCCCAGGCAAGTGGGAAAGTTGAAGGCTGAAAAATCGTCCAGGGACTCGCACTCCACAGTACTGCAACGAGCGCAGATGCATAAAGAGGTGAACGACTCGTCAATCCACTGCGAGATGAAGCCCCCCTCTCCACATCGTATTTGTTTGAGCTGCATGAAAAGCAGAAGGAATTGCACAACGTGCCTTTTGTTGTAATGCCTGTGGCGATGAAAATTAAGTGGGGCTTAGAACATCACTGGTTCAGTATTTACAAACCTGTCTTTATCGCTTGCCAGTTTCCAACGGTTATCTACTACAATACACGATCAAAGAGAACATGTACAGAACAACTTTCACAATGTTGATACGCCGTCGATAATAAATTCAAGCGTACAGTACTTACAAATACTGGACAAGGACTGGCACTGCAAGCTCGTGAACCACGATGCAACGGCAATCCAGAAATCTTTCAGTGTCATGCCATTTTCAATTCATATTTTATTTATATTCTTGAGTCTTTCGGTAAAGTCACGTAGATAGGTTCAAAGAAAATAACAGCATAACACAAAAAAAATGTTTATTTTTACTGTATCTTTTTGCCACAATTGATGTACACATGTGTATCTGGCTGTGCTCATGACGACTTCATGGGTATGTAACAATTCACCACTTCCCTCAAGTTCATGATTCAATCCAAAGTTTCCCATTTACAGAACTCCTCTTATGCGTTACCATGCTACCCACAACTCCTATTGTCCGTGGAAACTCTTGGAGTGCAATCTTCTAAATCAGCAGCGCTATTCTTCCACGTACCCACGACGTACACCAAGGCTCACTGTGGTACCCCTTGCCATTATGCGCGCATTTTATGTTTGTGCACTTGAGTCGAGTGGCAAATTCCGCAAATATCCACAAATCATTATCATTCAGGATTGTTGAGTAAATACGTGGTAATAGGATCTGCAATATTATTCCCTCATTACTGTAAGATTTGCTCATAATGGACACGCACAACAATACTGTGCACGAGAATTGATACCTTCACACTTGCACGTGTGTTAAAATTATGTTTCACCATACGTAGCCAACCGTGCTCATCGGAGGTGCGTGGATGAAAAATTATTACACGTCGAGTAATTACCCAGAGGAAATCGATTGTTCGCTTCTCCCAAAGTCATAACGGGTTGCACGAGAACGGTGTAAACCCATGAGGCAGTGGGTTTAGTGCACCCTTATGCAATATACAGCACTGACATATTCAACATTTGAAATTCCAGGACCATCAATAGAAAACGGTCTTTGGTTTTCTGGCAAGGCTCATGAACGCATGCATTAAAATACAGCATTCTGTAAACATAATTCCTTTTGGAATAACACCAGTAACAAAGCAAAAACATCTGACATTAAGATTGTCTACAGCTGTGGTTCATTTGAACGACTCTACTGTTGGACAATGTTAATATCAATTCACCATTTGCCTTCTATCCTTAACAAAACGGTCGATTCTGACGTTCAAAAAAGTACCGAAAAAACTCCGCATCAGTCTCGATACACGCGGCGTTGTACCCCGCTGTGAGCCTTTTTAACTATCAGGAAAAACACCTCGACAATGTTTCATTGTCATGCCTTATTTCACCCACCTCTGCACCAATGCCATTCATTTATCATTTAAAAGCAAACTCACTTGGAGGCTTCTATAACAAAGTACCATGGGTGTGCCCTACCCCACCCAGTCATTCAATTGCCTCGTCACAATGCAGGGTGACGAAGCAAGAAACAACGCTTCGTCTAAGTTGACCGGTTTGTGCAATTCTGTGTTCTCCATTACCCGAAATGCAACATTCGCTTGGATGCAATTTCCACACATCTTACACGTGTAATAATTATCATTACAATCGGTTAATGCACAGTGAAATTAACAAACGACTTTCATTAGTTAATCGACGCATCCATCGTCGCGCCCCTAAAAGGCCTTGCGGCATTCCAGCCAATTACAACTCAGCAACAAACGAACCAACATTGTTGAATGACCTCAATTTGGCATGCGCCGCACAACAACGCCCAGTCCCTCTAAATACATCCAGATCACAACAACAGCACCTTGCTTCAAATTTTTAAACGAGCACGAAGAGACCAAAACAATTACAAATATATACTTTTGCATTCAGCAGGTACACACACATCAAATCACTGCTTTGACCAGGCAAGAACCGGACACATTACTGGAATTCCACCCCATGTCTTAACAGTACACGATGTCACATTTATACAACCACTCGCCCACATCTTACCCTGTAGAACCAACAAACAAGCACGCGCAACATAACTTGAATAACAGAACTCCTTATCCGTGAACCGATTACCCATTATCCGCTGCCATCCCGCAAATATTCCCAACGTTCTTAGATGCTTCCAATTAGCCGCGATGTGTTCTAAAATGCGTGGAGTCACGTGCTAATGTACTCTTATTCTCCACAATATTTTCTCCGCAGACAAGTGGCGGTAGTTGCTTGTGGAGAGCCCCACAGGGGATGAGAGCATCCGCGACATTGGACCCCTGCGTTGCCAAGCACACCGGTTTAATAATCATGTTACCATTACACAAGTGTATTTATACAGTCCTTTGAACGAGCATAGGCTGTACTGAAGACGGTGGTGGTGGTGTTCAGTGGTTGGTGTGACACACATATGGCTCTCAGTGCTCCAAAGGCCCGCAAACCTGGCAGCGATTTAAATGTATACAAAATCAGAGATTTGATTTATAGAACAGTAAGTTTATAGTACAGTAGTATCAAAAACCTAACCCTTGTCCGACCATGTCTCTCCTCATCAGAAAGTTATACAAATGCTGCAAAGTATGGTACAATGCCTTGACGATCCTTTGAGAATTAAAATCAGCAAGACGATTGGTGCGAGAAACACCTCGATCCACTCAATTCACTCCAAATTTTAAACGGCAAATGTCATTTTCACTGCATACAAAATCTGCTTGCCATAATGACTACAGCCGGATATAAGGACACTTAAGATAATTATTTCCTCAAACGGGAACTGGTGAATAATGGGCAAAAAAATTATTCGGCATCAATGCCACTTGGTATCAGATGGGTCACCAACGCTAGACTTTCACAGTGCCAAGTTACTGGGGGCATACACTCGACATTCAATTTATCTGTTACATTTGTATTTGCTTTACTACATCATAACCATAAGCTCGTAAGAGCGCATTAGAGGCTTCCGTTACAGTATGACCTCTATCGTAAAACCGTATTGTTACCACGAGTAGTCTGGAAGGCCGATATATACACAAATAAAGAAATATTTTGTGTGTTCAGATAGGGAACAGAAGCTGACCTATTTAATGTACTGTGTTTACCCACAATGCTCCACTACAGCACTGCGTGAGGTTTCACACAACAGTGTGATGGATCGTGTCAACAGTGGATACTGTGGCACACCGTCGTTATGCAACTCACCACATATCTGTGTGATGGGTGGATGTTTTTTGTACTTTTTTTATTTTCTCCACAGTAAATAAAAAACAATATATAAAGTGAGGTATTCCACAGGAACAAGTGTGGCCATTGCTTTTGATAGAGAATGGGGATCTACAGTTCTTGGCACAGCGGCAGCATACCAAACCAATCCATCGCCGAACCTAGGCCATTTTCCGCCGGTAAAGCTTCATGATGTCCAGCTGATTTAGCTTTCTCCATAATTTCTTCTCGAGGGACAGATCGTGGTTGATGTAAAAGACAAGCTTCTGGTTTTTGTCAAAATAATGGTCTGGAAATTTCCTGAAGTTGCTGGTAATGAAGCCATATGCAGAGACCTGCAAGAAACAGAAAGTAATCAGTTACTGCCCTCTGTCAATCCCCTGCAGGATGAAGGCCTCCCTATGCTGTGTCACTCTTGGGAATTGTATCACCATACTTCACCAATACTGGTCAGTGCGGATTGCTCCTTTGGGGTGCTACGCAGGACTAGTTCA
This sequence comes from Petromyzon marinus, assembly GCF_048934315.1. Taxonomy (NCBI): domain Eukaryota; kingdom Metazoa; phylum Chordata; class Hyperoartia; order Petromyzontiformes; family Petromyzontidae; genus Petromyzon; species Petromyzon marinus. Next base: position 590,350 of record NC_133709.1, on the reverse strand, counting down.
GATAGCACTCATCACTGATGTTAGCCATGTTCCATAATCAAACCCAGGTTGTTGGGTTCACAAGAGTGCCCTAACCACCATCACTCACCACAGTAATGAATACTGTTGATTCATATTCTTTCATTCATGTTGGTGGAGGGTCTTAAAGAAAAACATTTGGCCAGATCTTTTTTTTGCCTAGGCCAATACACATTTGTGCATCTCCATACAGTTTAACAGAAAATACAGACATTTAAAAAATCATATTTACAAATTTGCAAGTGCTCCCGTTGTGATGGGATCCATGCCCGTGGCCTTGTCAGGGTATAACTCACAGCCCACATCACAATCCTCCCTCACATCAGCGCTCCTCTAGTTGCTTAACAAGGCACAGAATTCTGCACCTGGAACTAATGCCATCTTTTGGCTGATTAACGTTCAAAAAAGTCTCACGCAGGTTCAACGAATCCCGGGATAACCAGTTGCCAAGAACGAAGTCTCGGACACACACAGCCCGGTAGCTCACCACTAGTGCCCCTGGGGGACCTTAGCTGTAAGTGGCTTTGGGCAGGACACAATACGAACAGGGATGATGAACGGTAGTCAATTCATCGCATCACCCACAGGCTATCCGCAGGTTATGGGCATCATACCTGGACTCCCCTCATTTGTAATTTCCTCTCAAGCAATGGTCATCCTATTATCCGCGGTTATCACGATTTTACCCCCGTGGATAAGTGAAGTGAAAATGGCGGATAATAGGATCCATCATACAGGTCCACCATGTCGCTGTGCATAAGAAAAGTGCTACTGAAGTTTTGTGACATCACTTTCCCGGCTGTTCCCTGACACAGGGTGATGTACTGCGTGATGCAGGGTTCTCCAAGGAGATTCGGATACGATTACGATTGCGCACTTGGAACATAGTTGGGATAAAGCAACGAGATAAAAAAAATACCACAAAGACTCAACATGCCATCTCATCTGGTACAACTGCCATTCCCACTGGAATCCTCAACTCCCTCTCGTTCATAAGTAAAGTTGCTGTCATCAATCCATGGCTCCGCCTCCAAGTCTCTTTTGAACATGTATCCAGGATTACCTCGTCACAGGTGTGCAGAGCGGTTAGCAGAGCTATTGCGCCTGTGCTGGGCCTGTAGAAGTTTCTGAAGTCCGTTTGAAGGATCCCCGAAGGCAGGAAACTGAAAGAAATAAAACAAGGAGATGAATTCGTGTTGAACAAACCATTATTGTGCCTCGTGCTAGATGAGCCAAATTAAATGCACAACCAATTTCATTACGTGATGGTGTTTTTGAGCAGACATTTTGACCAGGCTGAGGCCAGCATCTGACTAAATCAAAGGCAACCGTCTGCATTCGAATCCAGGCCCTTCAGCGTTGCCAGCTCAGCACGCAGTCCTCCGAGCTCTGCGGCCACCTGTCAGCGCTCGAGTGGCCTCGCTCCTTTTGTTTTGTTACCGATCTGCTCTTTTCACCAGCTCAGCTGTACACAGTGAGGGCTCACACCCTTGACACGGAGAACGTGGAGAGATTAACTTCACTGGCCAACAAGGGCACTCTGCGTCCCCAACGCCGGAGTTGAGAGCCAATTATCCGTCTGGATTACGCACGGGTGACGTCCGCTGGGCACTAGGCAGAGACAAGGGAGGGAATTTTCCGGAAGCAGGGAGTTTTTCAAGTGTGTGGCTTCCAGTGCACCACCACTTGATGTTTTCACTCCGTACCATGCTTGGAATTCCTGGCTCGCGGTTTCTAGAGATAGTTTTAACCTCTCATTCTTCCAAATGCGTCCCTTTTTGTGCGATGCTTTACACATGAGCATTTTTTACTCGTTAAAATTTTTCCCATTTCAAACATTGGAAGGAAATCAAGTTTAGTGTTTGTGCGCGCACGTAGAACAATAATGCAGTGCAGTGGTCAGCAGCGCACTGCTCTTTGAACCCAGCAACCCAAGTTTTATTCCCACCCACAGCTAACATCGGCAGAGGAATATTATTATGCCAATCTCCACAGTGAAGAAATCCAATTCCACGAGTAAACGATGATTTCTCAGGAGGAGGGTGACGACGTTCAGGACATAACACCTAAGGAAGGAACCATTACCCCCTTCACAGTAGGAGAAACAGGAAAGCTCCTGGATCAGGTGAAATAACTGTGGGCATCATCAATGTAGAGGGATCAGAAATCAAATGTGCTGACCGATTTACTAAGCATTTAGACAAAAGTGAATGACCTCAATCACATGGAAAATCACGCCTCAAATTGCAATTAATTTCAAAAACAGAGAAAAAACTGATTTGAGGAGTCAGACTCCTCAGACTAAAATCACACGTGGGTGAATCACTGACAAAGGTCTTGGGGAACCAAATAATGGACGTTTGAGAATCCAACCAACCGCGTGACAAAGTGGGAGCTTGGGAAGCCTCTTCCATCATTGGCCACACAGCCCTCAACCAACACGTATAAGAGGCTAATGGACATGATTTGTCCCGACTAACTGTCTTGCCACGTATCAAACTATGAAGGGCTATCGTTCTGATGCTCGTGTCAGCTGCTTGACTGCTCTGGCTGCAGGTTGCTCTTTCGAGGTCTCCAGGCTGCTCCTTGACCTCGTTCCGTGCGCCAGCAGAGTGAACTTACTTGTTTTTCAGGTACCGTAGAAAATCCGGATGAAGCATTTTAATCTTCTTTCCAACATTCTCTTTTCCAAAGTATGTCCAAGGCCTGAAAAACAAAAAACAAGCTGCATTTGCTGACAAAATTCACATTTTTTCAAAATGTTGTTTAGGATATACAACACTCTACACGCACACAAGGTATACAGTTCTGTTAATGTTATCATCAGTAATGGTCTGCACCAGCGCATATATATATAAATACTTGAGATGAGTTTGGGATTTTAATGTTTAGGATTTTTGGGGACAAATACAGATAAATCATGGGACCTCCTTTGCCACTACCAAAATATGAGAATCGGATATAAAAAAAAAAACTCTTCTCAAATATAGATAAGTTATTAGATGTTCAGGTCGTTTATTTTATGGAGTAATTTGACGTATCTTTGTGCTAACAAAGGTGGTGTCACCTAACACCACGCGACTTCACTGTTGGCAATGTGCAGTCAGCCGTCACTCTAAACCTCCCTCGGTCACGCATGTGCATTTGGGCAAATAGACATGGACACACAAAAACACACGCGGAGACACACACAGATGCAGAGATAGAGAGCCGCACACAGAGACACAGGCACTAAAACAAAGACACGAACACACACAGAATCACAATATTTATTCTTGAGGAATCGGATGAGCTATGAAGGTAGTTTCCCAGATGTCCATAAGGGGCGGGTAAGAACGTTAAAACAACAAACAATACAAAGACATGCCAAGAGCACAACGTATAGGAAAGGTAAACAAATCACTTTTAAAAATAAACAAATAACACTATTTTTAATATTCTTGGTTCTTTTGGTAAAGTCACGTAGAAGAGAAACAATAAAATACTAAAAATATAAAACAATAAAATTCTCACGACGTTTCGACTGCAACACAAGCAATCGTCATCAGGTGTTGCTTGTGTTGCAGTCGAAACGTCGTGAGAATTTTATTGTGTTATATTTTTATTATTTTATTTTGTCCCTTCTACGTGACTTTACCGAAAGAACCAAGAATATGAATCCCTGCAGTCACAAAAGCTTTAAATCACTATTTTTAATCTTACCATATAAAGCCCACTGAGCTATTAACTTATTTTTCAGAAGTGATCTGGCCACAAATGAAAGCTCAACAAAGTGACTTACCATGTGGAAATTTATAGCCCCACACACAAACACGGAAACACACACGCAGAGTGACACGGAGACACGGATAGAGACACGGAAACACCCACAAACACGCTCAGGTTGTTGCGTAAATCCTCGTCACAGATTTTGGCACCACTCGATATCCTTGCACTCCGTAAGTACCTCGAATTTTTCTCGCACCAAGTGCGTTAAGAAAGAAGTTCAACATACATACATACAGCCGTGCTAATCGAAGGTGCGATTATCACGGTGAAGTCAGTATAAACAGGTTTGTAAATGCATTCTCATCTACAATGCATTCCCACTCAACCCACCCACTGTGATTAGTCATGTGCAGAAATCGAACTCGGGTCACCGGGTTCAGAGCACAGTGCAGCACCAAGCACTGCGCCACCACTCCCCACCACGCACACACAAACACATCCCAGCCATCGCTTACCGGTCATTCTTGTCGTCCCCTTTGTGGACGAGGCTTCCTCTCGCTGCAGCAGTCACCATGTAGTAGTCCTGGTGGCCGCAAGGGATGAAGATGTAGCGTGTCTCCTGCGAGGCACAGCGTAAGGAAGGACATGAACACTCGTGCCACACAGCGACAAGCCGCCTGGGTTCGATCCCCGACCCGGGAACCTTTCTACGTGGACTTTGTACGGTCAGCCCCTGTTCTGCATGGGTTTCCCCCCATATCTTCAAACACAGACGTTGCAACTGCTGTTGGCCCAATCATCTCAATGCTGCAAATGTTAACTGCAAATTATTCAACTGGAATCGCACACACCAGAAACATCGCAACCTACTGCGGTAACTTGACAGGACCCTCCTGCAACAACCTCGAGGCTTTCCAGGGTAAAATTAACATTAAAAAAAATAATAATAAAATTATCGCTCACTTCCTCTTGGACCCCCCCCCCCTTGCCCCACTCCGCTCGCATTCCTCGTTGAGAAAATACATTTTATATATTTTTACTACAACTTAAAAGTTCTTACTTTATCTAAGCCACGTGAAATTAAAGGTGCAGCCATGCAATAGCTCGTTCACTCCACTGCTGGCGGAAGGGCCTCGATGAAGGAGAGCGCCAAGAGAACCCCTCTCGAGGGTATTGGGCCTACTCTTCCATGCTGGCCAGGCGTTATGGAAGAGGCGGGAATATCCCCATTGTACCTCACTACACGCAACCTGTCCCACGGACTAACTGTGGTGAACCCATTCGAACTGCTGGGTGGACAGGGTGGGAGGTTGTTCCAACTACACCCGCCAGGAGATCGAACTGGCGACCTCTGGAGTGTAATGTTCCTAGTTACACATGCAAACCTGTCCACAACATACATAAATGAAACCAGACGATACAACCAAAGTAACAAGAACATTCGCTCCGAAGCGGGGAAGTGACAATAAGCAGGGCACGCTGCTTATCGTTTCCGGCTTTAAGCAACTTAATTTGACTACTGGATCTAAGTGGAGCATGTTGTCGCGGATGATTGTGTGGCTACTTTTCCGCTTACAAAATGCCGATTTGCACACAGAAGAAGATAAAACAGCCACGTAAGATTCACAATGCTGCAGGTGTGTTTTATTTCTCTCCGCAGATTTGACGAACGCGCAGGTATCACAGGTATGGAGTGAGAGGCAACGCCTGGGAGCAGCCACAGTCATGCCTGCGTATGTTTCTAAGTTGCGACGCTGACGTTCGTCACTCGGCACATTGTTTACGTTATCACTGTATCATGGTTTTAATTTATTTATCTTGCTCCTAATAAGTTAGCTTGAGCACCACTTTGCAGCCTTCATTACCAAGTCCTCTCATTTCCATTGGTTATGAATCCTACATCATCAATCGATGTTCGATGGTCAATCTATCCCTTTGTTTCACAAATCCCATTTTGGGAAAACACCTGCTAACGCCGTGGGGAAAAGCTCTGGCGAAAGCGCGTCTCTACGTCCGATCCGCTAATGCCTTGACGGACTCCCAGCAACATTTCCTCATGATGCACCACTGTAAGCTGAGCAGAGTCACAGATGGAATGCATGGGAAAAGAGGAATGCGAGAGGGAAGGGAGAAGATAAAGACTTGAGAAGAGGAAAAGGTTGTTAAAGGGGCGGATAATCGGGAACAAGGGGTCAGGAGAGGTGAGGGAGGAGGAGGCTACATCAGGGCCTTGACGTTGCTGCTGCTGCATGGAGAGGCAGCGTCTGTCCTCACAGGGAGCGGTGGGGAGGGGCTCTGAGTGGGGGTGGCCACACACCAGTCACGTGATTTACGGGAAGCTTGAGCCGATTTAGAGATATAGATCTGAAGGCATTTTGACTGTGAAAACGGATACAGTCATCCAAATGCTCATAACCCAGGACCAAAGAAATACAATAGCTACATTGATTGTGGAAAAATATATATAGCTCTCGATGAAATACTTTATATTTGGCGTTGGTTGTGATTCACGCCCGAATTGGGCCGTTCACATATTGCTTCTATAGATTACACAATGCACCAACCACATGGTGTGTGCGCTGCAAGTCAACCACAAATATGCACAGGCAATGGGACAAAGAGAGAAGAGCAGCGTAGAGCTTCTAAGGCCTGGACACTGGTGGGAGAGCAAGTGGCTCACAATCAAAAGGTCGCAAGGTCAAGTGCTGGTTGGGAGTTAACTCAGCCCATCATCCCTCGGAGGTCAATAACATAAGTGCCACTTTGTGGGGAAGATTAAACTCGCCCCTGCCATAGGAATGAGGAATTTACACTACTGGCTCATGGCTGTAAACAGGATACGAGCACCCCCTTAGTGTTCATCCGAGCAGGAAGTGACCTTGACTTGAACAGTAAATACGAGTAGCCGCTGAAAAGTGGTAGTAGCAAATTAAACGTTCTCTAAGAATATTAGAAAAATCCTATTATCTGTATGCAGTTATCTATAGAATCATCTGTACTTTACACAATTATGTATATACATGAACATACAAATATATTAATTCTGAAGCCCGAATGTTATAATTAGCATAAGGCCTAGGTTTTTACAGAGCCAACATAAAACACATACAATACGTGACACGTATAAATGAAATAGTAAAAATAATTCTAAATATGCAATTGTTTCTTCATGCCGGGACAGCATTTCAGAGTGCTTTCCACGCAATCAGCGACTTACAGGGCATCTCATCTTAATACATTTACAAGGGAACTTCGAGTGGCAGCTGTCCCTGTGTGGCACAAGGCGACTCGGAACCTGGCCTGCAAGCAGCGAGCGACAATTGCCGCTACGTGCGATCGCAATCGAGGAGTTTACAGACATAGAATGCATAGGCACTGTGGTGCATACGCTGTTACAATTCAATGTCACTGATCGCGGTACTGACAATGGGTTTGTTACCGGGGACCACGAAGGATGCTGAAAGCCAAACTCCTGGTACGCGAGCCTCGAGTTCTTCATCGTGTTTGTGGAGAACATGTAGAAAGAGGTTCTCGTGCCAACGTCACTTTCAAATCCGTCAGTGATGGCTCCGTTCATCCTGAAACGAGGAAGAAAAATAATCATGCACACGCATGGATTGTGTAACACTGTCAAGCAGGGTGGCAGCAAAGTGGTCTTAACACTCATGTGCCTCACGGCAAGAAGAGCCTTGGTTCAATTTCTGACTCGGGCACCTTTCTGTGCGGGGTTTGTATGATTCTCCCCCTGTTCTGCACGGGATTCCTCTGTATGCTCTGGTTTCCTCCCATAGCTAAACACGCACGAGGAATGAGGCCCCAAAAAAGGGTCCAAAATGACACATGCATCCTCCTCAACAAGAGGGTCTGAAATGACAACATGTACAATACCGGAATGCAGCGGTAAAGATTCTTGAGAACGGGCGCTTAGTTTTAAAGTTCATGAAAAGAGGAACTTTGTCATAAATAGTTAAGCATCAGAAAGCCATTTGGTGCACACTTCCAAACAAGAGCCAAGAGCAATGCCCATACCAGGGTGACATTGCCACTTGTTGCACAAGATTTATAATGCTAACTATTTTCAGCAATAAAGTAATATCCATACATCTGACAAATACTGATGAGAAGCAATATGTAATTTTTTCCAACCCAAGTAGCTGAAACAACTCTGTAGTTTTAGAAATTCCTGAACATAAATTAATTGTGCCTGGCCTGTGAAGATGACTCAAAAGCATTCGAATCGGTAGAAATCGGTGCAGTTTACAGAGCTCTCACAAAAGCCTCATTGTTTTTTTTTTCGATGAAAACCATTCAGAGATATGGAACGGCCAGACTGAGATGGCAAAAAAAGAGTTCAAAAAGACCTTGTTAGACAAGGCGCTGGCATCAGACTTACGGCGAAGGAGGAGCGAGTTTACTCGGCGTGCGGTGCCGGCTTTGAAATGGGTACGGAAAGATGGGCATATGTAGAACTTCTTTCGCACCATACATCGCCAATCGTGATATTTGGAGGTGCGGGGGAAGGACAAGAAACTAAACACAAAAAGCAGTTCTAAAGAAATGAGCTTTCAATATAAATTTTAAAGTGCATAGCTCCAATGCCTTCCTAATATAGGAAGGAAGAGCATTCCAGATGGCCGCAGAAGCACATCTGAAAGCGCGCGATGCGGCGACCGTCGATGGTTAGCTAAGAGCCGCTGTGATGATGAGCAGAGTCAGTGCGATGATTTATGCTTCTTGACGAGCTCAGTGAGGTATAGCGGTTCATTTGTGGCAAGCACTTTGTGTGTGTAATGAGAGCGACCTTGTAACGCGTTTGTTCGGCAACCAAAAGCCAATGCAGCCCGGCGAGCACCGGGCGAACACGGTCCGCGGCCCTTACCTGAACACGTAGTCGTGAGCGTCGATTTCCTTCCCCATGCCGGCCCCGCTGAGAATTCCTCCGTTCCCCACCACAGCGCAGCGCACGCAACTCCCGCTCTCCTTCCCCATGCGGTCGTCGAAGAGCTCTCGGTTTTCCGGTGCGCCGAGGGATTCCATAGCATCCACCATGTCTGCACACACCAGGAAATGAGTCCAGTTTGAGTTTTATTTGGTCACACGGATGACCCCGATTAGGCAGTACCCCGGCTCTTTTACAAAGGGAAGGGCGTGGAGCGTGAGCATGGGGGTAACAAGAAAACGAAGACAAAAACTGTCGATAATGCAGATATTAGGTTCGTGGAACGAAGTTGTGCGTGGCATCTGCGTGCGTTTAATAACGCAACTGGAATATTGATAAACAAAGAACTAAACTGTGTTTTTGCAGCATACATTTGCATTACAAATTCTGTGTTACGATGTCAGAAATTCCACAAGCCTAGGGTGGAACCACGAAAACACAACATCGCACAACTCACTGGTATAAAGTTATATCTTTCTCCACTTCCATGGTGAATTTGATGGCGGGATGTCTGGAATTCACCATGGAAGTGGAGAAAGATGGCAAGCTACCATTCTTAGATGTTCTGTTTGAGAGGAGACCTGATGGCTCATTGGGGCATTCTGTCTACAGGAAACCCACCCACACAGATTCCTACTTGAAACCCGATTCCCACCACCACCCAGCCCAAAAGAATTATCTCATCAAAACTTTATACCATAGGGCTTATTGCATTTCGGACCAACACCACCTGACCAGTGAATTAAAACATGTACACCTGGCCCTCAAAAGGAATGGATACTCTGACCGTACCATCCGCCAAGCTGTTTCTCCCTCCATACAGAAACAACCACTTGATACTCCGGTCAAAACCATCACACTACCATATATAGCAGGCGTTACTAAAAAGATTTCCAAAATTCTAAACAAACACAAGATCCAGGTCCGGTTCAACACAGTACACAAAATTCGTGATCTGATCCCATCTGTGAAGGATGTCATTCCTGACTTACAGTACCCCGGGGTTTACAAATTGAGTTGTACCTGCGGTGATTGCTATATCGGGGAGACAAAGCGACATGTCTCCGACCGAATTCGCGAGCACAAATCAGATTTGAAACATGGCAGAACGAATTCTTCTGCCGTAGCTGATCACTGTTACAACGCTGTGGGTGATCACGATATCATTTTCTCCGATACCAAGGTTATTTGCAAACCCACGGGTTTTTATTAGAGATTTGTTTACGAGGCAATTCAGATCTACAAACACAATTTCAACCGAGAAGATGATTTCAAATTAAACAACCATTGGAAAGATGTTCTAAATCGAACCAAACATTAATTTTCAATGGTACAGTATATTTTTCAAGTAGTGGTACCCCAAACTTTCACAGCTCTTAAAAATTCCCTTTTCACACCATCAATAGGTAAACTCCCCCTCCCCCCCTCGCCAACCGGCATGTACACCACCTCTACACCGTTCATCATGCTAAGTCGGCCAATCAAATGCTAATTGTTATGCTAATTCCTTTGTCAAGGCACCTTGTTTCCTCGCACACAGCTTAAAGGTCGCGGTCTGAGCGTGGCTGTGTTTCACTCCAGCGCTGTCCTCAAGACAGTCTGCTCCCTTCACCTGATGAAGGCCGCTTGTGTTGTGGCCGAAACGTCGTGATTTTTGTTGTTTTATTTTTTACCTACGTGACTTTACCGAATAGAACCAAAGAGTATGGATCCTTGCAGCCACGAAAGCTTTAAATCTAGAATATTAGATCATATTCGTTTAAGGCCACAGCGTTTATTGACGAATGAGTGCCGTTCCAGGTGGGTGGGCACATGGCAGAGCCACGGGGGTTGCTGACAACTCGGGGACGGCCTTCATCCAGCAGTGGATTGATGTCAAAAGCAGTTTGTAAATGATGATGCAGCTGAAAGTAAAATGTGAACAGTGTAAGCTACACCCTAGCTGCAAGGTAGAGTGCCTATCCCAGCCATGCGAGTGTAATGGCGACTCGTACGTACGCGTAATGACAACACTAAACGCACAGCCACACACACTGGTGACCCCCCCCCCCCCCCCCATTGCTGAAATGTCTCCACAAGGGTCAGAATGATGCAGTAAATATCGATTCCAAACCCAGAAAATTTCAAATCACTGCTCGCCTACTTTGGCCAAGGATACATTGTTTTTCGTTCAAGCAAATAATATGCAAATATTTATTCTTTTTTTTTAAACAGCTTTTGAGCACAAGCTAAAAACATCGAGTGACCAGAAATAAACAGCACTGTCAATGTTGTAGCAAACTGCAGCCAATTCCTGTATTTACTTGCTAGGGGAATTACTTTATAGTAGTTTGTATGAATGATTGTTGCGATTAATGAGATCACAGAATCGTTACGAACAAATGTAACTCCCCATTTTACAGTGAGAAAAAAAAACACCACTTCTATAAAAAGTAAAATGTCAATTCATTGCCGTGTTCTCCGTGCGTCTCGCACGAGTGAGCGTCAGGGATTTTCTTGGCGTGTCTCCAAACCACCCTCAACTCCCGTGGGCGGAGATCGCACAGTGCTTTCGCCACCGCAAAGATAATATTCCAGGCGGTGCGCGCCCACCACACTCGCAGGCCCAAATGTGCGAGCACTTGCCATAAACGGCGCCCACCGCTCTTAAATAATCTACTGCAAGTTGCTACAAGGAAAAACACCCCCCTCGTCCCCCCCTCCCCCCTCTCCCACCGCCCCCCCCCCCCCCCCCAGAGTTGGCCGTCGCGCCGGTTCGGCAGGCAACACAGGTTGGCATCTCCTGGTTTGTCTCCAAGTTCTTGGCCTCGCGAGTTCTTGCTCCCTCCTATTGGGGCCAAAGGGTCTCTACTCGGAGGAACTCCAGAGAGCCCCTCCGCTCTTCAACACTGGCCAGAGGTCTTGGAAGAGGTGGGAGTACCTACACTACACCCCACCGCACGCGAACCTGCAATTTGGTTGTCCTTCACAAGGTGCAAGTTTATTCCAAACCGTGCGCGACCCTCGACGAGTCCCACGCGTCCACGGGACGGGCGGACGTACCGGTCCAGTTCATGCCTCTCCAGCCGTAGGGGAGGCGGTACTTGATGAGTCTCTGCCACTCGTTGAAGTTGAGGTGGCTCTTCGACAGCAGCACCGGCAGGTCGAACTGGAACAGTCTGCGCAACTCCGCGTTCGCCATCACCCTTTTTCGCAGGCTTTGTGGGCAGCTCTAAATCGCATCATCAGAGCATCAAATCGTTAGTCCAGTCGGCATCAGTTCCTTCCAACAGTTTGCCAGGCACAGGGACCCAAAAAGGCCCAAAACGTAATGTAGCCAGCAACAAACAGCACCATCAAATTATATATATTCTTAGTTTTTTCGGTAAAGTCACGTTGAAGGGAAACAACAAAATAATAAATATATAAAACAATAAATAAAAATCTCACGACGTTTCGACCATAACTCAAACCTGAAGACGACCGTTTGAGTTATGGTCGAAACGTCGTGAGAATTTTTTTTATTGTTTTATATATATTTTATTATTTTGTTGTTTCCCTTCAACGTGACTTTACCGAAAAAAACTAAGAATATGAATTACTGCAGTCACGAAAGCTTTAAAGCACCATCAAAGTTGTGATGGACAGGGTCGAACAATGTTTGTGGAGTTGAACAAAGTCATAGGAGCCTGCGAAATGAGACGATGCGAGGAGAGAATTCCCAAGTGGAGCGGTGCGAGGGAAGAAGCATCAAGAGAAGCGAGGTGCCCTGCGGTGTGGGTGAGTGAGTGAGTAAGTGTGTTGTGTCCTGTGGTATTAGGGAATGAGTGAGTGGGTAGGTGAGCGAGTGTGTTGTGCCCTCGGGTGTGTCCTGTGGTATTAGGGAATGAGTGAGTGATTGGGTGAGCGAGTGTATTGTGCCCTGCGGTGTGATGAGTTGAACACAGCATGGATAAGAGACGAAACGCAGCCTGGTCCGATCTTTGACTCTTCGTTGTTACATTCGAACGTAATGCAAATGTGGTCAGGAGAGAAAAATGTAACCTTGGCTTTCTCTACCAAAATAAGCATCGTCTCCCAAACCGTAAACAAATCGTTTATGCTCCCATATTGCCAACTGTTCACTTACTATGATGTGGCTACAAAAACGATTATGCGACCGTGCTTTCTAAGACAACTCCAGTGTTTCACCGTGGATTGAGGTTGGTCTTAGATGGACCATTTACAAAACCCATCCCTGGTAGACTGCATCACCCGGCCACACTTGAATATCCCCAGCGACAATCATTGGGCCATGTTCAAATATATATCAATCACAAACAGGTATGCTTGTCATCTACCAAAGTCATTAACTTTGCTGCCAAACTCATAACACATGTCATGCCCCAACCCGTTTACTGCCTCTGCCTGGAGGCAGAACTCAACGTCGGCGCAACAATTTATCGCAACTGCTCAAACTCGTACCACAACCGTTATCGCCATGTGATGACTCATTCGTGGATTTGCGTCGCTCCGTATCGATTTGTTTCGCAAGGCTACGCCTTCACCTGCAGTGAACAGAAACGGATTCTCCATGCGTGCGGACGTGGCAAGGATGCGCATGCATGCACCGTAGCTCGGTTGCTAAACCGTACACAGTGCGTGACGACGTCTCAATACAGAGACTGGAAACTCAATTCGACTTTAAAATCCTACAAAAACAAACGCAATGCGTCACTGCAAAATAACGATGCCATGCACAACATCACGGTGAAAGGTTTCACTGTGGAAGCGACCATGTGCAACTGGATTTACGCTACTAATCGCAAAAGAAAACACCACTAAGTAATACAGTGCCAGGAGACCTTTATTCACAGCCCTATTATCCGTTACCTCCATTATGCAAAACAGCTCCTATTATCCAGGACCCTATTTCTTGCGATTATCAGTGAAGCATGGGTTTTCACGGATAAGAGGTGCTGAATGGCAAATTCACCCCATTACCCACGGGGTTATTCGCGAATTTTTATCCCGCAGATAAGAGGAGTAAATCGTTGATAACCACGTGAATAATAGGATTCGTGACACTGATCCCCCATATCATCGTGGAGTTATACAGTACAGCAATCCTTCGCAACCGTGGACTTGCCAACCGCGAAATTCAAATACACATGGTTTATTATTACCTGTATACCAATTTACCAAACGCAACTTGGACATTTTGGATATCTGTGGGTAAGCACGGGTTCGCAACACGCAGTTATAAATTTCGCAGGGCCACGTTTCTCCACCGCACCGCCACGCCACCCATGGCACTGCGTAGCTGATCGGCTGTCAGTCTGTTTTGTTGCGATTTTTGCAGCGTACGGACCGCGTCACGTCGTAACCATATGGGAAGGTCTATCTGGAACTTATAGAAACAAATGATGCAGCAGCCATCCATCCATCCTAACCTTTCAAAAAATAAAAGAAACAGCACCACCATTCCAGCCACCAGCGCCACGGATCCAGCCAGCAGCGCCTCTGTGCCCGCCCCCGCCTCCTTGCCTGCCCACTCGTTTGCCATTGATGACCGGAGGAAGAGGGGGAACCCTCCCCTCCTTCTAACCACCCCTCCCCCATAATCTCATTGGTTTTATTCGTTAAAGTCACGCAGAATAGAACCAAAGAGTATGGATGGATCCTTGCAGTCACGAAAGCTTCAAATCTACAATCTCATTGGTTGTCGTCGTCATCATGGACTTCTACCCTCAATATCAAAAGGTAAAGTTATTTTAACGTTTATTTACGTGATATTTCGTTATTGTGTAATGCACTGTATTTTGTTCGTGTTTAGTGAAGAAATCCCCTATTTCCCATAGGCCCTGAACTTTACCAACCGTGGATTCGCCTACCACGGCATTTTCCAGGAACCTCACCCCTGCGGATGGCGAGGAATTGCCATCTTGGCTTTTAATTGGCAAGCCACGTGAATTCAAATATCCTTAAGTACTAAATGTTTCGCTTTGCCTCGCAAAACAAGAAAGGTGATTCAAGTGGAAAGTAAAGATATTTTTAATAAATACCATTATGACATTGAACATTTGAACTCGTGGGGTTTTCACAGCCGCTCGTAATGCTCGTGTGGTTTCCCGGATTGGGCTACATGTTCAGAACGTTTGCCCAACGTTGAAATGCAGGAGTTAAAAATGCCTGCAGTAGTCTGTAGCCAAAGCTTGACAAAATTTTGCTCAACAAGTAGCCCACCCGGAAAACCGCACTTGTGTTACCGGTTGAATTAATTGTGAACATTCTTGTATCTATGTATGCTGAATGTCTTTTGTAGCCAACTGTGCGAATCAGAGGTACGGGGGAAGGACGACACACGAAAAACATGAAGCAGTTCTAAAGCTCCAGTGGCTTCCTAACAATCGGAGGGAAGAGCGATCCAGATAGCCACAGAAGCGCATCTGAAAGCGCGCGGTAGCCATCTTTGTTCGATGGCTAGCCAAAAGCCGCTGGCTGCGAGGGTGAGCGGCGTTGGCGTGACGGCAACTTGTACAATACTCAAGAGAAACAGCCCGACGAGCTGGAAGGGGGTCAGCTGAACGTGACCGGCCACGCAATTAAATTAGCCATCAGCGTCCGAGGTGTTACGTTTCACACCGAGTCTAATGAGAGCAAGCCCCATGGAAACTAGAGGAGGCGTCAAAAGGTTGTCAAACGACACCCGTTCTGGAAAAAGAGATGCGTGCAAATAGCTATTATTGTTATACATTGCCAAAGAGCTATAACGATGACGCAGCTGTAACGTGTGTAACCATATCGTACGTACGAGATATGTTTGTGTATGTTGACTTCCCCCTACCATGCTGCGGCAATGGCATTGAACGGCTCATTGCCTTCGGCAGCAAAAGCGACGCTGCGCTGATGCTGCCGACGACGACAATGCAAAGAAAACGGTACTTGCCGGACGGTACATGGCTGGCCGACCCCGTGAGCTGGCGAGCCGGGTTGCCTCCGGGTGCTCTGTGGGTGGCCAAGGTCAGGGGTCGCCCGCTCGCTATTTGACCGAGAGCCGGGCGACGTTGACCGGGATCGTTTACAACGACATTGACGTCGCCTCGCGAGCTCACGATGTTAAAATTATGCCGACCTCGACCGCCCAATCGGCCGATGCCAGGACCGCTCTTTTTTTGGCTTAGGTCATCGTAGCCGGAAATATAATTTCAAAACGAATTTCTTCAGAACTTTTTTTTGCGTTTAGTTTGTTGTCCTTCCTCCACGCCTCCAATTAGCACAGTTGGCTATGTACGGTGCGAAAGAAGTTCCACGTACGTACAGACAATGTGCGCCCTCCTACGAATGGGAGTCCTGCTTCTGTGCCGGTTAACAGTGTTGAACGTGAATATCGCAGAGGGCCAAGTCAGACAGCCTCGTTAGCAATGAGCACGCAGGGCGAGCGCGTCCCGGTCCCGCCGGAGAGCAGCCGTTTCCAGATGCTTCACGGCTCCCCGTGGTGCGCCATCGACCCCATGTTGGAGTGCCACTGTGGCCTTGAGTAATGCCACTTTACATTCATCGCACTCACGGCTTGTCACCAAGGGCTCGACTCGAACGTCAGGGCTCAAGCGAATCACTCGTTCGCACGTTGATCATAGATGGGCGGCCACGGCTTAACGTCTGTCGCAAGTCAACCAAACATTTTACTTTACGTGACACTGCTTCATTTGCTTAAACTGATATTAGACTTATTATTTTTAGGTGCTAAATATGCAGATATTTCATCACAATGTTCTTCTCAATATCTGTACACGGCCTACGAACATATTAGGGTAATATCAAACGACTAGGAGTAAGTTGTATATCGTACTGCAGTACCCGAGGTACCGCGTTAGCAGGTTAATAAACAAAATACTCCGTTGTAAGTTGTTGGGGTTTTTTGTTTAAACAGTCGCTGAGAATAGATCTAAAGGCCCAAAACGTCAAGCGCCAGCAATATAGAGATCTATGAAAGTTGCAATGTATAATTGTTAAACATGTTAATTGAACCGAGAATTTAAAAAGCAAAAATTATCAAATTATTATTTTATAAAACTATCATTTAAAAAAATGTGCATGGGAACCGACACGGGGCCCGCCGCTGTAGCCCCGGCAGCGAATTGGCGAGTCGCCGCTTGCACGCAGCCCAAATGTGAGAACGAGCCCTTAAACCAACAACACCGCCGCAAACAGCAGCAAAAGAACATTTGCTTGAGGGGAAAGAGCCCGGGTTACATTTACATTTTGAGGCAAGTGGTTTATGGCCATCGTAAGATGGTGGGCGTTGCTTGTTTCCCGAAATATCCGCCCCGCACCATCTACGTTGAAGTCAATGCGCGTGCAATGACCAGTGCGATGTATGCCAAGTCAAACATAGCATACGAGTCTACGGGTCTCTGTACGAGTCTGTGGGTCTCTGTGCGAGTTGCGAGTCCTCGGTGCAGTGCACGCCAGTGCTGTGGAGCATCTTGGAGTTTTGCCAATTTTGGTCTTGAACAAACACTGTGGGTAGGCAAGGGAATGTGCGCGCGCGTTGAAGGTGAACTTGGCTCAATAAACCTCGCTGTGACTTGAAGGGGAAGGCGAAACTGGTCTTGCAACCAAAGGTCACCGATGAGTGGAGCAGTTTGCAAGATAAAGGGTGGAATGACAAATATGCCTGACCACTCACTCGGAGCGAGTATTTTCCTCCCCTGTCTCTGGACCATACCAGTTCCATCAACTCATGCAGAGTGTCAGCCGAAAATAATTTTCTGCTTATCCAATAAAACACGCAACGTTTACCCAACGTTGCCAAGGAGGTTGGAACCGTTGGCCTCAGGGCGCAACGTTCCACGTTTGCTGGGCAGGGCCCCTAACGGGCCCGGCACCGCGTCCACTGGGGCCACTCACCGAGGGCGCCGCTTTGGCCTCGCGGAAGTAGTCGTTGTCGTTTCCGATTTTGATGCTTTCGTTGACGTTCTGCTGCAGCCATTCGTGCACGCCTTCCTCTTCGTCGTCTCTGTAGTCAGTCTCCGTCGTCGTGACGACGTCCTCCATCACCGCGACAACGTCCCCCGCTGCCGGTGCTGCGGTGTTGCCCACCTTGAGTTTTTGAAAGAGCGTCTGAGCCCTTTTCCACAAAATGTCCTGGCAGCTGGGTGGGGGGGGGATTGTCACAGTGACAGGGGGTAGGGTTATATGACAGCCGCACGTCTATCGACATTATTTGTCCGAGGCATATGATGCTAAGCATCACAATACTAATTTACAGCCCTTACAGTTAATTCACTGCTGATTGAGGGTTCTTGAGCAAATCTAAATCGGCATACAAACTAACATTCATCAATAACACTGCCTATACAATAAGTGGCATTTCATGCAATGGCCGTTCTTTACAGCATGGGTCTCCCTCTGTGGCCTCTCGCTCTGTAACTCTCTCTGACCTATGTGCTGCGAAGAAGAGTCATTTATTAAATGTTGCTTCTTGTAAGAACATTTATATTTTAAGGTAGTGCTTTTTGTGAATTGTGCACCACTGACTGTGAACAAAGCAGCATCGCCAAATAATTTGTATAATTAATCATCAGATTACATTCAGTGTAAATTAACAAAAGTTATTGACTGTACATCACAAACGGGCAGTTGGAGCTTTGCTTTATGTGACCAAATTAAATTAATCTGTCATAAATTACTCATTTTGTAGGTGGAAATCCCAATTCTGTGTCTGTGCATATCCAAGCATTTGTGAATGTACACGTGAGATGTATGGACATACAAAGCACAGCCATGCAAGTGTAGTGTCATCGCGCTGGCTGGTGGACAGCAGCGGCAACTGTGGTGGACAGACAGCACACACGCCGGTGAGGGCGGGCACGGGGTGTGGGCAGAGCGGAGGAACTGGGGCAAGGGTCACAAAGGACCCCGTCTGGAGGCCCCTGGAACCTGCTGGAGGGTTCGAGAAGGGAGGCGCGGTCAGGGCGGAGCCAGGCCGCGCTGGGAGTATAAAAGGAGCCGAGAGTGGGTGGGGGGGCTCAAGGGTGCCGGTTCTAGGAATGGAGTCGTCTCGTCGCCGCTAAACGTCTCCGTTAGATGTTGCGCTATGAAGGATAGTAGTTGGCTATCTCAGTCAGCGCCGTCAGTGTTTGATGGCTAGTGTTGTGTACAGACTAGGCTGAGCTACTGTGGAGTGTGAGGACGAGACCGTGAAAGTTGTTAATAAAGAAAGTGCCTCCTAGAAACTCTGTCTCTGAATCATTGACACTACACTCCTCTCACAGCTAGTGGCAGATCCCAGGGGGAGCGATAGGGTGGATGAGGGGTGGATGAGGAGGGGTGGATGAGAAGACGAGGTGGATGAGGAGGGGTGGATTAGATGGCCCTACCCCTTGGGGCCCAAAGTAACCGCTTAACATTACGGGAGCAGCCCCCACCCCACACACCTTGGGAAGTTTCTCAACCCACTTATGTACAAACACACCTGTTCTTTCTAATGTTATCAACGTGACATTTCAACGGCTCTCAGAACATTTCATTAAGTTCACTCAATTATCTCAGATTTCTCCGACCAGCATGGTGAAACGTGGCCAAATAACCCCCCACGTCTCCACGCGGCGAGGGTAGGCCCTCATCCACCGGTGGGTTGACAAATAGGGCTGTTACAGTACAAGTACCATAGTGGTACAGTGCAAGCACACCAATGCCTGCCCCTTGACCATGGGAAGAGGTTTGTTCATCGACTTGTTGTTAATTTCAACTCTTTTGCCCCTACGCAGTACCGTACTGCATACACATCATAGCAGGCAGCCCCAATAAACACGGAATGTTGACCCAACGTTGGCATGTTTACTGGAAAGAGCACAATGACATCAGAAATCCAGGTTTTAAAAAAAAAACCTGGATTGCAAAAATACAATCGGAGCACCAGAGGTGTGGTGACTATTACACGGAATTAAATATTACAAATAGCAAATGTCTGCCCAGTTTTGATACCAACAGTTTTATGAAACGTCAAGCCTGTAAATGACAGGGAAAACCCCACCATAACAGAGCAATAGTGCAGGCTGGAAAACGACCAGCTTCAAACAACAGCCCACCAAAACGTGTATGAAGCACTCTACCTCTGAGCATTACGCAAACACCATCAGTATTTCTTGCAGTGCTTTCACAATGTGAGCAAATGTGACCGACTGACAGGGAGCAGTGATGCAGTGATAGACAGCCGAGGACCGCTTTCATCACAATTAGGTGTCATCAGCAGTGAGCATTGGTGACCATCCTGTGCCGATGAGTCCTAAGTATGACAAAACCATTCCAGCTGTGTCTTGTTTGAGACATTGTGTAATTTCCTACACGCAAGGGTATTGTGTAATTTCTTACACGCAAGTGTATTCTGTAATTTCTTACAGGCAAGGGTATACTCTGCGTGTCCAATGGTTGTTGTTGGATTTTGTTCTGCCAAAGATGCTCAGATAAGAGCCACACTGTCGGAATGTGTTCACTTATCAAAGAAATCGCCTTCAAACAATACACATTCGTGAGTGTATGCAAATGTATTTAAGGGTCATCGCTACATTGCAGCTTGGTTCAGACTGGGAGACAATTTCCTGTAGAAATAATTCCTACAAACAAGCCAGGACAGGTTTCTCTTTTCAGACAGGCAGTATCGTTCACATCCCCATTGAAAACAGCACAGTGTATGGAACTAAAACTTTTTGCAGTCTGAATACAGAACTCTTCTTACTCCCACGTAATAAGGCGGACCTATATGACAATTCTTATGATCGTGGCCTTATCCACAATGTTACGCCTCTTATCCACGGGGAACAACAAGTCGCAGATTACCCCGCTCATAATCTGAATAATTCGCGGTGCACAACTCCTCTTATCTTTTTATTATGAAGCCACTGGAGCTATGCACTTTAAAATCCAAATTGAAAACTCCTTATTTTAGAGATGCTCTTTGTGTTTAGTTTGTGGTGCTTCCTCCACACCTACGATTAGCGCAGTTGGCTACAAACGGTCCAAAAGAAGTTCAACATACATTCATATACATACAAAAAACCATGGCTAACAGGAGTAATGACACAACATTCGATACCCGTGGATCCCCCTGCGTATAAGAGCATGAATTTGTCGCCCCGAGACTCCTCTTACCCGTGGACATACCACGCGTATTAGAAGCTTCTCTGCGATGCATTATGGGTAACATTGCAGATACTGACAGATAATAGGCAATAGGCCCGTGGCGTTTTGAGGGATCCTTCAGCTGCCATGGATAATAAGGGTCACAGGCAATCGACCGCAGATAAGAGGAGTTCTCCTGTAATGAAAGGCTACAGACTGGGTGCATTAATAACACGTCAAGCTCAAAGTTGTCATCTTGATTAGAACGTGTTGTGTTTAATGAAGAGTAAGAGTATACATGCGCCTTGAAGGAATAAAGTGTTCGTCGTTGAGTCTCACAATGCCTGCTGTGGACATGAAGTTCAGTAACGCGGTCATCATGAAAAGCACAACACGATGACCACCTACATCACAAACGTGATGCCGAGTTGTTGATTCTGTGCAATAACTGCGACTATATTCGAGTCTCATCACATCGTCTATTTACACATTAATGTTGTGCAATAATCACCCTAAGTTCGCCGTTTCTGACACTTAAATTGTACTGCACTATAGCGTTTAATATCCTGCAGTAATTTATCCGAGCAAACTGTTGTTACAGTATTGTTTTTTTATTGAATATTATGTTTGTGCAGTATATTCGAGTCCTGTATTGCATCGATTTCTATTTTGTTGTTTTGGCGTCGATTTCTATTTGCTTCATTGAAGTACAGAATTTTTGTTGTTGTTGTTTGCTTGTCATTTTGGAGACCCAGGTCACTCGTGACAATTCGACTATCATCCACGGTCCCTTGAGGTCTCGGCTGGTTAAACAAACTAAAACTGAACTTGACAGTTTGGTGAGGCCTTCATCTAGCAGTGGACTGAGCATTGCTGGTGTTGATGAAGAATAGTTTGTCCTAAATTCCCAATTTTCTTTGGCAATATTGAAGACGTAGTTAAGTAAAACTAGGCCTAGGCACAGGAAATAAGTGTGCTTTTTGTACAGTATCTTGTATATAGGGCTGTGACGATTCAGTGGCCAAGTAAATAAATGAAACCATTGTTATCATCAATTACATTCTTGTAGTAAGATTACTCAGGCCTCTAAAACATGGCGACCACCCTGTAGTGTCGCTGCCCGAAGGCAGGAAACCCCCCCCCCACAAGCCACGCCCAGCGTGTCGCATCCGACGATGGAGAATGCGTTACACACGGTGAGCAGCTGTCATCCCCGCGTCATACTGCCTGGTTACGCTGCGAGAAGTTCAATGTTGATGCCTTCATTTGCTTGCTCTACACGGTTGTAATCATTCACAATGGCAAAACCGTTTGGCCTCGAATAACGAAGCTTGGTGGGGGGGTAGCTGCTGGAGAGCCAAGCCTGAGTTTCGTCACAACTGCACCTCAACTCGCCTCGCGTCATTAAAATATTTTTGATTTTATTGAACCATGACGAGAACTCCGTTGTTTGGCTTTTCCTTAAGGAGGTTTCTCAATCCAGAACGTACGTTTGGAAAGAAAAAAAACAGCACTGTCCAAAACGTGAGGTCAGCTGCGAGTACTGTAGTTGAATACTGTAGGTGTGCTTGGTTTTTGTTGCTAAGAAGAACATCCGGTACAATGAAGACAGGAAAGTCGAGGATCGGGATGGTGGAGGATCTCAAGGAAGGGGCATTTGTGGGAATGAAGAGGGCAGAGAACAGATACGAATGGAGATTGCAGCCAACCCGGTAAACATGGAACGTTGAGCCAACGGTTCTCACCATATGCCAACATTGGCGCAACGTTGGGAGGTTTACTTGGCCAGGAGGTAATGGTGCACTGCGTGTGTTCACAATACACCAAACTAAACCAGCTTCTACCGTGCTTTAATGCTACAACGACCACTGCACACAAAGTCCTCTTAGCATGGAAGTATCAAGAGTCGTCAGCGGAGTTCTGGACAACAAGTAGGTTACTGACAACAGTCAACGCTACATCAGCAACCTGCAATGCCCCAAAAAGCGTTGCCTCTGTGATCGTTATCATCCTAAACAGCACCTACCCACTGCTGCGACGTGGCTTATGGCTCATGTTCACACCCAGAAGGGATTGTATTCCTTGTAGGACTCACGCCACAATGGCATTTGGAAAACAGGTGATCATCAACTTGTCCGAGAGCGATCACCTTCCCTCATACAGCGGTGGGTTATCAAGCGTCTCGATATGGTGCCCCCCCCCGCCCCAATCAAGACACCTGGTCATCGTGGCCCCCCCACACCTCAGATCCACTGATGGCAACTAAAAAAGGGTACAGAGCCCTTTATTAGTAATCTCCTGCACAGTATCCATGCCGCAGCCCTCCAACCCACCTTCCTCATTAATGGCCCTTGGACTCTCCGATTATATGAGCAATAATCTACTCTACCAATTAATTGCTCAAGTAATAAAATCAAATGGATACCACCTAAAAGTTGGGAGTCGAGACTGATCTCGCCGCCCCATGGCAGCCGATGAGTGGGGCCAGTCAGCCCCACTCATCGGCATCATTAGACGCGTAGAGGTTCCATCTCCGCAACGCTGACGGTCGTGACGTACATTGTCCACGCAAGCACCAAATGTACCGAAGCACTCTTATTGTTGATACGACGATGAATGTGGACGACGGTGGAAAGCAACGCGCCTCTCGCATACCAGCCGAGGTATTAAAATGCTGACCAAGAATCCACCCACATCTAAAACTCGAAGCGACGGAATTTCTTTGGCAAGGTGTTTTACGACGAATTGACAAATTCAACAAATCACGCTTCTACAATAGTATATATCCTCTCGTGTTTAGTTTGTGCCACAAACATTTGTAGTGTTTACTAATTAAGTGCTGCAAGTACAATTACATTGTGATTATAATTTATTCTTGTCTTTCCAGTAGCATTGTTAATTTGATTTAACGATATCTGTTGCTAAACTGCAAACGTAATAATAAGAATACAAGTCTTTTTTCCACGTGTAATCGCTGGCGAAGCTAACAGAGCGGAATGCAGATTGCTTGAAACAAGTACCAACCGTCTGTGTTTTGATTACGCAATGAATACCTGACACCAGGCTTTACGTGTAAGGACATGCGTATGTGGTTTGCAAAATGCGTACATGACAAATATCAAAGTGTCAACAAAGAATATGTTGAATAATAATAAAAAAACTGGTCTAACCATTTCTGGTATAAATACAGATGTGTAGATGTTCAAGCACCAAATAGACACCTATTATACAAGGTATTAAGTCTGCATTAACCACACGCACCTGTGGTAAAAATGTCTAACGCGTAGACTTTCACGACCAATATTATCCATAAGAGGTTTTTGGGCAGGGTACTTTTCTTCAAACCAAAAATTGGAGAAGCTCCAAATCAAGCGAATGAAGCGGATGTCTTCGTCACCAAAATAGGTTATTTCCACAACTCTGACTGTTGCCTGATGATGCAAGTTGTAAATACTGGTGAAAAGTCCTACTTGAAATATAAATGTTATGGGTTTACTCTCCAACACACAGGTGTGCTGTACTAGTAACGAATTGACAGGTTTTGTTTACGTGACAAACATTACTAATTGGCTGTGTCAGGTGGTAGCGGATTTAACAAACAAATATGCTTTGATAATTACATATTCACTCCTGGAAAATGATTGGGCGACACCAGAGAAAGCCTCACCATTGACAAATTTGTCTCACCAGTGCTGGACCAAAGGCAGCCAAAAGGCGACCAGTACAGGGACAATGCAATGGCAGCATTTGGTCTCGCATTGGTGACACAAAGCCATGACAGAGGATGCCTCCCTGTGTCAGACATCGGCCGCTGCCCTGGCACTCTCAACCACAGAGCACTGCACCCACAGTGGAAGCAAAAATCTGTCACCATTTACTCATCAATACCGAAACGTACATCGCAATTCAAACTATTGCAGGAACTTTAAACCAAGTCAGGAACTTTAAACTCTACACCCTCGGATTCCTGTGCTGTCAAATATCAATTTTGACTTGTCAAATATCGCACCACTGGATATTCGTTGCGGTGCTGCCACACGCCATGAACGGAACCGATTGGAAACCGACACAAACCTCCTGCCCATCGACGTCGACTTCTGACTAACATCCCACAGTCACGCCCAGAACCGTCCCGAGGGTTATGGCGAATCGGGGCGACCGCCCCTGGCCCCGCGCTTT
Source organism: Petromyzon marinus (assembly GCF_048934315.1). Classification (NCBI taxonomy): domain Eukaryota; kingdom Metazoa; phylum Chordata; class Hyperoartia; order Petromyzontiformes; family Petromyzontidae; genus Petromyzon; species Petromyzon marinus. The sequence goes on along the minus strand of NC_133709.1, from coordinate 565,422 downwards.
GGGGGGGGGGGGGGCGCGTTTCGACGTCACGGTGTCAGGTGTAGTTTGAAGGCGTCGGTTGTGACTTGTCCCGGGCCCCGCAACCGCCGTGGGACGGCCCTGTGACCACGGCTGAGATGCAGAACACGGAAACACGTTGGCGCAAACTCCCTGTGACCGGAATTTCAACATCAAACCTGTGTTCGTGGCCAGCCACCACTACACTGCCCCGGTTCCAACTTGAAAGAAAACAACGGGCAGCACGGGAACAGAATCCGCATCCATCACGGAAGATGCCGAGTGGAAAGTTAAACTCCCAGTGCAGGAGAAGTGTGACAGGAGTATGAAACATGGCAGCGGTTTTTTTTATTTTCTGTTGCAGATAATCTGGCTCGCTACTGGCAGCCAAATAATATACTGTTTGGAAAAAAAACAGGAAATAGCAATGGACCCAATCTCTCAGAATCCAAGTTCTTAATCGTATTAATACTCTATAGCATCTATTTATCAAGACCAACAAAAAAATAGGAACAGCCACATTGAGACAGCGTGCAGGTCGTGGCAAATTCCCCAGGTAGATATTATTTGGCTCTTTCGGTAAAGTCACGTAGAAAGGTTCAACGAAAGTAACAAAAAAACTAAGACGTTTCGATCGCAACACAAGCGGTCGTCGTCATGTGTTGCGATCGAAACGTCGTAGTTTTCTGTTACTTTCTTTGAACCCATCTACGTGACTTTACCGAAAGACCCAAATAATATGAATTCCTGCAGTCACGAAAGCTTCAAGTCAAAATTTCCCCAAGTAGAGCCTGGCAATCGGATGCGCTATCGCCCAATATTATTCGCGTAAAATACAGCCCAATTTTTCAAGCCACCGCTTGATGAAGGCCACCCCACGCCGTATCGGTTTGAAGGTTGTATGACCATACTTCACCACTCTGGTCAGTGCGGGTTGGTAAAGGGAGTGCGGGGGCCAGCCCCGTCACGCATGTCAGTCGTGACCGGTAATCGACCCCATATCGCCGGGTTCAGAGTGCTCGAGGACACTGGGGCACACAAGGAGGCGGTCTCTGCTGCACTCCAGCCAGGTGCCCGGGCCTCGTTGTTCGCCACGACGAGGCGGGCGGGCATCGTGGCATCGCTCGCCACGACGCACGGCTAGCACGTTCCGTGCGGAACCAGAGCGCACGCGAATGGCACGACCACGCGCGCGCGGTGCCAGGCAGGAGGTGGGTGGTGGTGGCCCCGCGTGCCGTCCAAGGCGGTGAGCGCCCTTGGCGCGACGAGCCCGACCACCCGACTTGCATTCCCGCTCACGGCCAACACCGGTGAAAGCGATTGTATTATCTGATGAAGCGGTCCTGGGCCTCCCCTAGGTTGACTCGGCGTCAACAGAGTACCTGGTGCGGTGTGTAAACGTCGCCACTGGGGAGACAAAGGCGGCCGAGCGTGGTGCTGGCCACTCACCCCCTCATGTGCTGTGCCGGCCTTTACAGGTGCTACTCGCTAAGAGCACTTGCCCCAACAGTCTGTTAAGGCTACACGGGGGTCTTCTTAAAACACACAAATACACACGAAGCGGCTTCATGTACACACTACCGCACACACACACATCTCTTCACCAACCCGCACTGACCAACATGGTGAAGTATGGTCAAACACCTCACTCACGTCCCCCTCCACACCCACGAACGACACACCGCAAGCCACTCTCCCTCCCCCAGCCGCCCCTATACCCCCGGTAGCTGTGGAAGCAACCATCACGCAAGGCGTGGGCTGGGGCAAGTGTAGCAGCGGTAACAGCGAAGTTGGTAGTAGTGACGATGATGATGCAGCACATGGACACGCGTGGAACTGTGGGGAGAACACAGCAGCATCCTCACCTCGCATCGTTGCGCACACACAAGCTCTTGTGCACGGTGACGTGAAAGCCGAAGAGGATCCCGGCTCCCAGCACACACAGCACCACGAAGCTTTTAATGGCCAGAGTCTTAGGCAACACCGCACGGATGATGCCGCTCACCAACAGCGCCATGGCGCTTACACCCGGATCGCTTGGTTCGCCGAACTCTGCGAGTCGCCTCGTACTTTTAACACGACCGTAGTAGCCCTTTACTGGGGGGGAAGACTTGTTGGAATGTGCGGCTTTGTGATTGTTGAGGCCAGCAGGTCTCGGGGAGAAGCGCGTTGCAGAGGGGGGTTTTATTCGTGGCCAATGCCGGCGGGCGGGCGGGCGGGCGGACGGGCGGACGGGCGGGCGGTTCCGTTCGCGTGTGCGCCGATTGGCTCCGGGCTGGTGCGAGGGCTCATTGTGCTCATTGTGCTCAGGTGTCCGGCCGCTCTCAACCTGGCTGCTGCCTTCGACGTGCCCCGGCTCGGCCGGTTTCATTGTTCCCCCTCTCTCCCTCTTAAAAGTTGCTCCACAGAGCGGACAGAATGTGAAGTTCAGTGAACGCAACGCTGAGCTGGCATTACTCATGGCGAGTGGCGTGTGTGTATATAAGGCGCTACGGAAAGTAAGACGCACCCCAAATGCGTGCCCGGTGTCAATAAAGTTATACGACAACAAAACTCACAATAAAATAGTTTTTTTTTAAACGCAGTCGTCAATAACAGTGGCCTGAAAATGCAAACATAATAGGCGACTTCTAGATTTGAAGTTTTCGTGACTCCAAGAATCCATACTCTTTGGTTTTATTCGGTAAAGTCACGTAGGTGAAAAAAATATAATACAATGAAAATGAAAACAACTTAATTTTTCATTTTTATTTTATTTTTTACCGAATAAAACCAAAGCGTATAATAGGCGACGTTTCGGGCAATGACCATTCTTCATAGTACTTCAATAGATGGGAGACAGTGGACGATGATGAGAGTTGGAGACTCGCTCTCGTTTACATCACGAGGCCCTGATGAGAACTACATTTTTAAAATGTTCCGTGATGCACAGTTTCATAAACAGGCACAGGAAGTTAGACTATTAGTATCTATGGAATAAAAGACATGCAGACGACCTCTTCAATAATGACAAAGTATTGCAAAATAAACTCATTCACATTATAAAGCAAAATTGCTCAATTATAAAGTGAAATAAAGTTATACAAATCTGGTTACACACACACCCCTACCGGATTATAAGACGCACTCCTACCTTTTCCTTTAAAATTCACAAGGGGGGGGGGGGTGGAAGTACATTTAATAATCCTGAGAATACGGTAGTTGGGTTTTATATTGTGTGTGGAGTACCCCCACCCTGAGTATCCCCCTCCCCAGGTACCCCCCAAGGCACCCCCTCCTCCAGGCACCCCCCCACCCACCCACGAGGTACTCCTCCCCGCACCACGAGGAGGGGCGTGCGGGCTCTTATTGACCTCCGGCGAATCAAAGCGCTGGGAACAATGCCAGGTGAAGCTGGAAGCATTATTTAGAACAATAAATCAAATCAAGGTTCAAATCAAGATTGAACGATTAATTGGTTCTGCTGCATTCTTTCTCATGACTAGGGAGATGTAATTAAATATCATAACAATGTAATGAGACTATAATTGAGCGGTGTAATATTGGAACTGAGCCAGTATTGATGAGTACCACACAAAGGGGAGCGGTGGCGCAGTGGTTAGCGCACTGCGATATGACCCCAGCGGCGTGAGATTAAAACCCACGCCACGGGTGACATTGGACAGGCGGTGGTGACGCACGCATGGACGCCACGACTGCGGAGGCCAGGGTGGGTGAATCACCGCTCAAATCACACAATTTTTATGAAACTCCCTAGCCGTGGGCACCGAGGTGCCATTATACCCTGGCTCGCCATCAGAACGCAGCGCAGCAAACTGTGGACTGATATAATTTGCTCCTTCTGTGTGGGATATAGCGTTGCACCCTCACACGCGTCGGGGTTTTTTTTTTACGGGTGCTCCAGTTTTCTCACACACGTAGTATAAAAAAAGCACTCACCAGTTTAACACGTAGGCTTTCGCGACAAATATCTTCCATAATACAGGTTTTTGGATTAGATTGCTTAAGCAATGGGCTCGCATAATGCGCAAGGATAATGTACGTTGATTACCATATCAATAACCAAAATGTCAATGGATACCCATAGTCATTGATATGCATTCATTTAGCCTCCACTTCGCGCAAGAAGGCCACACAAGTGACGTCATCACATCTCTCCCTCGAAGGAACGAAACGAGAGGAGGATGTCTCCACAAATCTGGCTGTCGCCTGATGAAGCTGGTTGTAATCACTGGCGAAACTTCGTACTCAGATTGTTAATGTTGTGGCTTTGCTCTCCAACACACCGGTGTGCCTGTACTGGTAACGAATTGGCACGTTCTGTTCACGTGACAAACCTTACTAGTTGGCTGTGTCGGGTGGTGGCGGATTTGTCGAGGCTTACAAAGCAATCGTCTGCACCGGCTCACCGCTTGGCAGCTTTCCAGCTTAGTCTGTGGTTCCGTGGCGACTGTGAGATGCAACGATCACGAACGACAACACTATATAACATCATTAGTCTTGATTAAAAGTGATATCCAACCTCCTCCAGGGGCCACCCCCTTCACCAACCCACAACGACCAGCGCGGTGAAGTATGGTCAAACAACTCCCACGTGTCTCTTCTGCATTTAGCAGTGGAATGACAAACGGCTGCACTTTGTCACATTTTTATTTCTGAATCCCTACGCGGAGAGGGCGATGAGCGAGCCAGGCCAGTGGGGGGCGAGAGAAAACGGGGGCCGAGCGAGGCCGTGGGGACTCCGTTTGAGACCAGGGCCGCGCACCCCCTCGCCCGGGCTCAGAGGGCGATGTCGGCCCTGGAGCGGGCGGCGTTCGTTTCACGCGGAATTCGCGGCACCCCGGAGCGCAGCCACCAGTTAATCAATCGAACAGCTCGAGGAAGAACACAAACAAGCAGACAACACCCTCCCCCCCCCATCTTCCCACATGTGTCCCTCCACAGTCAAACTAAACGCTTCTTTACACGATTCCCATCGACCACACGGCCTTCTGGAAGTGATTCTTTTCAGCAGCAACCTCTGCACCGGTTTCGATGTTCCGTGTCTCACTGGCGGAGCGAAGTTTGCTGAAACCCACGCGGCTTCTCCCGCCGTTCTGTGCGCCTCTCATCCTGACTCTCCGGTTTCCTCCCATAGCAAAGCACATACACACACACACAACCTAACTGGTTTTTCACCAAACATCCCAATGCTGAAAAGTTATCCGCAAATTAACCAACTGGGATTGCACAGCTGCAACATCGCCCTCACACCCTCCCTATTACTGCGACAAACGTGGCAGGACCCTGTGGAAAAAACCTTGGGATTCAGTTGAGTCTTTTTTAAGATAAGAAGCAAAATTAAAAATACATAATCTTTATTGATACGGGAAGGTAGGTTTAAACTCAAACAATTCTATCAACCTATTTTTATTTTACCAGGTAAGGCCCACTGAGATATCTACACAGCTCTTTTTCAGGCACGACCTGGCTATCACAAATGATGGCTCAACGAAGTGGCTAATCATGTGGACATTGATAGCAAACAAATACTCTAAATGCACTTTTCTAAATTTTGAAGAAAAACCGGAAGACCCGGAGAAAATTTCACGCGACCACGAGAACATGTAGTCTCCAAAAATATACATCAGCAGGCGTCAGGACTGGGATCGAACCCATGCCCTCCACTAGACCAGGCGAGGTAGTTAACATCTCGTCAGCGTGGCGGTCAGATAATGGTGGTGGTGCTCGTTACTGGACATTGCTGGATGTGGACAACCCGGGAAGGCGTTTGTAGTGGGAGTGTTGTTGCGGTTACAAGTGGTGCAATGAATATGATTTAAAACCACGACTTACAGTCAACACGTGTTTTGCCCCGTCACGAGTGTATGTCCGTGACGGTGTTTGAACGCACGTGACGATCTTATTTGTCGTCGTTGGTTAGTGGGGAGGTGGATCGTAACACGTTTGGGGGAACCATTGCGTGACGGAACTCACACATCGATTGCCCTTCACAATATTGCCGACAAAACATTATACCTTGAATTTACTTGAGGTCTCTATCCACACTCGGAGCGCCTTGTTGAATTCCGCCTTGCCCGTGCACTATACAAACAGGCCACCTCAGCCTGTAAAGCGGATTGCGAGCTGATCGAGGAGTTCACGAGCCACACGGGAAAGCACACAGATTATTACATTATTACCACGACCGCGCACGTCTCGAGATGTCTCGACGTCTTTGGCCTGACAAAGCGCGCGCGCGCGCCGATTGCACAATCTGATCCATTTCGGTGAACCCGGATGGCTGAGAATTGGGTTGGCTTTGTACTTGAACGAAACTGTTTGTATTACAATATCGACATTTTGTAATGCAACCAGAGAACACGGGAACACGTCCGACTCGGAATGAGTCAGCACAAATTGCAATGGTAATTCAAATGTTCAGGTGACGAGAAAAACCCATCACGCAAAAGCAACATTTGCGCTAGTTGGTGGGAACAAATGTATTTAACAACACAGAGAGGCGTGCGGTGATGCACGTACAAACGGTTTTAGCCAGACTACCAGCTCTACATAACAACGTATGGTCATTCATAATAAAGGTTTTTGGGTTAGATCGCGTTATTTATAAATATGTCGTAACCCTCCACCAGCCGACACGGCCAATCAGCAAAAAAGTGTCAGGTTGACAAAAGACAAATAAATTTCGATTTAAAGCTTTCGTGACTGCAAGGATTCATCTTCTTTGGTTCTTTCGGTAAAGTCACGTAGAATGAGAATAAAATAATAAATTGATAAAATAAAATAACACAATAATATTCTCACGACGTTTCGGCCACAACACAAGCGGCCTTCATCAGGTGAAGGGACGAGACTGTCTGGTAGGACAGCGCTGGAGTGAAAAAAGCCACGTTCAGATCACGACCTTTAAGCTGTGTCAGAAGAAACAAAGCGCCTTAACAAAGGAATTAGCATAGAATTTAGCATTGAAATAGCTGAGTGATTAGCTTGTGACTGGTCACAGAAATAGCTATGTTAAAGTCAGAGCATACACATTCACAGAGGCACCTAGTACAAATCAAACAGAAGAATTTAGCATTGAAATAACTAGGAGAATTTAGCATTGAAATAACTGAGTGATTAGCTTGTGACTGGTCACAGAAATGGCTATGTTGAAGTCAAAGCCTACACATCTGAGCTATTCACAGTAACTGGGTATACACTACAATATATAATGAATACTATATAGTGAACCAATAAAAAACTAAAATATAAAATCAGCTAGCTGATTGGAGAATATATAGAGTTTATTGATAACATTGAGGTAATTTATATTTTAGTTTTTTATTGGTTCACTATATAGTATTCATTATATATTGTAGTGTATACCCAGTTACTGTGAATAGCTCAGATGTGTAGGCTTTGACTTCAACATAGCCATTTCTGTGACCAGTCACAAGCTAATCACTCAGTTATTTCAATGCTAAATTCTCCTAGTTATTTAAATGCTAAATTCTCCTGTTTGATTTGTACTAGGTGCCTCTATGAATGTGTATGCTAATCACTCAGCTATATCAATGCTAAATTCTATGCTAATTCTTTTGTCAAGGGGTGCCTCTGTGGATGTGTATGCTTTAACTTTAACATAGCCATTTCTGTGACCAGTCACAAGCTAATCACTCGGCCATTTCAATGCTAAATTATATGCTAATTCCTTTGTCAAGGCGCTTTGTTTCTTCTGACACAGCTTAAAGGTCGTGATCTGAACGTGGCTTTTTTCACTCCAGCGCTGTCCTACCAGACAGTCTCATCCCTTCACCTGATGAAGGCCACTTGTGTTGTGGCCGAAACGTCGTGAGAATATTATTGTGTTATTTTATTTTATCAATGTATTATTTTATTCTCATTCTACGTGACTTTACCGAAAGAACCAAAGAAGAAAAAGACAAATAGTTCACTACATTAGCCCACCGGTGTGTTGAAGAGTGAATCCACAACATTTACAGTTTGAGTACGACGTTTCGCCGGTAATTACATCCAGCATCATCGGGCAATTCGCCAGAATGGGAAAGCCCTCGCTTGCTCCCGGTCTTAAATAGAGCAGCAGGGTGACGTCATCATTGAACTCATTCAGGTGCAGTGATTTGAGGCGTCACTCTGCTGCTCTATATAAAACCGGGAGCAAGCGAGGGCTTTACCATTCTGGCGAATTGCCCGATGATGCTGGATGTAATTACCAGCGAAACGTCACAGTACTCAAACTGTAAATGCTGTGGATTCACTCTTCAACACACCGGAGGGGTAAAGTAGTGAACTAATTGTCTTTTACATTATGAGACCTCCTTTGCCAGTAACAAGATATAGGAATAGGTTTTACCCTTTTAACTGGCACAAAAACCTGACGCCTTCATTCAAGGCATCATGTTTGAAATAACCACAACACAAGCAGTCACAAATGCAAACAAAAGAGACAACTCTGATAATAATACGCACTGTCCCTGAATTTGATTGGTCCACACCCGAGACGGCTTTTCTTAGAGCCTAGTCTCCACTGGTGTTGGACCAGAAGGCGCCAAAAGGCGTACAACTCAAAAACAGCGCACCATCAGAGTATTGAGGGCTCGGGGTGAGCATTACATTATGAGACCTCCTTTGCCAGTAACAAAATATAGGAATAGGTTTTACCCTTTTAACTGGCACAAAAACTGACGCCTTTATTCAAGGCATCATGTTTGCAATAACCACAACACAAGCAATCACAAATGCAAACAAAAGAGACAACTCTGATAATAATACTAACTGTCCTTGAATTTGATTGGTCCACACCCGAGACGGCTTTTCTTAGAGCCTAGTCTCCACTGGTGTTGGACCAGAAGACGCCAAAAGGCGTACAACTCAAAAACAGTGCACCATCAGAGTATTTAGGGCTCGGGGTGAGCATTTACATTATGAGGCCTCCTTTGCCAGTAACAAGATATAGGAATAGGTTTTACCCTTTTAACTGGCACAAAAACTGACGCCTTTATTCAAGGCATCATGTTTGCAATAACCACAACACAAGCAGTCACAAATGCAAACAAAAGAGACAACTCTGATAATAATACGCACTGTCCTTGACTTTAAAAGGGTAAAGGGTAAAACCTATTCCTATATCTTGTTACTGGCAAAGGAGGTCTCATAATGTAAATGCTCACCCCGAGCCCTCAATACTCTGATGGTGCGCTGTTTTTGAGTTGTACGCCTTTTGGCGTCTTCTGGTCAGTGCGTATTATTATCAGAGTTGTTTCTTTTGTTTGCATTTGTGACTGCTTGTGTTGTGGTTATTGCAAACATGATGCCTTGAATAAAGGCGTCAGTTTTTGTGCCATTTAAAAGGGTAAAACCTAGTCCTATATCTTGTTACTGGCAAAGGAGGTCTCATAATGTAAATGCTCAACCCGAGCCCTCAATACTCTGATGGTGCACTGTTTTTGAGTTGTACGCCTTTTGGCGTCTTCTGGTCCAACACCAGTGGAGACTAGGCTCTAAGAAAAGCCGTCTCGGGTGTGGACCAATCAAATTCAAGGACAGTGCGTATTATTATCAGAGTTGTCTCTTTTGTTTGCATTTGTGACTGCTTGTGTTGTGGTTATTGCAAACATGATGCCTTGAATAAAGGCATCAGTTTTTGTGCCAGTTAAAAGGGTAAAACCTATTCCTATATCTTGTTACTGGCAAAGGAGGTCTCATAATGTAAATGCTCACCCCAGCCCTCAAACTCTGATGGTGCGCTGTTTTTGAGTTGTACGCCTTTTGGCGTCTTCTGGTCCAACACCAGTGGAGACTAGGCTCTAAGAAAAGCCCTCTCGGGTGTGGATCAATCAAATTCAAGGACAGTGCGTATTATTATCAGAGTTGTCTCTTTTGTTTGCATTTGTGACTGCTTGTGTTGTGGTTATTGCAAACATGATGCCTTGAATAAAGGCCTCAGTTTTTGTGCCAGTTCAAAGGGTAAAACCTATTCCTATATCTTGTTACTGGCAAAGGAGGTCTCATAATGTAAATGCTCACCCCGAGCTCTCAATACTCTGATGGTGCGCTGTTTTTGAGTTGTACGCCTTTTGGTGTCTTCTGGTCCAACACCAGTGGAGAATAGGCTCTAAGAAAAGCCGTCTCGGGTGTGGACCAATCAAATTCAAGGACAGTGCATATTATTATCAGAGTTGTCTCTTTTGTTTGCATTTGTGACTGCTTGTGTTGTGGTTATTGCAAACATGCTGCCTTGAATAAAGGCGTCAGTTTTTGTGCCAGTTAAAAGGGTAAAACCTATTCCCATATCTTGTTACTGGCAAAGGAGGTCTCATAATGTAAATGCTCACCCCGAGCTCTCAATACTCTGATGGTGCGCTGTTTTTGAGTTGTACGCCTTTTGGTGTCTTCTGGTCCAACACCAGTGGAGAATAGGCTCTAAGAAAAGCCGTCTCGGGTGTGGACCAATCAAATTCAAGGACAGTGCATATTATTATCAGAGTTGTCTCTTTTGTTTGCATTTGTGACTGCTTGTGTTGTGGTTATTGCAAACATGCTGCCTTGAATAAAGGCGTCAGTTTTTGTGCCAGTTAAAAGGGTAAAACCTATTCCCATATCTTGTTACTGGCAAAGGAGGTATCATAATGTAAAAGCTCACCCCGAGCCCTCAATACTCTGATGGTGCGCTGTTTTTGAGTTGTACTCCTTTTGGCGTCTTCTGGTCCAACACCAGTGGAGACTAGGCTCTATGAAAAGCCGTCTCAGGTGTGGACCAATCAAATTCAAGGACTGTGCGTATTATTATCAGAGTTGTCTCTTTTGTTTGCATTTGTGACTGCTTGTGTTGTGGTTATTGCAAACATGATGCCTTGAATAAAGGCGTCAGTTTTTGTGCCAGTTAAAAGGGTAAAACCTATTCCTATAATTGTATTTTGTCAACGTGACACTTTATTTTGCTGATTGGCTGTGTCGGGTGGTGGAGGGTTACGACACATTTAAAAATAACGCGATCTAACCCAAAAACCTTGATTATGAATAATATTGGTCGCGAAAGCCTACGTGTTAAACTAACGTATGGTCATGTTGTCGTTCAAAACTCAAGGAGTTGAGGGAATGTGGCTGTCCTACCAACGCACAGCAGGGACACAGAGACCTTTACGTGTTATTCCTTTCCATTGTCTTCCAAGTACATAACACCGATGCAGGCCTGTGGCTGCGCTCGTCGGCTCCTTTCGTGGAAAGTCGGAGAGGCCTTTGGTGGTTCGCTAATTCGTCCTCCACATAGGTGGCGTTATAGCCGAGAACGACCCTCGCAAGGCCCATCCTGAAAGTGAATCTTGAGACTCGGTGAGGCTTTCCTGGATATATAACATCACAATTATGAAACTACTTTCGTCAGAAGTATAGTTAAACATTTCACAATAAATAGTGATTCATTGAAACTCTTTCGCTGATAAAGGCAATTGTCTCCAAAAATGACAAGAGACACCCGCGTGTATTCCCCAGCATGAATGGATTATAAAATAAATATGGTAATAGTTTTAGAAAATTTCCTTCATCAATAGCAACTGTAACAATAATGTAGATATAATATATATACAAATCATGTAAAATCTTGACTTAAAGCTTTCGTGACTGCAGTAATTCATATTCTTTGGGTCTATCGGTAAAGTCACGTAGCTAGAAGAAAACATAAAAAATAATAAAAATATCACGACGTTTCGATCGCAACACAAGCGGTCTTAATCAGACGGAGAGAAGACCACTTGTGTTGCGATCGAAACGTCGTGGGTTTTTTGCTTTTATTATTTTCAAGTTATTATTTTTATTTTATTTTTAGAATTTTTATTTGATTTAAAAATACATCCATTTTTTTTGTTTTGTATCTACGTGACTTTACCGAAAGAACCAAGAATATAAATTCCTGCAGTCACCAAAGTTTTAAGTAAAAATTTCACGTGTGAACAATAACACAATATAAACGGTGCAGCACCATTATATAGATGTGACGATAGCACAAAAAGGTCCCATGATGAGATTGCGACATCTCCAGACCATGAGAGATGGCGAAAGCTTAGAGATGGAGGCCTTTATCCATCAGAGCCTTGGCTGATTTTCATAATTATGCTGGATGGTACTATCACGCAATATGCCCTCGTGTCATGCTCTTGACATCAAGGTGCGTACCCAGGTAGCTGATGTTTAAGATCTCTTTCTGATGAACGTGCGTTTGTTTGTAAGCCATATCTCATCGAAAGGAGTCAAAATCAACCACGCGCATAGGAGCTGCAGATTTATCAACGCCAAGTGCACACTCAGCTGACCTCTTGTTTGCACACGTGGAGAACAAGCAAACAGGAGCACACACAAGATGAAATTAAAGGACCTGGGCATTTACTGCGGTTTCGATGAATGGCTTGACTTACTGGTGCGTCATTGCTCTGTTGAAATAGGAACGATTCTCTGAGCGAGCGGAAAGACAACACGAGCCGAGCAAACGTAGCGAGAACTTTCAATGATATCCGTGTGTGGTCTTCGTGCGAAGTTTAGAATAAATGCACTGCGTAAAGAATGGGGTTTATTGTTGCACGCAGCACAGGCGTGGAATGGAAAATGTCTCTGCCTGTCCACGTCAGCCGCCCGCCTTCTGTGTACTTTAACACGCACTACGAATTGATAGTTACCACAAAGCATGGGGCGACAAGGTGGCCGAGTGGTGACACTCGTGGCTCGCAAAAAGAAACCCCTGGGTTTGATGTGTCCAGCTTGTATGCTCTCTCCCCTTGGTCTGCACGGGTTCCCCCGGGTTCGCCAGTTTCCTCCCATAGCTAAAAAAAAACACATACAATGTCACTGCTATTGACAAAACATTCCATTGCTGAAAATTATTACCTGCAAATTACTCAATTGAGATGACACATGGCAACATCGCCACATGCTATTTAACGAACGTGGCGAGACCCTCATGGAGAGGAGGTCTGAGGCTTCCCTCGGTAAACAAGTGGCATCGTCATTTGGGTTATCGTGAATGTGCCAACCCTTGGCTTGGCTGGTGAGTATAAATATTCAGATTCTGTATAGTTTGTATACGTGCTATGTATACACGCGTGTTTGTCTAAAGGTGATACATACGCTGTGTACTCTGAACATCGCCTCTTGTGAAACCACCGTTGTATCAGAGGAAGAGGTATCACCAATTTGTCAGTGGTACACTAATGAATGAAACGGTTACTTCGTACAAAATTGAAAAGCTTCGAGTTTAAATCAAATGTAATGCATATACTATATGTGCCGAAAGTAATGTCTCCAGAATTAGACTAGAGTCTGTATCCACATCGTCCATAATTTGTTAACTCTATGTAAAGTATATATATGGCTCTGGACATGGCCTGTAATCCAGCACCTCCACTTAGCACGGTTAGCTATGTACGATGTGAAAGAAGTTCAACATACACACACATTGTGGAGGCAGCGAGGGTCGGTGAATCGCAAAATTGTTACTGTCGGGTGGTGGAGGGTTTGTACGGGATAGAGTGTTTCCCCCTCGTACGCGTGAGGTTTCTCCGTGTGCTACAGTTTCCTCTCACATGTAAACACTCACTAATGGGCTAATAACGTCTCCATATATAGAGGACGACAGAACTTTGTCAATTGTTGGTACCGGCTCACTGCCTGTCTGCTGCCACTGCTGCCTTCCTGCCCGTGTCTGTTGTCCCGCCTCCGAGTCTCTGTGGTCTCTCTACAAGAGTGCCTGCCGAAGAGCGCGTTCTATTCCCGTGTATTACTATGGATCAGAAACATGAACATCTACAACAACATGGAATGAAGGCTAGGAAATACATTTAGAGGAAGGTGTCTGAGAGGAAATTCGCCGTGGAGATGAAGCGAGGCCTCCATCCAGCAGTGGTTCGATCTTGGCTGATGGTAATGATTATACCCATCCGAGGCACGTGACACGGCTTCTTTCGCAACATGGTTTCATCACTAAAGTACATTTGCAGACCTCAGACGTAGTGTAACCACGTGCATTGGCTTATGCTGAAGACACGCTTGGCACGAGGTCTGTTGTCAAACATGCCTCTGTTCTTATCACCATCAGCTGCCTATCTCTTTCAATGCAACGCTGAAACATTGATTTCAAACTCCAGAACTTATTTACAGTTAGAAAATGAATAATCTGACCGCAAGCCTCTTTCCAATATCTGACCCTCCAAATAATATCAGAGTACGGTATTTTTTTTTACACATCCAATCAGCCATACGGCCTTCTAGGAGTGCGTGATTTCAGCAGCATTGGTTCAAAACAAGCATTTTGAACACATTATTTGGTGACAGTACTACTGCTCTGGCAGTGATCCACAATTTTCGTTAATCATACTACCTTAAAGGAAAAACATACGTGTAATATACGACGTTTTGGGGAATGGCCATTCTTCTTGTGTGTGATGTGCAAAGGCCATTGCCCGAAACGTCACCTATTCTATATATTTTCCCTTTAAGGCTAGTGTTACGGGCGAATGTATTGAGTTGTAATGTCTCCAATTATCAATTGTGGTCTATGGAAGATTAACAGCCTATTGGTGAACAGCAGTTATAGTTGTGTATATTGGCTTTAAAGTTATAGTTTCTCATTGCTAAAGTCAGTTCTCATGAATTTACATCAAAGCAGTATCCGAATAGCTCTTGACACAATGTTGGCCATGGAGAAATAAATAACCAAGGTGGCAAGGTGGTTGTTTGGTGGAACCAAGGTAACAGAAAATACACAAGACTAATTGCTTAGCTTCCACCTGTTCAATTTCCCTGTACTGTAGTGCATAATATCTTGTCGACATTTGTGCTTTCATAAGAAGAGAGGAAAACACAGGATTATTCCGGTTAAGCATCGGGTGAGGTCTCAGTTGTTTAGTCAAATGAAAAGCTTTCCCTAATCTCACGAACTACATTTCAGTGAAAGGCACTGTAGATAAATGAAACATGTTAACAGTCATACATATAATGCAAGGCACATAGTGCAAAGGCTTAAGCTCAATGTAAATAAAGTGAATGTCCACAAGGCAAAACCTTTCCACAAGATTATAACTTTACCAATAACGCTGTCGTTTGTTGAGTATTTAGAAAACTCTTATGTAACGATGCCTTCAGATGGAACACAGTTTATTATAAACATATGCTCCGTTGTCTCATCTACAGTTCTCAAAAGTATTCCAATAATCTACGCGTGCAGTTCAGGAGCTTGTCGACCATGTAAACCAGGCTGCATCTGTCAGTGAAAGTCATATCGAGATATTAAATCTTGTTACATATACTACTCCGTTTAAAAACAATAAAGTGCTTTTGGAGACCCAAGGTGCTGGATTGCAAACAATATTTACTAGACCGACAATATTTCCTAGACCGACAATAACTCACCCACTGACATTTCAATTCACCTTCGGTGCAAATTCAAATGAGTCTTCTTCAGTGCTTTAAAAAAAAGCTTGCTGACGGAAGGACGCAGTAGTGGGCCGTCCATAAATGACGTCACGCGATTATGGACGATTTTTGACCACCCCCCCCCCCCTCGTCACACGGCGTCATAAAAAGTCAGACCCCCCCCCTCAAATATGACGTCACAAAGCTCTGTCATTGGAGTGCGTATTTCATGTGGCGCTGCACTCTGATGTTGTAGGAGAAAGTATTTATTAAAAAGTCTATTTAATTAAGTAGAACGTGTTGTCTATATTTATTAAAAGTTGCGCATGCTGATGTGACGTCACATTTCTCAACCCCCCTCCCTACTCTTTGGTTCTATTCGGTAAAGTCACGTAGGTAAAAAATAAAACAACAAAAAATCACGACGTTTTGGCCACAACACAAGTGGCCTTCAACAGGTGAAGGGACCGGACTGTCCAGAGGACAGCGTTGGAGTGAAGACAGCAAGCCCAGGTCGCGTCCTTTAAGCTGTGTGGAAGGAAACAAAAAAACGCCTTGGCAAAGGAATTAGCATAACAATGATGTAGAGGACCGGCACGGGGGGAGGGGGGGGGGAGTTTACATAATGTTGGTGTGAAGGGAAATAAGCTGCTGTGAAAGTTTGGGATACACTACTTGAATAAATATACTGTACCATTGAAAATTAGTTTAATGTTTGATATGATTTAGAACATCTTTCCAATGATTGCTTAATTTGAAACCATCTTCTCGGTTGAAATTATGTCTGTGTTTGTAAATCTGAATTGCCTGATGGATAAATCTCTGATAAAAAACCCTTGGGTTTGCAGAGGACCTTGGTATCGGAGAAAATTATATCGTGATCACCCACAGCGTTGTAACAGTGATCAGCTACGGCAGAAGAATTAATTCTGCCATGTTTCAAATCTGATTTGTGCTCGCGAATTCGGTCAGAGACACGTCGTTTTGTCTCCCCGATATAGCAATCACCACAGGTGCAGATCAATTTGTAAACCCCGGGGTACTGTAAGTCAGGAATGACATCCTTCACCGAAGGGATCAGGTCACGGATTTTGTGTACTGTATTAAACCGGACCAGGATCTTGTGTTTGTTTAGAATTTTGGAGATCTTTTTAGTAACGCCTGCTATATATGGAAGTGTGATGGTTTTGATCGGAGTATCAAGTGGTTGTTTCTGTATGGAGGGAGAAACAGCTTGGCGGATGGTACGGTCTGAGTATCCATTCCTTTTGAGGGCCAGGTGTATATGTTTTAATTCACTGGTCAGGTGGTGTTGGTCCGAAATGCAATGAGCCCTGTGGTATAACGTTTTGATGAGATAATTATTTTGCGTCGGGTGGTGGTGGGAATCAGGTTTCAAGTAGGAATCTGTGTGGGTGGGTTTCCTGTAGACAGAATGTCCCAATGAGCCATCAGGTCTCCTCTCGAACAGAACATCCCCCCCTCGTCACACATCGTCACAAATGTCTAACCCCTCCCCCCCCCCCTAGGTGCGTGACGTCATTTATGGACGGCCCCTAGGCACGTGATTGTGTCCTTGCTTTGAGGTGATTGGCTTGTTTCCATGCTTGCAATAGCAGGCTCACTGTTGAAACAATAAATATTGGTTGCATAATGGTTCATTGTAAACCCACTGCTGTAGGCGCGGCAGTGAACATGCAGCGAACCCATCAACATTAAACGTTCCACCAGGACTGGGCCACCGTTAGATCCATGTTGCCATGTGCTGTCTGGAGCGTGGTGTATTACATGCGAGACTTTGAAATTCAAAATCACCCTAACTCTGCTGATGACTGACATAGTCGAAACCATTCCAGAGTTTGTGTTGTACCAATGCTGCTGCTGCTGAAAGTGTGTACTCCTAGAAGGCCGTGTGGCTGAAGGAATATAATACAAATTTAAAAATCATGCAAAGACGGTTATGTGAAATAAGTATGTTTGCTTATTTATTTTTAAGCAAACTGGGCGAACTTGATTTGAAGCTTTCGTGACTGCAGGGATTACTCTTTGGTTTTTTCGGTAAAGTCACGTATAAAATAAGAAATAATTAAATAACATAATAGCGTACGACGTTTCGGTTGCAACACAAGCAGCCATCATCAGGTACAGAAGAGCTAACTTATGAGAGAGGGGAGACACATAACCCTCAGATGTATACACAGACACCCAAGTAGGGGGAACTGACACAGATACAGCAGGGGACACAGAGATAGAAGCATACCAGACAAACAGGGTTTAGAAAAAATTTTGGAAACCATGTAAAGCAACACAGACGGTCGGTCAAAACACAATTAACGCATAGTCCGGTTGATCACGCTATTTCAAAAGATTGCTAAATTGCAAGTAAAGTATGAAACTCAAAAGACAGACCGCACACACACAGGCAACCAAGTAGAGCGAGCCAGCACAGAGACAAGCACACAGTAAAGTTGTCTTAAATAGGCAGAGAAGGTAAGGCTGAGTGACAATGGGACAAAATTAGCATGAGGTATGCATGGAGCAAAGTGGGGTGCGGCAGCGCACAATGGGACAAATCAGCACGAGGTAAAGTGGGGATCGGCAGCACCCACTCGGAAGCAACAAGGCCCACACACAGGCAGAGACAGCACAGAGACACAAATCCCAGCCAAGACACAAAGGCAGATACACAAGCAGAGACAACACAAAGACACAGACCTCTTACCTCCCCGAAGAGGTGGTTCAGACTTGATTTGAAGCTTTCGTGACTGCAGGGATTACTCTTTGGTTTCTCCGGTAAAGTCACGTATAAAATAAGAAATAAGAAATAACATAATAGCGTACGACGTTTCGGTTGCAACACAAGCAGCCATCATCAGGTACAGAAGAGCTAAATTATGAGAGAGGGGAGACACATAACCCTCAGATGTATATACAGACACCCAAATAGGGGGAACTGACACAGATACAGCAGGGGACAGGGTTTAGCAAAAAAAAATGGTTTTACCTCGTGCTAATTTGTCCCATTGTGTGCTGCCGCACCCCACTTTGCTCCATGCATACCTCATGCTAATCTGTCCCATTGTCACTCAGCCTTACCTTCTCTGCCTATTTAAGACAACTTTACTGTGTGCTTGTCTCTGTGCTGGCTCGCTCTACTTGGTTGTCTGTGTGCGGTCTGTCTTTTGAGTTTCATACTTTACTTGCAATTTAGCAATCTTTTGAAATAGCGTGATCAACCGGACTATGCGTTAATTGTGTTTTGACCGACCGTCTGTGTTGCTTTACATGGTTTCCAAAAATTTTGCTAAACCCTGTTTGTCTGGTATGCTTCTATCTCTGTGTCCCCTGCTGAATCTGTGTCAGTTCACCCTACTTGGGTGTCTGTATATACATCTGAGGTTATGTGTCTCCCCTCTCTCATAAATTAGCTCTTCTGTACCTGATGATGGCTGCTTGTGTTGCAACTGAAACGTCGTACGCTATTATGTTATTTTATTATTTCTTATTTTAAACGTGACTTTACCGAAAAAACCAAAGAGTAAACTGGGCGAAGTTCATGGTCGCTGGGTAATTATTTTTAATGATACTTGTTTACCTGGACAATCTTCATTGAGTATCATGACTCGTTTCACACAGTAGGGAACAATGTTTTCTATGTATAGTCCCAACTGAGTGATTTGAGGGAAATATTTTAAATTTGGGAAATGTGGCCCCTGCCGTTGGCACGAAATGGCGAATAACATCAGGGGGTCTTTAACGTCCACAGTGAAGCAGCCGGCGCATAGTAGCATTATGGGTAAATACACCCGCAGGAATAACCAGTGCAGCCGCTGCAGTTGAACCGTGAACCTCTTAAACAAGCTGTGAACTATATATATTCTTAGTTTTTTCGGTAAAGTCACGTTGAAGAGAAACAACAAAATAATAAAATATATATAAAACAATAAAAAAAATTCTCACGACGTTTCGACCATAACTCAAACGATCGTCTTCAGGTGTGTTGGTTCGCATAAATTTATTTTTAAACGGCGCATTTATTTATTTATTAAAAAAAACGTTAGCATCACGCGCAGCGATTTGGCAGTTTACCCAGGACTAGTCCATCTATATTCTGAAAAGAGGAGGGGGGAGACGAATTTTTTTATAATGTATGCTGTCTGAAAGCCACTGTAAGCGTGAACAATCAATTAAGACCTGAAATGGTTTATCACATCTTTCCAATGATTGCTAAGATAGAATCCATCTTCTTGGTTGAAATTGTCTCTATGCTTGTATATGTGGATAGCCTCATGAACGAATCTCTCATGGAAGCCAGATGGCTTACAAAGAACCTCTGTCTTGGAAAAGTCAATGGCATGTGAGCCTACTGAATTAGAACAATGATCTGCCACGGCCGAGGTGTTGGTCCTACCGTGTTTAAGGTCTGCTTTGTGTTCACGAATGCGGTCCGAGACATGGCGTTTGGTTTCTCCAATGTAACTACTGCCACAGAGGCAACTTAGTTTGTAGACACCAGGGTATTGTATGTCCGGAATCACATCTTTTACAGACGGAACCAGATCACGGATGTTATGTAATGTGTTGAAACGGACCTGGATCTTGTGTTTATTCAAGATTTTGGAGATCTTTTTTGTGATCCCAGCAATGTAGGGTAAAGTGATGGTTTTGAAAGGCTCCTCAAGAGGGTTTTTCTTCATGGTTTGAGTGATAGCTTTGCGGATTGTATAGTCGGAGTAACCATTAGCCCTAAGAGCTTGGTGTACGTGCTTGAGTTCACTGCTTATGTGTTCCTGGTCGGATATGCATTGGGCTCTATGATACAGAGTCTTGATGAGAGAATTCTTCTGTGATGGATGGTGGTGGGAATCCGGTTTCAGATAAGCATCCGTATGGGTAGCTTTCCTGTAGACAGAGTGGCTCATTGAACCATCAGGTCTCTTTTTAATTAGGACATCCAAAAAAGGTATCTTGCCATCTATTTCGACTTCCATGGTAAATCTGATGGCTGGGTGTATGGAATTGATGTGGTCGAAGAATTGGTCTAGAGCAGGCCGGCCATGTGGCCAGATGACAAAAGTGTCATCCACGTACCTCTTCCATAAGGTTGGGCGCAGAGTGGCAGTCTGGATGGCGTCAGTCTCAAATTTCTCCATGAAAATGTTAGCTATAACTGGAGAAAGGGGGGAGCCCATTGGGGTGCCCTCAGTTTGTTTGTAGAAAGTTCCATTCCAAGTGAAGTATGTATTGGTTAAATAGTGTCTCACCAGGGGGGGTACCTCCCCCTGAAGACGACCGTTTGAGTTATGGTCGAAACGTCGTGAGAATTTTTTTTATTGTTTTATATATATTTTATTATTTTGTTGTTTCTCTTCAACGTGACTTTACCGAAAAAACTAAGAATATGAATTACTGCAGTCACGAAAGCTTTAAATCAAAATTTAAGCTGTGAACTCTTTTCTGCTAGGCCACGTCACCAACCTGATTTATCAATCGGAATTATTGATGAGCAAATATTTTAATAAATCAAAACTAGCTTCAAGCTAGGGCGTTCTCTTTGTCATCATGACTGATGTACGTGACACTACAGGTTGCCTCAATCGTGGTTTATTGTTTTCATTAATAAATATTGTCTTCAGGAATTAATAACATATTGCAATTACATTTTTATTTAAAGCTGTCGTTACTGCAGGGATTCATATTCTTGGTTCTTTCGGTAAAGTCACGTAGAAGGGAAACAACAAAATAATTAAAATATAAAACAATAAAATTGCGGTCCGAGACATGTCGTTTGGTTTATCCAATGTAACTACTACCACAGAGGCAACTTAGTTTGTAGACGCCAGAGTACTGTATTTCCGGAATCACATCTCTTACAGATGGAGCCAGGTCACGGATTTTATGTAATGTGTTGAATCGGACCTGTATCTTGTGTTTATTCAAGATTTTGGAGATCTTTTTTGTGATCCCCGCAATGTAGGGTAAAATAATGGTTTTGAAAGGCTCCTCAAGAGGGTCCTTCTTCATGGTTTGAGTGATAGCTTTGCGGATTGTGTATATGGGTAGCTTTCCTGTAGACAGAGTGGCTCATTGAACCATCAGGTCTCTTTTTTATTAGGACATCCAAAAAAGGTAGCTTGCCATCTTTTTCGACTTCCATGGTAAATCTGATGGCTGGGTGTATGGAATTGATGTGGTTGAGGAATTGGTCAAGAGCAGGCCGGCCATATGGACAGATGACTAAAGTGTAATCCACGTACCTCTTCCATAAGGTTGGGCGCAGAGTGGCAGTCTGAATGGCGTCAATCTCAAATTTCTCCATGAAAATGTTGGCTACAACCGGAGATAGAGGGGAGCCCATGGGGGTGCCCTCAGTTTGTTTGTAGAAAGTTCCATTCCAAGTGAATTATGTATTGGTTAAGCAGTGTCTCACCAGGGGGGGTACCTCAGTGTTTAGTCCTTGATGAACCAAGTCTTCAATGATTGCGATGGTGTCAGGTACAGGAACTTTGGTGAATAAGGAAACTACATGAAAACTGACAAGCAGGTCGTCTGGGGACAGGGAAATACCCGTGATTGTCGATACCAGGTGAGTAGAATTTTGTACCGCAGAGGTGTTTTTTCCAGTGAAAGGCCGCAGGATTTCAGACAGAAAACGATCCAGTTTGTAGGTGGGGGAGTTGATAGTAGAGACGATGGGACGAAGGGGTGGATCTACTTCATGTCTCCCCCCTCCTCTTTTCCGAACATAGATGGACTCGCAATCTGAATAACTGCCAAATCGCTCTCCGTGGTGCTAACGTTAAAAAAACGCCACTTTTTTCAAATTTTCTTGCTGTGGTTTTCACACCTGATGATGAGTGCTTGTGTTGCAGTCGAAACGTCGTGAGAATTTTATTGGTTTATATTTTTATTATTTTATCGTTTCCCTTCTACGTGACTTTACCGAAAGAACCAAGAATATATATTGCAATTACTTTGTCACTCAGCAATCTAGCAATTCTCATTATTTTGTACGTTTTAATGGAACATGGGCAAACATCTCGAGGCTACAATCCGTAACGTCGGGTGGCAATCTGCGATTTTAACAAATAGTTGCCATAGCCCCCTCCCCCCAACCCCCCTCCAAAAAACGAGGGTTTTAATTACTTGCACCCCGAGGACATGTAAACTCATACGTATCGAGTCCAAAACTAAAAAATATGGAATCCATGCTTGTGAAGAGGAGTCGGAGACTGGTGAAGCGCATCTTTATTTTTGAAACCGCAGCCACGCTCGTTCCTAAAACCAACCCCGAACACGCGTTTCACGGCCCCTTTTAAACTCTCCATCTCCGCCCTCGTTCCCAATCCACATCTCCGTCTCGCAATCCGGGTCCGTGTGACGTCAGTGCCCTTTAACCCTTGACCCCCGACAAAAAGACCACCAAAATCCATCGTCCTGCCACAACACCGTTGTGAGAAAGTAGCAGTAAGGCTCGGGAGAGCCTCCGTCGAACCGCAATGCAGAGTCCCTCCTCGGCTGGACTGGCCTCCCAGGATTACAGTGAGGGAAAAAAAGTATTTGATCCCCTGCTGATTTTGTACGTTTGCCCACTGACAAAGAAATGATCAGTCTATAATTTAAATGGTAGGTTTATTTGAACAGTGAGAGACAGAAGAACGACAAAAAATCCAGAAAAACGCATGTCAAAAATGTTATAAATTGATTTGCATTTTAATGAGGGAAATAAGTATTTGACCCCCTCTCAATCAGAAAGATTTCTGGCTCCCAGGTGTTTTTTTTATAGGAGCACACTCTTAAAGGGAGTGCTTATAATCTCAGCTTGTTACCTGTATAAAAGACACCTGTCCACAGAAGCAATCAATCAATCAATCAGATTCCAAACTCTCCACCATGGCCAAGACCAAAGAGCTCTCCAAGGATGTCAGGGACAAGATTGTAGACCTACACAAGGCTGGAATGGGCTACAAGACCATTGCCAAGCAGATTGGTGAGAAGGTGACGACAGTTGGTGCGATTATTCGCAAATGGAGGAAACACAAAAGAACTGTCAATCTCCCTCGGCCTGGGGCTCCATGCAAGATCTCACCTCGTGGAGTTGCAATGATCATGAGAACGGTGAGGAATCAGCCCAGAACTACACGGGAGGATCTTGTCAATGATCTCAAGGCAGCTGGGACCATAGTCACCAAGAAAACAATTGGTAACACTACGCCGTGAAGGACTGAAATCCTGCAGCGCCCGCAAGGTGCCCCTGCTCAAGAAAGCACATATACATGCCCGTCTGAAGTTTGCCAATGAACATCTGAATGATTCAGAGGACAACTGGGTGAAAGTGTTGTGGTCAGATGAGACCAAAATGGAGCTCTTTGGCATCAACTCAACTCGCCGTGTTTGGAGGAGGAAAGCTGCCTATGACCCCAAGAACACCATCCCCACCGTCAAACATGGAGGTGGAAACATTATGCTTTGGGGGTGTTTTTCTGCTAAGGGGACAGGACAACTTCACCGCATCAAAGGGACGATGGACGGGGCCATGTACCGTCAAATCTTGGGTGATAACCTCCTTCCCTCAGCCAGGACATTGAAAATGGGTCGTGGATGGGTATTCCAACATGACAATGACCCAAAACACACGGCCAAGGCAACAAAGGAGTGGCTCAAGAAGAAGCACATTAAGGTCCTTGAGTGGCCTAGCCAGTCTCCAGACCTTAATCCCATAGAAAATCTGTGGAGGGAGCTGAAGGTTCGAGTTGCCAAACGTCAGCCTCGAAACCTTAATGACTTGGAGAAGATCTGCAAAGAGGAGTGGGACAAAATCCCTTCTGAGACGTGTGCAAACCTGGTGGCCAACTACAAGAAACGTCTGACCTCTGTGATTGCCAACAAGGGTTTTTGCCACCAAGTACTAAGTCATGCTTTGCAGAGGGGTCAAATACTTATTTCCTCATTAAAATGCAAATCAATTTATAACATTTTTGACGTGCGTTTTTCTGGATTTTCTGTTGTTATTCTGTCTCTCACTGTTCAAATAAACCTACAATTAAAATTATAGACTGATCATTTCTTCATCAGTGGGCAAACGTCCAAAATCAGCTGGGTATCAAGTACTTTTTCCCTCACTGTAGATTCAATGGGGGAGGCCAGGATAGGGCTTGAATGTGGATAGCTAAACAGGCCCAAATGTCGAAATATATCGAAACACTGCTGCCCAGCCGATTGGTAAACAGTGGACTCACAGAGCGAGTTTAAACCTACGTGGTCACCGATCTGCAATGATCAGCAGGAAACAGAGCCGCGGGAGAAAATGTGACACGCCTCAAAGCATAAGCACTATAACAATATGGCATTTTAATTCACATCCTTGTACACCACCTGTAAATCAGACACCCAATGCCTTCCCGCTGTGAATGCACACGCACAGGTGTGCCTTCCAAATGTTCAAAATCTACCAGTGGAAAGCACCATATATTTACGATTTTGAGGAAATCTCATTGCACCATGTACAAACGCCATGGCATTCACTACATTGGAGAAACTGGCAAATGCCTTGGCAATTGATTGGACCAACATCTTGTGTCAGCTCGCCACACGGACATGTCCAAGCCAGTGGCTCGTCACTTCAAGTGGAGGGATCATAGCCCCAGTGACAGGTCGGTGCGTGACCTTGTCTTGATTTGCTGGCCTGAATGAGACCAGGAAAATTAGAAGGTCGTCACGTATTCAAACCGAACACCGTTCAGTCGGCAGGACTAACGCCTCGCCTGCACTTAAAACAAAGCTTTATTGTTGAGTGCTGGACTGACCTATATATGGTGTGCCTCCTGTTGTAATTCTCATTTGTTTCCAAGGCACATTCGTGAAGATAATACGTACCTCTGATACATCAGTAGAATTGGGACAGCAAGAGCTAAAGATACAATCAATAATTGTCTCCTGTAAATTCCTCTACCTTGCAAGGTTCAGGACTGTTAAACGTTTGAGAAGCCATCTTTTGAACACACATTTCTTGAAATACTCTTTTATCTGATTGAAATGAAAATTGAGCCCAGCAATGATCCAATGTGGATAATTACGTTGTTTATATTTTGATTTAAAGCTTTCGTGACTGCAGTAATTCATATTCTTAGTTTTTTCGGTAAAGTCACGTTGAAGAGAAACAACAAAATAACAAAATATATATAAAACAATAAAAAATTCTCACGACGTTTCGACCATAACTCAAACGGTCATCATCAGGTGTGTCGGTTTGCATAAATTTATTTTGAAAACGGCATATTTATTTATATATAAAAATAACGTTTGCGTCACGCGCAACGATGGCAGTTTGCCAGGACTAGTCCATCTATTTTTTGAAAAGAGGAGGGGGGAGACGAAATTTGTTTTGTTTTTATGTATGCTGTCTGAAAGGCACTGTAAGCGTGAACAATCAATCAAGAACTGAAATGATTTATCAAATCTTTCCAATGATTGCTAAGATAGAATCCATCTTCTCGGTTGAAATTGTCTCTGTGTTTGTATATGTGGATAGCCTCATGAACGAATCTCTCATGGAAGCCAGATGGCTTACAAAGAACCTCCGTCTTGGAAAAGTCAATGGCATGTGAGCCTACTGAATTAGAACAATGATCTGCTACGGCCGAGGTGTTGGTCCTACCGTGTTTAAGGTCTGCTTTATGTTCACGAATGCGGTCCGAGATATGGCGTTTGGTTTCTCCAATGTAACTACTACCACAGAGGCAACTTAGTTTGTAGACACCAGGGTATTGTATGTCCGGAATCACATCTTTTACAGACGGAACCAGATCACGGATTTTATGTAATGTGTTGAAACGGACCTGGATCTTGTGTTTATTCAAGATTTTGGAGATCTTTTTTGTGATCCCAGCAATGTAGGGTAAAGTGATGGTTTTGAAAGGCTCCTCAAGAGGGTTCTTCTTCATGGTTTGAGTGATAGCTTTGCGGATTGTATAGTCGGAGTAACCATTAGCCCTAAGAGCTTGGTGTACGTGCTTGAGTTCACTGCTTATGTGTTCCTGGTCGGATATGCATTGGGCTCTATGATACAGAGTCTTGATGAGAGAATTCTTCTGTGATGGATGGTGGTGGGAATCCGGTTTCAGATAAGCATCCGTATGGGTAGCTTTCCTGTAGACAGAGTGGCTCATTGAACCATCAGGTCTCTTTTTAATTAGGACATCCAAAAAAGGTATCTTGCCATCTATTTCGACTTCCATGGTAAATCTGATGGCTGGGTGTATGGAATTGATGTGGTCGAAGAATTTGTCTAGAGCAGGCCGGCCATGTGGCCAGATGACAAAAGTGTCATCCACGTACCTCTTCCATAAGGTTGGGCGCAGAGTGGCAGTCTGGATGGCGTCAGTCTCAAATTTCTCCATGAAAATGTTAGCTATAACTGGAGAAAGGGGGGAGCCCATTGGGGTGCCCTCAGTTTGTTTGTAGAAAGTTCCATTCCAAGTGAAGTATGTATTGGTTAAACAGTGTCTCACCAGGGGGGGTACCTCAGTGTTTAGTCCTTGATGAACCAAGTCTTCAATGATTGCAATGGTGTCAGGTACAGGAACCTTGGTGAATAAGGAAACTACATCAAAACTGACAAGCAGGTCGTCTGGGGACAGGGAAATACCCTTGATTGTTGATACCAGGTGAGTAGAATTTTGTACCGCAGAGGTGGTCTTTCCAGTGAAAGGACGCAGGATTTCAGACAAAAAACGAGCTAGTTTGTAGGTGGGGGAGCTGATAGTAGAGACTATGGGACGAAGAGGTGTATCAACTTTATGTATTTTTGGTAAGCCGTATAATCTTGGTGGCCTGGCAGCAGAAGGTTTCAACGAAAACTGTTTAGATTGATCAATTAATGCGGTTGAATCAGAAATTATTTTGTTGGTTTGTGTGACGAGGCTGTTGGTGGGATCTCTTTTTATTTTTGTATAACTACCATCGTCGAGTAATTCTTTAATTTTGTTGTTGTATTCTATTTTATCCATGATAACAGTAGCATTGCCTTTGTCAGCTGAGAGAACTACAATATCATTCCTCTTTTTTAATTTATATAATTCAAAACGCTCATCTTTGCTGAGGTTGCTAGCTGGCATCTTAGCGTTTTTGAGGGTTGCAGCGATTTCAGATCTTGCTACGTCTGCAGCGATGTGACCCAGGCCCCTGAGAGCAACGTCTACTTGGGCAATTATATCATTAACTGGTATGTGTTTAGGTGTGACTGCAAAGTTTAGACCTTTAGCTAAAACGGATTTCAGACCATCGGAAATAGAACTGTTACTGCGATTAATTACGACTTTATTAACGCATTTACACTCACCTCTGCTACTGTAACTTCTTCTAATGCGAAACGAATTCTTTTCAAAACTAGCTTAGCTCTTATCTCAGAAAAAATCAGACTTATACGCACAGAACTAGATCAGTTAGACAAGACACTCTACAAATCACACTTATCATTGACGGCAATAATGTCCACATCGGATTGGGAACATGTAGACAATATGACTGCCTCTTCAGCTGCTACTATGTCGACCAAATGTAAGGAAAACCTGATTTCCAAATTTAACCTCCTCTTAAACAAAAGACCGGACCCACACACCAAAAAGTTAGACGTTAATAAAGTCGTAATTAATCGCAGTAACAGTTCTATTTCCGATGGTCTGAAATCCGTTTTAGCTAAAGGTCTAAACTTTGCAGTCACACCTAAACACATACCAGTTAATGATATAATTGCCCAAGTAGACGTTGCTCTCAGGGGCCTGGGTCACATCGCTGCAGACGTAGCAAGATCTGAAATCGCTGCAACCCTCAAAAACGCTAAGATGCCAGCTAGCAACCTCAGCAAAGATGAGCGTTTTGAATTATATAAATTAAAAAAGAGGAATGATATTGTAGTTCTCTCAGCTGACAAAGGCAATGCTACTGTTATCATGGATAAAATAGAATACAACAACAAAATTAAAGAATTACTCGACGATGGTAGTTATACAAAAATAAAAAGAGATCCCACCAACAGCCTCGTCACACAAACCAACAAAATAATTTCTGATTCAACCGCATTAATTGATCAATCTAAACAGTTTTCGTTGAAACCTTCTGCTGCCAGGCCACCAAGATTATACGGCTTACCAAAAATACATAAAGTTGATACACCTCTTCGTCCCATAGTCTCTACTATCAGCTCCCCCACCTACAAACTAGCTCGTTTTTTGTCTGAAATCCTGCGTCCTTTCACTGGAAAGACCACCTCTGCGGTACAAAATTCTACTCACCTGGTATCAACAATCAAGGGTATTTCCCTGTCCCCAGACGACCTGCTTGTCAGTTTTGATGTAGTTTCCTTATTCACCAAGGTTCCTGTACCTGACACCATTGCAATCATTGAAGACTTGGTTCATCAAGGACTAAACACTGAGGTACCCCCCCTGGTGAGACACTGTTTAACCAATACATACTTCACTTGGAATGGAACTTTCTACAAACAAACTGAGGGCACCCCAATGGGCTCCCCCCTTTCTCCAGTTATAGCTAACATTTTCATGGAGAAATTTGAGACTGACGCCATCCAGACTGCCACTCTGCGCCCAACCTTATGGAAGAGGTACGTGGATGACACTTTTGTCATCTGGCCACATGGCCGGCCTGCTCTAGACAAATTCTTCGACCACATCAATTCCATACACCCAGCCATCAGATTTACCATGGAAGTCGAAATAGATGGCAAGATACCTTTTTTGGATGTCCTAATTAAAAAGAGACCTGATGGTTCAATGAGCCACTCTGTCTACAGGAAAGCTACCCATACGGATGCTTATCTGAAACCGGATTCCCACCACCATCCATCACAGAAGAATTCTCTCATCAAGACTCTGTATCATAGAGCCCAATGCATATCCGACCAGGAACACATAAGCAGTGAACTCAAGCACGTACACCAAGCTCTTAGGGCTAATGGTTACTCCGACTATACAATCCGCAAAGCTATCACTCAAACCATGAAGAAGAACCCTCTTGAGGAGCCTTTCAAAACCATCACTTTACCCTACATTGCTGGGATCACAAAAAAGATCTCCAAAATCTTGAATAAACACAAGATCCAGGTCCGTTTCAACACATTACATAAAATCCGTGATCTGGTTCCGTCTGTAAAAGATGTGATTCCGGACATACAATACCCTGGTGTCTACAAACTAAGTTGCCTCTGTGGTAGTAGTTACATTGGAGAAACCAAACGCCATATCTCGGACCGCATTCGTGAACATAAAGCAGACCTTAAACACGGTAGGACCAACACCTCGGCCGTAGCAGATCATTGTTCTAATTCAGTAGGCTCACATGCCATTGACTTTTCCAAGACGGAGGTTCTTTGTAAGCCATCTGGCTTCCATGAGAGATTCGTTCATGAGGCTATCCACATATACAAACACAGAGACAATTTCAACCGAGAAGATGGATTCTATCTTAGCAATCATTGGAAAGATTTGATAAATCATTTCAGTTCTTGATTGATTGTTCACGCTTACAGTGCCTTTCAGACAGCATACATAAAAACAAAACAAATTTCGTCTCCCCCCTCCTCTTTTCAAAAAATAGATGGACTAGTCCTGGCAAACTGCCATCGTTGCGCGTGACGCAAACGTTATTTTTATATATAAATAAATATGCCGTTTTCAAAATAAATTTATGCAAACCGACACACCTGATGATGACCGTTTGAGTTATGGTCGAAACGTCGTGAGAATTTTTTATTGTTTTATATATATTTTGTTATTTTGTTGTTTCTCTTCAACGTGACTTTACCGAAAAAACTAAGAATACGTTGTTTATGTTATGTAAAATAGATAATAACAGACTGCACGTATTAAATGGTTAACCATAATGCAGTGTGCCAGCAACATTTTATAATCTAACTTTTAATACAAATGGGTTTATGGAGTTATACATTTTTGACTATTCAAGAGTTTGTTTCACAAAATGAGCGAAAAGACGACTATGATATTCACGTGCCATTTTAACACTTCATCAGGAAACATTTTTCAAATGTAGTTCTTATGAGGTGCCATGGTGTAAACAAGTAAAGCCTCCATCTTTACCCACTCTGTCTCTCTGGCCTACAGTACATACTATGAGAAGGGTCATTGTCTAAAACGTCACCTATTGTATATTTTGCCTTTTCAAGGCACAGCTGCGGTGTTGTTAACAAATGTGTTTAGTGTTTGTTTTGTTTCTTGTACAAATATACGGCACTAGAGATGACTCTCTTGCAGTATTGTCACATTTCTGAAACGCATGTCAGAGCTATGCGTACTTCAGATAGTAATTCTCTCCCGTCACAGTGATTGGACGCTCATCGTTAGTCATGACAATTTAGATGACATTTCTCAATGTGTCTGCAGTTTCACGACGTTGCCGGGACTGCCCGCAAAGAAGTCATCCGCGACCATGGCTTTAAACCCGCAAAGAAGTCATCCGCGACCATGGCTTTAAACCCGCAAAGAAGTCATCCGCGACCATGGCTTTAAACCCGCACGCACCATCGCAGCCCCGTGAGCCAAATGCCCCTTTCCAACGAGCGAAGCACGTAACATCGACATTCTACAGGATTGTTCGCCTGGTGTAGAAGACACTTGCTCAGTGGCAGGTGGGAGTGATGCCCCCCCCCCCCCCCCACATTCAATCAGGAAAGAGTAAGGGAACAGAGTTGTATTTATTAAGCGTTGAAATAAATGTAAGCAAAAACCACCGTGGCTGTGTCCTGGAATGTTGTTCACCACACGGACGACGTTGATGGACAGGCCGTGTGTGTGTGTGTGGGAACGCGAGCCTGGCTGTGCTTGTCCCAGGCTGATCGACAGGATTATGGATCATTACCTAAATGTGCAACAAGACTGTCAGTGATTGCTTTGTCAGCGATATGTTCTGCTTGTATATTCTAAGCCAAGACGTCTTAGTCTCGTATTCTGACAAAGCAGTGTGTCAGCCACACTGCTTTGTCAGTGTGGCTGACACTTCGCTCAGAGGCCGCCTCAAGTCAAGTGTACGGCTGTGAGCCGGCTCAGCCGAGCCAGAGACAATGTTTAAAAATCCACCTCCTTATTAATAATATACAGTCGTGAGATTGCCCTATTCCTCGTAAACATAGCTCAAAATGTGTAGAGTGTACAGTGTTTTCACGCGACAAATACCGTAGTGTGCAGAACTCGGTTTTATTACTTCGTAATTTCGACTCGTGTGTGTTTTTATTTTCTGCGGCTGTGGAGAGTAAAATGTGCCCGTGGATCATTGTGAACTATGAACACATCCATGTGCCTTTGAACGTCATAAAAAGTTCGCCAACCAAAAAATACATGTTTTCCTTCACAAGACTGGAAATCACAAGGGTATTTACAGTACATGTGGGACAACTGTTGAACATGGGCTGGGATCGATTTGTTTAAATCAAGGGGTGAACAAGGACAGAAAAGATTGATTTTGGAAAGTTGTGTTTTTAAATAAAAAAAACACGCATTAATGTGCGTCAAGAGGCACGTTTTCAATCTGTGCCATACCGGTAAACATACCAAGGTTTAGGGACCGTTCATAAATGACGTCACGCGATTTTGGACGATTTTTGACCCCCCCCCCCCTCGTCACACCGCGTAACAAAAAGTCAGACCCCCCCCTCAAATATGACGTCACAAAGTTCTGCCCCCCCCCCCAAAAAAAATTAAAGATGCTTCAAATCGCTTTAAACTATTGCCATTGTAGTGCGTATTTAATGTGGCGCTGCAACTCTGATGTTGTAGGAGAAAACATTTATTTTAAAAAGTCTATTCAATTAAGTAGAACGTGTTGTCTATATTTATTTAAAGTTGCGCATTTTGGTGTGACGTCACATTTATAATCCCCCCCCCCCCGCAGCTCCTCGTCACACATCGTCACAAATGTCTGACCCCCCCCCCCCCTAGGTGCGTGACGTCATTTATCGTGTGCAACGCCCATGATGAAACCGGTTTCGTCAAGAGTTGAAGCGTCATGAGTTGACAGTCTGCGACCTTTCATCGATAATTGCACAATCATATTAAATTGAGGGTTTTAGATCATTAAAAAAAATTACGTGCCAATCAACAGTTTCAAGTAAATTTTGCTAAATAAGAATTCACGGGACTGTGTGAAGGGTAATAAAGACCGTATGTAGGATTCTAGGTTTGAAGTTTTCGTGACTGCAAGGATCCATACACTTTGG
The DNA here is from genome assembly GCF_048934315.1 of Petromyzon marinus. NCBI lineage: Eukaryota > Metazoa > Chordata > Hyperoartia > Petromyzontiformes > Petromyzontidae > Petromyzon > Petromyzon marinus. Next base: position 532,778 of record NC_133709.1, on the reverse strand, counting down.
TTTTTTCGGTAAAGTCACGTAGGTGAAAATAAAAATAACTAAATTAAATAACGACGTTTCGGAAGCAACACAAGCCTCCGTCATCAGGCGTGGTTGTGTCGCCTGATGACGGAAGCTTGTGTTGCTTCCGAAAGGTCGTGATTTAATTTAGCTATTTTTATTTTATTTTTTATTTTATTTTCACCTACGTGACTTTTCAGAAAGAACTAAAGAGTACGTATGTAGGATATTTTGGGAGATAAAGCGACAACGCCAATGTGCCTAAAAGAAAGGTTTTCGATCAGTACATAGTGCCTGGTCTGACACGTGCCTCTGACTCCGGGTCAGCCTGATGAGCAAAACTACCCAGTCGTCTCCTCCATGTAGCCTAACTCACACACACACGCATAAGCACACATGCGCACGCAAAAATAAACATGTGTTTTTTTAACACTGAGTTAAATGTGTGTAATTGTAATTAGTATGCTTTGTTTAATTGATTGATCAATTGGTTTTGTATATAAATTGTTATTATTTTTTGCGTGGTTTTCATATAAGCCCTCTTGAGTTTCCAACCTCACCTGCAGACCTTTTTACCTTTTTTGTATTTGCATTTTTTAAATTATTGGGTCTTTCGGTAAAGTCACGTAGATAGGTTCAAAGAAAATTACACAAAAATAACAAAAAAACTACGACGTTTCGTACGCTTGTGTTGCGATCGAAACGTCGTAGTTTTTTGTTATTTTCTTTGAACCTATCTATGTGACTTTACCGAAAGACCCAAGAATATGAATTCCTGCAGTCACGAAAGCTTTAAGTCAATATATATTTGCATTGTTTGCCTTTCGCTTGTGTTTTTGTGCGAATAAACAATACAATATAATTTAAGAGATTCCTTAAATTATATGATGCTGGTCTTCTTCTACCTTTGTCGTACCTCCTGTCCGACCGATGCGGTCCCAATATTCTGCACAGCCCACTGCTTCTGGTGTGGGCATTGCCAAATCTTGAGGAGTGCAATGTGGTGCTGCAGGCCATCTCAGAAGATGATCCCATGATTTTCTTCTCCTGACAAGCACATTGGTCAATTGTGTAGAAGCCCGCACCCCCCCATCCCTTCATGATTTTATGAGAGAGTTGCATCTGCCGAAACCCACTCTGAGTTTGTTTAGGCTCCGCCATTTGAGCCATTTGGAATTGGAGCCAGACGCGAGCTGCTCACTGGGAATGATTCCTCACCGGCTCCATTCAGCAGCTTCGTCACTTGATGTTTCCTATTCTTTTTGTTCTGTCAGATTCCGGTGATATGGTCACAGTGATTCCAGTGGAGCACAAGAAGCTGTTTCTCGATAACAGACGACAACGGTGGTGCTGGCTGATGGCCATTAAAGCGGATGGTGGACGTCACCTGCGGAGTGTGGGCACTATGTCAGATTGTGCTATATAGGCAGGGAAAAGGGGAGCCTCTCAGGAACCCTGTTGTTATTCTGCGCGTATCATTTAGGGCGGTGTCGACATGTTTACTGTGGGTTGAGCGTCCCAAGGTGGAGCATGCATATTCAGCCACAGAAAAACCAAGTGCTAAGGCGGCGGTGCGTAGCGTGGATGGATGTGATCCCCACTTTTAATTAGAGAGCTTTCGCAGAATGTTGTTTTGTGAGTTGATCTTGGCGTTGGTATTTAAAGTGTGCTTTTTGTGCTGAGTATAGGATCTAATGTTACCCCGAGGTACACTGGGTGACTCTGGTGTTCGAGGCCCTGGTCACCCCAGGTGACATTCAGGTGTCGCTCTGCATCACAGTTTCTCAGGTGGAAGGCACAGATTTGGGTTTAACTCGTGTTGGGTTTGAGATGATTATTCAGGGAGTATCTTGACATCTCGTCCAGCGCTCTCTCCAGGATATTCTCTGGGTCCTGGAAATTCCTCTGCTGTGTGGTGATGCAAAAATCTCCTTCATGGATGAACTGCTGACATTCAGTAGGAAGTGGCTGATCGTTGGTGTAGATATTGACGCTGCCTTTGTGGAAAGCCATTCTGTTGGGAACGCCATCTCCTTCTCTGCCCGTTTAGTTCCACGTAGAATCATCTGTTCTCTAGGAGACCTGGCACAGACCTAGGTCGCCAGTCACGAGGTACAGTTTGTGGATCAAAATGCGATGTTGAACAGTGTCACATACAGCAGACAGATCGACAAATGCTGTGCCGGTGAGATCTACCAGGCGTGAAATTCGTTGCAGGCTAAAACGTTCGTAGAGTTTGCTATGGAGGGAGATTGGTCGAAAGCTTTTATGGTGATGAAATGTCGTTCCCTGGTTTTGGCAGACAGCCAGTACACACACCCAGCTTAATAACCAGGCTACAGTCTACATTATAGACTGCCAGTACACACACTCAGCTTAATAACCAGGCTACAGTCTACATTATAGACTGTCAGTACACTCACCATACTTAATAACCAGGCTACAGTCTACATTATAGACTGTCAGTGAACTCACCATACTTAATGACCAGGCTACAGTCTACATTATAGCCTGTCAGTACACTCTACATTATAGCCTGTCAGTACACTCACCATACTTAATAACCAGGCTACAGTCTACATTATAGACTGCTAGTACACACACCCAGCTTAATAACCAGGCTACAGTCTACATTACAGACTGTCAGTACACTCACCCAGCTTAATAACCAGGCTACAGTCTACATTATAGACTGTCAGTACACTCACTCAGCTTAATAGCCAGGCTACAGTCTACGCTATAGACTGTCAGTACACTCACCATACTTAATAACCATTACTACAGTCTACATTATAGACTGTCAGTACACTCACCCAGCTTAATAACCAGGCTACAGTCTACATTATAGACTGTCAGTACACTCACCATACTTAATAACCAGGCTACAGTCTACATTATAGACTGTCAGTACACTCACCATACTTAATAACAAGGCTACAGTCTACATTATAGACTGTCAGTACACTCACCATACTTAATAACCAGGCTACAGTCTACATTATAGACTGCCAGTACACACACCCAGCTTAATAACCATTACTACAGTCTACATTATAGACTGTCAGTACACTCACCATACTTAATAACCAGGCTACAATCTACATTATAGACTGCCAGTACACTCACCCAGCTTAATAACCAGGCTACAGTCTACATTATATACTGTCAGTACACTCACCCAGCTTAATAACCAGGCTACAGTCTACATTATAGACTGCCAGTACACTCACTCCGATTAAGAACCAGGCTACAGTCTACATTATAGACTGCCAGTACACTCACCCAGCTTAATAACCAGGCTACAGTCTACATTATAGACTGCCAGTACACTCACTCCGATTAAGAACCAGGCTACAGTATTATTTTTATTCACTTATTTTTTCATAATAATCTCATATCTACGTGACTTTACCGAAAGAACCAAAGAATAAGCAACACGCTGCCAACAATCGTAGGACGTGCAAACAAAAAAGCACAAATGAGGTACACATCAAGTACACATCAATTAATTCTAGATTTGAAGTTTTCGTGACTGCAATGCTCCATACTCTTTGGTCACGTGGTGTTTCAATCGTGCAAAGTTGTCTCCTATCCCACTCTCCCCCCCTCCGTGGTGCACGAGCAGGACCTTTACCACCCTGGGTCCGTCCTCCCTGCCCCCTCCTCCTCTTACCCTATATAAACAGGTCCCTGCAGGGTGGGCTGGTAGGAACATTGGAATTTTGCGCAATTTTATTTTTACACCCCAACAGCACGAGATTTCACTTCGTTAAACTATTGAAACGGGACGGACGGACACATTAATCTATTGCAGGCTGGTACACTCAGTTTACAACTTCGTTCCTACCAGTATAATCTCTTGTTACAAATAGCTCTCCTAATTCCTTTGTCAAGGGGTGCCTCTGCGGATGTGTATAATTTAACTTAGCTATTTCAATGAGCCATTTCAATGCTAAATTATATGCTAATCCCTTTGTCAAGGCGCTTTGTTTCTTCTCACACAGCTTAAAGGTCGTGATCTGAGCGTGGCGTTTTTTTCACTCCAGCTCTGTCCTCCAGACAGTCTCGTCCCTTCACCTGATGAAGGCCGCTTATGTTGTGGCCGAAACGTCGTAATTTTTGTTATTTTATTTTTTTACCTACGTGACTTTACCCAATAGAACCAAAGAGTAAAGCTCTCCTTATAGTCGTGTTGCTGTGCTAGTTACACCTGATGACGGAAGCTTGTGTTGCCTCCGAAACGTCGTGATTTGATTAACTGTATTTTTTTTACCTACGGGCCATGAGGAAAAATTGAATCTCACAAGTCCAGTTCTAGTGCCGTGCACCGTGAACTTCGCGTTTTGATTGAAATCCGAGCGTCACTCTTCACGAACGTTCCTTCTCGGACATATCACTCGGTCAGCCGTGTTCTTTCAAAACTGTCCAATATACTGTGATGACGTTCAATACAACAACGTCGATACCAGATCTCTCCAACAACAACGGAGGGCGGAGGAGCGACGCTCACAACAACGAGCGGAGCGCCGGGTGGCTAAAGCACAGCAGGTTGGCACAGTAGGGGGCACAGGTGGTGCATCAGCCAGTCATCTTAGTCAGTCGACCCGTGGCACCTGGGTCTGCCCCGTGACCTCCTGCCAGCGGGCGTTCGACACTACACGTGGCCTCAAGGTGCACATGGCCTGGCACAAGCGTCGTGGTGACGTCACCGCCACTTAGTGGCGAATGGCGGTTGTTGTTGTTGTGTCTGTGTGTGTGCATCAGTGTGTGTCTGTGCGTGTGCATCAGTGTGTGTGTCTGTGTGTGTGTGTGCATCAGTGTGTGTGTCTGTGTGTGTGTGTGCATCAGTGTGTGTGCGAGCCCATGTGCTTGACACCAGGACCTACCGTGGAGCTGATCTGCCCTCTGACCATCGATTAGTCACCTGTAAGATGCACCTGCCATTCTTCCACTCCGGTGGTGGGTGTACACCCAGGACTCCATTCCAACCTAAAGTGGCCTGGTCTCAGTTATCTGATTAAAATTGCAAGCGAGAATTTCATCATCGCTTTCGGCTGGAGTTGGCATCGTCCCCCACTCCTCCTGATGTCGAGGTTAAATGGGCGAGGTTTAGAACTGTAACTCATGCGGCTGCAATGTCTGCTTTGGGTACGCGGTCAGGACCTCCCCAGAGGTCCTCGCGAACAGAGGAGGTGTACAGAATGGTTGAGAAAAAGCGACAGGCCCACTGTCATCGGCTACAGAATCCCACGTTAGAGAATGAGGAGGCTTAGCGCAGCCTTCGCTCGGAGGTTCGGAGAGCCGTGAGGCGCTGCAAGGATGGGTGGTGGTCGCGGGTTGCTGAGGAGATGGAGTCTGCCTCAGTGGCCCGTGATCACTAATCTCTATTTAACTCCATCAAAAAAGTAACCTGCAGCGCCACATCTATTACCATCATTAGGGGAAAAAACGGTGATCCAATCTCCGACCCCCACGAACAGGTTTGCAGATTTGCTGAGCATTTCTGCGAGGTCCTGGGGGAGGGGAAATCTCTCAGCCAGGAAAACATCGTGGCACAAAGTGGGGATGACCCTGCTGAGGCTGCAGTGCCTCAAATATTGGAAGGAGAAGTTACCCCCTGTGAGTGGCTGGCTGAGGTGCCATCTGTTGAGGAAGTACTGAAGGCGATCCGGAGTCTGAGACCAGGAAAGGCACCGGGTAGAGATGATCTCCCAAGCGAATTGCTGAGGGAGGGTAGCGTTTGTGCACAGATTGCCCTATATGACATCATAACAACAATCTGGACCACTGGACGGGTTCCGCAGGATTGGAAGGATGCCCTGGTGGTCCCCCTCTTTAAGAAGGGGGACCGCACAGACTGTAACAACTACAGGGGCATCTCACTCCTCAGTGTGCCGGGAAAGGTCCTGGCAAAGATTATTCAACATCGCCTTGCCAGGCACGCTGAGGAGAGGCTTGCAGAGCCCCAATGCGGTTTCAGGAAAGGGCGGTCCTGCACAGATGCCATATTTTCTGTCCGTCTGCTACAGTAGAGGTGTAGGGAAATCCAACAAGACCTACATCTCTGCTTTATTGAGCTGGTCAAGGCCTATGATACCATCAGTAGGCCTGGGCTCTGGGTTGTTCTTCATGCTTTTGGAGTCCCTGACCCTCTGCTCACGATCATTAAGGGCCTTCATGATGGTGAGCGGGCCCGGGTAAATCTACGTGGCCGGGAGTCAGAGCCATTCCCTGTACACCTTGGGGTGCGACAGGGATGTCCTCTGGCTCCCACATTATTTAATATGTATTTTGACCACGTAGTTCGTGAAGCCTTCAATAGCTGTACCGGTGGAATCTCCATTTGGTACAGATATCATGGGAGGCTGATCAATGCACGGGTGCGGTCAAGGGATGGCTCCCTATTGCTCAACCACGTTATGTATGCTGATGATTTGGTAATAGCTGCTCATTCAGAGGAGGAGTTGGAGACGCTGCTGCTGAGACTGGAGCGTGCCACTAAGAGATGGGGCCTTACCATCAGCCCCACCAAAACTAAACACCTGCCTGGGTATTTTGTACCATCGGACACTCCACCCCCACAACTCCCAATCGGTGATGGGGCAGTTGTGGAGAGAGTGGAGAGTTTCCCATACCTGGGCAGTGTGCTTATGACCGGCTCCAGTTTAACAGCAGAGGTCTCACTCCGAATCAGTCGAGCGGCAATATCTTTTCATCGGTTGCGTAATACTGTGTGGAAGCTACCTGGTCTGTCGCTCCGCACTAAGCTTCAGGTCTTCTCGGCCACGGTCATTCCCTCCCTTCTCTACGCTTGTGAAACGTGGACCCCCCTAATGTGTGAGGACCTCACAAATCCTTGAAAGATCTGGGCAAGGTCCCATCGGTGAGCTCCTCCGGCAGGCAAGGCTGCGTTGGCTGGGTCATGTAGCCCGCATGCCCAGCCACCGTATACCGAAACAGCTTTTGTTCGGCCGGATCGAGGGGGCTAAACGGGCGTGGCACGGGCCAGAGAAGAGATGGAGTGATGTGGTACAGAAGGACGTGGAGCTGAGTAGACTTGCCGATGACTGGTACCAGTGGTGTCAAGATCGGCCTCTGTGGAGGAGGCTCGTGAAGGACGCTATTGGGCAGTTGGAGGCAGTCGCCCTCCAACAACAACGGAGGGCGGAGGAGCGACGCTCACAACAACCAGCGGAGCGCCGGGTGGCTAAAGCACAGCAGGTTGGCACAGTAGGGGGCCCAGGTGGTGCACCAGGCAGTCATCTCAGTCAGTCGACCTGTGGCACCTGGGTCTGCCCCGTGACCTCCTGCCAGCGGGCGTTCGACACTTCACGTGGCCTCAAGGTGCACATATCCTGGCACAAACGTCGTGGTGACGTCACTGCCACTTAGTGGCGAATGGCGGTTGTTGCTGTGTCTGTGTGTGTGTGCATCAGTGTGTCTGTGTGTGTGCATCAGTGTGTGTGTCTGTGTGTGTGTGTCTGTGTGCATCAGTGTGTGTGTCTATGTGTGTGTGTGTGCACCAGTGTGTGTGTCTATGTGTGTGTGTGCACCAGTGTGTGTGTCTGTGTGTGTCTGTGGAGAGCGATAGTGTAGCGGTTAGCGCGCTGCGCTATGAACTTGGCGACCCGGGTTCGATTGCCGCTCACGGCCAATACCAGTGACGATTATCTGAACCGGTCCCGGGCCTCTCCTAAGTCGACTCAGCCTCAAATGAGTACCTGGTGCGGTGTGTAAACATTGCCACTAGGGAGACAAAGGCGGTCGGGCGTGGTGCTGGCCACCCACCCCCTCGTGTACCGTTCCGGCCTTCATAGGTGCTCGCTAACAGCACTTGCCCCTACAGTCTGTTAAGTCTATATGGGGGATCTTTGTCATTTGTGTGTGTGTGCATCTGTGTGCATTGATTCACTGCTGATCTGCCCAACCAGGAACATGAGTTTGTATTGCTGGCCATGGAGAACATCACAAGGCAATTGGTATCAAAATCTGCTTTTATTCTCTCCTAGATCAAAACATGTCGTCAAAGATTTGTTATGAGAACATTCAAGCATGAATTATTCCTAAAAATGTGACATTGCTGAAGCGAAAACAAACACAATCGTGTTAGTTAAGAAATGTATATTAATGCGAATATTGTTTTAATATGTATATTAAATATGTGCCAACAATTTGTCAGCAAATTTGTCAATAAAAATGAAATCATTACACTCGGATTTTTTTTTAAACACAGAACTGCACTGTATATCTGTTAAACATGTCCAAGAGTAAAAACGAACTTAATATATATGTATTTGAGATAGAGGAATGCACGGGGCAGCGATTGGCGTCGAAGCTGCGTCGAGGTGCCACGCTAGAAGCATCTCCGGAGTCCCAGCAAGATCACAAGGGAATTCAAACTTCCCCTGTGCTATTATTTTGCACCATCGTAAAATCTTTAAAATGTGCAAATAAGCATTTGCACCGAGGTTGCTGGGCATTCAATTCTTAATATGCTCGCCACAACACATGCCTGAACAGCAGCCCTGTCTGTACACGGGACGTGTGTCTGTGGTAATATGGTTTGGCTGTGTGTGTGTGAGAGTCCAGTTGCAAAGAGTTTTTATTTAACGAGGCGATACCTCAAGAGACCACCACGATTAGTCACATTTGCAAAGCAAACTACAGCAAAGCTAATGGGCCCGGTACATGTAAAATAATCACAACATTCAATAATTCTATAATCCTATTGACATTTGTCGCATCATCAACTCCGAAGTCCTTATCATACATGTGAATGAAACGACTGCCCTTTGCCTGTCACCTGAGTATAAACTGACCACGCGATCTGATGAGGTGGTGTTTCGAATAACCCACAGTACATTTCATACCAAACAGGCACAGGCCTAGCAGCAAGGCCCAGCAAAATTCAAGCAGGAAGGTCACTCCAATATCGCGACCGTTTTGCCACGACATTTATTGGACTGCGACAATAAAAATATGAATTCGATATAGCCATTACACCATAAAACTACGACTTAAAAAATCTACTAGAACTTCTTTGGAGGTTTTCCTTGAAAAAGGGTCATGACTTGTGATTTCCGGAGCATCTTCCAAAGTATCCTCTCAAAGTTTAGGTCATGGTTGGCATAGAAAACGAGCTTCTGCTTTTGGTCATAGTAATGGTCGGGGAAGTGCTTGTAGGTGCTGGTTATGAACCCATAGGCGGAAACCTGCCCATCGGGATGAGAAAAAGGAAATGAAATGGCACATCCAAACTATAACACAAATCAATCGTGTATTATATAGTCTCGTGGCGAAGCAGGACCCGTATCTAACAAAGAGGGTCCTTGCCTGTAAATACCTGGCTGATCAGCAGCATTGCTTCAAGCGAGCCTGACTCTTGCTGATGAGACAATGAATGTCAAAGCTGATCCAGAGTTTGTGTATGAAACCAATGCTAATGGAAAAAATACTTTGAGAATGCTGCATGGCTGATTGGTTGTGTAAAATATATATTTTTTATGTTTAATGTGGAGAGACAAGTATGGGGAGGAGGCGCCGTGTCTGCTTATTTATTTGTTACTAATATTCTGTTTATCCATCTCCATATCCTATAAGCACATCCTTAGAGGATACATTTGCAATAATAATACAATATTATATACCTTTAACTAGGAACACATGACATTAAATGCACCCTATTTCATCGGATCTCAGAAGCTAAGCAAGGCTAGTCCTTACGACGGGTAACCCACAAGAAATGTCAGGTGTTGTCTGTGTGAGGGCGAGGTGGCTAAGAGATGGAATTGCCGAGTGTCATCCCCCTCGTATGCTTGGTTTGTCTCCGGGATTGTCAAAATATTCCAATTTAGCAGAGGCTTTCTGAAAATAATCTTGAGCCTCAGCTAAGCTTTCGTGGGTAGTTGTGGCATTATTATATTTTACAGCTGATTGTTTAACCACTCAATTACCGATTATCGGCTTTATTACTCGGCCCATCATGGATACAAAAATAGTTGGGGAAAAAGTGTGGCCTCTGTTCCCAGGTGTGCCGCCGGATGGGAGGTGGTGAGCGGGGCTTGGTGACATCACTGGCAGGTGAGCCGTGTCACGCCGAGCACGGCTCGGAGGGAGTTTCCTGGCAGAAGGTTGGCAATATTTCAAGCTGTCACCGTATTTAAAGGGACGCAAATAATTGTTAACAAAAATAAGAAATTGCTTCCAACTTTTAACTAATTAATCAACTCAATCGACTAATTGGGCCACATCCAATTATATGATATTTTCAGAGCTTGGTGCTCATTCACAATATACGGGCCTGGAGCAACACGAAGAGGAACTGTAATCCTGCAGTCAGTGATCATTCGTCTGCATGCGAGGTGTCAGGGACAAGAGGCACATTACCTGGTCACAGGTGTGCAGAGCTGTGAGCAGGGCTATGCCGCCTGTGCTTGGCCTATAGATGTCTTTAAACTTTGATTGAAGACGCGTCGAAGGCAAAAAACTGAAATAAAAAAAATGGAGACATTACGTAGTTTGTGCTAAAAAGATTGCAAAAAACATTTTAGGTTTTGTAATAATACAATCTACGTGACTTTACCGAAAGACACTGAGAGTATGAATTCCTGCAGTCACGAAAGCTTTAAGTCAAGATTTAATACAATGTTATAAAAACATTCAGTCAATATGCAAAATGTAAATATTATTTAATAACATGAATGGATGATAATGGATGATATTGGTCGCGAAAGCCAACGTATTAAACTAACATGAATGTGTTTAAAATTGCCTTTTACAAGGTACACTATGTCAAAACATTTATTGTTACAGCTACCCGCAATTCTTATTATGGGCAGCAGCAGCGGAGTCCACGACTGGCTCCCAGTTTTCTTGGGCTCTCGTCACGCTATCATCCACCATCACCTGTCACGCTATCATCCACCATCACCTGTCACGCTATCATCCACCATCACCTGTCATGGTATCATCCACCATCACCTGTCATGCTATCATCCACCATCACCTGTCATGGTATCATCCACCATCACCTGTCATGGTATCATCCACCATCACCTGCCATGCTATCATCCACCATCACCTGTCACGCTATCATCCACCATCACCTGCCATGCTATCATCCACCATCACCTGTCACCCTATCATCCACCATCACCTGCCATGCTATCATCCACCATCACCTGTCACGCTATCATCCACCATCACCTGTAACGCTATCATCCACCATCACCTGCCATGCTATCATCCACCATCACCTGCCATGCTATCATCCACCATCACCTGTCACGCTATCATCCACCATCACCTGTCACGCTATCATCCACCATCACCTGTCACGCTATCATCCACCATCACCTGTCACGCTATCATCCACCATCACCTGTCACGCTATCATCCACCATCACCTGTCACGCTATCATCCACCATCACCTGCCATGCTATCATCCACCATCACCTGCCATGCTATCATCCACCATCACCTGTCACACTATCATCCACCATCACCTGTCACGCTATCATCCACCATCACCTGCCATGCTATCATCCACCATCACCTGTCACGCTATTATCCACCATCACCTGTCACGCTATCATCCACCATCACCTGTCACGCTATCATCCACCATCACCTGTCACGCTATCATCCACAATCACCTGTCACGCTATCATCCACCATCACCTGCCATGCTATCATCCACCATCACCTGCCATGCTATCATCCACCATCACCTGTCACGCTATCATCCACCATCACCTGTCACGCTATCATCCACCATCACCTGTCACGCTATCATCCACCATCACCTGTCACGCTATCATCCACCATCACCTGTCACGCTATCATCCACCATCACCTGTCACGCTATCATCCACCATCACCTGCCATGCTATCATCCACCATCACCTGCCATGCTATCATCCACCATCACCTGTCACACTATCATCCACCATCACCTGTCACGCTATCATCCACCATCACCTGCCATGCTATCATCCACCATCACTTGTCACGCTATTATCCACCATCACCTGTCACGCTATCATCCACCATCACCTGTCACGCTATCATCCACCATCACCTGTCACGCTATCATCCACAATCACCTGTCATGCTATCATCCACCATCACCTGTCACGCTATTATCCACCATCACCTGTCACGCTATCATCCGCCATCACCTGTCATGCTATCATCCACCATCACCTGCCATGCTATCATCCACCATCACCTGTCATGCTATCATCCACCATCACCTGTCATGCTATCATCCACCATCACCTGCCATGCTATCATCCACCATCACCTGTCATGCTATCATCCACCATCACCTGTCATGCTACCATCCACCATCACCTGCCATGCTATCATCCACCATCACCTGTCATACTATCATCCACCATCACCTGTCATGCTATCATCCACCGTCACCTGTCATGCTATCATCCACCATCACCTGTCATGCTATCATCCACCATCACCTGTCACGCTATCATCCACAATCACCTGCCATGCTATCATCCACCATCACCTGTCATGCTATCATCCACCATCACCTGTCACGCTATCATCCACAATCACTTGCCATGCTATCATCCACCATCACCTGTCATGCTATCATCCACCATCACCTGTCACGCTATCATCCACAATCACCTGCCATGCTATCATCCACCATCACCTGTCATGCTATCATCCACCATCACCTGTCATGCTATCATCCACCATCACCTGTCATGCTATCATCCACCATCACCTGCCATGCTATCATCCACCATCACCTGCCATGCTATCATCCGCCATCACCTGTCACGCTATCATCCGCCATCACCTGTCATGCTATCATCCACCATCACCTGTCATGCTATCATCCACATCACCTGCCATGCTATCATCCACCATCACCTGTCATGCTATCATCCACCATCACCTGTCATGCTATCATCCACCATCACCTGCCATGCTATCATCCACCATCACCTGTCATGCTATCATCCACCATCACCTGTCATGCTATCATCCACATCACCTGTCATGCTATCATCCACCATCACCTGCCATGCTATCATCCGCCATCACCTGCCATGCTATCATCCGCCATCACCTGTCACGCTATCATCCGCCATCACCTGTCATGCTATCATCCACCATCACCTGCCATGCTATCATCCACCATCACCTGTCATGCTATCATCCACCATCACCTGTCATGCTATCATCCACCATCACCTGCCATGCTATCATCCACCATCACCTGTCATGCTATCATCCACCATCACCTGCCATGCGATCATCCACCGTCACCTGTCATGCTATCATCCACCATCACCTGTCATGCTATCATCCACCATCACCTGTCACGCTATCATCCACAATCACCTGCCATGCTATCATCCACCATCACCTGTCATGCTATCATCCACCATCACCTGTCATGCTATCATCCACCATCACCTGTCACGCTATCACCCACAATCACCTGCCAAGCTATCATCCACCATCACCTGTCATGCTATCATCCACCATCACCTGTCACGCTATCATCCACAATCACCTGCCATGCTATCATCCACCATCACCTGTCATGCTATCATCCACCATCACCTGTCATGCTATCATCCACCATCACCTGTCATGCTATCATCCACCATCACCTGCCATGCTATCATCCACCATCACCTGCCATGCTATCATCCACCATCACCTGTCATGCTATCATCCATCACCTGCCAATTTGCCCAGCAACTGAAGAACAGCGCCCGTTTACCCGCCCAGTTGTTTGTGGATGAGGGAAACCACCCAGATTATTCGGTTATCCACAAACCCGCTGCGCACCACAAATGTTTCACTGATAGCCACACAGATAATAGGATACACTAAAATCCCCCCCCCCCCCCCCCCCCCCACATTGCTATGGATAAGAGGAGTTCTGCTAACTTAAATAAAGATACTTAAGAAAACACGATTTTGATTAAACAAATTATTTGACGGTGCTGCTGCCGAGTTGGCAGTGGTGTACGCAGACAATTAACAACAACAAAACATTCGTCAACAAAACGGCCTGAAAAAAATACGTATGTATATAAATAAAATCGGTGACGTTTCGGCCAATAATCCTATGTGCTATGTTTTACTGTGACTGCAATCGCAAAATAAATAAACACCTACTTATTTTTCAGGTATCGCAAGAAATCCGGATGCAGCATTTTGAATTTCCTGTCGACATCGTCACTTCCAAAGTATTTCCAGGGTCTGAAAAACAACGTGTTTTATTGACACTTTTAGAACGCCATCAAATGATGGACAAACACTGGGCTGACGCGAGTATTTGCGAACGCGTTAGCACTCACTCACCACTCAGCACTCAGTCAACACTCACTCACTCAGCACTCAGTCAACACTCACTCACCACTCGCTCACCACTCACCCACCACTCACTCACTCACCACTCAGCACTCAGTCACCACTCACTCACTCACCACTCACTCACTCACCACTCAGCACTCAGTCAACACTCACTCACTCATCACTCACTCACTCAGCACTCAGTCAACACTCACTCACTCACCACTCACTCACCACTCGCTCACCACTCACTCACTCACCACTCACTCACCACTCACTCACTACTCACTCACCACTCACTCACTCACTCACCACTAACTCACTCACTCACCACTCACTCACTACTCACTCACCACTCACTCACCACTCACTCACCACTAACTCACTCACCACTCACTCACCACTCACTCACTCAGCACTCAGTCAACACTCACTCACTCACCACTCGCTCACTCAATCACCACTCACCACTCACTCACCACTCACTCCCTCACCACTCACTCACCACTCACTCACCACTCGCTCACCACTCACTCACTCACCACTCACTCAATCACCACTCACCACTCACTCACTCACCACTCACTCACCACTCACTCACTCACCACTCACTCACCACTCACTCACTCACCACTCACCACTCACTCACTCACCACTCACTGACCAGTCACTCACTCACCACTCACTCACCACTTACTCACCACTCACTCACCACTCACTCACTCACTCACCACTCTCTCACCACTCACTCACCAATCACCACTGACACACCACTCACTCACCACTCACTCACCACTCACTCACTCACTCACCACTCACTCACCACTCACTCACTCACTCACCACTCACTCACTCACTCACCACTCACTCACTCACCACTCACTGACCACTCACTCACTCACCACTTACTCACTCACCACTCACTCACCACTCACTCACTCACCACTCACTCACTCACCACTCACTAACCACTCCCTCACTCAGCACTCACTCACCACTCACTCACTCACTCACCACTCACTCAATCACCACTCACCACTCACTCACCACTCACTCACCACTCACTCACTCACCACTCACCACTCACTCACTCACCACTCACTGACCAGTCACTCACTCACCACTCACTCACCCCTTACTCACCACTCACTCACTCACCACTCACTCACTCACCACTCACTAACCACTCCCTCACTCAGCACTCACTCACCACTCACTCACCACTCACTCACTCACCACTCACTCACCACTCACTCACCAATCACCACTCACTCACCACTCACTCACCACTCACTCACTCACCACTCACTCACTCACCACTCACTCACTCACCACTCACTAACCACTCCCTCACTCAGCACTCACTCACCACTCACTCACTCACCACTCACTCAATCACCACTCACCACTCACTCACTCACTCACCACTCACTCACTCACCACTCACTCACTCACCACTCACTCACCACTCACTCACTCACCACTCACTCACTCACTCACCACTCACTGACCAATCACTCACTCACCACTCACTCACCCCTTACTCACCACTCACTCACTCACCACTCACTCACTCACCACTCACTAACCACTCCCTCACTCAGCACTCACTCACCACTCACTCACTCACCACTCACTCACCACTCACTCACTCACTCACCACTCACTCACCACTCACTCACTCACCACTCACTCACTCACCACTCACTCACCACTCATCACTCACTCACCACTCACTCACTCACCACTCACTCACCACTCACCACTCACTCACCACTCACTCACCAATCACCACTCACTCACCACTCACGTACTTATCCTTTTTATCCGGCCCTTTGTTGACCAGGGCACGTCGGAAGGCAGCGGTCACCATGTAGTAGTCCTGATGGCCGCAAGGAACGAACACATATCGTGTTTCCTGAAACGCAAAGTAGAACGAACACATATCGTGTTTCCTGAAACGAACACATATCGTGTTTCCTGAAACGCAAAGTAGAACAAACACATATCGTGTTTCCTGAAACGAACACATTTCGTGTTTCCTGAAACGAACACATATCGTGTTTCCTGAAACGAACACATATCGTGTTTCCTGAAACGAACACATTTCGTGTTTCCTGAAACGAACACATATCGTGTTTCCTGAAACGAACACATATCGTGTTTCCTGAAACGAACACATATCGTGTTTCCTGAAACGAACACATATCGTGTTTCCTGAAACGAACACATATCGTGTTTCCTGAAACGAACACATATCGTGTTTCCTGAAACGAACACATATCGTGTTTCCTGAAACGAACACATATCGTGTTTCCTGAAACGAACACATATCGTGTTTCCTGAAACGAACACGTATCGTGTTTCCTGAAACGAACACGTATCGTGTTTCCTGAAACGAACACGTATCGTGTTTCCTGAAACGAACACATATCGTGTTTCCTGAAACGAACACATATCGTGTTTCCTGAAACGAACACGTATCGTGTTTCCTGAAACGAACACATATCGTGTTTCCTGAAACGAACACATATCGTGTTTCCTGAAACGCAAAGTAGGACGGAACGTTTTTCACTCTTCCGGTTGTGCCACACAACGTCCGACGTTTCGCGTCACCCTCACGGGTGACAAACGTAGGCTCACGTTAAATCTGGCTTTCACGAGTGGTCGCTACCCGCTCTTGTGCCAGGCACAGAGGATGGAGTTCAAGGGTGATGGGTCGCTTAACTCGTCCCTGATCACCGTATGAACAACCACGAACGGCGCTACCATTAGCACCATCCTCTCACCGCTGATTCCAAGGCGATGGGGAAGTCTCTCCCATCGTCAAGGAAACGGTACCCCCATTCACACGGACACAAGGGTGCCAGTCGCAGCGCACCACCTCAACAAACACAATAAATATCTCTAAATGGCCAAACAAACGTCACTTTCTGTGGCCAATAAGTAAACTTTAGTCCAATCCAAAATACCTGGGTGTCATCTTTGACGGTGAAATAACCTTTAGATCATGCACGTAGTAAAGACCTTTGAAAAGGTCAAAACCAAGTCTCAAGTTCATTTCGTGTAACCCGGGGAGAGAACTCAAGGGACCAAGATCGACTTTAATTTGCAAGAGTCACCTGGGCCACCAACATGACAAAAATAAATACAATAAAGTAAGGCAATGAAGTCAATATTAATTGGTGCAAAACGGCGGCGTTTTCACCGCATTCAAAATAAAACAAATTGCGCAAACATAAATCAACGTTAACAAATGTATCCCCTGCAGCGAGTGAGGGTTAACCGGGGGCTTCAATAGAAGCCTTGGTTTGGAACGGAGAGTGTACGGACAAGAGGAAAATGAGATGAGAGGTATGCAGAGGTGAGTCAGTGGAGGATCTAGAGGACATTGAGTGTGATTTTTTATTTGATTTTGGATTGGATTGCGAGCCAGTGGCAGGATTGGAGTGTTTGGGTGACGTGGTAAAGTTTATGATTGTGGGTGACATGTCGTCAGTGCTCATAAGGCTCATGAGCAGAAGTGTAAACATTCCTGTTGCTAACTTCACAGTCAAAGCCGTTTGTTACCGCACCATTTACCACATTTTAGAAAACATCATAAAAGGTCAGGGCTTTTAATGAACACCGTCATCTGCAGTTTAGTGATGATGATGATGATGAAAGTGGTCTCTTACTGCTCACATAAGCATTGAAGCGGTGCTCATCTGTTCACAGCCTGGAGCCAGTGGTGGAAATTCCACATTCCTATGACGGGGGGAAATCTATCAATAGAACAAACACTGTTGACTTCCTCACAAAATAGTATTAGTTTGATCGACCTCAGAGGAATTATGGGCCGAGTCAACCCATGAACATGGATTCTGTGACCTTCTGATTGTGTGCCTCTCGCTGAGCCAGCTCACCAGAAGGTCAGAGTGGTTGACCTCACCTTAGACCAGGGAGGGTGCACGAACCCAAACTTTCTGTATGCTCTCATGGAATTTTTCATGGTATTGGTTGAAAAAAAGTAGAAGGATGTCCGATTGCCAACATCTCGCTCGAAGCCCGCCGTGATCGCCCCGTTTACCCTGGTGGCGAAAAGATCACAAAAGGTCAACGATGTCAGGCATTTGTCTAATCATTACTTATATATTGTAACCTACTTGGGTGTATGTATTCTATCTACCAATATTTTAATTTTGAAATGTTTATATATATGTCTTGAGCTACATAAGGCGAGTTTAAGTATCGTTAAAACAACAACTCTTCTTGGTTGGAATGCACTCCACCGGGGGGGAAACCAGACAACCTCACAAGACCTCCCGGGTCGCTTCAGCTGCTCCTCTTAACTTCTGACGAGCCGGGCTGTTGCGAGTTGGGCAACTCAAAGGGAGTGACATCTGAACTGGTACTGCACGCCCCGCTTCACCAACCTCGCGCACACCGACTCGCATGGTGAAGTATGGTCAACAAATCCGATGACTGACTTGGCATGGGGAGGCCTTCACACAGCAGTAAAGTTACCAAGGGTTGTAAAGTATTTCCGTATTTATGATAACGAGCAGGCTGCACATCATTTAGATGTGATTGTCCCTCCCACACTACCTTCCTACAGCCAGCCAGCCAGAAAAAAACTTTTTTATATATATATTTGTCCAAGGCAAATTTTGTTCCAGGAAATTAATTTAACATCGATTTACGATTCGTGCACGTTTTTTACATCTCCTTGCTTTTGACCCGCTTCATATTTGCTTCACTGGTGTACAGTTCTTTATTTTACGCCATTGCTTTTGTGATGTCGGTGACCCAGATGCAGATGAGGCGACTCTGCTCTCACGAGTGCTTCACCTGATTCAACAAATTACACATGAACCACCTGACCCCCCCCCCCACCACCCCCTTCCTTGGGGAGGGACAGGGAACGGCTCCGAAGACTCCGTACAGTGATCAGGTTGCTCTTCGCCATTGCGAGCAGTTGCGATTCAAAGTACGTGTCGTTAACTGGCGCTGCACTGAAGACCTAGATCGTGTTTTCGAGGCTGTGATTAGAATGTTGTTGCCATGTTCTAGTGAACGCCGCCCGCTAGAGCACAGGCAGAGGAGCACGTTATTTAATTATTTTTACTTCAGCTCTGCAGCAACACTGACCTCCATCTGCGCAATGTCTCCCGTGTCCAACCTTCCCTGACCTCCCCTGACCTTCCCTGACCTTTCCTGACCCCAACTGCCGCTGAGAGCCTCGTCGGTGCCTTCTTGGCACGGCTCCCCGACTGCGACGCTGTCCCCTCTACGGCCGCGACGGATCCCTGAAACTCCACGTTGTCCGAAACGCCGCTACGGGACTTCTCGCCCACGGCCATGAACAACGCCACCACCCCACACGCTGCTCCAATCCATTCGTCGGCACCCAATCCAATCCGGATCAATTTCAAGATTGCACTCTCCGTCTCTATAATATCCTCCGCGGATTCACACCTCCCGATCTCTCCCTTCTCAGTTCACTCCGTCGACTCCTCTCCACCACAGGCCTGGTTCAGATACCACCTGCAATTGGTGCTGGCCTCAGCCATTATTCGAACTCGGGTGACTTCGATAAAAGCGCTGTGGGCAAAAACAGCTCGAATGTGTGCATGAACTTCAGATTGCATACTTGTGTAACTAACACGGTCAGCAATGTGCTGACACGCCAGTAAAAAAAAAACTCAGTTGTACAAGCCTTCAAATATTTAGCCTCCAGACTTGGCATTTACGCACCTCCCTTCTCCGAATCCTTGAAGTTGACCGACGCCTGCCCAAGCGATCCCATGAATCTGGCTTCCAGGAAAGTACGAGGCAGGTGCAGCGTGGAGAGTAACCGCACCTCATCTTGCAAGCCACTGAAATATTGCTGAAAACCATTTATTGTGACAGAGACAAGAGGCAGAGTTTGACTCCCACCCCAAATAAGCATTGAGGCATTGGTGCTCATCCCCTGCTTACAGCCATGCTAAGCCAGTCGTGCAAGTTGACATTCATATAATGGGTGGCGTGGGGGGATAACTTGACAAGACAACCTCTGTTGACTTGCCCACAAAGTGGCACGGATCTTATCCACCCTGGAGGGATGATGGCCTGAGTCAACCCCAATCAGCATTTTTAACTTGCAACCTCCCCATTGCGAGCCGCTCGCTCTGCCACTGAGCCACCCGGACGATATTTCACCTCGCTGGTCAGTGCGGGAAGGCGATAGGGGGGGTGGGGGCGCGGTATTCCCTGGACCGGTTCAGATATCACTCGCCACACAGCGATATTAGCCGTGTCTGGGAATCAAACTCATGTGACTGGGTCCATTGCCATAATGCAGTGCGCTGACCACACTCGTGCCACCGCTCACTGACGACAAAAAAGGGCTCGAAATGTGTTCGATGTAGAACTGAAAGCACGGCGATTAGAGGTTCAACCTCGGGCAATGCAATGGATCTGCAGGGGGCCTTGCCTGAACACGTAGTCGTGGGAATCGATTTCCTCTCCCATCATGGACCCGTTGAGGATCCCTCCGTTCCCGACAACGGCGCAGCGAACGCACTTCTCGGCGTCGCGTCCTCCGCCGCCGCCGCCGCCACCATCCTGCAGGCGGTGGGTAAACATCTCCCGGCACTCCGGGTGGCTCAGCATGTCCACAGCGTCTTCAACATCTGCACATTTCACCCAAAAGCAAAACAAAAAAATACGAAAACCAGAAGCCGTCACTTTTATACAAGATTAGCTAGCTTCAATGACACACCTACCCAGCTTATAATTACCATGAGAGTATTGTCACGTGCAGAAGTGTAGCTATGACATCTGGTTCAGAATCGTGGTGGTTATCAAAACGAAATGGACCAAAAATTAGAAAGTGCACACAGAAGCACGGAGAGATGCATACTTGGAATTAAGTTGAGAGACAGAGTTACATGGATTAGAGAGCGCACGCAGGTTAATGGCATCATTCATAGTGTTAAGAAATGTGAGTGGGCAGGACGCGTCACGGCAACGAGGAATTATGACAGATTCCCGAGAATAATAATGGAGTGGCAGCCACGGAACAGAACTCATCCGAGGATGTCTACCTCCGAGATGGAGTGATTATACCAGCACACGGGCAGGTGCGAAGCGAATGATTACATGGCTAGAGAACCCAGAGGAAACCGGTGCGGAACAAGGGGGAGAACATCCAAACTCCCACATGGAAAGCACCCGAGTGGGGAATTGAAACCATGCCCTTCTTGCTGTGAGAGGCCCGAGTGTTACCACTGCGTCGCCGCCGCCCTGCCACCTGGAAGGATCAATTTACCCTGCCAGATGGACAAAGAACATACGTTAATTGAATAGAATGAACGAACGAACTAACGTACCACTCATGTTCATTCCCTTCCAGCCGTACGGAGTGCGGTACTTTGAAAGGCGATCAAACTCCTCTGGGCTGAAGTGTCCCTTGCGCAGCAGGACCGGGACGTTGAAATCAAACACACGTTGCAGGAGTGGCTTCCTGCCCACCACCCTGCGCAGACTCGCGGAGCAGTTCTAAGCACAAGGGAGGATTGGACAAAACGCTGTGAGGTTACGCCGAGTCAGAACACAAATAACAAAGTCTCCGTGACTGTTGAGGACAGGATAATCCGAAGCATTGTTTTCTCTCTCTGGCTTCAAAGCTGAAATCCTCTGTTGCATTGAAGCCGAGCACGGGGCCATATTAACGCAGGGGCTTTAGTGGCTTCACCAAGTCGCCTCCAATATATACAGACAATATTTGTATCGTGCTATACAGTATTTGTATCGTGCTATACAGTATTTGTATCGTGCTATACAGTATTTGTATCGTGCTTTACAATTGTTAAAAGTGTAGCACAGCAATTCGCTGTTGTGCAGATTGCGCCAAAGTGCCGGAAACATTTTATAATTTTACTTTAGATATACGTTTATTTACTTTTTCATTATTAAAAGGTTTGTCTGTTACCCAAATCTACTATAAGTTTAACTCTTCACATGATAATTTAAAAACTGGCCATCTCAAATGTGTTTTTTACGTAATTCTCATCAGGTCCCTTGGTGTTTTGTGCAGTCTCCAACTCCGCTCTGTCTCTCTGGCCTATAAGCTGATGTGCTATTACGAGGTGTGGGCTATTACCTGAAATGTCACCTATTATATACTTTATTTATTTTAAAGCCACACAGTGTTATTGACACATGTGTTGAGTTTTTCTGAAGCTCTGTGGCCAATCCTAGAGATAATGTGGCAATTAAATCAACAGCATCGCTGTGTGTGTGTGTTCCTACCGGTTACACTCCTATAGATTGCATTCAAAAACGAGAAGTGAAGTAACCGAGAGGTGAATAACCGTGCCATCGTCGTGCACAGGAGGTGGCAAACCGGTCCAGGGAAGGAATTTACAAAAATATAGGCCACATAAACAATAAGAGCCCGGACCCCCATCAATCACAATCTCACACTTCCGTCTTCAAAGACTGCTGAACTTGGGTGAATTAAAAGTTTCACATTTTATTAAATGAAAATAATAAAACGTAAAAATATGTTTTTACTCGACCATTAGTTTAGCTGAGCATAGGATCGAGGTGACGTTGAATTTAAAAAGTCTACAGAGGCCACAATTCCCCATGTGGCAAGTGTAGAATGTGTAGATATTTAACACGTTGAGCGAGATCAATGAAAGTCGAATAATTCGTACATAGACCTGCACGTGTTACGGTGCATCAACAATACATCGGTATCACTCTGAACAGCGCGTGTGTACAGCATCCAAGCACTGTCCACCTTCAAGAAGCAACTCAAGGCTCGCAACCGTTGAGGCTCACGCCTGTTCAGGGCGGTGTGCGAGCGACATTGATGTCTGACTCCACGCCTGCGAGTCGTCAGTGGTACATCGCGTCCAATACGCAACACGTGCGCGCGCTGTATATCACGTTTACTATTAATAATGTGCGGCTCTTAACCTTCACGGAAAACCTTCCTTGCGTGTAGCTCACATGTTGTTGTGTCATGGAAAGGTGAAAATCATTGATAAATGGACATAAGTGCTGACGATTAGCCTGGGTGTGATTCAGCTGGAGGGACACGCGTACTTATGTGCGTACTTGTGTGTGTGCGTGCGTGCGGCTTGTCGACTAACTCAGCAGAAATCACTGACAAACGCGCAGGAATAGAATGCACATTACTTTATACAGTGAGGGGAAAAAAGTATTTGATCCCCTGCTGATTTTGTACGTTTGCCCACTGACAAAGAAATGATCAGTCTATCATTTTAATGGTAGGTTTATTTGAACAGTGAGAGGCAGAATAACAACAATAAATCCAGAAAAAAACGCATGTCAAAAATATTATAAATTGATTTGCATTTTAATGAGGGAAATAAGTATTTCACCCCCTCTCAATCAGAAAGATTTCTGGCTCCCAGGTGTCTTTTATAGAGGTAACGAGCTGAGATTAGGAGCACACTCTTAAAGGGAGTGCTCCTAATCTCAGCTTGTTACCTGTATAAAAGACACCTGTCCACAGAAGCAATCAATCAATCAGATTCCAAACTCTTCACCACGGCCAAGACCATAGAGCTCTGCAAGGATGTCAGGGACAAGATTGTAGACCTACACAAGGCTGGCATGGGCTACAAGACCATTGCCAAGCAGCTTGGTGAGAAGGTGACAACAGTTGGTGCGATTATTCGCAAATGGAAGAAACACAAAATAACTGTCAATCTCCCTCGGCCTGGGGCTCCATGCAAGATCTCACCTCGAGGAGTTGCAATGATCATGAGAACGGTGAGGAATCAGCCCAAATCTACACGGGATGATCTTGTCAATGATCTCAAGGCAGCTGGGACCATAATCACCAAGAAAACAATTGGTAACACACTACGCCGTGAAGGACTGCAATCCTGCAGCGCCCGCAAGGTGCCCCTGCTCAAGAAAGCACATATACATGCCCGTCTAAAGTTTGCCAATGAACATCTAAATGATTCAGAGGACAACTGGGTGAAAGTGTTGTGGTCAGATGAGACCAAAATGGAGCTCTTTGGCATCAACTCAACTCGCCGTGTTTGGAGGAGGAGGAATGCTGCCTATGACCCCAAGAACACCATCCCCACCGTCAAACATGGAGGTGGAAACATTATGTTTTGAGGGTGTTTTTCTGCTAAGGGGACAGGACAACTTCACCGCATCAAAGGGACGATGGACGGGGCCATGCACCGTCAAATCTTGGGTGAGAACCTCCTTCCCTCAGCCAGGGCATTGAAAATGGGTCGTGGATGGGTATTCCAACATGACAATGACCCAAAACACACGGCTAAGGCAGCAAAGGAGTGGCTCAAGAAGAAGCACATTAAGGTCCTGGAGTGGCCTAGCCAGTCTCCAGACCTTAATCCCATAGACAATCTGTGGAGGGAGCTGAAGGTTCGAGTTGCCAAACGTCAGCCTCGAAACCTTAATGACTTGGAGAAGATCTGCAAAGAGGAGTGGGACAAAATCCCTCCTTAGATGTGTGCAAACCTGGTGGCCAACTACAAGAAACGTCTGACCTCTGTGATTGCCAACAAGGGTTTTGCCACCAAGTACTAAGTCATGTTTTGCAGAGGGGTCAAATACTTATTTCCCTCATTAAAATGCAAATCAATTTATAACATTTTTGACAAGCGTTTTTCTGGATTTTCTGTTGTTATTCTGTCTCTCACTGTTCAAATAAACCTACCATTAAAATTATAGCCTGATCATTTCTTCGTCAGTGGGCAAATATACAAAATCAGCAGGGGATCAAATACTTTTTTTCCCTCACTGTATAGAGGCCGGCAGGGCACACGATGGGGTGGCGGGGCAAGCCCCACGCCCGGCCGCTTTCATCTCTCTCGTGGCGATGTTTACTTCCACACTGCACCAGGTACTCATTTAAGGCTGGGTTGACCTAGCGGAGGCACAGGACCGGTTCCTATAATTGTCACTGGTGTTGACCGTGAGCAGGATTCAAACTTGCCGGGTATGCAGTGCAGTGCAATAACCACTACACAGCAAGCTGTAGATGTACGCACCGACACAACTCATTACTTTGGCTACTTGTTTGAGAGTAGTTTACAGCTATTCGCGATGTTTTGTTACCAGGCTACAAATCTGAGGATGGAAAAGGAGCTAATTTCCCTGTCAAGAAGACCACCGTCGACAGCGATTTACTTGGCTGCCGATACCATACAGAGTGCTTCAAAAAATGTGAACACTTCCGATAATTTGCAACAACACCACGTGACATGTGCTGCTGCCTCCGGGCTCTGGAGACCACCTGGAGAAGATTCCAGGCCACGTGATCACAACGATGGCGAACAAGTGGAGACTCTTTGACTTTTTGAAGCTTTGGACATACATTTGTGATAATGTTACGGTGTATTATCCGTTCTTTTTCCATTAAAAACGATAGTCCCGTATAAGTGTTAAAACATTTTTGAAGCACCCTATATTTGGCTACTGTTATACATTTCCACACGATAAGCCACTTCGTTCAGCTATCATTTGTGATTACCAGTAGGTCGCTTTGAAAAATAGCTACAGAGCTCAGTGGGCCTTACCTGGTAAAATAAAAAAAATAGATTAGTGGTTTATTTTTTAGCAAATTCCATCAGTCCTTGTGCAAAAGTGAGAATGCACCGTGATCGAGCAGGAGCGGACAGTGATGGCGACAGCATGTGGGGGAGGCCTTCAACCAGCAGTGGATAGGCAATGACTGACGATGACGATGATGTGAATGTAAATTGCTCGTCACAACAATCCCGCTATTTCAAATGAGTCGAGGCGCGTGCGTGTGTTGTGTAGTAGAACGACACTACTGTGTTGGCTCGGTATGGGGGCTGTATACGGGTGTCACGGAGGTCGTGTCAGGCCGTGACACTCTGCGTGAACCCAACAGGACACGTGACCGGATAAAGGGGGGCCAGGGGCCCCAGGGGGGTCACGTGGTTGGGGGCTCGGGCCTTCCCGAAGGATCGGGAAGGGGGCGTGGCCTGGGGCGGAGCCAGCCACGCCGGAGTAGTTATAAGCGGTGTGTGGACGGGGAGCTGTGCTGTTCTGCTGGGTCATCTCTGGGATGAAGCTCTCCGGTCTCCGCTAGTGGACCAGGCAGCGTGTTGGGCTGTCCTGGTCCAGTGATGTAGTAACCCACGTGGGTTAGCTAAGTTCGGAACGGTGGCTACCACCTTAAGTCGTTATGTTAAGTGTTACCTGTTGTGTTAGCTAATAAATAGTGTTGCCTCAAAAGTCCAGTGTGCGCCTGAATTTAACGCACTACACGTGTCTCGTCTAGGCACGGACGGAAAACCCAAGAACCGCAATCACGCGTGGAAACTTTTATATTGCCCGACTTTTAAGTTGTGCCTGACATTCACGATCGAAGATAATCACCACCCCCACCCAGCGTGCGTTCTACAGGACACGGGGTGGGGACCCGCGGGCCCCCCCAACCCCGGCCACGCCAAGCCACGCGTCAAGGCGAAGCCTTTCAGACTCACGTCCGCTAGCGCGTTGCTCTCACGAAAGTAATCGTCATCCTTGTCGAAGCTGATGTTGTATTTTTTCCTCGCCAGCAGCCACTCCTTCGCCGCCAGCTTCTCGTCCTCCCTGAGGTCGGGATCCCAGGGCAGGGAGCCGCCGGCCCTCATCCCTGCCGCCCTCGCCCTCGTTCCTGCCGCCCTCGCCGTCGTCCCGGCCCTCGTCGTCCCGGCCCTCGTCGTCCCTGCCGTCGTCCCGGCCCTTGTCGTCCCTGCCGTCGTCCCCGCCGCCGTCGCCACGGTGGCGTCGAGCGACATCACGTCCGCGTGGCTTCGCTGGATCCGTTCGTAGAAGAGGGTCTTCTCCTTCAGCCACAGCGCGAAATTGCACCTGCAAGGCGACAATGAGAAGAGACGGGGTTATCTGTGCCTCCAGCGGCCAGACGCGTCTCTACTCGACGGAGCGTTGCGCAACCCCACAACTTCCAGGCTGAAACGAACCTGTCTGACGATGACATTGACAAACGTTTCATATAAAATAAAGCCTTCAAAGTAACGATTACGGTACACGGTCTGGTGCCATGATCTCAGAATACCCCTCCCAATGGTTACCTGTGGTTTTTTTATGTTTGTTGTGTCGTTCGCGTGACTTGCATCTCAAAAACGCTGAAGGGTTTTGTAACGTGGAAAATTTTCTTTTCACGGAGTCACAGGGGGAAGCCACAGGCAAAGCTGAAAGGCAGCCAAAACCGGCGCCAACAATTGCCCAAGCTCTGTGATCTTACATTGGGACGTTTGGCCAACTCTGTTTCAGAATGTACTTGCGTCCAGCCTCAACGGGGAGTTGGGATCTCATGCTCACACCATCTGGGCCCACAAACAGAACCGGCTTGAAGTTTCCAATTCTATTATTTTGTCTAACTGCCTGAGACCTCAAGAGACCAGGATGAGTGTCATTTATACGAGTTACCCAGGTCACCAAAATGGTTAAAAGGGTACATTTGAATGGGTTAAATTAGAATAATGGGTTCATGCTCAAAATACTTAAACATTTCATTATTTAATGAACGTGTTGGATTTTGCAGCCTGTGATGTCATTCATTATCGATTTTTGGGTTGAGCTAAAGTGCTAAGTTTGGTTATGGGAACCTTTTCAGCTTACCTGTGCGTCGGATCGTGGAGGGTCTGAACTACGCAAATTTGGCCAGATTATTAGGTGGAATGATAATTCCAACTTGTAACTACTTTCCATCATAGCGTATTCGCTCACTCTCAAAAGCAGACAACGACTCGGAGGCACAAGGAAAAACAAACAAGCAGAAATATATAGAGGTGCGATGAGCCTATGCCAAATGTACAAGCTCTGCAGCAGGGGGAAATGGAGCACCCAGGTAAAACACACGTGTGCGAGGGGGAAACACTGTATCCCAGACAGACGGAACATGTAGAGTCAATATTTTTGCTCCTTCCGCATTCTCCTGGCGAGCCAGGGTACGGCTCCTTCTCGATCCACATGAGACGGGAGTTTCGAAGGATGTGTGTGATCCACCAACCCTTGCAGCTGCCTCCACAGCGCTAGAGTACAAAGCACGTGCAGCAAAAGCCACCACTGCCCGGTTCAAAGGAAATCGGTATACATATATACATTTATATGTTACATAGGTGACGCTTCTGGACAATGGTCTTTGTTCACAGCAGAGGGAATGACAAGTTTCTTAAAGAGCGTTCCTTTTTTATTTGAAGCATTCGTGACTGCAGGAATCCATACTCTTTGGTTCTTTCGGTAAAGTCACGTAGGTAGAAATAAAATAAAATAAAACAAATCACGACGTTTCGATCGCAACACAAGCGGTCGTCATCAGACAAAGGAGTCAGCCCCTAAAGGCAAAACTCTTTATCAGGGTTTGGCGATGGGCGTAGCCCAAGTGTATCAACAACACCTGGAGCACATGCGGTGCACGAGTGCCAATGAAACAACAATGCCAATGCAGCAGCAATGCCAAGGAAACAACAATGCCAATGCGTTCCTTTGGCTAACCATGGGCCCCTGAATGCAAAGTTGCGCAAAGGCACACACCCAAAAGGCTTACCTTTGTGGAATTTAAATAAATCATAATAAGACAAACGACAGCTTGAGATGATGCGCAGTGGACGTGCAGCAATGAACGCAGCCCGCAACTCGAGGGTGTAAATTCCACTCCTTGCAGAACATTGCTTCTACCACATTATAAAGTGAATATCTATCCAGCAGTGGAGAGATAATGTATAAGTTTAAATGATGACGGGCAGAATACGTTACTAAATAAAGGATATGGACTTTCATAGCTACTTAACGGACACCTTTAAAACTTTGCGAATGCAGAAACCACTTTTGTCCCGTACGGCAAGAGTCAATTACGCGACAACTTCCACTCATTTCCTCCAGCTGTTGTTCATTATTATTACTGCTTTTATTTGACCGCATCACAAATATTGATTCTACGAATGTTTCGGAGTTCAGCCCCACAGCAATGTCAGCAACTTCGTGAGCAATTATTGTCGCCGGTTGAAGCTCTACATTCCTTGAGACGATTCGTCCTTAAAGGCAGAAAGAAAAAGCGAGTTTATGGCTCGCGAGTTCATTTACACAGCGCGCGACCAAAGCTACGCCTCCTACCAGTGGCATAAGTCGACTTCTGACTGATTTGGGATTTTACAAAAATTACACAAACTGCACACAAAAACCCGCTCAAACAGTGCAAATGCGGCTGGTGTCCATATACAGCACCGCATGCAAAACATTAGTGTGAATACTTTGTGTGATTGTACAAACCGCGCCAGTGCAGTGCTCAAACCATCACCACGACGTACACGTGGACACGAGAGCAATGACTCAACAGCTGTGACTCTACAGTCTTCACGACAGCACGTTATTCAATACATTTATCATCATTTACCGTCATCAATTTTAGTCTTGTACCGAATTCACGCATCACAGATTCGACCCCATTGCTTCCTCTCATTGATTCTATTCCTCTCATATCCACCATTACAGTAATCCACTATACTCTTTGGTTCTTTCGGTAGTCACAACAGCAGAAGTGCTGGTCAGCAGTTCTGCTGTTGTGACTGTTCCACCTGATGACGGACGCTTGTGTTGCGATCGAAACGTCGTGATTTATTTTATTTTATACCTACGTGACTCTACCGAAAGAACCAAAGAGTATGGATTCCTACAGTCACGAAAGCTTCAAATCAAGATTATTACAGCAATATGTTGTATCGCTGTTAATTATCTGCAAAGCGTATTGATTAAGGTGCTATCTAAATTCCACTAAGATCAGAATAACATATATTGATTTTTTTTTAATACAGGGAAAAAAGAGTTATGTATTTCAAAGACCTACGATTATAATTTAAGGACTAGAATTCACAATGTCAGTATTAATTATCGATCAACATAAGGGAGCGGATGACTGCATCTCTTGGATGGCAGCGTTTGAATAAAACCGAGAACATCTCACGTACCTGAGAATTCCTGCATTGCAGCGTCTGCTCATCACCCTTACATTGTAAATGTACACGCCACTCGAAAGCAGCACAATTAAGGCAAAGATCTTTTCGATCGACCTGTAACGCATCGTTGTCAAAATATTCTCCTTATGAAACCTTACGAGGCATGTGCCAAACAAGAACCACACACGCGCGCAGCAGCAGTCTGATGGAATCTTACAAGCACAGTTGGGGCATATATCTATATGCGTGGCAAAAAATGGGTGTAAACTTTAAAAAAAATAGTGATGTCAGCAAGACGAAGCTTTCAAAGGTACTCACGGGTGATTACTTTTGAAGGAATCATTTGGCGTGTGTGTTTGTCAGGAGATTATGTAACCCTAGACAAGACGGCATTTTTACGTAACATTGCATCGCTCGTGGAATAAAATGTTCCAGTGAAAAGTAACATCCACATTTTCGTGGCATTACACCTTTTGCCATCTTTATTTATTTGAAACATTTCTGAAGCGTGACAAATATGTCCGTTCACCAGAATTGATTCAAGCAAGCCTGCCTGCTGATCAGACACCGAATGTCAAAACCGGGCCAAAGTTGTGCTTGTATTGAAGCAATGCTGATGAGATTTTCACTCCCAGAAGGCCGTGTGGCTGAGGGGATGTGTCAAGTGTGCCTCGATGTATGACGTGGATCGACGGATTTGTGGAGGAGGCGAATTGTCTGCTCATGCGTAAGGCAGCAGCGGCGCGCGTCCCTATCAGCCAGCAGTGCGTGGTGGTGGAGCGCACCACGTGTCTCTGTCAGCCAGCAGTGCGTGGTGGTGGAGCGCACCACATGTCTCTGTCAGCCAGCAGTGCGTGGTGGTGGAGCGTACCACGTGTCCCTGTCAGTCAGCAGTGCGTGATGGTGGCGCGCACCACGTTTTCTCTGTCAGCCAGCAGTGCGTGATGGTGGAGCGCACCACGCGTGTCTCTGTCAGTCAGCAGTGCGTGATGGTGGAGCGCACCACGTGTCTCTGTCAGTCAGCAGTGCGTGGTGGTGGAGCGCACCACGTGTCTCTGTCAGCCAGCAGTGCGTGGTGGTGGAGCGCACCACGCGTCTCTGTCAGCCAGCAGTGCGTGATGGTGGAGCGTACCACGCGTGTCTCTGTCAGTCAGCAGTGCGTGATGGTGGAGCGTACCACGCGTGTCTCTGTCAGTCAGCAGTGCGTGGTGGTGGAGCGCACCACGCGTCTCTGTCAGCGAGCAGTGCGTGATGGTGGAGCGCACCACGTGTCTCTGTCAGTCAGCAGTGCGTGGTGGTGGAGCGCACCACGTGTCTCTGTCAGCCAGCAGTGCGTGGTGGTGGAGCGCACCACGCGTGTCTCTGTCAGTCAGCAGTGCGTGATGGTGGAGCGCACCACGTGTCTCTGTCAATCAGCAGTGCGTGGTGGTGGAGCGCACCACGTGTCTCTGTCAGCCAGCAGTGCGTGGTGGTGGAGCGCACCACGCGTCTCTGTCAGCCAGCAGTGCGTGATGGTGGAGCGTACCACGCGTGTCTCTGTCAGTCAGCAGTACGTGATGGTGGAGCGTACCACGCGTGTCTCTGTCAGTCAGCAGTGCGTGGTGGTGGAGCGCACCACGTGTCTCTGTCAGCGAGCAGTGCGTGATGGTGGAGCGCACCACGTGTCTCTGTCAGTCAGCAGTGCGTGGTGGTGGAGCGCACCACGTGTCTCTGTCAGCCAGCAGTGCGTGGTGGTGGAGCGCACCACGTGTCTCTGTCAGCCAGCAGTGTGTGGTGGTGGAGCGCACCACGTGTCTCTGTCAGCCAG
Source organism: Petromyzon marinus (assembly GCF_048934315.1). Classification (NCBI taxonomy): domain Eukaryota; kingdom Metazoa; phylum Chordata; class Hyperoartia; order Petromyzontiformes; family Petromyzontidae; genus Petromyzon; species Petromyzon marinus. The sequence continues at coordinate 500,653 of NC_133709.1, read as the reverse complement.
CAGTGCGTGATGGTGGAGTGCACCACGTGTCTCTGTCAGCCAGCAGTGCGTGATGGTGGAGCGCACCACGTGTCTCTGTCAGCCAACAGTGCATGATGGTGGAGCGCACCACGTCTCCCTGTCAGTCAGAAGTGCGTGATGGTGGCGCGCACCACGTGTCTCTGTCAGCCAGCAGTGCGTGATGGTGGAGCGCACCACGTATCTCTGTCAGCCAGCAGTGCGTGGTGGTGGAGCGCACCACGCGTCTCTGTCAGCCAGCAGTGTGTGGTGGTGGAGCGCACCACGTGTCTCTGTCAGCCAGCAGTGCGTGATGGTGGAGCGCACCACGTGTCTCTGTCAGCCAGCAGTGCGTGATGGTGGAGCGCACCACGTGTCTCTGTCAGCCAGCAGTGCGTGGTGGTGGAGCACACCACGCGTCTCTGTCAGCCAGCAGTGCGTGATGGTGGAGCGTACCACGTGTCTCTGTCAGCCAGCAGTGCGTGGTGGTGGAGCGCACCACGCGTGTCTCTGTCAGCCAGCAGTGCGTGGTGGTGGAGCGCACCACGCGTCTCTGTCAGCCAGCAGTGCGTGATGGTGGAGCGTACCACGTGTCTCTGTCAGTCAGCAGTCCGTTATGGTGGAGCGCACCACGCGTGTCTCTGTCAGTCAGCAGTGCGTGGTGGTGGAGCGCACCCGCGTCTCTGTCAGCCAGCAGTGCGTGGTGGTGGAGCGCACCACGTGTCTCTGTCAGTCAGCAGTGCGTGTTGTGTTGGTGGAGCGCACCACGTGTCTCTGTCAGCCAGCAGTGCGTGATGGTGGAGCGCACCACGTGTCTCTATCAGTCAGCAGTGCGTGATGTGTTGGTGGAGCCCACCACGTGTCTCTGTCAGCCAGCAGTGCGTGTTGTGGTGGTGGAGCGCACCACGTGTCTCTGTTAGCCAGCAGTGCGTGGTGGTGGAGCTCACCACGCGTCTCTGTCAGCCAGCAGTGCGTGGTGGTGGAGCGCACCACGTGTCTCTGTCAGTCAGCAGTGCGTGTTGTGTTGGTGGAGCGCACCACGTGTCTCTGTCAGCCAGCAGTGCGTGATGGTGGAGCGCACCACGTGTCTCTATCAGTCAGCAGTGCGTGATGTGTTGGTGGAGCCCACCACGTGTCTCTGTCAGCCAGCAGTGCGTGTTGTGTTGGTGGAGCGCACCACGTGTCTCTGTCAGCCAGCAGTGCGTGATGGTGGAGCACACCACGCGTGTCTCTGTCAGCCAGCAGTGCGTGGTGGTGGAGCGCACCACGCGTGCTGTGAAGCTCTCAATGCCGTCAGCGTTCAGGAGGAGCCATAACCATGGCTCACCAGGAGACGGCGCTAAGGCAAACTCATCTCCACCTGAAGAGCGCTGACCTCTCGCAAGCGTCGGTTACCTCCAACAATCATAACTCCGGGTTCTTCCCACGTGTATAAGCGCTCGTCAATTAGCTGAAAACATCTTCATATCAAGAAGACGGCAGAGCTTGGGCAATCGCCTGGCTGCTGCCTTTCCGCCTGTTTGTGGTTCCTCCTCGCACCTCTGCGTCGCTATCAGAGAATGCCGTGCAGCGACGCGTTACAACTCTTATTGTTATACTCTTTGGTTCTATTCGGTAAAGTCACGTAAGTAAAAAAATAAAACAACAAAAATCACGACGTTTCGGCCACAACACAAGTGGCCTTCATCAGGTGAAGGGACCGTACTGTCACGAGGACAGCGTTGGAATGAAGAAAGTCAAGCCAGTTCGCGTCCTTTAAGCTGTGTGGGAGGAAACAAAACGCTTTGACAAAGGAATTTGCATAAAACGCTCATAGAGTAACAACACGGTGAGGAGAGGGGAGTTTACAAATGTACAAATGATGGTGTGAGAGGAAATGACCGTGCAGCAACGTGACGGACCGGCACGGGGAGGGGAGTTTACAAACGTTGTTTTGAAGGGAAATAAGCTGCTGTCAAAGTTTGGTATATCACTACTTGGATAAATATACTGTACCACTGGAAATTAGTTTAATGTTTGGTATGATTTAGAAAATCTTTCCAATGATTGCTTAATTTGAAACCATCTTCTCGGTTGAAATTGTGTCTGTGTTTGTAAATCTGAATTCAGGCGGCTACTGCCAAGTTTTCGCAGTCGTGGGCGGTGTTTCTGCGGTCCGTGTGATCCCGTGTTCAATCATTTGCAGGTAATCGTTCGGCACGCGGCATGTTGTTTGGGTCAATCCCAGTTACACGCTGCGTGCGTGCGTGTTTAGCCACGGGAAGAAGCCGAAGAACCCGGAGGAAACCCCATGCGGAACAGGGGGAGAACACGCAACACCACACACACGCAAAGACAAAGATCCCCCGTATAGTCTGGACAGACTTTTGGGGCAAGTGCTGTTAGCGAGCACCTATGAAAGCTGGCAAGGCACACACGAGGGGGTGGGTGGCCAGCACTTCGCCCGACCGCCTTTGTCTCCCCAGTGGCGATGTTTACACATCGCACCAGGTTCTTGTTTGAGGCTGAGTCGACCTAGGGAAGGCCCATCACCGATTCAGATAATCGTCACTAATACTGGCCATACACACTCCACACACAAACTCCACACACACACACTCCACACACAAACTCCACACACACACACTCCACACACACACTCCACACACAAACTCCAAACCTCCGTGTTGTGGACACCACCACGTTGGTAACACGGAGGGGGGGGAGATTATGTCGATGCAGAGCAGCAGCTGCCGTGGCTTGACACCGAGGTGGGTAATGATCCGGATGATTGCGAAGGGGAGGAGCGGAGTGGAGGATCTGTTGTGGAGGGGCGCTGTAATACAATGAAATTGTACACCCGACCAAATCACCCATCACAGCTTTGCCCCCCATATAAGGAAGTAAATTGGGCGTGGCGTTAACCGATGGGGGTGTCTTTGGCCATGAAAGGTTTTATTTTAATGTTTCTGCCGTGCCGCTTCTACCACCGCCGGGCGACTCAAATGCAGCAAGTTGGCATAGTAGGGGGCCCAGCTGGTGGTGCATCTACCGGTCATCTCAGTCAACCCATGGCACCTGCTGGGTCTGTCCCGAGACCTGCACCTAGCCTGGCACAGTAGGGGGCCCAGCTGGTGGTGCATCTACCGGTCATCTCAGTCAACCCATGGCACCTGCTGGGTCTGTCCCGAGACCTGCACCTAGCCTGGCACAGTAGGGGGCCCAGCTGGTGGTGCATCTACCGGTCATCTCAGTCAACCCATGGCACCTGCTGGGTCTGTCCCGAGACCTGCACCTAGCCTGGCACAGTAGGGGGCCCAGCTGGTGGTGCATCTACCGGTCATCTCAGTCAACCCATGGCACCTGCTGGGTCTGTCCCGAGACCTGCACCTAGCCTGGCACAGGCGCCGTGGTGACATCACCGTCACTTAGTGGCGAATGGCGGGGATTGGTGTTGGTGGTCTTGTGGATCGTGATTCTTGTATCAATTCCGCTCAGTCCATCCGGCACCCAGCACTCAGTCAATCGGGTAGCGATCTTGAAAATTTACGATTTTATCTTTGATTTAATTCAACGGTTCACAGATACAAATAACTGTATTGATTTTGATTTAAAGCTTTCATGACTGCAAGGATTCATATTCTTGGTTATTTCGGTAAAGTAACGTAGAAGGGAAACAATAAAATAATAAAAATATAAAAACAATAGTATATTTTTATTATTGTATTGTTTCCTTTCTACGTGACTTTACCGAAAGAACCAAGAATATCACTGTATTGATGTCCTATTTGTACTTAACGTTTGATAGTAGTTTGTTCATATAGTCGATCAGTGCTGTATTAAACATTTCCTTTTTTATGCTTAGCAATCTATGCTATGCTGATGTGTGATTTCACCATGGCCGCGATTCAGTGCATCTCCGATGTCGACTTCATCTTAAACTAAACTCTGCGAGTGTCCGATCTTTGATTAAACTTCATGAAGTGAGTCCATACAAGACCATTGCATTCTGACGGCCGACTTCATCTTAAACTTGATTCTGTGTCAGATGTGCTCAACTTCATTCAGTGAGTACATACACGCGCTTGTATGCTGATGTCCGCTTTTATCATAGCGATTCAGTGTATTCTGACGTCCGACTTCATCTTTAACTTGACCCTGTGAGCAGTGCCGGATTGAAGCAAAAGTAGCTACATATGCTATGGGCCCCGCACTTTCAAGGGCCTCGCGCTAAATGCTTTCAAGCTGTCAACTCCGTTTCAGTGATTCTGCACTTGCTCTACTACTATAGTACTATACCGCCTTCAACTTTTATGAACGACTGGGTGTTTAAGGTTAGCGATTTGTCGTTTAACTGGCTGTATAGCAAATGAAAAAATACAATTACTTTCCTATGCAAGTTAAACATTTACGTGTTTTAATATTGACGTGTTGTTATTTTATTTAGGGCCCCTTTATAACATTTGTTGCAGGCTCCGCACTAGCTTCATCCGGCACTGCCTGTGAGTGTCCGATGTTATAAACGTCACTCAGCGAGTGCAAACAATGACACACACACAGGCTGACACACACACAGACTGGCATAGACTGACACAAAGACAAAGATCCCCCATATAGCCTTAACAGACTGCAGGGGCAAGTGCTGTTAGCGAGCACCTATGAAGGCCGGAACGGTGCACGAGGGGGTGGGTGGCCAGCACCACGCCCGACCACCTTTGTCTCCCTAGTGGCAATGTTTACACACCGCACCAGGTACTCATTTGAGGCTGAGTCGACCTAGGGGAGGCCCAGGAAACGGTTCAGATAATCGTTACTGGTGTTGGCCGTGAGCGGGAATCGAACCCGGGTCGCCAGGTTCATAGCGCAGCGCGCTAACCGCTACACTATCGCTCCCTATCTAATAACACAAACACACAGACTGACACACACACAGACTGACACACACACACAGACTGACACACACACAGACTGACACACACACACAGACTGACACATACACACAGACTGACACACACAGACTCCACCCGGCTTCGACTTCTGCAATCTGACGCCTCCGTCGCGTACCAAGTGAGCTGGTCATGGACACCACCGTGAATCTGTGCCCTGTAATCCTCCCATCATCACCGCCACCGCCACAGTTCATCATCACGCGGATTGTCAGAGAGATGTCCTGCTCAGTTGTGCTTTTGGGCACTGGCGTCCATCTCCCGTCCACAGCCCTGTAGATCCAGTGGTGGAAATTCCACATTCCTGTTGCACGGGCGAGTCTATCCACAGGACAACCACTCGTGCGTGTATGTTGAACTGCTTTCTCACCGTGCGTAGCCAACCGTGCTAATCCGAGGTGCAGGGGAAGGGCAACTAACGAAACAAAAAAAGCAGTTCGAAAGAATTGAGTTGATTTGAAAACTCATTTCTTTAAAACTTGTTTTTTTGTTGTTGCTGACACTGTCGACTTCCTCACACAAGCGGTACTCGGTCTATCGACCCCAGGGGCTGATGGGCCGAGTAGATCCCCACCCAGCCAGGGTTTGCCGAGCCGCCCGACTGGACGTGCTGCCCGGGTTGCTGGGGTACATCCGCCATTCCGGCTGTGTGTGTAGCCATTGTTACACGCGTCGAGTGTGGCTGTGGTTGTGGGGCTGTGGTTGTGGGGCTGTCGTCTGCAGTTGGGGAGGTAGTGAAGTAGGGACCGGTCGTGTTGCGCCACGAGCCTGGTGACCCGAGTTCGATTCCCGCTCACGGCCAACACCAGTGACGTTTATCTGAAATGGTCCTCGGCCTCCCCTAGGTCGACTCAGCCTCAAATGAGTACCTGATGCGGTGTAAATATCGCCACTGGGGAGACAAAGGCGGCCGGGCGTGCTGCTGGCCACCCACCTCGAGTGCCGTGTCGGCCTTCATAGGTGCTCGCTAACAGCACTCGCCCCAACAGTCTGTTAAGGCTACACGGGGGATCTTTGCCTTTGGTGGTTGCTGTGATGAACTGAAGTACTGCAGTTGGAGAGTCGCTCGTGTGGGCGTGGTCAGGCACCTTCACCAACCGCCAATGGGCAGTGCGGGGAAGTATGGTCACAGTCTCCCCTATGTCAATATCTTGTAAATGACAGTAGCCTGCCAAGTGGTACGCATCGGTGGTCACGTTTAGGCGTTATGACATCACAATGCCACGTTACGCCATATCCTCATGGCCCGCCAGCAGACGGCAAGTTTGTCAAGCGGCCCGCCATGAAATGTGTTCACGTGACAACCTACTCAAGTGGGATTCCACACAGCAGCATTCATCGGCCTATGCCTGTTCGCAGGCCTGGTCCTGGGCCATGTTGTGTCCACAGGGACAGCTGCCACTGGGAGTGCTCTTTCAAATCTATGGGTGTGACGTAGGGCGCTCCCAGACGCCCCCCGTATATAGGGCAGCTATATAAAAGCCAATCATGACCAGTGTCATCGTTACCCTCCATCCACATAAGTCTGGTAACAGGGTCCCACACACGTGTTGTGAAAGCAGATTCACTGGGATCCTTTTAGAAGCACCTCTATGAGATTCCAGAATCAATCTGCTACTCACAACCGAGCGAGCTGGATGGACCGAATGGCCCCCTTTAATTTGTAATCTCGATGTTCTTACGATAAAGGTCGCTACATTCACCACAAAGTAAAACAAAAACAATCATTCTCAATCGCAATGACTAAATTGTGAGTGGAAACAGATCGTAACACCACGACCGCAGAAAAGACAAAGATCTCCGACATAGCCTTCAACAAACTATTGGGGCAAGTGTTGTTAGTGATCACCTATGAAGGTCGGCATGAGACAAGGGTGTGGGTGGCCAGCACCACTACCGGCCGCCTTTGTTTCCCTAGTACTGATGTTTTACACACGCCACCAGATACTCATTTAAGGCGGAGTTGACCTCGGAGAGGCCCATTACCAGGTCAGATATTCATCACCAATGTTGGGATGTGAGCAGGAATTGAACTCTGGTCACTGGGTTTGTAGCAAAATGTGCTTAACCACTCGGCCAGCGCTCCCCACACGTGCACACACATACACACACAATGTACACGCGCGGGTGCACGCAACAGACATGCGATAAACGAGGTTTCGAGTGGGCGCTGGTACCAAGTGCTTGTTTATTACATGGAGCCAATGGGAAACAGCCTCCACTCGCTCAGCATAGTCCATTACATCACATTGTTTTACAGGCTTTTTGTGACAACATATTTGGCAAAAAGTTGCATGCATTTTAGAAAATAGCAAAATAGATCTGTAAGTCGGCACGCAGAGCACGGACAGCAGAGCCCGTGGGGTCAAGGCAATCACGGGGGCCCTCAAGCCCCATCCTACCAGCGCTGTGGGTCGGGTCCCACGGCACAGATGGTCCCACTCTCCCGGCTGGGTCTCACTCTCCCGGCTAGGCCCCACTCTCCCGGCTGGGTCCCCTACCCCACCCTGTTGGTGATCTGCGTCTGCAGCCAGAGGATTGAGGAACCTGGCCCATGCAGCTTCCCCTGTGCCCACCTCCCTGGCGTGACGATGCTGCGCAGCGAGAAGCCAAGGCCGCCGTAACGCGTTCTAGAAAAATACAAAACCGAGGCGCACCGCTCCTCCTGGCGCCGTCCCCGTTCGGCGCTAGAAGAGCTGCGAGGCCGCGCCGAACACCAGGTCCTTTCCACCGCCGCCGGCGTCAAACAAGTCCACGGACGAGAAGGGCCCGGCGGGGGGCGCGTGCGCCAGCGGGGCAAGGCCGGACGCTAGCTCGGCCCAGTCCACGCCGTCCTCGTCGCGCTCGCGGTCCGAGGCGCCGCTCTCCGAGCCCGCGCCGGCCTCCGTCTCGGCCCAGAACGCGTCGTCGTCGGCCCAGACGGCGTCGCTGCCGCCGCCGCCGCCGCCGCCGCCGCACACGCCGATCACCACGCCGAGCGAGGCCGCCAGCTGGGCCTCGGAGGGCGGCGACGACGACGGGGAGGGTGCGGCGGTGGACAAGCTCAGGCGGAAGGCGGCGGCGAGGCCCAGGTGGCCGCCGCCCACGCCCCCGGTCGGCCGCGCCGGCGTTGGGGCCGCCCCCGGCAGTGACGATCGCGGCTCCTTCTGCTCGCGGGCGCTAGCGGGGATCTCTGCAGGGGCACGAGGAGAGGAAGGGAAACATTTATTTACGTGCATGAAACTTTCATGGCTTGTGTTTATTTTTCTAAATTATTTATTTTTCATATCACCATTTCAGTAATGGAGGCCCATGCTTCCGTGTTTACAATCCAACGATAACTTATCTGCACATTAAAAATATATTATTTCCACAAATATTTTTTACTGAAACCAAGTCAGTCATTTAGTAGTTTTTTTGGGACATTTTAATCAACTCAGAATAGATTTTTTTTCAAGAGAAATGATCGATTGGGGACCCAGTGTGCAAAGGGACAGCCAAGAGTTGTATACACGTCCCCCAAGAGGTAATGATGGGTCTGAAACATGCAAGAGACATCAATATTGCAAGATTGAGCCATTTCATTTGCGCACGGTGACAATGGTGTGCACAGCTTGACATGCTTCCACTTCTTTGATGGAGTCCCGGCCGCACGGCACGGCCGCGATGCACACGTCAAACGGCCCACACAACGCGAACCGGTCCTTTTACGTTCGTGTCAACGATGAGCGCCTTGGCAACGTATGGTGAAGTAACTCCCATTGCCGACGCGGCGTGGGTACAATTTCATATCCAGCATCGGAAATTGTCAAAGGCCTGTAAATTATTTTAAGACACCGTGATGGAAATGATTTGCATGATATCTGTAGGGCCGAGAGGCACCCCATGTAAAACCATGTTTAAGGAAAGACAAGAGAGTCAAGTGTCTGTTATGTGGGGGTCTGCTGTCTGGAATGCTGTGGCCCAACGCCACAGTTTTGAGTCTATATTTGTGTAGTTTATTGTTTTGTCTTATTTTCCTTCCAACTAAAAAAAAAGCCTCACATTTGGCTTGCACTTAACGGAGTCATAAAAAATAAACTGTGCTGGTCGTGTTGCGAGTTGTGTTTTCCCATTTGTTGCCGCGTCACCTCCGTTCTCGATGAGGATGTCCAGGAGGTCGTCCATGTGCTGCTCCAGGCCTCCCTGGGAACGACACGACGCCGGGTCACAGCGAGCAACGTCGCGACGGCCCTACGGGCGCCATCGCGAGCCTCTGACTTGAGTCAGGGAGTCGACGAGAGCGCGGCTTCTTCTACAGAGGGACTGGCCGCCACATTCCGCCCCACGATTCAAGCTTCAAGTTTTGTTAAACCAGTTGAGAACAAAAGACCAGGACGAGTCTCATTAAAAACAAATACAAGGATGATGCAAATAGAAATACGAGCAAGAGCAGCCACGTCACAGCAGAAATGGACGAGGGGGGGTTGGGGAGGGGGGCGCTCGCCTGCATGGAGGGCCCCTTGTGCTTGACGGCATCCTCGTACGAGGGTGGGAGATCAGGCGTCTCGAGCTGCTCGTGTAAACAGACACATGTGCACACACAGACACGCACAGACACACGCACTTACCATTTATAGTACACAATTGGTAACGTGCGCAGATTTCCCTCACTCTTACCATTTATAGTACACAGCAACGAGTGACACCATTTATTTCCCAAGCTGTGTGACCCTGCATTGTGTTTCTACAGTACACGTGGGAGGAAGCCGCAGTAGCCTTGAGAAAGCCCAAACCCGACCCCCCCCCCCCCCCATAGATGGGAATTAATGCACTGCCCGTGCTGCAATCCCGTGACAGGAGAGAGCGGCGCCCTCGACCCCACGGGTAGCGAGGGAATCTCGTGAGCGTGTGTGTGCTCCACCAACCCCAGCTGCCTCCACGGCAGCGCATTCCGGGCCACGTGCAGCACGGACGCCGTGACAGCAGCGCAAGCCTCGAGCGTGGGCGGGAGGTCGGGGGAGGCAGAGGCTCGGGGAGGGGGGAGGCTCACCTGTAGGGCATCCCCGGGCCCCGGGCGGTGGTGGAGCGGGCTGTCGGGGAACGCAGCGAGCTCCTCGCGCTCCGGCGCCGGCCACTCGCGCTTCACCTCGAGCGGCAGCGCCGCGACGCCGGCGGGCACCGGCGGGGTGCGCGCCGGCGGGGGCTCCCGGTCCGCCTCGGCCTCCGCCCCGCACGACCCCGGCGCCGAGGGGACGGCGCGGTCCCCGGCGAGCGACTCCTGCTGTGCCGGCGCGGCGGTTGGGCCCGGGGGCGATCTCCGACGGGGGTCCACCCGAGGGAAGCAGAACGCGAGCGCGTCCTCGCATCCCCCGGGCCCGCCCCGGCCGTGCGGGGCCCGCGGGACTACGGGGCCCCGGCTTGCCTCCAGGAAAGCGGGCGACGCCCGCTTTCCTGGAGGGTAACCGGGCGAGACCTGGGCTTGCGGGAAGCACGGCGAATGCTGCTGCTGCGGCGGCGGCGAGGCCCGGCCGCCATGCTGGAGGCTTTTCTCGCGCGCGATCTGCCTCCGCAGCTCGTCGGCCTGCTTCTGCTCCTGCTCCAGCAGCCTCTGCAGCTCCTGGATCTTCCTGCGCTTCATCTCGAGCAACAGGCGGTCCCCGGCCGCCGCGTCCGCCTCGGATCCCGGGGTCCCCGTCCTCTCCTCCTTGACCCCGGGCGAGGGGGCGAGGGCGCCGGGGGTTCCGCAGGGACCCGGGGAGAGCGACGAGTCGATGGAGTCGCAGCCCCCCCCCGACGGCGACCCCGAGCCGTCGGGGGGGGGCGGCGCCGCGGCGGCGGCGGCGGTGGCGGCGGCGGGGGCGCTCCCCCCCGCGGAGAAGGCGCGGCGGAGCCGCTCGAGCAGCGCGGGTTTGGTGCCGGAGACCGGCAGCGAGCGGCGCTTGAGCTCGTGCCTCAGCTCCGTCACCTGGCGCGGGTGAGAGGCACGCGGGTGGCGGGGGAGGGGGGGAACGGGCGAAGGCGTCATCGCGAGACCGCGCGAGACCGCGCGCGACGCGATGAACGCACGGGAACGTTCCGCCCGTTTTATTGTGCCGGCGGAGTTCCGGCGGCTCCCTGAGTCACCTTCATCTCATCCAGGTTGGAGGGCAGGGCGCCGGGGCGGTGTGCGGGGCTGCCTGACGAGCTTGCGCCAGGACTCGCGTCGGGCCCGCTCGTCTGAGGCTCAGATTTGATGGCACCGAGAGTCGGGCTTGAGGGTGGGAGACTTCACACATGCAGAGAGTCACGGTTACACTGGCAGCATGGCACACACCTCGTGCCTCCATCACCCTGCCATATATAGCAGGGGTAACCAAAAAGATTTCCAAAATCAAGAACAAATACAAGATCCAGGTCTGATTTAAAACAATTCACAAAATTCGTGATCTGATCCCATCCGTGAAGGACAAGATTTCTGACATGCATTATCCATCCCGGCGTCTGCAAACTAAGCTGTATCTGCGGCAGCAGTTACATTGGGGAAACTAAGCGACATGTCTCGGACCGTGTCCGTGAGCATAAGGCAGATTTGAAACACGGCAAGACCAATACTTCTGCCGTGGCTGATCATTATTTTAATGCGGCTGGCTCACACGAAATTGATTTCTCTAAGACGATGGTACTTTGCAAGCCGACTGGCTATCGACAATGATTCGTTCATGAAGCCATCCATATTTACAGACACAGACAAAATTTCAGGAAGGTTCTAGACTCAGCCATCATTGAAAATATGTCATCAACCACTTTGGGTCATGACTTGATTTGAGTTTTCTTGTCAATCAACCTCCACTGTCAGCAGTGTGGTGTGTGGAGCAGGGTGCAGTGATTGCCTGGCGGTCCTTTGCCACATTGGCATTGCTGCTGCATTGGCATTGCTGCTACATTGGCATTGTTGCCGCATTGGCATTGCTGCTACATTGGCATTGCTGCTACATTGGCATTGCTGCTACATTGGCATTGCTGCCGCATTGGCATTGTTGCTACATTGACATTGTTGCTACATTGACATTGTTGCCACATTGGCATTGTTGCCACATTGACATTGTTGCCGCATTGGCATTGTTGCCGCATTGGCATTGCTGCCGCATTGACATTGTTGCCGCATTGACATTGTTGCCGCATTGGCATTGCTGCCGCATTGGCATTGTTGCTGCATTGGCATTGCTGCTGCATTGGCATTGCTGCTACATTGGCATTGCTGCTACATTGGCATTGCTGCTACATTGGCATTGCTGCCGCATTGGCATTGTTGCTACATTGACATTGTTGCTACATTGACATTGTTGCCACATTGGCATTGTTGCCACATTGACATTGTTGCCGCATTGGCATTGTTGCTACATTGGCATTGCTGCCGCATTGGTATTGCTGCCGCATTGGTATTGTTGCCCCGCCCATTCTGCTGGTGCTGCTGACACACTTGGGCTACACCCATCTCCAAAACTTTATAAACAGTTTGCCTTTAGAGGATAACCCCTTTTCCTGATGACGACCGCTTGAGTTGCGATCAAAACGTCGTGATATTTTTATTCACTTAATTTTTTATTTTTTATATCTACGTGACTTTACCGAAAGAACCAAGGAATAGTTGTGTAATCTTACCAGGTGAGTAACCATTCAGGTCACGACTCAAGAATGGATTTTAATAATGGAGTGTGCCCCCACTCGATGCAGAGGCATTTAAATAATCGGGCCTCACCACGATGCTGTGGCACACGGGGTCGTGATCGTAGGATCGATTTCAGACGACACACCTACGCAGGTTGACGTGTCCAGTGTCCAATCGCACCCGCAGACTCCGTGCTGCAGTACGCCACATCGAGCGGTAGGTGGCGCTCCAAGCCCACAAAGATTCCCCTCTTAACATTCTCAGACCGTTGGGGCAATGCGCTGTTTGGCGAGGACCTTCGAAGGCCGGCACGGCGCACAAGTGGGTGGCCAACAGCACGTCCTGCCGTCTTCGTCTCCCCGGTGACGATGTTTATACATCGCACCAAGTACTCAGTTGAGGCCGAGTCGACCTCGGGGAGGCCCAGAACTGGTTCAGATATGAGACACCGATGTTGGCTTTCGCCGGAAATCGAACGTGGGTCGCCAGTTTTGTAGCGCAATGCACTAATCTCTGTCCCACCGCTCCCCACACACACTCCTATACACAATAATGTACACACCCGGAGCCATACACAACAAATTGCCATTTGCCACAAAGCGACAGGAATTTCACCGCAGCGCGTGTGCCAAGCTAGGTGTACTTTGAGACCACGTGAAGTGCCACACCTATACACTGACGCACAGGCCCATGGACCCCAGTCACCTGGAGGGTGCGTGCGGCCCTGCTTGGAGGGGCAGCAGCCGCTGCTGCCCCAGCAGCTGCCGCTGCTGCTGCTCGTGATGGAGCTGCACCTCTGGCTGCCGCTGCTGGTGCGGCTGCCCGAGCGTTTGCAGATCCAAGAACATCTGCTGCTGTTGCAGGAGCCGCGTGTAGGGAGTGGTGCCGGCTGGCAGGAGCTGCGGGCCGCGGGCCAGGCCGTCGCAAGGCGCCTCCGGCCGACCCCCTCCGGGGCTGCGGGCCGCCGTGGCAGTTCCCGGCGCAGATGCGGCAGCGGCGGCGGCGGCGCCTCCGCCCTTGTCCGGGGCCGGCCGCTGGCCGGGCGGGACGTACTGGTGGTACTTGAGCTTGCGCACCTTGGGCCGCGGGTCCTTGCCGCGGCTCCTGGCCCGCTGGCCCCCGGCCTCCGGCTGGGGCTGCGTGTGCTGTTGACGGGGAGAGGGAGGGGGGAGAGGAACACATCCATGCCACGTCGTCCGTACCGCGTGTATTTTAAGTTAATCTCCGTTAGCATCTGTTTCATGTCTGCTCGCCGCGGAGGCGGTGTGTGGGGGAAGGGGCGGCGGTGGCGGGGGCTCACTTTGACGAGCGGCGAGCGCGGCTTGCTGGGCGGCGTGACTCCTGCCGGCTGACCCTGCCTCGCGTGGAGGGAGACCGCCAAAACCCCCATGGCACTGGCGGCGTCCCCTTGCCGGCCGCACTGCTGCTGCTGCGAGGGGTTATAACGGGAACGAGCGTCGGGAATGAGCGTCGAGAACGAGTGAACCTGCACCACTGCCGTAGTCGATCACCGATCCTCGACATCGGAGTTCTAGAGCTATGCCTGTCCTTGTGGGTCCATGTGGGTGTAAGTCTAGGTGTACACGTGGGTGTACGTGTGGGTGTATTAGTGGCAAGCATACTTCACTATGCATCCGGGAAGTTCAATCCCCACTTATGACTATCATCAGTAATACAAATCTGAAACGGTCCTGGGCCACGCCTTAAAACGAGTACCTGGTGCGATGTATAAAAATCAGCGGTCGGACGTGGTCCTAGCCACCCACTGCCTCGTGCGACATTCTGGCCTTAACAGGTGCTCACTAACAGCACTTACCCCAACAGTCAGTTTAGGCAATACGGGAAATCTTTGTATTTCTACTCTTGCCTCCACAGCGCGGTCTCCATGGTAACGTCTCCATATTAAGGACCCCCCGGAACAAAAAGCAGGACTCACGGCGCCGGGATCTGCAGGGGACGAGGGGTCCGGTCCGGGGACCGAGAAATCGAGGGAGGGGCCCTGCGGGGGAGGGGAGGGGCCCTGCGGGGGAGGGGAGGGGCCCTGCGGGGGTGGGGCGAGGCTGTCGGGCGAGAGGGAGCGAGCGTCGTCCTCCTCGTCCACGTGGGCACCGCCTGCGATGGGCAACACATGCACCAACAACAAAGGCACAGATTCCCCGTGTAGCCTCAACATTCTGTCAGGGCAAGTGCTGTTAGAGCCACCTTTGTCTCCCCGGTGATGTTTATACACTGCACCGGATACTAATTTTAAAGGCTGAATCGACCTAGGAGAGGCCCAGAATCATTTAACATATTTGTCACAGGTGTTGACCGTGAACGGGAATCCAACTCGGGTGGCCAGGGTTCATAGCGCAGCACACTAACTACTGTGCTACCACTCCCCACTTACATACACTAACTATCGTACATACACGTACGTAGAAACACAAGCACATAACATCAGCAACAATAGCCACAACTCGCCACGAAGTGGCGTCATTCTCACCACAACGCTTGTGCGAGGCTAGGCCCACCTTGAGGTCATCACGTGAAGTGTTGAAGGCTTGCTGGCAGGACGTCGCGGGATAGACCCAAGCTTAAAGCTTCTCGAATTATATGTTAAATAGTGTAGGGGGTAGAGGGCATCCCTGTCGCACCCTACGGTAAACAGGAACTGGCTATGACTTCCAGCCCCGCAGCTCTACCCGGGCCTGACCACCTTCATGAAGGTCCTCAACCATCGTGAGCAGAGGGGAAGGAACGCTCTGCTCATGAGTTGCGAGGTCCGGGTGTGAGGTCCAGGTGTGGGCAGCCGTGTGAGTGGTGAGGGTGGTCAGAAGGGGTGGACGCTGTTGGCCACGTGGTCGGTGCGGTAGTCCGTGGTTATTGTGGACGGTGCGGGCCTCATGGTGCAGGCGGTGCAGGTGGTGTGGGTGGAGTGGTTAGTGCGGATGGTGTGGGTGGAGTGGTTAGTGTGGATGGTGTGGGTGAAGTGGTTAGTGCGGACGGTGTGGGTGGAGTGGTTAGTGCGGATGGTGTGGGTGAAGTGGTTAGTGTGGATGGTGTGGGTGGAGTGGTTAGTGTGGATGGTGTGGGTGGAGTGGTTAGTGTGGATGGTGTGCGTGGAGTGGTTAGTGCGGAATGCAGTGGGCGGAGTGGTTAGTGTGGATGGTGTGGGTGGAGTGGTTAGTGCGGACGGTGTGGGCGGAGTGGTTAGTGCGGATGGTGTGGGTGGAGTGGTTAGTGCGGATGGTGTGGGTGGAGTGGTTAGTGCGGACGGTGTGGGTGGAGTGGTTAGTGCGGATGGTGTGGATGGTGTGGTTAGTGCGGATGGTGTGGGCGGAGTGGTTAGTGTGGACGGTGTGGGTGGAGTGGTTAGTGTGGATGGTGTGGGCAGGGTGGTTAGTGCGGATGGTGTGGGTGGAGTGGTCAGTGCGGATGGTGTGGGCAGAGTGGTTAGTGCGGTTGGTGTGGGTGGAGTGGTTAGTGCGGATGGTGTGGGCGGAGTGGTTAGTGCGGATGGTGTGGGCGGAGTGGTTAGTGCAGACGGTGTGGGCGGAGTTAGTGTGGACGGTGTGGGCGGAGTTAGTGTGGACGGTGTGGGTGGAGTGGTTAGTGCGGATGGTGTGGGCAGAGTGGTTAGTGCGGATGGTGTGGATGGTGTGGGCGGAGTGGTTAGTGCGGTTGGTGTGGGCGGAGTGGTTAGTGCGGATGGTGTGGATGGTGTGGGCGGAGTGGTTAGTGCGGATGGTGCGGTTGGTGTGGGTGGAGTGGTTAGTGTGGACGGTGCGGGCGGTGCGGTGAGTGCGGCCGGAACCTATGCCGGCGCCAAGCTGCAGGCCGGCACCGTCCACGGCGAGGATGTGCCGCTGCACCAGCTCGATGGGGCCGGGCCGCAGTGCCAGTCTCCCGTTGAGGTCGGCGGCGAGGCGAGCGCGCTTGAGCCGCAGCTGCACGGCCTGCAGCGCGGGCTGGGCCTGCGTGTCTGTGGCCGCACGCGGGGGGCGGGGGGACGACGGCGTCAGGACCGGCCGCGTCCTCCGCTCTAGACGCTCTGCCTACTGCCACGCTCATTGAACCGGCGGAGCCCATGACGTCGCGTCGAGCGCCGCTCCCACGGTGACGACGGCCGGGTCGGAATCAAACGAAACGAGACAAGTGACGACGAGCGACGCGTGACGAGCGACGCGTCGCGAGCGACGTCATCACCACCTTCCAGGATGTGCTTCTTGACGAGCTCCTTGCGGTCTGGGCGGTTCCAGATCTTGTGCTTCAGGAAGTCCTCCGTCTGCGGGAACGGACGGCATGCGCCTGGATCAACGACGGTCGCAGCACCCGCTAATGCTCACTTCGGTCACTCGCTCACCGTCCGTCAGTCGCATCCGTACCACTCTTAGATTGCTACTGCTTTGGTTACTGATCCCTGAACTTTAGTCGTTGATTCCTCTGCCCATGATTGATCATTGAATCTCGTGGGTCGGATCGCAGAACCACAACAATAATTTGTACCGATTAGGCGCCTTTCGCAACGTCTCAAGGCGTCGTGCGTAAGGAACAGGGTGGCAGAATAGGAGCAAGAGAGAAACAGAGCGAAATGGAAGACAATTTTTTCTTCAAGATATCAACACAATGCCAATGTTGCGTTGTACACCCTCCTCCACCCGACACAGCTAAATAGGAAAGTGCCAATTTGTCATTGCCTAAGCACACCAGTCGCACCAGCCTATGCGGTAAATCCTCCACCCATGTTCTCAGTCACCATTCGTTGTCCGGGTCAGATTTAACCCAAGCAATGAAGTACGAATCCTAGCGTTGGTCGTGAAAGCCAACAACGTGCGAAATCAACTTCTGTCTTTCGGCTTCTTCTCTCACACTGCTCCACTCCTACCATCATTGTCTCTTTTCCCCACGCTCTTATTATAATACTAATAACCTCGCTCAATGCAACTTTAATCTTTTACAACTAGGACAATGATTTTTGTTGCTGGGCGCTTGATGTTTTGGGCCTTTGGGCCCCTATGCCCTGCAACTGTCTGATTTTAACAGGCAAAATTAATCCGGAGCAATTCAGTGGTCAGAGTCCATGTTTGCCCTTGACCCCTGCCCCCCTGGCAACATTGTCCCCCTGTGGCTGCGGTAAGCCTTCCCTATAAACCCTGACCTTTGCCCCCCTGGATAAAGTTGCCCTTCTCCATGGCTGCATTACCCCCCGTGCCCTCTGCCCCATGGGCGTGTGTCCCTGGGTTCTCACCCGCGCTCTGTCCAGGTTCCGGATCGCAGAGGCCATCCTGAGTGCTGCAAAAACACACGCACGCACACAAAGACACGTATACACACACAGACGCACGCACATACAAATACGCGCACGCACACACACACACACGCGCCCGCAGAAAACCGTTCACGCACGGCGCCGGTTTAGAACGCCGAGGCCGCTCCATGAAAACAAAACAACTCTCAAAGTGTTTTTTTGTGCGCGCGATCCTGAAACATCTCAGTCGTACAAACTGTGCGCTCGTGCGTCTCTCGGGCACCTTGGTTTATTTAAGAAATCGTGGTTACCACGATTATTGTTGTTATTGCTGCTGCTATCGCTGCGATTGTCCTTATTGCTGCGCAAACAAATCGGGTGGCGCCCGGCGCTGGCCCGTGGCCCACAGGAGCCCGACGCTGCGAGCGATGAGAGCGATGAGAGCGGGCGGCAGGGCCGCTGGCGTTTCCTCTCCACGGCGCGCTGCCGGATTGACACCGAATCCCCCTCACGAGTGCCTCTGCACGGCTCAGCGAGCCGACCACGAGCGTGGACAGCGAGACAAGCATGCGTGTCCGCGTGTCGGTAACCAGCGCGGCATGCGTATCCACGCGTCCACGCGTCCCCGCGTATCCACGCGTCCACGCGTCCACGCGTGGACGCGTCCACGCGTCCACGCGTCCACGCGTCCACGCGTCCACGTGAGTATATGCTTGTATGTACATGAGTGCATGTGCTGGTGGGGTAGTGGTTAGCACAAAATACCGTGACCCGGCGACCCGAGTTAGATTCCTGTTCACGACCAATAACAGTGGGCTCATATATGAACCAGTCCCGGGTCTCCCCTAGGTCGACTGAGCCTTAAAATCAGTACCCAGCGCATTGAGCGCGAGTGACCGAGTGCGAGCGAGCGCGCGAGCGTACTCACGCGGCACGAGGCACTGCTGCTCCAGGTTCTCCCACGAGCGCCGCTGCTGCAGCTTCACCTGCAGCACTGGGGACACGGACGCGGTGGCCGCTCAACCCCGGCCTCCGCCACGGCGCCCGACCCTCGTCGCTCCCCACCCATGACCCCTTCACCTGCCGCCCCGAAGCACCCCAAACCTCGAGCCCCCGCGCCCGCCCCCCGTCCCCCCACCCTGCCCCGCCCCCCACGCTGCCCCCCACGATGCCCCCCGCGATGCCCCTCGCCACGCGCGCATTCCATCGCGGCTCGCCGGGCTGCGTCGCGGGGATGCGCGGCGTCGCGGTTGGCTCTGCCTCAGAGGCCCTATTAGGACTTTCGATTCCCGCCGCTCCGACACAAACCCTGCCAGAGGCGACACGCACGCGCGTGCGCACGCACGCAAGACGTTACCGAGCCGGCACGTGTGTAACCTCGCCAGGGATACGAGCAGCAGAATTTCCCATTTTTGGAATGCGAGGCGTGTGTGTGTGTGGTTTTTTTTTTTTGCAAAAGCGTGTTTGGGCTGGCACGCGAGCCGCCAGTTTTTTTGACGAGAAAATTACGAAGTGCAGCGAGTGACATCACTCGGCGTGTTGACCGGGGAGAGGGGGGCAGGGGGGGGGGGGGGGCTCCACCCGCGGCGACGAGTGGGGGTGGGGGGCAGAGGGGCGGCGGGGGCCGTGACACCGCAGCCAGGCGAGGTGGGGAAACCTCGTCTTGGAGCGAGGGATCCGAAGAGCCGTCCGCTCCCCGCCACGCTACGCCGGGTCGTGCCCCCTCCCCGCACCCCCACCGCCCCCCCCACCCCCCCGGGGTCGCGCCGCCCTCCAGGGGCGGCACGGGGCGACCGTGCCGCCCCATGTGGCAGTGATTGTGGGGATGATTAAAGAACGGAGGGCTAGAAAACAATAACACGGAGGAGACGCACGCCGCACCGCGCACGCCCAATGGAGCCGTCAAATGAGCCGAGCGCTCATCGCCGGGCACGGCGCTCGGCTTTTGGGAATGGGGGAGGGGAGTAGCCAGGGGGAGGGGGTGGGGGGGGCAGCCACCAGGGCCCACGCTGCCAGGGCCCCCCTGGGATGGGATGCCCGTCCCCCACCTCCCCCCCCCCCACCCCCCCGAGGGAATCCCTCGACCCTGAGCGGCCAACCACGCGAGGAGGAAGTGCACAAAGGGTCCGGCAATCCCTCTCGTCACCGCCTCAACCACCCACAACCACATGCAGCGCAACACCAACTCAACCACACGCTCTCAGATATCACTCTCAACTATCGTTGTAATTACCCCCGCACTCTCGCTCACGTAATCTCTCGCTCTCCCCCCGCTCTATTCCCCAATCTCTCTCACCGTCTTCCTCTCAAACTCTCGCTCATCTTCACTTTTGCTTCACCCAACAATGCAAACCGAGAAGCAAACTCCTCACATCAACCAAGGGCAGTGGTGAGACCTCAGCCTCACAGGTGCCACCTTCTCCCCCCACCTCCAGGCACCTCCTTCCCCGCAGCCCACACCCGGACGTGTCTCTCGGTCGGCACTCAGCCCATCATCAACACTGCGCGAATCACCGTGATGAAATTCAGCACAGTTACAGGCACCAGATCCCAGATCTGGGTAACAAATCAATTTCGGCTGCCCCGACACAGATGCCAATTACCGGACTGTCCCTTGGGAATACTCGGGGTGCCGAAGACAGCTGACGACCCCATGACGGGTGACGACCCCAAGAGGGGTGACGACCCCATGACGGGTGACGACCCCAAGAGGGGTGACGACCCCATGACGGGTGACGACCCCATGAGGGGTGACGACCCCAAGAGGGGTGACGACCCCATGACGGGTGACGACCCCGAGAGGGGTGACGACCCCATGAGGGGTGACGACCCCATGAGGGGTGACGACCCCATGACGGGTGACGACCCCGAGAGGGGTGACGACCCCATGAGGGGTGACGACCCCATGAGGGGTGACGACCCCATGACGGGTGACGACCCCGAGAGGGGTGACGACCCCATGAGGGGTGACGACCCCATGAGGGGTGACGACCCCATGACGGGTGACGACCCCGAGAGGGGTGACGACCCCGAGAGGGGTGACGACCCCATGACGGGTGACGACCCCATGAGGTGTGACGACCCCGAGAGGGGTGACGACCTCTCGCCCAGGTCCAACCTCCCATAGGCCCTCACTACGTTTCGCTTGCCTTACTTTGTTTATCCACGTGAGAACTCGAGAGAGACGAGCTCGACTCTTCTTTGCACGTGTGACCTTTGGTCAACATATTGACCCAAAGTACAGCAATGAAGCAAATAGAAATGGGCGCAAAAAGAACCCTGTTACAGAAGAAATAAGAAACAGAGCTCACAGACGTAATTAAATATTAATCAGAAGATAATTAATTTCCTGTAACGAAAGTTGGCTCGGACAAGCGGCAGAAACATCAGCATGGAGTCGGGGTGATTACTCCAGATCCCTTCGCCTCCACAGGCCCCACTGCCACCCCAGGTGCTGGCACCTGTGCAGGTCACCTACCCCCACCCTGCACGCGGGGGTGGTGGGGGGGGGCCGGGGGGGGGGGGCCTTGGCACTGGACTGCTAAGATAATAAACGCGCCTGATGAGGGCAAGTTCCCAGAAATCAGCGCAAGCGACGCTAATCACTTCCAGTAGCCGCTCAAGGGGTGCCGGGGGAAATGCACACAGACTCGCGCACACACACTCACAAACACACGCTCACACACAGACACAGATCCAGATCCCACGTGTAGCATACACAGGGCTTTTGGGAAAAGTGCCCCTTAGCGAGCACTGATGAAGGCCAGTAGGTCACACCAAGGGGGTTGTGTGACCAGCACCATGCCCGGCCGCCTTTGTCATGCCAGTGCTGATGTTTACACACCGCGCAAGGTGGTCACTTGAGGCCGAGTTGACCTAAGGAAGGCCCAGGACCGATTTAGAATTGCGAATGCTTGGTATGTAGTGCAGCACGCTATACACACATACACGCAACACAAGGTTCCACCTATAGCCATACAGTTTGTTCATGAAAGTGCTGTTAGCAAGCACCTATTGAGGCCAACACAATGCGCAAATGGGTTACGTGGCCATGGCAGCTGGGTAGGCTAACCACTCACTGCACCATCACTCCTAACACGACCACAGCAACTCCTATCCTCTTGTACATAATGCACACACCCACACGCAAGGGGACAATCATATAAATACTCACACCCCCCACCCCCGTATGTCACGTAGAAAAGATCAGCGGATGTCATCAAAGCGGCGACCGAACGTCGAGCATCAACCTCTCGCTGAGAACAGCGACTCTTTAAGCCATCAGAAAAGGTCCTCAGGGCCAAACCTTCCACCTGGTCGCCCCCACAGGGGTACAGATTCGTCAACTCAATGTCGAGGGCCTTTCTCGGGCGATGTGCGAGGAGCTCGCGAAGATCTGGAAGGATGTCATTGACGTCCCCCGCACTCCAAGGAAGCCACGTGTCCGGTGACATGCGTGCTGTTATCACAGACACAGCCGCAAGCTGCTAACGAGGCACTGCCACTCGAAGCATGGTCTCACTACGCGAGTGAGACAGCCCGTCGCCTATCCTGCCAACAGCACACGGAGAGGAGCCACCATTTCTGTCCGAATCGGTCAGCTCATCGTCATGAATGTACAAACCACCCAGGACACACTGGCCGCAAACCTGCTTTACCCAGCATGCAACATCCCGCTACACGGTACTGTATATATGTAAGGGCTACTTCAATAGTCACCATACACAGTAGGGCCATGCGATCAGCAACAGTGCGGACGAAGACCTGACAGACTGGACATATGCAGAAGACCTCCACCACCTATTTGACCCAAAACACCATGCGACCTTTCATTCGGCGAGATGGAGGGGGGATTACGTCCCAGACCTGACCTCTGTTTCCATGGATGAGAATGGTGCACTCCCTGTATTCCCAAACAGCCAGGATAGGCCCGTCGAGACTCACATTGGCATCAAAGTCCCCGTGATTTTCGTCGGAGCCAGTTCCAGGATAGAAAACTGTGGGCAAGGCGACCTGGAGTACTTTTTACCGTCGCCATCGAAAACAATTATTCGGATCCAGCCGCCCCCAGATAGGTTTGAATGGAGCTTGGTCCTTGTGATCTCCGCCGTGAAAAATACAAATTCCCACTCTGTGAACTGAAACGATCAGAAACTGACACAAATCTCCTGCCCATCGACGTCGATCTGACCAACATCCCACCTCCACGGCTGAGATCCGATTTAGAATCACGCGGCGCGAACTCCGCTTCACCCGAATGTCAACATCGAAACGGCGCGGAGCGAACTCGTGGCTTTCAAGCGCCGCGCTCATCAACCAACTGGTTCAGCGAGCCCTCCCCCACCACCACTGCCTGCATTGCACCTTGAAGGGAAACAATGGGCATCACCCGAACCGAATCCCCACCAACCACGGAAGATGCCGACAATTTAGGCACAAATGTAAAATCAAACTCTCCTGCTTGCGACTGCGGCCGGGAACTCCGAATCATGGACCAGACAAGGTCACGCTGCCCCATAGACAAGCGGTGGGCAGTTTGTGCTCGTCACCAACCCCCAGGAAAGGAAACGGAATGGCTGCATCGCTTGTGAGTCCGGACCGTCGCTCCTTCATGGGCCACGAGGAAAGAAGAGAACCGTTCACACGGTGGAGGGTGGTGGTGGGGTGGTGGGGTGGTGGGGAGGGACTGGGTCTGAGAGTCGACTGACTCACTCAGGAAAGAGAAGACTACCATGGTTAGAGAAGGCTGCGGAGGATACGAGGGATGTAGGGAGTGAGAGGTAGAGGGAGTGAGTGAGGGGTGGAGGGAATGAGGAGGTAGGGAGTAAGGGATGGAGAGAGTGAGTGAGGGGTGGAGGGTGGAGGGTGTAAGGAGGGAGGAATGGGTGGAGTGAGAGGTGGAGGGAGTGAGTGACGACGAAGTGAGGGTGGAGGGAGTGAGTGAGGGAGTGAGGGGGAGTGAGGGGTGGAGGGATTGAGGGGGAGTTAGGGATTGAGGGGGGAGGGAGGAGTGGGGAGTGGGGAGGAGTGAGGGAGTGAATGGTGGAAGGAGTGAGGGGGGAGGGTGGAGGGAGTGAGGGTGGAGGGAGTGAGGGCGAGGGGGGAGGGAGGGAGTGAGGGGGAGTGAGTGGGGAGGGAGTGAGGGGGAGTGGGTGGGAGTGAGGGAGAGTGAGTGAGTGAGGGGGAAGTGAGTGAGGGAGGAGTGAGTGAGGGAGTGAGTGAGGGGGGAGGGAGTGAGGGTGGAGGGAGTGAGCGAGGGGGGAGGGAGGGAGCGAGGGGGGAGGGAGGGAGTGAGGGAGGAGTGAGTGAGGGGGGAGGGAGTGAGGGGGGAGGGAGTGAGGGAGGAGTGAGGGGGGAGTGAGTGAGGGGGGAGGGAGTGAGTGAGGGAGTGAGTGAGGGGGGAGTGAGTGAGGGTGGAGGGAGGGAGTGAGCGAGGGGGGAGGGAGGGAGCGAGGGGGGAGGGAGGGAGTGAGGGGGAAGTGGGTGAGGGGGGAGTGAGTGAGGGAGGGAGGAAGTGAGGAGGGAGTGAGTGAGGGGGGACGGAGTGAGGGGGGAGGGAGACAGGGAGTGAGTGAGGGAGGGAGTGAGTGAGGGGGGAGGGAGTGAGGGGGGACGGAGTGAGGGGGGAGGGAGTGAGGGGGGAGTGAGTGAGGGGGGAGGGAGGGAGTGAGGGGGGAGGGAGTGAGGGGGGAGGGAGACAGGGAGTGAGTGAGGGGGGAGGGAGTGAGGGGGGACGGAGTGAGGGGGGAGGGAGTGAGGGGGGAGTGAGTGAGGGGGGAGGGAGGGAGTGAGGGGGGAGGGAGGGAGTGAGGGGGGAGGGAAACAGGGAGTGAGGGGGGAGGGAGTGAGGGGGGAGTGAGTGAGGGTGGAGGGAGTGAGGAGGGAGTGAGGGTGGAGGGAGTGAGGGGGGAGGGAGGGAGTGAGGGGGAAGTGAGTGAGGGTGGAGGGAGGGAGTGAGGGTGGAGGGAGTGAGGGGGGAAGTAAGATTTTATTCAGGAGGGGGAGGGAGGGGCTATGGGTGGCTCCCAGGCGCGGGTATTTGCGGCTCTCGGCGTGGGAACAGCTCAGGCCAAACCGGGCCCACGGACACAGCATGTACACACACACACAGCGTGTACACACACACAGCGTGTACACACACACAGCGTGTACACACACACACAGCGTGTACACACACACAGCGTGTACACACACACAGCGTGTACACACACACACAGCGTGTACACACACACAGCGTGTACACACACACAGCGTGTACATACACAGCGTGTACACACACACACAGCGTGTACACACACACAGCGTGTACACACACAGCGTGTACACACACACAGCGTGTACACACACAGCGTGCACACACACACAGCGTGTACACACACACACACAGCGTGTACATACACACA
The DNA here is from genome assembly GCF_048934315.1 of Petromyzon marinus. Classification (NCBI taxonomy): domain Eukaryota; kingdom Metazoa; phylum Chordata; class Hyperoartia; order Petromyzontiformes; family Petromyzontidae; genus Petromyzon; species Petromyzon marinus. The sequence goes on along the minus strand of NC_133709.1, from coordinate 475,489 downwards.
CACAGCGTGTACATACACACAGCGTGTACACACACAGCGTGTACATACACACAGCGTGTACACACACACACAGCGTGTACACACACACACAGCGTGTACACACACACAGCGTGTACACACACAGCGTGTACACACACACAGCGTGTACACACACAGCGTGCACACACACACAGCGTGTACACACACACACACAGCGTGTACATACACACACACAGCGTGTACATACACACAGCGTGTACACACACAGCGTGTACATACACACAGCGTGTACACACACACACAGCGTGTACACACACACACAGCGTGTACACACACACAGCGTGTACACACACACAGCGTGTACACACACACAGCGTGTACACACACACAGCGTGTATACACACAGCGTGTACACACACAGCGTGTACACACACAGCGTGTACACACACAGCGTGTACACACACACAGCGTGTACACACACACACACAGCGTGTACACACACACAGCGTGTACACACACACAGCGTGTACACACACAGCGTGTACACACACAGCGTGTACACACACACAGCGTGCACACACACACAGCGTGCACACACACACAGCGTGTACACACACAGCGTGCACACACACACAGCGTGTACACACACACAGCGTGCACACACACACAGCGTGTACATACACACACAGCGTGTACACACACACAGCGTGTACACACACACACACAGCGTGTACACACACACAGCGTGTACACACACACAGCGTGTACACACACACAGCGTGTACACACACACAGCGTGTACACACACACACACAGCGTGCACACACACACACACAGCGTGCACACACACACACACAGCGTGTACACACACAGCGTGTACATACACACACAGCGTGCACACATACACACAGCGTGTACAAATACACACAGCGTGTACACACACACACAGCGTGTACAAATACACACAGCGTGTACATACACACAGCGTGTACATACACACAGCGTGTACATACACACAGCGTGCACACACATACACACAGCGTGTACAAACACACACAGCGTGCACACACACACAGCGTGCACACACACACACACGGCGTGTACAAACACACAGCGTGCACACACACACAGCGTGCACACATACACACAGCGTGCACACACACACACAGCTTGCACACACACACACAGCGTGCACACAACACCCGCCATTCGCCACGAAGTAGCGGTCACGTCACCACAGCGCTTGTGCCAGGCTAGGTGGACCTTGAGGCGACATAAAGTGTCGAAGGCTCTCTGCTGACAGAAGGTCATGGGACAGGCCCAAGTGCCATGGGTTGACCGATTGAGATGACTGGCTGATGCACCAACTGTGCCTCCCACTCTGCCAACTTGCTGTGTTTAGTCGCCCAACGCTCCGCTCGCTGTTGTGAGCGTCGCTCCTCTGCCCTTCTTTGTTGCTGGAGGGCGCCTGCCTCAAACTCCTCAGCAGCATCCTTCACGAACCTCCTCCACAGAGGCCGATCTTGACACCGCTGGTAGCAGTCTTTGGCAAGTCCACTCAGCTCCACATCCTCCTGTACCACACCGTTTAGCATCCTCTATCCGGCCAAACACGTGTACGCACACAGCCCGTACAAGTACACACATGCACGCGCGTTCCCACACGCACACACATTCACGCCGTCACATGTTCACTCACACACGCATCGGCTGCGTAATGGGTTCACGAGGACACGACACGGATCTCCCGCGTGAAGCCTGAACAGACTGTTGGGGCGAGCGCTGTGAGCGAGGAACACCTTCGAAGGTCGGCACGGCACACCAGGGGTGGTCAGCGCCACCATCGTCATCATAATCATCATGACCACCAACATCACCATCATCATTACCATCACAATCACCGTCTAAACCATTACTGCCATCACATAATCACCACCATCATGATTACGACCATCAACCACGACGATCATCAGCGTGTCTGAGTGAGAGTAGTGGATAAATAATAATTTCATGCGCTCACTACACAAACACAGGCGGAGCGTGCGAATGCGGAGGAGGGGAGAGGTCACGGGAGAGAGAGAGAGCGGGCGAGAGAGAGAGTGTGCACGAGTGTGAAAGAGTGAGAGCGTGAGAACGTGGGTGCGAGAGTGTGTGTGTTGAGAGTGGGAGAGTGTACGTGGCGTGTGATCTCGTGTGTTTAGGAGAGCGGTAGTGTAGCGGGTAGTGTAGCGGTTAGCGCGCTGCTGCGCTACGGACCTGGCGACCCGCTCATCACCAGTGACGATTATCTGAACCGGTCCTGGGCCTCCACTAGGTCGACTAAACCTAAAATGAGTACCTGGTGTGGTGTGTAAACATCGCCACTGGGGAGACAAAGGCGGTCGGGCGTGGTGCTGGCCACCCACCCCCTCGTATGCCGTACCGGCTTTCATAGGTGTTCGCTAACAGCTCTTGGCCCAACAGTCTGTTAATGCTATACCGGGGATCTTTGTCTTGTATGTGAACTCGTGTATGTGTGCGTGTGTGAACTCGTTTGTGTCCGTGTGTGAACTGTGTCTGTTTGTCTGAACTCGTATGTGTGTGTGCTAACACCGCTTGTCCCAACGGGCTGTTTACGCTATAAAGTGGATCTTTGTCTTTGCTCCACTTTCTCGAAGTGGACAACAGTGAATTATGGGAGAACCGTTTGAAATTAGTGAAGTTATTCATCCACTCGTGCTCGCCGTACAACCCAAGCGGTGACACTAAGAAGTGGCGTGGCGCCTCTGCTGTAAGTGGCCTGTAACCGAGCGCTGTAGAGGTGGATCTCACACACACACACGTTGTGAAACTCCCTTCTCGTCGGCAGTGGGAGAGATACCCTGGCACGCCAGGAGAATGCACTGGAACAAAATGTGGATGAACCTTTATGTGTTCCATCTGTACGGGAATAGAGTGTTGCCCCCTCGCACGCGTGGGTGTTCTTCGGGTGCTCCGGTTTCTTCCCACGTATAAACACTCATTAATTGGCCGATAACACCGTGATACGTAGAGGACCGTAAAGCTTGGGAAATTGTTGCTAGCGCCGGCTCCTGACACGCGGCTGCTGCTGCTGCTGCTGGCTCCCCGCTCCTCGTCTGCGGCTCGTCCTCACGCATCGGAGCCGTCCTCCCTCTCTCTACATGAGTGATGAGCGACCGCTGTGTGGCGGTGGTGCAGAGGTACACCTACTTATTATTATTGTTGTTGTTGTTGTCGTTATTCAAGTTTTGCAACCTCAGGTGGAACCGATTTCTGCTCTGGCCCAGGGCGGGGAAGACAACGCTTCCGCACGCACCTCAGGTTCAGTTTCCAGAGACGAGGACTCCGCACGTTCGAACAAGCGCCGGTGGGCAGCACGTCCACATTTCAGGCGTAATTATGCAAACATTTACTTCGCTTTATAAATACGGTGCACGGGCTGTAAATATTTGGCAGGGAGAGGCCAAAAACAACTGCTTTCCATGACCTTACACACTGCAGGATTGCAAACACACACTCGCCGTACACCGGTACATACACACACTCGCCGTACACCGGTACATACACACACACTCGCCGTACACCGGTACATACACACACACTCGCCGTACACCGGTACATACACACACTCGCCGTACACCGGTACATACACACACTCGCCGTACACCGGTACATACACACACTCGCCGTACACCGGTACATACACACACACTCGCCGTACACCGGTACACACACACACACACGCCATACACCTGTACACACACACACTCGCCGTACACCGGTACACACACACACTCGCCGTACACCGGTACACACACACACACTCGCCGTACACCGGTACACATACACTCGCCGTACACCGGTACATACACACACTCGCCGTACACCGGTACATACACACACTCGCCGTACACCGGTACACACACACACACACTCGCCGTACACCGGTACACACACACACACTCGCCGTACACCGGTACACACACGCACACACTCGCTGTACACACACACACTCACCATACACCGGTACATACACACACTCGCCGTACACCGGTACATACACACACTCGCCGTACACCGGTACATATACACACACTCGCCGTACACCGGTACACACACACACACTCGCTGTACACACACACACTCGCCGTACACCGGTACATACACACACTCGCCGTACACCGGTACACACACACACTCGCCGTACACCGGTACACACACACACTCGCCGTACACCGGTACACACACGCACACACTCGCCGTACACCGGTACACACACGCACACACTCGCTGTACACACACACTCGCCGTGCACCGGTACACACACACACTCGCCGTACACCGGTACACACACACACACTCGCCGTACACCGGTACACATACACTCGCCGTACACCGGTACACACACACACACACTCGCCGTACACCGGTACACACACACTCGCCGTACACCTGTACACACACACACACTCGCCGTACACCTGTACACACACACGCATGCTAACCGACTGTGGGGGGCAAGTGATGTTATTAAGGTCACCACAACACACGAGGAGGTGGTTTGATCAGACGGCCCCCAGCCGCCTTTGTCTCCCTAGGCCGAAACGGTGCACGCACTCTGTACACACGTAAACGCACAGACACACGCACACGTGCACGCACGCAGTGTACACCATTATACTGCGCTCGTCGATTTACTTCGGAGCATCAACTCGGAATCAAATCATCCCCAAGCTGTGAACCCTCCACCCTCAACACCTCGCCCTGGGGCTGGCTCAAAGGCGAGGGGACCTTGGGGGCAACGTGGCAGCAATTGCTCTCACTAGGCCCGAGCGTACCCCTGGACCAGGCTAGGTGCACAGAGGGCACGCGCAGTGCCTCACGCCGGCGGGTGGCTTCACGCGATTGGATGGCACGTGCCGAGCACGCCCGCGCAGAAGGTGAAGCGTGGCACAGCGTGGCACAGCGTGTACACAGCGTGGCACAGCGTGACACAGCTTGGCACAGCGTGCTTACCAAGCTTTACGGCTTTTCTGTCGTGCTGTTTGTGACTGGCCGCTTGACGTTTTGGGCCTAGCTCAGTATATGTAATAGATAAATATAAATAAATATGCCAGCCATACGGCTCTTGCGGATGGCAAAGGTGGTGGTGGTTAAATAGTCGATGACATTGAAAATAATTAGAATGAGGATGTTGGTGATGATGTTATGGATGATCTGTATGATATGGGTCTTCGAACTAGGAGCTATATCGTAAAAGAGGGTCATTGCGGTAACATCTGGCAGTTCAAGCGAGCTGACCCTGCTGATGAGACACTGAATGTCGAAACTGGTCCAGAGTATTTGCTTGTGCTGCTCAAATTATGCACTTTCAGGAGGCCACGCGGCTGATGGCATGTGTAAGAAATGTTTTTTTTTGTGGAACCACGGACATGTGAAGGAGGCATTGTCTGCCTATTTACTTTGTTAAAAAATGATGGTGATGAAGATGCTGGTCGTGCTGATGGTAGTGACATGAATAAGAGGCATGGACCACCAAAGCCTGCTTATTGCTATGGTGACGGTGGTGGTGAGGATGATGACACTGACGATGACGTTATGACAACGATGATGATATCGGTAGTGCCGATGATAAGTATGATAACGGTGACTATTTTATTGATCGTAATTACATTGGTGGTGATTGGGCTGGTGATGATGCAGATCATTTCATCGACGATGACTATGGCGATGATCATGATGCAAGCAATGATGTCAGCGACGACAGTGGTGGTGGTGGGGACAGCGATGACGGTGATGATGATGCCAGTGACGGTGATGACAGCGATGACGAGGGCCGGCACGTCACCGCTTCATCCCTGCGCATCTGGCCTGTGTCAGGCTGCGTCACCGCTTTGTGTAAACGGTGTCTATGGCCGTGCCAGGAATGTTTCCATGCCTCAATCCGGGAGTGGGGGCTCTGGGGGAGGGGTCCCCGTGGGGGGGGGGAGGAAGGATCCCCTTTGGGGGGAGGGGTCCCCTGGAGGTGGCGATCCCCAAATTGGGACCCGCGTCAGCCCAGTCTGCGGCTGATACGGGTTTATCATTTCGTACACAAGCACGTCCCACACGTCTCGTGCACCACACCTCTGTCTAAACTTCGTTACAAATCCCCCTCACCCCCTTCACCCTTCACCCCCACCACCGCCGCCCCCCCCCCCACCACTGGCGCAGGGCAGCTCTGCCGTCACAGGGGTTCGCGTGCCACAGTAATTACCACTCGTAACCTACGCAGTGACCCATCGCCCATCAACGTCGCCCAGCAACGTCGCCCTTCAACGTCGCACTTCAACGTTTGCCCAGCAACGTCGCCCATCAACAGCTCTATGAACATCAGCAAACACTCTTCATCACCGTCATTAATCAACATTATGATCACACTCTCCCCAACTCCCTCTGTCTCCCTCTCTGTGCCTCAACGTCTCTCTCAGCCTTCATCTGGTGCTGCTCCCCCATGCCGAATCCATGAAACATGATGGATTAATGTTTAAAATTTCACTCGGACTAAATCTACACCTATCGCTACACCTGCTCATTCACCTCCACCAGCCCATGTCCCCCGCCCTCCCCCACCCCCGTACCGGTCCGGCGCTGCTCCAGGCTGAGGCCGTGCAGCTCCTCCGCCACGGCGCCTCCTCCTCCGTCGGACCCGGCGCCTCCTCCTCCGTCGCGGCTCCCCGGGGGGGTGCTCCCCGTGCGCACCCCCATGGCCCCTCCGTGACAGCGCGGGGGTCCGCCCGATGAGTGCAGCCGCCTGCCCAGATAGACGGCGCCGGTGACGACGAAAAGATGACGATGTTGATGGTTTGTTATTACGCCTGCTCACCCAGGAAAGCCTCGCCGAGTCTCAACTTTTTGTCTGGAGGGTCCTGCCAAGTTTTTGCCGGAGGGGGCGACGTTGCCGCTGCTGTGTGGCATCCCAATTGAGTAGTTGGCAGGTACATGTTCATCATTGGGAGGTTTTGGCCAATACCTGTTACATTGTAGTGTATACAAACAATTGCATAAACGTAAGTGTCAAAAATGTGAATTGCCAATGGGCAATTTGAGTGACGGAGTGGCCTCCAACGGAGGGACCACACTTAGGGAGCGACGAGGAGTGAGTTTGTACATGGCATCGTGGGGCGTTGAGAGACGGAGATCATGGCGAAGCAAAGATGACAACGATCGTTGGTGGTGATGGTGGCGATGGTGGAGATGGCGGCGATGGCGGCAATGGCGACGATGGTGGAGATGGCGACGATGGTGGAGATGGCGGCGATGATGCAGATGGTGGCGGTGGCGATGGTGGTGATGATCGTGGCGATGGTAAAACGGCATCACCACCAAAACGGCAAAACAGCCAAACACAATAATATTTAGGGTTTTTCCCCTTTTTTCTGGCAACAAAACTGAAACCTTTTTACAAGGATTCATGTCTGCATTAACCACAATACCTGCAGTCAAAATGCAAACAAAAAACACTATGATAATATATGCATTGTCCTTGAAACTGATTGGTCCACACCAAGGGATGGTTTTCTTTTTATACTCTTTGGTTCTATTGGGTAAAGTCACGTAGGTGAAAATAAAATAACAAAAATCACGACGTTTCGGCCACAACACAAGCGGCCTTCATCAGGTGAAGGGACGAGACTGTCTGGAGGACAGCGCTGTCCTCCAGACAGTCTCGTCCCTTCACCTGATGAAGGCCGCTTGTGTTGTGGCCGAAACGTCGTGATTTTGTTATTTTATTTTCACCTACGTGACTTTACCCAATAGAACCAAAGAGTATGGATCCTAGCAGTCACGAAATCTTTAAATCTAGAGAAGGTTTTCTTTTTAGCCTCGACCCAATTGGTGCTCGACCAGATGACGCCAAAAGGCGTACACAGCTCAAAAATTGTTTGCATTTTGACTGCAGGTATTGTGGTTAATGCAGACACGAATCCTTGTAAAAAAAGGTTTCAGTTTTGTTGCCAGAAAAAAAAGGGGAAAAGCCCTATTATTATATTTGGTACTGGCAAAAGAGGTCTAATGATGTAGATACTCACCCCGAGCCCTCATTACTTTGATAGTGCATTGTCTTTGAGCTGTGTACGCCTTTTGTCGTCATCTGGTCGAGCACCAATTGGGTCGAGGCTAAAAAGAAAGCCGTCCCTTGGTGTGGACCAATCAGTTTCAAGGACAATGCATATATTATCATAGTATGTTTTTTGTTTGCATTTTGACTGCAGGTAATGTGGTTAATGCAGATATGAATCCTTGTAAAAAAAGGTTTCAGTTTTGTTGCCAGAAAAAAAGGGGGAAAACCCTATTATTATATTTTGGTACTGGCAAAAGAGGTCTAATGATGAGCCAAACACAAGTTCCAGAAAACATCTCAAAAGTCACCGCTTGGGCCGAGTTTCACAAAATCTCCATCCCTGATCGCGAGAACCCACCACCTCCCTCCCCCCTAGACTTCCAAACCCCCCAAACCCGCGTGATTAAAAGCGCCAATAAGCCCCGGACTCGCGGCGCGCGCATAAATCAAGCGCCCTGCGCGGCGGCACTCCTCGCTGCTGCTGCTGCGAGCGAGCGAGTCACGACGGTCCGGGGATTTGGGGATAATCTGATGTGGAGCCTAGCGGGGGGTTGCCCCCCCACCCCCGGCCCCAGCCAGGGTTTGGGGTCTGGCATCAGGACCCCCCCCCGCCACCGAGTGCTCGCTGTGGCACGGCGGCACAATTACTCTTTATTTGAGCAAAAAAAAATCTAAATTCCAAACACGTGTTTGTAGAACAAGATAACGCAGATCACAGGGCGTCTCGCCGGGGCAAAGCCAAGCTCTGTATTTACCAGCAAAGGTGGCCCCCAGGTGGTGGTGATCAAGTTGAGTGGGGGGGAGAGGGGGTGGTCGTGGGCCATCCCCAATGCCCCCCTCCCCAGCCACTGGCCCATTACCCCACGCGACAAACCGGGCCAGCCAAGTCATTAAGTGAGCCTCCTATTCGACTTCACTATTTCAAATAAGAAACTTATTTTATAGTGTATCATTGATTGTGGCTTCACGGTTGCAATCACCACGCAGCTGCTGTTCGCTGGCGGTACCGCATCGTGTGGCCTTGAACATGCCGGAGCAAAGTGTCGTTCGCGAGCGGCGATTACGTCCGGCGCAATGCACGAGGGGGCGGTGTGGCCAGGGCCAGGCCCAGCCACCTTTGTCTCTCCCAGTGGTTACGTTTACACACCGCACCAGGTACTCGTTCGAAGCGGAGGGTGGGAAGGCCCAGAACTGGTTCAGATATCAACTCGCCGCCGATGTTAGCCGTGGCCAGGAATTTAACTTGGGTCGCCCGGTTACAGCGCGGTGCGATAACCACTTTACCACGGGTTCCGGCGGACAGTCCTCTACTCGGGACAGGATAACATCAAACAACAGAAAGTGTTTTTCTCTGTAATATATAATTATAATAAAACGTTGTACCCATGGCGGCACACCATGGAGAAGGGGATGTAATGAATGGAACGAGAGCCAGGAACGGGAGAGAGAAGGGATCCTGGGACAGAAGTCTCCGAGACGGACACAGAGAGGGCACGGCTCAAGATGAGCAGAAGGAAGTAGGTAGGAACACCGGGCAGGAAGGGGAGGAGGCGAAGGCATGACCGGGACGAGACGTCGGGGATGAGAGGAGGAAGGAGCAAGCAAAAGTGAGCTGCATGGAGGAGCAGCGTCTGTTTTCACCGAGGGCGGCAGTGAGAGGGGAGGGAATCAGAGTGGGGGTGACGCTGACTTAAATGCATCAACAACTCAACGCCCCTAAACTCACATCTTATCTGAGCCATTAGAAGGGCCCCCCCCCCCCCCTCCAATGGCAGTTGTCCCTGTGCAGCACAAGGTGACTCAGCACGTGGAACTGCGAGCATGTACATGGAACCTAAAAGCATGCACATGGTACCTGCAGCATTCACGTAGTACCTATAGCATGCACATGGGGTCCTATAGCACCCTTTCCTGAATTCGGGATGACATAACAAAGGAATATATAATAATATCATAACATAAAACAGACAATGTCAATGAAGCTGGCGCAGAGCATGGGCTAAGCGCCGAGATTTACTACTCGGGGAAAGGGAGGGAGAGTGGGGAGGGGGAACCGGGGGGGGGGGGGGGTAAAGGGCCGCTTTGGCCCAGGAGAGCTACAGGCGCAGCCATGTAATTGCCTGCTCGCGCCTCTGCTGGTGGAGGGGGGGGGCTCCCCTCCTCCAATTGAGCGAACTCTTACAGAGTGTTTGGTCTCCTCATCCACGTTCACCAAGCGCGTTGGAAGAGGTGACATGGGCCCCTGGGTGGGGTTCAAATTAATGGGGTGGGGGGGGGGGTGATTGGCTGCGTCCCAGTCTTGTCGCTACCTCGCCCGTGTTCGTGCCCTTTCCCGACTCCTTAACTCCCTCTCCCAAGGTCGTGCAGGGCTTGTTGCGATGATCTGATTGTGGTCATTAAACAGAGACAATCTGCACACGGCAAACAGACACGACGGGCTATGGGGTTACACAACTGCATTGTGTGCCCATGTTTGCACACCGAACCAGCTGTTAATTAAAGGGCGAGTCGACCTGGGGGATATCATCTCCGGTGTTCGCCGTGGATGTGATTCATGGCGCAGGGCGCTAACCACTGCACCACCGCTCCACCCGAGTTGACACACAAATGCAGCAACACTCACACTCGCGTGTTCCAACACAGCCACCACGCTCACTCACGCGCAGAGCTCTCTCTGAACCCGTCGGATCGCATTCCGGGCCGGGAAGGAGGATCGGCAGCCGGAGAGCGGGACACCAACCCCCTCCCCTTCTTCTTCTCTTCAACGAGGCGGAGGGGATCGCAGATCCCCCACTCGCCCCCCACCTAAGAGACCCCCCCCCCTCGCCCTCAAAAAGCATCTCCCCTGCTTCGTGTCCCACCGGCTCCGAGACCCCCCCCCACCTCTTGGTTCCAGAGACCAACAAGGATCACGTGACCAGGCGGCGCGTGCCTCTGCTTAACGATCTGCCTACCCGTGTCTCCGTCTGCCCGTGTCTCCGTCTGCCCGTGTCTCCGTCTGCCCGTGTCTCCGTCTGCCCGTGTCTCCGTCTGCCCGTGTCTCCGTCTGCCCGTGTCTCCGTCTGCCCGTGTCTCCGTCTGCCCGTGTCTCCGTCTGCCCGTGTCTCCGTCTGTCTACTTCTCTAACTACCACGGCTCTCTCTGCCCGCCTCTGATTCCCTGCAATGCCGCCTGAGTACTCGCGGTCTGCGTTCCAGGAGGCCGCCTTTCCCACGCCCACTCTCACCTCCTGAGCAGTGAGGGGGGGGCAGAGGTGTGTGTGGTGGGGGTGAGCGCCTCACCTGTACGGGGGGCGGCGCGGTATTGGGGGGGTGTCGCGCTCAGCTGTCCCGCGCCGCGACCACCGTCGCCCCGTGTCGCGCGAGCCGCTGAGTCTCCGCTTCTGCGCTCCCCGCGACTCCCTCTCCCCGCGTCTCCCGCTCTGGGTCCTCGGCGTGCGGCGTGGGCGCGGCCTCACCAAGTACGGGCACGGGGTGGGGCTGGGACAGAGTTGAGGCGAGGGTTAGGGATGGAGTTGGGGTTAGGGATGGAGTTGTGGTTAGGGACGGGTTGGGGTTGGGGTTAGGGATGGAGTTGTGGTTAGGGACGGGTTGGGGTTGGGGTTAGGGATGGAGTTGTGGTTAGGGACGGGTTGGGGTTGGAGTTGGGGTTGGGGATGGAGTTGTAGTTAGGGACGGGTTGGGGATGGGGTTGGGGTTAGGGATGGAGTTGTAGTTAGGGACGGGGTGGGGATGGGGTTGGGGTTAGGGATGGAGTTGTGGTTAGGGACGGGTTGGGGTTGGGGTTAGGGATGGAGTTGTGGTTAGGGACGGGTTGGGGTTGGGGATGGAGTTGGGGTTGGGGATGGAGTTGGGGTTAGCGATGGAGTTGGGGTTAGCGATGGAGTTGGGGTAAGCGATGGGGCTGTGGTTAGGAATGGAGTTGGGGTTAGCGATGGGATTGGGGTTAGCGATGGGGCTATGGTTAGGGATGGAGTTGGGGTTAGCGATGGGGTTGGGGTTAGCGATGGAGTTGGGGTTAGCGATGGAGTTGGGGTTAGCGATGGGGCTATGGTTAGGGATGGAGTTGGGGTTAGCGATGGAGTTGGGGTTAGCGATGGCGTTGGGGTTAGCGATGGAGTTGGGGTTAGCGATGGAGTTGGGGTTAGTGATGGCGTTGGGGCTAGCGATGGGGTTGTGGTTAGGGATGGGGTTGTGGTTAGGGACGGGGTTCGGGATAGAGTTTTGTGCACACATTGGTCACCACTATCGCGCGAAGGTCAGGAGTTAGGGTCCGGAAATCCGCGGGAGGGGGGGGGGGACAGGGGTCAGGTCGCCCCCTTCAGGGACCCCGCTCTGTGTGGAAGAGCCTCACTACCACGCCCCGCAAATCCCCCGCGCTGCCTTTAACGCAGGCGAGGCAGCGAGCCCCGTGCACGGTCCAGCCGCTTTTTTCTCCCCCAAGTGCTGATCTTGACCACGCCACATCAAGCCCTCGTTTTTGGCTCAGCCGACTTACGCGTAGGCCAAGCGTTGTAGATTCCGGTGACTGCGATGTAAATGAGAGGATACGAGTCTGGTGGGAGGAGGCCGCGTAATGAGTGTCGTTGATGAGGATCGATGTGGGGCCCCAGCCCCGCCCCGCCCCCCATCTCCCCGTCCCGCGTCTTGGCGTGCAAAGCCCGAGACCGGCTCCATAAACAAACAACAGCGCGACGCGTAAACACAGTGCGGGCTGATCCCCCCCCCCCTCTTCCCTGATCCCTCCTCCTCCTTCCTCACCTCCTCCTCCACGCGCAACGGAGCCCGCGTCACTGACCACACTGGGACACTCCCAGCAGGGAGCCCCATCCCCTAGGCCGTACCACTGCCACAGGACACACACCCTCACCACTCCACTACACCCTCACCACTACACCCTCACCACTACACCCTCACCACTACACCCTCACCACTACACCCTCACCACTACACCCTCACCACTACACCCTCACCACTCCACACACCCTCACCACTCCACATACCCTCACCACTACACCCTCACCCTCACCGCTCCACTACACCCTCACCACTCCACACACCCTCACCACGCCACACACCCTCACCACTACACCCTCACCACTACACCCTCACCACTCCACACACCCTCACCACTCCACTACACCATCACCACTCCACTACACCATCACCACTCCATTACACCCTCACCACTCCACACACCCTCACCACTCCACACACCCTCACCACTCCACACACCCTCACCACTCCACACACCCTCACCACTCCACACACCCTCACCACTCCACACACCCTCACCACTCCACTACACCCTCACCACTCCACTACACCCTCACCACTTCACGCACCCTCACCACTCCACTACACCCTCACCACTCCACGCACCCTCACCACTCCACGCACCCTCACCACTCCACGCACCCTCACCACTCCACTACACCCTCACCACTCCACTACACCCTCACCACTCCACACACCCTCACCACTCCACTACACCCTCACCACTCCACTACACCCTCACCACTCCACACACCCTCACCACTCCACACACCCTCACCACTCCACTACACCCTCACCACTCCACACCACCCTCACCACTCCACGCACCCTCACCACTCCACTACACCCTCACCACACCCTCACCACTCCACCCTCACCACTCCACTCCACCCTCACCACTCCACTCCACCCTCACCACTCCACTCCACCCTCACCACTCCACTCCACCCTCACCACTCCACTACACCCTCACCACTCCACTACACCCTCACCACTCCACTACACCCTCACCACTCCACTACACCCTCACCACTCCACTACACCCTCACCACTCCACTACACCCTCACCACTCCACTACACCCTCACCACTCCACTACACCCTCACCACTCCACTACACCCTCACCACTCCACTACACCCTCACCACTCCACTACACCCTCACCACTCCACTACACCCTCACCACTCCACTACACCCTCACCACTCCACTACACCCTCACCACTCCACTACACCCTCACCACTCCACTACACCCTCACCACTCCACTACACCCTCACCACTCCACTACACCCTCACCACTCCACTACACCCTCACCACTCCACTACACCCTCACCACTCCACTACTCCCTCACCACTCCACTACTCCCTCACCACTCCACTACACCCTCACCAGTCCACACACCCTCACCACTCCACTACACCCTCACCACTCCACTACACCCTCACCACTCCACTACACCCTCACCACTCCACACACCCTCACCACTCCACACACCCTCACCACACCACTACACCCTCTCCACTACACCCTCACCACTCCACTACACCCTCACCACTCCACTACACCCTCATAACTACACTACATCCTCACCACTCCACTACACCCTCACCACTCCACCACACCCTCACCACTCCACTACACCCTCACCACTCCACTACACCCTCACCACTCCACCACACCCTCACCACTCCACTACACCCTCCTCACTACACTACATCCTCACCACTCCACACACCCTCACCACTCCACTACACCCACACCACCACACCCTCACCACTCCACCACACCCTCACCACTCCACCACACCCTCACCTCTCCACTACACCCTCACCACTCCACTACACCCTCACCACTCCACACACCCTCACCACTCCACTACACCCTCACCACTCCACTACACCCTCACCACTCCACTACACCCTCACCACTCCCCCACCACTCCACCACACCCTCACCACTCCACTCCACCCTCACCACTCCACCCTCACCACTCCACCCTCACCACTCCACCCTCACCACTCCACCCTCACCACTCCACCCTCACCACTCCACCCTCACCACTCCACCCTCACCACTACACCCTCACCACTCCACTACACCCTCACCACTCCACTACACCCTCACCACTCCACTACACCCTCACCACTCCACTACACCCTCACCACTCCACTACACCCTCACCACTCCACTACACCCTCACCACTCCACTACACCCTCACCACTCCACTACACCCTCACCACTCCACTACACCCTCACCACTCCACTACTCCCTCACCACTCCACTACTCCCTCACCACTCCACTACTCCCTCACCACTCCACTACTCCCTCACCACTCCACTACTCCCTCACCACTCCACTACTCCCTCACCACTCCACTACTCCCTCACCACTCCACTACTCCCTCACCACTCCACTACTCCCTCACCACTCCACTACTCCCTCACCACTCCACTACTCCCTCACCACTCCACTACACCCTCACCACTCCACTACACCCTCACCACTCCACACACCCTCACCACTCCACTACACCCTCACCACTCCACTACACCCTCACCACTCCACTACACCCTCACCACTCCACTACACCCTCACCACTCCACACACCCTCACCACTCCACACACCCTCACCACTCCACTACATCCTCACCACTCCACTACACCCTCACCACTCCACCACACCCTCACCACTCCACTACACCCTCACCACTCCACTACACCCTCACCACTCCACCACACCCTCACCACTCCACTACACCCTCCTCACTACACTACATCCTCACCACTCCACACACCCTCACCACTCCACTACACCCACACCACTCCACTCCACCCTCACCACTCCACCACACCCTCACCACTCCACTACACCCTCACCACTCCACCACACCCTCACCACTCCACTACACCCTCACCACTCCACTACACCCTCACCACTCCACTACACCCTCACCACTCCACACACACGAACCGACACTCCTCACCACACCACACACACGAACCGGCATGATTCGCAACGGCTCAAATCCCTGCACTGCGGGCAGTGAGTGTCTGTGTGGGAGGGTGTGTGTAATTATATATGACAGTGCACCTAGCCTGGCACAAAGGTCGTGGTAACATCACTGCCCACCCTGTCCTCCACCCTTACCCGCAGCCCCACCTACCCCGAACGAGGGCTCCATCCTCTCCGATGCGGGGGGTGAGTGCCGGGCTGTCTCGGTAAGGGGGTGCTGCTATGGTAGGGGGGGGGGTGTTGTTTTTGTTTTATGTTCTCTGCATGAGATCTCTCTCTCCCCAGTTTGTCGCGACGCCAGCAGCCCAGGGAGAGGGGAGGGGGCGAGGCAGCCGCCTTCAACTTCACGATCCCCCCCAGCGATCCACCACATTCTAATCCCATCACTGAGTTTTAGTGATGTGCAGTGGTGAGTGCACTCCGCCATCAAGCCGGCTCCCCAGTTCGATTACTGAACACGGCTACCATCAGTGGCAACCGATCCTGGGCGCCACCCTCCCTCAGCAACCCGCACGAAGCAACGTGGTGTAATATGGTCAAACAATCGGCATGACTGGACGCGGCAAGGGGAGGAAATCATCCAGCAGTGGATTAGCAAAGGGCTGTAAACTTTTTACTCTCCTGAATGTTTATATGCGGACCACCACTCTCCTGTTACCCCCACTCTGCCTGCGCCGCCCGGCCCACACCCCCCCCCCCCCCCTTTCTCTCTAAGCCTCTCCCCAAATAATTGAAGGTTCGACTCCCGACGCAGTTCAACGATGTATTGCAGGCCATTGTTGTTGCTGGTGTCGACTCTCAGTCACGGAATTGGCCACACATCCCGACGTGGAACTCTCCTGAATGAGACTCCTGGAGCCTCGGTGAGGCGTTCCTCTGAGGGGAATAATTGGTGCCCTTTGTAATTGACAGATGAGAGGCGAGAACGCCGCGCGTTACAGAGGAGACCCCTCCAGGGCAAACACAACAAGCCAGCACTCTGGGAGGAGGTGAAGCGAGCCTCTGGCTGGGGGGGTACAGGCGCCAGCACGCAAACGGAGACACCGGCAGCGCCGGGAAACGTCGTCCCCCCCCCCCACCACGAAAGTTTATCTTCGCCAATTTCGTCACAAAGTGCACAGAGCTGGGAGAGAGGCGTCGGGTTGGCGTGTCGAGCCTCCTGCAGCGAGCGCTTTCGAGCGGCGGTTCCAACCTCGCTGGACCCTCCGAACACCGCCAACCGTCATCAGTAATATATCTTTAAACATGACAACATCTTTAAACATTACAACATCTTTAAACATTAAATCTTTAAACATTAAATCTTTAAACATTAAATCTTTAAACATTAAAACATCTTTAAACATTACAACATCTTTAAACATTACAACATCTTTAAACATTACAACATCTTTAAACATTACAACATCTTTAAACATTACAACATCTTTAAACATTAAAACATCTTTAAACATTAAAACATCTTAAAACATTAAAACATCTTAAAACATTAAAACATCTTTAAACATGACAACATCTTTAAACATTACAACATCTTTAAACATTAAAACATCTTTAAACATTACAACATCTTTAAACATTAAAACATCTTTAAACATTACAACATCTTTAAACATTACAACATCTTTAAACATTACAACATCTTTAAACATTACATCTTTAAACATTACAACATCTTTAAACATTACATATTTAAACATTACAACATCTTTAAACATTACAACATCTTTAAACATTACAACATCTTTAAACATTACAACATCTTTAAACATTACATCTTTAAACATTACAACATCTTTAAACATTACAACATCTTTAAACATTAAATCTTTAAACATTAAAACATCTTCAAACATAACATCTTCAAACATTAAAACATCCTTAAACATTACAACATCTTTAAACATTACAACATCTTTAAACATTAAAACATCTTTAAACATTACAACATCTTTAAACATTACAACATCTTTAAACATTACAACATCTTTAAACATTACAACATCTTTAAAAAGTGGCATCTACAAAGAGATCTGCGACACCTCTTCCCACGGCCCAGCGGGGGCCTCCAACAGGTTGGGAGACACTCAGACAGACACTCAGACAGACACACACAGACAGACAGACACACACACACAACAACACAACAACCGCCATTCGCCACTAAGTGGCAGTGACGTCCACACGACGCTTGTGCCAGGCCATGTGCACCTTGAGGCCACGTGAAGTGTCGAACGCCCGCTGGCAGGAGGTCACGGGGCAGACCCAGGTGCCACGGGTCGACTGACTGAGATGACTGGCTGATGCACCACCTGTGCCCCCTACTATGCCAACCTGCTGTGCTTTAGCCACCTGGCGCTCCGCTCATTGTTGTGAGCGTCGCTCCTCCGTTGTGAGCGTCGCTCCTCCGCCCTCCGTTGTTGATGGAGGGCGACTGCCTACAACTGCCCAGTAGCGTCCTTCACGAGCCTCCTCCACAGAGGCCGATCTTGACACCGCTGGTACCAGTCATCGGCAAGTCCACTCAGCTCCACGTCCTCCTGTCCCACATCACTCCATCTCTTCTTCTAGCCCATGCCGCGCCCGTTTAGCCCCCTCGATCCAGCCGAACAAAAGCTGTTTCGGCATGCGGTGGCTGGGCATGCGGGCTACATGACCCAGCCAACGCAGCCTTGCCTGCCGGAGGAGCTCACCGATGGGACCGTGCCCAGATCTTTCAAGGATTTGTGAGCTCCTCACACAATCCAGCCTGGTTAAACCAAGGATGGATCGTAGGCAGGCCAGCCTAAATGTTTCTAACCGGCGAAGTTGTTCCATTAGGGGCATCCACGTTTCACAAGCGTAGAGGAGGGAATGACCGTGGCCGAGAAGACCTGAAGCTTAGTGCGGAGCAACAGACCAGGTAGCTTCCACACAGCGTTACGCAACCGATGAAAAGATATTGCCGCTCGACTGATTCGGAGTGAGACCTCTGCTGTTAAACTGGAGCCGGTCATAAGCACACTGCCCAGGTATGCGAAACTCTCCACTCTCTCCACCACTGCCCCATCACCGATTGGGAGTTGTGGTGTGTGGAGTGTCCGATGAAACAAAATACCCAGGCAGGTGCTTAGTTTTGGTGGGGCTGATGGTAAGGCCCCACCTCTTAGTGGCACGCTCCAGTCTCAGCAGCAGCGTCTCCAACTCCTCCTCTGAATGAGTAGCTATTACCAAATCATCGGCATACATAACGTGGTTGACCAATAGGGAGCCATCCCTTGACCGCACCCGGGCATCGATCAGCCTCCCATTATCTGTACCATATGGAGATTCCCCCGGTACAGCTATTGAAGGCATCACGAACTACGTGGTCAAAATAGATGTGAAATAATGTGGGAGCCAGATGACGTCCCTGTCGCACCCCAAGGTGTACAGGGAATGCTCTGACTCTCGGCTACGTAGTTTTACCCGGGCCCGCTCACCATCATGAAGGTCCTTAATGATCGTGAGCAGAGGGTCAGGTACTCCAAAAGCACGAAGAACAACCCAGAGCCCAAGCCTACTGATCGTATCATAGGCCTTGACCAGGTCAATAAAGCAGAGATGTAGGTCTTGCTGGAATTCCCTACACCTCTGCTGTAGCAGACGGATAGAAAATATGGCATCTGTGCAGGACCGCCCTTTCCTGAAACCGTATTGGGGCTCCGCAAGCCTCTCCTCAGCGTGCCTGGCAAGGCGATGTTGAAAAATCCTTGCCAGGACCTTTCCCGGCACACTGAAGAGTGAGATACCCCTGTAGTTGTTGCAGTCTGTGCGGTCCCCCTTCTTAAAAAGGGGGACCACCAGGGCATCCTTCCAATCCTGCGGAACCCGTCCAGTGGTCCAGACTGTTGTTATGATGTCATATAGGGCAGTATGTGCACAAACGCCACCCTCCCTCAGCATTTCGCTTGGGAGATCATCTCTGCCCGGTGCCTTTCCTGGTCTCAGACTCCGGATCGCCTTCAGTACTTCCTCAACAGATGGCACCTCAGCCAGCCACTCACAGGGGGTGACTTCTTCCAATATTTGAGGCACCGCAGCCTCAGCAGGGTCATCCCCACTTTGTGCCATGATGTTTTCCTGGCTGAGGGGTTTCCCTTCCCCCAGGACCTCACAGAAATGCTCAGCAAATCTGTAAACCTGTTCCTGGGGGTCAGAGATTGGAACACCGTTTTTTCCCCTAATGATGGTAATAGGTGTGGCGCTGCAGGTTACTTTTTTGATGGAGTTAAATAGAGATTTGTGATCGCGGGCCACTGAGGCAGACTCCATCTCCTCAGCAACCCGCGACCACCACCCATCCTTGCAGCGCCTCACGGCTCTCCGAACCTCCGAGCGAAGGCTGCGGTAAGCCTCCTCATTCTCTAACGTGGGATTCTGTAGCCGATGACAGTGGGCCTGTCGCTTTTTATCAACTATCCTAAACACCCCCTGTCAGCCAGGTTCTCTGGGGAGGTCTGGACCGCATACCCAAAGCAGCCATTGAAGCTGCATGAGTCACAGTCCTAAACCTCGCCCATTTACCCTCGACATCAGGAGTGGGGGACGATGCCAACCCCAGCCGCAAGCGATGATGACATTCTTGCTTGCAACTTTCATCAGCTGAGACCAGGCCATTTTAGGTTGGAATGGGGTCCTGGGTGTACACCCACCACCGGAGTGGAAGAATGGCAGGCGCATCTTACAGATAACTAGTCGATGGTCAGAGGGCAGATCAGCTCCACGGTAGGTCCTGGTGTCAAGGACATGGGCTCGCATCCGCTGGTCCGTCACTATGTAGTCCAGCAGATGTTCTTGCTTGGACCTGGCATGTATCCATGATGTTGTGTGGATGCGCCGATGCCGGAACAACGTGTTGGTAATTACAAGCCCATGGGCTACACAAAAATCTAGCAGCCTCCTACCGTTGTTATTGAGCTGATCTGGCCCATGCCCTCCAATCACTCCAGACCAGGTGCCAGCATCATGACCAACTCGGGCATTGAAGTCACCCAACAAGATGACTCTATCCCGAGAGGCCACTTTGTCAGCACCTGTGACAGGAGGTCATAGAAGGCATCTCACTCATTGGCTTTGCCTGCATCCCTCCACGGATGTTCGTCTTCGGTGGGGGCATAAGTAACCACGACCACCACTCCTCACCTCTGGTTGATGGGAAGGCGAGCCCAAAGTGGCCTGGGGCTTACAGCTTCCCACACCTCACCGCCACGCTCCCACGCACCCTTCATTATTTTGTTCAAAAGAAGAGCCACACCCTGTTGTTTGGCAGTCTGCTGTCCCGAGTAGAGGACTATTCCACCCCTCATGGTGGCAGGAGCCAGAACCAGTCCACCGGACCTCCTGAATGCCACAGAGATCCAGACGGTACCGGTCCAGCTCCCAACAGAGGAGTGGCAGCCTCTCCTCTGCAGTGAGCGTTCAAACATTCCACGTGGCCACACAAAGTGGCTTTTCATTGTTTCTGGAGGAGCCCCGAGGGTAGAGATTCAATCTCCTGGCTCCGCCAATTGGGGTTTCACCAGGAGACGGCATACACGCCTGTCCCCCCGGGGCCTCCGGCACAAGCTTATTAGTTATATATTTAAGTCGTGGTTTCGTGGTAATTTTTTGAAGGTGGAGGGGTTACCAGCCCCTCGCACCCATCCAGAGCCCCCGTTTAGCCACTGTGGTGGTCACAGACGCCATGAGGGGAGACGGCCAATCGGAATTGGCCCTCTCCCCACAGCACTGTCCACGACAGAGTTGTCCGTCCGGCACCGCGAGGAGGTAGGGGGTTCATATTCTTGGTTCTTTTGGTAAAGTCACGTAGAAGGGAAACAATAAAAATATATAACAATTTTATTGTTTTATTGTTTTATATTTTTATTGTTTCCCTTCTACGTGACTTTACCGAAAGAACCAAGAATATGAATCCCTGCAGTCACGAAAGCTTTAAATCAAAATTTAAAAAGGTAGGGGGTTGTTTTGCCGGACACACACACAGACACAGACAGACACACACAGACAGACGGACACACAGACAGACACACAGACAGATTAACACAGAGACACACAGACAGACGGACACACGAAGACACACACACAGACAGACACACAGACAGACACACAGACAGACAGACACACAGACAGACAGACACACGCGTGGACAGACACAGCCCACCGGTGGCTACGCTGCACGTGGCCTGTAACCCAGCACTATGAGGACAGCGAGGGTTGGTGGGTCATAAGCAGGTTAATTAATATCTATTATTTCATCTGGACGGGGATTGAGTGTTACCCCCCTCGCACACGCAGAGTTTCTCTGGCTGCTCCAGTTTCCTCCCATGCGTATAAACGCCCGTTCGTGGAGTGGACCAAACATAGGAACATGGAGCTTGGACAATTATTGGCGCTGTTTATGACTCTGAGTTCCCGCGCTTCCATACAAAAACTGTGCACATTACAAATTCTACAGCGTTTTAAAGAGCAATTTCATGAATGACGCGATATACCAAATTATATATCAACATGATGTTAAACTGGCGGACACACGGACGGACACGCCAGAATTGTAACAGTATATTCCGGACACAGCAATAATAAAGTAGCCACCTTGACAATATGAGTATGGGGTAACGTGGGCCCTGTGACACTATTTCAAGAGCAAGTCATTATGTGCCGGGTCCCAAGCCACATTCCACATTTGCGAAAGCAGTAGCAGCAGATAAACTACCCTGGCCAACTACGGGTAGAGGGGCCTCCTCTCCTCCGTACCAGCGCGGCAGCTCAGAGGAGCTCACCTGGTTACACGCAGGAATCGGGGGTGATTGTAGACACCTGACTACACACACGCGGCACGTGTGCCCTGCAACCCACACTCACTCACCACGCTCACCAACCACACCACGCACTCGCAATGCGTACCACTCAATCACTACACCACCCCCTCGTGTGCAGTTACAATCTCCACGTGGGCTCTCTTGACAGCACAGCACTTGCCCCCAACAACCTGTGTATAGGCTACACAGGGGATCTTCATCTTTGCGCGAGCGTGTGTCCGCAACACGCAAAGTCGTAAAAAACTGAGCGCTGCCAGAGACTCAACAACCTCGTCACAACCACCCACTTCGTCACTCATCACAAGCACCTCATCACTCATCACAACCACGCACACCCCATCACACATGCCCTATCACCACTCATCGTCCTCTCACAACAACAACAACAACCGCCATTCACCACTAAGTGACGCTGACGTCACCACAACGCTTGTGCCAGGCTATGTGCACCTTCAGGCCACGTGAAGTGTCGAGGACTGCACTCAGACACACCCCGCTATTCACAGCTCTATACCCATAGACGTCCTCAGACAAAACTCACCAATACACACATCCCACTCACTTCACAAGACAAAGACCCCCCCACCTATAGCCTTAACAACCTGTTGGGGCCTCTCACACACACACTACCCCACTCACTCACCCACCCACAAACACCGCACCCACGCATTCAACGCACACCCCAAAACACCAAACACCCCCTCTCACGCCACACACACACACACTACCCCACTCACTCTCTCACCCACGCATTCAACACAAACCTACTCGCAACAAACGCCACACACCCCAAAACACCAAACACACCCTGTCACACACACACACACATATTCACTCTCTCACCCCACACACCTTCCCAGCTACACCCCACTCACCCACAAACCCTTTCACCACCATCACACACCCACCACACCCTTGGCACACCACGTCCGTCCTCTTGCCAGAAACACCTCCCCACAGGGAGGGGGGTGAGCGGTTCTGGTGCAGGGTGGGGGTGCTACTCGATTTGCCCCCCACTGTCCTCCCACCACGCTCCCCACTCTGCCCTGCCCTATCCTGCCGGTGTTCATGTCACATGGGCATTCACATGGGCATTCACATACGCACAAACGATTACAACAGCCGCTATCCGCCACTAAATGCCGGGGATGTCAGCACAGTGCTTGTGCGAGGCTACATGCGGTGTGGGAGGCTGGCTGCTGGCAATTCACCTGACATACCCAGGTCCAATGGGTTAATTTACTGGGATGACTGACAAATGTACTCCCTGTGGTCCCCAATGTGCCACCTTGCTGCATTTTAGTCACCTAGTTCTCCCCTCGTTGTTGTGAGCGTCGCTGATCTCCCCTCCATTGCTGCAGGAAGACGACTGCCTCCAACTGCCCAGTAACAGCGTCCTTCACGAACCTCCTCCACCGAGACTGATCTTGACACCGCTGGTACCGGTCATCGACAAGTCCACTTAGCTCCGAATCCAAACCCTACCACATCACATCAGCCTTGTTACCCCGTGCCACTTACACACTCACAGATCAGCCCATCTTCTCTTGAGCTCGCGCCGCGCCTCTTTAGCCCCATCAGAAGCTGCTTGGGCATGCGGCGGCTGAGCATGCGAGCTACATGAGCCAGCGGGCTCCATGAGCCAGCCGACGCAGCCTCGCCTGCCCCGTGAGCTTGCTGTCTGTGCGAGTGTCTGTGCGAGTCGATAAAGAGTCAACAGCCATATTTTCGTTGACTCGAACAGACACACAAAATCTCTCTCACACACACACTCATGTAGACACACAGACATACACGCACACACTAACTCACTCGCAAACTCGCACTGGCAGGAGGGGGAGCGGCAGTTTCCTGTCACTGCCTCGGGTTGGGACTCGAGTCCCTGCGCCAGGGACTAGGGGAGGGGGCGGGGGAGGGGAGGGGCCCCCACCCCACAAACCTCCCACGTGGAACATCCACAACACAACCACAACACGACCGTAATGTAGATTGAACACAGGCACCACACACACCATCAGCCATACCACCCACCCCACACACAGCATCACCTACAGTCCTACACCATTAGCCAGACCACCTACACCACACCATCACCCACACCAACAACCCGCTGGTCACCATTAAGTGGCGGTGACGTCACTTCGTGGTGCCATGCTCGGTCACGGAATAGACTCAGGTGGTGTCATGGGTTGTCGGACTGAGATGACTGGCAGATGGCACCAACTGCGATCCCCACTGTGCCAACCTGCTGCGTTTTAACCGCCCGGCGCTCTGCTCGTTTTTTTTGTGAGCGTCGCTCCTCCGACACCGTGCACACCACCACCCACACCACACTCCACCATCACCCGCACCACACTCCACCATCACCCACACCACACTCCACCATCACCCACACCACACTCCACCATCACCCACACACCATCACCCACGCCAAACTCCATCACCCACACCACACTCCACCATCACCCGCACCACACTCCACCATCACCCACACCACACTCCACCATCACCCACACCACACTCCATCATCACCCACACACCATCACCCACGCCAAACTCCATCACCCACACCACACTCCACCATCACCTACACCACACTCCAACATCACCCACACCACACTCCACCATCACCCACACAAAACTCCATCATCACCCACACCACACTCCACCATCATCCACACCACACTCCACCATCACCCACACCACACTCCACCATCACCCGCACCACACTCCATCATCACCCACACCACCCTCCATCATCACCCACACCACACTCCACCATCACCCACACCACACTCCACCATCACCCACACCACACTCCACCATCACCCGCACCACACTCCACCATCGCCCACACCACACTCCACCATCACCCACACCACACTCCATCATCACCCACACCACACTCCATCATCACCCGCACCACACTCCATCATCACCCGCACCACACTCCACCATCCACACCACACTCCATCATCACCCACACCACACTCCATCATCCACACCACATTCCATCACCCACACCACACTCCACCATCACCCACACCACACTCCACCATGACCACACCACACTCCACCATCACCCACACCACACTCCACCATCACCCACACCACACTCCACCATCACCCACACCACACTCCATCATCACCCGCACCACACTCCATCACCCACACACCACACACAATCACCCACACACCATCACCCACACCATACTCCATCATCACCCACACCACGCTCCATCACCAGAGGAGACGGAGTACTTGTTAACTAAAGCCATCGCTCACTAGGGGGCGCACGTTCCCATAGCCTCGCGACACACGCATGCGACTCGCATGGGCAGTCAAGCTGACACAGTATTTGCAATTCTCAAAGCTGAAATTTAGCCGAGTTTAAAAATGCACAACCCATAATGCGCCTTCGCTAGTTACCGGGCTGAGACCATCAACTCCCTACACTTGAGAACCCGGTTCAATTGGTGTGGTGGGGCGGCTGACAGCTGGGTTCAAACCCAGCTGTCGGTTGTTCCGGCTCAACGGTGTGAGCCCGAGTTCTCGGTGGTGAACATCCCAGGTCACGTAACTCAAACAGATGTTCATTCGCCAGTCGCATTGCCAGTTTCACGGCAGCATTGGCTGTCACGGAACAAATGAACTTCCATTGAAACCCTGGCAGCGAGCAGTGCAGCACCTTGTGTTAAAACACGGGCTCTGAGTAGAGTGATTCCTCAGTTCCCTTAAATCGCCTATTGCACGGACTATACCCTCTCAGAGCCATGCCCTCCAGGTCATCACAGGACTCACCAATGGACACGGCCGCTTCACCTCGCTCCTGCAGGAAACACAGCGCACGGTTAGCCTCTATCCGACCGACGAACATTAGTTAACTTTAACATCCACAGCAATTAGCCCCCATTACATCCCCTGCCCCACTCACTGTCCCCCCACTACTCTCACTTCCCTCCACTACTCTCACTGCCCTCCACTACTCTCACTGCCCCCCACTACTCTCACTGTCCCCCATTACTCACTGTCCCCCCACTACTCTCACTGCCCCCCACTACTCACTGTCCCCCACTACTCACTGTCCCCCCACTACTCTCACTGTCCCCCCACTACTCACTGCCCCCCACTACTCTCACTGTCCCACTACTCTCACTGCCCCCCACTACTCTCACTGCCCCCCACTACTCTCACTGCCCCCCATTACTCACTGTCCCCCCACTACTCTCACTGTCCCCCACTACTCTCACTGCCCCCCACTACTCTCACTGCCCCCCACTACTCTCACTGCCCCCCACTACTCACTGTCCCCCCACTACTCTCACTGTCCCCCATTACTCACCGTCCCCCCACTACTCTCACTGCCCCCCACTACTCACTGTCCCCCACTACTCACTGTCCCCCACTACTCACTGTCCCCCCACTACTCTCACTGCCCCCCACTACTCTCACTGCCCCCCACTACTCTCACTGCCCCCCACTACACTCACTGCCCTCCACTACTCTCACTGCCCCCCACTACTCTCACTGCCCCCCACTACTCTCACTGTCCCCCCACTACTCACTGCCCCCCACTACTCTCACTGCCCCCCACTACTCTCACTGTCCCCCCACTACTCACTGCCCCCCACTACTCTCACTGCCCCCCACTACTCTCACTGCCCCCCACTACTCTCACTGCCCCCCACTACTCACTGCCCCCCACTACTCTCACTACCCCCCACTACTCTCACTGTCCCCCCACTACTCTCACTACCCCCCACTACTCTCACTGCCCCCCACTACTCACAGCAGTCGCTGAGTTTCCTGGGTCGCGGTTCCATACCGGGAGCAGGAAGCGCTCTGCGTAGCGCGAGCCCGGGCGCAGCCGTTTAAGTACGAGTCGTAGCGGGGGGGGCCCACTCGTCAGCCCTCGGGCTGCGACCCGCCCCTGTAATGCCCCCCACCCAATCCTTGCCCCCCACCCCGTCCTTGCCCCCCACTCCCGCCTACCTGGACTGCTGCTGCTGCTGCGGCCGGTTAATGGGGAGTGCCCGCCAGGGGGCGGGGGCTAATTTAGGGGAGGAGCGAGTTCGGTAAGAGTGGGCGTGGCTACGCTGTGAGGGGGCGGGGCCCAGGGAGGCAGGGCGTGAGCACAGGTGGTGCAGAGTGCACGCTTCAGATGACCCAAGCGCTGCCTTGTTCACTCGCTCAGCATTTGCGACTCGTGGATAAACGGTTCATGCGCCAGTGTAAGACTGTTATTAAAATGTAATTGCAATCAAGGCCCCATGGCGTATACGGTGGTGGAGTTAAATAATGCATTCTCTAACTACGATTCACTCAATTACACTCATTATTTGGTGATCCTGCTGCGGCGTTGGCAGTGGTGTACAGACAACGACACATTCTCCAATCAGACTGTGCCCTTCTATGTTTGTGCTATAAAAGATGACCATTTCCCGAAATGTTTCTGATGATGTATCGTTTTTTAAGGCCATGATGTTGTCAAGTTGTGTTGCTGTTCTCTGCGTATCTGTGCACCACGCGGGCTCCGGGATGGTTCTGGCATCCAGCGCAATGATATATTCAGTCACTAGGCTCACTATGTACTGTGAAGAAGGGCCATTGCCCGAAACGTCGCGTATGATATAGATTTCCTTTTAGGGTGACGGTGTTTTTGAAGAATGTACTGAGTTTTTATGTTAGTGGGCTGGGAGGGAGAAGTGGTGGGGACGGTGGGGGGGGGCATCACCGCTTCCCCCTGAGCGAGTGACCCCCGCCGCTTGGAGCGTGCATGTGGAACACGGGCGGCAGCCGCCGCCCCCGCTGCTGCTGATGGTGCTGATGATGATTTGGCTCGAGTTTAAACACGAAGGTGAATGTGGAAACAACTGCCATGGGTTCCAAGTGCGGGTGCAGGGGAGGATGAGAGGCGGGGTAATGGGATAATGACAGCAAGGAGAGGGGGGAGGGGCGGGGAGGGGAAGGGTCGCCTCCCAGAGACATTGGCTTTGAAGTCACCGCGTCTCCTCGCCACCATCACCTCAGCGCCATCACCTCATCCAGCGATATTATCTCCCCTTACTTTCATCACTTCCCATACTCACCACCATCACCTCCTCATCACCATCAACTCTCTTCACCACCATCACTTCCCCTCCTCACCACCGTCACCTTCCCACGTTAACATCACCTCCAGCACCTCATCCAAATGCATCAGCTGTTTCTCCTGCCATCCCCAATTACCTCTCACCCCACATCAAACCATTCATCACCTGCCCCCCCCCCCTCCACCATGCCCCCCCCCCCCCCCGCTGTGTGTCTCGGCGTGCCGCTGTAATTGGCTCCCCCCGGGTCGCCCTCGAGTAATCTCTTCCAGGTATTGCCCCCACGTCACGTGGCATCTCCCCCCTAATTAACGGGGCCCCTGCGCTAATTGCGCGAGGGTTCATGCTCTCCCTCGCACAGACACGGGGCCCCCGGGGCACGGAGAGTGCTCGGGCCCCAGAGCGCGGGGTCCCCGTCTCCTATCGCCTTCCCCCACCACCACCGCTCTTGCTGCGTGGGAGCAACTGCAAAATGAAACATCGCAGGGCGGGCCAGACCCCGAGACACGGAGACACGGGGGCGAGGCACCGTGGACACACTGAGACACGGGGTTGAGACACTTAGACACACGGGGGTGAGACACCGGAGAGACAGGAGGACGTAGAAACGCATGCCCGCGCCACGTTGTTCTTTGTAGATAGCATCGGCTGCACGATTCTTCCAAACCTCTTGAGGTTGTTAAATCAGCGCTTATTTATAGAGACATAAAACATTTGACAACTTTATTTCTGATGGGTTTTGCGGGGTCGCCGCACGAGTTGGCGAGCTCGCTATACTATTCGGTTTGCACGGTCACAATGGATTCACTCTGCAGTCCACAGCCCAACACTCCACGGCCCAAGTCCACAACGTGTGGTGATCGTGAAAACAGTCGTAAACCCCCACGCCACCAAGGAGTCTCCAATCCGGAACGACTGAGAGCTTCAAGTCGGCCGGGCGCAGTGGCAGTGGGCGCGCCGTGACCTAGGCGAGCGTTGGTGGATCACGAACAGATTGTGAAACCACCCAAACCCGCTCGGCTGCTAGGTGGCCAGGAGATGGCAATGGCAGGACAGCAAATGGGTTCGTCAACCGTCTGTGTTGAGCTTTGGGCGCAATCCAATCCCGTGGGCGGTGGGGGGAGGGTCTTTTTCTTGTTAATGTGGAACGAAGACAAATGCCTCTTTCAGAAGGAATTGGCCAAACATCCCAAGAGAGTCCTAAAGTTCGGGTTTTATCGGTTAAATTAAAGGACATGATTGTTTATGCTGTAATTATTTAGGAAGATTACGCATAAATACTGCACATCCGACTTAATACTCATGACCAAATCACCAGGGAACGCTCCCGATCTCGTCGGATGTCGAAAGCTAAGCTGAGTTGAGCCTGGATGGTGCTTGGATGGGCGACGACCGTGCACAACAGCAGAGGGCAGTTTTGCAAACAACCATTGTTGTACGGTACTGTCCGTCAGTGCATCCACTGCTGCGCCTCACCAACTCGCAGTAACCAGCGCGAAGTATGGTAAAGTAGCTCCCACGCCCAGCACGGCGTGGGTAGGGCCTCAGCCAGCAGTGGATTGACACCAGGAGCTGTGCAAGGGGGACTGATTACATCCATCGTGGTGGTGATAAGGTGATGTCGCACCGGGCATGTTGCGGCTGATTCATTATTATGCGGGTGGTCTTAACAATGGTGGTGACAGTGATGTTCGATTATGAGGATGTTGTTGATTGGTGACGGTGATTATGATTGCTGCTGACTGATGTCTTATGACACGGTGATGGAGGATGTTGAACAATGATGTTCAATGTTGAAGGACGATAATTATATTTACTAACGATGCTGATGTATCATGTCAATAATGTTTGATTGTGGTGATGGATGATGATGACCTTGCGGTGGCGCTATAATACAACAAAATCGTACTCCCGACCAAATCACCCATCAGAGATTTGCCCCCCATATAAGGAAGTAAATTGGGCGTGGCGTTAACCGATGGGGGTGTCTTTGCCCATAAAAGGTTTTATTTTAATGGTTCTACCGTGCCGCTTCGACCACCGCCGGGCGACTCAAATGCCGCAAGTTGGCATAGTAGGGGGCCCAGCTGGTGGTGCATCTACCGGTCATCTCAGTCAACCCATGGCACCTGCTGGGTCTGTCCCGAGACCTGCACCTAGCCTGGCACAGTAGGGGGCACAGCTGGTGGTGCATCTACCGGTCATCTCAGTCAACCCATGGCACCTGCTGGGTCTGTCCCAAGACCTGCACCTAGCCTGGCACAGACGCCGTGGTGACATCACCGTCACTTAGTGGCGAATGGCGGGGATTGGTGTTGGTGGATGGTCTTGTGGATCGTGAATCGTGATTCTTGTATCAATTCCGCTGAGGACATCCAGCACCCAGCTCTAAGTCCATCTGGTAGCGATCTTGAAAATTTACCATTATTTATTATTAAATTGTATTGCACGGTTCACAGATACATAACGGCATTGATGTCCGATTTTTACGTAACTTTAATAGTAGTTTATTCATATAGTCGATCAAAATGCTGTGTAAAATTGCTGTTTACAAATTCCATTTTTTATGCTTAACAATCTATGCTCTGCAAATGTCAGATTTGATCATAGCCGCGATTCAGTATATTCCGATGTCCTACTTCATCTTAAACTAGACTCTGTGAGTGTCCGATCTTGTATTAAACTTCATGAAGTGAGTGCATACAAGACCATTGCATTCTGACGTCCGACTTAATCTTAAACTTGATTCTGAGTGTTAGATTTTGTATTAAACTTTATTCAGTGAATACATACAAAGCCATGACATTCCTATGTCCTCCATGTTTAACTTGATTCTGAGTGTTAGATTTTGTGTTAAACTTAATTCAGTGAGTGCAAACAATGACACACAAACTGAGACGTGAGTAGCACCTCAAATGGTGCCTCACACGCAGAGAAACAGAACCACAAAACCACACGAATAAGGCGTAAAGTGAGAACTTCACTCCCGCCGATGGCTCTACGCAATCCTGATACACACACACACACAGTTCACCGATTCTATGTTTGCACAGGACATCTGCTCCACTGAACTCCGGCTGGCAGCGGTCTTGTGCGAGGGTAGAGAGGCGTGGGCTGGAACGTCGCTCGTGCCCGCTCCCTGCGGTCTCGACTAGACGCCGCTCTCTGCGTTGGCGCGCAGGCCCCCTGGTGGGGAGCCAAAGTACACCAACATTGTCTCCCCAGAACAACAATCGGATGCAGCACCAACGCTTTGGAGCAAACCTTGGTTCCTCCCTTAAAGTCGGAAATTTTCCGTTAAAAATATCTTAAAACAGAAGATTCGTGCTGGATACAGTCACATTTGCCAATGTGATTTGTAACTTTTATCATTACACGTGTATCGATAGTTTCATGTTATACTGGTAGGAACGAAGTTGTAAACTGAGTGTACCAGCCTGCAATAGATTAATGTGTCCGTCCGTCCCCTTTCAATACTTTAAGAAGTGAAATCTCGTGCTGTTGGGTGTATAATTTGTCCGAAGAACCCTCAACGATTTTGAGGGCAAAAAGGTGGGAAGACGCTCTCAATTTGCACAATTTTACGTAACAATGTCATAAAATTGCGCAAAATTCCAATGTTCCTACCAGCCCACCCTGCTGGGACCTGTTTGTGCTATTACTGGTAGGAACGAAGTTGTAAACTGAGTGTACCAGCCTGCAATAGATTAATGTGTCCGTCCGTCCCCTTTCAATACTTTAACGAAGTGAAATCTCGTGCTTTTGGGTGTAAAATCAGCAATAGACAGCGCAGAGACTTGTCCTACCAGCCCACCCTGCATGGACCTGTTTGAAGGACGACTGGCTGTGTGGCGTTATCTTGGTGCGGGCTGGGAATGTTTTGTTGAGTTTGCTGCCTTTCCCAAACTTCATCAATTGGACTTGTATATTTTGATTTAAAGCTTTCGTGACTGCAGGGAATCATATTCTTGGTTCTTTCGGTAAAGTCACCACGTAGAAGGGAAACAATAAAATAATAAAAATATAGAACAATACAATTCTCACGACGTTTCGACTGCAACACAAGCAATCATCATCAGGTGTGAAACCTACGTGACTTTACCGAAAGAACCAAGAATATGTATGGACTTGTATAGTTAATGCATGTACTTATATTTAGTGGCTTTCTGACCATCTTATATATGTTGCACTCCTTTAGTTGTTTATATTGTTTGCTGTTGTAACTTGCTGACACGCCCATACTGGACTTCTGTGAAAAAAGAGCTTTATCGCTCATCGGATTCCTTCAGCCGAAATACAGATTCTGATCGTCATTGTAAGCGGTACCCATCCGCACTACCAATTCCATAGGGCCTCTATCCGCACTACCACAATTCCATGGGGCCTCTATCCGAACTATCAATTCCACAGGGCCTTTATCCGCACTACCAATTCCACAGGGCCTCTATCCGCACTACCAATTCCACAGGGCCTCTGCGGATGCACTACCAATTCCAGTGTTGGACAAAGAATCACGTGACCAGAGCGGACATTATATTTCCCAGTGTGCTTCCGCGATCGCCAGCGCCCTCGTCTCAATTGGCTGCCGCTGTCACGTGACGCTCCGGATGGCACCCAATCACCTGAGAGCCTGACGTTGCCTATGCGCTCTACGAAATCAAATCAATCAACGGCGGGGCCACGTGACCAGCGCGGGCAATCAACGAACACGTGACTAATTAGGAGCGCGTGACTAATCGGGAGCAGGGGACCCCGAAAGGGCGCGGTGATTAATTCGGAGCACGTTGCCCATCATGAGGAGCGGGTGACCAATTAGGAGCGCGTGGCTAATTATTCTGGGCGGGTGACCAATCAAGAGCGCGTGACTTATCGGGAGCGCGTGGACCCCCCAGTGGGAGCGCGCGTGCGGGGATGGAGGTGGAGTTCACGCGGCGTGCGCGCGAGCGACGCTTCCTGGGCCTGGATGAGCGTGCGTGACTCCCGCACACCACCACCACCCACACCTCGCCACCACTCACACCTCGCCACCACGCGTGACTCCCGCACACTACCACTCACCTACACCTCGCCACCACTCACACCTCGCCACCACGCGTGACTCCCGCACACCACCACCACCACTCACCTACACCTCGCCACCACGCGTGACTCCCGCACCCACCACCCACACCTCGCCACCACCTACACCTCGCCACCACGCGTGACAACGCCGCTTGAGCGTGACCTCGCTTGCATCACGAATTAAAATGTGACGAGCCCGGTTGTGGTCACGACCCTTAATTACTCGTTCATTACGAATGCAAATCACACGTTGATTTCCTACTCAAGTAAGCATGGATGCATGTTGCTCTGAGCCAGTGGTGAACATTCCTCATTTCTATGGCGGGGACGAGGCAATCCATAGGACTTTCATACGGAGTGGTTCTCCTTTTTAGCGACCCTGGAGCGACGGTGACGATCGTCTGAGCCAATCCTCCCCCAGCCGGGACGTGACTCTTCGCGAGCCGCCGCCGGGCGGGTCGTGACCTCCCCGACGTCGTCTTCACTGTCCTTACGTATCGCCAAACTCCACCATACTTCAGAATTGACAGCTAAACGTGACCGTCACTACCCTTAATTATGTGACGTGACCGTGACCCCGCGTGACTGGACACGCGAGGTCACGGCATAGCTGTCACGGCGCTTAATCATCCGCGCAACACACCGACAGTAATTAACAAAACGAGCAGACGTATCGTCTCCACATCTCCAAATAAAAAATGTGTTTCTCACCCGTCCTCTCAGCCGCACTACCTCCTGAGTGCATGTTTCAGCATCATTGTTTCAAGACAAACCTTGCAGGTTTTAACTCGGTAATTAAACGCACTTAATTTCTCGTCATCGCCAAGTAATGTGCCAAGACTCGCTCCTTACCAAGGTTAGCGTCACGTCATTGTATGTGACCACTAGACACCTGACACCATTGTATCAGCAATGTAACCCTTGACACCGTCTGTATCCCTACCCTCACCCATCTCTCTCATCCTTGCCCCTCACCCTGCGCCTCATCCTCACCCTGCCCAATCCCTACCCCGGGGATCCTGAACCTGCCCCTCTCCCTGCCCTTAATATTCTCTGACCTTGTCCTCTCACACTGCCCCACAAGGCCTGCCCTGCCATTTTTTCTCTATCTCCATACCCCCGCACTCCCGTCTGTCCCGACGGCCCGCAGGCGAGTGGCAGGGCAGCTTCTTGTTTGTGCAGGGCGCTGACCCCCAGCTGGGGCTGATGAAGGAGTGGGAGTCGGGGGTGTTGAGCGTGGCGGGTGGGGACGAGTGGGCCGAGGAGCTACGTCTCGCGCGTGCTGCGGTGGCGGCCGTCAACCGCATGCAGCCACGGCCACGCTTCCTCGTGCTGTGTGGCGACCTCGTGCACGCCATGCCTGGTGAGGTCGACCTCACCCGCACGCTCACCACATGCTCACCGCATTCTCCCACACACGAACCACACAAACACCTCGCCTGCACTCGCAACACACCTCAACGCACCTTGACCCACACACTCGCCGCAAGCTCACAACACCACCACGTTCACCCACGTACTAACGACACTCGATCACCACGCACTCTATGCACATGCACACTTCCTCCACGCACAAACCCCACTCGCTGCACCCACATATTCTACATACAAACGCACTCACCACACAAGATGCTAGCACCCTCTCCCTGCCCGAATCGAGTCTCGCTGGGGGCAGAGACACCCGGCGTTGGAGACAACTCCAGCTACTGATGGAGCTACTGCTGCCACGACCGCGTCCACGCCAGCATTAGCCCCGTGCACTCATCATCACCACCACCGCACGCACAAACGGAGGTGATGCTCGCAGGCCGGGGCACCGCCTGAGGCTCAGACTGTCGAACTCATGCAGCTGTAATGAGAGAACGCAGCTCACTCGGGACAGGCTGCTCGTTCGATTGCACCACACGTTTATAAGTTCCCCGGCTGTCCTGGCAGAGTCATTAACTAGGCTCTGTCGGCCGCGTCGACTTACCCCCATCGGTCGCGACATCTGTCATCGTTGCCTCTCCCCATGGCCCCACATGGCACCGTCATTGTGGGGTCTTACGCTGGCAACCGTCAAATCCGTCACCGTCAACTTGGAAACGAGACTGCCATCAGAAAAGGCACGAATGGCAACAATTGCAATCAACACGCAGATCATTAAATCACCCCTAACCCTTTCGCCTTTCCTCCCGCTCCCCTTCTCGCTCTGTCTGCACGACGCGTCGCGTGGCGCAGGGCAAGCGAACCGCGCGGCGCAGGAGGAGGATCTGCGAGCTGCCCTGTGCGAGCTGGACCCCGCCATCCCGCTCGTGCTGCTGCCGGGCAACCACGACATCGGCAACGCCCCCACGGCCGCCACGTTGGAGGCGTACCGCCGCTCCTGGGGGGACGACTATTTCGCTTTCTGGGCGGGTGGCGCGCGCTTCCTTGTGCTTAACTCGCAGCTCTTCGTGGACGCGTCGCTCTGCCCCGAGCTAGCGGAGGAGCAGGAGCGCTGGCTCGAAGAGCAGCTCGAGAGCTACAAGGTGAAGATCCGTCCACCCTCTCTCCTTGCCACCACTCGCCGGCCCCGGCGAGAGGGTGCCCGGGTGAGCGGCGGGCTCCCGCCCGCACTTGTCCCCCACCGCGATCGCCGGATGGCGCCGGTGACGTGGGTCTGTCGGACGTCCCTCGACTGTTCGGCAGGTGCCACTGCGTTGGGTTGCGTGCTGGGGTGCTGTTGTTGAGGTGTTGTTGGCATGTTGTCGTTGGGGTGTTGCCTTGCGCGTTTGGCACGTCATCTCCTCGCTGCCGCTTGTGTCTGCAGGCGGAGGGGCCGCGTGGGCCACTCGTCATCCTGCAGCACACGCCGCTCTTCCTCGTCGCACCCGACGAGGACGACGACTACTTCAACGTGGAGCGCCGTGCGCGACGGCGCCTCCTGGACAAGTTCAGCGCCGCTGGTGACTGCCACCTCGCTCTCCCAACCAGACCCACGCACGGTTGTTGAATCAGGTTTTTTTGCGTTCGTGCAGTGAAACGTATGCCAGCCACAACCTCTGGGCGGTGACATGGCCCGGCACTAGCAAGTTCGCCACTTGGAATCCAGAAGGCCACCCTGGTTATCCTGTTGATGTCATAACCGTGAGGCTGTACGCGCGCCCTCTGTTGCACAGTGGACATTACAGGTACCCCGACTTCGTTAGAAACGAGTAGGCCGATGTGCGACGGCATCACGGTGCAAATTCGAACTATTACTTCCAATTTACTCAATTGGGATTACACACGGAAATCACCGCTCCCTACTGGAAGGCTCATGCCCGCTCAGGCCAGGTTCTGAATCACCTCGAGCCAGGACAGCTGCCACGGGATGCCATTCGAATGCGTGAGATCTTCTTTTCGTGTCCGTCCACCAAAGTCGGTGTCCTTCGAATGGCGATCGCATCTCGATGCTCGCGGGTCGCCTGCTGCAAGATCCTGCACAGTGCAGTGCCCTTTCTCAAGCAGTGGGCAGAGCAAAAGGTGTCACACGGTCCACCTCTCGCTACCGTAGTCGCAACAGCTCTCTGGTTGTGTACTGCCAAGTGGACAGGTTTAGTGCCAAGTTGGTTCAGTCATCCCTGTCGTCCACCCCGCGAATTTACCTGTGGAGAGTTGTCCACTCACCTCGATGTTCAAGCTGATCTCAGCACCGATGCGTCTGAGTTGCTCCCGCCACGTCTCCTCGCAGGAGTGTCGTTGTGTGCCCGTGTTGTTGTAAGGAAGCTCCTGCGTGACTCCAGGCGTTTGACTTGAGCTGTGCGGGTGTGTAGAGGGTGTCTGCTATCTCCGGTTTGTGCGAGATGTGATGTAAGCTTATTGTGTGTAAAGCGCTCCGACTCCCCGGCGTGTAATGGCGCTCGAGCAAAATAAATCGTTATTACAGGTGAAGAAGCTGAACGGCGCTCACCTGTGTTCACCCGCGTGTTGCCACACACAGGTGTCTGTGCCGTGTTCACCGGGCACTACCACCGCAACGCGGGAGGGCGCTGCGGCGCCGTCGAGGTGGTGGTCTCCTCTGCCATCGGCTGCCAGATAGGCAGCGACGTGTCAGGTCTCCGTGTCGTCACGGTAACCGAGGCTGGCGTGCGACACCGATACTACGGGATGGACCAGATCCCGGAACGCGTCGAGCTTGACGTGGAGCAGTGACCCTCGTGGAAAAACAAACGGGCGTGGGCGCGGCGCCTGATCAGCACAGGGTGGTGGCGGCTGCAGCTGCTCACAATAGATTTTATTAACTGAGAAAAGCACATGGCCTTCGTAAAGCTGGATCATCGAGCTGTAACTCGGGTGTGTGTGTTGAACATGGATTTAGAAATGACAGGGGGATGGATGGGGGGGGGGGCAGTGGAGAGGGAAGTGGTGGGGCAGAGAGCCGTTGCCAATAAAGCGCCCGTGTCATTTGGGAGTGGACGCGTCATGGGCCCTGCTTGAGATGCAACGCGCGCGCGCAGGCTGCACCGGGACATGAGCACACAGCTCACTTGCATTTAGGCCGTTTTAATGTTTAATCACGTATACGCCGTGGTTACATTGTAAACAAAAACACCAGGGATTATATTACACGCGGTCTCGCTGTGCTACCCGGGAAGCCACGTATTGCTTTGCCTCGACACCGCTCGCACCTCTGTCCTCTTCATTTCCGGATCGCCAGAAATTGTTTCTGTAACCATTATGGAAATTACGCCACCTCTAGACCCTGCAGCCGAGACGAATCAGTCAGCGACAAAATGCAGCGTTCCCCACGGCCGTGTCGGGCCCGGGCACGGCTCGGAGAGGGGTCCGCTCACCCCGCCGGGCCTGCTGTTCACACAGACGCACGGCTGGAATGTTTTTAGCGAGTAGTATTAGCTTGGAATGGACAAAAACCCCAACATTTTCCATGTAATTTCACTAGTGTATGACTTGTAATTATAAATATATGGAAGCGTGGACATCACACGGTCTTACAAAATACCCACTGAAGTCGTGTACACATTACGAGTGCGTTCCATAAAAAGCTTACGTATGTATGTATGATTACACAATCACATGGCTCATGCACATTTCGAATTGTAGACGAGAGTTATTAATATTAACATTACAACGTCAAAAAACTATTGGGTTTTATTGGTGGAGAATGCAGCTGTGCTTACCACCGACACGGGCCCACACGACCCAGGCCCCCACTGCGTGGACGCGAGTAAATTGGGCAGGCTTGGGGCGGCACGTGTCGTGTTGATCGACAAAAATACCTGCAACACCTGTGGGGCTGAATATTGAGTATGGCGCGTGTGGTGGCCCCAGCCACCGCACGTGCACAAGCAGCCCTTGTATCGGCACCTGCCTACGGCAAGCGGGGACGGGCGAAGGAGGAGAACTGACCGCCGCTCCCCGCTCACTGTGAGAGCGAGCCCAACGATGGTGGCGAGAGTTGCGCCGACTCTTCCATGCAGGAGACTTTGGCAGGAGAGGGGAGCGCTCCTGGTCACGTTGGGTTTGGAGGGCCCACTGCGGCCTACACCTTTGTTTGCTTGAGCCTGCTCGTGAAGTTCACTCAGCACGGCCTCCTCTTGATTTGAAGTTTAAGATACGCGACACGGTGCTTTGTTGTGGGGGGAGATGGCCTGGTTAGGGCCGAGACTCGAGGATTTCCATGTGGTACAGGAACAGAAAGCGCCGGAATTGGATCCCCAGACCGGTAAATCAATGGATAGCTTCAAATACCGACAGATCTCATTAAAACGAATACACTGACGGGGAAGCTATAGAAACTCAAAGAATAATGAAAACCCCAAAGGAAAATCCAGAGAATTATGGAAAAGGCAAGAAATATGAAGAAAATCCTGAAATAGACGGAAAACCCACAGTATAAACCCCACGGGCACACTCGGCCGCTAACATCGACGTGTGGCTGCTGCGGACACCTGGACTCCAAGTCTGAGTCGTTATTGCTAAGGTTATTGCAGCGTCCCCATCAAGTGCCACAAATCATTACGTTTAGGGAGAGCGGCCTCCGCTCGAGGCTGCTGATCAGCGACCATGAACCCGACCACCGCTCAATCTCATTCTCACCTTTGTCCAAAAAGGACAAGCGGTTGAATGTGATGCACGCGAGCGCGAGCGATGGATATAAAACGACGATCTCGGAGAAAGTCACGGTAACATCAACTTTTCTTCTTTGCCACCAAAGACTACACGTGTGATTAAAATCCAGTGCTGGCTGTGATTGTGGCCTGGGATAGTTGTGCACGTGCAGCCCCTGCGGGGCCCAGAGATGCATCCTGGACAACGCAGCGCGTGTCCACGACCGACGGTGCCGCCCGCGAACCGGCCTCGTGGGTTCGGCCCGGGGTTGCCACGGTGGCCCCCAGGTGTCTCGTTCCGCCTACCGTTCCCTCGACAAAGATGAACAAGGTCGCGAAGGCCGCGCGACACGTCGCCGCGCACGCTCCGCTCATCTGAACCACGACCGCCAACATGTAAACTGTGTACGAATCACGACACACAACCCGGGGACACACGCCGCGCTCCATGACAATCCACAACCTCTGCTCCGCGCGGGGCTCTGCGGGGAGCGACCAGGGCAGCCAGGGTCACTGTGAGGCCGCACACCCTCGCCCGCAGGGACATGGGGCCGGGGCGGTGGGGCCACCAGCAGCACCGTTGCACGCGCCGCTCGCACGCGAACCCGCACAGCACACGCCACGGTGGGAGACGACAGGGGCCCATCGGCAGGAACGTGGGGCAACTTGCATTCGCCTTGCAGACGAGACGAGGTCAGCGCCGTTCACACCGTCACCTCGGCCTTGCTGAGCGTCGTCTGCGAGGGTCGGAGCGTGCTCTGCTGACGCTGGTGATGTCGGCCGCTCCCGCTGCCGCTCGTCGGGACCCTGTCTAGGGTACTGTGGTAGCGTGGGGGCCCAGGCCAGGTGTCCTGCTGGGACAGCTGCCCCCGCACCCCGGGGCCCCCAGGACCCTGCTGCTGCTGTTGCTCCCGCGTGTGGTGGTGCTGGAGGGTATGGTGGTGGTGCTGCTGCTGATGTTGGTGCTGCAGCTGATGGTGCTGCGGCTGGTGATGTTCATGCTGGCTCTGGTGCTGGCTCTGCTGGTGCGGCGGCTGGTGGTGGTGGTGGTGGTGCGGGTGGTGGTGGTGGTGCTGCTGCTGCTGGTGCAGCGCCTGGGAGCCCGAGCGCGACACAGAGTCCCCCTCACCACGGGGGAGGGAGCGCTCCCTGGCGGGGCTCATCCACGCGCCGGGGTGTGAGTGCATCTTGGTCATGCGGCTCTTGGCCCCTGCCAGCTCGTCCTCGTCCCCGCGGCCGCCCTCCTTGCCGCTTGCCTCGCTCGCCTGGCGCGACGTGCTCGCTTTGACGGGGGTGGCAGAGCGCAGGGGTAGGGAGGTTGGCGGCCCCGCGTCAGAAGAGAAGTGAATCTTCCCAAAGTGATCCAGAAGCCCGGATTTCTCTGCAATAGCACGGACACGGGGGGGGGGGGGGCGTGGCCGCTTATGAGAGACAACCAGATGGACCCCAGCCAGCATTGGTGGATTCATCGTCCATCCCCACGTTGAAACCGACCAAAATTGCTGTTAAGTGGATTTATATTCAAGAATTCATTTCCAAAATTTCATATTTGAGCATCTCTACCACTCTATCACGTCCAAATCAAATCTCGACACGAAGTAATTCCTAATTCCTCCCCTCTACAAACCATTTCGGGCGATGTCTACATCCGTGTATATAATCCACCGAGTTCCATCTTAAATTCTGTCCAGAATTCGAAGGATCTCCGCATCGATCTCATCTCCCGCTCACTCTCATAGCCACTCCATCATCACTTCCAACACCACGTACATCGCTCTCGCTACCATCTCACCCATCACTTTGTGAATACTACCCTCCCTCGGCCATCTCCTAGATCCCAAAT
The DNA here is from genome assembly GCF_048934315.1 of Petromyzon marinus. NCBI lineage: Eukaryota > Metazoa > Chordata > Hyperoartia > Petromyzontiformes > Petromyzontidae > Petromyzon > Petromyzon marinus. Next base: position 433,710 of record NC_133709.1, on the reverse strand, counting down.
CTACTTCAGCCCCACCAGACATATGTCTCCACCGCTCTGCTCCCCCCCCCCCCCCCCATTCTATCACCTGATTCCAGCTTTAAAGAGACCCACCAATCCTCCCGTCGAGCAAACATCCCGACACCCGTGCTCAACCGTGCTGCCATCCACTCAAACCCAGCTCAGTTTTTCTTCCCTATGCGTTGGGAACGGAGCGCCGGGCCAGCAGAGGGAGCCATGGTCACGTGGACCTCAATATTTGGGAAGGGCATCCTCACCAATTCGCTTCGGAAGGGAGGGATGTCGGCCTCCCTCCGCCTGATTGGCTGCCTCGTAAGTGGGCGGGGCTTCCGAGGCCAGGTGCGGCTGTGAATGAAAGATGGTCTTGAGCTGGGGCTGATCTAGGAATGAAGAGAGGACGGAGAAAACACAGTGAATCAGTCACGGGGAACATGGTGAATCAGTCACGGGGAACACGGAAAGTTGGTCACAGGAACACGGGGATTCGGTCACAAGGAACACGGAGAGTCAGTCACGGGGAACACGGAAAGTTGGTCACAGGAACACGGGGAGTCGGTCACAAGGAACATGGAAAGTTGGTCACAGGAACACGGGGAGTCAGTCACAAGGAACACAGAGTGTTCGTCACGGGGAACACGGTGAATCTGTCATAAGTAACACGGAGAGTCGGTCACGAGTAACATGGCGAATGAGTCACGAGGAACATGGCGTATGAATCACAGTGAATCAGTCACGGGGAAGATTAATCAGTCACGAGGTACATTGCAAATCCGTCATGGGGAATTAGTCACGTGCATGGTGAATGTGTGCATGGTGAGTGTCCGTGGCGTGGTGAGCATGGTGTGTGGTGTACGTGGTGAGTATGGTGAGTGAGCGTGGTGAGTGTACCCAGGCTGGGCCTTGCTCCGTGCATGAACCCGGCCTCCATGGAGGAGGCCCGGGGGGGCAGCATGGAGGGGAACCCCGGCGTGGAGCCGCTGTCCGTGGGCAGCGCCAGTCCACTCTCTTGGTGTGCAGACACGTCCAGCAGCCTGGGGGAGGGGGCAGGGCAGGGGAAAGGGGGGAAGCAGGGGAGAGAGGGGGAGGCAGTGGAGAGAGGGGAGGGCAGGGGAGAGAGGGGGAGGGCAGGGGAGAGAGGGGGAGGGCAGAGGAGAGAGGGGGAGCGCAGGGGAGAGAGGGGAGGGCAGGGGAAAACGGGAGGGGAGGGCAGGGGAGAGAGGGGGGCAGGGGAGAAAGAGAGGAGAGGACAGGGAAGAGAGAGGGGCAGGGGAGAAAGAGAGGAGGCAGGGGATAGAGGGAGGGGGGCAGGGGAGAGCGGAGGGTGAAAGGAAGGGGAGGGCAGGGGAGAGTGGGGGGCAGGGGAGAGGAGGCACGGGAGAGCGGTGTGGGGCAGGAGAGGGAGGGCAGGGGAGAGAGGGAGGGGGGGCAGGGGAGAGAGGGAGGGGGGCAGGCTGACTCCCTCTCCTCCAGCTGTGGACGAGGCGCGGATCGGGGGGTGCAATGGGGACGATCGCTCACCCCCCCCCCCCGTCACTCACCATTCACCTCGTCACATCACCCTCGCTCACCCCATCACATCTCACTCACCCCTCACCCTGCAGCCCCGGTGCCTCACACGGGGACGGGTTGAGACATTGGGACCATTTCCCAGGTAGCATCACAACATAGGCGCGCGCTGATTGCTATCCGCATGCACTGCAGTGTGCGCACACAGACACGCTGGACCAAAGATCCCCCGTGGAGTCTACACAGGCAAGTGTTGTTTGCGACCATCTATGAAGACCAATAGATAACACAGGAAGATGGGGTAGCCAGCACCGCGCTCGGTAGCCTTTGTCTTCCGATGGTTGATGTTTACACACCGCCCCAGACACTAATTTTCGTCGTTGGTGTTGGCCGTGATCGGGAATGGAACTGAAAGATATTCACACTCACACATGCACAACAACATTTGCAATTTGGCAGTGGCCTCGCTCCGTCGAATCAGTCGAGCGGCATTCTCTTTTCATCAGCTGCGCAACGCTGTGTGGAAGCTGCCTGGCCTGTCCGCACATTTATGCCCTCCCTTCTCTATGCATGTGAAACGTGCAGCCCTTTACAGGAACATCATTCAGGCTAACCTGCCTACGATCCATCCGGAGTATAATCAGACTGGATAATATGAGCGCAAGGATTTTTGAATGTTCCGGACACAGTCCCATCTGTGAGTTTCTCAGGGAGGCGAGGCTGAGCTGGCTGGGTAATGGAGCACGCCAGCCCAGCCACCGCATGCCCAAGCAGCTTCTGTTTGGCCAGATCAGAGCTCGGCAACCTGCGGCTCCAGAGCCACATGCGGCTCTTCAAGGACTGCTTCGTGACGTTATTCATATTTACTGCGGCTCTTGAAATAATGAGTTCTTACAGAATTGGACATTTTTTATCTTGTTATTTTGGTTGCCGACCCCTGGGCCAGATAGGGGAGGGGGAGAGGAGATCGAATGATGTAGTTAGGAAGGACGTGGAGCTGATTGGACTTGCAGATGACTGGTTCCAGCGGCTTTAAGATTGACCTCTGTGGAGGAGGATCGTGAAGGATGTTACTGGGCAGTTGGAGGCAGTCGCTATCCAACAACAATGGAGGACAGAGTAACCACGCTCACAACAACTAAACGTAGCGTCGGGCGGCTAAAACACACAAAGTTCGCACATACGGGAGCACAAGTGGTGCATCTGCCAGTCATTTCAGTCAACCCATGGCACCTGGGTCTGCCCCGTTACCTTCCAGCGAGCCTTCTACCCCTCACGTGGCCTCAACGTGCACCTAGCCTGGCACAAGCATCGTGGGGACGTCATCGCCTCTTAGTGGCGAATGACAGCTGTTATACGTGTGTGTACACGTGTGAGTGTGTGTGCACGTGGGGAGCAGTGGTGTAGTGGTTAGCGCGCTGTGCTACGAACTCGCTCACTGTCTACACAAATGATGATTATCTGAACCGGTCCTGGGCCTCTATTAGGGCGACTCCGCCTTAAATGAGTACCTGGTGCGGTGTGTAAACTTCACCACTGGAGAGACAAAGGCGGTCGGGCATGATGTTGGCCATCCACTCCCTTGTGTGCCGTGCCGACTTTCAAAGGTGCTCACTCACATCACCTGTTCCCAGAGTCTACGGCTCCACGGGGTTCTTTGTGTGCACGTTGAGCGGAGCGATTCGCGCACTGCGCCACGACTCCCGCTCACGGCCAACACCAGTGACGATTATCTGAACCGGTACTGGGCCATTCCTCAATCTCGACTCAACCTCAAATGAGTACCTGCTACGGTGTGTAAACATCGTTATTGGGGAGACAAAGGCGGTCGGGCGTGGTGCTGGCCACCCACCCCCTCGTGTACCGTGCCAGACTTCATAGGCGCTGGCTAAAAGCACTACAATGGAGATTGTTGTCTGTGTATGTGTACACGTATGTGTGTATGTGTACACGTATGTATGTATGTGTACACGTATGTGTGTATGTGTACACGTATGTGTGTGTACACGTATGTGTGTGTACACGTATGTGTGTGCGCGTACGTGTGAAGATAGTGTGGGTGTAACATGCGACTCCTGATAACGGAGTCTCGCAGATGAAACACGGAGCCTTCATTCATCATCATCCTCAACCACAGAATAACGACAACCACAATCACCACAACAACTGCAATCTCCACAATAACCACAACCTCCGCAACCTCCATAACCACAACAATATCCACAATAATAAGCGCAACTACCATACCAAAGAAACGACAAAAACCACGAACCCAACCACAACCGTCCGCGCCGTCAGTTCCTGAGCGGCCGTGCTGCCCAGCACCGGGAGAGGAGCTCGCAAACCACACCTCGGTTTGTGCACGATTCCCCTCGGGGTCATTTTACAATTGAGCCCCCTCGGGGCGTCCAAACCCAAACAGAACCCCAAACCCTTCGGATACACCCCCAGTCCCCCTACCTGCAGTGTCCGCCCGGCTCCCCAGGGGGCTGCGCGGGCAGCAGCCCCCCCGCGGGCTTGTAGAGGCCGACCTTGGTGAAGATGCCCGCCAGCAGCATGAAGGCGACGATGCCGCACACCGAGTACACCACCATGTGCGTCTTGTCGCGCGTCGGGCCGAAGGGCCCCACGACGTCTGGGGGCCCCGTGGAGTCGTTGGCGAGGCGCGGGGTCTCGTTCTTGACGCACTGCGTCTGGTTTAGACGCGCGCTCGGCTCCTTGCAGCAGTAGCGGAACCCGCACGAGCCGCAGCAGATGAAGAAGGGGTGCTTCTGGCACACGAACGGGGGGTCGAACTGGCCCATCACGTCGTAGTAGCCGCGGCACTGCTCCGGCGTCTGCTCGTGCGACGGTTCGGGCGGTGGCGACGGCTCAGCCGTGGCCCCGGGGGGCCTCGCGGCCGAGCCGGCGCCCCCGCTGGCGGCCCACGCGCTGGGCCCCCTCGCCGCCGCGACCCCCAAAAGCAGCGGGACGAGACGGACGAGTAGCCAGCGCGACCCTCGCATGGCGCCACGAACTCCTCTCCCCCCACCCTCGATCACCCCCACCCCCCCTCGAGTGGGGGGGCGGGGTGGAGATAGACCCTGGTCCCGAAAACGCTGACCCTCAGAGGCCCCCTTTCTTGTCTCGGTTGTCGTCACGGTCCCCTCCTCCTCCTCCTCGTCGTGACCCCGTCTGGTGGTCACGGAGGCTGTGGGGGTCTTCGGGAGGTCAATGTCAGGTGGAGGGGGGTCCTCGAGGGTCACGGACCGGACCTCTGGGTCCCTCCGCTCAGCTCCCTCGATCCGGCGTCGTCGTCGAGGGAAGATCGGCTGCTGCTCGACGTCCTCCTCCTCGTCGTCTTCCTCCTAACGAACGAACGCGCGAAATCCCAGTTCCTCCGCTCGAACCCTGCTCGGGTCCCCGTCGCGGGGCCCCAAGTTGCTGGGGTCCTGCCCCCCCCCCCCCCCCCGGATCGTCCCGCTGTGATGAGCGCGATGCCGCGCTCCTTACCTCACGGCCCTTAGCGGCGCGGGCAGCCGAGACGCGGGCGCGCCCCCTCCTCCAGCGCGGGAACCCGAGGAGCGCAACAGCAGCAGCGCGGAGGCAGCGCGCGCAGAGCGAGCGGCTCCTCGTGGTCACTCGAGGCGCGGGGAGACGGGACGAGTCTCGTGGAGATGGATCCTGGGCGTGTGCTCTTCCATAGAAGGATTTATGGAACAAGAATCGAGTGGAACAGCGATTCCGTCCACAGAAGCAATTGGTACCAAGGTCGACCCCGTGCTATTTCCCATGCTCGCTCGACCCTTTGCTCGAACCCACGCGTAAAGACGGCACGATCCCCGTGGAGATGGAGCCGAGTTTGCGGCGCGCGGGATGAATGGACGCGCGGCTGCTGCGTGCGGCGCTCTCCGCGAGTGGAGCCGAGGTGGGGGCGGCGCCTGCCGAGCGGGGTCCGCGATGCTGAATGGGGGGGGGGGGAGGAGGGGGGAGGGGCCTCGCGAGCGGCGCGCTCGGCCCCGCCCCTCGGCTTCACCGCCGCGCTTGGAGGCAGTGGAGACCTGTGTACATTTCTCATTGTGGGGGGCAGATCTCATGGTGTGTGTTTGTGGGGGGGGGGGGGGGGTGGGTGCTGATCTGATCCCATTGTGAGGGGTAGGGTCACTTGCGGAGCTTATGCTTGCACGGAGCACGTTTTGTTGGCTCTGAATCGGAGTCTTTGTTGCTCGTGACAATTGAAGCAACGAGAGGCGCAGAGTGGCCGGGGGCTCGAGACGCGTCGACACAAACCGCGTGCGCACTGGACGCTCGCGTCTCCCCCCCCCACATACACGAGGCGCGCACACAGCCTACTGCACGGGCACCCTAGCGCACATCGCCTGCTGCACGGGCACCGTAACGCGCACACACAGCCTGCTGCACGGGCACCCTAACGCGCGCACACAGCCTGCTGCACGGGCACCCTAACGCGCTCTCACAGCCTGCTGCACGGGCACCCAAACGCGCACACAGCCTGCTGCACGGGCACCCTAACGCGCGCACACAGCCTGCTGCACGGGCACCCTAACGCGCGCACACAGCCTGCTGCACGGGCACCCTAACGCGCGCACACAGCCTGCTGCACGGGCACCCTAACGCGCGCACACAGCCTGCTGCACGGGCACCCTAACGCGCACACACGTAGGGACGCTGCTGCACAACAGCCGAGCTTCCGAGCTTGTGTGTGTCTCGGACAGCTGTTGAAGGGGGGCGGCAGTGTCGGATCACAGGCGGAGGGGGAAATCGCCCCCCTGCCCCACTTCATCTTGAGACCCTAAATATTTGCACTTTATGTTTATATATATGTGTTGAACTTGTTTCGCACCGTACGTAGCCAACGGTGCTCATCGGAGGTGCGGCGGAAGGACAACAAACTAAACACTAAAAGGTGAAAGTGTACATGTTTTATTACGAATGTAGGGGCCCTGTCTTTTTTTAAGGCTTTACTTTTCTGGACCGCCTCTTGCCGCACCGCAATGGAAGCTGCGGGGTCGAGAGGCGGCCCGGGGCGCGTGGCAGCGCTCCTGGAAGACTCGAGCCGGTCGTGAACAGTACCAAGCACCGAGGCCTAAAGGGAGACGCGTGCAAGCAGCGTGGTTACCACGACCGCCCGCTATGAGATACGGGTCAGAAGCACGCGGTCATTCGCAAAACACGTGGAGCAAAAACTGTAAAGAAGCTTGGAAAGGAGAGGCGCATGCTTGGAATCACGAGAGACAGAAAGAGGAGATTAGAGGACGTCCGTCATGTTCAATACGCAAATATAGCGACGAGAAGTGGGGATTGGGCTTGCAGGACGCGCCATGGCTCAAAAGGACGATGGTCGAGAATAATAACGGAGCAGAACCCAAGGAATGAAACGCGGCATTCTAGGAAATGGAACGACCACACCAGATGTCTATTACACGCACACTACAAGATCAATACCCATGTATCTTTATTTGGTTGTCTCTGCTCTGATTTATATTCGCTTCGTTGCTGTACTTTTCACGTTATTTATTTTGTCGTGTTGGTGACCCCCAGTTTGCAAATGAGACTCTCCCCGAATGGCTCACAGGGCTATACCAAACAAATGAAACTGAAATTAAACTGAAACTCTCGAGCTCCCACCTGGTTACGCAAATGAAACTTGAAACACGAGAGTCCGCGTGGCTCCGAGCAGCGTTAACCACGGGACCAAGCAGTCAGCAGCAACCAAATGAAAACATCTTAGCCTGGCGGTGGTGCCTCCACATGCGGCCTGTAGGCCAGCACTGTGGAGGAAACAGCAGCGAGGGTTGGTGAATCACCACACAAATGTCGTGAAACTCCCTTCCCTGTGGGCGTCGAGGTACCACACCCTGGCTCTGCCAGGAGAAGGCGGCACAGCAAAGTGTGGACTCCACTCGTTCCATCTGTACAGGGTAGAATGTTGCCCACTCACACGAGTGAATTTTCTCCGGGTGCTCCGGTTTTTTTTCCACATGTAAACATCCATTACTTGGCTGATGACAGCTTCATATATAGAGGACCACAGAGCTTGGCTACTGCTCGTATCTGTGGTTCCTCATCCTCATTGAGCCTCTGAGTCGTCCTCTCTTTCATAGTGACGAGCGAACGCTGTGCGGCGGCGGTGCAGGGTTTACAAGTCGACATCATTGTTATTATTATTCTGAAGCAAACCGCAGGACAGCGATAAAGCAACCCAGGCTCTGATCGCCATCAGACAAAGATCTCTGTATAGTGCTGATAGCGATCACCTATGGAGGCAGGCACGGCACACCACGCCATGTGTGCCGTCTTTGTCTCCATAGTGGCGATGTTTACACGCCGCACCAGGTTCTCATTTGATCCCGAGTTGACCTGGTGGGGGTTCAGTCCCAGTTCTGAATCGACCTCGGGTCGCCAGGTTTGCAGCGCGCTAACCACTGCCCCACCGCTCCCCACGCACACGCACATCGCTGTGTATGGACGTACACAAGCACACTGCTGCAGCTGTTCACACACACACACACCACTCGGTCCCCTCCCCAGGATCTATCGCCACGTCTACCCCGAACCAGTTCCCGTCCAATACAATCGCCGTCCCTAATCACTCTGCCACTCGCGGCATAGCAACTGTGCACAGTCGCCATGGGAACCGCCTCCTCCTTCAGTGCTGGGTACCATGGAGCCCCGCCCCTACCCCCTCCCAACAACCTGGTGGTGATGCTCCTCCGAGATTGTTCACTCCGAGGTTCGACTCGAGTGGTGGTGGTGGGGGCAAGGTCCAGGGACGAGGCATGCGGGGGCACGGCGGTCGAGGCGCTGGCTTCGCTTATTGTGAGAATCCACGGTCATCAGGTCGTGGGGTGGCCTCGCTTTATTTCATGAAAATTCAGCATTTGTAAAACCTGTCCCATTGCCAACGTTCCAGTCATTTGAACACCTCGCATTAGCTTGGAGGCCAATTTGCACCCAGTCGGCATTGCTAATATTGTTCAATCACCCTCCAAGGTTAATTTCCACATTCCTTGCAGAGTCCTCTGAGTTCCTCTCGGTGGTGTGTGCTCGTTCTGAATATAATTGGTGACTTCAATATTAATGTTGATACACCATCCAAACCTCATATCAGGGATTTTTTGGCCACCCTTGATTCTTTTGGTTTCATCCAGCATGTCAAACAGGTAACGCAGTCTGGTGGACATACTTTAGATTTGGTTTGTTCTCTCGGGCTGTCACTATCAGAACTGACTGACATGGATCCAGGAATCTCAGACCACTCTTTGGTTCTCTTTGATATATCCTTGTCCCTTCCTGGCCCTTCTATTAAACATCGAATTTCATTTCGCAAAATTACATCGATCACCCCAGCCTCCCTCACAGATGCCCTATCGAGTTCTCCACTAGGTGATGAGTACGAACTGCCCGTTGAAGAATCTGCTCAATTATATAACTCTGTTCTGTCAGAGATCCTGGATCATTTGGTTCCCTCATGAACCCGTTGTATATCTTCCCATCGTCCTTCGCCATGGTACACTGCAAAATTGAGGGCGCAAACGTGCTTGGAGAAAGTCCGGCCTCACTATTCATCATCAAATATTTAAAGACCTTCGTACTTACCAAAGCAACATTGTCTTGGATAAATCCTCCTACATTGCTGTTTGCATTGCAAATAGTGATAACAAACATCGGGCCTTATTTACCTGTATCAGTAAACGTTTGAATAAGGAAGCAAATGTAATCTCCCACTCTTCCGCTGCTTTCTGTCCAGTCCAAATTAATACCGCTTCTCTCTGTTCCCTCTCTTTCCTAATTGCCTCCAGGTCAGTTCGAGGGCACATTCTTAACCGAGTTTCCCGCAAGTGAGAAACTCATCTCTTTATTTGCCGTCTCTCGACATCCCAACTGTCCACTGGATCCCTTCCCTTCAAGACTGTTACGGGACCATTTCGTTATTCTGAGGCCGTTTTCCTTCAGCCTTCTCAACAGGTCCCTCAAATTCTAGATTTAAAGCTTTCGTGACTGCTAGGATCCATACTCTTTGGTTCTATTGGGTAAAGTCACGTAGGTGAAAATAAAATAACAAAAAATCACGACGTTTCGGCCACAACACAAGCGGCCTTCATCAGGTGAAGGGACGAGACAGCGATGTCCTCCAGACAGTCTCGTCCGTTCACCTGATGAAGGCCGCTTGTGTTGTGGCCGAAACGTCGTGATTTTTTGTTATTTTATTTTCACTACGTGACTTTACCCAATAAAACCAAAGAGTAAAGTCCCTCAAAACCAGCACCGTTCCTAACAATTTTAAGATGGCTTGCGGTCACCTCACTTTTAAAAAAGCTGAGTCTTGATCCCGAGCTTCCAGAAAAATGTCGCCCAATATCCAACCTTCCGTGTGTCTAAAATTCTGGAACGAGCTGTGGTCACTCTTTTACATCAGCATCTGCTGGCCTCAAACGATCAATTTGACCACTTTCAATCGGGGTTCAGACCTGCGCATAGCACCGAGACTGTATAAAGGCTTTGTCAGCCTCCTCATTCTGCTAGATCTAAGTGCGGCATTTGACTCCATTGATCACAGGGTTCTCCTTGAGCGACTGGAAGATTCAATGGGGATCTCTGGCATAGCTTTGCTGTGGTTCCACTCTTACTTCAATAATCGTAGATACTTCGTTACAAAGGATGGCTTCAAGTCGCCAATTAGATCGTTTCTCTGTGGTGTTCCGCAGGGATCTGTGCTTGGCCCATCACTTTTTAACATCCATTAGGCACCATTCTGCTCCAACATCTTGGTTTATCCTACCATTGCTGTGCAGACGATACTCAAATGTATATCCGGTTAGGACCAGCCGATGCAACAGCATCTTCTGTGCTATCTGCATCACTAGCAGATGTTAATTCATGGTTGCGCCAAAACGTTTGCGACTAAATGCCGACAAGCCATATTCATCAGCTCCCCTCTGGATCTTTCTTAAATTGGTTCGCCTCATTTGTTGATTGATGGTCACGATGTCAGTCCCACACGGAAGGTCAGAAACATTGGTGTTCAGTTGACCAGTCATTATACTTTGAGGTAGATATATCTAAGGTGGTTGAAATATCCTTTTTCCACCTAAGAAATATTACCAGAATGCATCACTTCCTGTCACCTGCTCACTTGGAGAGACTGGTCCATGCTTTTGTGTTATCCCGACTCGACTACTGCAACGTCTCACTGGCTGGGATACCGAGCAAAGTACTGGGCAGACTCCTGCTTGTTCAGAATGCAGCGACCTGTGTGCTTACACCACGAACACCATTAACGTGAGCACATTACACCAGTCCTCTTATCCTTTCATCGAGTTAATTTTAAGATACTGCTATTAACCTGTAAGGCTTTAAAAGGGCTCACACGGCATTACTTGCTGGAACTAATATATTTATATATTCCATCAAGGTCCTTAAGATCTTCTGCTCTCCAACTGCTCAGCACTCCCAGGTCTAGGTTGTGCTCTTTTGGAGATCGGTGCTTTTGTTAGCGTGGCACCCAAGCTATGGAACGTCTTGCCACTTGAAATCAGGAAATCAGAGTCGGTAGATATATTTAAGTCTGCTTTGAAAACCCATCTCTTTAAAGTGGCCTTCCCTCTTTAATTTGGTCGTTGCCCTGGTTCTTTTTATTTCCTGCTTTCCATGCATTGCACATTGGGATCCTAGGATGTAATGCGCGTTGTGAATTTTAATTATTATTAACGCCTCGTGTGTCCGTGGAACAATGCAGCCCATGGAGTCACCAAAACACCAGGGATTATATTGCACACCGTCTCGCTCCGCTACCCGGGAGACACGTAATGCTTTGCCTCGACACCGCTCGCACCTCTGTCCTCTTCATTTCCGGATCGCCAGAAATTGTTTCTGTAACCATTATGGAAATTACGCCACCTCTAGACCCTGCAGCCGAGACGAATCAGTCAGCGACAAATTGCAGCGTTCCCCACGGCCGTGTCGGGCCCGGGCACGGCTCGGAGAGGGGTCCGCTCACCCCGCCGGGCCTGCTGTTCACACAGACGCACGGCTGGAATGTTTTTAGCGAGTAGTATTAGCTTGGAATGGACAAAAACCCCAACATTTTCTATGTAATTTCACTAGTGTATGACTTGTAATTATAAATATATGGAAGCGTGGACATCACACGGTCTTACAAAATACCCACTGAAGTCGTGTACACATTACGAGTGCGTTCCATAAAAAGCTTACGTATGTATGTATGATTACACAATCACATGGCTCATGCACATTTCGAATTGTAGACGAGAGTTATTAATATTAACATTACAACGTCAAAAAACTCTTGGGTTGTATTGGTGGAGAATGCAGCTGTGCTTACCACCGACACAGGAGCCCACACGGCCCAGGCCCCCACTGCGTGGACGCGGGTAAATTGGGCAGGCTTGGGGCGGCAAGTGTCGTGTTGATCGACAAAAATACCTGCAATACCTGTGGGGCTGAATATTGAGTATGGCGCGTGTGGTGGCCCCAGCCACCGCACGTGCACAAGCAGCCCTTGTATCGGCGCTTGCCTACGGCAAGCGAAGACGGGCGAATGAGGAGAAATGACCGCCGCTCCCCGCTCACTGTGAGAGCGAGCCCAACGATGGTGGCGAGAGTTGCGCCGACTCTTCCATGCAGGAGACTTTGGCAGGAGAGGGGAGCGCTACTGATCACGTTGGGTTTGGAGGGCCCACTGCGGCCTACACCTTGGTTTGCTTGAGCCTGCTCGTGAAGTTCACTCAGCACGGCCTCCTCTTGATTTGAAGCTTAAGATACGCGACACGGTGGTTTGTTGTGGGAGGAGATGGCCCAGTTCGGGCCGAGACTCGAGGATTTCCATGTGGTACAGGAACAGAAAGTGCCGGAATTGGAACCCCCAGACCGGTAAATCAATGGATAGCTTCAAATCAAAGAAAAACCTCTGGAACAAAATACCGACATACCTTAATGAAAACTAATACACTGACGGAAAACCCGTAAGAAACTCAAAGACTAATGATAACGCCAAGGGAAAATCCAGCGAATTATGGAAAAGGCAATAAATGTGAGGAAAATCTTAAATTAGACGGAAAACCCACTGGCACACTCGGCCGCTAACATAGACGTGTGGTTGCTGCAGACACCTGGACTCCACGTCTGAGTCGTTATTGCTAATGTTATTGCAGCGTCCCCATCAAGTGCCACGATTCATTACGTTTAGGGAGAGCGGCCTCCGTGAGAGGCTCCTTCTCACTTCACCATTGTCCAAAAAGAACAAGCGGTTGAATCGGATGCACGTGAACGTGAGAGATAGATATAAAACGATGACGACCACGGAGAAAGTCACGGTAACATCAACTTTTCTTCTTTGCCACCAAAGACGACGCGTGCGATTAAAATCCAGTGCTGGCTGTGATTGTGATGTCCACGACCGACGGTGCGGCCCGTGGACCGGCCTCGTGGGTTCGCCCCGGGGTTGCCACGGTGGCCCCCACGGTAGCCCCCAGGTGTCTCGTTCCACCTACCGTTCCCTCGACAAAGATGAACAAGGTCGCAAAGGCCGCGCGACACACGTCGCCGCGCACACCCCGCTCATCCGAACCACGACCGCCAACATGTAAACTGTGTACGAATCACGACACACAACCCGGGGACACACGCCGTGCTCCATGACAATCCACAACCTCTGCTCCGCGCGGGGCTCTGCGGGGAGCAACCAGGGCAGCCAGGATCACTGTGAGGCCGCACACCCTCGCCCGCAGGGACATGGGGCCGGGGCGGTGGGGCCACCAGCAGCACCGTTGCACGCGCCGCTCGCACGCGAACCCGCACAGCACACGCCACGGTGGGAGACGACAGGGGCCCATCGGCAGGAACGTGGGGCAACTTGCATTCGCCTTGCAGACGAGACGAGGTCAGCGCCGTTCACACCGTCACCTCGGTCTTGCTGAGCGTCGTCTGCGAGGGTCTGAGCGTGCTTTGCTGGCGCTGGTGATGTCGGCCTCTCCCGCTGCCGCTCATCGGGATCCTGTCTAGGGTACTGTGGTAGCGCGGGGGCCCAGGCCAGGTGTCCTGCTGGGACAGCTGCCCCCGCACCCCGGGGCCCCCAGGACCCTGTTGCTGCTGTTGCCCCCGCGTGTGGTGGTGCTGGAGGGTGTGGTGGTGATGCTGCTGCTGCTGCTGCTGGTGCTGCGGCTGGTGATGCTCGTGCTGGCTATGGTGTTGGCTCTGCTGGTGCTGCGGCGGCTCGTGGTCGTGTGGGTGATGGTGGTGGTGCTGCTGCTGGTGCAGCGCCTGGGAGCCCGCGCGCGACACGGAGCCCCCCTCACCGCGGGGGAGGGAGCGCTCCCTGGCGGGGCTCACCCACGCGCCGGGGTGTGAGTGCATCTTGGTCATGCGGCTCTTGGCCCCTGCCAGCTCGTCCTCGTCCCCGCGGTCGCCCCCCTTGCCGCTTGCCCCGCTCGCCTCGCGCGACGTGCTCGCTTTGACGGGGGTGGCAGAGCGCAGGGGCAGGGAGGTTGGCGGCCCCGCGTCAGAGGAGAAGTGAATCTTCCCCAAGTGATCCAGGAGCCCGGACTTCTCTGCAATAGCACGGACACGGGGGGCAGGGTGGGGGGGTGTGGCCGCTAATGAGAGACACCCAGATGCACCCCAGCCATTACTGGTGTATTCATCATCCATCCCCACGTTGAAACTCACGAAAATAGATTCAAGAATCCATTTCCAAAATTTCACATTTGAGCATCTCTACCACTCTGTCACGTCCAAATCAAATCTCGACACTAGGTAATTCCTCTCCTCCACAAACCATTTTGGGCGATGTCTACATCCGTGTATATAATCCACTGAGTTCCATCTCAAACTGTGTCCGGAATTCGATGGATCTCTCATCTTCTGCTCACTCCCATAGCCAGTCTCCATCATCACTTCCAACACCACTTCCATCGCTCTCGCCACCATCTCATCCATCACTTTGTGACTCCCTCCTTAGGCCACCTCCTGGATCCCAAATCTCCTTCAGCCCCACCAGACATATGTCTCCACTGCTCTGCTCCCCCCCATCCCATTCTGTCACCTGATTCCAGCTTTAAAGAGACCCACCAATCCTCCCTTCCAGCAAACATCCCGACACCCGTGCTCCTCAACCGTCTTGTCATGCTGCCATCCACTCAAACCCAGCTCAGTTTTGCTTCCCTGGGCGTTGGGGACGGAGCCATGGGCACGTGGACCCCAATCTTTGGGAAGGGCATCCTCACCAATTCGTTTTAGAAGGGAGGGATGTCGGCCTCCCTCTGCCTGATTGGCTGCCTCGTAGGTGGGCGGGGCTTCCGAGGCCAGGTGCGGCTGTGAATGAAAGATAGTCTTGAGCTGGGGCTGATCTAGGAATGAAGAGAGGGCGGAGAAAACACAGTGAATCAGTCACGGGGAACATGGTGAATCAGTCACGATAAATACGGTGAATCAGTCACAAGGAACATAAAGAGTCAGTCACGGGGAACAGGGCGAAAGAGTCACGAGGAACATAGCATATCAATCATGGAGAATTAGTGATGTGCATGGTGAATGTGTGCATGGTGAGTGTACGTGGTGCGGTGAGCATGGTGTGTAGTGTACGTGGTGAATATGATGAGTGAGCGTGGTGAGTGTACCCAGGCTGGGCCTCGCTCCGTGCCTGAACCCGGCCTCCATGGAGGAGGCCCGGGGGGGCAGCATGGAGGGGAACCCCGGGGTGGAGCTGCTGTCCGTGGGCAGCGCCAGTCCACTCTCTTGGTGTGCAGACACGTCCAGCAGCCTGGGGGAGGGGGCAGGGGAAAGAGTGGGGAGCAGAGGAGAGAGGAAAGGGAGAGAGGGAGGAGGCAGCGGAGAGAGGGAGGGGGGCAGGGGAGAGAGGGACGAGGCGCGGATCGGGGGGTGCAATGGGGACGATCGCTCACCCCCCCCCCCCCCCCCGTCATTCACCATTCACTTCGTCACATCACCCTCGCTCACCCCATCACATCTCACTCACCCCTCACCCTGCAGCCCCGGTGCCTCACACGGGGACGGGTTGAGACATTGGGACCATTCCCCAGGTAGCATCACAACATAGGCGCGCGCTGATTGCTATCCGCATGCACTGCAGTGTGCGCACACAGACACGCTGGACCAAAGATCCCCCGTGGAGTCTACACAGGCAAGTGTTGTTTGCGAGCATCTATGAAGACCAATAGATAACACAGGAAGATGGGGTAGCCAGCACCGCGCTCGGCAGCCTTTGTCTTCCGATGATTGATGTTTACACACCGCGCCAGACGCTCATTTTCGTCATTGGTGTTGGCCGTGAACGGGAATGGAACTGAGAGATATTCACACTCACACATGCACAACATCTGCAATTTGGCAGTGGCCTCGCTCCGTCGAATCAGTCGAGCGGCATTCTCTTTTCATCAGCTGCGCAACGCTGTGTGGAACCTGCCGGGCCTGTCCGCACATTTATGCCCTCCCTTCTCTATGCATGCGAAACGTGGAGCCCTTTAAAGTAACATCATTCAGGCTGGCCTGCCTACAATCCTTCCGGAGTTTAACCAGACTGGATTATATGAGAAGCGCAAGGATTCTTGAAAGCTTTGGACACAGTCCCATCTGTGAGTTTCTCAGGGAGGCGAGGCTGAGCTGGCTGGGTAATGGAGCACGCCAGCCCAGCCACCGCATGCCCAAGCAGCTTCTGTTTGGCCAGATCAGAGCTCGGTAACCTGCGGCTCCAGAGCCACATGTGGCTCTTCAATGACTGCTTCATGACGTTATTCATATTCACTGCGGCTTATGAAATATTGAGTTCTTACCGAATTGGACATTTTTTTATCTTGTAATTTTGGTTGCCGACCCCTGGGCCAGATAGGGGAGGGGGAGAGGAGATCGAATGATGTGGTCAGGAAGGACGTGGAGCTAATTGGACTTGCAGATGACTGGTTCCAGCGGCTTTAAGATCGACCTCTGTGGAGGAGGATCGTGAAGGACGTTACTGGGCAGTTGGAGGCAATCGCTATCCAATAATAATGGAGGACAGAGTAACCACGCTCACAACAACTAACGTAGCGTCGGGCGGCTAAAACACAGAAAGTTCGTACAGACAGGAGCACAAGTGGTGCATCTGCCAGTCATTTCAGTCAACCCATGGCACCTGGGTCTGCCCCGTGACCTTCCAGCGAGCCTTGTACCCCTCGTGGCCTCAACGTGCACCTAGCCTGGCACAAGCATCGTGGGGACATCATCGCCACTTAGTGGCGAATGACAGCTGTTATACTTGTGTACACATGTGAGTGTGTGTGCATGTGGGGAGCAGTGGTGTAGTGGTTAGCGCGTTGTGCTACGAACCCAGCCACCCAGGTTCTGTTCCTGCTCATAAATGATAACACTTTGTAACATTTTTTTGTTCCTGGGTAGAAAGTGTTATTTCCTTATTGCTTATGCCTCAAAAGTACAGAAAATAGCTATTATTCCCCACAAACTTTGCTTTTGTGACCAGGAGAGTGATATTTAGAAGTTCACCTATTTTCCCGAACATTCCAGATAGATTCAGTGCTGAGTAAACCTGGAGTAACTTCTAGAACATTCTAGAACTTTCCAGCAATAAATTAGTAGTATAAATATAGGGGCCTTAAGCCCACCAGTTCAGTTTAGTTCCAGCTGCCTACGTGGATATATATCTGCATTTTTCTGAGATGGCATCAAGATGCTGCAAACATCCGTCAGACGCATTTTGCTATGTCTGCGGCCAAATTATCAAGGCAAGAGCGAAAAATTACTCTGTGGAAGCATGCCTGTCGGGGATCAAGACAAACCCTGGGCACCTCATTTCACCTGCGAGCAATGCAAAAAAACTCTGGAAGGTGATGGACAATTGTTGCTCGGAATTTTACGTTATAAAATTTGTTAAAATTTTTACAATTGTAGAAATGTTTAATTTTACAATGTTTTACAATTTTCAATGTTATTGAAAAAATATATCACACATGAAAAATGTTGCTAGAATCTCTGACACATTAGTCATGGGTGAAATAAATTATTTTTGTAGGATGGTACAGAGGGGAAAAGAGAGCCATGAAGTTCGCTATCACAAGAATTTTGCGGGAACCCACTGACCACTCAAGCAACTGCTACTTCTGCATGGTGGACCCTTCTAAACGTCAGACTGGCAAGAATGCACCTGCTATCACGTATCGGACCTTCTTTCATCCATTGCCCTGGTGCCACACTGCCATGAGCTCCCCGTACCCACTCCTCCGGAGAGAGAGCAGCCGTCTTTAGAAGAGAGCAGCAAGACGTTGTAGATCCAGATGACAATTTCAGAGGTAGAGCTGAGGAGAGAAACTCATACTACCCCAACCAAAAAGACCTCAACGACTTGATCAGAGATCTTGGTCTCACCAAGTTCAATGCCGAGCTTTTGACGTCTAGGCTCAAGAATTGGAACTTGTTGGATGAAAGTGTGCAAGTCGCAGATCAGAGGAAGCGTCACCAACCTTTTTGCAGCTTCTTCACCCGTCAAGATGGGCTCTGCTTCTGCCACAATGTGACCAGTCTGTTCGAAGCAATCGGAATCGCCTGTAACCAGAATTAGTGGTGCCTCTTCATTGACAGCTCATCCAGGAGCCTCAATGCCGTGCTGCTCCATAATGGTAACAAGTACCAGTCTCTTCCCCTGGCTCACTCGGTGCACCTCAAAGAGGTTACAACAGCATCAAGACCTTGCTGGACGCCTTGAAGTATGATGAGTACGACTGGGAGGTCATCGGAGACTTACAAATTGTGTTATTCCTGATGGGTCTCCAAGGCGGTTTTACCAAGTTTCCCTACTATCTTTGCCTTTAGGACAGCAGGGACACCAAGGCGCACGACCACAGTGCGGGACAGGCCACAGCGGACCGAGTTCTCTGTTGGGAGGAAAAACGTCAAGTGGGAGCCACTAGTGGACCCCCGGAAGGTGCTGATGCCACCACTGCACAAAAAAATTGGGTCTTATGAAACATTTTGTCAGAGCTGTAGATAAGGAGTGGACAGCCTTCAAATTCCTTCAAGGCTTCTTCCCTAAGCTATCTGAGGCAAAGTTCAAAGCCGGTGTCTTCTTCGGAGCAGAGATTAAAAAAAACATCCTGGAGTGCAATGAATTCCTCAAGAAGCTCACGAGCGTAGTGTCGTGAATACAGCCACGACTGTCAGTGGACAGACACATGTCTCTGTGGGTCGCGCCAGCCAGTGCTGGAGGAGCGCCGGGTGCACCGATTGGACGAGCCAAGGGCACATGACCGGAAGCGCTGTCCGATTGGACGAGTTAAGGACACATGGCTGGACGCGGGGGGCGCCGTCCTTGATACAGCAAGGGGCGGGGCTGGGGGCGAAGGGATGGAGGGGCGGGGGGGTTTGGGCTCCTTCGGGAATCAAGAGAGGGGACAGACACGCAACGTAGTGAGCAGCCGGGAACAAGTTAACAAGTTAACCACACTTAGCAACAGCAGCCGGTGTACAGTGAATTGTTTAATGCACGCGTTGCATCCTACAACGGTGTGTGTGCGCCTCAGTCGACATACACGACGCTCTTTGGTTCTTTCGGTAAAGCCACGTAGGAAATCAAATCAAGTAATAGAATACGACGTTTCGGTTGCAACACAAGCAACCATCATCAGGTAAGAATTAATGATAAAGCACAGACACGGGAACAGCATAGACAGACACATGCAGAGAGAGAGAGAGAGACACACACAAAGACACACCGAGCGAGACACCAAGACAAACAGGATAACTAATCTGTGCCGAGCCCTTAAATACACTACACTATGATAATATGGTTTCCCCTTTTTATCTGGCAACAAAACAAATGTTTAGATGTTAAAACACCAAACTGAAACCTTTTACAATGAATCATGTCTGCATTAACCACAATACTTGTGGTTAGAATGCAAACAAACACCATACTCATCTTTCTTTTGAGCCTCGTCTGGACTTTGAACGCCGCTACCAAGGACAGCAGAACGAGAACATGATGGGAGACTACATTTGGGGGCTGATTCGTGAAAGTGATTTTATGTATAATCGTAAATCTCGAATAACTACTAACTTCTAAATCTTTTGTCGTAAGTTTTGTATTACTTTAGTATAAATACATGTTCATTTTGATTAATATGTTTGTCTCTGACTTTATGCGAACGAAAATACACCAATTCGCCCGTTTTCTCATTGAAAATAAGCACATTTCAAAATATCACTGTCCTGGTCACAAAGCAAAGTTTTGGAGGTAAATAATAGCCATTTTCTATACTTTTTAGGCATAAGCAATTACGAAATAACACTACCCAAGAACAAAAGTTGTTACGTCGTGTTATCTGAACTGGTCCTGGGCGTCCCTTAGGTCGACTAAACCTCAAATGAGTACCTGCTACGGTGTGTAAACATCGTTAGTGGGGAGACAAAGGCGGTCGGGCGTGGTGCTGGCCACCCACCCCCTCGTGTACCGTGCCAGACTTCATAGGCGCTGGCTAAAAGCACTACAAGGGAGATTGTTGTCTGTGTGTGTACACGTATGTGTGTGTACACGTATGTGTGTGTACACGTATGTGTGTGTACACGTATGTGTGTATGTGTACACGTATGTGTGTGCGCGCACGTGTGAAGAGAGTGTGGGTGTAACATGTGACTCCTGGCATCGGAGTCCCGCAGATGAATCACGGAGCCTTCATTCATCATCATCCTCAACCACAGAATAACGACAACCACAATAAGCACAACAACTGCGCTTATTATCCACAATAATAAGCGCAACTACCATACCAAAGAAACAACAACAATAACCACAAACACGAGGCCACTCGGGGTCATTTTTTTTTTAATTTAGCCCCCTCGAGGCCTCCAAACCCATAAAGAACCCCAAACCCCACACAAAGAAACCCCGAGCCCTCCACACAAACCCCTCCCGTGGGGGTCCCGTCTCCTACCTGGAGTGTCCGCCCGGCTCCCCAGGGGGCTGCGCGGGCAGCAGCCCCCCCGCGGGCTTGTAGAGGCCGACATCGGTGAAGATGCCCGCCAGCAGCATGAAGGCGACGATGCCGCACACCGAGTACACCACCATGTGCGTCTTGTCGCGCGTCGGGCCGAAGGGCCCCACGACGTCTGGGGGCCCCGTGGAGTCGTTGGCGAGGCGCGGGGTCTCGTTCTTGACGCACTGCGTCTGGTTGAGACGCGCGCTCGGCTTCTTGCAGCAGTAGCGGAACCCGCACGAGCCGCAGCAGATAAAGTAGGGGGGCATATGGCACACGAACGGGGGGTCGAACTGGCCCATCACGTCGTAGTAGCCGCGGCACTGCTCCGGCGTCTGCTCGCGTGGTGGCTGCTTACGCGGCGACGGCTCAGCCGTTGCCCCGGGGGGCCTCGCGGCCGAGCCGGCGCCCCCTTTGGGGGCCCACGCGCTGGGCCCCCTCGCCGCCGCCACCCCCAAAAGCAGCGGGACGAGACGGACGAGTAGCCAGCGCGACCCTCGCATGGCGCCACGAACTCCTCTCCCCCCACCCTCGATCACCCCCACCCCCCCTCGAGTGGGGGGGGCGGGGTGGGGAGAGACCCTGGTCCCGAAAACGCTGACCCTCAGAGGCCCCCTTTCTTGTCTCTGTTGTCGTCACGGTCCCCTCCTCGTTCGCCTCCTCCTCGTCGTCTTCCTCCTAACGAACGAACGCGCGAAATCCCAGTTCCTCCGCTCGAACCCTGCTCGGGTCCCCGTCGCGGGGCCCCAAGTTGCTGGGATCCTGGGCCCCCCCCCCCCCGGATCGTCCCGCTGTGATGAGCGCGATGCCGCGCTCCTTACCTCACGGCCCTTAGCGGCGCGGGCAGCCGAGACGCGGGCGCGCCCCCTCCTCCAGCGCGGGAACCCGAGGAGCGCAGCAGCAGCAGCGCGGAGGCAGCGCGCGCAGAGCGAGTGGCTCCTCGTGGTCACTCGAGGCGCGGGGAGACGGGACGAGTCTCGTGGAGATGGAGCCGAGTTTGGAGCGCGACGCGGAGTTGCAAAGCGCAGGAATGAACTCGTGAGATATCGAGAAGATAAACTACGGTTCCGTGAAGGAGTGACCTCGTGAGATACGGAGAAGATAAATTATGATGATGTGAAGAAAGGTGTGTCATGGCAAAATCCGGTTTTCCTGGGCGTGTGCTCTTCCATAGAAGGATTTATGGAACAAGAATCGAGGGGAACAGCGATTCCGTCCACAGAAGCAATTGGGACCAAGGTCGACCCCGTGCTATTTCCCATGCTTGCTCGACTCTTTGCTCGAACCCACGCGTAAAGACGGCACGATCCCCGTGGAGATGGAGCCGAGTCGCTCCCCGTGGAGATGGAGCCGAGTTTGCGGCGCGCGCGGGATGAATGGACGCGCGGCTGCTGCGTGCGGCGCTCTCCGCGAGTGGAGCCGAGGTGGGGGCGGTGGGGGCGGAGCCACAGACGGAGCTGCGAGCGGCGCCTGCCGAGCGGGGTCCGCTGGGGGGGGGGTGAACGGGGGGCACCCGAACGCACACACAGCCTGCTCCACGGGCACCCTAACGCGCACACACAGCGTGCTGCACGGGCACCCTAACGCGCACACACAGCCTGCTCCACGGGCACCCTAGCGCGCACACACAGCCTGCTGCACGGGCACCCTAACGCGCACACACAGCCTGCTGCACGGGCACCCTAGCGCGCACACAGCCTGCTGCACGGGCACCCTAACGCGCGCACACAGCCTGCTGCACGGGCACCCTAACGCGCGCACACAGCCTGCTGCACGGGCACCCTAGCGCGCACACAGCCTGCTGCACGGGCACCCTAACGCGCACACAGCCTGCTGCACGGGCACCCTAACGCGCGCACACAGCCTGCTGCACGGGCACCCTAACGCGCGCACACAGCCTGCTGCACGGGCACCCTAACGCGTACACAGCCTGTTGCACGGGCACCCTAACACGCGCACACAGCCTGCTGCACGGGCACCCTAACGCGCACACACAGCCTGCTGCACGGGTACCGTAACGCGCGCACACAGCCTGCTGCACAGGCACCCTAACGCGCGCACACAGCCTGCTGCACGGGCACCCTAACTCGCGCACAGTCTGCTGCACGAGCACCCTAACGCGCGCACACAGCCTGCTGCACGGCACCCTAACGCGCGCACACAGCCTGCTGCACAAGCACCGTAACGCGCGCACACAGCCTGCTGAACGGGCACCCTAGCGCGCACACAGCCTGCTGCACGGGCACCCTAACACGCGCACACAGCCTGCTGCACGGGCACCCTAACGCGCACACACAGCCTGTTGCACGGGCACCCAAACGCGCACAAACAGCCTGCTGCACGGGCACCCTAACGCGTACACAGCCTGCTGCACGGGCACCCTAACGCGCGCACACAGCCTGCTGCACGGGCACCCTAACGCGCACACACAGCCTGCTGCACAGGCACCCTAACTCGCACACACAGCCTGCTGCACGGGCACCCTAACGCGTACACAGCCTGCTGCACGGGCACCCTAACGCGCGCACACAGCCTGCTGCACAGGCACCGTAACGCGCGCACACAGCCTGCTGAACGGGCACCCTAACACGCGCACACAGCCTGCTGCACGGGCACCCTAACGCGCACACACAGCCTGTTGCACGGGCACCCAAACGCGCACAAACAGCCTGCTGCACGGGCACCCTAACGCGTACACAGCCTGCTGCACGGGCACCCTAACGCGCGCACACAGCCTGCTGCACGGGCACCCTAACGCGCACACACAGCCTGTTGCACGGGCACCCAAACTCGCACACACAGCCTGCTGCACTGGCACCCTAACGCGTACACAGCCTGCTGCACGGGCACCCTAACGCGCGCACACAGCCTGCTGCACGGGCACCCTAACTCGCACACAGCCTGCTGCACGGGCACCCTAACGCGCACGCACAGCCTGCTGCACGGGTACCCTAACGCGTACACACAGCCTGCTGCACGGGCACCCTAACGCGCGCACACAGCCTGCTGCACGGGCACCCTAACGCGCGCACACAGCCTGCTGCACGGGCACCCTAACGCGCGCACACAGCCTGCTGCACGGGCACCCTAACGCGCACACACGTAGGGACGCTGCTGCACAACAGCCGAGCTTCCGAGCTTGTGTGTGGCTCGGACAGCTGTTAAAGGGGGGCGGCAGTGTCGGATCACAGGCGGAGGGGGAAATCGCCCCCCTGCCCCACTTCATCTTGAGACCCTAAATATTTGCACTTTATTTATGTTTATATATGTGTTGAATTTGTTTCGCACCGTACGTAACCAACGGTGCTCATCGGAGGTGCGGCGGAAGGACAACAAACTAAACACTAAAAGGTGAAAGTGTACATGTTTTATTACGAATGTAGGGGCCCTGTCTTTTTTTAAGGCTTTACTTTTCTGGACCGCCTCTTGCCGCACCGCAATGGAAGCTGCGGGGTCGAGAGGCGGCCCGGGGCGCGTGGCGGCGCTCCTGGAAGACTCGAGCTGGTCGTGAACAGTACCAAGCACCGAGGCCTAAAGGGAGACGCGTGCAAGCAGCGTGGTTACCACGACCGCCCGCTATGAGATACGGGTCAGAAGCACGCGGTCGTTCGCAAAACACGTGGAGCAAATACTGTAATTAATCTTGGAAAGGAGAGGCGCACGCTTGGAATCACAACGAGAGACAGAAAGAGGAGATTAGAGGACGTCCGTCATGTTCAATACGCAAATATAGCGACGAGAAGTGGGCATTGGCTTATGACAGCTTCATATATGGAGGATCACAGAGCTTGGCTACTGCTCGTATCTGTGGTTCCTCATCCTCATTGAGCCTCTGAGTCGTCCTCTCTTTCATAGTGACGGGCCAAAGCTGCGTGGCAGCGGTGCAGCGTTACAAGTCGACATCATTGTTATTATTGTTCTGAAGCAAACCGCAGGACAGCGATAAAGCAACCCAGGCTCTGATCGCCATCAGACAAAGATCTCTGTATAGTGCTGATAGCGATCACCTATGGAGGCAGGCACGGCACACCACGCCCTGTGTGCCGTCTTTGTCTCCATAGTGGCGATGTTTACACGCCGCACCAGGTTCTCATTTGATCCCGAGTTGACCTGGTGGGGGTTCAGGCCCAGTTCAGAATCGACCTCGGGTCGCCAGGTTCGCAGCACGCTAACCACTGCCCCACCGCTCCCCACGCACGCGCACATCGCTGTGTGTATGGACGTACACAAACACACTGCTGCAGCTGTTCACACACACACACACCACTCGGTCCCCTCCGCAGGATCTATCGCCACGTCTACCCCGAACCAGTTCCCGTCCAATACAATCTCCGTCCCTAATCACTCCGCCACTCGCGGCATAGCAACTGTGCACAGTCGCCATGGGAACCGCCTCCTCCTTCAGTGCTGGGTACCATGGAGCCCCGCCCCTACCCCCTCCCAACAACCTGGTGGTGATGCTCCTCCGAGATTGCTCACTCCGAGGTTCGAGTCGGGTGGTGGTGGGGGGGCAAGGTCCAGGGACGAGGCATGCGGGGGCCCTGCAGTCAAGGCGCTGATTAATGCCTCGTGTGTCCGTGGAACAATGCAGCCCGTGGAGTCACGCGTGAGCACAGGCCAAGGTCACCCCCTCCCCTTTCCTTCACCACCCACCCAGAGAAATTTTCCTCACTGACTTGCAGCACCCACACACACACAACATACCTTGTTACACAACACCTGGACGTAACACAACCAAACCTGCACCTGAATACTCACACCACATCGGCAACCAGACGCGCACACTCACATTGGCACAAATACAAAGATCCCTAGTATAGCCTTACCAAACTGTTGGGGCAAGTGCTGTTACTGAGCACATATGAAAGCCGACGGGATTGGTGGCCAGCACCACGCCTTTGTCTTCCTAGTGACGATGTTTTACACACCACACCAAATACTCATTTGAGTCGATCTAGGAGAAGCCCAGGACCGGTTCACAATTTTCACTATTGGCCGTGAGCGGAAATCGAACTCGGTTCGTCAGGTTCGTAGCGCAGCGTGCTAACCACAACACTACCACTCCCCACAACAACAACAACCACCATTCGCCACTAAGTGGCGGTGACGTCACCACGACGCTTGTGCCAGGACATGTGTACCTTGAGGCCACGTGGAGTGTCGAACGCCCGCTGGCAGGAGGTCACGGGGCAGACCCAGGTGCCACGGGTCGACTGACTGAGATGACTGGCTGATGCACCACCTGTACCCCCTACTGTGCCAACCTGCTGTGCTTTAGCCACCCGGCCCTCCGCTCGTTGTTGTGAGCGTCGCTCCTCCGCCCTCCGTTGTTGTTGGAGGGCGACTACCTCCAACTGCCCAGTAGCGTCCTTCACGAGCCTCCTCCACAGAGGCCGATCTTGACACCGCTGGTACCAGTCATCGGCAAGTCCACTCAGCTCCACGTCCTTCTGTACCACATCACTCCATTTCTTCTCTAGCCCGTGCCGCGCCCGTTTAGCCCCCTCTATCCGGCCGAACAAAAGCTGTTTCGGCATGCGGTGGCTGGGCATGCGGGCTACATGACCCAGCCATCGCAGCCTTGCCCGCCGGAGGAGCTCACCGATGGGACCTTGCCCAGATCTTTCAAGGATTTGTGAGCTCCTCACACAATCCAGTCTGGTTAAACCCAGGATGGATCGTAGGCAGGCCAGCCTAAATGTTTCTAACCGGCGAAGATGTTCCATTAGGGGGGTCCACGTTTTGCAAGCGTAGAGAAGAGAGGGAATGACCGTGGCCGAGAAGACCTGAAGCTTAGTGCGGAGCGACAGACACACTAGCACACGCACACATGAGGAAACATACGTACACAAATACGTGCACACACGCACACACACACATCTTTTTTTCCCCAAGCTCACATGACCTTGCTCAATTCAAGAAATGCGTTACACTCTTTAGTAGTGTTGTTTATGGCTGACCGTTTCACGTTTTGGGCTTTGGGCCCGTGCTCAGGAACTGTGTTTAAATACCTGCTGTCAGGGGCGGAATGATCCACTCGCTAAACCCATCCTATTACGCGCTCTTTGTCATGGAATTGAAAAAACGGAGCCAAAAAGAGCCGAAGTAATTTTGACGCAAAATGTTCAAATGCCACTTTTGTCTCTTCTTCAATTCAGAATAATTCATCTGAATTCATGACATCGCGTGCAGTGGATGAAACTTCCACGGATTTCTTCTGCTCTGGTTTAAAAAAACGATCACCCAGAATCCAGTGCAAGGAAGGAGGTAGTGGGCAACCTCTAGGGGACACGGCCAGAAATACAATAAAAATGAAATAACCAAGATCCCTTGGCTTCAAATCAAATCAACATCGCGTCCCCTAATAAAATGGGCCGCTCCGCAGGCAACGGATGAGCCGCTGTGTTGAGTTGCAAGGGCCTCCCCTTGGGGCTGCGCGTGTTTAACTGTTAAGAGTCATTACTGTGGCCATTTAGAGACCTCCGCACGTACGCACGCACGCGGTGAAACAGGTGCCACTCCAAACCACCAATTACACGAATGTCACGCTCGCAAAGCCCCAGCCTGGCCACTTAATGGCACGTGAACACCAGGAGCGCTGCGTGTGTTTGTCTTGGGGTCTTCTCATCGCGGGTTAGGGTTACAGGTCAGCGTTAGGGGTTCAAGGGTAAGATGGGTTAAGTGCTTGGGCTTACGGCCACCCACTGGTTAAGAAAAACGGTGAGGGTTAGAGATTACGGTGTAACGCGTGGATTCGGGTTAAGGCCAGAGATGAAAGTTGTAATGATGCTTGGGTGAGGGGGGTTTGGGGTGGGAGTGATGATGTTGGGGTTGCGATACAGGACATGATTCATTCAGGTTTGTCGTGGGATACACAGATAACCCCTCAGGAACAGGGAAAAGCCGATTGGGAGAGGGAGGCTCTCTCAAGGGAGATCGGAATTTGAGTCATCACAGCTACACAGCACATTCCATAGGGACGGTGGTTGCAGTGAGGATTCTGGAAACAGGTTTTGGGATCTGATTATGGTTTATGGTTGCAATGACTCTAGATTTGATGTTGAGGACCATTTTAGTTTGTGTGTTGAACTTCTTTCGCGCCGAACGTAGCCACCCGTGCTAATCGGAGATGCAGGGAACGGACAACAAAAATCAGGGCGTGTGGTTGAGATGATGATGCTGAGATCATTTCAAGTTCAAGTTTCATTTATTAGGTAGAGCCCTGTGAGCCATGCGGCTCTTAAGTCGGGTGCAACCGCAACAAACAAAATATGAATCTACATTGCAGAAAACTATTACACCACAACCAGACCAAAATAAAGCTACAAAAACAATGTAACAACAGTAATAATAGGAACTGTGATTTTAAATTTAACAATAAACGATATACATAACACGTACGACAAAACCTGCAGCCATAGCTGGCAGAACGACACTTCCAGTGTATGATGTGTGAGTGAGGCAGCAGCAGCAGCGTGAGTGAGTGTATGATGTGTGAGTCGGCGTATGATGTGCGAGTCAGCGTATGATGATTGAGTCAGTATTAGGTTGAGTGAGTGTATGATGTGTAAGTCAGCGCACGATGTGTTAGCGCATGAGTGAGTCAGTGTATGATGTGTGAGCAAGTCAGCGGCAGTGTGAGGTAGTGTATGATGTGCGAGTGAGCCAGCACACGATGAGTGAACCTGTGTATGATGAGTGAATGGGTCAGTGGTTGTGCAAGTGTATGATGTGTGAGTAAGCGCATGATGAGCGAGTCAGTGCATGATGTGTGAGTGAGTCAGTGCATGGTGTGAGTGGGTCAGTGCATGGTGTGAGTCAGTGTATGATGTGTGAGTGAGTCAGTGTATGATGTGTGAGTGAGTTCGTGCATGGTGTGAGTCAGTGTATGATGTGTGAGTGAGTCAGTGCATGGTGTGAGTGAGTCAGTGTATGATGTGTGAGTGAGTCAGTGCATGATGTGTGAGTGAGTCAATGTATGATGTGTGAGTGAGTCAGTGCATGATGTGTGAGTGAGTCAGTGCATGGTGTGAGTCAGTGTATGTGTGAGTGAGTCAGTGTATGATGTGAGTGCATCGGTGTTGGCTCCCTCTGCTCGCGCCGTCGCCCCCCACCCCCCCCCCGGCTCCGTCGCCCCCCCCCCGGCTCCGTCGCCCCCCCCCCGGCTCCATCGCCCCCCCCCCCCAGCTCCGTCGGCCCCCCCAGGCTCCGTCGACCCCCCCTGGCTCCGTCAGCCCCCCCCTGGCTCCGTCGCCTCTTCCCCCGGCTCCGTCGCCCCCCCCCCTCCTGGCTCCATCGGCCACCACTGCAGCCGCACCGGCCATCCTCTGCAGGCCAGGAGAGAGGGAGCTGGGCCACTTCTCGTGGAGCCACTGGGGCCACACTCGCCGAGAGGAAGGTGGCGCCGCGCCTCCTGAAAACAAAAACTCCTCACTGCGATGCGGCGAGATGGCGCATAGGGGAGTGTCCGGGTACCTTCACACGTGCCCAACGAGT
This sequence comes from Petromyzon marinus, assembly GCF_048934315.1. Taxonomy (NCBI): domain Eukaryota; kingdom Metazoa; phylum Chordata; class Hyperoartia; order Petromyzontiformes; family Petromyzontidae; genus Petromyzon; species Petromyzon marinus. The sequence goes on along the minus strand of NC_133709.1, from coordinate 404,710 downwards.
CTGCGTCTCCCACCCCGAAGAGACGGAGAAAATAGAAACACGCTCACATTAGCGAGGAAGTCACTGCTACACCAGGTTCACAAGCAACGTTTTTAGAGACGTTTACCCACACAGGTGCTTTGTATTTGTGGAGCTGATGGGAAGGCCCCATCTCTTCGTAGCACGCTCGAGGTTCGGTAGCCTGCCACTTTCACACACACAACCGCCGTTCGCCTGTGGCAGTGACGTCACCATGGAGATTGTGCCAGGCTAGGTGCACTAACAGCCGCCATTCACCACTAAGTGGCGGTGACTTGACCACGGCGCCTGTGCCAGGGCAGGTGCACATTGAGGCTGCGTCAAGTCTCAAAGGCTCGCTGACAGGTCATGGGGCAGACCCAGGTGCCATAGGTCGGCTAACTCAGATGACGAGCAGATGCACCAGCTGTGCCCCCTACTGTGCCAACTTCCTGCATTTTAGCCGCCCGGCACTCCGCTCGTTGTTCCGAGCGTCGCTCCTCTGGCCTCCATTGTTGCTGGAGGGCAAATGCCTACAACTGCCCAGTAGCGTCCTTCAAGAACCTCCTCCTCACACTCAAACACTCGGTCTGTAAAACAAGTGGATAACATGCGAACATAAAAGTCCTCGCAGAAAGGTGCCCGAGTCTGGAATTGGACCTGTACCCAGACTCCTGTTACCTCTTACTGCGTGCGAGTGTTGCCTCTGCGCCACCACCCTGCCGCTTAACATGCGCTTGCCGTTCACGAAGGGACAGAAAAATGCGACAAACGGCACCAACTGCACCTTTTAATAAACAATTTTATTGTCATTATTAATGTGAACACGTAAGACTGCGTACATAATTAATCCTCTGTACACCGCGCCAGATCATCCTCGAGCCCAATCACCACAGCCTGCGCTGTGAGCGAGCGAGCCCTCGTGCCAGCTACCACCACCACCACTAAGGGCCAAGCCCGTGGCACAGCCGGCACGGACTGCCCAGCAGGAGGCCAGGCGAATGCCACCCACGTTGGCGACACACAAAGACACTTGGTCCATGGCACAAAGTTGGCGCTCGGTGTGTCCCGTCAAGACGCGATGCACCTCGTCATCGTCGTCACCACGTGCACGGATAAACCCAAATACTGAGCTGTAAAAAAAGTGCACTTTCCATTGTGAAACAAAATCATAAACGTAGTTGATATAATCTGCAGTGTTTGATAAAGCGAGTCGCCCGCCACCCTTGACCAGAGTTGTAGGGCTAAATAATTTCTCGCGATCGCGAAGCAAGGCGACACCCCAACCGCGGCGTGTCGCCTTCAATCAGTTCTGCTGCCTCGGCTGACATCGGGCGAGCAGTGTTAATTAAGCATCGTGACGTACTCTGCTCAGAGATCTGCGGAAGCTCCAGCTGCCTTGGCGAGTATCGCGACCTGGCGACGGTGCCAACGCCCAAAACTCCCCTGGTCTACCCCAGCAGCACTTTCAACATCAGCTGCTCATTTCAGGCCCAGGTGACCTAGAGGAGGGCGTCACAGATGACTAGGTCAACTTCACTCATATAATCCAGAGAACACACGGATATCTGGAAAACGAGTATTCGCTCATCCAGTTCATCTGCTTGAACATGAGAGCAAACGCGAGCGACTGTCCGCCATGTGCCACTGGCCCATGCGGCACTGCAGAGGTCGGAGCCTCAATTTCCTCCCATGGCAACTTTCCCAGATTCAGCCTTATCACGCAACCATGGGGCTGCTAGAGCCCACGCGAGATACTTTCCTCAAGCCTCGTATCCGGAAAAATCGCACACAGCACAGAGACACAACAGCCCTGTCCCGAGCACGGAGAGTAGAGAGGATGAACTCTGCGGTTCAGCAGCCATGGGAGAAAAGCGGAGACTTTGGTACCAACTAAAAAGAAAGTAAACCAAGGGCAGCCGTGAGGTTTTGCTGCTGGGCAGCGTATTGAGGAATGAAACAGTCCTGAACGGGTTTGATTTGTCTGCATGCAGTTACAGAAACACGTGCTGACACACACACACACATCACGTACACTCCCATAGCCGACAAGCACACCGCCTGCACGTGACTCGCACGAGCTCGCGCTTTCACGCACGAGCTCATGCCGAGAGGTGCACTCACTCCAGCCTTGCACTGGCTCACTCAGCCCGTCTCGTGAATGGAGACATCTCACGCGCTCTGTCTATTCTCAACAATTACCGCTCGGTGCTCGCGGGGTTAAGTGCTTCAACGAAGACGCTCGCAAACGTCCGAGGGCCGGGCTGCCACGGAGACTGCCGTTCGCAACTGAGACGGACAAACTTCAGACAAAACATCACCGAGAGGCCTCAAACGGATCCCCCCCCCCCCCCCCCAAACAAGCAATTCGATTAATTCCCACAATTCCTTTCTCGATTCTTGTTTTTACAGTTTTGTTCGATCCACTATCGTAAATGTAAACAGCGTATAATCTTAATAAATCGTGATTATAAATTCCCGCATGCGCAAGGCAAAGGACACATTACTGTGAGTTAAGATTCCATTGAAATCGAGATAAATCATTGATTACTTTGTCTTATAATATAAAAAAGTCAACAACAAATCTATCGAGCCATTGGGATGCGGCCATCGCTGCCGCTACTCTATCCCACAGCCATCGCAGCTCCCTGCTGCACTGTCGGTCTGTGCCGCGCCACCCTCTCCAGCTCTCCAGCCAGCCGTGCCGTGCTGCACAGCGAATGAAAAACACCGACGGCCAGCCTACAGCAAGATAACCAACCCGTGTGCGGTGGGGGATAAGACATTTCATAATTCAGCACCGATGGAAACACGAAGGCAGCGGCAGCATTAGTCTGGGAACAACCCCTCTGGGGAGCTTAAGGAAATTACGTTTTAATTGGCCGCTAAACGTTACAATCTGCTACTGCTGCCGACGCCACCGCAGAGGTTGGGTGCAGGCGCCGGACCGCGCGACCCATGCCGAGGTGGCAGTGGCGCCCAACAACTGAGGAGTCGGGAAACGCCCTGCTAAATATATATCGGAGAAGTTTGTTAGCGGCAGGGTGGCAGCACGGTGTTAGCGCTCGTGCCTCGCAGGTATAAGGGCCTGGGTTCGATTCCCGACTTGAGCGGCAATCTCATTGGAGTTCGTATGTTCTCCCCCTATTTTGCGTGGGTTCCCTCTGGATTCTCTGGTTTCCTCCTTCCATAGCTAAACACACACAATGTAAAGTATTGGTTAAATCATTCCAATTCTGCAAAAAAATACCTGCAAATTACTCAATTAGAAACACACAGCAGGAACATCGCCCCATACTACAAACAAACTTGTCAGGCTCCTCCTGAAACAGAATCTTGAGAATCAGTGAGGCTTCCCAGGTAAATGAGCAGACTAGCTGGGTATGAACGCTGCTCAGCGAGTGCTCAGGTTTTCAAGGTTAAAGGTCAAGGCTAAAGGTCAAGTGCGGGCGTGGCCTAGGCGACCCAGCCAGCGACAAGCTCATCGGGGGGCATCGTTGTGCAAACTGACAAATGGGGATAGGTGGGACGAGGATGTGGAGAGCTGGGCAGAGCATGACAACGAGGTTGTGAGGATCGGTGAGGGTGAGGTTGTGAGGATCGGTGAGGGTGAGGTTGCTCCCCTTGCTCTGCCACCCCGGCGTGGAGCGACCGTCTTGAGGGGAGCCGCACTCGTGAGCGCCGAAGGTGGAGCTCAGCCCGAGCTGCCCTCGCCACCAACGAGCGAGGCACAGGGTGAGTCGGGTGAGGGGAGTAGAGCGGTGCGGTAGGGAGCACAGTGGAGGCATTTCCATCAGGGAATGTAAGAGCGCAGGGGAGGGAGCGCTAGGTACGGTACTCGCACCAGGACGAGTCCCCGGTGACGGCGATTTGAAACACGTTCTTGCCACGCATGGGGGGCGACGGTCGCCGCGCTCTGGCCGAAGTCTCCATTGGCCTGGCTCGGAGGTCGCGAACCCTGGTGACCCACGCCACCACGCCACGCTGTGTGGGACGGCGCGAGCACGAGGCACGCGGACACGACGGTGCTGGGACGACCGCCATCCCGCTACCTCACGCGCGCGCTTCTACAAACGCCCACGCTCGTGAGAGAGCGACTGCCTTCCCGTCGGGTCCTCCGCGGCGTTGCCAGTGCGAGGGGGGCAGCGCGTCCCCGCGCCTCGTCCGCCGGTACACCACTTTGCCGACGGGACCCCCGGCACACAGCGGATCTCAGCAGGTACCGGCGGTGCCTCGGCCTCATGGTGAACGCGGGGACGGTACCGGTGGGGTCTGCGTGACCTTTTCAGGGGCGTGGGGAATAGTTTCAGAGAGTTCGCAAGTGGGGCTCCTCCTCCAACTACACTCCTCTCTGCCCATGCACGGTGGCCTTTCCCTCGTACCAAAACCATCCCCACCCTACCCCCGCCGTGCAGGCAGGAGGTCAGAGGTCGCCGCTTTGGGGCTCTGGGTTGCGCTGAGTGTTGTGCTGCCGACTGAGCTGGGCCGGGCCCCGGAGGCGAGAGCGCCCTGTCCGTTTCTCGCTCGGCTCCGCGTCCCTGGGCACAAACAACAACGACATCAACAACAACAACGACATCAACAACAACAACGACGATGACAAGAGCAGCGTCCTGCACGTGGCTCTGCTCCGCGCGGCGTTGTGGCCGCTCCCCTGGCTAGCAACCCCTGCGTGTCGCAGGGTTTGTTTGTCACATGGAGTAAAAATTAAACCGCTGGGATTAAGTGAACAACAAGAACATTTGGAAACAATTAAGCTATTATTCTCACAGGCAGCAAGAGAGGAAATTATGCGAAATTAATGCGTTAAATGTTAAATCGAGCAGCCTCAGAGGAGAATCAGACACTCAGATTACACAGCTGAGCTTCCTGCGTCCAGGCTCCATGAGCAGTGCTCACCTCGCCGCTGCTCGCAACAACATCATCGTCGCGCTGCCTTACCAAGGCGCCCGTGTGATTACGTACACCACCACCACCACCGCCACTCCCCACCAACCGTGCGCCACCACCACCGCCCCTCCCCACCAACCGTGCGCCACCACCACCGGCCTGTGTCAATATCACAGCCCACGTCACTGTGGTACGACAGTGGCAGGCGGGACGATGCGGCGCATTACACCGAGCCCCGCCTTCGCTAACGGTCCGCCGAGCGGGAGCGGGACCGGGACGCCGAGCGGGGGCCCGGCGTCACGTTGAACGGGGGAAACACGACCCTCCGCTTGCCGGGTGACGTCGTCTGTGAACCGGCCGACGCTGACCGTGGTGCGGACGGTTCTGCGGTCGGATCGACCGCGCTGGTGCGCTCTGCTGCCCGGCGGTGGAGTGAGCGTACCCTGCGTGGCGGAGGTCCACACGACGTCCGGAAGAGATCTACGCGGCGCTGTTGAACGAATGATGCGGAAGCATTGCGGCCGTACCGAGCGGACCGCGGTCACAAGGCATCTGCTGCCGGTAGACTCGCATGTATGCTGCCAGCATTTGAACGCACGACTGCGAGCAGTATCCAGAGCTGCTAAGACGGTGAGGCTGCAAGTAGCTTCCAGGAGAGACAAGTCGTACAGAGCTGTAAGATGAGATTGTGAGCAGTGTAGACTCTTCACTCAGGGTCATGAAAACCACGGGCGATGGTGTCGGCCACAGCAGAGCGAAAGTGCCAGCGAGTTGGGGCCCTCTCGGCTGGGCCCAGGAGATGAGCTGTGTCCGCCGTGACGAGCAGACAATGCCGCCTCGCTCAGGAGGAGCTGTGCACAGCTCACGGGGATTTAAGTTGCGTCACTAGCCGTGGGGAGGGGGCTCGTGCCCCCCACAAACGGTCGTCATCGGTCACATCTTAAGTCGGTGCGATGGACACGCGACGAACGAACATCTTCGTAATTCAGATTGCGGACGAAAGGAACGCTTCGTTTAGAGGAGGTGGCAGCCGTGTCCTTGGAATGGAGACCACGTGAATGTCACACGTGCACCGGCAGGATCAGCGTCGGTCCTCTCCGATAACGTCAATTAGCGGAGAATACATTAACATTTCACCGGGGGTTGTATTGGATTCGGTATTGATGCGAGGGTTCTATTGTGCGTTGGCCTCGCAGTTCAGCTCCGTGTGGCCACGTTTCCTCCTCCTCCTCATCCTCCACACCTCCCCCTCTCCCCCTCCCCGCCCGATCGGCACGTTCGATCAAACGGCGTCGCCCGCGCGTTAGACAAATGCACGACAATAACCGGAATTGAAAAATTTAACCGAGGCTTTCTGCGCACCGCGCCGCACGATCCGCTATACAGCGGCTGCACATTGCTAAGCGGCGACTTATTCTCTACGCTCTCGTAAGGGAACGAGAGAGGGGCTTCTGCGGAGGCTCCGAGCGTGGGAAGCAGCGTCGCTTCCATTCAAATCTGAAAGTCAAATGTGAAGAGGGAGCCGGCCGTTAACCCAGCAGCGTCATCCGCTTCCCAACCGAGGAGAGAGCAAGAGGACAGCTGCCTCTGCCTTCCGAGAGATAGAGAACGCCTCACACACAGAAAGCAAGACCAGCACAGACCCTGGCATAAACCTTGACATCAACACGGACCCCATCGCCAGCACAGACCCCTTGGCCGGTATGAGATGCCGGCCAACCCAGGTGTGGCGCCATCAAGGCTCAATCATTAGATGTGAACGATTAGTGTGGAGTTTGCCCGGGGGCCTCTCTATTAAATAAACGACGCGGACGCCTGGGCGCGAACGTAAGGGTTAAACCTCCCGCTCACCGCGTGGAGCCAATTCCCTCAGCCACAGCCGCCGGCACCAAACACTCTCCGACAATTTTAGAAAATTAATTCTGGACGAGCGTTTTCCGATAGTGTTTCCAGGGCTCCTGGGAGCCCCGACTATCCCATCACTGATGTAGGTCGCAGAACCAGCTGCAACGGAAAGAGCAATAGCAACAGTAGCACAGCAGCAGCAACACAGCACTACAGCATCAGCACAGCAGCATAACCACAGCAACAGCAGCAGCAATACAACAGCAACAGGAGTGCAACAGCAGTAAAAAAGTATAAAGGCAACTGTTCGATATTGATGGCAGCAAGGCCGTATCTTGCTCTCACCATTGGTCGGGCCAAGGTGAAGCGCACGTGTGGGTGGGAGGGTCACCAAGGCCCGAGAGGCCTCACCTGGGCCCTCTGATGGGAGGGGTCAAGGTGGCGGTAGGTGGAAAGGAACAGGAAGGAGGGCCCCCCATTGTGTTTCCCTCACTGTTCCTCTCACTCTCTCAATTATCTTCACCATCTCTCCCGAGCTCCTTCTATTCTCACTCCTCGCTTGCCACCTCCGTCAAACGATCTCAGACACTGATCCTCCACCAAGTCCCCTGGGCATGTGGCGGGCTGCCCGGGTAGAAATTGAGGGTGACCTCCCATTCCCCGTGGGAGCAGCCAAACGTAGCCTCAGCAGCACGCGCAGCTTGCCGCCCTCCTGCCGGAGGACACGAGCGGACGGTTCCCCACGGCGACGCGGCCCAGCTTGGAGAGTCGGCCAGAAACGATCCCGAATTTGTCCTGTACTGACTGACACCCCGAGTCGCCCAGCTGAGTGGGGTGAGGAGGGGTGGGGGCGCCCGGCCGTTCGGGTAAACGAAGGCAAAGGCTCACTCCAATCACGATGCCGCCTGAACGCTCTGAGGGGTTTACATAATAAAGAGCGGTGACTGTGGGACGTGCGCTGAGACTCCACGCTCCGCTGGCGTGGCCAGTGGGCAGATTACAGCGGCAGACAATTGCTCTCGAATGGGCCATTTTCTTCACATGAACACCTTCCCTACGCAACTGCTGGCGACTACCGGTGGCTACCGGCAACTTCACTGGCAGTCGTGAACTTCACTCATTGATTCGTCCACCCACGGTGATCGCTCAGATCTACCAGACACTAACTGTTTTGTCTCACCCATACGGTGTTCAACCGCCAGACTGCAAGACACAACAACATACTCACCCACTCACCTACCCACCCACCCACTCACCACACTGCAGGTCAAAACCCTTCTCTCTGTTTCTTCCCTCGCACTGCTCCACTGTGGAATTCCCTCCCATCATCGTCTCTTTTCCCCAAGCTCTTATAATAACAATAATGACCTTGCTCAATAAAAAAAAATGCATTAACTCTCAATCTACCAAATATTTGATAGCGCTGTTTGTCACTGGCCGTTTGACATCCTGGGCCTTTGGGCTTGCGCTTAGTAAACTGTGTTAAAATCTCCAGACACCACAACAAGATTTGTTCATCACCCGTGGTGCTCAAGCGATTGTGAGTGGTGCTACTGGCTAAATCGCGGTGGCCTGGGCACACCAAGGGGCGTAATGCGAGCTGTTAGGGTGATCGCCCGTGTCGCGGTGTACGCACACATTTTAACACTTTCACAGAGTTTTTTTACATCTAAGAACCACGGTTGGGTGGCCTCCTGCTGCTTCCATTTCTTAAAATAAGATACAATGAAAATTGAAACAAATAAGAGAGAGAGAGCCGCCAGGCGTGATATTGCAGTGGCGGAATGGCCGTTATATAGCGGCGCATGGCATGGACCTGGAGCCGGCGCTCCGTCGCGGCCGTTCCCCGCATTGTCACCATGGAGGCTGCGAGGTGGCCTAGAGGTCAGGGCACCGAGCCTGGCACCGAGGTTCTCACAGTGAGCGAATTGACAGTCGCAGCTCCGCTCACAATAAAGACGCTAAATTTGCTTTGTGATTTAATTCGGCTAGATATCTGCTCTGACAAATTAAACCGTGGGACCCCCTATAGATGCGATTCATCATTTCCGTTATTGAGGAGCGTTGATCGTTTCGTTATCTGCGTGACCACTCAATCATTTTGCGTCGTCTTCCAAGTGGACTGTCAAGCTACGAGCAGCGTGGCTCTCCCATCGCAGGGCACGTGGCGACGTGTGGGGCCCTCGAGTGCGTGGACCAGAGGTCACTTGAAGGGATCTCAGATGTGACTCTGTGATATCCGTTCCGTGGGCCTCCTCCAAAAGAAGGGTTGCCACTGCTCCATGAGATTTCCAAAAGGATTCTCCGTCTGAAGAGGACGTGATGCCGATACCGCCGTTGCGGTGAGGTGAAGGAGAAAGAGGGAAACGTAAACACGAGCATGTCTTGTACTCCGGTGCTGTGTAACCGGTCTGCCGCGGCAAAGCCCCAGGTGTGCCGCAGTGATTTTGTAATTATCGGGAAGAACCTCACAGTTCACGAGTCGGGCCAAAAAAACTCTTCGTATCGGTCAATGGCCGATCCAGTCCCCACCCACCGCTGGATTGCGTGTCAAACCATTGCACCGCCATTGGCACCAGCAGCATCCTGAATATCAATCATTAAATAAAGAAACCGCAACAAAAAACAAAGATGTTGATTTTTTTTTTGGTTCGGTGTGCCACAAAGATCGAGCAAGTTCGATAGTGCGTGTGATTTCACCATGGAGTGAAAGTGGTTCAAAGTGATTGACAGGCACCACCTCCGTATCCACCTGTTTAACGTCAGCACGGCTCAAAACAAAGCCAGGCATTATTGCTATTGATGATGCCGTTACGACCGTCACAGCCACAGCCATTATCAATCACCCGGGCCTTTTGTCACCCGCACCGGACAGCGCCACTGCTACTCACTGTAGCTCACTTTACAGCTGCCACTTTTTGTCCTGCATCTACACCTCACCACACACACCACCACCTCACCACACACACCACCACCACTACATTACAAAAGCACACAGCTCTCCTGTAACCTGTCGGAAAGCATATCTCCCCTGTTGTTGTGTTCGCTGATTTTATGCGCGTGGACTCGGATTAGTCCAGAAGATCACGCGGAATTATTATCATATCCGTGCCGTGCCTTTGTTTGTGTGCCCCTGTGGAGCGAGCATAGCTCATAACATACAGAGGAACAAACCAGAGGAGAGCGGGGAGAGGGGAGAGGAGAAGCGGGGAGAGGGGAGAGGGAAGCCGAGAAGCGGCGAGAGTGGAGAGGGGAGAGGGGAGAGGGAAGAGGAGAAGCGGCGAGAGGGGAGAGGGAAGCCGAGAAGCGGGGAGAGTGGAGAGGAGAAGCGGGAGAGTGGAGAATGGAGAGGGAAGAGGAGAAGCGGGGAGAGGGGAGAAGGAAGCCGAGAAGCGGGGAGAGGGGAGAGGAGAAGCGGGAGAGTGGAGAGGGAAGCAGCGAAGCAGAACGAGGGAAGGCGGAAAGGGAGAAGCGGAAAGATGGGAGAGGGGAGTGGGGAGAGGGGAGAGGAGAAGCTGAGAGAGGAGAGAGGGGAGAAGAGAAGCAGGGAGAGGGAAGGGGGAGAGAGGAGCGGGAGCGGGAAGCGGGGAGCGGGGGGAGTGGGGAGCAGGGAGAGGGGAGCAGTGAGAGGGGAGCGTGCTCCGCCTGCCAATGATCCCCGCGCCACCGCTGCGCCTTGTTATCGGCGGTGCTCGCTTGCATACAAATGCACAGCGCGAAAGTGAAATCCGCGGATGCCATCAGTGGCTAGGACCATCTCGAGACAAACATCACAGGGCAGCCGGCGTACACTCGCCCTTGAATGGTATTTCCGGTGGTGACGTGGGGCAGAGAGTAGTGCGTGTGCCGGGGGCGTGCATGCGTGTGCGTTCCTGTGGGTCTCAAGGTGCACATGGCCTGGCACAAGCGTCGTGGTGACGTCACCACCACTTAGTGGCGAATGGCGGTTGTTGTTGTTGTCTGTGTTGTGGGAAGGGGCAGTGTCGTGGCTTATCCATTGCAATACGAATCTGGCGAACCAGAGTTCGATTCCCGCTCAAGGCAAACATTAATGATGAATATCTGAACTGGACCTGATCCTCCCCTCAGTCGATTCAACTTTAAAAGAGTATCTCACGTGGTGCGTAACCATCAGCACTGGGGAGGGAAATGTGTCTGGGTGTGGTGCTGGCCACACCACTCTAACTTAGAGGTTCCCCGTGCCAGACTCACAGGAAGAAGGGGTGCAGGCCGGTGAGCGTGCTCTTGCTTGGCTCAGCGGTGAAGTTGCTGTTGGCCTGCACCACCTTGTTGACCACCAGGCGCAGGTAGTCCTGCAGCTGCCTCCTGCGGCCCTCCACGAAGCGCGAGTCCTGTAGCCACCGCCACCACCAGCGACACAGAGGCAGCACAAGCGCACGCGGTCTCAGAGACACACGGGGAGTGCACAGAGTCACGCCGGTTTCCTGCTGCGCTAGTGCCCCGCACAGCCAGTGCTCTAATAAAAAAACTCAGTTGCTGAGCATAGGACCCAAAGGCCCAAAACGGCAAGTGGCCAGCAACAAGCAGCTATTAAAATTATAACGGATGAGAGTTGACACATTTCTCGAACTGAGCAAGTTTATTGTAAGAGCTTTAAAAAAGAGACGATGGTAGGGAATTTCCAAGTGGAGCAGAGCAAGGAAAGAAGCAGAGAGAGAAGTGAGGTGACCTGCGGTGTGGTGAGTGGGTCGGAGGTTGAATGAGTGGGAGAGTGGCTGCGTGCAATCGAGCGAGGCTACAAGAGCACGGAAAAAGAGTCTCTCCACAGGACATCCACTGTTGATGTTCCCAAAAAAGTGGCACTTGACCCTGGAGGTATGGATGATGAGCCGAATCAACCCCTCCCCTCGACATCCAGGATGTGAACTCGGGACCTGCTCGCTCCACCGCTGAGCCGCCCAGCCATCCTGGCGTTTTGTGGAATTTTCTTGAGCCGGGCTCGTAGCTCGACCCAGCGAGAGGCACTCACTCGGTTTTTCACCGCTCCATTTGTAATGTCTCCCTTCGATTCCCGCGCGGTCGTGTCTACGCCGTTGGCTTAATCACAACATCGGCACGTTACGCGCACCTCATCTCAAACGACCGATAGCCCCGTGCGTGGTTCACTGCATCTGTCACAAGAATCGAGTTTAACTGAGAAATCGATGCCACTGATTCACACCGAAACAGCAGTGGAGCGGACCCGGTAAGGCACCATGACCACGACGACTCCACTCTGACCATCACAACACAACAACGGCCGCACCCCCCTCCTCTCGCCATCCTCCCACAGTGTCACCGCGTCGCGAGCCCAAACTACCGTAACCTCCGCGAGCAAGCACACTCTCACTGCTAATTAATCTCCATCGCGTGACATAAGCCACAGCCCTGCCAAAGTCTCTCTTTCAAGCAGTAAACACGGTATCTAATGCCTCCATGGGGGCGGCAAGGAGATCAAGGCTTTCCGAGGGGGGCAGCAGCTCCCAGCGAGGAACAACACAGCCCTGAGGTGGTAGAGCCACACTCACACGCGCGCAATCACACACGCGCGAAATCACACACGCATGCACACACATGCACTCGCGCGCACACTCACACGTGTGGACTCACGCACACACGCACGCACTCACACGTAGACTCACACGTGTGGACTCACGCACACACGCACGCACTCACGCGTACGGATGTTCTCACGCACACACGCGCACGTGCATGCTTATGCACACAAAGACAAAAATCTCCCCCGTATAGCCTTAACAAACTGTTGAGGCAAGTGCTGTTAGTGAGCACCTATGAAGGCCGGCACAGCATGGCATGCGAAGGGAAGGGTGGCCAGCACCACGCCCGGATGCCTTTGTCTCCCCAGTGGTGCTTTTTACACACCACACCAGGTACTCATTTAAGGCTGTGTCGACCTAGGGGAGGCCCATGACCGGTTCAGATATTTGTCACCAATGGTGGCCATGACCGAGAATCGAATTCGGGTTACCGGGTTCATATTGCTACGTGCTCACCGCTGCACTAGCGTTCCCCACATACAGGCGTTCATGCACGTACACACACGCACGCGCGCGGGGCGCTGGGCCTGGCTGCGGCGACGGCCACGAGGCCGGTGACGCCGAGAGGCGGAGTCGCGCCCGCCGGCGCTCAGAGCAGGGCAGGGGGAGTGCACGGGTGCTGTAATTGGGACGCTAATGGACCCCGTGAAGACGCTTCCCGCAGCCAGGACTCTGTTATTATTCCTCCTTCACGGAGCCATCCATTAGCACATTAATGTAGTCGCTCTCCGGCTGGATGCGCGTGCACCATCTACATGAGCCCCTTCCAGCATTCCACCGGCCGGCATGCGCCGCCGACGGGCGCCGCCCTCCACTCAGCGGGCCCACCGCGGCTGCCCATTACCGCGGCGCCCCCAATGCCACCACTGCAACAGCAATTTCCGATATAGGTCGTGGTAAGAGCGTTGGCTGCACATCGGACTGCAACGTTCGCTGCGTGTGTACGATTAGAACCCCGCTGGGGAGACTTGACAAGGACTGAACAACTGAGGAGGTGGAATGAGGAGGCATGAATGAGGTGGTGATGCGGTAGCAACGAGGTGGAACTTGGAGGGGATAATGCGGTGTGGAACGAGGAGGTGGAAGGTGGAGTTGGGCATTCACGGCTCCGCTCGTCTGCACTGCGGACACTAATTGAAGCCAGTGAGGAGATTCAATCAGCGAGCGTTATAAATAGTTCCTGCGGTGGGGACTCGCGAACACGCGCCGAGGAACGTTAATCACGGGGTTTGTGCGTTAATCGCTCAGCCGCGGTAGCGGAGGGGCGAGGCCGTGAGCCCGACTCTCTGGGACCCCCCAAGGTTCATACGGCCCCCCCTCATCCCAATCCCAACGGCTCCCGAGCGTGTCCATCCCTCCACGCGTTCGTGTCTTCTCGAGTTTGCGCTAAAGGTACACGACGCTTGGCCCTGGAGACCCCAATCCTCGCCCTCAGTGGCCCACGTTCCTCATCAACACTGGCGAGGAAGCAGCAAGCGAGGAAGCAGCGAGCATAAAAGGAGCGAGCGTGTAAGGAGCGAGGAGTGAGCGAGGGGCGAGAGGTTGCGGCCACCTTGTTGCCGAGGGCCTTCTTGGGCGGCAGCTTGAAGGAGTCCACGAGTGGGTGCTGCTTGCGCAATGAGTGGTGCAGTGAGCGGAACGCGCTGTAGCGCCGGTACACGTTCCATTCCTCGTCCCGCACACGCACGTACACCTGCTCGCACGCATGCACCATCAGAGACGTCACACAAGCACGCATACCGGCTCGTGATGCACGCACACACGCACAGGCCGTCACGCACGCGCCGCCAGACACATCGCACGCACACCCGCTCTCGATGATATTTAGACTACTCTTCTACGCTGACCAGACGTGGTGGAAGAGGTGGGAAGAGTACCCACACTTTACCCCACCACTTATGACCAGCCGACCGTTTATGCTGCTGGGTGGACAGAGGTAGTGGGGGGGGGGTTTAAGAAACTTGCCACGCTGGGAGATGGAATCGGACCGGCAACTGCTGGATTGCAAGTCCAGTGTCCTAACCAATGCATCGCCATGACAGCTCCCTTAGCTTTACTACGGTAACGATGGCGCATTTATCTTTTTGGACGTTCCTGTGTGTGCGGCATATCGATAGCCGGCTTCTCGCCGTTTCATTCCGTGCGGTCACCAGTACCGCAAGATCGATTTACACAACGCCAACAAGGAGCGGCCATGTGGGATAGCGCGCAGACTCATCGATTACATTCACAATAAGATCGCCACGCTCGCGACGTGGATGCGTCGTCCACGCGCTCCCATGCCTCTACCCTGGACGTGACGGTTGTCGCTCGTTAATCTGGCCCAGGTCACAGTGTCTCAGAATGGTTCTCACGCGGCGACGTGAACGTGCGTCATCTCATCCCCGTGAGCGTCGTTACGCAAACTATGCCCTGCTGTCACATTTATACGATGGGACCAACGAAACGGTGTGAAGTTTATGGCAAAAATGAGATGCCAGTTACTGAACTGAATAAATAATGAAAAGCAAACTGTGAATGAGCCAGAAGAGAAATGTGTTTAATGAGCATGCGTTACCTGCTAGGCCACGCAGCAGAAATACGGACGCCGTCAAGGGCACTGCAGGACTGACCCAAGGCCCTTCACATGGAAGCCATGGGAGCGGGGCTAACGACCATCGTGGTTATCATCGCCTTAGCATCAACAATAGAACAATACCACCCTGAACAACTACCGTTGTATTGTGTGCTGGTGAGCTCACAGTGCTAAACACATCCTGCCCGAAAAATATAGGGCAGTTCACCACGATTGGTTTAAGCAAGCCAGACTCTGCTGAGATGCTGAATAATGAATTCCGACACAGAGTTTGTACTTACGGTCAACCAATGCTGCTGCAATGAACACACTCAGATAAAGCTGTGGTGTCAATGGAATGAACAAAAACATTTATGTTAATTCCATTATATATATTTTTTATGTTGGAGGACAAATATAGGAAGGATTGAGGCATACTGTCTGCTTATTGATTTTGTGCTAAACAGAGCGAAGGTGAAGTCATCACACAACCAATCAGACAGTCGCACCGCTGGCCTTGCACTCGCGTTCAGCACCGTCCAGAGCGGCACACCGGCTGCTGCTGCTGCCATGGTTACCCAATCCTCTCCCGTCCTCGGAATAAATCACAAAACCCGCACCGGCCTCCACCGCTGTAGGCCGCGCGTGCTGCCCAGCGCTCAAGCGCTCCTCGGCGAGTCTTTGTTGCGCTAATGTGAGACCCTGCTCGTTGTAGCCGCGAGCTTAATTACCCCGCATTGCCAGGGTTTTCAATAAAAAAAATTCCGACTAAACCTCAACGCTAAATTATCAGCGGCATCGTAGCAGAGAATTGAAGTTTAAAAATAAACGTGTGTTTTATAGCTACGCATCAATTGAGCACCTGTATTTAACAGAGAGGGCCCTTGCCTGTAACCACACGGCAGTTCACCAGCATTGGTCCAGATTTTTCTTGTGTTGAGCCAATCAATGCCGCTAAAATGATGCACCCCGAGAAGGCTGTGTGGCTAATTGGATGTTTAAAAATATACTTTCATTTTGTTACGTGGAGAAAGAGATGTGTAAAGGAGGTAGATGGTGTTGGAGAGAGGAGCCAGGGTGGGAGATTAACTCTTTCAGGGTCAGGCTAAAAGGTCAAAGCCACACCACAGGCTCCTGCAGTCACGGGAGCCACCAATTATACTTTCTGTTCAAATGGGCATCGAGGCATGATGCCCATCTCCTGTTTATAGCCCTGATCCAGGGGCGAATCTATACATAAGACAACCGCTGTTAACTTCAATTTATCTGTTTGGAAGGATGATGGACTACCATCCCAATCCGAATTTGAGTGCATGACCTTCCGATTGCGAGCCGCTCACTCTACCGCCAAGCCACTCCACCATCGGAGACGAGGCCTCTTTGAACATGGGCCCTCTGCACACTGTTGCCACGAGCTGCCTTCCCGCGTCCCCGAGCGGTGGCAAGCGTGACCCTGGCGTGCCACAGGGTAAGCGAGCGGAAGTAAACTACGAAAGCCAGACTGCGTCAACACGAGCAAGCACACGAGATCGCTTGAATCCCTTGCTCGCGCCGGGTACCTCCCAAGCGTCACATCTGCGCAGTCATGGCCTATGTGGCACGGGTCTACAACAAGGCCGCTAACGTGGCCGCCCTGGTCCTGTGGGTCCCAGGGCCTGGGCAAGACCCGGGGGTGCTCTGAGGCCTACGTGAGGCCTCGGCGGAGCAGGGCCCTGAATGCAGGGCCCGGTCGGCGAGGCCACCGGCCCTGGGTGGGTGCCGTCCCAGCGTGGCCGCAATTTGCCGCGCATTTGTAATCGGCCGCGTTGTGTTCGTGTCAAAACAGATGCCCGCAGGTTGTTCGCTGCGGGCCTCAATCGGGCGACGGAGTCTCCACCCAAGCGGCTGGCATTAACCCGTAGTGCGCCCGTTTACTCCAACGCGTCCTGCTGCACTTGTTTTTCCTAGGGGTTGCATACGCTGCCAATACGGACCGCACTGGGGTTGCCTCGCCCTGGGCACTGAAAGAGCAATCATAAAATGCAAGATCGCATTTCACGTTTCCTGAAATTTTTCAAAGAATTAATTCACAGCCCGGGGCAGCTAAAGAATTAATAAGTAGCATGAGCCATGCTGGGAGAGATGTGAGGGCTTTTATAGCTATGTACACGCGCAGCAAACACGAAGAGCAACAACACAAGCATGAACGCAGCGATTCGGCTTTTGAAG
The DNA here is from genome assembly GCF_048934315.1 of Petromyzon marinus. NCBI lineage: Eukaryota > Metazoa > Chordata > Hyperoartia > Petromyzontiformes > Petromyzontidae > Petromyzon > Petromyzon marinus. The sequence goes on along the minus strand of NC_133709.1, from coordinate 387,658 downwards.
GCCTGAACCGTGCTGGCGTCGTTAATTAAAGGGCTGTACATTGGGTGAAGGCATTTTGGGAAAATTCCCCGGCTTAAGCGAGCTACTGGCGTAGCGGGATTTAGCGTGGCTGCTCTGGGATAATAATCACAGAAATAAGCGCTCCAGCCAACTCGGCATCAAAACAGCAAAAGTAAAATCATTACAAAGCCCTTTGATAGTCAGCCACGGCACGGCACAGGGAGGCCGAGGCCCCGGCGAGCGCCGCCACCACGTTGCCCCCCGCCCACCACCAGCCCTGCACTGCGCTCGCAATGGATGTCTGTGAGCCAGGTGGCTTTGATGAATTATGCAGACAGCCGGGACTGCCGGTCTCGCTGGCTATGAGCACAGAGAAGGGAAACCCTCAACGATAAATCTACATAATCCACGAGGAAGGCGTCTATCACGAGCAGCGGTTGTTGTGCCTCTAGGTGGTGAAGTCTAGGCCTCAGATCCAGTGATCTCATCTCACCCACCGTAGAATGGCTAGAATCCTCCCCTGGCTAATAAGAGGCATTGAAAAAGCTCGGTTTCCACGCCAAAGACTTCGTCTTGAACTCCCAGCACTTATTGCTGCTGCTGTGGCTGCACAGAGCACAAATTGGGCCAAAGCGGGAACCCTGTTGTAATTTTTGGGGTCGTGCACTTGATTTAAAGTGAAGCAGCAGTCAATGACCTGGAACTCACCGATTCACTCCACCCACTGATTCACTCCACTCACTGATTCACTCCACTCACTGATTCACTCCACTCACCGATTCACTCCACTCATTGATTAACTTCACTTAGCCGCTCACTAGCGGCCAGTGGCCTCCTCTTCAATCTTCTATCGCTACTACAACTGCGGTTACTGGTCCCGTAGTTTAGCACTAATTGACTAGGCCCATCACCATCATCCCTCCAAGGTCAATAAAATATATACCATTTTGTGGGAAGTGAACAGCGGTTGCCCTAAAGAGTGACCGTTGACTAGGGAATGTGGAATTTCTACCACCGTCTCGAGACCACCAATGGAGAAGAATGCTGGAGCAGGGAGACACTTTGACTTGTTTTGTTTGTGAGATTTTGATACCGGCCCTCCTCCCCCAACCCCCATCACCCCTCCCCCCACCTCAGACGGTGGTGACTCAAGCGCACATTGATCTGGCACGGAGTAAACACCGGGCTGTGCCGGTGCTGCCACTGCAACGCCAGACGGCCTGTGCAACCGTGCGAGAGAGGCGGAGACGGGTGCCACCGCCAAGGGCCGCCCTTGCGTCCCCGCTGCCCGCTCATGGCGCGGACGAGCACCTGGCACTGGTACTGCTCGATGTCGAGATGCTCCGGAGTGTAACCGCGGAACGAATTTGCCGATATGGCGCGGCCGATCCCAGTGGAAAGCGTCTCTTTATAAATCTGAATATTTATTTATTTATTTTTGGAGCTGTCCCCCCTCCCTCTCTCTCCACCGGAGAGGATGATGGAAGGGAGGGCATGCATATGTAACCGGTGCCACTCAGTGGTGGGAATGTGCCGGTACGCGAAGGTGCTCCTGCGCATCTCAGAACACCAAACGCGTGTGTACCGGCACTTTTCACAACGGTTTCTGATTCCTATGCCGCGGTGTTCACCCAAAGGGCATGGCTGCTGCAGGTCGAGTAGGGTTCACAGTGCACACTGCAAGGGAGTGCACACGTTTTATTGCAAACAACACCCACCGACCCATTAACCAAGGCCTCAACAATGTCACCACGCCGCCAACTCAAGTCCCGATCCCCCCTTCTGGGATCACGCGGTCACCGTCGTAGAATCTCACTCAGATCCGAAAGAATGCTGGTGAACAGAGGGGAACAAGGTGGTAGTCCAGAATAAACACTTAATTCGAAACCCAAACATCGGACCTCCAGGCTTTTAAATTCTTTCTCCTCCTCAAAGACACTGGTGGAACCATCAACCGCATCATCAGAACATAACTAGGCTGAATAATTAAAGACAAGCCATTGTAGTGGAATTGTGGCCATGCAACTCAGACTATGGACCATATAGTAAACCACTGCGGTTCTGTGCTCCTTGCATGGAGGAGGAGGAACAGTAAAACGACACAAACTCTCTCTCTCTCACTCTGCTGAAGCCCTCTTGTCGTGGCCAGCAGCAGATCTCGACATTGGCACCATCGAGCTCCGGAACGCATTGACATGCACAACAAGAAAACAGCGGCGCCTACACATTGACATCTCCACTACCTACGCAGCTTCTCGCCAGTCGGCGCAGCAGCAGCTCGGCATGCCTTGCTCCTCGCACGCCGGCCCCGCCGATCCTGGCCCACGGCCGCGGGGTCCGGCACGCGCTCTCCGCGGTGATAAACACAGCGACTGTGAAAACCACCGCCACTGCCAATCATCGCACGGTTACGGGGCTCGGGGGAACGCGGTAATGTGTGCGACATGACCGCGCGTGGGAACAGGGTCCCGGATTGTGTCCAGGAAAGAGATACAGTGACACGGTATGGGACACTGGTGGCTGCAGGTCCGTGATGTTTCACAGTCTATATCAATCTTGGAAGGCATCAATGAAAGAAGAATGAGAGAGGAAGTAAACAGAAAGAGAGAGAAGAACGGGACTGGACTCGTTCTGCAAGGGGAGGGGTTGATGACGAGGGACGTTATAGAAGAACGGAAGGGAAGAAAACGAGAGGAAGGCGACGATTGGAATGGTCGAAGAGCTGAAGGGAGGGACCGTTTGTGGAAATGAAGTTCAGAGAACAGAGACGGATGTCAGCCAAGCACTTGAGACCCAGAGAAGACAATATGGCAATGTAGGCTATTGCAGAATTTACACGTGACAGCATCTCGAGACACTAAATGGAAGCCGTTTCTTGCACTGCAGCGCCTGGAACTCAGCTGCCCATGCACTCTGGTGGGCAGCAGCCCGCCCCCTCATCCCGATGACCCCCCCCCCGCCCCCCACCCCTGCCGCCCGTCGCTCTGCTGCGTAGAGAGAGATGGCCGACAGTCACCACTCCCCCAATGTCCATCTCCCGCTACTCGTGGCAGCGCTGGCAGCACGACTCGCCAGGATGGGAAATGACATCGCATTCTAGTGTCAGAGCACACGCTCTGTGTGTGGAGCTATTAGCGTCACTAAGTGTGCTTCATTATCCCAAGTAGTGTGTGTTACTGGCAGCAAGATCCCCCCGAAACCTTTAACAGACTGTTGGGGCAAGTGCTGTTAACGAGCACCTGTGAAGGCCGGCACGGCACACTGGCAGTAGTAGCAGCAGCAGCAGCACAGCGGTGGCGGTTTCTGCTGCAGCGGCCTCCCAGGCGTCCGCAGCGAGGAGGGACGAGGTCCCGAGTTCACCTTCAAACGTTTTTAACCGTGTCGGACGAGGTGGCCACGGCCACTCTGTCGCCGGCAGAGGCCCAAGGTTCGCGCGCGCCCACCGCCATTATTGGGGAGGAGACGCAGACGGCTGAGCGCGCCCTTCACCAACAAAGCCTCTGCGCACACAATTCGAGGCAATGATGCGGCACAAGGGCGGCGCGACGCGGTGACGCGCGGACAGGACACGAACATGGGGTCTGCGTAAAGCCAGGCGGGAACGCAGACGGAGAATGACAACAAGAGGCATCATCACAAGGGCATTGTGCTCACAGTGCAGTTCGGCCACTGACAGATGTCTGCTCCCAAAGTGTCATCTCAATTGGATCTTGGTCTCCGGGGCCTAAGCGCCCTCGAGCCTCCCGATGCCAAACACGGTCTCGGGGCCACGGAGAGAGTCGCCCAGGTGGGAACTAACGATTGCAACCAGTATCGATCCCAGAGACCTCATCACCTTCCCGAGGCACGTTGTAATTAAACCAACAACAGCTGTAATCCACCCCAATTGGCTAACAAAACCCACAAACATACAAACACGTGCATGTATGTTCGTGTGACACTGTGTGTGTGTGTGGAGCAGTGGTTAATGGAGTGTGCTATGAACCCTGCGACCGAGTTCAATTCCCATTCATAGTCAACATCAGTGACAAATATTTACACCGGCTCCAGACCTTCCCTAGATCGACTCAACCTTAAATGATTACCGCAGGAGATACAAAGGCGGCAAGGCGTGGTGACTGCCACACGACCCTCTCCTTTGCCATGTCGGCCTTCATAGGCGCTCGTTAACAGTACTTGCCCCAACAGTCTGTGTGGGCTACACGGAGGATCCTAAGAAGGTCAACATGGCGAAGGGGGCGGTAGTGTGGCCAACACCAAGCGCATCCGCCTTTGTCTCCCTCGCATCAAAGTTTCCACACCGTATCAGGAGCTCGACCTATGGGAGGCCCGGGACCGGTTAAAATATTCACCACCGTTATTGGTAGTGAACGGGAACCAGGTTAGTCGTCGTGCTGTGCAGCACTAACCACTGTGCCACCGCTCTCCCATACTCACATGTTCACGCGTGCACGGCGCGCCCTCATGCCCTCGCTCGAACCGAGCCTTTGATGTGGCCGCAAGTGAGATGTCAAACACAGGCTACAGAGACCCACTGCCTGCACCTCATCACCCAAAAACCCGAAAACGGGATCCTCTTAAAAAAGACTCAGAGAGGCGTTCCTGGGTAAAGAGAGGGCATTATTAGGGTCAGTACAGGCTGTTCCTACTCTCGGAGATTATGGGAGCATAGGGGAAGGAACATGAGGCCTCCTGGTCACAGTGAGCACTGTGCGGGAGAGTCAGGGTGAGAGCAGCGTTTGGCTGCCCACGCGCCACCGGCCCAAAGAGTGGCCCGTGGTCGCCATAGGCACAAGCGGCACCGGCAAGGTGGCGCTCGACCATTTAAGACGCCATTATCAATTCAGCAAAACGAGCAAGAACCACCGACACCTACCTAGCAGAGGAGGCAGCTGACAAAAATAAATGGCTGTAAGATGTTGATTATAAGGAATTATCTTGACGAACCAGCAGACGGGGATGCGCGCTGGCAGGTGAACGTGCAGCGCCTCCACGGCAGCGCCCACCGTGCACGGACGGAGTTTGGCTGAGTGTGGGCGGGTTGACTTAAACAGAGGCCTCGCTCGGCGGCTCGTGAATCCATCCGTCACACACGCAGGGGTGGAGGGAAACCGAGGCCCCGAGCAGGCAGCCCGGGCATCGTGTGTACGGGAGAGGGAAATGCAGCAGGGCAGGCGGGCGATAATATAATCGGGCGCCGTCAGGCATCACCTCGCACATGAAGGAACATGGCAGCTCGTTTGCGATGTTAATTAAGTGCTTGGACGGAAAAGGCGGAAACGTTCAAATAAGAGCACGTTGGACGGGAAATTACAATTCTACGGCCTGTGCACCTGGGCGTTCACCCCTGGGGTCCTTGGTGCCTGGGACAGCTGGTGCTCGCAATGGAGGGCATTATAGGTCAACGCAACGCAAAACTCAACTTGCTCTTCTCTCACAACTGCACAGCCAGCTCATTATTGCCAATGAGACGTATCCTGAACTTTTGAGTTCTCACCTCTGGTTTAACAAAATAAACCTGAATGTTCGGTATGTGTCACGGGCACGGTACAGGCAACGAGAACAGGGAGCAGGTGTAGTCATCAAAGCAAGGCCTCATATAGCAGCGACTGAATGCAACTGCAGCTCAGGATGCTGCAGGGTGAACTGGAACATCAGCCTGATGAAACAGGGGCGATTATTCCTGAAGTGGGCAATCCTAATTGAGTAAATTGTGGTGCAACATTTTAACTTGGGCATATTTGAAACATGACGTAGGCACACAATGGCCTAATGTTGTGAAAGACGTTCAGGGATCTTTAATATTCACTGTGAAGACGACGGCACGCGGTATTACTATGGTTGTTACGCTGGCAGATTCACCAGGGTGGCCGTGGGAATCGAACCGTGAACCTCTGCCACGCGCCGCGGTTCGGCCATGTCGACGATCTCGCCACGGCGCGGGGGCGCATCGGGGCCCCCCGCGTCCTCCCGTCCCAGCACACACAGGAGCGCATGCGCTGCCACGGTGGGAAACAGCTGCCGGCCTGTCTGGCACGGTTAGGCGTCACACACACGCAGCGTCCGTTACAGCACACGGAGTACGCCGCAACACGGGTTCGTAGCGCAGTGCATTAACCACTGGGCGACCACTCCCCACACCCGCTTGCACAAACACACACAGGGACACGCATGTGGATGTAGGCACGTGCATGGAGAGGAGGTATGGTTTAGCTCAGGGGCATCGGTCCCAGCGCAGTGGCACAAGCCAAGGTCAAGCGTAGAGATTTCATTAGGTCCTGGGGATTGATCGACTGCAACGCGACTCACACCCAAGCCCACTCCATCTGGATGGGCGGACAGGGAGAGATTCCCTACAGGCTCACAAGTCACCCCTGTCACAAAGACAAAGTTCCCCCTCATAGCCTTAACAGGCATTTGGGGCAAGTGCTGTTAGCGAGCACCTAAGAAGGCCGCAACGGTGCATGAGGAGACACGTGTCCAGCAAAAAGCTCAGGCACCATTACCTATCCAGTGGTGATGTATACACACTGCACCAGGTCCTTATTGAAGGCTGAGCCAAATATCTCAACTCAGGTCACTGGGTGCATAGTGCAGTGTGCTAAACATTGTGCCACCGCTTCCCACAAGCAATCTTTCATTTGTGCACACACACACCTGCACACATATTGTAAAAATGCAAGACGAAACACAAATACGCACACGTCAACACAGACAAGCACGTAGAAGTGCGAGCACGGAGACGTGTGGACGCACACGTACACACACACTGCTGCCTCTCTGTCTAGCAGCGCCTCTTCATCACGTCTAGCTGCTGACGTGACACAGGCTCATCCAAAGCAATTTCACCCCTCCACACAGCAGCCTCCAATTGCTCAAACGCCAAACCCATCCCAGCGGAGTCACTGGGAGACAGATTGCCGTAGCCCCCCCCACCCCCCATCAGGAGATGCAGAAGGGGGCTCGCGCACACTCACACGGCGATACGGACTCGTGACAGCTCACACCATCACCAGACCTCCATAAAATAGTGTCCATCATCACACGCACCAACACACACACATGACGTGCACTATCATGGCCGCCGAGTGTGGGGCCGTCCCTGGCTCACACGGGGCGCGTGGCGACCGTGCTACCGCGTGGCACTGCGCCGCCCCGTGCGGTCGTGCCCTCTGCCCTTTCCCTGGTGCGACACCCAATCACCTCCCGCACACCACCCCCCACCCTCGCCCCCCCTCCTTGGTGCTGGATAATTTGTGACGCAATGCGGAACGACGGCGCCAGAAAGGACCCGTGGTGACGGACGTGGTCGGTGCCTTCGAGCGAGACGTGTGGCCTTGCATGGGGTCTAACAAACGTGCCTGTCGTTGGATTCATAATGAGACGGCGCAATCTCATTAGTCGTCTGCGTGGCGGCGGGGGGGGGGGGGGATTGGCGACTCGTCGACAATGCGAGGGAGCGTAATTTACAGCAGCTGGTGCTGAGCAGGGATGAGGAAATGGTTCGCATGGCACCATCATCCCGGTTCAGGGTTAATGCTCAGACTCACAGACTCACACACAGACATCCCAGACATTATGGTTTCAAAACGATGGTGTCAGAGGTCTCACCGTGACGATGATGGCATGAAGATGACACACTGTGCTATGATGACATGCCCACACTGAGTTGAATCAGCACACAGTGTGGGCCACTTTAAGATGCGCAGGCATGAGCGTCTGATACAGGGTTAACAATATCTCCGGCCGACTGCTAAAATCCAACAGATTCAGACGTCTTAATAATAAATAAACAAAATCTATTTCAAATGGCGACCACGCTGAGCAGGCAAAGCTAAAATTAACGTGGGGGGAGTGGGGGGCGTGCGGAGGAGTGGGGGGGGGTCGATATGAACCTCGGGATAATAACCCTGCACAGCCAGATTCATCACGTTGGGGTCGAGTGATTAGAGTCGTCACTCTCATTATTTTTTATTTCAAAATCAGGCGATTATATTTGGATCTCCTTCTATTTGCAGTTTGCCTCTGATGTCAATCAAACCACTATTTACGTCAAATCCAATCACAGTCAAAATTTGCAGCCGAGTTCCGAGTCAAATTTAGTTCCGGGGTGTTTACCCTCCTTTGGATGAAAAAAATATATAATCAAATGTATTGAAACCAAAATAGGTGGCCCCTTGCTGCCCACTCTCTATACCTCTTGTCATTACCACCACGCTCGTTCACCCGGCAAAGCCGAGCCTCAAGACTCTTTGTCAGGAGGGTCCTGCCAAGTTTGTCTCAGTAGGGGGCGATGCTGCTGCTGTGTGTGATCCCAACTGAGTAATTTGCAGGTAATTTTTTTACATTGGATGTTTTTAGCCAATATCGGTTACATTGCATGGTTATTTTGTCTATGGTCGGAAACTGGAGAACACAGACCCATGCAGAGCAGGGAGAGAACATACACACCCGACACTCGCACTCATCCACTCCCCCCCTCATTCATCCACTCACCCACCCACAACACTGCAGGTCACAACACTTCTCTTTCCACTGCACTGTCTGTACGCAGTATGTGCGTACGTCCACGGTGTGTGTGGGGTGTGGTGTGTACAACTTGCCTGGTACACGTGGTGTGTGTGTGCTGTGTGGTGGTGATGTCACCGCCACTTAGTGGGAAATGGCGGCTGTTGTTGTTGTGGTGTCTGCCACTTGCCTGGTACACATGGCATGCATGTGTGTGTTGTGGTGATGTCACCAGTGACTGTTGTTGTTGTGGTGTCTGCCACTTGCCTGGTACAGGTGGCGTGCATGTGTGTAGTGACTGTTGTTGTTGTGGTGTCTGCCACTTGCCTGGTACACGTGGTGTGTGTCTGTCGCCTTTTTGCGCAGAAACACCGAAGGGATCCAGACGTTGACCAGAGCGCGGTAGTTGGTCGCACTGCAAAGGTCGTGAATTTTAATGGAGCCCAGGAGAATTACGGCCCAGGGCTAACCATGAACCCCTAACATGGTACTTCACAGGGCACGAATGAAGGGGTGGATGTGTTTGAGGCTTGTAATTGTTTGGGCCGTGGTGCTGGGACACAGCGTCCCCACTGTGTTGAAAACAGTGCCGCCAGGTGTTTAACACAGAGGAGAAATCCGGCACCATCCGTACAGGAACCACCTGTAGCAATGGGTGACCTCCGGGGGGTTCAAACTGCTAAACCCGTGCAGGTTGACCCATTGGGGGGCATGCCGACCCCGAGACTCCCCAGCAGGGAGGACATACCCTACAACGACAGAGATCCTCCGTGTAGTCTATGTAGATTGTTTGGGCACGTGCTATTCGCGAGCACCCATGAAGGCCGGCACGGCGCACGAAGAGGCAATGTGGCCAGCACTGCTCTCCATAACCGATGTTAACACGCTGCATCAGGTACACATTTAAGGCTGGGTCGACCTAGGAGAGGCTCAAGACGAGTTCAGATACACGTCACAGATGTTCGGCTGTGAATAGAACTCGCGTTGTGGGGTTTGTAGTACGGTGCACTAACCGCTATGCCACGGCTCTGGAAGAGGCCACATACTCGACACGCACGCATGTACACCAGTGAGGTGTATAGGGACATCATGCAGCGTTTGTTGACCGGGTGGGCTGTAATTCCTTTCTGTGCACACCTGTCAAAGTCCGAGAGGCTGGGGTCTTCGGATGACTGGCTGAGGTCACCGGGAAGCTGTGAGAAGACACAGACAACAATTGTCACGCAAAACACAAACCAAACCCGGCACCCCAGGGCAACTTTCTGCACAAATGAGAATTGGGCCATCTGCGCACGTCTACTGTTTACAGCCCAGCAGAATCAGTGATGGAAATTCCACATTCCTATGGCAGGGAAGAGTCTCCCCATAGAAAAAACACTCTTGACTTCTCCACAAAGTGGTAGCTATTTTATTCACCTGGAAGGATGATGGGCTGAGTTATCATCCCAACGCATCACCCAGGATGGACAGCATCAAACTCCAGGAGCCGAGACAGGCACACGGCACCTTCAGGCGGAAGCCGGGCTCGGAGCGGAGCCGCCTGATCCCGCACGGACCTCGTCAAAGGACGCCGCATGTTCACCCTCTGCGCCACCCTTCCCTCCTTGCTCACACCGCCTCCTCACGTGCCTCTTCTTACACTCTCGTGAGAGGCACTTTTCTTCAATTACCAGGGAGGTGGTACTCGTGTCTCACAGAAACAAGTGCCTGGATTCCATTCCTGACTCGGGTGGAGGTTGTATGTTCTCCCCTCGTTCTGCATGGGTTTCCTCCAGATTCTCCGGTTTCCTCCCTAACAATCATCCCAGTGCTGAAAATTTCACAAAAAATTCCTTCATTGGGATCACACACATCGCACCCTGTTTTGACCAACTTGGCAGGACCTTCTTGAAAAAGAGACTTGAGACTCGGTGAGGCTTTCCCAGGGAAACAAGCTGATTAATTATTATGTTGTGTTGCTGGAGCTCTCCTTGCCCTTCGCACGTACCCTCTGTCCTCGGCGCTGATTTCCCACTTAAGAGTTGGGATCAACGAGGTCTTTTGTTCAAGGCCTTCACATGCAAACGCCCGCCCGCCCGAAGTCGCACAAATGCGTGGCTAACAATAAACAAACAGCGCCATGGCCGGTGCCTGTCAAGGGTTAATCCACCGGCAGAGAACAAAAAAGAATGCGGCGAGGCGCCTTGCGGAATGCTAATCTTGCGGTCAGGCGGCGCGTACTATTCCTGCAAACCTAGCGTGATGTTTAGCTGGATAAGCGAGCGGACACGAGGATGTATTCCGGGCAATTCGCCTCGGGCGGCAACGGTGGTACTGCCGCCACCCCCCTTGCTGCCGCTGCCGCCGGCCCAGCAGCGCGGACACGGCGCCGGATGAGAGCCGCGGGTTTCACGCGCATGGCCACTGCGTGCGTGTACGGCACACGCGGCTAGCGCATGCTGTGGGGTCGCCACCTTTTCCACCGAGGATCAAGCCCGGACACGTGACTCAGTCGGCCTAGGTCTACATCAACACACTATCCAGGCTCAAACCTGCTTAGCTTACAAGACTTGACAAGATCGAGCGCATTCCAGGCAATTTGGGTGGAGTCGTCCTGTTGCGTGGCGCTCCGTGCCGTGAGTGTGAGGCTAGGAGCGGTGTGGCGCTCCGTGCCGTGAGTGTGAGGCTAGGAGTGCTGTGACGCTCCGTGCCGGGAGTGTGAGGCTAGGAGTGCTGTGATGCTCCGTGCCGGGAGTGTGAGGCTAGGAGCGGTGTGACGCTCCGTGCCGGGAGTGTGAGGCTAGGAGCGGTGTGGCACTCCGTGCCTGGAGTGTGAGGCTAGGAGCGGTGTGGCGCTCCATGCCGGGAGTGTGAGGCTAGGAGCGGTGTGACTCTCCGTGCCGTGAGTGTGAGGCTAGGAGCGGTGTGGCGCTCCGTGCCGGGAGTGTGAGGCTAGGAGCGGTGTGGCGCTCCGTGCCGGGAGTGTGAGGCTAGGAGCGGTGTGGCGCTCCGTGCCGGGAGTGTGAGGCTAGGAGCGGTGTGGCACTCTGTGCCGGGAGTGTGAGGCTAGGAGCGGTGTGGCGCTCCGTGCCGGGAGTGTGAGGCTAGGAGCGGTGTGACTCTCCGTGCCGGGAGTGTGAGGCTAGGAGCGGTGTGGCGCTCCGTGTCGGGAGTGTGAGGCTAGGAGCGGTGTGGCGCTCCGTGCCGGGAGTGTGAGGCTAGGAGCGGTGTGGCACTCCGTGCCGGGAGTGTGAGGCTAGGAGCAGTGTGGCGCTCCGTGCCGGGAGTGTGAGGCTAGGAGCGGTGTGGCGCTCCGTGCCGGGAGTGTGAGGCTAGGAGCGGTGTGGCACTCCGTGCCGGGAGTGTGAGGCTAGGAGCGGTGTGGCGCTCCGTGTCGGGAGTGTGAGGCTAGGAGCGGTGTGGCGCTCCGTGCCGGGAGTGTGAGGCTAGGAGCGGTGTGGCACTCCGTGCCGGGAGTGTGAGGCTAGGAGCAGTGTGGCGCTCCGTGCCGGGAGTGTGAAGCTAGGAGCGGTGTGGCGCTCCGTGCTGGGAGTGTGAGGCTAGGAGCGGTGTGACTCTCCGTGCCGGGAGTGTGAGGCTAGGAGCAGTGTGGCGCTCCGTGCCGGGAGTGTGAGGCTAGGAGCGGTGTGGCGCTCCGTGCCGGGAGTGTGCGGCTAGGAGCGGTGTGGCACTCCGTGCCGGGAGTGTGAGGTTGGGAGCGGTGTGGCGCTCCGTGTCGGGAGTGTGAGGCTAGGAGCGGTGTGGCGCTCCGTGCCGGGAGTGTGAGGCTAGGAGCGGTGTGGCACTCCGTGCCGGGAGTGTGAGGCTAGGAGCAGTGTGGCGCTCCGTGCCGGGAGTGTGAAGCTAGGAGCGGTGTGGCGCTCCGTGCTGGGAGTGTGAGGCTAGGAGCGGTGTGACTCTCCGTGCCGGGAGTGTGAGGCTAGACGCGGTGTGGCACTCCGTGCCGGGAGTGTGAGGCTAGGAGCGGTGTGGCGCTCCGTGCCGGGAGTGTGAGGCTAGGAGCGGTGTGGCGCTCTATACCGTGAGTGTGGGGCTAGGAGTGGTGTGGCGCTCCATGCTGTGAGTGTGAGTCGTGTGGTGTTACACCTACGGGCCCACGCAGCTCCACCAGCTCCTGCCTCATCTGGTGGATGAGCGCGTCCTTCCCCATGAGGCTGCGGTGCAGACGCTCGTTAAACTCCATCAGCTCCCCATGCATCTCTGCCACCTGACAAATGGGAATATGCACACACACAAGGCAAAGATAAATATATCCCGTATAGCCTTAACAGACTGCAGGGGCAAGTATTGTTAGCGAGCACCTATGAAGGCCGGCACAGCACATGATAAGGTAGGTGGCCAACACCATGCCTACCGCCTGTCTCCCCAGTGGCGATATTGACACACCACACAAGGTATTTATTTGAGGCTGAGCCGACCTAGGGGAGGCTTAGGACCAGTTCAGATAATTGTCACTGCACACACATGCACACATACATATACATGAATGTATACAACAACAACAACCGCCATTCACCACTAAGTGGCGGTGACGTCACCACGACGCTTGTGCCAGGCTATGTGCACCCTGAGGCCACGTGAAGTGTCGAACGCCCGCTGGCAGGAGGTCACGGGGCAGACCTAGGTGCCACGGGTCGACTGACTGAGATGACTGGCTGATGCACCACCTGTGCCCCCTACTGTGCCAACCTGCTGTGCTTTAGCCACCCGGCGCTCCGCTCGTTGTTGTGAGCGTCGTTCCTCCGCCCTCCGTTGTTGTTGGAGGGCGACTACCTCCAACTGCCCAGTAGCGTCCTTCATGAGCCTCCTCCACAGAGGCCGATCTTGACACCGCTGGTACCAGTCATCGGCAAGTCCACTCAGCTCCACGTCCTCCTGTACCACATCACTCCATCTCTTCTCTAGCCCGTGCCGCGCCCGCTTAGCCCCCTCAATCCGGCCGAACAAAAGCTGTTTTGGCATGCGGTGGCTGGGCATGCGGGCTACATGACCCAGCCATCGCAGCCTTCCCCGCCGGAGGAGCTCACCGATGGGACCTTGCCCAGATCTTTCAAGGATTTGTGAGCTCCTCACACAATCCAGTCTGGTTAAACCCAGGATGGATCGTAGGCAGGCCAGCCTAAATGTTTCTAACCGGCGAAGATGTTCCATTAAGGGGGTCCACATTTTGCAAGCGTACAGAAGGGAGGGAATGACCGTGGCCGAGAAGACCTGAAGCTTAGTGCGGAGCGACAGACCAGGTAGCTTCCACACAGCGTTACGCAACCGATGAAAAGATATTGCCGCTCGACTGCTTCGGAGTGAGACCTCTGCTGTTAAACTGGAGCCGGTGAATGTATACACACGCACACACATGCACACACGCACGCACATGCACACCAATACCAATAACCGCCATTCGCCACTAACGGACGGTGGGTGACGTCACCACGGCGCCTGTGCCAGGCCGGGTGCACTTTTGAGGCCACGTGAAGTGTCGAAAGCTCGCTGACAGGTCTTGGGACAGACCAAGCATGAGCCATGGGTTGGCCGACTGAGATGATCGGTAGATGCACCAGCTGTACCCCCTGTGCCAACTTGCTGCATTTTAGCCACCCGTCACTCCGCTCATTGTTGTGAGCGTCACTCCTCTGCCCTCTGTTGTTACTGGAGGGTGTGGAGAGTGACTACCTCAAACTGCCCAGTAGCATCCTTCACGAGCCCCCTCCAAAGCGGCCGATATTGACACCGCTGTGGCCAAACAGAAGCTGCTTAGGTATACAGTGGCTGGGCATGCGGGCTACAAGACCCAGCCAGTGCAGCCTTGTCTGCCGGAGGGGCTCACTGATGGGAATGCGTCCACATCTTTCAAGGACCTGTGAGCTCCTCACACAATCCAGCCTGGTTGAACCCAGGAAGGATCATAGAGGCATGCCAGCCTGAACGTTTCTAACCGGTGCAGATGTTCCATTAGAGGGGTCCACGTTTAACAAGCATAGAGTTGGGAGGGCATGACTATGGCCGAGAAGATCTGAAGCTCCGTACGAAACGACAGACCAGGTAGCCTCATTACAGAATTGTGCAGCCAATAAAAAGCTAATGTCACCCGACTCTTTCGGAGTGAGACGTCTGCTGTCAAACCGGAGCTGGTCATCAGAACACTGCCCAGGTACGGGAAACTCTCTACTTTCTCCACAACTGCTCCATCACGAATAGGGAGCTGAGGGGGTGGAGTGTTTGGTGGCACAGGCAGGTGCTTAGTGTTGGTGGGGCTGATGGTAAGACCCCACCTTAGTGTCACACTCTTTTCCTGGTCTCAGACTTTGGCTCGTCCCTCACACTTCCCCCACAGATGCTACCTCAGCCAACCATTCAGAAGGGGTGGCTATTTCTGCCAATATTTGAGGGACTGCAGCCCTAGCAGGGTCGTCCCCACCTTGCCCCATGATGTTGTCTGGGCTGAGGGAATTCACCTCCTCCAAGACCTCACAAAAATGCTCTGCAAACCTGCAGACCTGTTCCTGGGGGTTGGAGATCGAATTTCCGCTCTTTCCCTGAAGGATGTTGATAGGTGAGACGCTACAAGTTACTTTTTTGATGGAATTAAAAAGTTATTTGTGATTGCGGGCTAGTGAGGCAGATTCCATCCCCTCAGCAACCCACCACTCATTCTTGCAGCACCGCACAGCTCTCCGAATCTCCGAGTGAAGGCTGCGGTAAGCCTCCTCATTCTCCGATGTTGGAGATTATAGATGACTGGAGTGGACCTGCCGATTTCTCTCAATCTGCCAGAAGACTTCCTCTTCAGCCAGGGTCTCTGGGGAGGTCTGGACTGCATACCCAATGCAGTTGTTGCAGGTGCATGAGCCACAGTCCTGAACCTCACCCATTTCCCCTCAGCATCAGAAGGAGGGGGGCACGATGCTAACCCCAGGTGCAAGCGATGTTGAAATTCCTGCTTGCAACTATCCTCAGCTAGCTGAGACCAGGCCACTGTGGGTTTGAATGGGGTCCTAGATGGACACCCACCACCAGAGTAGAAAAATGGCAGGCGCATCTTACAGATGACAAGTCGATGATAAGTGGGCAGATCAGCTCCACAGGAGGTCTTGGTGTCAAGGACATGGGCCCACATCCGCTGGTCCACAATTATATAGTCCAGCAGATGGTTTTGCTTGGATCCAGCATACATCCATGATATGTGGATGCGCCTGATGCCGGAACAGCGTGTTCGTAATTACAAGCCCATGGGCGACACAGAAGTCTAGTAGCCTGCTTCCGTTATTACTGAGCTGATCGGGCCCATGCTTTCCGATCGCTCCAACCCAGGTGTGTGTCATGACCCACTCAGGCATTAAAGTCACCTAACAGGATTACTCGACCCCGAGGGGCCACTTTAGCTAGCACCTGGGACAGGAGGTTGTAGAAGACATCTTGACTCATCGGCCTTATCTGCATCCCTCATGCACATACGCATAGACACACACATGCAGACTTACGTGCGCGCACACACACGCGC
Organism: Petromyzon marinus; assembly: GCF_048934315.1. Lineage (NCBI taxonomy): Eukaryota > Metazoa > Chordata > Hyperoartia > Petromyzontiformes > Petromyzontidae > Petromyzon > Petromyzon marinus. The sequence continues at coordinate 371,652 of NC_133709.1, read as the reverse complement.
ACCTGAGACTCCCCAACTCACACAGCTTTGCACACCCGGGCCTGGTTTCACAGGCGCATCAGCAACGTGTGCGCACAAACGCAACGTACCAATATACGCAGAGACTTGAAATCCCATCTCCTTTACACATGCTGTATAAACACTCAGTGTGGTGTGTGTGTGTACATTGAATAAACTAAACGCAGTTCCTGCGCACAGGCCAAACGGCCTCAACAGACTGTTTCTTTTTTTTTTCATTTATTTGGTATAGCCCTGTGAGCCATTTGGCTCTTGAAACGGGTGCAACCGCAACAAACAAAAAACATGAACAAGAAAACATCTTAAAGTGACGATGTGACTGTGCAAACAGAAAATCCAGGAAAAAACAGCAAAATATTCCTGAAAAAGCACCATACACCAACGCTGTGTGCAAAAATCCCAGTGAGATGCAAGTCAAACAACAACAACAACCACAATACAACTTAGATTAAGGCCATCAGTTTAACTCCGTACTACAACAAACAAACATGGCCAAACCAAAAAACGTTTTCGACATCACCAAAATAAAGCCATAAAAGCAATGTAACAGTGATCATAGGAACTGTGACCGAATTTTCACAATAAACGACATAAACAACATGTAACACCAAACCCTAGAGCCATAGCTGGCTGCATGAGTCACTCCACAACAACAGGAGCATCAGTCGGAGTATCACATTTTTCAATGCACCTTTAAGATCAGCACACTAAATCAAAATACAGATAATACTTTGCAGCGGTCATCCGGAGCGAAACATTTTATTTTATTTTAGGCCACTGAATAGCAGTGGCAGCTAGGGGTGTACAACTCGTCTAGAGCAGTTTTGAGTGAAGATCTCATAGGTAGTGATTCAAGTTGCAGTTTATTGGCAATAGTATTCCAGACCCTGAGGGCATCAATAGCAAAGGCCCTTCCTCCAGTTTTTGTATGGTAATAGGGAATGTGAAGCTGGTAAATGAGCAAAGACCTGAGGTCAAATTTTTCTTTGAAACAGAGAGGAGATCCAGCAGGTAGTCTGCGGATTTTTTTGTAAGTACATCGTGAATAAATAAGATCTGGTGCACAAGCCGTCGAACATTAAGAGATGTTAAGTTTGACCCAATGTAGAGATCACAGTGGTGAGTCCTATATGGGCAGTTCAATGCAAATCTTAAGGCCGAGTGATAGATGGAATCAAGCTTCTTCAGTACAGTACTTGGAGCTGATTTATACACGATGTCACAGTAATCAAGTAGAGGCAGGATGGTAGCTTTTATCAATTCCAAACGGAACATAGGGGGGAAGCAGTGCTTGTGTCGATACAGAAAACCAATTTGTATTTTTGTCTTTTTACCAATATAATCAATGTGATCTTCAAAATTCAGTTTTGAATCCAGGATGACCCCAAGCTACTTATAGATCTTGACTTGCTCTATTTGATAATTATTTAAGGAATGTAATTGGGGAAAAATAACTTCCTGCTTTAGTCCTGGTGAGAAGCATAGCACCTTAGTTTTGGAGGGATTCAGGACTAGTTTAAGAGCAACTAGCTGATGTTGTAGTTTGTTGAAATCACCCTGGAGCTTAGCAATCGCGTCATCCGGAGAGCGGCCAGCAGTAATCAGTATCGTGTCATCTGCAAAAAGATTTACTCTGGAATGATCCAGGTCAGTGCCCAAGTCATTGACATATAGAGAGAAGAAGAGGGGGCCGATGATGGAACCCTGTGGAACCCCTTTTGTTATCTTAACACTGTTTGACCTCCAACCATCTGTGAATACAGTTTGGGTGCGAGAAAAGAGGAAATTTTTTAACCATTTTACTGCGTTTTCGGAAAAACCGAGGCAACTTAGTTTATTAAGCAGGTTGTTGTGGTCTACTGTATCAAAAGCTTTGGACAGGTCAAGAAAAAGACAGGCACAGTACTGCTTATTATCAAGGCTACTGTAAATGTGATTCAGAGAGTCTAATGCAGCAGATGTGGTGCTATATTTATTCCGGAACCCAGATTGTTTTAGATGTAGTAGATTGTTGGTGGACAGGAAACTACTAATTTGGTAGTTCAATAATTTTTCAAAAATTTTCATCAACGGGGACAAAATTGAGATAGGTCGGTAGTTATCTGGATCATCTTTAGGGCCCCCTTTGTGAAGTGGACGGACATAGGAATGTTTCCATTCTAGAGGAACTGATGCTTCTTTGATGAACAGGTTGAAAATATGGGATATAGGTTTGTATATTAGGTGACTAACAGTTAGTAAAGCAAAAACAGGAATACTATCTGCTCCGGTAGAGGAGGACCCTTTGAGGTAGGACAGTTGTTTCAGAACATTACTTTCGTGGATTGGCTGGAAACTAAATTCGTTTAATGTTTGGACAGGGGTGTAGGAATTTGCATGAGCAGGGGTGACTCCCAATACATTATCAAAAAGATTACCAGCTTCAGAAAAATGAAGGTTAAAATTGTCAACTATTTTTTTGGGATCTGAAAAATATTCCCCATTTCGGTTTAGCTCAACGGGCAGATTATCTGTTTTGGATGCCTTTTCCATACATTTGATTGTTTTCCAGAAAATCCTGGCATTTCCATGTGATTCCAGGAGAGTGGAAGAAAAGTAGGCATTTTTTGCATGCCTGATTTTTTTGACGCATCTATTCCTTAAAATCCTGTATTCTAGCCAGTCATTGACCAAATTACTTTTCTGAGCACATGCCTAAGCCTTGTACCTAGTTTTCATGAGCTATGTAATCAAAGGATCAAACCATGGTGGGTGGTTGCCTTTAGTTTTAAATCTAACCAACGGAGCATGTTTGTTAAGAATTTGGAGAAACGTGTACCTGCAGGTCTCCCAAGCCGTAGTCCGGTTGGGGATATCACAGACCTTGTCAATATCTGAGTGATGCACATCATTAGTAAATGCCTGAGTGCTGAAGTGTCTCATAGAGTGCTTCTCAACCAATTTAGGGGGGGCTTTGGGTCTGGCTAATGATCTCACCCCAAAAATGAAGGAGTGATCACTAAGGTTATTACCCAGAACACCAGTCAGTGCAAAATTGTGAGGGGCATTTGTCAATAGGACATCAAGCAGAGATGACTGTCCCGGATTTTTTAGGTTGGGTCTTGTGGGAACATTTATTAATTGAAACAGGTTAAATTCATCTGCAAAATTTGTGGCCACGGCCGGCGGGTTTAGCCAATTGGGACAAGCGAGCATCTACGAAGACCAGCACAGTGCATGAGTGGGTGGTATGGCCGGGACCATGTCCTGCTGCCTTTGTCTCCCCAGTGTTGATATTTACACACTGCACCAGGTACTCATTTAAGGGCTGAGTCGACCTACGGGAGGTACAGAGATTCATCAGTGATGCTGGTCGTGAGCAGGATTAAAACTCGGGTCACTGCAACATTGCTGCTTCCCAACATCAAACTCACACACATGCATACACACGGTGACGAAGACACAACACACACATAGAGATTTAACACAATGTAGGTATTCGCGGCTATTATTATGAGCCATCGTTGATTTTCGAGTAAAAGTTGTCAAGACCCTCCACCACCCAACATGGCCATTCAAATTGAATTGTCGCGCGTGTACAAGCGGTTATCCAATCCCAAAGAGGTGACCGCACATTCTGTTGCTAAGCAGCAAGGCGATGGAACGCTCCTGTTCCTGCCCACATCAGGAATCGTGACTCTAGCAGCAGATTTACATCTGGCTTGAACATCCATTGTTATTCATTGGCTTCTCCTGTAACCTGATTGGATGTTACCTACATTACATAATTATTATTACTGGCTTTTATCTAAATTTTATCTACAGTGTGAACTAAGTTGTCGTTATTGTCAATATCAGCTTTTACTCTTACGATCTGGACATGTGAGTGCAGTTAATTTTTTTTTACTTTTTTATTCATGCATTGGTCTTTTGAGATATTTCAATATTCTGGGCAATATTATCGTTTGAGTCACTCACTGGTCAATTGAAGAACAACTTTCACAAACAAATTTCAGCAGCAATTAAATGCGCGACGTTTGACTCCTCCGTCAAGCATCTTCAGGAAGACCCTGGAAGCGAGACAAGGTGCGTACCTCACGCCGCCGCACACAACTACACATAACCGCGCGCGCAAACGGCGCTGACGCAGTTTCTCCCCGACCATTATTCTCCTCCGATGAAAGAAAGGAAGAAAGACACCTTTGTGTGCGCCGTCACAATCGAGCGCTGTGCTTTATACATGGGGCGTGAGCAGCCGTATTCGTAGCACGGAGGGAGGGCGTTGAGGAAGCGCCAGGCCCTTTCCCTCACGAGCTTCACCTCGACGTTTAAACGATGTCTGTCTTACTGCACCTCCCATGGCTGCACGGCCGCTTGCCGTGCCCCACAACTACCATTCAGAGGTCTGCCTCGTCCTCGTCATCATCATCATCATCCTCTTCATCACACCTGCCATCCTAATGCATTGGTGTTATCGCAGCCAACGTGATGATACATAATTTATTTCTGGGTTAGGCCACGTAATGACCTGGCCACCTGACAGCCAAACCAATTAAATCGTCTTGTGCACAAGCATTTAACGACGCGCCGTTTGTTATTATTATTGTGATCTTTTCGGCTCGCTCTCCGGTTAGTTACAGAACCAATCCTCACAACCGAACTTAGCAGCAATTTGATAAACGATATTTCGCTTGAAACTTCACCAGGCATCTTTAGGACAAGATCTAGGGAATCAGCATAAGACCCATGTCGAGTTTCCGGATTTTAGGAGCATCCCACGACACAGATTTTACAAGATGATAATGTGGCCTAACTCAAAAATCTAATATGAATCACAACATTGGCTGAAAATATCCAGAATGATTTCCTGGATTAGTTTGGCCGTGTCGGGTGGTGCAGGGTCTTGCTACAGGAATTCGGCCTGATCATTACCCGCGCGCATGCGTGTACGCGTGCGCGCGGGTAATCCAAATGACGAATAAAACCAGAATAATGACAGCGGTGGCAACTGAATTAAACCCCGGGAATGCCGCGAGGTGCTCAGGCCGGGTTTATCCTTCGGTGATGGCTGCCGCGTCAAAGGTGTTGGCCACGTGTGGGAGGCGGCTCTGAATTGGCCGGCCCCCATGAGGCCCGGCAGCCATCCCTCCGTCGTCGTCATCGCTCCCAGCTCCAAGCCCTCCTCTCCCTCCTTCCCTCCACCCCACCCACAATCCCTCAGCGTATCTGTTCCATCTTCCTCCCACTCATTCCCTTCCAGCGGTAAGGGACCCTATTTCAAAGCTCAACACTTTTGGACTACCACCCCCCTGGAAATGTATAGATCTGCCTCTGTTCACTCTTCGCACTCCCTTGCACCCCCCTCATACTCCCCTCTTCGTCTCTTTCCCTCTATCTTTGTCTCTCGACGCTGCTCTTCTCTTTTTGGCCCCCTCCCGTTCCCCCCCCCCTCGATCTCTCCCTCCTAATCGATACGCCGCTTGCGCCGGGCCAGCCGAGAGCATGTGTTGTGACAGGTGTTCTGCTACCAGATAAAGCGCTGGGTTGCCGGGGTTGCGCGGGGAAAGCAGGGAGGGGCAATGTGCGCAGAGGTCGCTGTGGCCCCCCGCGCCCCCGTGCCCTCACACCCGCGTGACATTTCCGCAGCGTGGCCCATTACACGGCCCGCGCGTTATTGCCCGATGCCTTCGCGGATGAAAACGAGCCCCTGGCTGCGGCGCAGGAAAAGAGCAAGGAGCGTCCTTGAAATTGCACGTGCATGCGAAAAATATTCTTGTTATTACTGAGCTTGTCTTGCGACTCTCCATCAGCAGTATCTTGCTTTTACAGCAAAGGGCGATGTTGCTGCTGTGCGTGAGCCCAATTGGGCAGCACATACACACTGCTCGCAGAAAGGTGGCCGAGTAGGGAATCAAACCCAGCCACTTCTTTCTGCGAGGGCACGAGGGTTCCCGCCGCCTAGCCGCCCGGAAATAGAGGGAAACATCAACCGCTATGGAGATAAACCTCATGGCAAAAGAGGGGAAATTCCCAGAATGCTTTCTCCTATGTGCACCGTTGCAAACATGATGTTCCATCTCCAGGGAGTGCGCAAGTGAAATATTTTCTTGGATAAAATAAAAGTGTACAAACGACTGCCGCTCTTCCTGTCCCAAATTCATCAACGCTTTGTTCTCTGTCGGCAATGCCCCGTGGACGCTTCTGTACCGTCTGTACATATCAATGCGCACTTCACAAGGTACAGTTAACCCTCGATCACCCGCGCGTGGATTATTTGGGCTGCCGATTGACCCTGCTTGCAGCAAAAAAATTAACGGAACGTCTTTACACGGTACGCCGGGTTAAACTACACGACACTCCTCTCTCGTCGAGGGTCAGCAGTTCGGTGACATGCACGACTCAAAGATGCAAAGGCAAATACGAAGCGACACAAACAAACACAGATACGGGGGCCAAACCTACATGTCTCTCCGCTGGACTGGGCCACCCCCTCGGCCCCGTTACCCAGTTGATTTGGAGGTGTCAGTTGTTGTTGGGGTGATAACGATTTGCTTGTAATGCGCCCCCCCCCCCCCCCCCCCCGCTTATGCCGGGGCACCTCAGCGCGTTTCATACGCGATAAGCAACTTGCATCGCATTCGTGCGGGCTAATTCTGGAATATGGCAAATTTGGACCCAGGCGCCAGCAAACAGAGCCCTCCGTCACGGATCTCTAACCTCCACAAAGTGGGCTTCGCGTGGTTTTTTGGTTCATACACCCGGAATAATAACCGGGGCAGCGTGCCAGATTTGAACAGTGAACCTCCGCAAGCAAGCAGGGAACATTCCTCTCTTCACCATCCCCACCTGCGGCGCTCACTACCGACAGCAGTCTTAGACCCTCGAGCGAGTGAGAGAGCGAGCGAGCTAGAGAGCAAGCGGCTGCACGAGGACGGGTTGGGGTGAGACAGCTGATGGGTGAATTTTTTTCGAAGCCTCACGACAAACTTAATGCTCATCAGGGAGCCAAGCACCGACCTGCACTCTCTCGCGCGTAATCTGCAGAAAATTTTATTGCCATTTTTCCTTGGAAAGGCCACGCTGTCATCACGTCGGCGGCGGGATGAGGAAGAAGGCTGAATTACTGCACCTCGCATGCCCGCTCATTTACACGCATGCGTTTATTTATGAACATGCGTGCGTGGATGAGTAATTTAATTGCATTGCCTCCTCGCCCGCGACGCTTAATGAACCCCGCCAAACGAGGCAATGGAACACGATGATTCCTCGCCCATTCGTTCTCCGTCCCCACCACCCCCCCCCCCACTCCTCCTCCTCACCAGCACCACCGGTGGCCGAGGACCTCTCACCACCGGATTCAACGTCGATGCGCGACCACACTTCGCTCAAACTGTGATAGTGCTGTTTGACGGCTATGGCTCTTTGGGACCCTGTGCTCAGTCGACAGCTGTGTTTAAAAACAAAACACGTCTAGAAATAGCAATGGCGCCCTACGCTCTGCTCTCGACAAAATCACCGCTCTCCTCCCTGCAGGATCACCATCGGGGGCGAGGAGACAAGCAGCCCACTCAGCTTCGTACGCGCAGAGGAAGGGAAGACATTGAGAGCTAAAGGGGGGGGGGTGGTGGTGAGCGCTCGACAAGAAAAATAATGAATTAATTGCGCGGCTCATTACACCCAATTCAGGATTCATTTCCGGCAAAAACCATCGGCGCATAACGTGGCCGAGAGACTCGCCGGCTCTCCGCCCGCCCCCACTCCTGCGGGGTTTATTATACCGGTAATTATGGACGATTTACAGATCTGCAAGTCCTTACAACCCGCTCGTATGACCTTCGTTAAAGGGGGGCCATAGAAAAACTCGGGGGGGCGCTCGATGCAGTCACCGTTAAACAAACTGTAGACGAATGTTAAACGCCAAGCGGACTGAGTAACGACGCGATGGGGAGCGCTCTGCCCTCGCCCTCACCACCCCCCCGTGTGTGCGTTCGTATGGGGGATGGCGATGACGTGAGGAGACCATTTTTCAGCAGTGCACAGATTGTGGCAGAGGATTATGATGAAACACACATTATATTTTTCTTGTGGCCATGTAATAATTTGGACGAATTTTTGTCGCGAGACCCTCCACCACACGACATAGCCAAACAAATTCAACTGTCGCCTGTTACGACCATTTTAACGGCACGCCAATTGCTATTGTTTCGGCTCGCCCTGCGCTGAGTTGCAGGAGCAATCCTCACAACCAGGGAATCCATGCAGAGCGTTGCCAAGTTAACCCTTGTCGTGCGAGTCACGAGCACTACTAACGACTACAAAATACGGCAAACATTCGTTTGAGGCTGCGTCGAGCATCATCGGGACAACCGCCATTAAGTCAAAATAGCATCCAGGAGGTCAGAGTGCATCGTGTAAATGTAGTTTATCGTGTGGAAAGTGTGTATACGTATACATATGTAAAATGTGGTGCATCGTGTATGTATGCATATGCAGCGTATAGCGTAGAGTGTCGAGCATCCTGCTCTGGCATTCACCCTGTGCATTTGGAGAAACGCTGCTATGCCCATCACTTAATTGTCCTAATTTAAATAATTTTATCCGGCTGCCTCCACCTGCTGCAGATAGTTTGACAGCTGCGGGGCTGAGTGAGTGCACTTAGTTGTGGCCGGACAATCGGAGTCCACTTTGATCATTCGGTGGTGGGAGAATCATTGCGAGACCACTTCGTGAATATCAATTCACGCCAGAAGAAAAAAATGTGTGTCTCATGAAGCGCGGAATGCACTCAACGAGGCCACAGCCGCAGGATTTTTGGGCGATTTCCCTTTGATGTCAAAATCTTAATATGTGAGTGTGTGCGTGTGATGTGTACATGTGAATGTGTGTGCAGTGGGGATCGGCGACTCACGCGCACGGGCGCCTGTCTTGGGAAGATTGCCCCCGAGGGAATTCACCGATGGCACTCGGCAAAGCCAAAGTATCACCCTCACTAGCGCTGCGCAGCCACAACATATTCATGTCGAAAGGTAATGGAAATGTGTGTTGTGTTTCTAATGAAGATTTATACGTAAACAATGACTCACTTCACAACCCTGCATCAATACCTTTCCATCACCCCCACCCTGCTGCTTCACTACATCCACAGATGCATTGTGGGCCCAACCCGAGGGTTTCCATGGCGAAATTCCTCACCAATGCAGCTGTCGGTTAAGGAATCGCTGAATGTGGCTTTTACAGGATGGCAGTGTGGTGGTAATGCCCGCATCTCATAGCAAGAAGGGGCTGGTTTCGATCCCCGAAAAAGAAAGGCATACGAGTCAGGAATCGAACCGTTTCCACTGCGCCACCCTCCACAACGGCATCACAGAAGCCCAGGATGTGGCCACATGTCGACACTCACTGGAGTATCTTGCAAACAACCCGGTACCCTAAAGGTAATGATTCAAATAATTATCATCAGCAATGATCAATCCACTGCAGGAGGAATGCCTCCCCATGTCGCTCACCACCTCTCTGGATCTCAAGATGCAATCATCCATCCAGTACCTACACGTTAAATTATTTCATCGCTCTATCTCCGCGGTGGATGTGTCTTGGGAGCATTGCATTCTTTGGCTGCCGCTCCGTTATCGGTCTCGACCATGGGCCATTGTCCCCGCTGGCGGTGACGCTCCGTGCCCAAGCCCCACTCACTTCTCCGCACAGCTTATGTGACGTCATCAACCAGCGTGTATTCTCTGATCCACGTGCTCCTCTTTACGTTTGTCAACGTGAAGCCAAGCATGCATCTCGTCATCTCCATGCTGCTTTAAATATTCACGGCAAATATTCACGGGCGTGAAGTCGCTGTCCGGCCGCCGTCCACGGCGGGCACCGTGGGTAATGTGCCATCATTCTGCGTAAAATGTGCAGGGCTGTGTGAGTGCAACAATCATTATGGAGCAGCACCGGTGCCTCGCAGGGAGGGAGGAAGGTGAGTCACTGCAGCTCAACCAGGTGGAATCATTCAACGTCTCTTCTCATGGGTGACAGGTTGGCTGCGCAATGCTAACACTCACTCCTGAAAGCGAGAAAGGCCAGGGTTCGATTCCTTTCAAAATTCGGCAGTGCTCGGCAACCTATCCAAGTTAGTGGGGCACATAGGCGACCCTTCTTCCCCTCAGTGGGCCACAAGCTTGAAATCGTGCTTGTGACTAATCATGACCCCATGCATTACGCTAAAGACAATGAGACCAGGCCACCATGGGAGGATCCACAGGCCGCAGGTTGCCCACCACTGAAATACAGAGTTTGTATGTTCTCTGCCTGTTCCGCATGGGTTTCCTCCAGGTTTTCTGGTTTCCTCCCATAGCTAAAATAACAACACCCAATGTAGCTGGTATTGGCCACGTCCCAATGCTAGAAACTTACCTGCACGTTACTCAATTTGGATCACGTACAACAACCATCGGCACCTACTGTAAAAAAAAAACGTCGGAAAGACCCACCTAAAAAGTGGTCTTGCAACTTGGCTCGGCTTTCCTGGGTAAACGAACACGATCTAATCATACAAAAACACTTTTTTGTATGACACTTTTTTTGCTGATTGGCCGTGTCGGGTGGTGGAGGGTTACGACACATTTATAAATAACGCGATACAAAAACATATTCAGTATGTCCGAGCACTGCTGCAGCAAATCCGCAGCACAGCCACAAACGGCACGTGCCGGCCAAGGGGCCACAAATATTTACGGGCACCAAGTGCGCTGCCCACGCCGGCACCACGCAGGGCGGGCACCGTGGGTAATTTGCCCATCGCTCTCTGTAAATCGTGCTCGGCTGCATAAGCGCGACGTTCATTTCTGCTGCACAAAGCAGCGACGAGGCAGGCTCGCCGATCGCCGGGCCCACGCGGCACGCTAATTAGATTTAAAATAAACGGACCTGCAAGCAACATCGCGCGTAAAGCCGCCACTCCCCCCCACTTTTGTGCGGGACGGCAATTTCCACGGCTTAAGCGCGTTTGCGTGGGCACGCGGGGACCAACAGAAATAGCGAGTGACAGTTCTGAGCACGGCCACATACGTCAGCGCCCGTATGCACACACGCACACTCACACCGCCGCACCACTAAGAATAATACTAATACGACAGCCATACAGTATGGAGAGATATGCAGCATGCAATGACTGAGTCTAAGAATACTGATGATGTGCAGGAGTATCTCAAGGTATAGATATATATCTATATAGGGGAGCGGCCAGGACACGGTCTGATTGCATATGTAACACGATTTTTGTTCCTGGGTAGTAAGTGTTATTTTCTAATTGCTTATGCCTCAAAAGTATAGAAAATGGCTATTATTCCCTACAAACTTTGCTTTTGTGACCAGCGGCACCGGAACCACCAGATCATTTGACAACTTTGTGCCAACTCTCGCCAGACGGACATGGCCTCTCACCTCTATGAGCTTGCGTTCGTAGGTGCTTGCCAGCTCCTCCGTGTCCACCAGCGGGCGGGGCTCCGGCAGGGGCAAGGGGTCTGCCTCCCCCAGCCGCAGTGCTGCTCCTAGTGCAGGGAGCAGGCCATGGTCGGAGTGGGTGTCGCAGAGAGAGAGAGGGAGGTGAAGTGAGTCACTGAAGCTCAATCAGGTGGAATCTCTCAATATTTCTTATCATGGGCAACAGGGTGGCTCAAAGCAAAAAGGTCCTTGGTTCGATTCCTGACTTTCAATATACGCAGTTTGAATATTCTCCCCTGTTCTGCATGGGTTTCTTCTGGGTTCCCCGGTTTCCTCCCTGAAGAATTACATGCAAATTACGCAAATAGGGGCTTACGCACAGCAGCAGCATCACCACCTACTGGGACAAGCTTGGCAAGACCCTTCTGAAAAAGAGTCTTGAGATTCAGTGAAGCTTTCCTGGGTAAACAATCATGGAAATAATAATGAAGTGAGTGGAAAAGTCACGCGTGGATTCCCAAGGGGAAACCCCTCATGGACGGGGTTCATTGAGGAAGACATGGGCTGTGATAACCAGGCTCCCTCCATATGAACGATGCAGCCAAATTTGCATTATAAGACCCTCCACCACCCGACACAGCCAAGTAGATTAAACGGGCACGTGGCGTCAAGTGCTTAACGATGCACCGGTTATTACTGTTGTTGTTGTTTCAGCTCAGTCACCGGGTGAGTTTAAGAATAACTCTCAAAGTGGAAATTTAGCAGAGATTTGATGCGCGACGTTTCACACAGGACTGTGTCAGGCATCTTCAGGATGCGATGCAGGAAGTCAGAATAAAATCCATTCCAGGTTCCTGGATTTTAGGAGGATCTCACGACAGAGATTTGACATGATAATTACGTGGCCTCACCTAAAAATGTAATCATGAATCATAACACTGGCTGCGAAAACCTACGCATTACGTTAATTAAACCATATCTAATAGAGAGGGTCCTTCCCTGTAAACATATGACAGTTTACCAGCATTGATTCATGTGAGCCTGACTGCTGATGAGACACCAAATATTGAAACCGGTCCATATTTTTACTTATGTTGAACCAAACGCTGCTGAAATGACTCCCCGGAGGTCCGTGTGGCCAAAGGGATGTGTACAAACCTATTTTATGCTTTACGTGGAGGAACGCATATTTGGAGGGGAAGGCGGCGCTCCCCCCGCTCGCTTATCACTCAAACGCACCATTCCTTGCCAACCGTGCACACCCATAGCACGCGGAAGATAACCAGGCCACCGGCCAGGTGGCTCAGAGGTCCAGCACCGAGCTGCACGCCGCTGATATTCTGGCTTCGAATCCAGGCAGCCGCCCATTGATGATTATGCCGGGTCCTCGCAGAGCAGCGAGTCGATGGTCTCAAAATCAAAGGCATTCAATTTGCTGTTGTTTTTTCCTTCATCTTGGCACATTCAAGCTCTGAGAATAAAAAAAAACCCGTGACTAACAATGCAATGTGAATATCATGCAATGTGCATCTCTGTTGCCTGGAGAGCTGGAACTGGAACGCCTCACTAGATTAATCTTCATATTAAATCACGCACGCAATCTCGCTGCGTCTCCGCCGTGAGGAACGTGACGCTGGAGCACGGCGGGCAAGAGGGTGCTGCCCTCGAGCATGGATGAAGGGTCACTTAATTAGAAATAATAATTTTGTACATGTGGTATTCACGCCGGTCTCATAGCGCAAGGCGATCAATGCGAAGGAGGTCGTTTCGTGGACACAGTCTCTAGCAGATCCACCATAGGGTCTGATGTTGCCGTAATCCCAAATTAGTTCTTTGCAGGAAAATGTTTGAATGCCAAGAGTGCGATGAGGATAACACTAGGGGATAAAATGACAGACAAAAGGAATAAAAAAAAATCCACCGCTCTATTCATTTCCTGCCCTAACGAGTGTTTCAAGCACCACGCGAAGGCGCTTTTAACTTGAGCCTCGCACTTCAATGCCAGCAGGGCCTTGCAGCTGCCATGGGGACCCCCCACTAGGTCGGCTCAGCCTAAAAATACGAGTGCTTAACACAACATGTCATGACTTAAAGCTTTCGTGACTGCAGGAATTCATATTCTTTGGGTCTTTCGGTAAAGTCACGTAGAAACGTGATGTAGATACATGACTTTACCGAAAGACCCAAGGAATACAACATGTCATGTCGACGCCAGTTATGATAAGATAGCCACGGCCAGGCATGGTGCCTCCCTCTGATGCCCACCCTCTGTGCGAGTCTTGGATGTCACGCAGTGAGAACTAAAGGCGCTCTCTGACAGCCCCTGCCTAGAAGAGGCCTCCGCTTTGAAACTGTGGCGGTCCCAGCCAACGCAGCCACTGTCCTCCCCCCCACCCCCCTACAATTTCGAATTTCAGAGCCTCGACACACACAGGAAGCTATCCACGAAGCTCCTGTGACATGCCTTGAGGCCTGGTTTAATATGGGACGACATGAGGCCTGCACAAGCATTGGATCTGAAACACGCTCGTGAAGAAAGTACAACATCATCATCATCAGCCGTGATCATACAATTGCTGGATGAAGATCTCCTCAGACTGCCGCCACCTCTCGCCATCGTGCGATTTGAGAATTCGCTAAGCACCTGCACATGAACATATCTTATCGCTTCATCTCCTCGTTCGACGTACTCTCATGCGCGTTCCATTCCTTGGCTGTCACTTCCATTATTATTCTTGACCATTGTTCATCAACCCTTCTGGCCATAACGCGTTTTTTGCACAAGCTCCGCTTACTCCTCTTAACAGTTCCTCTTTTTGTATCTCAATGTAATTCCAAGCATGCGTCTCTCCATGCTTATATGCATTGTGAATGACCGTGATTCTGGCTTGGCGGAGCCAGCTCACAGCCATACGGTTGACTTGAGCCAGCTATCAGCATGGTCCCAGCGCCATTCTGGATGTCTGCGAGCCAAGCCGAGCCACGGCTGAGCCGCTCGTGCGTCTCTGAAACCAATTGAGGAGCTCAAGCCTGAGTCAGGCTGCGTTAAGAGGCGGAGGCAAAGCCGACCCGTGAATAAGAATACGCCATAAAAGCGAAACAGCCATTGTTGCCAAGGCGGGAGAACGACGATGTTACTCATGGATGAAGAAGAGTCTCGCTCTCTGGGCTCCACTTGCGCACCCCACCGGGACGAAGCTGATGGCATTAGCAAGGTCAGCGCTAATTCTCCCCACTCTGCCGCAATAAAGACAGGAAGGCTGTGCGGGCCGTGTGTCATCATCGGCGTCCTCGCTGCTCGATTTGGCAGTGAATCATCATCATGCCAGAACCGCTGGCACAGCAAACGCGCTGCGCCCCCCTCCTCCCTCACACGCCACCCCCCGACCCTCGCTCGTGATTAAAAACGCATCTTTAGCTCGGTTTGCATTACCAGCATTCTGTAAAATTGCCTCCACGTCACAGTTTTAATGAATCACCCGTTGCACAGCTCGGGGCGATCTAACCGTGACAAATGCTCCAAGGGTGAGAATGTTCACGGCCCGTGTGCGGCGTGCGGGTGCGAGGTTAGGGGACTGGAGAAAACGACGCCACATCGGGAACATCTCGTACCTCCGTGTCGGCCGTTATTCTAAAGCTGTGGAGAAGTTGGGGCTACGCAGTTGGACCGTGCGGGTGCAGGTGAGGGGGCTTACCCGCCCGCTCGTTCCTCCGCAGCCCCCAGCCATGCCGCCGCAGGGGAGCCGTGACCCCTCCTGTGATTTGTGCAAAATTAATTTTTCTGGTTGGAGTTGTGGCGTAGCGGTTGAGGCGCTGCTCTATGAATCCGGCGAGTTCAAATTCTCGCCGTGACAAACATCAGTGGTGAGTGATATCTGAACCGACCCTGGGTGCCCCCATTCACCAACCCGCATTGACCAGCATGGTGAAGTACGGTCAAACAACCCTCATGACCGGCAATGCATGGGGAGGTCTTTGTCCAGCAGCGGCTGCACAAGATATTTATTTAAAATGTGTGTTGCGCATCACCACGTGTTCACTGTGCGTGTGTGTCTTGACACTCTGGACGACCTTGCAATGGGATGTTCCGTCTCAAGGAATTTGTTCTGGTGTTGAAGACGAATAATAAGTAACAAAGTGAATCAAGGAGCCGGAGGATTTAGATAAATTTGTTCCACTGACCGTAGCAAGAGTTTATACAGTAAATCTGTTTAGCAGAACCGCGCACCACATTAAACGGCGCTGACAGCTCCGAAGCATCTCGTGCAACGCGCCGTCTCCTCGCGCACGGCCCCGCCGGCTGGAGCGCCTGCGCACCGCTCCGTGGGAATTGCTTTTCGTAAATTTTGGCGAGAGATCAGCCCGGCCCGCGGGCGCTAATCCTGCTCGCTCGCTAATTTAATGAGCGAAAAGGAATTCTCTCTCTGGGACCCGCGAGCTCCTGCGACTTCACATTGTGGAGCATCTGCCGCTCTTATCGTTAACCCTCACAGCAGCAGCAGTAGCAGCGATGGTAACGGCAGCGACCGCCCAACCACGTATGCAGATAGCGCAACAACGGACGTAGCCGTTGGCCCGACGGCACCATCCCGTGAACACACGCGGCCTTCTCCGGCCTCCCGCACCGCCGTGGCCTGCAGTCGAGGGCGGCCCCAGCGACCCAGAGATGCGGCGGCATCCGCACGCACGTGCTCTGCGCCATCTTGACTCTCGGCTGCACACTTAAGCTGTCACCCTCCCTTCGTGAACCGACACGTCTGTGCTCAGAAAAAGCTAAATCTTTGTTTCCTCTCTCGTTTTTCCATTTTAAAACCCATCACGCCCATCACACGCCGGCTTCCCGCGGGAAAGTGTGAAATTATCGCCCTCGTGAGAATACCTCAAATTAAACCGCCGCCGTGCGGCGATTTCCGCTGTGAAGCCGCCAAGGCTGACTGACAACTATAACAAGTCGAGAAGGATGCTCCATTTAAAATCTATAATTACAATTATCATCGCAGATGCGCATTTGTCTCCATGCTGCTGCTGCCTGTCCAAGTGCATGGTGTCACGCTGGGGGGGGGGGCGGCTGTGTCAGCGAGTGTGTCTGTGTGTGGGTAGATGTGTGTGTTGGTAGGTACATTTGTGTGCGAGTAGGTGTGTGTTTGTGGGTAAATACGTGTATGTGTGTAGGTGTGTGGCACCTGGGTCTGCCCCGTGACCTGCCAGCAGGCATTAGACACTTCACGTGGCCTCAACATGCACATAGCCTGGCAAGAGCGTCGTGGTGACGTCACCGCCACTTAGTGGCGAATGGCGGTTGTTTTTGTTGTTGGTCAGCTACGAACCCAGCGACCCAATTTCTATTCCTGCTCACGATCAACCACAGTAATTAACCCATAGAGGGCCTTCGCCAGGTCAACTCATCCTAAAATTTGTACCTATTGCAGTATGTAAACATCAGCATTGTGAAGACAAAGGTGGCGGGTGTGCTTTTGAACCTCGTGTGAGTTTCCAGCTTGAATAGGTGCTGGCTAACAAAACTTGACCTGAAAGTGTATAGAAAAGGTTAAACAGGGACTCTCTTTGTATCTATAATGTACAATATGTAATGTGCACAGTTTTCATTCACACTCTCCGAGACAGAGAGATAATGATAAAGAGGCGTGGGAAACCACAGACAAGCGGGAAAGCAGCCAGAGCAGGTGCGACCAAAAGTTGCCCAAGCTCTGTGGGTTCTATATTGGAATGTTTGACCAACTTCATTAATAAAAGTTTATACACGCGGGAGGAAAACCGGAGAACCCAGGGAAAACCCATGCAGGCGAGGGAGGTAGTAACACTCGGTCCCCGTACAGATGGAATTTAACCCCCTTGCTGTAATGCCGCCATACCCTGGCAAGGCGGGAGATTGCAACCTCGATGCCCACGTGTAGAGGGCGTTTTACGAATTGGTGTGCGATTCACCGACTCCCCTTTGGTGCATGTGTGCGTTGTGCTGATTGCCCGTGCACGTGCAACTGTGTGCGTTGGATGTACGGTCATCCACACGATTGTTTGTGGACGTTGGTGTGTGTTGTCTGCTCGCTGGTAGCACTTGCCCCAACAGCATGTTGAGGCTTTATGAGGGATCTTTGTCTGTGTTGTCTGCATTAGCTACCCATTCCACTTTACTTACAAATGGATAAACAGGGGCAGTGAAACCTGGCCGGTTAAAGGTGCTAAATTATTCATCATCTGATTAGTTTGGCAGAATAAGAAACGAGCTTTTGTTATGCAAAGTGCTCTAAGTAATTCTGCGTGGGTTTGCACAGACAAACACTTCGACTTTGTTGGCACCAACAAACAATTTACATTTAAATCAGCCTCACCAGGATCCTACAACAAGCCTGCCTCCCTGCTGACCCACGACCCCTGTGTCCCTTTACTGTAGTAGGCACCACTCGTGAGTGGGGCTGTGGCAAGGTGTAGTGTAGGTAATGTGTGTTGTGGCGCAGTATGGCGCGGGGATGCTTACCAGTGCCCGTGTGCCCGGCTTCACGTCTCAGCATCTGCACGGCACCCACGTACTTCTTCAACTGCACCTTGAGCACCTCGTTTTCCCTGGGGGCACGTAGAGCATGCATGGTTAATACACACACGTACATGAACATACGGAGCACGTAGGGTTAATACACACACACGTGGAGCATGTGGGCTAAACACACACACATTGAGCACGTAGGGTTAATACACACCCACACACACTAGACGCGAGACACGGGACAGAGCCCTTGCTGCCATGAGCTGCAGTCGGCCAGGTCCCGCACGGCCCCCCTGGGTCATTTCCTTCATTTTCAAAAGTCAGAGCAGTTTCCTGCTCGAATGAGCAGAGGCATTGGTTCTCATCTCCTATTCATAGCCCTGCAGACCCAGTGGTATAAATTCCACGTTCATATGGTGGGGGCGACTATTCATAGGATAACCAACGTTACTTGCTCACAAAGTGGTGCTCACTTTATCAATCCCTGAGGGATAATGATTACAATGATCTGAGTCAACACACTCCAAACTGGACTTGAATTCACTACCCTATGATTGCGACCCGCTAGCTCTAGCGCTGAGCCACCACCGGACCGGCTTGGCGTTTACACTGATAGCCTCGTGTGTGCGGCCACTACAGCCACGCAGCGTACATACAAAGACACCTATGAAGGTCGGCATGGTACATGAGGGGGCGGGTGGCCAGCACTTCGCCCACACACACATGCCACACACCCAAATATACGCCACACACCTGCCACACACACGTCACACATCCATATACATGCCACACCACACACACACACAAGCCAATGTTGCCATGTGCTGCTGTAGATACATCAGGGTGTAGCTTTCATATGACAATGACAACCACATATAAGAGGCTGGTCCACTCTATTGCATCAACAACATAAATAAGCAGACAATTTTCCTCCACCACACATATCCGTCTCTCCACGTAACAATATATACGAGTATTTTTTTACACACATTCCATCGACCACACAGCTTTCTGCGGGTGCAGAATTTCAACAGCATCGCGTTAATTCAAGCAAAACTCTGGAACCAGTTGCGGCATTCAGCGTCTTGTCAGCAGTCAGACTTGCTCAAGGCAATCCTGGTGAACTACCCGTTGATTATAAGCAAGGACCCTCTTTGCGAGATATGGGTCCTAACTCGACACAGTACCACGTAGAAATTATCGAGTCAAATGGCAATTTACCAAAAGTGTTTACAATTTAACATAAACATTACTGGAAATGTACCACTTTGGGTCAATTCTTGAGAACAGAGTGTGAGAAAAAGCCGATGAAATGAGCCCCATCACAACACCGCGTCAGGGAAGTGATAAATGGATCAGCCGAGCCCCACGCAGAAGCTGAAATGAAAACACGAGACGCCACGGGGCGGAACACAATGAGACGCCATGATCATACGCTCATCAGCAGCAGCGGCACGTACCGCCTAACGCCAGCCTCCCAGAGCAATACGCTCCACATCCTGGAGGGGCATGCGCTAAAACACACAGACAAACAAAGAACCCCCGTGTAGCCCACACAGGCTGTTGAGGCAAGTGCTGTTTGTGCGTACCAACGAAGGCTGGAACGGCACACCTATAAGAGGGTGGTGTGGACAGCACAACGCCCGGCTGCCTTTGTTTCCCCAGAACTAATATTTACAAGCCCCATCAGGTACCTATGTTATGGTTGAGTTGACCTAGGAAAGGCACAAGACTGGTTCAGATATTTGTCATTCATTGTTGGTCGTGGGTGGGAATCGCACTTGGTTTAACCGGCTTCATAGCAAAGCACACGAACCACTGCACCACCGCTCGTCACACACAAAGACAAAACACACTTACCTACAAACACACACCAACAACAACAATCGCCATTCGCCACTATGTGGCGGTGACGTCACCACGACGCTTGTGCCAGGCTATGTGCACCTTGAGGCCACGTGAAGTGTCGAACACCCGCTGGCAGGAGGTCAGGCGGTAGACCCAGATGCCACTGGTCGACTGCCCGAGACGACTGGCTGATGCACCACCTATGCCCCCTACTGTGACAACTTGCCGTGCTTTAGCCACCTGGCGCTCCGCTCGTTGTTGTGAGCGTTGCTCCTCACCCCTCCATTGTTATTGGAGGCCAACTGCCTCTAACTGCCCAGTAGCATCCTTCACGAGCTTCCTCCACAGAGGCCGATCTTGATACCGCTGGTACCAGTCATCGGCAAGTCCACTCAGCTCCACATCCTCCTGTACCACATCACTCTATCTCTTCTCTAGCCCGTGCCGCGCCCATTTAGCCCCCTCGATCCGGCCGAACAAAATCTGTTTAGGCATGCGGTGGCTGGGCATGCGGGCTACATGACTCAGCCAACGCAGCCTTGCACACTCTCACACATACCCGCACACACACTTACCCATGGACACACACGTACCCACCCACAAATAACAACGACCGCCATTCGTCACGAAGTGGCGGTGACGTCCCCACGGCGCTTGTGCCAGGCCATGTGGAAGTTAAGGCCACGTGAAGTGTCGAACGCCTGCTGACAGGTCACGGGATCCACTAAGATGACTGGCCAATGCACCACCTGAGCCCCCTACTATACCCACAAATACACGTACCTACCCACACACACATACGCGTGTTCGAGTTGCAAGCACTACGTGGTGCTTGCGGCGCCCATTAGGGAAGCAGGCACACACAGCAACCCAACCACTCGCACAGTAACGAAGCCGGCGTCTGCCGTCCCTGCCGCCGCGCGATGCGCCGAGGACAACGAGCACCATCTGGAAGTGGACGTGGCTTCGTACGAATCGCGATAATTGGGGCAATTCTAGCAAAACATAAACACACGAGGACCACTTTTTAGGCCGCATCCTCCCCCCCACCCTCCACCGGAGCCTGACGGCGCCACCCGTTATCTCGTCCATCCTCCCCTGGCTCCCGCACCCCGCTTCGTGACCCTACCCCCCCCAACAGACAGCGTACGCTCACCTGGCGAGAGCCTGCAGGCGCGCGGAGTGGCGCTCCTCGCTCTCCTCGGAACGGCGCTGCCCCTCCTCAGCCTCGCGTCGCAGCGATGCAGCATGCTCCATCTCACTCTCGAGCAGTGCCCGCAGAGATCTGCACCATAACCATCATCGTCCACACCATCGTCGTCGTCACCACCATCACCACTATCATCATCACCATCATCATCACCACTACATCACCACCCACTATTATCACTATCATGCTCAAAATAACTTACCATCATCATTACCACCGCCAATTCCCGTTCACAACCAATGACTTTGGCGGATGTTTGAACCAGTTCTCAGACTCCTCCAGGTCTACTCAGGCTTAAAATAGGTGCCAGGTGCGGCGTTTAAACTTATGTACTGGGGAAACGAAGGCTGTCGGGCGTAGTGCTGGCCACCCACTCCCTCGTGTGCCATGTTGGCGTTTATAGGTTCTCGCGAACAGCACTTGCCCCAATGGTCTGTTACAGGTCATATAGGGGATCTTTATCTTTGTGTGTGTTTGTGTCCATGGTCATTACGTGTTGTTATGTGCATGTCGGTTAACATCCCGGATACCCTTGTAACAAAGACGTTCCATCTCAAGGGCTTCTCCTGGAGAAGAGTCTCAATAAACAAGATGATCTTGACAATTCACCCAACGAAAGCAGCGGTGGCATGGGGGAACCGGGCACGGCAGTGGTGCCCGCCCCGCTGCCCACACCTTCAATTAGCACAGTTGGCCACATACGGTACGAAAGAAGTTCAACGTACGTACACCTGCAACTTCGTGGCCTCCTGCTGACGCTCACCGACATCAGCCCAATCATGTCTCCTACACGACGACTCATGCCCCCGAGCGCCACGATATTTATGCACGGGGCAACCAGTGGAGCAAAGATGCTGCTCCAAAGACCTTATTCTTGAACTGAGGATTTATTGCTGCTGCTACAGAGCACAGATTCGGCTATAGTTGGAATCCTTCTGCTGTCACATCTGGGGTGGAGCACCCAGTTCCCACCTCACTGCACGGGTTAGAATTCAGAGTCAAGCAGTTGGGGCGATTCATGGTCCAGCACCCAGTGATTCACCTCAGTCACTTGCTGGCAGTCAGTCGCCGCCTTGTCACTCTTCTATGGTTACTGCTACCATGGTTACTGTTTCTGTAAACTTTACTAATTGATTCCTCTGTCCATTTGTGCACTTGGTCCACCTGATATTAACGGTTTCATCTCATCCACACCGTTACAAGAACACACTCACTCACCCACTCACCACACACTAACTCACCCACTCACTCACCCACTCACCACCCACTCACCACCCACTCACTCACACAGTCGGATTTGCACCGCCCACTTTATTTTGTGCCAACTCTGCTCTAATTAGTAGCATAGCAATCATCGCCCGCTACTGGCAGTCGTTTCATACTGCACAGGGACAGCTACCGCTTGGGGTGCCCTACGATTGTTTGAGATTAGATGCGATCCAAGGTGTTTTGAGTTTCTGAGGCGTTTAAGCGAGCTCCACGTAAATGCTAAACATTATTATCAGTAAAGCTTAGGTTTAAAATAAAACAACTTTTAATCTCTACATTTCTAAGTGAGGTCCATTCTTCGCACATCCTTTAAAGCATCCCCTCTGTGTAATCCCAACATTTGTACACATACACGTGACGTTCTCAGTAATTGGCATGACGAAACGAACGAGAATTGCATTTTCCTCAACCTGCTTCATGTGCTTTAATGTGGAATCAATTATCTGCTGAGTGCACACGCCGTGGGAATAGGCGGCCAAGTTATGATTCAATTACAGCGGTCCTCCAGTTTCAGAAACACAGAGCGAGTGAGATGGCGGTGTGATGACATACGCAAACGTCCACGCTCCAACACTCAAACCCCACACACCCCACACACCCCACGCCCTACATGCCCTACACGCCACACACCCTACACGCCACGCGCCCACACGCCACACACCACATGCCCAACACGCCCTGCACGCGCACACCCCACACACCACATGCCCTACACACCCACACCCCACACGGCACACACCCCACAAACAACACGCCCAACATGCCCAACACGCCCTGCACGCCCACACCCCACACGCCACACCACACGCCCTACACCCCACACACCACGTGCCCACACCCCACACACCACGCGACACACACCACATCCCCACACCCCACACACGCCACACGTCCACACATGCCACACGTCCACACCCCATACGCAAATGCTCAAACCCCACACCACATCCCAACGAACCAGGGTCAAAGGTTAAAGGAAGCCGAGTGGCTCCCCCTTGCTCTCATCCCATCTATCCGTGTCCCGCTCTCCCTGTTCTTTTCCAAAATCCCCTCGGTTATGAAAAAATCTTCCCAAAATTAAAACTGCTGTTTTAGACATGCAAATGTGTCAGATTCTAAAAACGTGGTCTGTAACCCAGCACTGTGGGGAGCAGCGAGGGTTTGTAGATCACACACAAATTCGTGAAACTCCCTCCCTACCCATGAGCAAACATTACCATATAGGAGCACAGAGCTTGGGCAATTGTAGGTGCCGATTTTGGCTGCTCTTTCACTTGTCTTTGGTTCCTCCTCACCCCTCTGAGTTGTCTTCTCTCTCTTCAAGAGTGAGCGAGAACTGTGCGGCTTTGAGATTATTATGAGTTACACGTTGAGTTGATTATGACGTCAATAGCAGAGCAAGTGACGGGGCCAAAGATTGGCGCATCTCGATGGTGCCCCGAGCTGTTCGTGTGCCGCGTACCACGAGAACCAGCAATGAAATCCGATCGTGGCCGAGTGCAGAAGAAAACGTGGCGCTCACCTGCACTGCTCCTCCAGCTCATCCTTCCTGTTCATCATGGCCACCAATGCCTGCCGCAGTTCACCTTCGGGGCAGCAGAAAACGAACACCGAAAACCACGGACATGTCATCAATGACCGAGCGTGCTGGCCTCTGAAGCCCGAAGCATCAAGTTTGATTCCAGGTCAACAAGGGTGACATCGGCCACGGTTTTTGTGCGCACAAACGTGAAATGGGCCCACGGTTTAGGTACAGAACAAACCTATACACCGAACTTAGGACTCAACTACCAATTAAAAATTGCCTTCTGTTGGCATGAACATTGTTCATGTGTGTAGTCAGTGAACCATTCTGCTGTGAGGCAGTGTTCAGGACGAATCTGGTGTTTTTATCTTAGCTTAGAAGAGGCGAACGAGGTTCCACACAGCGTGGTGTCGTGACCGGTGCCGCGACCACCGGCACACGGTGGCGCGGTGGGGGGCACGTGGGGGGCACAGGAGACCCCACTCACCGATGCTCATTGAGTCCGAGAGAGGTGAGGAAGCCGAGGGGGGGCTGACACTCTTCGCTTGGCATGGGGGAGGGGGCTCGACCCTGGTGGTGGGGGTAGAGAACACAGGTACAGTATGGGCCTGTGAGCAAATCACCCAGAATGCACCCGATCTCATCAGATCTCAGAGGCGAAGCAGGTTTTTGAGCCTGGAGAGTTCTTGTATGGTTAACCACCAAGCATAACTAACCGGTGTTATAGGCTGCTGCAGTATTAAGGTTATCAGCAGAGGGCAGTGTAAAATGAGATGCTGTTCTGTACTATGATTCCCGTCTTCACCAACCCGCTCTGAGCAGCGTGCTCAAGTCTGGTGAAGTAGCGCCCATTGACCCACACTGCGTGGGGAGGCCCTCATTCAGCAGATTTACAAAAGGGATGCAAATGTGCATGCACACAATACTAAAATGGCAGTTGTAAAACCTGTGCCTCAAGCCCTGGATTTTATTGCTGACTCGGGCGACTGTCTATATGGAGATTGTATGATCTCCCCCTGTTCAGCATGGGTTTCCCCTGGGTTCTCTGGTTCCCTCACATAGCCAAACCCACACACACAATGTCACTGGTATTGGCCAAAACATCCCAATGTTGAAAAATCATCCAAAACCATGAGACAAATGTAACACGTTTGCAGTCTGCCACTGCCACCTTGTGGCAATGCTTATTCATGGCTCTGTACACATTCACTGAATATGAATTTCAACTTGCAACGTGCCACACCGTGTGCACTCTCGATAAGAAAGAGTCATAGATGCCAGAAGGCAGCCAGGTGGTAGTCAGGTGAAAATTGCGACGTCTGTCCATTGGACAACCAATGTCGACTTCTTCACAAAGCGGTACTAACATTTAACGACCCTGGAGGGATGATAGGCCGAGTAAAATGAGAACCAGGATTTGAGCTTGTAACCTTCCGATTGCGAGTCACTTATCCAGTCACCTAGCAGGATCCTATCATAGTTACAAGACTCGGTTAATGACCACGTGAGTATTATTGTAATTTTGCAACAGCAGAGAAAAGCGATGACAAAGTGGGGCGGCACCGACGGCACAGGCCTCGGTAATTATTTAACCGTCTTAAGAATCTGCCAAGTGAACGTGGGGGGTCCTGCTGCCAGTGGGGTGCCATTGTGTCTTGGCACGCGAGCCGCACCTGTGCTGCAGCAGTGAGCCCATTTGTGCCAGCTGCATGGGGAGGGCGGCAGCGTCCGTGGGAGAATCTGCGAGAACACGAACCGAGCACGCGGGTGTCAGGCTGGCGGCCTGTACTCACCTCCACCACACCCCCGCTCAACCGACACACACACACCCCCAGTCGAACGCAGGGGGAGGGGCGACGCTGACCGACCTGCTTGCAGCGGGAAGAGCAGCTCCCCGCTGTCATTGTCGTTGAACACCTGGAGGGCACTCCAGCCAACGGGTGACTGCGGCAGGGGCCTGCACCACCATCACCCGTGCGTTACCGACGGGCGTCAACAACTATCGGCGCGTCGAGTGTCAGTGGCTGCCGTGTCGGTGCGAGTGCGGTGCCGTACGGGCACCGTGGGCGGTGTCTCACTTGTAGGCCCCGTCGAGTTTTGCGTGGCCATCACCGTTCCGGGCCGGCTGAGATTTCCCATAGACCTCGTCCGCGTTGTCATCGTCGTCCTCCTCCTCTTCGTCCTCGTCGGCCATCGGCTTCCTGTCACGTGGGGCTGCAGTGACGCCGTTCTCCATCGCCTCCCCGTGGTGCCAGGGAGCCGGGTCAAAGGCCGAATCCGGACTGAATCTGCCACCAATAACACCGCAATTGCATCGCTGCAATTATATCTCACACAAGGGCAACAAACGACCCCTAACCACGAGATTGTCCCATCGTTGCCCGTGAGGCCGTACCGCGTGTGGGACGCCGCAGCGGAGACCTCACGCGGATCGTCATACCGGCCGCTCCACTCCTCCAGCTGCGTCTCTCCCCTCCTCTCCCGCTCCTCCGCATCATCGTCATCAAAAGAGATGATGCTCGTCACCGGCTTCTTCGATCGCTTCTTTCGTTCCTTGCGATTCTTGACATCTGATCAAGGCAATGTTTGCATGATGATCGATTCCCAATGGTGTCCGCACCATTCTCATGGCGCAGGGCCATCATAAAGCAAGGCGATGCGTAGTATTTTACGTTTAATACACCCATAGTAATAACAAGGGCTGCCTACCAAATTAGAATGGCGAAACTGTGCAACAGGCAGTGAAGGCGCTATCGCTGGGCCACGACACTGCCCCAACGCATGACGGTGTCATCGTCGTAAGACACTGCACGCAGAATTACCAGCACCGCTGGCGTACAGACGGGTGTGCGGGCGTGCGTGCATGCGGGCGTGCTTGCAGGACCGGAGGACCGCACTGTGTTGTCGCCAAGCTACCTGCAACCCGAGCAGACATGACGGGGGCAGGGTCGTGCACCGAGAGGGCCGTGTCCCGCGCGGAGGCCACGGGCACAACAGCTGCTCCCCCGGACGTGCGGGGACCCCCAGGACCGGAGATCTCACGCAGCAGGCTGCTCACACCCTGCATGGCGCACGCATACACACGCGTTAACAATGGCCTACCAATCATCATCACAGCCAAGGCTGCGTCGCGCTCAGAGTGCCGACGCGAATTAAAGTGATGGTGATAATCATAATAATAAATATTATTAAACACGCACGTGTGTGAGCGACGAGTCTCTGAGGAGGGAGGTAACGCTCTGCGTTGACTCCCGCAGGAGGCCCGACATGGTGGGTGCACCCCGCGACACCCCCAGGCCGCCGTTCAGGTCCTCGTTGTCGATGTTGATCGCAAACACAATGGAGTTGAGGCCTGCGGAACGACACGAGTGTAACGACACTCCTTCCACGATGCCGCGGGTGACGTCCCGACTCAAGTAAGCAAGTGAGCATAGTCACCACTACCAGGCCAATATAGTATTGCTTAAATGCCCGGGTATCTCAAAGCACCTTACATCACAGATCTTCAAAATAAAGGTTTTTTGGGTTAGATCGTGTCGTAACCCTCCACCACCCGACACGGCCAATCAGCAAAAAGGTGTCACGTTGACAAAAGACAATTAGTTCACTACTTTAGCCCACCGGTGTGTTGAAGAGTGAATCCACAACATTTACAGTTTGAGTACGACGTTTCGCTGGTAATTACATCCAGCATCATCGGGCAATTCGCCAGAATGGTAAAGCCCTCACTTGCTCTCGGCCTTAAATAGAGCAGCAGGGTGACGTCATCATTGAACTAATTTCAGGTGCAGTGATTTGAGGCGGAGGGGGGGGTATTGTAATTATATAATCGATTGGTAATCAGTCAATGTATATTCTTGGTTCTTTCGGTAAAGTCACGTTGAAGGG
The DNA here is from genome assembly GCF_048934315.1 of Petromyzon marinus. Classification (NCBI taxonomy): domain Eukaryota; kingdom Metazoa; phylum Chordata; class Hyperoartia; order Petromyzontiformes; family Petromyzontidae; genus Petromyzon; species Petromyzon marinus. The sequence continues at coordinate 343,974 of NC_133709.1, read as the reverse complement.
AAACAATAAAATAAAAAAATATATAAAACAATAAAATTCTCACGACGTTTCGACTGTAACACAAACAGTCATCATCAGGTGTGAAAACCAACGGCAAGAACATTTGAAAGAAGTGGCGGTTTGTATTTATTTATTTTTAAACGTTAGTACCACGGATAGCGATTTGACAGTTTGTTTAGAAGGACGAATCCATCTATGTTCGGAAAAGAGGAGGGGGGAGACGCAAAATTAACGTATGCTGTCTGAAAGCCACCGTAAGCGTGAACAATGGTTTATCAAATCCTTCCAATGATTGCTAAGCCAGAATCCATCTTCTCGGTTGAAATTGTCTCTGTGTTTGTATATGTGGATAGCCTCATAAATGAATCTCATTGTAGCCCGATGGCTTGCAAAGAACCTCTGTCTTGGAGGAGTCAATGTCATGTGAGCCTACTGAATTATAACAGTGATCTGCCACGGCCGAGGTGTTGGTCCTACCGTGTTTAAGGTCTGCTTTGTGTTCACGAATACGGTTCGAGACAATGGTTATGATTAGTAATGAGTTGTAGATTAGTAATTAGTTGTAATGTGTGTTATTGTGAATATGACTCACTGCCGGCCTGCACATGGGCCTTAGCATGCCAATAGGGGGCAATGCCTGCTACGTGCACTCCCAATGGAGTAATTTGCACGTTTAGCAAATTGTGTCTCGTGTGGGTGGCACGGAAATGTCGCCCAATAGGGTTGCAAGGAGTGCAGCTGAGAAGAACCCGCGGGCATAAGAGGCCACGGTGTGGCCGTGAGGGGTGGGTTACACCGTGACCTGCTGACATGACGGGCAGCATGCTCGACCGCTCATCGTCGAGGAGGAAGGCCCAGTCTTCGTAAAATTGGCTGTGGGCACAAAGTGGCAGGGCTCAGGCTGAGTGGGTCTCCAGCAGCCACCGACCATCACAACACATACAGCACAGCCTGCTCTCTCAATCACGCACTCACTCAACGGGCCACCACACAAACACACCACCATCAGCTATGCTCTAGCCACTGTGAGATGAAGACCTTCCCACATCGTTGCCATCCCTCACGGTCCTGCGAAACCGCAATCCATCTCGCTCATGCATGCGCAAAACCATTCACACATTCACGGCTATGCAGTTTTCACACCAACTCGGAGACAAAGATCCCCCATGTACCCTTTATCAGTCTGTTGGGGTTAAGTGCTGTTAGCGAGCAACTATGAAGTCCGGGAGGGCCCACAAGCTCGCGTCCGTGTGCATGCCCGTGCTCGTGCCGGAAGCCGCCGCACCTGATGCGCTGGCGCTCAGCGAGCAGCGTGTGCAGGTGGCGCTCGAGCGAGTGCTCGTTGAGTGCCGAGCGGAGCCACGCGCGGCCCCTCCCGGCGTCCGTGCCAATGGCACGCAGTGTCAGGTAGCGCTGCAGCTCGTGCCGGCCCAGCTGCTCGCGCACAAAGTGCCAGAACACCGGCTCTGCGGGAAATGGAACGAGACGCATGTCAGGGCTGTGGCAGCCTGGCGATCGAGTGACGACAACGATGCCTCTAGTGGCTGGAGTAACCGGCGAGAAAGGTTATTGGTATAGTTGTGATGATGGTGTTGATGGTGGCGATGAAGCCAGTAGCCACATAAATCCATATTGTATTGATGATGGTGACTGCAGGAAAGGTGGTGAGGATGTTGTTGATAGTAGTGGTGGTAACTGTAGGGAAGATGGTGAGTGTTGCTGATGGTGGTGGCAGCACCGCTGTGCTAGGCAGTACCGGGCTCGATCTTGCCGCCCATGCCCGTGACCTGCTTGAGAGCAGCAGCCGTGAGTGCCAGGCCACGGCTGCCCCTCCGCAGGCCGTGCTGCAGAACCGCCTCAAACTGGGCACACAGGCACGTCACCCTGCAGGGCACGAGCGAGAACGCCACAGCACTTAATAATAGTAATAATATTCTTGGTTCTTTCGGTAAAGTCACGTAGAAGGGAAACAATAAAATAATAAACAAAAATTATCATGACGTTTTGACTGCAACACAAGCAATAATCATCAGGTGTGAAACCCACAGCAAGAAAATTTGAAAAAAGTGGCGTTTTTTTTAACGTTAGCACCACAGAGAGCGATTTGGCAGTTATTCAGATGGACGAGTCCATCTATGTTCGGAAAAGAGGAGGGGGGAGACGAAAATAATGGATGCGGTCTGAAAGCCACCGTAAGCGTGAACAATCAATTAAGACCCGAAATGGTTTATCAAATCCTTCCAATGATTGCTAAGCCAGAATCCATCTTCTCGGTTGAAATTGTCTCTGTGTTTGTATATGTGGATAGCCTCATGAACGAATCTTTAATGGTAGCCAGATGGCTTGCAAAGAAGCTATGTCTTGGAGAGGTCAATGTCATGTGAGCCTAATGAATTATAACAGTGATCTGCCACGGCCGAGGTGTTGGTCCTACCGTGTTTTAGGTCTGCTTTGTGTTCACGAATGCGGTCCGAGACATATCGTTTGGTTTCTCCAATGTAACTACTACCACAGAGGCAACTTAGTTTGTAGACGCCAGGGTACTGTATGTCCGGAATCACATCTTTTACAGACGGAACCAGATCACGGATTTTATGTAATGGGTTGAATCGGACCTGGATCTTGTGTTTATTCAAGATTTTGGAGATCTTTTTTGTGATCCCCGAGGATCCTTCTTCATGGTTGGAGTGATAGCTTTGAGGATTGTGTAGTCGGAGTAACCATTAGCCTTAAGAGCTTGGTGTACGTGCTTGAGTTCACTGGCTATGTGTTCCTGGTCGGATATGGATTGGGCTCTATGGTGCAGAGTCTTGATGAGGGAATTCTTCTGGGATGGATGGTCGTGGGAATCCGGTTTCAGAGCCCAATGCATACACATGACATTCACTTCTCCAAGACAGAGGTTCTTTGCAAGCCATCTGGCTACCATGAAAGATTCGTTCATGAGGCTATCCACATATACAAACACAGAGAGATTTCAACCGAGAAGATGGATTCTGGCTTAGCAATCATTGGAAGGATTTGATAAACCATTTCGGGTCTTAATTGATTGTTCACGCTTACGGTGGCTTTCAGACCGCATCCTATTTTCGTCTCCCCCCTCCTCTTTTCCGAACATAGATGGACTCGTCCATCTGAATAACTGCCAAATCGCTTTCCGTAGTGCTAACGTTAAACATTTTCTTGCTGTGGTTTTCACACCTGATGATTGCTTGTGTTGCAGTCGAAACGTCGTGAGAATTTTATTGTTTTATATTTTTATTATTTTATTGTTTCCCTTCTACGTGACTTTACCGAAAGAACCAAGAATATGAATCCCTGCAGTCACGAAAGCTTTAAATCAAAATAGTAATAATGTTTAGATCTATACAGGACCGTTCGTGCAAATTGCATCTCAGTCACTGAGGAACCACAGACAAACAGGAAGACAGCCAGGCTATTAGCCGGAAGCGAAGTGTTGTGACCTACAGTGTGGTGAGTGGGTAGGTGAGTGTGTTGTTGTGACCTGTAGTTCCGTGTTAAATATGTTCAGCTTGGGAAAGCGTGGCAAACAATTCAATGGAAATAGGTGCGTTCCCACACCTCCAATTAGCACGGTTGGCTATGCACATGGATGTTGGTTATTTTATGTACAAACTGAGGTACATGGGGATGGAATGAGCACTGCACGATGATGTTGATAGATCTCCGCAGGTGCAAGAAAATCAGGGAAGGACAGGTTTTGCTCATGATGAGAAAGTTTGATGGAATAATGCATCAAGGGATGTTTGATTTGAAATATAATTTCCGTGATAATGTATTCACAGATTGTTTGGAGTTTAAATACCTGCTGTCTGAGTCGAAGGCAATTTCCTTCTTCCCTCCGAAGCGTATTTGGCACTGGAAAACGTAAACAAATGACGGGTGCTTTGCGGTGAAGCAGTCCAGGACCGCGCACCGAACTCCCTGTACGACCAACGGTCCCTCACATACCCGCACGGTCTCAGCAACAATTCATTACAATGACCTTTGGTAACTTTCTGTTCAAATGAAAAAAAGAAACAAAAAAACTGAATTTGCAAGGAAACTTGATGACCTGGGAGCATGTGACTAGCACGGCCGTGACCAGCGGAGTCACATGACCGGCAGTGGCTGTTGGGCTCACGTGCAAGCACAAATAATTAAACTGGCTCTCGTTGCCACGCGAATTTTTTACAGTGGTCTTCTGGCAGCATAACTCCTTGTGAGGCTGCCAGGACACAGCAATAACTGGCACGCATGAAATTTAGTGAAATTTAGCAGAATTTAATACATTTGCTGTTGGTGCCATAATTCTCTTCGCGCAAGGTGATCATGGACCCAGTCTGCGATAGTTTCACAGTCTGGGCGATGTTGCTGTGTAATCCCAAAGGATATGCATGTAATTTATTAACGCGTCACTGCTGGGCCATTAAACAGTGCCAGGGATTAAGAGCCATCTGAAAACGCGATTCCAGCGCCACTGCTCCGGAATCCGTGGACAGACGACACGAGGTGCCCGCCTCGGCTGCGTCTCCACGGAGATGCACAGACCATGCCGCCCTCCTGAGCGAGGCCTTCTGTCACAACCGACAAAACCCGACACATTCCACGCGTGCGGGGCACGGGAGATTCTCACCTGCTTCACGGCGTCCAGCAACCGGTCCAGCAGGGCCTGCCGCTCATTCTCATTGTGGACGCCTGCGTCACATAGAACCAACTGACCATCACATTCTCGCGTCTCAAACACGACCGTTCTGTATTCATCGTAAACTTACATAAAAGCCGTAAAAAAAACAATAACTTGATGGGTTTACTGTTTCGATTTAAAGCTTTCGTGACTGCAGGTATTCATCTTCTTGGTTCTTTCGGTAAAGTCACGTAGAATGGAAATAAAATAATAAAATAAAACATAATAAAATATTTTATTTTGTTTTATTTTAAAATATTTTATTTTGTTTTATTTTAATTTTAAAATAAAATATTTTATTATGTTTCATTTTTATTATTTTATTTCCATTCTACGTGACTTTACCGAAAGAACCAAGAAGGGTTTACTGTTGGCTGCCACAGTGATATTTTCTTTGCAAATGTGCAGTGAGCTTTATGTACATGCTGAGCTTCACGGGCCATGTTCATGGGCCCGAATGTGGATTTTATTGAGGGGCGATCCATGCCAGATATGAAGGCAGGAATGCGATGCGAAACTAGAGGTGAGGAATTCCTAAGTATTGTCAGAGACTAATGATCCAAGCAATGTTCCGATACTGTAATTATAATCTCTTCCATCCATATGGGTAGAGTGTTGGAACCTCGCAAGCGTGGGTTTTCTCTGGGTGCTCCACTTTTCTTCCACATGTAAAAACATTTGGCCAATAACACCTTAATATCGAGGACTGCAGGGCTTTGGGGGGAATAATGGCGTAGGCTACCACCTAGCCTTTTCCGCTTGTTTGTGGCTCCTCTTCGCACCTCTCTCTCTTTAGTTTCTCTTTTCCAAAGTAAGGACTTCACGGCGGTGAGTTACAAGATTATTATATTATTGTAAACCATGACTCGTGTTATGTTCACATGAAAACACATAAACACGGACTGTCTACCACACAGTTCCATGTTGTTTACACGGCAAATGTGGAAATAAATGAATACGGACTGTTTAAAAACTAAAATCAGTAACAGGCAGATGACTAGACTTTAAGCCGTGCTCTGGGTCGCACCAGCAGTAGCAGCGCGTCAACACCCGTAATGATTCACGTGGTGTTCTTTGGCAGGAAGAGGGCACCTCGAGTTCTGCATGAGCCCTGACAACTGCCACCGTCGCCAACCACGGCCAGCACTGCACCACTCCAGTCTACTCCGCTGAACGGGGTATAAATCACTGTCGTGGTGCCCCCCACACAACAGCTACAATGCCCCCCACACAACAGTTACAATGCCCCCTCACCGTCCCCGCTTTTTCCGGGAGTTGGAGCCGGGCCTGTTCACCACATGGGTGTATAATCGGCACCGCGTAAATAAGACTTGAATCAGGACCAGAATTCACTCTTCATCCTGTGCCCAGCGTGAGTGAGGCCCACGTCACGGTGCTCTGTGTAGACGCCACTGTACTTCAAAAGCAAATCTGAAGCAATGCCCAGAAGCTATCGAGGTAACGGTGTCAACAGTAAGTTTTCTCGTGTTTACATTACTCACATCTCCACCACCAAAATCAGTTCACCACCACCACTCCATCCATCCTGTAATACAACCGTCATTATTGGCCCTCATCACCATCACCCACCATTCTGCCACATGAACCATCGCTGACCTCCCTCCATCAGCCCTCTTCCTTACTTTTCCACGATCACCATCGCTTCTCATCCATCCACAACCCGCCTTCTCCCAACACCATCCACCCCATACCTCCACCACACCTCCACCCATCACCGTCCTTCACAACCATTCATCCTACTTCATCACCACACCCCTCGTTTCCATCAGTCTTTCCAAAATCACCACTATCCACACAAATCAATATTCCTCTCTGCCATCAATCACCTCCAATCCTTGAGTCTCTTTCACTGCCGTTCGCCCTATTTTACTGTAACTACCAAACCCATAACCCTTTCACCATCTCTCTCGCATCTCCCTGTCAACACCACCATTTCTGACCTCGGTCCACCACCACCTACCAAAGGTCACCTGCAGCAGTATCCGCCTACCCTGCTCCTCCTCCTCCCTGTTGTTGTTGTCGTCGTCCTGCTGCTAACGGCGCTGCGACATCACTTCGGACTGAGGCGCCTCCACGCCGGGGAACCGAGGGCGCGCCGCCTCTCTGCTCTTCCCATGTCCCCATCCTCTTGTCTCTTCCCCTATCACTGTCCCTATCGCTCTTCCCCTGTCCAATTCCGTCCCTGTGTCAGACCCCTGATCCTGTCTCGGTCACTGCCGCTGTCCGTGTCCCCCTGTCCCACACCCCCTGTCCCTGTCCCGAGCCCTCACCGCTCATGGTGCCCGTGACGAGACCGCGGCCTCGGCGCTCGGATAGAAGCGCTGCCGGGCGATGGCGATGCCGAAGCAGCCAGCCTCCCGCCCGCCCGTCGGCTGGCACAGGACTACGAGGCCGCCTCTCGGCCCAGGGACCGCGCGAATGTTCAGGGCAGTCACGGCCTCGGGACCCCCTGAGCCGAGACCCCTAACCAAGGGGCACTCAGGGAGCCGTGGAGCCAGGGACCCGGGACGGGGCAGTGGAGGAGGCGGGAGCTCGGGGCGGGCGGAGCCGAGAGCTGGGCCACGCCTGCCCTGCTCACGCCACCATCACCACCACTACTGCGGCTTGCACAACAACAACTTCACGGAATCGGTTGCTCTAAAGTTTCATCCTAAATTAGTGCAACCTGTGGGGATGTGAACATAAGTTTACTACTGATCAGAAATAAAATGTTGAAACCAGTCCAGAATGCTGCTTGTGTTACTGAAAAGATGCCTCTTCTTTGATTCTTTAGGTAAAGTCACGTAGAATGAGAATAAAATAATAAAATATTCTCACGACACCTCATCAGCCGTACGGCGTAAAAAAATACTGTTATTTTTCATAGATATGTGGGAAGGTGATTGCGAACTTTTGAAGGCAAATGTGTATTCCACTCTGCATACACTGATTAAATGTTTACCCCCCACCGCCAAAGGAATGTGGAATATCCACCACGAGCTCAGGGATATAAACATTAGCACCACCTCGATGCTCAAGCGAGCGGGAAGCAAACGGGAAATCACTTCACATGACGCAGGAATCCTATAAGAATCCCCCCCGCGATGTGGAGGAATCATCTGGAGAACACTTCACGTCTCAAGCGTGCGTCCCACGTGCACGCGTGTTATCACTGATGGGAATAAGCAAACTCGTTCTTCGCAACCGTATCACCTGCACTTCTAAGTGTTATGTGAATCTTGGCAAATACCAGTTACAGTATATAAATGCATGCATAATGTACGTTACCATGAATTCCCCCTTTTTGCTTGTGAAGGGCTCACAAGTGACGTCATCACATCTATCCATTTAAGGACCGAAACAGGATTTCTCCACAAATTTGGCTGTCGCCTGATGAAGCTAGCTGTAATTACTGGAGAAACTTCGTACTCAGATTGTAAATGTTGTGGATTTGCTCTCCAACACACCGGTGTGCTGTACTAATTCGGTTGGTGACGGGTTTAACGACACATTTATATTTACACGATTAACCAAAATAAAAAAAATCTATATTATGGACTAGTTACATTGTTTTAGCTATAGAATGAAACCCAACGCAAACCGATGCAGAACAGGGGAGCACATCCTCCACATACGCATTCACAGATTTATTTCATTTATTTTCTCCACCACCAAAACAAGAACTTTACAGCCACCCGACCCAGATCTACCCATGGTTAAATAGGGAAACCTACTTGAAAAGGAGGCTGCCATGACTCCGCAACAGACTCCACTAAGTCCAAACCCTGTGTGCTTATGCGAGGGGAAGAGGAACAGACTGTTCACCACCATCTTCTCCCACAGTGATGTGTGGTCAGCTGCACAAACACTGCAGGTGGAACTCCTCCATCAGATTGCCAACGCAAGCGTTGTGCATTGTTTGGGAAAACCCATGCAGGGTGTTTGCTGCTACCGGCCAACAGCCATGACACTCAAGGACTATCCTACCTGGTAATACCGCTGTGCCTGTAAACCGAAAGCAGAGTACACCCCGCATGCTGGTGCTTCCGTAACCAAGGTGGCCCGAGCTAGTCCGGAGCCCTTGTTAGCGCCAGCTTGACTCGATGGAGAGTGCTGGTTGTTTGCCGTGTGTGTGTGCGTGTAGATCCGCTGCTCATTTGGTGATGGCCGACAGCCAGCCAAGCTTGAAGAGGGACGACCCAGGCTGAGAGCCCTCATCGTGCGACGCGAGCTGCCTGAATAAGGCCCCAGGGGGACGCGTGTCCACCCCCTGTATGCCGCCCAGCGATACTTCCACCTGACACACACACACACACAAACACCGCTCAAACACGGAACCCAGTGTTGTCTGCGGCCGGTGCTGGGCAGGAAGTTCAAAGAAGCCCCAAGAAGCTCCGAGAAGCCCCTTCCCTACTCCTGCATGCGCAACCGCTGCTATGTCCTGAAGGCTAGTGTCACGGCAAGCAAATAGAGGCCCTCGCCACTGCACCTGGCCGGCCAGCACACCACGGCGGTACACACGGCATGCCCCACACCGGGCTGTACCTGTCAGCTCCCCGACAGCCCGGCTGGCTCGGAGCCTGGCATCTCCTCACACCACTGGAAATGACAACAGGGATAGAGACGCGCTCGCCCACACCGAGTCAGCAAACGCAGAGCGTGGAGATTCCCACGCGGATCCCATGAGTGGAAAAGTCGGAGCACCATGCATGAGGGTGCTGCAGTGTGCATGTGTGTGTGCATGCGTGTGTGCTGGGCAGTGAGAGTGCTGGGTGGTGACCGTGCTGGGTGGTGAGAGTGCTGGGTGGTACGTGTGCTGGGCGGTGACCGTGCTGGGCGGTGAGCATGTTGAGCGGTGAGAGTGCTGGGCGGTGACCGTGCTGGGCGGTGAGAGTGCTGGGCGGTGAGAGTGCTGGGTGGTGAGAGTGCTGGGCGGTGACCGTGCTGGGCGGTGACCGTGCTGGGCGGTGAGAGTGCTGGGCGGTGAGCGCGCTGGGCGGTGAGAGTGCTGGGCGGTAACCGTGCTGGGCGGTATCTGTGCTGGGCGGTGAGAGTGCTGGGTGGTACGAGTGCTGGGCGGTGACCGTGCTGGGCGGTGACCGTGCTGGGCGGTGAGAGTGCTGGGCGGTGAGCGCGCTATGGAATGGTGAGCATTAGGTGGTGGTGAGCGTGCACCCTCACCGGTGCTTGCGCTGTGGCTGGCCCCCTTCTCACTGGGGGGGTGGCTCTGCGTTGGGAGGCCAAGCTGGAGGCCGGCAGGGGCAGCAGCGCAAACCTAGACCACCACACGAGCCGAGGGCCCAGTCCCCCGTGTTACGCACAATCCTTTACTGCGACGCAACGTCCACTCCGTGTTACCGTTCCAACTATTAGGAAGTCAGCCCAGAGCCAATAGTGCTAAATCCACATTCATATGGTGGGGGCGAGTCTAACCATAGGACAAACACTGTTGACTTGACCACTAAGGGGCACTCATTTTACTGACCCCAAAGGCATGATTGACAGAGTCATTCCCCAACCAAGGATTTGAACTCGCGACCACTTGCTCGACTACCAAGCCATGCGTCCGGATCCTATCACAGTGACAGAATGAGCTCAATGCCCTTGTTAGTAACTGCATTATTTCGTAACAAATCCCGGGATCCAGTGGATAGAGGCCTCCTCGTGGTACAGGCCTTGCTTATTTAACCGTCATAAAATACGCACAACTGTCCGTATTACAGGTGTCAAAGATCCTGTGGAGTGGATCACTGTGAACCATTGCCAAATCTGCCAAGAAATTCGGGATGCACGGATAAGAGGTATAAAATGGGCTAGACACACCTATGACATGTAGGCCGCAGGCCAAATGCATGAGGGGTCACCAACAGTGAGATGCACTTGTGATTAATTTTCTTTTTAACCCTCAACAGCTGCAACCATTTCCACATAATGCAACGCCTTTGTACGTTTGTACTGCATGCATATGCCAGTTAAGGTCACTTCTTTCATGCACTGTATGATGTGTGCGCATTCATATTTCATGAATTTGTATAATTTAGACGCATGCTATAGTGCCATGTATAAATTAGAAGACGGTGCAAATCGTCGATGATGTTACCACGCATGTTGTATGTATGTTGAACTTTCGCACCGTATGTAGCCAACTGTGCTAATCATCGCCACCTGTGGCGTAACACTGCAGCCTGCGCGGGTGAAACACGGCGGTGCTTTCGCAAGAGCCTCCCCGCTGTCTTGAGACCGCCAGGATCCAACACCACGCTGAGGGAGCATCACGGCGCTCGAGCGCATGGGGGCAAACCTGGCATGCGTGGCGGCCATCGCCAGCAGGCTGGGGGCCTCAGGGCCCGACGGGGCCGGGCGTCCCGTGTGCTGCCTCTCGGTGCCCGTCAGGACACCAAACAGCACCTGGAAGGCATCACCACCACCACACAGTTACCAGCTCGGTGGCAAACGCTCGACAGCAACGATTATGCAACCTGCCCTGCTACAAGTCCACAATTGCCGTTCCTGCAACTCGAGCTGTACCAGAACTGCAGCTCTGATGGTTGGGACTCATGTCACTGGTGCTGAACATGGCTGACAGGCACAAACGAGTGTGCATGTGTGCGTGCGTGTCATTATAATACAGTGGAGTAGTTTTTAAAACGCTGAAATAACAAGCGTTCAATTCCCAGCTATGGCCAACATCTTGACAAGTGGTCTTAAACCAGATCTTTGCCTTAAACATGTTAACTCAGCCTTGGTGCAGTGTGTAAATGTGAGCAATGTGGAGATAATGGTGACCACACTCCATATTGCCTTAACAGACTGCGTCAAGTGCTGTTAGCAAGCACCTATGAAGACCAGAATAACGAGCGAGTGGGTGGCCAACACGACACCAATGTTAATGTTTACACAACTCAATGGGTACTCGTTTAAGACCGAGTTGACCTAGGGGAGACCTAGGACCGTTTCAGTTATTTGTCATTGATAATGGTGACCTGTAAGCGAGATTTTAACTCGGGTCGCTGGGTTCATAGCGTAGTGTACTAACCAGTGCACCACCGCTCCTCACGTGGCGGTATTGTGTTTGCGCGCAAACATCGCATGAAGGTTGCACAAACGTCCTACAACGTTCTGACCATAGGGTGGGATATGCTTGTGTGTATGCACATGGATGCGTCATACATTGGTGCGTTGCAGCAGTCTCTGGAGGTGCAGGTGGAGGTGTGGGGTGAACACGTCCAGGTCAAACGGGTCCACGTGGCTCTCGAGGTCGTCCACCACGGCCTGTATTCTGCAGAGCGGCACCGGCAGCTGATTGGCCAGTGCAGTAGATGTAATGTCATCCCTAGCGACTGCTGACACTCCCACAGATTTGTGATCTCACGAGGACTCTCGTGTTTATTTCAACACAAAGTTGCGTTTTTTCTCGTACAGCATTCGGATCCCGATACCACCGCTGCAGACCGGACTTTACGAGCATTTTCAATGCTCAGGCCAAGGGTCCACAATGAGGAGGCCCCAGTCCCCACACTGAGGGTCGTACGTGCCTCGCGTGGAGAGGGGTTCCCCGAGCAGCGGCACTGCTACCGCGCGTCCTCTCGGGCCGAACCGCCAGCACGCCGTGCATGAAGCGCAGGTCAAAGAGAAGCTGCAGCGCCCTCGCCTGGCACATGGGGGTCGTCCCAGCCTACATGGACCACACGCACACAAACGCACAGTTCGGATATCTGTGTGAGCGTGTGTGTGTGTATCCCCACTGTGGGGTGTGTGCGAGTGGAGTGTGTGGTATATGAGCAAGGCTGCGTTGTCTGGGTCATGTAGCCTGCATGTCTAAACAGCTTGTTTGGCCAGATAGAGGAAGCTAAATGGGTGCAACACAGGCTAGAGAGGAGAAGGGCTGATGTGGTACAGAAGCACGGGGTGATGTCTCCACTACTTAGTGGCAAACGGCGGTTGTTAAAGAATGTGCTGTGCAAGTGTAGACTTAGGTACATAATGTGGTGTGTCAACATCAAGTGTTGTCCCAGCCTTCATAGAGGATCGCTAACAGCAGCATTTGCCCCAACAGTTTGTAAAAGGTTTCACGGTGAATCTTTGTCTCTGGGAGTGTGCGAGCATGCATTCCCACCGCGGGCTGCAGGCGAGCTTCATAAGCTGTGAGGACGCCATCCATGACGGCCTCCAGCAGGGCTTGCCGGGTAACCCGGGGCACGGCCTGGGCCCCTACAGCCCCCATGGCTTGACCCAGCCCGAACAGCAAGGCCTGTGCTGGGAACGAGGCCTGCAGGCCCCACAACGAAACGAGCACACAACACACCTCCGATGAGCATTGTTGGCGATGTACGGTGTGAAAGGAGTTCACTAACAGCACTTGCCCCAACAGCATACATAAGGTTATACGGGGGATATTAGTCTTATTTATATGTCCGTGTGTATATGATGTGTGTGTTACGCGTGTCTATGGAGTGTGTAGGTGTGTGCAGTATGTGTGCAATGTGGTTGAGTTTTGGTGTGGGGGGATGTCTGATGTGTGTATGGCGTGTGTTTGTACAGTGTGTCAGTGCTCTCCTGCGTTCTGTGCCTGTGCAGGGAGATGTATTTTTGATGCCACACTCCCCCCGGACTCCGTCTCCTCCATGATCTCGATCTCCTCCCAGTTTGGGGTGGATCCCAACACGCGGCCGGGACTCTCCACTCTCAGAGTGGATCCAAACTCGCTCACCGCCACCTGCAGGACGAGCCATTATACTGTGTCACACCGAGGAACAGTTCATCACCATCTCCATCCACTCCTGAATTATTGAAGGTCTTCATGATCACATCACTCGCAGTCATGCTGGACGCATGGTCTCCAGGTTGATATTCCTGTCACTGCATTTCACTGTACATGGGTTTCAAGTCAATAGTCTGAGCCAACTCGTGTTACTGGAAATTTAAGTTAGATTTCTTCAGGTATGCGGTTTTTACTATGATTTATATTTGATTGTTGATGCTCTGTTTAATTTTCACTTTGTTGCTGTACTTTATTTTAGTTTTGCTTTAACCATTTTGGTTACGCATAAGTGAGACTCCTATCCTGCTCTCTTGAGTTATCGCCTGGTTAGACAAATTCAACGTGCACCTTGAAATCTGCACGTGGTCACCGTCGCCTCTAGCCCAGCGGACCGTCTGGAGCCGAGCTCCGCATTTGCGTGCACGTGATCCTGCGGCCTCCGGCAGTGGGGCGTGCTGCTCTCACCTGGGCCACGTTGCGGCTCCACGCATCATACGCACGCAGGCTCAACGCGCCCAGCTCCTCCGACAGCTCTGTCCACGCCGTGTACGCCCGCCCCGCGGGCACCGATCTCGCTTCCCCGGCCAGAGCTCGCGGCAATGGCCTGACCGCCTCGGGAGGTGACGTGACACCAGCCGCGCCCAGGATGGCGAGCCGCAGGCTCGGGCATAGCTCAGGGATGGCGCGGCACAGCCGGGCAACGAACAGCACGATAGCGAGGTGGTGGCGCCGCTGTTCATCGTCGCCGCCACCGCCTTCCTGCAAGAGCTTGGCTGAAGCGTCCAGATGGCCGCGAGCGCAAGCGGAGAGAGCCGTAATGCACGAGGCGCTCTCTTTCTGCAGCGTCTCCTGCACGCGGCCCGAATCCGCAAAGCGGTCGAATCCAGCGCTGTCCTGTCACGCACAGACACACACAGACGCGTGGTCACAGATGCATGACACGATGCTGCTATGTCCTACAGATTCCCATGAACGGAGCCCTCCCCTGGTACCTGCTGTGGGAGTGGAGCCTGGCCGGAAGCGGGGGGCCCTGCAGGGGGAAGGTACGCCGCCACATCCTCGATGCGGGCCCTCAACTTAGCGTCCAGCGCAGCACACAAACCCTGAACCTGTGACCAAGCACACACATATGACCACTCAATCATGAGCAAACACACTCCGTCCCTACCTCCGCTAGCTTATAAGTAGTGCACACACGTCACCATCTTTAGGACAGCACCTACCATGGGTGTGTGTCCTCGGGCCTTCATAGTCAGGCCGGCCCAGGTGGGCACTTCCAAGCAGGTCTGGGAGGAGACGGCGGCCGCGGGCAGGGGTGGTGGCGCGGGGGCGCCTCCCCACGCAGCGTGGGGGGCCAAGTCCCCCGGTGACTCCGTCCACAGATAGGAGGAGGCGTCCGTCTCGGGCGAGGGTCCGGTGCGGTGGCGTGGCGTCCCCAACTCGAGAACGGCAGCCTGCAGGGCCTGCTGGGAGGAGGTCGCGATGGAGTCCAGCGTCTCTTGGAGAAGCTCCTGATGCATGCGCACACACGTCCTGGCATGAGACATCTCATCTGGGAAACGTCGGTTTGCTGCTCCATACGCCCGGCCGCATGGGGAACAAAGGGGTAGGGGGCGCCCGATCTTACCTCCACTCTCTGCATGAAGAGTGGCTGTAGGAACTCGTCCCACAGGGACAGCGGGCGCCCCAGAAGGCGGGCGCACATGGGTGTCCAGCGGCGCGCCAGCCCCTCACTGGCTAACAGCTCCCAGACTGCGTCGCGCATTCCGGCCAAACCGCGCAGGGAGCGCACGAATGGCAAAAGGCGCCGCACGCCCAGAGACACGTCTTCGCGGCACCTGCTTGGCCGCACGGCACACAAGTGTGTAAGTAACACATGTACATTCATACGTGTGTGCTTGCGTGTATCATGTGCTGCACATATGCCCATCTGCTATAGCAGAAGTGTAAGTTCAACCGAACCTATGTCTATGCTTTATTGACCTGGTCAAAGCCTATCATACTTTATATTATGCTGCATGCTTTAAGGTTGGGAACCCTCTGCCCAGAATAGTTGAGGACCTTCATGATGGTGGGCAGGCCCGGGTAAAGCTGTGTGACCAGGAGTAAGAGCCAATTCCTGTACACCATGGAGTGCGACAGAGATGCCCTCTGGTCCCGACACTATTAACAACGTATTTGACCATGTTGCTTGAGAAACTTTCCATGGCAGTAATGGAGAAAAAACTGGTTCGGACACAATAGTGCCAACGGTGTCAGTTTGTAAAGGATGTTAAGGGGCAGTTTTATGCAGTCGCTGGATTCCCTGCATGAGGCATGCAACTCGATTACCAAGGTTCGTTGAGGGACATGCACTTTCATCTTGGCACAGGTTTATTCCTGGCCATAAATTTTAAAAAGTGGCCAGTGATATCTAAAACCAATGCTGGGCCTCCCCTAGGTCGATTGCACTTTAAATGAGTTCCTACTGCAATGTGTAAACATCAGCATTGGAGAAATAAAGTCGGACGGGAGTAGTTCTGGCCACACCACGCCTTTGTGGGCTGTGGCGGCCTTAATAGGTGTTCACTAACAGCACTTGCCCACACGGTCTGTATGACTACATGCGAGATCTTTGTCTCTGTGCACTGTGGCCATAGTTTGCGTACAGCGTGACCCAGTGTAGGAGGGAGTGGCGAAGGTGCTGGAGTGAGATGCGCGAAGGCATCATGGTCGGCACCGGGCGGAAGCTCAGGACATCGGGGGGCAGGTGGCGTCCCCACGCCTCCGCCCCGGCCCAGTCCAACAGAACGCCTTGTCCTGTGCCTGTGCTCCGGCGTTCCAGCCAATCAGAGACATACACACATGCGATGTGGGTGGAAGTCGTACACTGGAGGATGCAGCTATCACATTTGACCAGATTTGAAAATGGAGCAGAAACTATTGCCCACGATAATGGCCTGAGGAAATTGCCCTGGTGCATCGCGGTGGCCAGGTGGTGACTCTGCTGTAGAGGGCTCGCAATCAGAAGGTCGTGAGTTTACATCCTGGTTGGGGGGATTGGTTGGCTAGGGCCATCATCATCTTTCTCTTTGGAGTTGATACAATGAGCAGCACTTTGTCAACAAGTCAACAATGGTTGTCCTATGGATAGAATTGCCTCTGCCATAGAAAAGCAGGATTCCCACCATTGGCTAAGGGCTATGAACAGGCTTTGAGTACCATTTCAGTTGCTCATTGCGGGAAAGGGGTTGAGACAGGCGCACCGGAACGCGTATCGGAGGCAAGGGACTCCAGCGTGCTGATGAGGAGTCCGCACGGCGCATCCTCCATCTCTATCCCCACCCCCGCACCCTCCTCGCCCGGCCCGGGTGGCGAGTAAAACACGGCATGGACCTGGTAGAGCGTGGTGGCCACGGACTCCACGACAGTGCACACCTGCGCCTTGATGCTCGACCCTGCACACACGCAAGCGACACAGGGAGCCGGCGCTAAACATGCAGATAATGGAGAGGGGGTTCTCTTGCTGCTGCGAGATGCAGGACCAAGGTGAGATGAAGACCTGAACTCAAGACCATGCCTGCTGATGATCGTGATGTTGATGCTGATTGCTGGTCGTCTGATTTTTAACTCTATCAATGATGTAGATTTATCCCGAACTGCATTCGGTTAAAGATTGTGCAAACATCCCAATGCAGGAAATTTTACCTACAAATTACACAGTTGGGATTACACATGCAGCAGCAACATCACCCTAAACCTGCAAAGACCCTCCTGATGAAAGTCTTGAGACTCAGCAAGGCTTTCCTGTGTAAATGAACGTAAATTAAAAAAAACATCGGTTATGGTGACATCTAAACAACGTCATCGATGAAGGCCAAAAGCAAACTATCATCAGCAGATATCAACTATCCACTGCTGGAGGAAGGACTCCCCAAACAATCCCCATCTCTCAAGGTCCTGGGAAGCAGCAAAGGGGAAACCACTTCAAGAATTTTCCCAGGTTCTGGCTCAAGAGCCCTCACATGGTTCCCATGCATGGTGGACTCAAACAGGATGGCACAGAGGGAACTTGAGCCGTGGACCTGCCTTGGACAGAAAACTTTAGAGAGAAAGTAATAATAACAATGCTGTTGGGGCTGTGCTGACCGTGTTGTGGCTCGTTGAGGAGGCCTTGCACCACGCTCTTGCGCGCCAACAGGAAGTCGGCGAAGGCCTGGCGAGGGGAGGCCTCCTCCAGCAGCATGACGGCGCACAGAGCATCCGTCACAGCCTGGTCAGCCACGGCGCGCACCCGCAGCACGGCGCGGCTCTCCTGCAGGATTGCACTCCTGCCGCAGCGGGGCAAGGGGAGGAGCGTGGTTCAGGGCCACATGCAGGACGCGCGAGTCACACGGCCTCCTTCTCACGCCGCTCCTGTCTTCTTGTCTGTCTGCTTCTCTGTCACCTTATGTATCTACGTATCTGTCAGCTTGTCTGTCTCCACGTCTGTAAGTTTGTCTGCCCACTTGTATGTCCGACTCATCGTCTGGGCGTCGTGAGTGATCACCTGAAGTGAGCGGCCGCCGCGGCCTGGCGCGCCAGCAGCGGGAACCGCGCCAGCAGCGGAGGGCACGCGGGCCCGGCCGGGTTGCCCGCCACGCCCAGGGAGGCCATCACGTGGCGGCACAGCAGGCAGAGGCGTGCGGCCTCCAAGTGGCGGCCGGCCTCCAGCCAGCCCCAGATGCGCTCCGGCACGCCGAGCACCAGCCGCACCTGCGCGGCCAGCGCGAAGAAGCGCTCCTTGCCTCGCTCCTGCAAACGGGCGAACACGCAGACACTCGTTCTCCGTAGCCAGCACCCGCCCCTCGTGCTGACGGCGTTACACGAACCAGAGAGACGAAGCCGTCCTGGGACAGCCATGCCCAGCAGTCCCGTGTCTCATGTTGAGGAACTCGGTCGACCAGACTGTGTTCAACCACCATGCAGCAGGTCACAACAATACACTCGGCACACTCCAGGGCACCTCACTTTCCTGATTATTTCCTCGCACTGCCCCACTTTGGAATTCCCTCCCATTATAGCTTTTCCCAAGCTATTACATTTACCTCACTCAATGCAAGAGTTGGGTTAAATCCGATTACAAATTGGATAGTGCTGTTTGTTGACGTTCGCTTGGCATGTGGACCTTTGGTCCTGTGCTCAGCTACGATCTACATGATTCGGAGATGGAACTGTCATCCAGACCATCTTATCCATGCAAAGCAAATACGTGAATTCCACATCTGCTCGTCCACTTTCCTGTCAATCTGCTTGTTCGTCGGCACGTCTGTCTGCTTGTCTGTCCGTCAACTTGTCTGGTCAACCTATCAGTCTGTCTATCCGCTTATTCGTCTGCTTATCGATCTTCTGGTCTTCATGAAGATCGAGCAGCACCGCGACCCGACCCGCAAATCCGAACCACGCCACCCTGCGCGTCGCTCACCGCTCCCGCCTCCTTCGCTGCTCCGCGGGGACTCGAGTCGGGGGTTGCGGACAGGCCCGAGTCTGGCTGCGGGCTCTGGCAGTGCGCGCCCATGTCCCGCACGGCCGCGCGCACCCGCTCGGCGCTAGCGCGCATCCCGGCCATGGTGTCCGCCGCCTCCATCAGGTCGCGGTAGCGCTCCCCCACCATGAGGCGCAGCTCTTCCTTCTTGTGCTCGATGTCGGCCCGCACGGCGCGCTCCGCGCCGCGGATTTCCTCCACCGAGTGCCGCTCGAACAGGGCCGCCGAGTCCCCCGCCGTGCACTCGGCGAGCAGGGCCCGCGGGGTCCCGGGCGCAACAGACGTCGCCATAGCCGTCGCCACCGTCTCGGCTCCCGTTCCGCTTGGGTCACCGGCCACGCGCTTCAGGAGTTGCGCGCGGTACCAGCGGACAACACCTTAGGCGGGGAGGCCCCGGTTCCGCCACGCGAGTGGCAGCGACCGACGTGAAGACCCCGCGTGCGGCGCCGTGGCCCAACGAAGACCGACGCGGACTTAACGATGCTCCCCACCCAACATGGCTGAGCGCGCGCACGCGTAAGCCTGACCCGCCAAGCGACCACATTCCCTACACCTGATGGGCGCGGGACGACGTGGCGCGCCTATGCATGCTGGCAAATGCAATGTGGATTGAGCGTCACGTGGTCAGGGGGCGTTGGAGCCCCAGCCACCTCTCCCACCCCTCCGCACGTTGCCGTGGAAACGAGGTCATGGCGCGGAGCGCGAAGGAGCAGGGTAGCAGCAGCGTCAGCTACAAGTGGCTCAAGACGCAGGCACTGGTGCAGGTGCGGTGTCCAAGATGCACCTAGCCTGGCACAAGCGACGTGGTGACGTCACCGCTACTTGTGCCACTTCCTGTCAGAGCCCTTTAACAAATATTGGACTGACGTCTTCCATTAAACCTTTTTTTCCATCCTGCAAGCCCCGCACTTGATGTGAACTTCCCATGATTATCTTCTTTGGTTCTTTCAGTAAAGTCACGTAGAATGAGAATAAAATAATAAATTGATAAAATAAAATAACAATAATATTCTCACGACGTTTCGGCCACAACACAAGCGGCCTTCATCAGGTGAAGGGGACGACACTGTCTGGAGGACAGCGCTGGAGTGTCCTCCAGACAGTGTCGTCCCCTTCACCTGATGAAGGCCGCTTGTGTTGTGGCCGAAACGTCGTGAGAATATTATTGTGTTATTTTATTTTATCAATTTATTATTTTATTCTCATTCTACGTGACTTTACCTAAAGAACCAAAGAAGATGAATCCTTGCAGTCACGAAAGCTTTAAATCGAAATTTCCCATGATTAATTTCACGAATCGCATTGCTGGTGTGGTGGTGGGGTGTGCACGGGTGATGTGTGATGCAATGTGATTGATGGTAAGATTGAAAAGGCGGTGGGAATGGTGTAGTGCAACAGCAATGAGGTGGTGCGATATTTACATATAATTACAATACAGGGGTTTTTGGGGGGTTAAATCGCTGAAATGTCATTAAAGCCGTCATCACCTGACACAGTCAATTCGTAAGGTTTGCCACGTAAACAGAACATGCCCATTCGTTACTAGTACAGCACACCGGTGTGTTGGAGAGTAATCCACATTTACAATCTGTAATTACAAGGCACCCGATATGTATGTTTCTGTAACCTAATTACAATTGTGGAATGACCGATATAAACTTAATCTGCCAGAGCTCACGCGACAGTTTATTGAACTGAATTTACGTTCGTGCAATGCCTATAATTGTAATCTCTCGTGGTCTGAGTTTTCACCGGGTTCATATAAATACATATGGAACACGTCGATGTTGTGTGTGCTGTGGGGTGATATGGCGATGGTGGTGTGTGCTGTAGGGTGATATGGCGATGTTGTGTGTGCTGTGGGGTGATATGGCGATGGTGGTGTGCTGTGGGGTGATATGGCGATGTTGTGTGTGCTGTGGGGTGATATGGCGATGTTGTGTGTGCTGTGGGGTGATATGGCGATGGTGGTGTGTGCTGTGGGGTGATATGGCGATGGTGGTGTGCTGTGGGGTGATATGGCGATGGTGGTGTGTGCTGTGGGGTGATATGGCGATGGTGGTGTGCTGTGGGGTGATATGGCGATGGTGGTGTGTGCTGTGGGGTGATATGGCGATGGTGGTGTGCTGTGGGGTGATATGGCGATGGTGGTGTGCTGTGGGGTGATATGGCGATGGTGGTGTGTGCTGTGGGGTGATATGGCGATGGTGGTGTGTGCTGTGGGGTGATATGGCGATTGTGGTGTGCTGTGGGGTGATATGGCGATGGTGGTGTGCTGTGGGGTGATATGGCGATGGTGGTGTGCTGTGGGGTGATATGGCGATGGTGTGTGCTGTGGGGTGATATGGCGATGGTGGTGTGCTGTGGGGTGATATGGCGATGGTGGTGTGCTGTGGGGTGATATGGCGATGGTGTGTGCTGTGGGGTGATATGGCGATGGTGGTGTGCTGTGGGGTGATATGGCGATGGTTGTGTGCTGTGGGGTGATATGGCGATGGTGGTGGTGTGCTGTGGGATGATATGGCGATGGTGGTGTGTGCTGTGGGGTGATATGGCGATGGTGTGCTGTGGGGTGATATGGCGATGGTGGTGTGCTGTGGGGTGATATGGCGATGGTGTGCTGTGGGGTGATATGGCGATGGTGTGCTGTGGGGTGATATGGCGATGGTGGTGTGCTGTGGGGTGATATGGCGATGGTGGTGTGTGCTGTGGGGTGATATGGCGATGGTGGTGTGCTGTGGGGTGATATGGCGATGGTGGTGTGTGCTGTGGGGTGATATGGCGATGGTGGTGTGCTGTGGGGTGATATGGCGATGGTGGTGTGCCCCGCAGTACTCGGACATGGCGGATGAGATGCGCACGCGGGCCGTAGATCTGTGCCTCAACGCCTGCGAGCAGTTTACGAGCGACCAAATGGTGACGACACAAGCTCCCGACCACGATGGCAAATTGTGAGCTCCCGCGCCGCAGGAGACACCACTCTAAACAGCCTTATGCCCCCCTTGCCCGTAACGCAGAGCGCAGCCAGGATTATCAAGGAGAGCATGGACAAGACGTTTGGGTGTTCGTGGCACGTCGTGGTGGGCGAGGCCTACGCGGTGGAGGTGGTGTACGAGCCGGGCAACCTGCTCCACTTCTACTTCGGCGGCCACACGGCCGTGTGCGTCTGGAAGTGCGACTAGCGGGGGCCTCTACGCACCCCGAACACGAGACACTCGCCATGAACACCAGACACTCGCCCTGAACACGAAACACTCGCCCTGAACACGAAACACTCGCCCTCAACACTCGCCCTCAACCCGAGACACTCGCCCTGAACACGAGACACTCGCCCTGAACACGAAACACTCGCCCTGAACACCAGACACTCGCCCTGAACACGAAACACTCGCCCTGAACACCAGACACTCGCCCTGAACACGAAACACTCGCCCTCAACACGAGACACTCGCCCTCAACACGAGACACTCGCCCTGAACACGAGACACTCGCCCTGAACACGAGACACTCGCCCTGAACACGAGACACTCGCCCTGAACACGAGACACTCGCCCTCAATACGAGACACTCGCCCTCAACACCAGACACTCGCCCTTAACACGAGACACCAGCCCTGAATACAGACGCGAGCCATGAACCATAAGCTCTAATCCTGGGATTCACACTTTCGCACCTCCGATGAGCAGTTGGCTACGTAGGGTGAGAAGGAAGTTAAACACACATCCAAGAGTCTTTTCACAAAGGTTGGACCCGGCGACGTCTTCCATCAAACCTCTCCTCTTTCCCACTCTCCAGCCCCACATTTGTCGTGACGTTCCCATTATTTATTTCACGAGTAACGTTAGAGAACATAAATATATCTTAAACAAAGTATAGGCATCGACCACAGTGGAGCCACCATCTCCCTGCTGCAGGCTTTTGGTTCAAGAGCTTACGCCCATCGTGCGGTGCTCACACTCGCTTGGCGCTTGTAAACATTTATTGATATCGTTACAGGTTTGAAATGCAGTCGGTTATGGTGCTGTCTCTTCTAAAAGTTTGCACTTTATGTTAATAAATACGATAACACGTTCATAAAATCGATCCGGCCGTAAAAACTGGAGCAGGGTGAAACGCATAGTTCGTGCCCACTGCTATGAATGGCCAGAGACCTCTGCAGGCCAGAGCCCACTGCAGGCCGAGGCCCGCTGCAGGAGCCAGAGGTTGCCGATGGCCGGGGCCCGCCGCAGGTCGGGACTTGCCACAGGCCGGAGCTTGCTGCAGGTCGGGGCCCGCTGCAGGCCCGAACTCTTCGCAGGCCGGAGCCCGCTTCAGGTCAGAGAACACTGCAGGCCAGAGCTTGCTGCGGATTGGAGCATCATTATGCCAGGAAACACAACTCGGATCATTACCACTTCGGTTCAAGTGGATGTGCAGGCATTGTATATGTACAGGCCATGATTTATTGCAACGATCATGCAGTAACCGCAGGCAAGGGTGCTCACATGGCATTCAAATATTCAATACTTAACGCACAGCTTACCAAGCCACATGCACGCCATGGCCTACGGGGAACGTCCTCGCAAGCAAGATGCCTGCTTAACATGTAGGCTTTCGCGACCAATATTATTCATCTTATGAAAGATGCCTGCTGCCAACATTGGATTTAAATGCAAGGGTGGCAAACGTTGCGTCGCGAGGCTGGCGAGGCTGACGAGCGTCACCCGCATCCTCCACGCATTCAAGCCGTTTCCCTCCATTGTCCTAAAAACGCACAGCGTGGTCCCAACGGCGATCAGCAACGCTCCCAGCTCCGACGTGGGACACGCGGTGAAGCGTGCGCACACCGGCCAGAATGCCCGGTAGGGAGGCACTGTGAAGCCGTGTGCTTGTCACGGTGACGGTCAGGCTTGGAAGCAAAACAGGGTGGTGAGGGAGGTGGAGTGTCTAGTGAAGGATGTTTGAAGGGGGTGGCATCCCCATTCACCAGTGTCCCCTTCGTCTCCTGGTCTTAAACATCCCAACTAGTTTTGGAGTCGCATGCCTCCTCCTTCGTGCCTCGTGATGTCTCGTGGTTGAAACCCGCGCCAGGGCGCGAAGGCTCAAATTCCACTCGTCCCGCCAGGGGATGGGGAGCGCAACCCAGAATGTTTCCAAAAGGGTGTTCAAAAAAACATACGTCCAGAAATTCAAGCCGTTGTTGATTTTCAGGCGCAGTGCAGAGCTCCACCGTGGAAACGGCAGCCTCAGCATGGAGATCCGTCACAGGGCGCGGCTGTAGTCGGTGACAGGCTTGTCGGGCAGGCTCCGCCAGGGCAGCAGGCTGCGCAGAAGGCCCTGCGCATGGCGGAGCAGCCTCTGGGGTAGCGAGCAGGGCCGGAGGCTTGCCAGCGCCGAACCCACATACTGCATGTAGTCGGTGCAGCGTGGTCAAGGAGCGCACAGGACAAACCACACGAATGAGCGCCATGGCAGCGGTCACATACACCCGGGAAATAGCCGAGATGTGTGATTGTGACAGCCAGCGTCGCGCCACCCGCCATGCGTCTCACCATGCACACAGCAACACATCAGGGGAATTAACAATGCATTGTGTCAATAACACTGTGGCTGTAAAATCAAAATATATAAAAGACGACCTTTCAGGCTATAGGACCGTCAAAGCACAGAGGGAGGCTTTCAAAGGCCGAAGCTCGTTGGGATGTGTATGAGGGAAGTGGGGGTGCTAGTTAAGACTGATTAAGGCGGCTGTCGCCATCCGACCCCCTTTCTGACATGCATCCTCACCTCAGAAAAACCTCACTCGACTCCATGGCAGGAGCCTCTTTGCTCATGGGGGCTTTCAGGCATACTACTAAATTATGACGAATTGTATTTCCAACTGAACTGTCGTATATGAAATGACTGTAGTTGTATCCGAATCGCTTACCATCAATGTGAAGCAGAATGGAGGGTTTCGGTGGGGATGGAGCTAAAGAGAGGCTTCTGTAATGTGACAAGCTAGAGGCGTTTATTCTGTCATCTATAAAGTGAAGATGGAAAACAAGAAGATGAGCAGAGCGGTTGGTCGGCTCCTATATTTTTCTGTTCTCCATTTTTGTACACAGTTTCTCTACGTGTGCTGAGACCATAGTGGGTCTCAGGCCCATCTCATCATCTTCAATATATTCACTGAGAGGTTTAATTTGTGTAAAGGGGGGAGAATATAACGTAAATGTCTATGAAGAAAATGTTAACAAACTTAAATGATGCCGAGGAGTCATTGCAGCAACCGACAGAAAAGAACCAGAGGTGATTGCAGAACTTACTTATAGAAGTGTAAGATAAATACGAGCAAAGGTCATGTACAGCAAGTTCTCTGAACAAATGGATACACCTGTCTGAGACAACTGGAACACAGAAACGAGCGAGTGATCCAATACCAGCGGTTACTGAAGGCAATCGAGACAACTGGAACACAGAAACGAGCGAGTGATCCAATAGCAGCGGTTACTGAAGGCAATCGAGACAACTGGAACACAGAAACGAGCGAGTGATCCAATAGCAGCGGTTACTGAAGGCAATCGTAATCAAAACGATAAAATGAAGAGGTGGAGCGAGAGTGAGGTGGGGGGGCTAAGGGGTGTGGAAGACCGCTTGAGGAAAACTGAAGGAAAAGCAGCAGATCACTGAACCTAATTAAGAACGAGTTTAATCGGTGTGCAGTACCGGATGTGACATGGAACAGAATGGACAATGCAAAGGCAATAGCAGCTGCGGTGTGCATGGAAACACGAAGTGGTTCGCGCTGGAAATGACGAAATACAGGAGGAGCGACTCATGAACCACGTAACGCACAACAGCGGCAGCACACGGCTGATAAGAAACACAAGTGTGCTTGGGCAGGACGCGTCACTGAAGGGATGAAGCGACCACCAACGAAAAATGGCAGCCAAACGAGATGACATATCCAAGGCGAGGTTCACCACGGAGATGGAGCAAATAAATTAACTCATGGCGTAGGAGCAAGATGGATTGTTGCATCGCAAGTTTTGGCTTAGGGAGGCATTCATTCAGCAGTGGAGAGATCACATCTGATAACTGGTCTTCTGATCAGGAATATGCACATTGACCAATATTTTTTCGAAAAGCTGAAAAGTGCACAAAGAAGCATGGACAGGTGTGCAAACATATCGCGAGTCAGTGAGGGTCTCTCCTCCAAAGGACACATTGTGTGTGTGGGTCTGGTTATGGGAGGAAACTGGAGAACCCAGAGCAAACTCATGCAGAACAGGAGGAGAATATACAAACTGCACACAATCACAAAAAGACAAAGATCCCTCAAATAGTCTTGAACAGACTGCTGGGGCAAGTGCAGTTAAGAAAGCACCCTCGAAAGGCCGGTAAGGCACAAGGAGTGGTGTGGCCGGGCCCATGCCTGGGCATATGTCTCCCCAGTGCTGATGTTGACACTACACACCAGGCACTCATTTAAGGCCAAGTTGACCCTACACAGGAAGACTCAGTAACCATTCAAATGTTGACCGATGTTATTGGTTGTGAGCAGGAATCGAACACTGGTCGCTCACTTCGGAGCGCAGTACGCTAATCACTGCACCATCGCTTGCCACACACACACACACTGCAGTACATACAAACACCACGCAGAAAATTGATCAAATCGTGAATAAACCCCAGGCACTGCTTGCTGTTAGGCACGAGTGCTGCTGTTAGGCACGAGTGCTACTGCTGCGCTGCCACCACTCTGCCACCAGTGAGGAGTTTATAGTAAAAGTTTTACCTTGGGGGCAAATGCATAGCGACCAATGGACCCCTTCCGAAACCTTAAATCAGCAGCGCGTAACCGCGGTGAACAACCAGAAGGGCGCAGCAAACTGCGAGGAACAGGGCCACGGGGACCGCCGTGCGGCACAGCCATCCCGGCATGGCCGAGCTTCCGGGGACCGCGGCAGCACCGCCGTCCCTCGCCCCTCCGCAGAGCCGGCGCGGGGAAGGATATACGATTGTCCAGGGTGGGTGCCCTCCGTTGAGGTAGAGCACGTAAGTGAAGCCGTCCTTGAGCACGCCGCGGATCGAGTAGTAGCAGGGCAGGTAGTGGTGCTGTCGGAAGCTGCGGTTCTCGTAGAAGCGGATGGCTGGCGCGTTGGTGGTGAGTACGTGCAGGTACACCGCCTTGCAGCGGTCCTGCGTTGCCGCCTCGATGTGAGCCATGAGGCTGTCGAGCAGAAGTGAGCCTGTGGGCGCAGTCACGCACGCGCGCGTACAGTCACACGCACACGGGTACCCTCATACGCACACGGATCCCCCCGTGTGAACTGCTCGGGCTCTCGGGACAAAGCGGCAGGGAGGTGGCAGTGCTGTGCTAACACTTTCCGCAAGGCGCCTGGGTTCAACTCCTGACCCAGGTGCAGTTCTGCGTGCAGTTCTGTGTGAAGTTCTGTGTGCAGTTCTGTGTGCAGTTCTGTGTGCAGTTCTGTGTGCAGTTCTGTGTGCAGTTCTGTGAGAAGTTTGTGTTCTCCCTCAGGTGTGGTTCTGGCCACACCACCCCCTCATAGGTGTGCCATGCCAGCCGTCATAGGTGCTCACTAACACCATTTGCCCCAACAGTCTGTTAAGGTTGTAAGGGGATATTTGGCCTTTTGCATGTGTGTGTTGCACATGTGTTTCATTGGCATGGTTACCTATTCCCCGGCTGCGGAACTCCTTGACGACGCCCAGGCTGAGGATGTAGGTGACCTGCGTGTCGCTGGGGAAGCTGGACGCCAGCACGTCCGCATCCTGTCCACAGTGACAACACGGAGTCATGCGGAGTCACCCACATCACGAATCAGGGTGATGTGGGTGGTCAGACTTGTGCCTCATAGCAACAAGGCCCTGGGTTCCATGCCACACTCGAGCGCCTTTTTGTATGTCCTCAACCTGCATGGGTTTCCTTCTGGTTTTCCAGTTTCCTCCCATATTTAAAATAAAAACCACACAATGTAATTGGAATTGGCCAAAACATCTCGATGTTGAAAAAAAACCTGAATACAATTTATCATTTGGGATTAGACACAGCAACAACAACGCCCCCCACTGTGAAAACTCGGCAGGACCCCCGTGCATAAGAGTTTTGAGTCTAGGCAAGGCTTTTCTTGGTAAACAAGCGGAAACATAAAAGTAATTAATACTAAGTGCTGATTAGCGAGCACATATCAAACCAATAAGAAGGGGTGGTGTGACGAGCACCATGCCCGGCCATATTTGTCTCCGCAGTGGTTAGGTTTACACACTGCACAAGGCTAACTCGACCTAGGGGAGGCCCTAGACCGGTTCAGATATTCATGACCGATGTTGGCCACGAGCGGGAATGGAACTCGGGTTGTCGGGTTCATAGTGAAGTGAACTTTCCTGGGTAAACAAGCAAAACTCACCTCTTTAAATTGTCCTTTACCCCCCAGCTCTGGATGTATAACAATGGTTCTGTTTATTTCCTGCTTGCCATACACAGCGCATTAGGATCTACGGATGAAATGCACTTTACATACTTTAATTATTACTATTAAAATTATAAAAACAATAACATTGACAACACCAGAGTTTGGGGCCTGCGCACACCGTGTGCTAGCATTAATTTGCTGACTTGATAGGTACGCAAACTCCCGAGGCCATGGGAAGAGTTGGCGTGCGGGGACGCAGGCTGCCACCCGGCACCCCACACGCATCACAGACCCACCTCACGGTGCACCTTAGTCCGGTGCTTGATCTCAGCGACGATCATGCCGATGATGGTGCCAGCGTAGGTGGCGGCCAGGGAGAAGAACCGTGCGCTCGATGTGATGTCTTGGTACCACGAGTGCGGGTACCTGGCAGGGCGCGGGAAGTAGCGTAGAGGTTGGCACGCTGCGCTTCGAACCCTGTGACCCGAATTCAGTTCCCGCTCATGACTCATACCAGTGACGATTATCTGAACAAGTCCTGGGCCTCCCATCGTCGACTGACTCTCAAATGAGTACCTAGTGCAATCTGTAAACATTAGCAACTCGCCTTTTGCCCGTCCAAGGACGGGTGTATTGCAGTAAATCTGAAACTTGCAAGCGAAAAGCAGACCATGACGTGATAGTCATTGCATTAATGCATGTGTAAATTTGTAAGGGCGCGGTGACACAGACCTATTTCATTTTAAGGTTATAATCCCTTGTTCATCATGACGTCCTTTTTACTTTTATGTCTCAATAGCGTTACGGAGATCGCGTGACGTGAGGGTTCTGCCTTTGTAGTGAGGGTTGTAAGTTGATGCTGAGGAGGGGGGAGGAGGCGCCTCGCTCCCCCATGTGGAGTGATGTCAGCCGCTAATTATTATGAATGGGGGGGGTGTCCATTTGGAGGACGTCACTGTATGATTATTAATGAGGGGGGAGGGTGCTCCACGTGGAGTGACGTCACCTGCTCATTATTATTAATGAGGGAGGGGGGGGTCCATAGCTACAAATCCACAGTATAACTGATATTGGCCAAGCATCCCAAAGCTAAAAAAAATACTTGCAACCTACTGAATTGGGATTGGACACAGGAGCAATATCGTCCCCTACCGCGAAAATCTGGCAGGACCCTCCTGGAAACAAGCGTAACAATAAGGTAAAATCTTGACTTAAAGCTTTCGTGACTGCAGGAATTCATATTGCTTGGGTTATTCCGTAAAGAACCTATCTACGTGACTTTACCGAAAGACCCAAAGACAAATAATAAGATACACACTGGCCGGCGGAACAAATGCCGACAGTGAGAACCTAGAGGGAACAGAGCACAGGAGGGGGTGGTGTGGCCACCAGAGCCCAGCCGCCTTTCTCTCCAACACCGATGCTCACACATACAGCCAGCTACTCGTAGATCTATAAGAGACCCAGGACAGGTCCATGTACCTGTAAGCCATCAGCAGGAAACGCAACTCAGTTTCTCGTGCCATACACGGAACAATGCACCACTCCTCAAACTCACCCACTCACTGCTCCACACACTCGCTCCCACACACGTGTGCGCGTGAGTGTGGGGGGCCGTGGCTGTGTGGGGGGGTGCTGGCGCCTCACTCGATGGGGAACCAGTCGCTGCACAGCTGCTTCACGGCGTCCACGTCGCCGGGGCACAGGAAGCGCAGCATGACCTCGCCAGCCACCTCACCACAATCGGCTCGCTCGGCCGACATCAACCCTGCGAACCAGCACACAAGCACATCACACGTGTCACACAACACATCATAAACACAGCACACAGGCACATCACACGTGTCACACCACACATCATAAACACAGCACACAGGAACAAAATACACGTGACACCGCACACCAGATGTACAATCACACAGGCACAACACATCAGACGCACAACACACAACATCACATCCCACATGCACAACACACGTGTCACATCACAACACACTTCACACACACATCTTAACCCTATATCCCAAACTCCACTCCTAGCCATTAAAGCTAGCTTCACCGCTAAGCCCCTATCCCTCGAATTCCACCCCTACACCTCCATGTTTCACCCCTAACCCCGTCCCCTCTATTATAAGCCTCTAACCGTGGAGGCCTAGCTTTGACCCTAACCCGTTAGCTTTGCCCTAAGGTGGCTTGTTGGGTGTTGACTCAGCCCATCATCTCTCCCTCCGGAGTCGATAAAATAGAAACCACTGCATGTGGGGACCGAATTCAACAGTAGTCTCCCTCCATATGAATGTGGGATTTTTCCACAACTCGCTCTCCAGGAAACCGCTCCGACTCCTGTTAATCGTCTGTTAGCTCCTCACCCTAAGACTGTCTATCCACAACCCTATACCCTACCACAATTCTCAACTTCTCACCCTACGCCTATCCGTCTGTTAATAACCCTAACCCTTACACCTATCTCCCCATCCCTTATCCGCCCTAACTATACCTAAACTATACCTCTCCGCATGCCGAGCTTCAACACGAACCCTCTATTGCACCTCCGGCTACATACGGTGCAAGATAATTTCAACAAACGCAAAGTACATACACCCCAACCCTTTCTCTGGCCCCAATCCTCTCCATCCCCTATCTTCTCTTTACCCCGTCTGTGTCCCCCCTATCCCCTCTTTACCCCGTCTGTGTCCCCTACCCCCTCTTTACCCCGTCTCTGTCCCCCCTACCCCCTCTTTAACCCGTCTGTGTCCCCTACACCCTCTTTACCCCGTCTGTGTCCCCCCTACCCCCTCTTTACCCCGTCTGTGTCCCCTACCCCTTCTTTACCCCGTCTGTGTCCCCTAGCCCCTCTTTACCCCGTCTGTGTCCCCTAGCCCCTCTTTATCCCGTCTGTGTCCCCTAACCCCCCCCATCCCCTCTTTACCCCGTCTGTGTCCCCCCTATCCCCTCTTTACCCCGTCTGTGTCCCCTACCCCCTCTTTACCCCGTCTGTGTCCCACATCCCCTCTTTACCCCGTCGCTGTGTCCCCACTGCCCGCGCCTCGGGCCCCGGGACCTCTCAGCTCCCTCAGCAGCAGCAGCAGCAGCGGGGCCCGGGCCGCGCCGCCCCGAGCCGCGTCCCTCCCGGCATCACGGGGCCCGCGCGGCCCGCGGATGGGAGCCGAGGCCTGGGCCGAGTCGGGCCGAGGCGGGTCAGTTGGGGCCGGTATCGCTGTGCCCGGGCGGCCGCGGCCTCCTGCTCCTCCTGTCCCCGCGGGGTTAAACCCGCGCCGTGTAGCGCCGCATCGCC
Source organism: Petromyzon marinus (assembly GCF_048934315.1). NCBI lineage: Eukaryota > Metazoa > Chordata > Hyperoartia > Petromyzontiformes > Petromyzontidae > Petromyzon > Petromyzon marinus. Next base: position 312,330 of record NC_133709.1, on the reverse strand, counting down.
CGGGGCGACGTTCCGGGGCGGCGCCTCCCACAGACGCGCAGCGCCGGTTACGGTGGTGGCTACAGTGGTCGCGGCTGTGGATGTCTCGACTGTAGTGGTGACTGTGGTATTGGTTGAGATGATTGAGACTGTGGTGATAGTTGTGGATGACCCTGTTGGTTTGTGGTGGTGGTGGTTGTTGTGGTTGCGCTCGAGGCTCCCCAGGCCGCGCTGACGTCTCCTCTGCCCCCCCGCCCCACGCTGAATCGACCAGCCGATTCGTATCCAGGCCACAGCGCCGATTCCACTCATCGATTCGCAGGTACAAATCGATTAAGTCGATTCAGGCTTTCGCGTGTGGGCTCTCACTGTGCGCTCTTCCTAGGCGACCCCTGCAGCCAAGAGAGTCCGCTCAGTGTCCCACAACGTGGTGGGTGAATGATGCGGTGATGCACAGAAACTCAACGCGGTGCGTGTCACAAACACCGTGGCCTTAAAATAAACATTTACATAATATTCGACATATTTCCCAAACCGTCACCTCTTTTACACGCTTTTATTTAACTTTTTTTGATTTTAAGCTTTCGTGACTGCAGGGATTCATATTTTACACGCTTTTATTTAACTCTGTTTTGATTTAAAGCTTTCGTGACTGCAGGGATCCATATTCTTGGTTCTTTCGGTAAAGTCACGTAGAAGGGACACAATACGTTATGAGAAGCTTCGGTGTCACTTCCTGGAGTTCTGCCATTACGAGTAGGGTACATTTCATTAAAGCGTGTTTAAAAAAAAAGTATTTTTAAATATGACTTATTATATATACTACTGCCCGGGAGAGAAAACATTTCCAAACTTGTATTCTCTTTAAAAACTTAACGTGCATAAACAAACAGTAATCTATTTTAAAAGCTCGGCGTTCCGTTTGTCCGTATGTCTGTCAACAATTACACAAGAGCCTTTCAGGCCTGAATCGACAAGTTCTAGATGTGGGGGTAAAACGTGATCCAACAGAGTTCCAAAAAGTTGTTCACCCCCCCCCCCCCAAAAAAAATATAAAAATGTTGGAGGCATATATGCCTCCACACCCTACATACAAGAGTCAGTAGTTTCTGCAAACATTTGAGGGCGCCGAGAAGCAGCCCCCCTAAGGAGCTAGAACAAGGGGGCCGTAGGCTGCCCGTTCTACATTAGAAGCTGTGCAGTCTCTTGTCTCCATGCATGCTGTTCGGGAGGTAGGGGGGCAGGGATTGAGTCGATATGTGTGTGAGAGGATGTGTGTGTATGTTAGTCCACACACATCCTGCCACTAAGAGATGGGGCCTTACCATCAGCCCCACCAAAACTAAGCACCTGCCTGGGTATTTTGTACCATCGGACACTCCACCCCCACAACTCCCAATCGGTGATGGGGCAGTTGTGGAGAGAGTGGAGTTTCCCATACCTGGGCAGTGTGCTCATGACCGGTTCCAGTTTAACAGCAGAGGTCTCACTCCGAATCAGTCGAGCGGCAAAATCTTTTCATCGGTTGCGTAACGCTGTGTGGAAGCTACCTGGTCTGTCGCTCCGCACTAAGCTTCAGGTCTTCTCGGCCACGGTCATTCCCTTCTCTACGCTTGCGAAACGTGGACCCTCTTAATGGAACATCTTCGCCGGTTAGAAACATTTAGGCTGGCCTGCCTACGATCCATCCTGGGTTTAACCAGGCTGGATTGTGTGAGGAGCTCACAAATCCTTGAAAGATCTGGGCAAAGTCCCATCGGTGAGCTCCTCCGGTAGGCAAGGCTGCGTTGGCTGGGCCATGTAGCCCGCATGCCCAGCCACCGCATGCCGAAACAGCTTTTGTTTGGCCGGATCGAGGGGGCTTAACGGGCGCGGCACGGGCTAGAGAAGAGATGGAGTCATGTGGTACAGGAGGACGTGGAGCTGAGTGGACTTGCCGATGACTGGTACCAGCGGTGTCAAGTTCGGCCTCTGTGGAGGAGGCTCGTGAAGGACACTACTGGGCAGTTGGAGGCAGTCGCCCTCCAACAACAACGGAGGGTGGAGGAGCGACGCTCACAACAACGAGCGGAGCGCCGGGTGGCTAAAGCACAGCAGGTTGGCACAGTAGGGGGCACAGGTGGTGCACCAGCCAGTCATCTCAGTCAGTCGACCCGTGGCACCTGGGTCTGCCCCGTGACCTGCTCGCAGGCGTTCGACACTTCACGTGGCCTCAAGGTGCACATGGCCTGGCACAAGCGTCGTGTTGACGTCACCGCCACTTAGTGGCGAATGGCGGTTGTTGTGTGTGTAAGTCCATGTGTGTGATTCCATATATGTGTGTATGTGTAAGTCGATGTGTTCGTGTGTGTGGGTTGATGTCTGTGTGAGTGTAAGTCGATGTGTGTGTGTCTTTTTTGCCCGGGCAACACCGGTTCCTTCCCGCTAATCTCTAATATATCTCTATGGGTTCATAGTTTGGGTTGCATGTCAACAATGACATGAATGTAGCTTGTCTTGAATCTTTCATTTATGGAGATGTGGTTCAGCATCAGCCTGTAAGGAGGAATGTCAAACCGTTGAGGTGCGATGTTTGGATCTCATATGAGGTATTTATACTGGACGTCCACGTTGTTCCACTCTGTTCACCAGCCTATATCGCACTTATTCATGAAGATGGCCACATTTCCCAAAACTGGACCAGAGCTTGGGCAATTGTTGGCGCCTGTTCTGCCTTCCCGCTTGTCTGTGGTTTCCCGTGTCTCCGTGAGAAGACTTTTGGACACGTTACAAATTCTACGGCAGCGTGTTGACCTGTCATTTCCACCTCCAGGGGGAGAGGTACGGGGAATGCCTGGAGAAGTCCCGTGAGAGTCAGGAGACACTCATTCAGGCAGCAAGACTCCTGGCCTTCCATGATTCACGAATACTGGCCTCAGCTTCTAGCTTAGTTCCCCTGAGCACCTTGTGCAGTCACATAGCTGAGGTCACCACCCATCTGGGTTGGACCCAGTACACTTCAGGAATCTATGTCTGCTGTCTTCAGGGGGTAGGGGGGGCAGGAATTGAATTGGAACCGAGATCTGGAGCTGGTGACTCTTGAACTTTATTACAGTGAACTGCACAGTAGTTCTGATATAGACCGAGGCTGACTGAGCCACGTGTTGGGGTTTGCTCTGTGTACAAGGTGGCAACCCTACCGCTGGGTCAAAACTTGTGGTTGGTCCCAGGCTGTCGAGTCACTTAGTGTAAACAAACCGTTTCATGTCAGCCAGCTCTGGTCACACAGAAACAACTCACTAACAAATGATTGGCAGTTTCCAAACTAAGTCGATATAAACGGCACGTTTAAAATGTTTCGTGCAACTGGCCACACGTCAACGTATGGTCAACATGAGATCCACAAATCGTAGCCAACACAACAGTAACACAATGAACCGCATAAAAACCAACTTGAGCACGAAAATTCTTCGTGTTCTCTGCACATGGCCAGTGAGCAGTGCCACCTCGAACCATTTCGCAGTCCCAGCCCTTCACCTGGAGCCCCCCACGCCCTTATAACTCGCGTTGATTAAAACTCATTGCACTCTTTGTTCCTCCATCGCTAGGAACCCGTGCTCCAAATTATCCACCATTATCCTGAACCCCAAATAACACTGTCCTTGATCATAGCCATAGCCCAGACCTATCCCTAACCCCCTAGGCCTTAACACTATCCCTGACTCCAACTCTATCCTCAACACTTCCTCTAACCCGTTACCTGATACAACCTCTAAACTGCAGAGCGCCATGGAGTAAGATCCACCGCTACACACGAATATAAATGCACGTCATGGTAAGGACGTGGATCGTCTGTTTGTTCATATTGTGACTGACATTCTCCATGGGACGCGAACTAATATTCTGCATAGAGTGATAGAATCCGCCATTTTGTGAAAAATAATCGTAGCATCTGGCACAGTTCCGCAAACCACTTCGCGCGGGCCTCGACGAACCTTCACCGGTCGTTCCACGGCCCCGAGTCGGCGGCCACTGGCCTAGTGCAGCATTAGGACCTCGAGTCTCTCTGTCCAGGCACCACAATCAACATCACTGTGCTGGCTCAGCTATCTGCGTTTTCCTGCCCGTCTGATGGTCCTACTGCTGATGCTGCTGCGTGCTGATGACGCCGCTGCTGCTGTAGCTGTGGACCGTCGCGGCCGCCGGGCCCCGTCAGGAGGTCCAGGTTGACGAGGTGGCGCATGGTGGGCCGGCCGTGCGGGCAGCTCCACGGCTGCTCCATCTCTCCCATGTGCAGCAGCAACCGCCGCATCTCAGTAGCGTTGAGCGCCGTGCCGATCATCACCTGGAACACACGCGCAAACACCGGTCACCGGTCCAGAACCGGTTACTGAGTTGCGAAAGTCATGGCTAAATTCTCCGGGTGCTCCAGTTTCCTCCCACTTCTATAATAAACACTCAATGACTGAAAACATCTTAAAATAAAAACCCAATGCAGGACCCTCCTGAAAGAAGAGTCTTCGAACTCAGTGTGGTTCTCCTAGATAAACAAGTGATTATAAAATTTGATAAAAGAACGAGAGGACCGCGACAACGGGAACGATCGTCACGGCGGAGGCGCGACTCCTCACCGACTTGCGGCACGCCTTGGAGGCGAGCATCTGCTGCACGCGCGATGGCCGACACATGACGCCGGGGCGGTCGCTCAGCAGGAAAACAAGCTCCTCCACGTCGCTCACGCCAAACATCCAGCCGCGCTGCACGGGCAGTGTGGTGAGACGCACGCGCTGCGTCGCTGGGGCTGCGATGGCAACAACGGCAACACGCGGAGTCACCGAGGGCGTCACACGTTTGGTGTTTGCCGAATTCCGTACAGTGGGGTGAGGGTTGTAGGGCGGCGGCGGTGTGCGGTGGGGTACCTTGCTCGTCGATTATGAAGTCGAACCCGTTTTTCCTGAAGATGTCGAGGTTCTCCATGAGAACGAGCTCCCCCACGGCCGTGAGAGGCAACTTCAGGGGCCTAGAGACGTGCGCACGGCCACGCAGAGACATACAGACCAGATGCATGCATGCAGACACGTGCACATATTTGTGTGCGCACATACACATTAAAAGTGAAATCTGTGTTTGGGGAATTAGTTTGACACCCCAGAGCGCTGCTCATTGGCATTTCTGATGCATCACACCTATTTGGTTGTTTTTGTCCCGATTTCTATTTGCTTCATTGCTGCACTTTGTTTTGCTTTTATATGTTGGTGACCCAGGTCACTCTTACAAATGAGACTCCTACAGCGCTCTCGAGTTTTTGCCTGGTTACACAAAATCAACGTGAAACTACCGCTTACAGCGCAGACACACCGTAACCCCTGCGGTTCGTGTGTGCGACACTCACGCAATGAGACGCTGTCCATGCAGAGTGGCACTGTCCCGGCGTAGCGTCTCATAGTTGTACTTCTCGTCCGACGCGTGCTGGTCCACGATGAAGAGGTCAGGGCCCAGGCGCGCCACCACAAAGCCCAGGTTGAACTGGCCCACGACCTCCATGTGCGCGAACATGTGCTTACTGACCCATGCACAGACACACGTGCTTACTGCTGCGCACACAAAAAAAAGATCCCCCGTATAGCCTTAACAAAATGTTGGGACAAGTGCTGTTAGCGAGCACCTATGAAGGCCGGGACGGCACACGAGGGGGTGGGTGGCCAACACCACGCCCGGCCGCCTTTGTCTCCCGAGTGGCAATGTTTACACATCGCACCAGGTACTCATTTTGAGTCGACCGAGGAGGCCCAGGACCGGTTCTGATAATCGTTACTGGTGTTGGCCGTGAGCGGGAATCGAACCCGAGTCGCCAGATTTGAAGTGCAGCGCGCGAACCGCTCCACTACCGTGTGTGTGTGACGAGCACACACACACGTGCCCCGTGGTGTTTTGTTGCGTCTTGCGGTCGTGGCTCTCACTGGAACTTCTTTTGGAGTTCTTCCTCGGCCGCGCGATTGTCGGAGGGGCTGATCTTGGCGCGGAACCTGCACCCCCCGGGGGGGTCCACGGCCCCCGTGGGGGTGTCCGTGCCCCCTGTGGCGCGGCACGCCCGCGCCCGGAGTCGCGTGAGAGAGAACGGCACTGGCACCTCCCGGCGTGCCAGCCGCATGGCGACATCCACCGTACAGGCCCCGTCCGCCGGCGCCGTTAGCGCCGCTTCCACCGTGCGACCGGGCCCCTCCGCTGTACGGGACACACATCACGCACGACATGTGCCACACACGACACACGGCACGCACGACACGCATCATGCACGCTTAAACATATGGTGAACATGCGTACGGAGACACACGACGTGGTGACGTGCAGCCATTGGGACGCGGCGGCACCTTGCGCTGTGGCCTCCTCCTCTGCCTCCTCCGCCTCCTCCATGTGGGCCTTGCGATTACGCCCAGCGGGCCCGCCAAGCTGCACAGTTGCCATGTCCCTGCGCCGCTTGGGCGTCCCGGAGCTGTGCGGCGCCAACACCACGGAGCCGGGCTGCTGGGTTCGGCACGGCGTGCGGTGGAAGCGATCCAGGACCCCAAGGCCAACGGAGGTGGACGCCAGCACAGACAGGATTCTTGGGCTGCCCCCTCGCACCTCCTTCTCCACCTTTTCCACCGACACTGCCTCCAAACACTGGTCCTCACCGCGTGCGGCACCACCAACCTCACCGCACCCGCCAACATGGGGAGAATCGCACCGCAACAGAGGAGCAGAACCGTCGTCGACCGAACCCTCGACAGTAGACTCCTCCTCCTCCTGCGCTCCTGCGTCGCTCTGTGAGCTGTCCCCCGGTGCTTCCTTCCCACAATCCTCCTGGGAGAAACTCCCACAATCCTCGGGGCTGGTCGGCGATGGCTGGGCCGCATCACTGGAGCCGCGCCCAAATCCCAGCGATGGCCTAAAGCCGAAGGCCCTGCCCAGGCCGGAGAATGCTCGGGCCTTGCCGGCGTCGAGGGCCTTCGGGGGCCTATCGGGCCCTCCTCCCGTGGAACGCGGGGCACTGGAGGCTGCAAGCGCAGGCACAACAACATGCCTGGCCAATTAGCAAATGCCGGTCCCAGCTGGGGGGGTGCCAGGGGGAGGGGGTCCCGAGGAGTGGGGTTAAGGGGCAGTGGTGGCACATGCTGTGATCCAGCGCTGTGGAGGCAGCAGCAGCGAGGGTTGGTGGATCACCACACAAATGTTGTGAAACGCCTTTCCCATGGGCAGCAAGGTGCCATACCCTGGCTCCTCAGAAGGCAGCACAGCAAGTGAACTAATCATCATCTGTTTCCATCTGTACGGGGATAGTGATGCTCCGTTGCAGGTATGGGTTTTCTCTGGGTGCTCTGGTTTCCTCCCACTTGTAAACATCTTAAAATAAAAACTGAATGCAGGACCCTCTTGAAAAAAAATCTTACGACTTTGCGTGGTTCTTCCCCCCACTCCGTGCAGGGGTTGCTCACCCGGGTGCCCCGCGCGGGGGGTTGTGTTGATGGGCAGCTGATTTAGCGTGGGCTCGTAGATGCTCGTGAGCGTTGCCTTGACGACAGCCAGGAGCAGGCGCTCCTCTTGCAGCAGGACGAGCCTCTTGTCGGGCGTCACGTTCACGTCCACTAGGTCTGTGCGCACGCACACGAACATGGGTCACCCCGTCCCGCATTGACCCAGGGGAGGCCCAGGACCAGTTCAGATAATCTTCCCTGGTGTTGGCTGCACCACCGCTCCCTACAAAGTACTTGGTACAGGGCAAAGGTGGCGTTTGCGTCCCTGATCACGGCGTCACTGATCACTGTGTCCCTGCGAGCGACCAATCGAAGTACATGCAGCTTCGTGCCCTCACCGGTTGAGGAGACGATGTTGAGAACGAGGAAGGGGTACTGGTGCCGGTTGTATGAGTGGTACACCTCGTTCACCAGCTTGCTCACCTGTTCGCACATGCATATGAACACAGCATCACCCTGTGTGCTGCGTGTGCCAGGGCTGCTGCGTATCCTGTGTGTGCTGCGTGTAAATTGTGTGCTGTGTGTGCCGTGTTAACACAGCGTGCATCGTGGGAGGGGAATGACCTTAGCCAGGTCGCAGGGTCGCCCATTCACGAAGAGGAATTGCCGGTCAGCGGAGCTCCTCCCGGCACCGTGATCGCACCGCGACACAAACCCGCTCAGCCTGCGCAATCACCACAGTGACTACCGCCATTCACCACCCACAGGTACCACCACCGCCCACAGGTACCACCACCGCCACTCACTACCCACAGGAACCACCACCGCCACTCACCACCCACAGGTATCACCACCATCACTCAGCACCCACAGGAACCACCACCGCCACTCACTACCCACAGGTACCACCACCGCCACTCAGTACCCACAGGAACCACCACCGCCACTGACAACCCACAGGTACCACCACCGTCACTCAGCACCCACAGGTTCCACCACCGCCACTCACCATCCACAGGAACCACCACCGCCACTCACCACCCACAGGTACCACCACCGTCACTCAGCACCCACAGGTACTACCACCACTACTTAACACCCACAGGTACCACCACCGCTGCTCACGGTGGCCACCACTATTCAACCCCCAGGCAGCCTCCTTCTCTCTCTCCCCCGTGTCCCCGCACTGATCTCCTCTGCTACCATCGTCTCCATTTGTCCTTTTTCTGAAGGCTCTTAACGTGTCATTGTGTTGGGTCACACTGCTGCTGCATTGACAGTACAATCAACGCAAATATCAACTTGTTCCGTGCTTAACAACAACACCGAGTGTGTGTGTGTGGCCTTCAACGGAAAACACTCAATAGGCGACGTTTCAGGCAATGGCCCTTCTTCTCTCTGCCGTGAAGAAGGGCCATTGCCTGAAATGTCACCTATTGAGTGTTTTCCGTTGAAGGCCGCACAGCGCTACTGACACGGAACGAGCTGAGATGCAATTGAACTTGGATGCTCAACACATTCAAATGGCTATTGCTGCGGCTGCTGTTGTTGTTTTGTAACAATGATGAGTGGCGCTAGTGAGTAGTGCTTGTGAGTGTTGCTAGAGAGTGGTTCTGGTGAGTGGTGCTCACTGGAAGGTGGTGGCAAGCTCCCCGGTGTGGAGGCCGAACTCCTCGCACAGCTCGGGGCTGGGTGTGCTCTGTTGCAGCGGCAGCAGCGTCTGCAGCTGTGACAGCAGCAGCAGCAGCGACAGAACACACAGTCACAAACGCCATGACCGTGACCCTGGGCAGTGGTGGAGAGTACCCAGCTGGTGAGATTATTGTCAGGATGATACTGGCAGCACCGTTACACAGAGTACCGCGAAACTGAGCGAGGGAGTGAGCACCTGCTTGGCACCGAACACGGCGGCGATGTTCTCCCGCATAGTGGGGGCGCCCGCCGTGGCGAGCACGACGCTGCGCTTGCCTCCAGCGCCACTCTGGTTGGAGCAGGCGATGCGCACCCCGGCCGCCATGATGCAGTACGCCTGCAGCACGTGCACCATCTTGGAAAACTCCTGCACAAGTCCCACACGCACACAAAGGTCCCCCGTATACAGGCTGTCAGGGCGAGCGCTGCTAGTGACCGCCTGTTAAGGCCGGCACGGCAAACCCGAGGGGGTGCTGTGGCCAAGACCACGTGATGTCGGGAAAGCGGCATGGGGGGGGGGGGAAGGGGTGGTGGCACCTTCTTGAGGGAGCGCAGGAACTCCTTGTGACGGACGGGCAGGCAGGAGAAGAGGTGTGCCAGCGTGACGGTGGTGCCAGGCGTACGCGCCACTGCACAGCGCTGTGCCACGTGCCCCTCCCGGTCGAACACGAGGCGAGTGCCCACGCTCGCAGCACGCGCACACGTCACCACGCTCAGCTCACTGCTCCTCGCGGGGGCCAGGGGCAGAGAGGAGTGAGATCATGCAACGCGCGTGCCACATACACAAAGACGCACTCAACAACAGTAACAACAGCCACCAGTCACCACTAAGTGGTGGGGACATCACCACGGCACTTGTGCCAGGCTAGGTGCACTTTAAAGCCATCACGTGATGTGTGGAAGCCTCTCGAGATGGAGGTTACGGTACAGATCCAGGTGTTTTTCGTTGACTGAGATGACCGGTAGATGCACCACCCGTGCTCCCCATTGGCATTCCGCTCATTGCTGTTAGCGTTGCTTGTCCGCTCTCCACTGGTGTCTGTGGCGCTCATTGGTTCGTGCAAGGAATCCAACTCGGGTTGGAAGGAGATTGCCTCCAATTGTCGTGTAACGTCCATCACGAGAGCCTCCTCTGCACTGGTCAACCGTGACACCGCTTGCTCGTACCAGTCATGGGCAAGTCCACAGGTCCGCACACAAAGATCCCCTGTAGAGAAATTTTAAGTGCTTTGAAGGCCGGTACGGCACACGAGGGGGTGGGTGGCCAGCACCATGCCTGGCCGCCTTCATCTTCTGAGTAGCGATATTTACACATTGCACAAGTACTCATTTTACCATGAATCAACCTAGGGGAGGCCCAGGACTCGTTCAGATCATCGTCACTTTTGTTGGCCGTGATTGGGAAACAAATTCGGGTCATCGGGTTTGCAGCGCAGTGTGCTACCCGCTGTACTCCCACTCCCTGCACCTCTGATTAGCACGGTTGGCTACGTACGGTGCGAAAGAAGTTCAACATACGTACATACAAAAACACACGAGCGCACCTGAGTGCACACAGCGAGCTGAGCGCCTCGCCACGGAAGCCAAACGTCTCAACCGAGGCGAGATCCGAGAAGACCTGCAGCTTGGAGGTGTGGTGCTTCAACGCTGCACGCGGCACACACACAGGTCCCCCGGGTAGCCCACGCAGACGGTGAGTGAGCGGGTAAGCAGGTTGAGACGAGCAGGTGAACATGGTGAGCGAGAGGGTGAGCACGGTGCGCAAGCGTGTGAGCTCGGTTAGCAAGTGGGTGAGGGAGTGCCGTACTCAGTCCCTGGAAGTTGTCCTCGTCCACCCCAGAGCCGTTGTCACTCACCTCCACCACCTCCGCTCCATGCTCTTTGAGGCGCACCTCTATAGGGGACGGACACCACGCACAGGCCAGCCAATCAGCGCGCTCCACACTCAACAAAATCGGCGAGTTCCACAGCCAACTAATAATCAATGAGGCTGTGGTTGGCGCCCGGCAGGAGCATGCGCCCCTGAAGTTGGATACCCTCCCGCGGGTGCCGCTCACCGATGGAGGTGGCACCGGCATCCAGGCTGTTCTCCACCAGCTCCTTGACGGCCGTGGCGAGGGTGAGCACCACCTGCCCTGAGCAGATCTGGTGGACGGTGCCGCGATCGATGGCGCGGATCGAGCCTGCAGGTGACGCGCTGGAGGGACACACAGCACAGCTCCCATTCGTCGCCAATCCCTCGCCCCCTATCACCGCCGGCAGGCAATCGGTTTCGACTTTCATTGTCTCATCAGCAGTCAGGCTCGCTCGCTTAATGCGATGATGGTGACCTGCCGTGCGTGCGTGAAAGCAGGCCAGCACCACGAGAAAATAAGGCAGAGCGGTAGAACTTGACAGCAGTGAAGCAGTATGCACAAACGCAGCGCAGCAGTATGCACCAACAGGAGGTGTTTTAATCACCGAGAAAAAAAACGGAACACGACCTGAAGAGTGCATAAAAAAGTGTGGAGAGCCGCATGCTTGTACTTACACAGAGAGACGGGAAGGGGAACACGCGGATTGGAGGACACACACGCACGTCAAAACATCGAGTTGATTGTGAAGAGAAGTGACTGGGGATTGGGCAGAATGTGTCATGGCTAGAAGGGATGACGGCCAGTGGCCGAGACTCATGATGGAGTGGCAGCCAAAGGTGAGAACGTGCCCGAGACAACGTTCACCGCTTAGATGGAGTGATGAGATCGGCTCGTGTGCAGCAGTGAGACGGACTGCTACATGGCAAGACAGAGACTGCGGAATCCTCTATCAAGCTGTGGAGTGACACAGAGCCGCACGATTGTTTAATCAGATCGATGTGGACGGATGATTTCACGCTGTGACCCCCCCCCAACCAAGACTCGTGACACTGACGTGGGGGCTGGCTCTTCATCCATCATCCCCGTCTCCTCCTCCTCTGCGTATTTTCAGGAATCCAGTGGGCAGGGGCCACTCACAGCACCGGACCCACGACACGCACTGCAACACACAGTGGCACAACACGTGCACCACAACAAATGTACACAAGTCTACACGTGCATAACACATGTGCACAACATATTCTTGGTTCTTTCGGTAAAGTCACGTAGACAGAAAACAAAAAGCAAAATTAAAAGCAAAAAACCCACGACGTTTCGATCGAAACACAAGCGGTCTTCATCAGGTGGAGATCGAAACGTCGTGGGCATTTTGCTTTAAAATTTTCGTTTTGTATCTACGTGACTTTAACTAAAGAATCAAGAATATGAATTCCTGCAGTCACGAAAGTTTTAAGTCTAAATGTACCCAGCACGTCTACATAATACGCATCCAAGGTCAAGAAGTCACCATGGTCAGTGCTGTTTATGCCAATGCCCTGCGCCATCGCTTCCTTCTCCCCGACCCCGCACTCAACTCAAGCGACTCCCGGCGTGCTAGGAGCAGTCTCGGGCCCAGCGGTAACTCGTTTCAGAGGTTCAGGGTTCGACTCCTGCGGCCGCCCTGATCATTACTGCGGTGGGTGCATTCACCGTAACATTACAGTGGGCGATTAACATCAGCGTCATTCGCAAGAGATACGCCATCGTGTGCCAGCGTCACGGTCACAATTTTCCAAAGTCGAAAATTACACCGCAAATCACTCAACTGGGATCACACAGCAGCAAGCAGCAGCAAGCACCGCCCCCTACTGGCAGACTGATGCCCGCTTGCAGACCAGGTGCTGAGTCACCTCGTTCCCACAGGGAGAGCTGCCACTGGGGGTGCTCTCTCACGAGTTGAGATGAGGCGCCCCGGCGTGCAATCAATGAAAACAAATCACGATCGTGAGCCCCGGCACCGCGGTGCCCTCGTCGTCTGACGCTTTCACGGTTCTATAGCCACACAACACAGACACACACGCACGTGCGCAGCGACACACACACCTACTCAACACACACACTACTACACACAACACACCTACTCAACACACACACACCTACTACACACAACACACACCTACTACACACAACACACACCTACTACACACAACACACCTACACACAAACCTATCAACACACCTACTACACACAACACACACCTACTCAACACACACACCTACTACACACAACACACCTACTACACTACACACACCTACTACACACAACACACACACCTACTACACACAACACACACCTACTACACACACGCCTACTACACTACACACACACACCTACAACACACACACCTACTATACACACACACCTACTACACACAACACACACCTACTACACAACACACACACCTACTACACACAACACACATACCTACTACACACAACACACACACCTACTACACAACACACACACCTACTACACTACACACACACCTACTACACACAACACACACACCTATTACACACAACACACACACACCTACTACACAACACACACACCTACTACACTACACACACACCTACTACACACAACACACACACCTACTACACACAACACACACCTACTCAACACACACACCTACTCAACACACACACCTACTACACAACACACACCTACTACACACAACACACACCTACTACACTATACATGAACGAGTCATTTGCGTACATCACGTGACCCCGTACAGTCGCGGTTCACAATGGCAGCGTCGCTCTACGCGCGGGAAACCAGCGGTGCATCTTCCTGTGATGGTAGAGTCTTCCTGTAATGGTAGAATCTTCCTGTGATGGTAGAGTCTTCCTATAATGGTAGAGTCTTCCTGTGATGGTAGAGTCTTCCTGTGATGGTAGAGTCTTCCTGTGATGGTAGTGTCTTCCTGTGATGGTAGATTCTTCCTGTCATGGTAGAGTCTTCCTGTGATGGTAGAGTCTTCCTGTGATGGTAGAGTCTTCCTGTGATGGTAGAGTCTTCCTGTGATGGTAGAGTATTCCTATGATGATAGAGTCTTCCCGTGATGGTAGAGTCTTCCTGTGATGGTAGACTCTTCCTGTGATGGTAGAGTCTTCCTGTGATGGTAGAGTATTCTTGTAATGGTAGAGTCTTCCTGTGATGGTAGTGTCTTCCTGTGATGGTAGATTCTTCCTGTGATGGTAGAGTCTTCCTATCATGGTAGAGTCATCCTGTGATGGTAGAGTCTTCCTGTGATGGTAGAGTCTTCCTGTGATGGTAGAGTCTTCCTGTGATGGTAGAGTCTTCCTGTGATGGTAGATTCTTCCTGTGATGGTAGAGTCTTCCTGTGATGGTAGAGTCTTCCTGTGATGGTAGAGTCTTCCTGTGATGGTAGAGTCTTCCTGTGATGGTAGAGTATTCCTGTGATGGTAGATTCTTCCTGTGATGGTAGATTCTTCCTGTGATGGTAGACTCTTCCTGTAATGGTGGAGGCTTCTTGTGATGGTAGAGTCTTCCTGTGATGGTAGATTCTTCCTGTGATGGTAGACTCTTCCTGTAATGGTAGAGTCTTCTTGTGATGGTAGAGTCTTCCTGTGATGGTAGAGTCTTCTTGTGATGGTAGACTCTTCCTGTGATGGTAGACTCTTCCAGTGGCGGTCGAGTCTTCTGGGAAGAGGCGCACGCGTGGTCCCAACACTAACCGCCAGGGGGCGCACTAGGATTTGCGCAGGGCCCAGAGACCCAAAACGTGATGCGGCCAACAACAAACAGCACCATCAGATATGTTGCAGATGAGGAAACATGTTTCTTGAATTGCTCAAGGTTATTCCAAGAGCTTCGCGAAAAGAGATGTGTTTTGGGGAATTGTTATTGTTTTATTTGACGGTGAAAACCACGCTTAATGAACTTCCTTCGCATCGTACGTAGCCAACCGTGCTAATCGGTGGTGCGGGGGAAGGACAGAAAACTAAACACAAAACGCAGTTCTGCGCGGGGCATTTGCTCCGCCACGGATCAGAGACGCGGTCACAGAGCAGAAACCCAGAAATATGGAACACAATCTGTGTGGAACACAAGCGTGGAGAGGTGGCGACTGTCTGCCTGCACCGAGCTCCAGGAAGAGCACGTGGATTTAGAGAACACGCGCAGGTTAGAGAGTTTCAGTTTATTTTGGTATAGCCCTGTGAGCCATTCGGCTCTTGAATCGGATACAACCACAACAAACAAAAACACGAACAAGAAAAACATCTTAAAGTGACTATGTGACTGTGCAAACAGAAAATCCATGAAAAAAATCAGCAAAATATTCCTGAAAAAAAGCACCGTACACCAACGCTGTGTGCAAAAAAATCCCTAAGATCAAAATCATCATGAGCCATGGTCAATCCGCTACTGGATGAAGGTCTCCCCCAGGCCACCGCTATCTCTATCACGAGCCGTGGCACTGGTTGAGAACAGGAGTGAGTGGAGCGGCCATCGCGTCGACCTCCCGCGCCCCCCCCCCCCCCCCCCGGGCCACGTGGGGAGGCCGCGGTAATTGGACTCATCACAGCCTCATTCATCATCACTTGACGGGGGGGGGGGGGTCAGCCCACTCACTGGAAAACAGCTCTTTGCACCACAACCATCGTCACCACCACCGTGGACATCAAACATCGCATCATCACCGCCATCGTCAACATCGTATCCAGCGAATCAACGTTATCACCACCATCATGAACATCATCGTAACCATGACCATCGCCATAATCACCATCACCTCCAGTAAGTTACCACCACCATATTCTGTATCATAACCCGTGGCATCAACATTACAGTAATTGCATCATCACAACCACATTCTCACCACAACCATTACACCATCACAACCACATCACCACAACCATTTCACCATCACAACCACATCATCACCACAACCATTTCACCATCACAACCACGTCATCACCACATTGACTTAAAGCTTTCGTGGCTGCAGGAAATAATTTTGATAACAAAAAACTAGTTTTTTTTTTTATCTATCTACGTGACTTTACCGAGAGACCGAAAGAACATCACCACATTGGCTGGAGGGAGTGCGCGTCGCCTTTTGAGGTCCTTCCCAGGGCCCCGCGCCCCCCTTCATCTCGCGGGGGGGGGGGGCGCGGGGCAGGGGGCTCATCAACAGCGCCCCCCCCGCTCTCTCTCCGTTCTCTTCGACCTCCCCCCATTGTCTCACCCCGCAGTCGTCTCTCACGGAAACAAGTACACGGCACAAAACGTATAACACACATAGCATACAGCGCGCGTGCATACCGCACATAATACATAGCACACATCATACATGCAGAGCACACAGCACATAGCACGCATACATAACAGAGCGCGCATACAGAACACAGCATGCATACAGACCGCGGCACAAAGCACACATCACGCAACACACATCACATAGCACTCAGCATGCATCAAATATTACTGCACGTAGCACGCATTATATAGGACACATGATCTAAGCACATGACATAGCACACCTCGCACGTGACAAGTCACTGCGCACAGCACAGGGTGCGCGTCACGTGTCCGCGCGGTTACGCAACACGGAGAAGGCGGGGGGAGCGGAGAGACTGGGGGCAGTCTCCCTCCCTATCCCGCAGCTATCACACTCAGGGTTGGGGGGGGGGCTAAGAGCCCCCCACCCAGTGCACGTGTCCCGCGACCCGCTGCTGCTGCAATGGGGACCGAGAGTATCCCCCCCCCTCCGACCCCCACCGCACCGCCCCGGAATCAATGGCGCCTCGGCGCTTTCTCTCTTCAAAGCAAAGCTCCCGGCTTCAAAAGCACCGCTCATTAAAATCAAACCGCTCCCCCATCCCCCGCGCCGTGCCCCTGTTAATTGTTAATGACCTCGCGCCGGCGTTCATTCGCGAGGACGCGGCGCGTCGTTAATATTCTTCCTCTTCATCTCTCTCACCTCCTCATCCCAACCCTACTCGTAACCCTACTTCTAACCCTAGCCTAACCCTACTCCTAACCCTTCTCAGAACCCTAGCCTAACCCTACTCATAACCCTACTAACCCTACTCATAACCCTAGCCTAACCCTACTCATGACCCTAGCCTAACCCTACTCCTAACCCTACTCATAACCCTACTCCTAACCCTACTCCCAACCCTACTCCCAACCCTACTCCTAACCCTACTCATAACCCTACTCAACCCTACTCCTAACCCTACTCATAACCCTACTCCTAACCCTACTCCTAACCCTAGCCTAACCCTACTCATAACCCTACTCCTAACCCTACTCCTAATCCTACTCCTAACCCTAGCCTAACCCTACTCCTAACCCTACTCATAACCCTACTCCTAACCCTACTCCCAACCCTACTCCTAACCCTACTCCTAACCCTACTCAACCCCACTCCTAAACCTACTCCTAACCCTACTCCTAACCCTAGCCTAACCCTACTCATAACCCTACTCCTAACCCTACTCCTAACCCTACTTCTAACCCTAGCCTAACCCTACTCCTAACCCTACTCATAACCCTACTCCTAACCCTACTCCTAATCCTACTCCTAACCCTAGCCTAACCCTACTCCTAACCCTACTCATAACCCTACTCCTAACCCTACTCCCAACCCTACTCCTAACCCTACTCCTAACCCTACTCAACCCTACTCCTAACCCTACTCCTAACCCTACTCCTAACCCTAGCCTAACCCTACTCATAACCCTACTCCTAACCCTACTCCTAACCCTACTTCTAACCCTAGCCTAACCCTACTCCTAACCCTACTCATAACCCTACTCCTAACCCTACTCCTAACCCTACTCCTAACCCTACTCATAACCCTACTCCAAACCCTACTTATAACCCTACTCCTAACCCTACTCCTAACCCTAGCCTAACCCTACTCATAACCCTACTCCTAACCCTAGTCCTAACCCTACTCCTAACCCTAGCCTAACCCTACTCCTAACCCTACTCCTAACCCTACTCATAACCCTACTCCTAACCCTACTCATAACCCTACTCCTAACCCTACTCCTAACCCTACTCATAACCCTACTCCCAACCTTAGCCTAACCCTACTCTTAACCCTACTCCTAACCCTACTCCTAACCCCACTCATAACCCTACTCCTAACCCTACTCCTAACCCTACTCTTAACCCTACTCCTAACCCTACTCATAACCCTACTCCTAACCCTACTCATAACCCTACTCCTAACCCTACTCCTAACCCTACTCATAGCCCTACTCCTAACCGTACTCCTAACCCTACTCCTAACACTACTCATAACCCTACTCCTAACCCTAGCCTAACCCTACTGCGAACCCTACTGCTAACCCTACTCCTAACCCTACTCCTAACCCTAGCCTAACCCTACTCCTAACCCTACTCATAACCCTACTCCTAACCCTACTCATAACCCTACTCCTAACCCTACTCATAACCCTACTCCTAACCCTACTCCTAACCCTACTCCTAACCCTACTCATAACCCTACTCCTAACCCTACTCATAGCCCTACTCCTAACCGTACTCCTAACCCTACTCCTAACACTACTCATAACCCTACTCCTAACCCTAGCCTAACCCTACTGCGAACCCTACTGCTAACCCTACTCCTAACCCTACTCCTAACCCTAGCCTAACCCTACTCCTAACCCTACTCATAACCCTACTCCTAACCCTACTCATAACCCTACTCCTAACCCTACTCATAACCCTACTCCTAACCCTACTCCTAACCCTACTCCTAACCCTACTCATAACCCTACTCCTAACCCTACTCATAACCCTACTCCTAACCCTACTCCTAACCCTACTCAACCCTACTCCTAACCCTACTCATAACCCTACTCCTAACCCTACTCCTAACCCTAGCCTAACCCTACTCATAACCCTACTCCTAACCCTACTCCTAACCCTACTCCTAACCCTAGCCTAACCCTACTCCTAACCCTACTCATAACCCTACTCCTAACCCTACTCCTAACCCTACTCTTAACCCTACTCATAACCCTACTCCAAACCCTACTTATAACGCTACTCCTAACCCTAGCCTAACCCTACTCATAACCCTACTTCTAACCCTAGTCCTAACCCTACTCCTAACCCTAGCCTAACCCTACTCCTAACCCTACTCATAACCCTACTCCTAACCCTACTCATAACCCTACTCCTAACCCTACTCCTAACCCTACTCATAACCCTACTCCCAACCTTAGCCTAACCATACTCTTAACCCTACTCCTAACCCTACTCCTAACCCTACTCATAACCCTACTCCTAACCCTACTCCTAACCCTACTCTTAACCCTACTCCTAACCCTACTCCTAACCCTACTCCTAACCCTACTCCTAACCCTACTCATAGCCCTACTCCTAACCCTACTCCTAACCCTACTCCTAACACTACTCATAACCCTACTCCTAACCCTAGCCTAACCCTACTGCGAACCCTACTGCTAACCCTACTCCTAACCCTACTCCTAACCCTAGCCTAACCCTACTCCTAACCCTACTCATAACCCTACTCCTAACCCTACTCATAACCCTACTCCTAACCCTACTCATAACCCTACTCCTAACCCTACTCCTAACCCTACTCCTAACCCTACTCATAACCCTACTCCTAACCCTACTCCTAACCCTACTCATAACCCTACTCCTAAACCTACTCCTAACTCTACTCATAACCCTACTCCTAACCCTACTCCTAACCCTAGCCTAACCCTACTCCTAACCCTACTCCTAACCCTAATCATAACCTTACTCCTAACCCTACTCATAACCCTACTCCTAACCCTACTCATAACCATACTCCTAACCCTACTCCTAACCCTAGCCTAACCCTACTCCTAACCCTACTCCTAACCCTACTCCTAACCCTACTCATAACCCTACTCCTAACCCTACTCCTAACCCTAGCCTAACCCTACTCCTAACCCTACTCCTAACCCTACTCATAACCCTACTCCTAACCCTACTCATAACCCTACTCCTAACCCTACTTCTAACCCTAGCCTAACCATACTCTTAACCCTACTCCTAACCCTACTCATAACCCTACTCCTAACCCTACTCATAACCCTACTCCTAACCCTACTCCTAACCCTACTCATAACCCTACTCCTAACCCTACTCCTAACCCTACTCCTAACCCTACTCATAACCCTACTCCTAAACCTACTCCTAACCCTACTCCTAACCCTAGCCTAACCCTACTCCTAACCCTACTCCTAACCCTACTCATAACCCTACTCCTAACCCTACTCCCAACCCTACTCATAACCCTACTCATAACCCTACTCCTAACCCTACTCCTAACCCTACTCCTAACTCTAGCCTAACCCTACTCCCAACCCTACTCATAACCCTACTCCTAACCCTACTCCTAACCCGAGCCTAACCCTACTCCTAACCCTAATCCTAACCCTACTCCTAACCCTACTCCTAACCCTAGCCTAACCCTAGCCTATCCCTACTCCTAACCCTAGCTTAACTCTACACTATCCCTACTCCTAACCCTAATCATAATCCTACTCCTATCCCGAGCCTAACCCTACTCCTAAACCTACTCCTAACCCTAGTGTAAACCTACTCCTAACCCTAGTCTAACCATAACCCTAGTCTAACCCTACTCCTAACCCTCATCTAACCATAACCCTAGCCTAACCCTACTCCTAACCTTAGTCTAACCCTACTACTAACCCTAGTCTAAACTTACTCCTAACCCGAGTCTAACCATAGCCCTAGTCTAACCCTACTCCTACCCTTAGTCTAACCCTACTCCTAACCCTACTCCCAACCCTACTCATAACCATACTCCTAACCCTACTCCTAACCCTAGCCTAACCCTACTCCTAACCCTACTCCTAACCCGATTCCTAACCCTACTCCTAACCCTGCTCATAACCCTACTCCTAACCCTACTCCTAACCCTACTCATAACCCTACTCATAACCCTACTCCTAACCCTACTCATAACCCTAGCTTAACCCTACTCATAACCCTACGCATAACCCTACTCCTAACCCTACTCCTAACCCTACTCCCAAACCTACCCATAACCCTACTCCTAACGCTACTCCTAACCCTAGCCTAACCCTACTCCTAACCCGAGCCTAACCCTACTCCTAATCCTAACCCTACTCCTAACCCTACTCATAACCCTACTCTTAACCCTACTCCCAACCCTACTCATAACCCTACTCCTAACCCTACTCCTAACCCTAGCCTAACCCTACTCCTAACCCTACTCTTAACCCTACTCCTAACCCTACTCATAACCCTACTCCTAACCCTACTCCTAACCCTACTCCTAACTCTAGCCTAACCCTACTCCTAACCCTACTCCTAACCCTACTCATAACCCTACTCCTAACCCTACTCATAACCCTACTCCTAACCCTACTCCTAACCCTACTCATAACCCTAGCCTAACCCTACTCATAACCCTACTCCTAACCCTACTCCCACCCCCTACTCATAACCCTACTCCTAACCCTACTCCTAACCCGAGCCTAACCCTACTCCTAACCCTAATCCTAACCCTACTCCTAACCCTACTCCTAACCCTAGCCTAACCCTAGCCTAACCCTACTCCTAACCCTAGCTTGACTCTACACTATCCCTACTCCTAACCCTAATCATAATCCTACTCCTATCCCGAGCCTAACCCTACTCCTAAACCTACTCCTAACCCTAGTCTAAACCTACTCCTAACCCTAGTCTAACCATAACCCTAGTCTAACCCTACTCCTAACCCTCATCTAACCATAACCCTAGCCTAAACCTACTCCTAACCTTAGTCTAACCCTACTACTAACCCTAGTCTAAACCTACTCCTAACCCGAGTCTAACCATAGCCCTAGTCTAACCCTACTCCTACCCTTAGTCTAACCCTACTCCTAACCCTACTCCTAACCCTACTCCTAACCCTAGCATAACTCTAGACTAACTCTAGACTAACCCTACTCCTAACCCTACTCCTAACCCTACTCCTAACCCTAGCCTAACCCTACTCCTAACCCTACTCCTAACCCTACTCATAACCCTACTCCTAACCCTACTCCCAACCCTACTCATAACCCTAATCATAACCCTACTCCTAACCCTACTCCTAACCCTACTCCTAACCCTAGCCTAACCCTACTCCTAACCCTACTCCTAACCCTACTCTTAACCCTGCTCATAACCCTACTCCAAACCCTTCTCATAACCCTACTCGTAACCCTACTCCTAACCCTACTCCTAACCCTACTCATAACCCTACTCCTAACCCTACTCATAACCCTAGCCTAACCCTACTCATAACCCTACTCCTAACCCTACTCCTAACCCTACTCCCAACCCTACTCATAACCCTACTTCTAACCCTACTCCTAACCCTAGTCTAACCCTACTCCTAACCCTCGTCTAACCATAACCCTAGCCTAAACCTACTCCTAACCTTAGTCTAACCCTACTACTAACCCTAGTCTAAACCTACTCCTAACCCGAGTCTAACCATAGCCCTAGTCTAACTCTACTCCTACCCTTAGTCTAACCCTACTCCTAACCCTACTTCTAACCCTACTCCTAACCCTAGCCTAATTCTAGACAAACTCTAGACTAACCCTACTCCTAACCCTACTCCTAACGCTACTCCTAACCCTAGCCTAACCCTACTCCAAACCCTTCTCATAATCCTACTCCTAACCCTACTCCTAACCCTACTCATAACCCTACTCCTAACCCTACTCATAACCCTAGCCTAACCCTACTCATAACCCTACTCATAACCATACTCCTAACCCTACTAATAACCCTACTCCCAACCCTACTCATAACCCTACTCCTAACCCTTCTCCTAACCCTAGCCTAACTCTACTCCTAACCCGAGCCTAACCCTACTCCTAACCCTAACCCTACTCCTAACCCTACTCATAACCCTACTCCTAACCCTACTCCCAACCCTTCTCATAACCCTACTCCTAACCCTACTCCTAACCCTAGCCTAACCCTACTGCTAACCCTTCTCCTAACCCTACTCCTAACCCTACTCATAACCCTACTTCTAACCCTTCTCCTAACCCTACTCCTAACCCTAGCCTAACCCTACTCCTAACCCTACTCCTAACCCTACTCATAACCCTACTCCTAACCCTACTCATAACCCTACTCCTAACCCTACTCCTAACCCTAACCTAACTCTAGCCTAACCCTACTCCAAACTCTAGCTTAACTCTACACTAACCCTACTCCTAACCCTCATCATAATCCTACTCCTATCCCGAGCCTAACCCTACTCCTAACCCTACTCCTAACCCTACTCCTAAACCTACTCCTAACCCTAGTCTAAACCTACTCCTAACCCTAGCCTAACTCTAGACTGACTCTAGACTAACCCTACTCCTAACCTTACTCCTAACCCTAGCCTAACCCTACTCCTAACCCTACTCCTAACCCTACTCATAACCCTACTCCTAACCCTACTCCCAACCCTACTCATAACCCTACTCATAACCCTACTCCTAACCCTACTCCTAACCCTACTCCTAACTCTAGCCTAACCCTACTCCCAACCCTACTCATAACCCTACTCCTAACCCTACTCCTAACCCGAGCCTAACCCTAATCCTAACCCTACTCCTAACCCTACTCCTAACCCTAGCCTAACCCTAGCCTAACCCTACTCCTAACCCTAGCTTAACTCTACACTATCCCTACTCCTAACCCTAATCATAATCCTACTCCTATCCCGAGCCTAACCCTACTCCTAAACCTACTCCTAACCCTAGTGTAAACCTACTCCTAACCCTAGTCTAACCATAACCCTAGTCTAACCCTACTCCTAACCCTCATCTAACCATAACCCTAGCCTAACCCTACTCCTAACCTTAGTCTAACCCTACTACTAACCCTAGTCTAAACTTACTCCCAACCCGAGTCTAACCATAGCCCTAGTCTAACCCTACTCCTACCCTTAGTCTAACCCTACTCCTAACCCTACTCCCAACCCTACTCATAACCATACTCCTAACCCTACTCCTAACCCTAGCCTAACCCTACTCCTAACCCTACTCCTAACCCGATTCCTAACCCTACTCCTAACCCTGCTCATAACCCTACTCCTAACCCTACTCCTAACCCTACTCATAACCCTACTCATAACCCTACTCCTAACCCTACTCATAACCCTAGCTTAACCCTACTCATAACCCTACGCATAACCCTACTCCTAACCCTACTCCTAACCCTACTCCCAAACCTACCCATAACCCTACTCCTAACGCTACTCCTAACCCTAGCCTAACCCTACTCCTAACCCGAGCCTAACCCTACTCCTAATCCTAACCCTACTCCTAACCCTACTCATAACCCTACTCTTAACCCTACTCCCAACCCTACTCATAACCCTACTCCTAACCCTACTCCTAACCCTAGCCTAACCCTACTCCTAACCCTACTCTTAACCCTACTCCTAACCCTACTCATAACCCTACTCCTAACCCTACTCCTAACCCTACTCCTAACTCTAGCCTAACCCTACTCCTAACCCTACTCCTAACCCTACTCATAACCCTACTCCTAACCCTACTCATAACCCTACTCCTAACCCTACTCCTAACCCTACTCATAACCCTAGCCTAACCCTACTCATAACCCTACTCCTAACCCTACTCCCACCCCCTACTCATAACCCTACTCCTAACCCTACTCCTAACCCGAGCCTAACCCTACTCCTAACCCTAATCCTAACCCTACTCCTAACCCTACTCCTAACCCTAGCCTAACCCTAGCCTAACCCTACTCCTAACCCTAGCTTGACTCTACACTATCCCTACTCCTAACCCTAATCATAATCCTACTCCTATCCCGAGCCTAACCCTACTCCTAAACCTACTCCTAACCCTAGTCTAAACCTACTCCTAACCCTAGTCTAACCATAACCCTAGTCTAACCCTACTCCTAACCCTCATCTAACCATAACCCTAGCCTAAACCTACTCCTAACCTTAGTCTAACCCTACTACTAACCCTAGTCTAAACCTACTCCTAACCCGAGTCTAACCATAGCCCTAGTCTAACCCTACTCCTACCCTTAGTCTAACCCTACTCCTAACCCTACTCCTAACCCTACTCCTAACCCTAGCATAACTCTAGACTAACTCTAGACTAACCCTACTCCTAACCCTACTCCTAACCCTACTCCTAACCCTAGCCTAACCCTACTCCTAACCCTACTCCTAACCCTACTCATAACCCTACTCCTAACCCTACTCCCAACCCTACTCATAACCCTAATCATAACCCTACTCCTAACCCTACTCCTAACCCTACTCCTAACCCTAGCCTAACCCTACTCCTAACCCTACTCCTAACCCTACTCTTAACCCTGCTCATAACCCTACTCCAAACCCTTCTCATAACCCTACTCGTAACCCTACTCCTAACCCTACTCCTAACCCTACTCATAACCCTACTCCTAACCCTACTCATAACCCTAGCCTAACCCTACTCATAACCCTACTCCTAACCCTACTCCTAACCCTACTCCCAACCCTACTCATAACCCTACTCCTAACCCTACTCCTAACCCTAGTCTAACCCTACTCCTAACCCTCGTCTAACCATAACCCTAGCCTAAACCTACTCCTAACCTTAGTCTAACCCTACTACTAACCCTAGTCTAAACCTACTCCTAACCCGAGTCTAACCATAGCCCTAGTCTAACTCTACTCCTACCCTTAGTCTAACCCTACTCCTAACCCTACTTCTAACCCTACTCCTAACCCTAGCCTAATTCTAGACAAACTCTAGACTAACCCTACTCCTAACCCTACTCCTAACGCTACTCCTAACCCTAGCCTAACCCTACTCCAAACCCTTCTCATAATCCTACTCCTAACCCTACTCCTAACCCTACTCATAACCCTACTCCTAACCCTACTCATAACCCTAGCCTAACCCTACTCATAACCCTACTCATAACCATACTCCTAACCCTACTAATAACCCTACTCCCAACCCTACTCATAACCCTACTCCTAACCCTTCTCCTAACCCTAGCCTAACTCTACTCCTAACCCGAGCCTAACCCTACTCCTAACCCTAACCCTACTCCTAACCCTACTCATAACCCTACTCCTAACCCTACTCCCAACCCTTCTCATAACCCTACTCCTAACCCTACTCCTAACCCTAGCCTAACCCTACTGCTAACCCTTCTCCTAACCCTACTCCTAACCCTACTCATAACCCTACTTCTAACCCTTCTCCTAACCCTACTCCTAACCCTAGCCTAACCCTACTCCTAACCCTACTCCTAACCCTACTCATAACCCTACTCCTAACCCTACTCCTAACCCTACTCCTAACTCTAGCCTAACCCTACTCCCAACCCTACTCATAACCCTACTCCTAACCCTACTCCTAACCCGAGCCTAACCCTACTCCTAACCCTAATCCTAACCCTACTCCTAACACTACTCCTAACCCTAGCCTAACCCTAGCCTAACCCTACTCCTAACCCTAGCTTAACTCTACACTATCCCTACTCCTAACCCTAATCATAATCCTACTCCTATCCCGAGCCTAACCCTACTCCTAAACCTACTCCTAACCCTAGTGTAAACCTACTCCTAACCCTAGTCTAACCATAACCCTAGTCTAACCCTACTCCTAACCCTCATCTAACCATAACCCTAGCCTAACCCTACTCCTAACCTTAGTCTAACCCTACTACTAACCCTAGTCTAAACTTACTCCCAACCCGAGTCTAACCATAGCCCTAGTCTAACCCTACTCCTACCCTTAGTCTAACCCTACTCCTAACCCTACTCCCAACCCTACTCATAACCATACTCCTAACCCTACTCCTAACCCTAGCCTAACCCTACTCCTAACCCTACTCCTAACCCGATTCCTAACCCTACTCCTAACCCTGCTCATAACCCTACTCCTAACCCTACTCCTAACCCTACTCATAACCCTACTCATAACCCTACTCCTAACCCTACTCATAACCCTAGCTTAACCCTACTCATAACCCTACGCATAACCCTACTCCTAACCCTACTCCTAACCCTACTCCCAAACCTACCCATAACCCTACTCCTAACGCTACTCCTAACCCTAGCCTAACCCTACTCCTAACCCGAGCCTAACCCTACTCCTAATCCTAACCCTACTCCTAACCCTACTCATAACCCTACTCTTAACCCTACTCCCAACCCTACTCATAACCCTACTCCTAACCCTACTCCTAACCCTAGCCTAACCCTACTCCTAACCCTACTCTTAACCCTACTCCTAACCCTACTCATAACCCTACTCCTAACCCTACTCCTAACCCTACTCCTAACTCTAGCCTAACCCTACTCCTAACCCTACTCCTAACCCTACTCATAACCCTACTCCTAACCCTACTCATAACCCTACTCCTAACCCTACTCCTAACCCTACTCATAACCCTAGCCTAACCCTACTCATAACCCTACTCCTAACCCTACTCCCACCCCCTACTCATAACCCTACTCCTAACCCTACTCCTAACCCGAGCCTAACCCTACTCCTAACCCTAATCCTAACCCTACTCCTAACCCTACTCCTAACCCTAGCCTAACCCTAGCCTAACCCTACTCCTAACCCTAGCTTGACTCTACACTATCCCTACTCCTAACCCTAATCATAATCCTACTCCTATCCCGAGCCTAACCCTACTCCTAAACCTACTCCTAACCCTAGTCTAAACCTACTCCTAACCCTAGTCTAACCATAACCCTAGTCTAACCCTACTCCTAACCCTCATCTAACCATAACCCTAGCCTAAACCTACTCCTAACCTTAGTCTAACCCTACTACTAACCCTAGTCTAAACCTACTCCTAACCCGAGTCTAACCATAGCCCTAGTCTAACCCTACTCCTACCCTTAGTCTAACCCTACTCCTAACCCTACTCCTAACCCTACTCCTAACCCTAGCATAACTCTAGACTAACTCTAGACTAACCCTACTCCTAACCCTACTCCTAACCCTACTCCTAACCCTAGCCTAACCCTACTCCTAACCCTACTCCTAACCCTACTCATAACCCTACTCCTAACCCTACTCCCAACCCTACTCATAACCCTAATCATAACCCTACTCCTAACCCTACTCCTAACCCTACTCCTAACCCTAGCCTAACCCTACTCCTAACCCTACTCCTAACCCTACTCTTAACCCTGCTCATAACCCTACTCCAAACCCTTCTCATAACCCTACTCGTAACCCTACTCCTAACCCTACTCCTAACCCTACTCATAACCCTACTCCTAACCCTACTCATAACCCTAGCCTAACCCTACTCATAACCCTACTCCTAACCCTACTCCTAACCCTACTCCCAACCCTACTCATAACCCTACTCCTAACCCTACTCCTAACCCTAGTCTAACCCTACTCCTAACCCTCGTCTAACCATAACCCTAGCCTAAACCTACTCCTAACCTTAGTCTAACCCTACTACTAACCCTAGTCTAAACCTACTCCTAACCCGAGTCTAACCATAGCCCTAGTCTAACTCTACTCCTACCCTTAGTCTAACCCTACTCCTAACCCTACTTCTAACCCTACTCCTAACCCTAGCCTAATT
The DNA here is from genome assembly GCF_048934315.1 of Petromyzon marinus. Lineage (NCBI taxonomy): Eukaryota > Metazoa > Chordata > Hyperoartia > Petromyzontiformes > Petromyzontidae > Petromyzon > Petromyzon marinus. Next base: position 283,718 of record NC_133709.1, on the reverse strand, counting down.
CTAGACAAACTCTAGACTAACCCTACTCCTAACCCTACTCCTAACGCTACTCCTAACCCTAGCCTAACCCTACTCCAAACCCTTCTCATAATCCTACTCCTAACCCTACTCCTAACCCTACTCATAACCCTACTCCTAACCCTACTCATAACCCTAGCCTAACCCTACTCATAACCCTACTCATAACCATACTCCTAACCCTACTAATAACCCTACTCCCAACCCTACTCATACCCCTACTCCTAACCCTTCTCCTAACCCTAGCCTAACTCTACTCCTAACCCGAGCCTAACCCTACTCCTAACCCTAACCCTACTCCTAACCCTACTCATAACCCTACTCCTAACCCTACTCCCAACCCTTCTCATAACCCTACTCCTAACCCTACTCCTAACCCTAGCCTAACCCTACTGCTAACCCTTCTCCTAACCCTACTCCTAACCCTACTCATAACCCTACTTCTAACCCTTCTCCTAACCCTACTCCTAACCCTAGCCTAACCCTACTCCTAACCCTACTCCTAACCCTACTCATAACCCTACTCCTAACCCTACTCATAACCCTACTCCTAACCCTACTCCTAACCCTAACCTAACTCTAGCCTAACCCTACTCCAAACTCTAGCTTAACTCTACACTAACCCTACTCCTAACCCTCATCATAATCCTACTCCTATCCCGAGCCTAACCATACTCCTAACCCTACTCCTAACCCTACTCCTAAACCTACTCCTAACCCTAGTCTAAACCTACTCCTAACCCTAGCCTAACTCTAGACTGACTCTAGACTAACCCTACTCCTAACCCTACTCCTAACCCTAGCCTAACCCTACTCCAAACCCTTCTCATAACCCTACTCCTAACCCTACTCCTAACCCTACTCCCAACTCTACTCATAACCCTACTCATAACCCTACTCATAACCCTACTCCTAACCCTACTCCCAACTCTACTCATAACCCTACTCCTAACCCTACTCCTAACCCTAGCCTAACCCTACTCCTAACCCGAGCCTAACCCTACTCCTAACCCTAATCCTAACCCTACTCCTAACCCTACTCAGAACCCTACTCCTAACCCTACTCCCAAACCTACTCATAACCCTACTCCTAACCTAACTCCTAACCCTAGCCTAACCCTACTCCTAACCCTACTCCTAACCCTACTCCTAACCCTACTCATAACCCTACTTCTAACCCTACTCCTAACCCTACTCCTAACCCTAGCCTAACCCTACTCCTAACCCTACTCCTAACCCTACTCATAACCCTACTCCTAACCCTACTCCTAACCCTACTCATAACCCTAGCCTAACCCTACTCATAACCCTACTCCTAACCCTACTCCCAACCCTAATCATAACCCTACTCCTAACCCTACTCCTAACCCGAGCCTAACCCTACTCCTAACCCTAATACTAACCCTACTCCTAACCATACTCCTAACTCTAGCCTAACCCTAGCCTAACCCTACTCCAAACCCTAGCTTAACTCTACACTAACCCTACTACTAACCCTAATCATAATCCTACTCCTATACCGAGCCTAACCCTACTCCTAACCCTACTCCTAACCCTACTCCTAAACCTACTCCTAACCCTAGTTTAACCATAACCCTAGTCTAACCCTACTCCTAACCCTCGACTAACCATAACCCTAGCCTAAACCTACTCCTAACCTTAGTCTAACCCTACTACTAACCCTAGTCTAAACCTACTCCTAACCCGAGTCTTACCATAGCCCTAGTCTAACCCTACTCCTACCCTTAGTCTAACCCTACTCCTAACCCTACTCCTAACCCTACTCCTAACCCTACTCATAACCCTACTCCTAACCCTACTCCTAACCCTACTCATAACCCTAGCCTAACCCTACTCATAACCCTACTCCTAACCCTACTCCCAACCCTAATCATAACCCTACTCCTAACCCTACTCCTAACCCGAGCCTAACCCTACTCCTAACCCTAATACTAACCCTACTCCTAACCATACTCCTAACTCTAGCCTAACCCTAGCCTAACCCTACTCCAAACCCTAGCTTAACTCTACACTAACCCTACTACTAACCCTAATCATAATCCTACTCCTATACCGAGCCTAACCCTACTCCTAACCCTACTCCTAACCCTACTCCTAAACCTACTCCTAACCCTAGTTTAACCATAACCCTAGTCTAACCCTACTCCTAACCCTCGACTAACCATAACCCTAGCCTAAACCTACTCCTAACCTTAGTCTAACCCTACTACTAACCCTAGTCTAAACCTACTCCTAACCCGAGTCTTACCATAGCCCTAGTCTAACCCTACTCCTACCCTTAGTCTAACCCTACTCCTAACCCTACTCCTAACCCTACTCCTAACCCTAGCCTAACTCTAGTCTAGACTAACTCTAGACTAACTCTAGACTAACCCTACTCCTAACCCTACTCCTAACCCTACTCCTAACCCTACTCCTAACCCTACTCCTAACCCTACTCCTAACCCTACTCCCAACCCTACTCATAACCCTACTCCTAACCCTACTGCTAACCCTACTGCTAACCCTTGCCTAACCCTACTCCTAACCCTACTCCTAACCCTACTCCTAACCCTACTCCTAACCCTACTCCTAACCCTACTCCTAACCCTAGCCTAGCCCTACTCCTAACCCTACTCCTAACCCTACTCATAACCCTACTCCTAACCCTACTCATAACCCTACTCCTAACGCTACTCCTAACCCTACTCATAACCCTAGCCTAACCCTACTCATAACCCTACTCATAACCCTACTCCTAACCCTACTCCTAACCCTACTCCCAACCGTACTCATAACCCTACTCCTAACCCTACTAACTCTAGCCTAACTCTAGACTATCCCTACTCCTAACCCGAGCCTAACCCTACTCATAACCCTACTCCTAACCCTACTAACCCTAGCCTAACCCTAGTCTAAACCTATGCCTAACCCTAGTCTAAACCTACTCCTAACCCGAGTCTAACCATAACCCTAGTCTAACCCTACTCCTACACTTAGTCTAACCCTACTCCCAACCCTACTCCTAACCCTACTCCTAACCCTAGCCTAACGCCTGCCTAACTCTAGACTAACCCTACTACTAACCCTACTCATAACCCTACTCTTAACCCTACTCCTAACCCTACTCCTAACCCTACTCCTAACCCTAGTCTAACCCTACTCCTAACCCTAGTCTAACCATAAACCTAGTCTAACCCTACTCCTAACCTTAGTCTAACCCTACTCATAACCCTACTCCTAACCCTACTCCTAACCCTAGCCTAACCCTACTCCTAACCCTACTCCTAACCCTACTCATAACCCTACTCCTAACCCTACTCATAACCCTACTCCTAATCCTACTCCTAACCCTACTCATAACCCTAGCCTACCCCTACTCCTAACCCTACTCTTAACCCTATCCTAACCCTACTCCTAACCCTACTCATAACCCTACTCCTGTCCCTACTCTTAACCCTACTCCTAACCCTTGCCTAACCCTACTCCTAACCCTACTCCTAACCCTACTCATAACCCTACTCCTAACCCTACTCATAACCCTACTCCTAACCCTACTCCTAACTCTACTCATAACCCTAGCCTAACCCTAATCCTAACCCTACTCCTAACCCTAGCCTAACCCTACTCCTAACCCTACTCATAACCCTAATCCTAACCCTACTCCTAACCCTACTCCCAACCCTACTCATACCCCTACTCCTAACCCTGCTGCTAACCCTACTCCTAACCCTAGCCTAACCCTACTCCTAACCCTACTCCTAACCCTATTCCTAACCCTACTCCTAACCCTAGCCTAACCCTACTCCTAACCCTACTCCTAACCCTACTCATAACCCTACTCCTAACCCTACTCATAAACCTACTCCTAACCCTACTCCTAACCCTACTCATAACCCTAGCCTAACCCTACTCATAACCCTACTCATAACCCTACTCCGAACCCTACTCCTAACCCTACTCCCAACCCTACTCATAACCCTACTCCTAACCCTACTAACCCTAGCCTAACTCTAGACTAACCCTACTCCTAACCCTACTCCTAACCCTACTCCTAACTCGAGCCTAACCCTACTCCTAACCCTAATCCTAACCCTAATCCTAACCCTACTCCTAACCCTACTCCTAACCCTAGCCTAACCCTAGCTTAACTCTACACTAACCCTACTCCTAACCCTACTCCTAACCCGAGCCTAACCCTACTCCTAACCCTACTCCTAACCCTAGTCTAAACCTATGCCTAACCCTAGTCTAAACCTACTCCTAACCCGAGTCTAACCATAGCCCTAGTCTAACCCTACTCCTACTCTTAGTCCAACCCTACTCCTAACCCTAGCCTAACGCCTGCCTAACTCTAGACTAACCCTACTCCTAACCCTACTCTTAACCCTAATCCTAACCCTACTCCTAACCCGAGCCTAACCCTACTCCTAACCCTAGTCTAAACTTATGCCTAACCCTCTTCTAAACCTACTCCTAACCCGAGTCTAACCATAGCCCTAGTCTAACCCTACTCCTACTCTTAGTCTAACCCTACTTCTAACCCTAATCCTAACCCTAGCCTAACGCCTGCCTAACTCTAGACTAACCCTACTCCTAACCCTACTCATAACCCTACTCCTAACCCTACTCCTAACCCTACTCCTAACCCTACTCCTAACCCTAGTCTAACCATAAACCTAGTCTAACCCTACTCCTAACCATAGTCTAACCCTACTCCTAACCCTACTCCTAACCCTACTCCTAACCCTACTCCTAACCCTACTCCTAACCCTACTCCTAACCCTAGTCTAACCATAACCCTAGTCTAACCCTATTCCTAACCTTAGTCTAACCCTACTCCTAACCCTACTCCTAACCCTACTCATAACCCTACTCCTAACCCTACTCCTAACCCTACTCCTAACCCTACTCCTAACCCTAGTCTAACCCTACTCCTAACCCTAGTCTAACCATAAACCTAGTCTAACCCTACTCCTAACTTTAGTCTAACCCTACTCCTAACCCTAGCCTAACCATAGCCCTAGTCTAACCCTACTCCTAACCTTAATCTAACCCTACTCCTAACCCTAGTCTAACCATTACCCTAGCCTAACCCTACTCCTAACCCTACTCCTAACCCTACTCCTAACTCTACTCATAACCCTAGCCTAACCCTAATCCTAACCCTACTCCTAACCCTAGCCTAACCCTACTCCTAACCCTACTCATAACCCTAATCCTAACCCTACTCCTAACCCTACTCCCAACCCTACTCATACCCCTACTCCTAACCCTACTGCTAACCCTACTCCTAACCCTAGCCTAACCCTACTCCTAACCCTACTCCTAACCCTACTCCTAACCCTACTCCTAACCCTAGCCTAACCCTACTCCTAACCCTACTCCTAACCCTACTCATAACCCTACTCCTAACCCTACTCATAAACCTACTCCTAACCCTACTCCTAACCCTACTCATAACCCTAGCCTAATCCTACTCATAACCCTACTCATAACCCTACTCCGAACCCTACTCCTAACCCTACTCCCAACCCTACTCATAACCCTACTCCTAACCCTACTAACCCTAGCCTAACTCTAGACTAACCCTACTCCTAACCCTACTCCTAACCCTACTCCTAACTCGAGCCTAACCCTACTCCTAACCCTAATCCTAACCCTAATCCTAACCCTACTCCTAACCCTACTCCTAACCCTAGCCTAACCCTAGCTTAACTCTACACTAACCCTACTCCTAACCCTACTCCTAACCCGAGCCTAACCCTACTCCTAACCCTACTCCTAACCCTAGTCTAAACCTATGCCTAACCCTAGTCTAAACCTACTCCTAACCCGAGTCTAACCATAGCCCTAGTCTAACCCTACTCCTACTCTTAGTCCAACCCTACTCCTAACCCTAGCCTAACGCCTGCCTAACTCTAGACTAACCCTACTCCTAACCCTACTCTTAACCCTAATCCTAACCCTACTCCTAACCCGAGCCTAACCCTACTCCTAACCCTAGTCTAAACTTATGCCTAACCCTCTTCTAAACCTACTCCTAACCCGAGTCTAACCATAGCCCTAGTCTAACCCTACTCCTACTCTTAGTCTAACCCTACTTCTAACCCTACTCCTAACCCTAGCCTAACGCCTGCCTAACTCTAGACTAACCCTACTCCTAACCCTACTCATAACCCTACTCCTAACCCTACTCCTAACCTTACTCCTAACCCTACTCCTAACCCTAGTCTAACCATAAACCTAGTCTAACCCTACTCCTAACCATAGTCTAACCCTACTCCTAACCCTACTCCTAACCCTACTCCTAACCCTACTCCTAACCCTACTCCTAACCCTAGTCTAACCATAACCCTAGTCTAACCCTATTCCTAACCTTAGTCTAACCCTACTCCTAACCCTACTCCTAACCCTACTCATAACCCTACTCCTAACCCTACTCCTAACCCTACTCCTAACCCTACTCCTAACCCTAGTCTAACCCTACTCCTAACCCTAGTCTAACCATAAACCTAGTCTAACCCTACTCCTAACTTTAGTCTAACCCTACTCCTAACCCTAGCCTAACCATAGCCCTAGTCTAACCCTACTCCTAACCTTAATCCAACCCTACTCCTAACCCTAGTCTAACCATTACCCTAGCCTAACCCTACTTCTAACCTTAGTCTAACCCTACTCCTAACCTTAGTTTAACCCTACTCCTAACCCTAGTCTAAACGTACTCCTAACCCTAGTCTAACCTTAACCCTAGCCTAACCCTAGTCCTAACCTTAGTCTAACCCTTAAACTAGCCTAACCCTAGTCCGGACGCTAGCGTATCCCTGACCAGAGCCTGACTCTAGCCTAGCCCTAACCTTAGCTTAGCCCTAGCCGCAACCCTATCCTGACCCGAGCCCAAACTTATCTTAACTCTTGCCCTAACCCTAGCCTAACCCTCGCCCTGACGCGAGCGCCTGGTGAGTGAGTGGGAGAGTGAGTGGGTGAGTAGGTGAGTGAGTGGTTGGGTGAGTAGGTGAGTTAGTGGCTGGGTGAGCAGCACACACAGCGAGTCGAAGTCAGGGGAAGCATTCCTTCTCGTCTAAATTTATTAAAAACGCTTCCACGCCTTTTCATGAAACCCCTTGTTTACAGCCTCCCCCCACCCCCTTGTCTCAATCGACTGACCATACTTCACTGCGCTGGTCAGTGCGGGTTTGTGCAAGCAATGAGCATAGGCGCTGGAGCATATTGCAGTGCAACAAGAGAGGCGAGCTGCTCTGTCCACCACGTAGCCCGGCAGCCGCCTGCTGCCACCGTGCCGAGCGCGGTGGCGATGATCGGTGCAACACACGCGGCGTTGTTGTTGGCACGTGTCGAGTGGTGTTGTTTTTGCCTGAGCTTGTGCACCACCGCCGACTCAGCAGCAGGAGATCACGCGTGAGATGGAGATCGAGACGAAAGGACTCGACTGAGATTGCCACTGACGTCATGATGGCCGTGATGGGGATCAGGAGTGGTGCGGTGAAGATGGCGCCGTAACATACACAATGATAGTTTAATCATCTCAACTTACAACGCGCCGCCGTCACACAGGTATTTACTCGGTCACGTAGAGGGTGGACGATTCAGAATCGCGAGGAGGAAGCATAGACAAGCAGCAAGGCAGCAGCAGCCGCGCGGTGAGCCGGGGCCAACAATTTTCCAAGCTCTGCGGTCCTCTACATATTACGGTGTCATCAGCCAATTGATGTTTACAAGTGGGAGGAAATCGGAGCACCATGAGAAACGCCCGCGAGGGGGCAGCACTCTATCCCATGAAGACGGAACAAATGACGGAATCCACATTCGCAATACAGTACCGCCTTCTGGCGAGCCAGGGTACGACTCTTCCCCACTCACGGGGAAGGAGCTTCGCCTGCACACAGCGCTGGGTTCGAGGCCGCGTGCGACGCGGCTGCTACCGCGGTGAATATTCTCGTGGTGGTTGCGGCCACGAGGGTCGCCACCTTGGTCGTTCTGAACGCCAAGTCGGAGCGCGCCCCAGCACCGTCTAGGGAGGGGGCATCCCCATGAACACATAAATATAGGTCACGGGCCATTGTTCTGGAATAGAAAGTTCGCCGATCCAGTCACGGCAGACGGACGCAGGGTCTCAGTCCGTGCCACGTCTGCGATGATGATTATATATTGCCGTGAGAACTGTGCACTACAGTATACAAAGCAGTTTCCGAGCACAGCCGCCGCATGGAGCGTTGGGGTCAACACTGCCGCTCAAATAACGTAGGGCAGCAGTCCTCCCCCGATATGGAATCCGAACCCTACCAGTAGACCTATAACCCTAACCCTAAATCTCTAACCCTACACAAAACCCTACCCTCACATCGAACTCTATCCTACCCGTAGACCTACACTCCTAACCCTCTATCTCTAACCCTACACAAAACCCTACCCTCACATCGAACCCTACCGTACCTGTAAACCTACACCCCTAACTCTATCCCTCTATCCCTAACCCTACACAAAACCCTACCCTCACATCGAAGCCTACCGTACCTGTAAACCTACACCCCTATCCCTCTATCTCTAACCCTACACAAAACCCTACCCTCACATCGAACCCTACCGTACCTGTAAACCTACACCCCTAACCCTATCCCTCTGTCTCTAACCCTGGGGTTGGCAATCAAAGTAACAAGAAAAGATGTTTTTTTCCAAATTCGGTAAAAAAACTAATATTTCAAGAGCTACAATACATGTGAATACATACACACGTTACGTGTGAATACATACACACAACACATGTGAATACATACGCATTACATGTGAATACATATACACATTACATGTGAATACATGCATACATTACATGTGAATACATACACAATATACACAATACATGTGAATACATACACACAATACATGTGAATACATACACACATTACATGTGAATACATACACATTACATGTGAATACATACACACATTACATGTGAATACAGTGAGGGAAAAAAGTATTTGATCCCCTGCTGATTTTGTACGTTTGCCCACTGACAAAGAAATGATCAGTCTATAATTTTAATGGTAGGTTTATTTGAACAGTGAGACACAGAATAATAGCAAAAAATCCAGAAAAACGCATGTCAAAAATGTTATATTGATTTGCATTTTAATGAGGGAAATAAGTATTTGACCCCTCTGCAAAACATGACTTAGTACTTGGTGGCAAAACCATTGTTGGCAATCACAGAGGTCAGACGTTTCTTGTAGGTGGCCACCAGGTTTGCACACATCTCAGGAGGGATTTTGTCCCACTCCTCTTTGCAGATCTTCTCCAAGTCATTAAGGTTTCGAGGCTGACGTTTGGCAACTCAAACCTTCAGCTCCCTCCACAGATTTTCTATGGGATTAAGGTCTGGAGACTGGCTAGGCCACTCCAGGACCTTAATGTGCTTCTTCTTGAGCCACTCCTTTGTTGCCTTGGCCGTGTGTTTTGGGTCATTGTCATGCTGGAATACCCATCCACGACCCATTTTCAATGCCCTGGCTGAGGGAAGGAGGTTCTCACCCAAGATTTGACGGTACATGGCCCCGTCCATCGTCCCTTTGATGCGGTGAAGTTGTCCTGTCCCCTTAGCAGAAAATCACTCACAAAGCATGTTTCCACCTCCATGTTTGAGGGTGGGGATGGTGTTCTTGGGGTCATAGGCAGAATTCCTCCTCTAAACACGCCGAGTTGAGTTGACCACAACATTTTCACCCAGTTCTCCTCTGAATCATTCAGATGTTCATTGGCAAAATTCAGACGGGCATGTATATGTGCTTTCTTGAGCAGGGGGACCTTGCGGGTGCTGCAGGATTTCAGTCCTTCACGGCGTAGTATGTTACCAATTGTTTTCTTGGTGACTATGGTCCCAGCTGCCTTGAGATCATTGACAAGATCCTCCCGTGTAGTTCTGGGCTGATTCCTCACCGTTCTCATGATCATTGCAACTCCACGAGGTGAGATCTTGCATGGAGCCCCAGGCCGAGGGAGATTGACAGTTCTTTTGTGTTTCTTCCATTTGCGAATGATCGCACCAACTGTTGTCACCTTCTCACCAAGCTGCTTGGCAATGGTCTTGTAGCCCATTCCAGCCTTGTGTAGGTATGCAATCTTGTCCCTGACATCCTTGGAGAGCTCTTTGGTCTTGACCATGGTGGAGAGTTTGGAATCTGATTGATTGATTGCTTCTGTGGACAGGTGTCTTTTATACAGGTAACAAGCTGAGATTAGGAGTACTCCCTTTAAGAGTGTCCGCCTAATCTCAGCTCGTTACCTGTATAAAAGACACCTGGGAGCCAGAAATCTTTCTTATTGAGAGGGGGTCAAATACTTATTTCCCTCATTAAAATGCAAATCAATTTATAACATTTTTGACATGCGCTTTTCTGTATTTTGTTGTTGTTATTCTGTCTCTCACTGTTCAAATAAACCTACCATTACAATTATAGACGGATCATTTCTTTGTCAGTGGGCAAATGTACAAAATCAGCAGGGGATCAAATACGTTTTCCCCTCACTGTACATACACACAATACCTGTGAATACATACACACATTACATGTGAATACATACACACATTACATGTGAATACATACACACAATACATGTGAATACATACACACATTACATGTGAATACATACACACATTACATGTGAATACATACACACATTCCACGTGAATACATACACACATTACACGTGAATACATACACACATTACATGTGAATACATACACACATTACACGTGAATACATACACACATTGCATGTGAATACATACACACATTACATGTGAATACATGCACACATTACATGTGAATACATACACACATTACATCACGAAGAAATCCGTAAAAAGCCGCAGGTTGCCAACCCCTGCTCTAACCCGACACTGAACCCCACCCTACCTGTGACCACACCTTTAAGCCTATCCCTGAAGCACCCTACCTGTTACTACACCTCTAAGCCTATCCCCGAAGCACCCTACCTGTGACTACACCTCAAAGCCTATCCCTGAAGCACCCTACCTGTGACCACACCTCTAAGCCTATCCCTTAAGCACCCTACCTGTGACCACACCTCTAAGCCTATCCCTGAAGCACCCTACCTGTGACCACACCTCTTACCCTATCCCTAAAGCACCCTACCTGTGACCACACCTCTAAGCCTATCCCTGAAGCACCCTACCTGTGACCACACCTTTAAGCATATCCCTGAAGCACCCTACCTGTGACCACACCTTTAAGCCTATCTCTGAAGCACCCTACCTGTGACCACACCTTTAAGCCTATCTCTGAAGCACCCTACCTGTTACTACACCTCTAACCCTATCCCTGAAGCACCCTACCTGTGACCACACCTCTAAGCCTATCCCTGAAGCACCCTACCTGTGACCACACCTTTAAGCCTATCTCTGAAGCACCCTACCTGTGACCACACCTCTAACCCTATCCCTAAAGCACCCTACCTGTGACCACACCTCTAACCCTATCCCTAAAGCACCCTACCTGTGACCACACCTCTAAGCCTATCCATAACCCTGTTTCTGTCCGGCTGGCTCAGCGTTAGAGATAGCAGCTCACAATCGGAAGATCGCGAGTTCAATCCCTGGTTGGGTGGGGGCTGATTCATCATCGCTCCCTCCGGGATCGATAAAATTAGCACCACTTTGTGGGGAAGGTCAGAGATGATTGGTCATATGGATAAACTCGCCCCCGCCAGAGGAACGTGGAATGTATACCGCTGGCTCTGCAGGACTGTAAACAGGAGATGAGCGTCAATGCCTCAATACTGGTTTGAATAGAAACTCTTGACTTTAGATTCCAGTTCTAGCGCTGATCCCACCCCACCGTGACCCGACCATGACCCCCAACACTCCCGAGGGAGAGTCTGGCACCCCGCGGTGGCGATTCGTGGAGTCCACAATTCGGGTTCGTGGTACGATTCAAGGATCGATTATCTCGTCTCGTTAGTATTGTTCCACGTTATGTTCGTCCCTTTGGCCAACACATCTCATGAAAATATCATTAGCATATAGTTTGCATATACTATGAATGATATTAATGTAGAGTTTCATTTCGCGTGAGCTGGCGCGACCAGTGGGTCAGGCTCTGAGATGTTTTTGGCCAATTGATAGGTGGGTGTTCATACATGTAGGAGGACACACGAGTACCTTGAGAAATCTTGACTTAAAGCTTTCGTGACTGCAGGAACTCATCACGAATGTTTTTGTTATTTTCTTTGAACCTATCCACGTGACTTTACCGAAAGACCCAAAGAATACCTTGAGAAAACCCACGCGTGCTGGGGGGAGACACTATATCTCATGCAGATGGGACAGATGGAGTCCACACTCTGCTGTACCGCCTTCTGGCACCTTGACGCCCACGGGAAGGGAGTTTCACAACAATTGTGTGATCCACCAACCCACGCTGCTGCCTCCACAGTGCTGGATGGGAGACCACGCGCAGTGCGGCCACCACCGCCGACAACATCGCAAAGCTTGTCAACAAAGAATCCATTCGGAACCCTCGCACAGCAATGCGAGACACCCCCCCCCCCCCCCCCGTATTACAGAACGGCCCGCGGAATTGAAAAGCATGGAGCTGGCTCTGAAATATCAAGTGCGAAAGAAGTTCAACATGCATACATACACGTGACCTCTGGTCCAAACACAAGTGGCGCTGTTGCCCGCTTGGAACAGCGAGAGGCGTTGGTTGTATGATGCTCAGAGTCAATGTTTGTATTCCCCAAAGTCGCAATAGCTCTCGCATTGCGACTTTGTAGATAGGCGAATTTGATTACGTGTTCTGTGCAGTCATTGGTGACATCGGGCTGAGACCGCCGACTCGCCACCCTTGAGAACCCGGTTCGATCACAGTGGGCGGTTGACACGGGACTCGAACCCAGGGAATCAACAATGCCATGCGCTACGTCCCTGAGCTCGATGACTCTACACATACGCAGATATCTTCTTTGGTTCTTTCGGTAAAGTCACGTAGAATGAGAATAAAATAATAAATTGATAAAATAACACAATAATATTCTCACGACGTTTCGGCCACAACACAAGCGGCCTTCATGACGTTTCGGCCACAACACAAGCAGCCTTCATGAAGGCCGCTTGTGTTGTGGCCGAAACGTCGTGAGAATATTATTGTGTTATTTTATTTTATAAATGTATTATTTTATTCTCATTCTACGTGACTTTACCGAAAGAACCAAAGAAGATGAATCCATGCAGTCACGAAAGTTTTAAATCGAAACATACGCAGATAGTTAATCGGCCCCCTTCCCACATCCGTGTCACGTATGCTCTCCAAAACGAAGCGAGTGATTACCCTGTGTTGTGTATTACAGAGATGTGTGTTGAACCAGGACCCATGTCTAAGAGAGAAAGGGTCCTTGTCCACAGACATCTGACAGTTCACCAGCAGTCGTTCAAGCAAGCCTGACTCTGCCGATGAGACACTGCGTATCGAAACCGGTGCAGAGTTTTTGCTTGTATTGAACAAATGTTGCTGCAATGATCACCCTTCCAGAAGGCCGTGTGGCTGATGGGATGTGTAAAAAACCCCATCTCATTATTTACGTGGAGAAAAAAATGTGGAAAGGAGGCGGAACGTCTGATGATGTTTTAACTGATATCGTCTCCGCGGAGACGCGACGACGAGTTAGTCACCGAGGCCGTGTGTGACGATACCGGCTCACGTGTCCTGTGGCGGTGGCGCTCCGGCACCTATGACCGGCTGGTCCAGCGCTGTGATTGGCTGCTACCTCCTCCACATGGGCCCCTCGCTCCTCGAACCCAGTTCGGGTTTAGCACCAGATGGAGCGGTGGCGCAGTGGTTGTCGCACTGTGCTACGAACCGGGCCACCCGAGTTCCATTCCCGCTCACGGGCGGCCAAAATCAGTAACGAATTAGCTGAATCGGTTCTAGGCCCTCTCCTAGATCGACCGAATCTTAAATGAGTACCTGGTGCGGTGTGTAAACATCAGCACTGGGGAGACGAAGTCTGCCCCCATGTGCGGTATTCACCTTAATATGTGTTCGCTAACAGTCCTTGCCCCAACAGTCTCTTGAAGGCTATATGGGGAATTTTTGTTTTGTGTGTGTCCCAGTCATCTCAGTCAGTGAACTCATAACACCAGGATCTGTCTCATGACCTCCTGCATCGAGCCTTACTTCACGTGACGGCTTCAAAGTGCACCAAGCCTGGGACAAGCGCTCTGGTGACGTCTCCACCTCTGGTGAATTGCGGCGGCTGTTGTGTGTGGGGAGCGGTGGCGCAGCGGTTGGTCCACTGCGCTACAAACCCAGCGACCTGAGCTTCTATTGAAGGCTAACATCGGTGGTGAGTGATATTCAAACCAACACTGGGCCTCCCCTAGGTCGACTCAGCGTTCAATGAGTACCTGGTGCCTTGTCTGTAAACATCATTACCTGGGAGACAAAGGCGGCCGGACGTGGTGCTAGCCACCCCCTTGTGTGCTGTTCCGATTGCCATAGGTACTCGCTAACAACACTTTGCCCAACAGCATGTGAGCCTCCTTGGGAGAGGTTCGTGTACGAGCGCGAGTGAACGGCGCAGCGAACACTGCTGTCGATACCACTGCTACCATCGTCAACACCACCATCATCATCACAATGACGATCACAAATCTTCACTAGTATGCTTCTATCATCGCGTCTGTCACTTTCTTCTCTGTCATCATCATTGCCACCATCGTCCCCGCGTTTCCTCCTCCAGACGCTCCGCCCGATCTCCACCTCCCTCAGTCCCCGGGTGACGCGGGCCCTCCTCGCGATCACTCGAGGATGATCCTTGAGGGTCACGTCAGCCCCGGAGGAGACGGGGGCCCAACGAAGTCCCAGAAGGTCCACCGCGCGACCTCGCGCGCGCCCAGACCTCGATCTGCACGAGACCCCTCGCGTCCCATCAGCTTCACTCGGCTCAACCCGGCACACGGCGTCTCCGTGAGCAAAAGACGTTGGGACCTGTAGCGCGGAGGCAATGGGGCTGCAAACCAGAGACGCTTCGCCTCTCCGGCTCAGGGCCCCGGTTCCGCGGTGTCGGGCAGCAGGGGTAGTTTGCGCGTCGTGGAGCCGACGGGCGCGTCCGACGGCGAGACCCTGAGGCTGCTGCTGCTGGACACGGTGATCGCCGCGCTGTACGACGAGGGAGGGGGGCCGCCCAGCCCGGCGCCCCCCGCGCCGCTCAGCAGCCCCGCGCCCCGCGCCGCCCGCCCGGATCTCATCCCGGCGGCCTCCGCGCCGCACGCCGCTCCCCGTTGCCGCCGCGGCCCCCCGCGCAGCGCAGCGCAGGGCGCCATGGCGCGCAGCGTGAGCGCGGCGGCGCGGCGGAAGCGGCGCGAAACGAAGCAGTAAAGCCAGAAGTCGAGGGCGGCGTTGAGCAGCGCGACCATGTGCGCCAGCTGCGCCAGCTGCGCCAGGCGCGCCGCGTCTCGGCCCGGGGGCGCGTAGGCGCGGTACAGCGCCACGGCCACGCGCGGGGCCCACAGCAACACGAAGGCCGCGCTCACGGCCAGCAGCACGGCCGTGGGCTTCCCGTGGCGCGGCCGCGACGCGCCCAGCCCCGTGCGCCCCCCTCCTCCTCCCGCCACTCCGCGTCGCCCCCTCCGCCTCCGCAGGCGTCTCACGATGGCGCCGTTGAGCGCCAGGAGCAGCGCGCACGGCACGAAGTACGCGGCCAGGCAGTGGAACCACAGCAGCGCGCGGTGGAGCGGCGCCGCGGCGGCCGCGCGGGAGCCGCCCGCACCGCGCCCCCACGCATCGGGCCACCAGTAGAAGGGCACGGCCGAGGCCAGGCTGGCGGCGTACACGGACACGATGACGCGCCGCGCCCGCGCCGGGAACGACACGGAGCAGTAGCGCAGCGGGCGGCACACGGCCACGTAGCGGTCGGCCGTGAGTGGCACTGCGGTCCACACGCACGCGTGGTTCGCGCCGAACTGCAGGACCCCCAGCAGGCGCAGCAGGGCCCCCGGAGGCCGCGCGGCCGACACCGCGGCCGCGGAGGGAGGGGGTCCGAGACCGGCCGCGCCGCCGCAGCCGCCCAGGAGCAGCAGGTCGAGCAGCACCACGAGCAGCAGCGTGATGGTGTCAGCAGCGGCCAGCGCCAGCAGGTAGCTGTAGCACGATTTGTGGCGGCGGCGCAGCAGCCGCAGCAGCACCAAAAGCGTGAGCGCGTTGGCTGGTGAGGGAGGGGGTGGGGTGACGAGCGGGGGAACCGTGCGTCTCATAAATCACGGTTGCTGAGCGCAAGCCCAAAGGCCACCCAAAACTCCAAGAACGGCCAGCAACAAACAGCACCCCTTGCATGTATAATAGATGAGGGGTAATGCGTTTGTTGAATTGAGTGAGGTTACGACTGTGAGACCTCGGGGAGAAGAGGCGATGGCGGTGGGAGGAGGGGGGAGTTCCAGAGTGGAGAAGTGCGCGGGAAGAGAAGCGAGGTAACCTGCAGCGCGGTGAGTGGGTTGACGAGTGGGTGAGTGGGTTTGTGATTGGATGAGTTTGTTGTGACTTGCAGTGTGGTGGTTATTGAATATAGTGGAGTGGGTGGGGCGAAACAGTCAGTGTCTGGTAGAGAGCGAGTCTTCAACAAGAAATCAATGAGTGAGGTTTATGGGAAGAATGAACGTGTGAGTTAGCGATCCAGTGCGCGACCTATCCGGGGCCCCCACATTTCCAGATCGGGTCCCACCCTGGGCCGTGCCTCACCCCCACCGGCCCCTCCCGAGACCAACCCTGCTGATGAGACGCTGAGTGTGGCAACCGGTGTGTGCTGGTGTCCGTACCGGGCAGTCCCAGGGAGAGGAGGCCGCTGTAGTAAACGAGGGGTAGGACCCCGAGGCCCCCCGTGCCGCCCCCCCACCACGCGGGGGGGGCCGAGCCCCCCTCCCAGGTGCCGTTCCCCGCGGTGGGGGAGGCGAGCAGGGCCGGGAGGGGCGACCGCGGGGAGGTCCTCTCGGGCAGCGACGCGGCGAGGGGGGGCGGGGATCCCGGGGGGCCCGCGTCCCCGGGCAGCAGGGCTCCCTTCATGACGGCCGCTGTCTGCACACACAAATACAAAGATCCCCCGTGTAGCCTTAACAGACTGTTGGGGCAAGTGCTGTTAGCAGGCATGAAGGCCGGCATGACACACAAGGAGGCGGGTGGCCAACACCACGCCCGGCCGCCTTTGTATCCCGAGTGGCGATATTTTCACACCGCACCCGGTACTCATTTGAGGCTGAGTTGATCTTGGAGAAGCACAGGATCGGTTCAGACATTTCGCCACAGTTGTTGATCGTGAGCGGGAATTCAATTTGTGTCACTGGGACACACGCGCACACACACGGGGACACACACGCGTGCACAGTGCACGCGTGTAGGTAACCCGACCATCAGTTGAAAATCCACACGCGGTGCTCACGGTCCCTGACAGGGACACGCGCGTGTTTAATGTGTGCTTATCACCTGTGGCACCTGTGTGTGTCACCTGAGTGTCTCACCTGTGCGTGTCGCCTTTGTCAGCTGTTGCAGATTGAGAGCGGAGCGGACGGAGCTTCTGCGCGCTCAACGCCTTCACCACAGCACTTATAAACGCCCCCTCCCCTCTCCCCGCCTCACCCCTCCACCCCTCCCCTCTCTTTCCCCCTTCCCTCCAAAAACCTCCGCCCCTCCCTCCCGCCTTCTCCTCCTCGTGGTACCGCGGTGGAGCGCGACGGCGCGAACACTGGAGACCGATGAATAGCGTTATTGGGGTGGCGAGCCCACAGTAGTTTGGAGTCTCGCAGCTTCCTACACCTCGCCTCCACGCTCCCACGTGCCCTTCATTCATTGTGCAGACGAAGAACCACCCCCTGTTGTTTGGCAGTTTCCTGCCCCTCGTAATGACTGAAGCCAGAACCAGCTCATCGGACCGAATTTATTTCACAGAGGTCAATACGGGCACCGGTCCAACTCCCGACAGTGGAATGGCAGCCTCTCCTCCGCAGTGAGGATTCGAACATTCCACGTAACCAGGCGCATTGGCTTCCTGGTGTTTCTGGAGGAACCCCGAGGGTTGGGGGAGGAATACATTCTCCTGGCTCCGCCGAATGGGGTTTGGCCAGGAGATGGCATCCACGACTGCCCGCCGATGGCCGCCGGCACGGCATGGCACCAGCTTGATTTGTCCTCTTGCGTGCACCCGTCCAGAGCCCCCGCTGGCCACGAGGGTAACAGCTAAACGGTATCGGCCTTCCCCCCAATGGCACTGCTCACCGCACACCACAGCGGTCCCCACCGGCAACCACCGAGGTGGGGGTTCTTTTTACCAGTCACAATTACACGAAGACAAAGATCCACCGTATAGCCTAAACAGAATATTGGGGCAAGTTCTCTTAGCGAGCACCTATGAAGGCCGGCACGGCATACTAATAGATGGGAGGCCAGAACCACGCCCCCGGACGCCTTTGTCTTCTCGGTAGCGACGTTTTCACACAGCACCAGGTACACATTTGAGGTTGAGGCGGCCTAAGGGAGGTCCAGCACTGGTTCAGATCATCATCACCGATGGTGGCCGTGAACGGGAATCGAACTGATCTCGCCAGGTTTGGAGCGCAGCGCGCTAACCACGACAATACTCTCACACCCTGACACCCACAGACCCTCACACCCACAACCTCCACACCCTGCAGGTTGTGACGGTTTGGTTCGCGGGTCTCGACGCTGGGAGAAGAAGCCGGGGCGAGCGAGCGAGTGGAGCCGGGGGCTCGGAGGAGGGGCGCGAGCTGCAGTCAGGGTAGGGGTTGGGGTTAGGATTAAGGTTATGGATTGGTTTGTCTGTATGTACGTTGAACTTCTTTCGCATCGTATCTAACAAACCGCGCTAATCGGAGGTGCGTGTTGGGGTTATTAATGGATTATTGAATCTATCTGTGTGGATATTAAAGTGTTACCCCAGTAATACGTGATGGGGTTTATCCCACACGAAGGCTAACTCTCCCTCTTGACATTCATGGCTGCTAAACATCTCAGCAGAGAGAGGAGCCTGTGTGAGGTTGTGTGTTGACGATGGTGGTGATGGTGGTGATGAAGGCCGTGTGACGGAGGAGACGGGGCTACTGTTGCTGGTGTCTTAATTCGCCATTAAAATGCGCGTGGAGCCGTAGGCGGGGGTCGCCCCCAGTGCCGCTCATTGGCCCTAAATCATCCCTGCCCCCCACTCACATGACTCGATCTGGAGACCCCCACCGCCTCGCCCCCCACCCCCGTGGAGCGCCACATGCTCCCGATAGCGCTCAATTAGGGCGAATTATTAATCACCAGTCTCATCCTCATCAACTGATACATCACCAGTCCCATCACCAAACAACACACAACACGATACACAACACGCTATACATAATACACTCTACACAACACACCGTGCACAGCGCACATACACATGACACACGTACACGTTTTTTCTACTTACCCATATGTTGACACATCCCATCAGCCACGCGGCCTTCTGGGAGTGCCCTTTTCAGCAGTATTGGTTCAACACAATCAACACTGGACCGGTTTTAACATTCAATGTCTCATCAGCAGAGTCAGGTTTGCTTAAACCAATATTGATGAACTGCCAGATGTTTATAAGCAAGAACCTTGTATTTTAGATATGGGTCTTGGTTCAACACAAAGCTTCACAAGGCAGCACAGAATCATCACTCGCCTCGTTATGGGGAATATTTTACGAAATGAAGACGTAATTCGCTTCCTTACAATATCTATCTCTCCACATAAATACATACAAGTACAGTCCATAATTTAAAACAATCGTGTTCGATCACATAAATATAAATGTGTCGTTAAAGCCGACAACATCTGACACGGCCAATTAGTAAGGTTTGTCAATCTAGATTTGAAGTTTTCGTCACTGCAGGGATCCATACTCTTTGGTTCTTTCGGTAAAGTCACGTAGGTAGAAAATTAAATCAATTAAATCACGACGTTTCGATTGCAACACAAGCAATCATCATCAGGTGGGAAAACCACAGTAATAATTTTGTTTATACAAATTGAGCAATCATTTGAAGGATGTTATTAACCAGGTAAAACCCTAACTGCTTTGTAGTGGTTGTCGTTTATCATATCTGCCGGGTACCACTACTCCACGCAGCACTTCCCCCTCCCCTACCCCCTACCCCCACCCCTCCCTCTCCTCCCTTACTCCTAACCAGGTAAAACCCTAACTGCTTTGTAGTGGTTGCCGTCTATCATATCTGCCGGCTACCACGACTTCTCTATTTTGTTCCCCTCCGCATCCCCAGCTCTCTCGGCCTCCCAGCCCCGCCCACTCCCCCCCAGCCTCGCGTCCCTCTCCCGGCGTCCACGCAGCGCTTCCCCCCCTACCCCACACCCCCACCCCTCCCTCTCCCCCCCTTGCTCCTCCCCCCATTATTGCCTATATAGCCTATTGCCACGGCAACTCTCTCTCCCACTTCAGCAAAAAAAATATTGCTGTGGTTTTCCCACCTGATGATGATTGCCTGTGTATGCATGTTATGCATGTACATTATGTATGTACATGTATGTACATTCTGCCGATTTTGGGTGCACAAATCGCAATACAGTACCTAGTATTGGCTGCTCACAGTTAAGCACCATCGACCTGTATGGTGACCTGTATAGGCACGCAGTTCAACAGTGTATTACTTGATAATACGCTTACAGGCAGAACTACGCCTGCAGGTATCAGAACGGTTAAAATTATTTTACTTGCTCTCAATTTCACAAGTACAGTATAACACATCCCATCAGCCCGGTCTTGTCAGAGTGCATTCATTCATTCAGCAGAATTGATCTGTTCATCTGCGCTCTAGCCACTCTACTGACCCCGTTCACGTCCAGGCTCCCGGTACCCACGCTCTGCCCACCACCCCCAGCCCATGCATGGGCAACACAGCCATCGCCGCGACTACTCTACACTGCGTCTCGTTCCATATCTTCCTCTCTCTCTGTAGGCACGGCGAGGATGGTGATTTTCACGGCGGTCAGGGGAATAATTGTCCTGGGCCCGGTGGCACTGCAGGGCCTCCTCGCACTCGCGGTTCTCGCCCCCCGCGTGGCACCAAAGCCCCTGGCTCCACGCGTCCTCGACTCCCCCTTCTCTCGGGGTCATCAAAGCGGTCACGACTCGGCCTTTAGAGGCGAAAAGGGGCGGGGGCGGGGCAGAGAAAATGAAGAAGGGAGGGGTGGAGGGCGCGAGTGCGCGCATCGAACTCCCGACTCCCCAGCGAGGGACGAGGGAGGGAGCGCGCGGGCACGGAACCTCAGCGGACATTAACGGAGACAATGAGCGAACGATTCGCATGCACACCTCACACATCATGGCCCTCCAAGTGAAGTTAAATACCGCTGTGTTTACACATCCCATCAGCCTCGCAGACTTATGGGAGTGCACAATTTCAACAGCATTCAGTCACCATAATTGCTTCAAGCATGCCTGCTGATGTGCGGCGTTGGGTGACGACACGCAGGCATTACGAAGTGCTCGCTAACATTGCTTATTACGCGCTGTGTGTTGTGTCCGTGTGGAAGCGTGTCGGAGTAATAGTGTGTGCTCGTGTGCAATGACGGAGCCAGGATTTTCAGGTAGGGGGGGAACCCCTCCAGCAATGAAAAATGATAGGAGTTGTTAGTAAGTAAGGACTTGTCCCTTGCTTTTTATTCGACGCGTGTGCGGCGATGGCGCAGCCATCGATCGAGGGTCGAATTCGAACCGCGTTGTGTGATCGGCATCGCGCTCGCTGAAGGTGAATGCCTTCAGGGAAGTCGTCTACTGTATACGCAACTGCGCACAATTCTGAGTCACTTATAACTGCTTTGCCGTTACTTATTGCCAATTATGGACTCAGACTATTGTCCTATCATCTCATAGAGTCCCTGGCACGTAATAATATGCTACACAGTGGCAGTGGGGGTCGCAAAATGCCGATTTATTACTAATAAACCCCAATGATCCGATCGAAATTAGGGCTTTCGATCGGATCATTGGGGAGGGGGGGGGGGGGCACGTGCCATCCCACCCCCACTGGCTCTGCCAGTGCTCGTGTGTGTGTGGAGTGGTCGCGCAGCAGTTAACGCACTGCGCTACGAAACCGGCTAACCGAATTCGAATCTGAACAGGTCCTGGGTCTCCCTAAAGGTCTCAAATGAGTACCTGGTTCGGTGTGTGAACATCGCATGAGGGAGACAAAGGCGGCCGCGCGTGGTACTGGCCACCCACTCCCTTCGTGTGCCGTGCCGGCCTTCATAGTTGCTCGCTAACAGCACTTGCCCCAAGTCTGTTAAGGCTACACGTGCTGGGTACCACAGCTAGCATCGGTGACGAATATCTGAACCGCCTACTATCGGTTACTAACTCAACTACATCTCAATTGGGCCCTGTTCATCCATAACATTCTTATTGGCAAATCTGCGCTACACTTAGCTAATTAATTAACCCCATTGTCAAATCCAAGAAACCTAAGGCATCCCTCTAATTGCCTTTTAACTATCCCAAAAACAAGAATTGTAATAGGTGACAAAGTCTTTGCCACTGCAGCACCAACGTTTTGGAACAACCTTGTTTCCTTACTTAATATCATAAATCTTTCTTTAAAAATATTCTGAAGCAGAAGATTAGTGTTGTATACAGCCACATTTGTACAATTTTTATTAAGGGACTGTGTGTTGTCTTGGTGTGGTTTGTGACTGTTTTTGCTGTTGTTTTACTGCCACGGTGGTGAGATGTTATCTTCCTCACCTGGAATGCAGGAGGTTCGGGGGTTCGACTCCGACCCGGAGTTTGCCTATTCTTCTCGTAGTCACGTGCATTTTTTCTCCGGGTCCTCCGGTTTTTCCCACCACGTTCAGAAACATGCGTTTAGACTATTTAGATAATTTTACTGCCATAAATGTCCAAATAAGCCACTTTTTGTGACCAGGTCGCTTTTGAAAAATAATTAATAGTTCAGTGGGCTTCGTCTGGTTGGATGGGGATGGTTTAGTTTATCTGTTTGTGTTTGAGTGATTTGTTTACATTCCTTGTACTTTGCACTCCTATCATGTATTTGGATTGTTTGTTGTTGTTGTAACGTTCTTCAGTGGACATCACATCCCCACATGTCCATCGTCCCCTCAGTCCACGCCCTGTCATGCGCAGTGGTTGGCACGCTGCATTGCGAACCCGGCCACACGATTCCCGGCCACGGTCAACATTGCTGACTGGTCGAGGGGCGCTCCATCACGACCCCGCGCCTTGGTGAGCGCGAGCGCGGCGCGCGTCCGACCCCTGGCGGCCACGCGCGAGAGTGACAAGTGCGACAAGCGGGGATACTTGACGCATTACGCCTGGTCACCATGGTAACCAACACCTGGTCACCACGGCAGCCAATAGCAGGTCACGACAACCAACGCATGCTCACCATAGCAACCAGCACCTGGTCACGCGACCTCTGCTAGGTTTAGCCGCAGCGAGCGACCTGACCGCGGACCCGGGATAGATATTAGGGCTAGATGATCTTGGTGTTTCGGGTCGGGTTGAAGTTTTGTAACGGTAGTGTGTGGGTTTGGGTTACAGCACGTGTGCGGTGTAACATGCTAAGAACATGTTAGCGGTGCAGTTCCCGTCCGAACGCGGGGTGGCTCTATCGAGCTGCACTGGGGTCGCGGGACCCCAGAGGGTTTGCGCTTGGGGGCTAAAAGGAGTTTAACGGGTCTGGGTAAAGGGGTGCCTCAGTTGATTACCCCGTACCACTGATGTGGATGTCACGATGTTAGTAGTGACGATGATGATTGTGATGATAATGATGGTTATGTATGTGATGATGATTGTGGTTGTGATGAGGACACATCATTATTACCCCACCTCACCAGGGAGCGTCATCTCTACGCACACCTCATGACACCTCATTACACCGAAGATCCCCTCTATTACATTGGAAGACTGTAGGGACAAGTGCTGTTAGCGAGCACCTATAAAGGCCGGAACGGTATCCGAGGGGCTGGGTGGCCAGCACCACGTCCGACCGCCTTTGTCTTCCCAGTGACGATGTTTACATACTGACCTAGATGAGGCCTAGGATCGATTCAAATATTCGCCACTGTTGTGAACTCGGGTCGCCAGGTTCAAAGCGTAATGCGCGAACCACTATGCCGCCGTTCCGCACCTCATCACGCCACGCTCTGGCACAGCAGCAGCACGTCCACACGCCGCACAACTCGTCACCACGTTGCGTGGCACTGGACAAACAACCCTCACCTCATCATTTACGCATCACAACCATCCACCTCATCACACCGTCGGACCCGAGTAGCAGACCTCATCACACACGAGCGGACTTTAGCAATACACGAACTCATCTCGTCAGGACACCTCCTCCTCACACGCTCCGTACGATAAACTCCAAAATCCGAGTTGCGTTGATTCATAAATATACCGCGGTAATGGAGTAATTCGAGCAGGGGTAACAATGCAAATATATCCGGGGTATTCAGGTAACTATACCGGGGTAACCAGGTAACGAGTCCCGGGGTAACAAGGTAAGTAATCCCATGGTAACCAGGAACTAGACAAGAGGTTACCAGATAACTAGGCCCGAAGTAACCAGATAACTAGGATTGGGCTAATCAGGTAACTTTTCTCGGGGTAACCAGGTAACTAGGCCCGGGGTAACAGGTAACGAGGCACAGGGTAACCAGGTAACTAGGATCGGGGTAACCAGATAACTAGACCCATGGTAACCAGGTAGCTAGGCTCCGTATGTCGCTATATTTAGCGCGATGTGCGCGGTCGCCATGGCGACGCGCGCTCTCTCGGAGCCGCGCGATGCGCGCGCCTCTCAGTTTGGCCCAAAAAGAGCGGGAAACGGGGCCCAGCAGTGCCCCATGCTAGGGCCCTCACCCGGCCCCCTAAAGGGCCCACATATGGCCCAATTAGAACCCATACAAATTAACGTCTATGTCCCTTCAGTGCCCTTTATCAGTGGCCCTATCAGGGCCCATTCCTCTCATACCACTGGGGCCCGTTTGTAGCTTTCACTATGGTCAATAATTTACCCTCTTTTTGGGACCATTAGCGCACTTTAATACCCTTTTAGAGTAAATTCTTACATTTTTCAAGGGTCCACCAGTGCCCTTTCTTTCCCAGGGCCCATTCGTGGCCCCGTCAGGATATATTCGTTGCCCCCGCTAGGGCCCATCGTCGCCCTCTTAGGGTCCACCCGTAGCAACCCTCTCGGGCCAAAGCACATCATTGGGTGCACAAGGATCCACGAGTGATCACGGCGGTGGCCTTGCAGTGGCCCCAATTAGGGCCCGCGGTGTGGCACCGCTTCGGGGTCGACTTTATATTCGTCATTATTAATGGTGATGATAATGATGTGAGGGAGCATGGTGGTGACGACTCCTCAGCGTGGTGAGTGTGGAGAGTCGTGTTAATGCGGTGATTAATATTGATACGCGCGGCACGCGCCTCACATCCGGTGCTCACCCCCATCCCCCCCATTCTCATCTTCACCACTCCCTCCCCCTCTCGCTCCCCCCATCTCGTACTCCCCTCCCCCCTTCTCTCACATATCTCCCTTTCCCTCTCTGCTCCATCTCCTCCTTCCCTGCCCCCCTCTGGCTCATATCTCTCTCCCTCCTCCACCCTCCCCCATTATCCTCTCGTGCCTCTCTCCCTCCTCCTCTCGCGCTCATCTCGACCTCCCCTCCCCCCTCTCCCCCCAGGCCCCTCCCCAAACGGATCCGTTCCGCGTGTCCGCGCCGTCTTATCAGCGAGTCGCTTAATTGGCTCTGGGCAGATTACAGGAGTGGCGGGCTCCCGCCGAGACCCCAGCCTCCAGCATCAACAACAACATCAGTAACATCAACAACAATAATAGATGGTGGTGGTGCTTGCAGGAGCGGGCGGAAGGGGAGGAGGGCGCATGGCTCTGCGCTGTGGCGCTGTGCACGCGCGGCTGCGAGGGTTATGGCAGCAGCAGCAGTCCCCCCCCCCTCTCTCTGCGCGCTCCGTGTCTCTGCACGCGCGCCCGTGAGAGCGGATTGAGCGTCCTGTAAGTCTAATCATTCATGATAATTCGTGGTCATTTTCTGCACTTGCTATTGGCGCTATTGCGTGCGATGTCTCTGCGTGCAATTCCAATTGAGCCATTGGCGGTGGCAGTTTGCAAATGTGGACCCAGATGCCGACACACACACAATGGCCTACTTTTTTTCAAAATCCGTCGCAGGATGTTTAACATCCACTGCGAGTGAAGCAGACGGCGCGTAGCAGCAGTATTCGTACGGTTCATACCCCCCGCAGTAATAACCAGGGCGGCCTGCCAAGCGGCGCACGCGCTGCCGCTGGCCCGCACCGTCACCGCCTCGGCAGTCCGTCCGCGTGTCTGTCGGGCTGTCCGGCTTAATCATTGAGTGTCATCCCACTTTGTGCCTCGATGAGATATGAATCAAAATCAGATAATGAGGTGTGGCAATCCACACCTCGTTAAGAGGAGAGGAGGAGGCGGTGTATATTACTTTCCGAGGAGCGGTGCGTGGTTGTGTGTGTGTGTGGGGGGGGGGGGCTATTGACCCCGGGGGACAGCGCGAGCAGCAGCCCCCCAGCCCACAACCCGAATGAGCCCCACACGAGGACAGTCGTGTGGGATCAAGCAGCGGGGCTGCCGCGGGTATCCCCTGCCAGCTCCTCGGGACAGGAACGCGGGGTATGATTAGGCGGTTCACGATGACGACTCATGGTTATGGTGAGTTGCCCCTCGTTAATTACTGATAATCAATCATGGATGATTAATTATGCATAGTGAATGCCGCGCCTCCAGGGGGAGCGCCCCCGGCTCGCTCCACGCCTTGCCCCGGTTGTGTGAGGTTTCCTTCATCACAATGGCCAAGCTGATGCTGCTCCTCCTGTCCATGAGGATTCAGATAGCAGCGAAGGAAATGTGACGAGGTGTGGGGCGGAGGCGTCGAGCACGGGATGAGGGGGACCGATCTCCAAGCCACAACTACCCCTTACCTGCTTTTCCTACCCCATATCCCGAGCAAACGATCCCTATACCCCGACTCAGATATCCAACATTGCACCTACCCACACCCCCTGTTCCTACTCTCTACCATAACCCTGCCCTAAACCAACCCTCGCCTTCTAACACTACCTATAACCATACCCCCTATCCCTACATCTACCCCTAACCATACTCAGTATTCCTACGAGAACCCTAGCTCGAACGTTACCCCCTATTTCTACCCAAACACCTCTCTTTTATACAGGTAACGAGCTGAGATTAGGCGGACACTCTTAAAGGGAGTGCTCCTAATCTCAGCTTGTTACCTATATACAGACACCTGTCCACAGACGCAATCAATCAATCAGATTCCAAACTCTCCACCATGGCAAACACCAAAGAGCCCTCCAAGCATGTCAGGGACAAGATTGTAGACCTAAACAAGGCTGGAATGGGCTACAAGACCATTGCCAAGCAGCTTGGTGAGAAGGTGACAACAGTTGGTGCGATTATTCGCAAATGGAAAAAAACATAAAATAACTGTCAATCTCCCTCTGCCTGGGCTCCATGCAAGATCTCACCTCGTGGAGTTGCAATGATCATGAGAACGGTGAGGAATCAGCTCAGAACTACACGGGAGGATCTGGTCAATGATCTGCCTATGACCCCAAGAACACCATCCCCACCCTCAAACATGGAGGTGGAAACATGCTTTGCGGGTGTTTTTCTGCTAAGGGGACAGGACAACTTCACCGCATCGAAGGGACGATGGACGGGGCCATGTACCGTCAAATCTTGGGTGAGAACCTCCTTCCCTCAGCCAGGGCATTGAAAATGGGTCGTGGATGGGTATTCCAGCATGACAATGACCCAAAACACACGACCAAGGCAACAAAGGAGTGGCTCAAGAAGAAGCACATTAAGGTCCTAGAGTGGCCTAGCCAGTCTACAGACCTTACTCCCATAGAAAATATGTGGAGCGAGCTGAAGGTTCGAGTTGCCAAACGTCAGCCTCGAAACCTTAATGACTTGGAGAAGATCTGCAAAGAAGCGTGGGACAAAATCCCTCCTGAGATGTGTGCAAACCTGGTGGCCAACTACAAAAAACGTCTGACCTCTGTGATTGCCAACAAGGGTTTTGCCACCAAGTACTAAGTCATGTTTTGCAGAGGGGTCAAATACTTATTTCCCTCATTAAAATGCAAATCAATAGAACATTTTTGACATGCGTTTTTCTGGATTTTTTTTGTTGTTATTCTGTCTCTCACTGTTCAAAAAAACCTACCATTAAAATTGTAGACTGATCATTTATTTGTCAGTGGGCAAACGTACAAAATCAGCAGGGGATCAAATACTTTTTTCCCTCACTGTATCTGCTCGCAACGCTACAGGCGGAAGCTACAGGTCGAGACTACAGGAGGAATCTACAGGAGGAAGCTACAGGAGGAAGCTACAGGAGGAAGCTACAGGTGGAAGCTACAGGAGGAAGTTACAGGAGGAAGCTACAGGTGGAAGCTACAGGAGGAAGCTATAGGTGGTAGCTACAGGTGGAAGCTATAGGAGCAAGCTACAGGTGGAAGCTACAGGAGGAAGCTATAGGTGGAAGCTGTAGGAGGAAGCTGTAGAAGGAAGCTACAGGTGGAAGCTACAGGAGGAAGCGACAGGAGGAATGCACAGGTGGAAGCTACATGAGGAAGCTACAAAAGGAAGCTACAGGAGGAAGCTACAGGTGGAATCTACAGGTAGAAGCTACAGGTGGAGGGTGCAGGAGGAAGCTACAAAAGGAAGCTACAAATGGAAGCTACAGGAGGAAGCTACAGGAGGAAGCTAAAGGAGGACGCTACAGGAGGAAGCTACAGGAGGAAGCTACAGGAGGAAGCTGCAGGTGGAAGCTACAGGAGGAAGCTACAGAAGGAAGCTACACGTGGAATCTTCTGGAGGAAGCTACAAAAGGAAGCTGCAGGTGGAAGCTACAGGAGGAAGCTACAAAAGGAAGCTACAGGAGGAAGCTACAGGTGGCAGCTACAGGAGGAAGCTACAAAACGAAGCTACAATAGGAAGTTACAAGAGAAAGCTGCAGGTGGAAGCTACAGGAGGAAGCTACAGGAGGAATCTACAGGAGTAAGGTGCATATGGAAGCTACAGGAGGAAGCTACAGGAGGAAGCTACTGGAGGAAGCTACAAAAGGAAGCTACAGGTGGAAGCTACTGATGGAAGCTACAGGAGGAAGCTACAAAAGGAAGCTACAGGAGGAAGCTACACGTGGAAGCTACAGGAGGAAGCTACAAAAAGAAGCTACAGGTGGAAGCTACAGGTGGAAGCTACTGACGGAAGCTACAGGAGGAAGCTACAGGAGGAAGCTACAAAGGGAAGCTATAGGAGGAAGCTGCAGGTGGAAGCTACAGGAGGAAGCTACGAAAGGAAGCTACAGGTGGAAGCTACAGGTGGAAGCAATAGGAGGAAGCTACAAAAGCAAGGTACAGGAGGAAGCTACAGGAGGAAGCTACAAGTGGAAGCTACAAAGAGAAGCTACAGGAGGAAGCTACAGGTGGCAGCTACAGGAGGAAGCTACAAAAGGAAGCTACAAAAGGAAGCTACAAGAGGAAGCTACAGGTGGAAGCTACAGGAGCAAGCTACAGGAGGAAGCTACAGGTGGAAGCTACAGGAGGAAGCTACAGGTGGAAGCTACAGGAACAAGCTAAAGTGGAAGCTACAGGTGGAAGCTACAGGAGGAAGCTACAGGAGGAAGCTACAGGTGGCAGCTACAGGAGGAAGCTACAAAAGGAAGCTACAAAAGGAAGCTACAAAAGGAAGCTGCAGGTGGAAGCTACAGGAGGAAGCTACTAAAGGAAGCTACAGGTGGAAGTTACAGGTGGAAGCTACATGAGGAAGCTAAAGGAGGAATCTACAGGAGGAAGCCACAAGTGGAAGCTACAGGAGGAAGCTACAAAAATAAGCTACAGGAGGAAACTACAGGAGGAAGCTACGTGTGGAAGCTACAGATGGAAGCTACAGGAGGAAGCTACAGGAGGAAGCTACAAATGGAAGCTACAGGTGGAAGCTACAGGAGGAACCTACAGGTGGAAGCTACAGGAGGAAGCTACAAAAGGAAGCTACAGGAGGAAGCTACAGGAGGAATCTACAGGTGGAAGCTATAGGAGGAAGCTACAAAAGGAAGCTACAGGAGTAAGCTACAGGAGCAAACTACTGGAGGAGACTGCAGGTGGAAGCTACAGGAGGAAGCTACAGAAAGAAGCTACACATGGAAGCTTCTGGAGGAAGCTACAAAAGGAAGCTGCAGGTGGAAGCTACAGATGGAAGCTACAGGAGGACGCTACTGGAGGAAGCTACAAAAGGAAGCTAAAGGAGGAAGCTACAAAAGGAAGCTACAGGTGGAACCTACAAGTGTAAGCTACTGGCAGAAGCTACAGGAGGAAGCTACAGGAGGAAGCTACAAAAGGAAGCTACAGGAGGAAGCTGCAGGTGGAAGCTACAGGTGGAAGCAACAGGAGGAAGCTACAAAAAGACGCTGCAGGTAGAAGCTACAGGTGGAAGCTACTGGCGGAAGCTACAGGAGGAAGCTACAGGAGGAAGCTACAAAAGGAAGCTACAGGAGGAAGCTACAGGAGGAAGCTACAGCTGGAAGCTATAGGAGGAAGTTACAAAAGGAAGGTACAGGAGTAAGCTGCAGGAGCAAACTACAGGAGGAGACTGCAGGTGGAAGCTACAGGAGGAAGCTACAGGAGGAAGCTACAGGTGGACGCTACAGGTGGAAGGTACAGGAGGAAGCTACAGGAGGAATCTACAGGAGGAAGGTACAGGAGCAAGCTACAGGATCAATCTACAGGATGAATCTAAGGGGGAAGCTACAGGAGCAAGCTACAGGATCAAGCAACATTAAGAAGCTAAGGGGGAAGCTACAGGAAGAGATACAGGAGGAAGCTACAGGTGGAAGCTACAGGAGGAAGCTACAGTAGGAAGCTACAGGAGCAAGCTACAGGTGGAGACTACAGGTGGAACTACAAGAGGAAGCTACAGGAGGAAGCTACAAAAGGAAGATACAAAAGGAAGCTGCAGGTGGAACCTACAGGAGCAAGATACAGAATCAAGCTACAGGAGGAAGCTACAGGAGGTAGCTACAAAAGGAAGCTACAGGAGGAAGCTACACGTGGAAGCTACAGGAGGAAGCTACAAAAAGAAGCTACAGGTGGAACCTACAAGTGGAAGCTACTGGCGGAAGCTACAGGAGAAAGCTACAGGAGGAAGCTACAAAAGGAAGCTACAGGAGGGAGCTGCAGGTGGAAGCTACAGGAGGAAGCTACGAAAGGAAGTTACAGGTGGAGCTACAGGTGGAAGCAAGAGGAGGATGCTACAAAAGGAAGGTACAGGAGGAAGCTACAGGAGGAAGCTACAGGTGGAAGGTACAAAAGGAAGCTACAGGACAAAGCTACAAAAGGAAGCTACAGGAGGAAGCTACAGGAGGAAGCTACAGGTGGAAGCTATAGGAGGAAGCTACAAAAGGAAGGTACAGGTGTAAGCTACAGGAGCAAACTACAGGAGGAGACTGCAGGTGGAAGCTACAGGAGGAAGCTACAGGAGGAAGCTACAGGTGGACGCTACAGGTGGAAGCTACAGGTGGAAGCTACAGGAGGAGTCTACGCGAGGAAGCTACAGGAGCAAGCTACAGGCTCAAGCTACAGGAGGAAGCTAAGGGGGACGCTACAGGAGCAAGCTACAGAATCAAGCTACAGGAGGAAGCTAAGGGGGAAGCTACAGGAAGAAGCTACAGGAGGAAGCTACAGGTGGAAGCTACAGGAGGAAGCTACAGTAGGAAGCTACAGGAGCAAGCTACAGGTGGAGACTACAGGTGGAACTACAAGAGGGAGCTACAGGAGGAAGCTACAGGAGGAATCTACAGGAGGAACCTACAGGTGCAAGCTACAGGATCAAGCTGCAGGAGGAAGCTACAGGAGGAAGCTACAAAAGGAAGCTACAGGTAGAAGCTACAGGTGGAAGGTACAGGAGGAAGCTACAGGAGGAAGCTACAAAAATAAGTTACAGGAGGAAACTACAGGAGGAAGCTACAGGAGGAAGCTACAGGAGGAAGCTGCAGGTGGAAGCTACAGGAGAAAGCTACACGGGGAAGCTACAGGTGGAAGCTACAAGTGGAAGCTACTGGAGGAAGCTACAAAAGGAAGCTACACGTGGAAGCTACAGGAGGAAGCTACAAAAATAAGCTGCAGATGGAAGCTACAGGTGGAAGCTACTGGCGGAAGCTACAGGAGGAAGCTACAGGAGGAAGCTGCAAAAGGAAGCAACAAAATTAATCTACAGGAGGAACCTACAGGAGGAAGCTACAGGAGGAAGTTAAAGAAGGAAGCTACAGGTGGAAGCTACAGGTGGAAGCTACAGGAGGAAGTTACAGGAGGAAGCTATAGGTGGAAGCTACAGGTGGAAGCTACAGGAGGAAGCTATAGGTGGTAGCTACAGGTGGAATCTACAGGAGCAAGCTATAGGTGGAAGCTACACGAGGAAGCTTTTAGTGGAAGCTGTAGGAGGAAGCTGTAGGAGGAAGCTACAGGTGGAAGCTTCAGGAGGAAGCGACAGGAGGAATGCACAGGTGGAAGCTAAATGAGGAAGCTACAAAAGGAAGCTACAGGAGGAAGCTACAGATGGAAGCTACAGTAGTAAGCTACAGGAGCAAGCTACAGGTGGAGACTACAGGTGGAACTACAAGAGGGAGCTACAGGAGGAAGCTACAAAAGGAAGATACAAAAGGAAGCTGCAGGTGGAACCTACAGGAGCAAGATACAGAATCAAGCTACAGGAGGAAGCTACAGGAGGTAGCTACAAAAGGAAGCTACAGGAGGAAGCTACACGTGGAAGCTACAGGAGGAAGCTACAAATAGAAGCTACAGGTGGAACCTACAAGTGGAAGCTACTGGCGGAAGCTACAGGAGGAAGCTACAGGAGGAAGCTACAGAAGGGAGCTGCAGGTGGAAGCTACAGGAGGAAGCTACAAAAGGAAGCTACAGGTGGAAGCTACAGGTGGAAGCAAGAGGAGGATGCTACAAAAGGAAGGTACAGGAGGAAGCTACAGGAGGAAGCTACAGGTGGAAGCTACAAAAGGAAGCTACAGGTGGAAGCTACAGGACAAAGCTACAAAAGGAAGCTACAGGAGGAAGCTACAGGAGGAAGCTACAGGTGGAAGCTATAGGAGGAAGCTACAAAAGGAAGGTACAGGTGTAAGCTACAGGAGCAAACTACAGGAGGAGACTGCAGGTGGAAGCTACAGGAGGAAGCTACAAGAGGAAGCTACAGGTGGACGCTACAGGTGGAAGCTACAGGAGGAAGCTACAGGAGGAGTCTACGCGAGGAAGCTACAGGAGCAAGCTACAGGATCAAGCTACAGGAGGAAGCTAAGGGGGACGCTACAGGAGCAAGCTACAGGATCATGCTACAGGAGGAAGCTAAGGGGGAAGCTACAGGAAGAAGCTACAGGAGGAAGCTACAGGTGGAAGCTACAGGAGGAAGCTACAGTAGGAAGCTACAGGAGCAAGCTACAGGTGGAGACTACAGGTGGAACTACAAGAGGGAGCTACAGGAGGAAGCTACAGGAGGAATCTACAGGAGGAACCTACAGGTGCAAGCTACAGGATCAAGCTGCAGGAGGAAGCTACAGGAGGAAGCTACAAAAGGAAGCTACAGGTGGAAGCTACAGGTGGAAGCTACAGGAGGAAGCTACAGGAGGAAGCTACAAAAATAAGTTACTGGAGGAAACTACAGGAGGAATCTACAGGAGGAAGCTACAGGAGGAAGCTGCAGGTGGAAGCTAAAGGAGAAAGCTACACGAGGAAGCTACAGGTGGAAGCCACAGGTGGAAGCTACTGGAGGAAGCTACAAAAGGAAGCTACACGTGGAAGCTACAGGAGGAAGCTACAAAAATAAGCTGCAGATGGAAGCTACAGGTGGAAGCTACTGGCGGAAGCTACAGGAGGAAGCTACAGGAGGAAGCTGCAAAAGGAAGCAACACAATTAATCTACAGGAGGAACCTACAGGAGGAAGCTACAGGAGGAAGTTAAAGGAGGAAGCTACAGGTGGAAGCTACAGGTGGAAGCTACAGGAGGAAGTTGCAGGAGGAAGCTATAGGTGGAAGCTACAGGTGGAAGCTACAGGAGGAAGCTATAGGTGGTAGCTACAGGTGGAATCTACAGGAGCAAGCTAGAGGTGGAAGTTACAGGAGGAAGCTTTTAGTGGAAGCTGTAGGAGGAAGCTGTAGGAGGAAGCTACAGGTGGAAGCTTCAGGAAGAAGCGACAGGAGGAATGCACAGGTGGAAGCTACATGAGGAAGCTACAAAAGGAAGCTACAGGAGGAAGCGACAGATGGAAGCTACAGGTGGAAGCTACAGGAGCAAGCCAAGGTGGAAGCTACAGGAGGAAGCTACAGGTGGAACGTGCAGGAGGAAGCTACAAAAGAAAGCTACAAATGGAAGATACAGGAGGAAGCTACAGGAGGAAGCTACAGGAGGAAGCTGCAGGTGGAAGCTACAGGAGGAAGCTACAGAAAGAAGCTACACATGGAAGCTTCTGGAGGAAGCTACAAAAGGAAGCTGCAGGTGGAAGCTACAGATGGAAGCTACAGGAGGAAGCTACAGGAGGAAGCTACTGGAGGAAGCTACAAAAGGAAGCTACAGGAGGAAGCTACAAAAGGAAGCTACAGGTGGAACCTACAGGTGGAAGCTACTGGCGGAAGCTACAGGTGGAAGCAACAGGAGGAAGCTGCAAAAGGAAGCAACAAAAGTAATCTACAGGAGGAAGCCACAGGAGGAAGCTACAGGAGGAAGTTAAAGGAGCCAACTACAGGTGGAAGCTACAGGTGGAAGCTACAGGAGGAAGTTACAGGCGGAAGCAATAGGTGGAAGCTACACTTGGAAGCTACAGGTGGAAGCTACAGGAGGAAGCTATAGGTGGAAGCTACAGGAGTAAGCTATAGGTGGAAGCTGTAGGAGGAAGCTGTAGGAGGAAGCTACAGGTGGAAGCTTCAGGAGGAAGCGACGGGAGGAATGCACAGGTGGAAGCTACATGAGGAAGCTACAAAAGGAAGCTACAGGAGGAAGCTACAGGTGGAAGCTACAGGTGGAAGCTACAGGAGCAAGCTAAGGTGGAAGCTACAGGAGGAAGCTACAGGTGGAAGGTGTAGGAGGAAGCTACAAAAGGAAGCTACAAATGGAAGCTACATGAGGAAGCTACAGCAGCAAGCTACAGGATGAAGCTACAGGAGGAAGCTGCAGGGGGAAGCTACAGGAGGAAGCTACAGAAGGAAGCTACACGTGGAAACTTCTGGAGGAAGTTACAAAAGGAAGCTGCAGGTGGATGCTACAGATGGAATCTACAGGAGGAAGCCGCAAAAGGAAGCTACAGGAGGAAGCTGCAGGTGGATGCTACAGGAGGAAGCTGCAAAAGGAAGCTACAGGAGGAAGCTGCAGGTGGAAGCTACAGGAGGAAGCTACAAAAATAAGCTACTGGTGGAACCTAAAGGTGGAAGCTACTGGCGGAAGCTACAGGAGGAAGCTACAAAAGGAAGCTACAGGAGGAAGCTGCAGGTGGAAGCTACATGAGGAAGCTTCGAAATGAAGATACAGGTGGAAGCTACAGGTGGAAGCAACAGGAGGAAGCTACAAAAGGAAGGTACAGGAGGACGCTACAGGAGGAATCTACAGGTGGAAGCTACAACAGGAAGCTACAGGAGGAAGCTACAGGAGAAAGCTACAAGAGGAAGTTCCAAAAGGAAGCTACAGGAGGAAGCTACAGGAGGAAGCTACAAATGGAAGCTACAGGTGGAAGCTACAGGAGGAAGCTACAGGTGGAAGCTACAGGAGGAAGCTACAAATGGAATCTACAGGAGGAAGCTGCAAAAGGAAGCTACAGGAGGAAGCTGCAGGTGGATGCTACAGGAGGAAGCTGCAAAAGGAAGCTACTTTAGGAAGCTGCAGGTGGAAGCTACAGGAGGAAGCTACAGGAGGAAGCTACTGGAGGAAGCTACAAAAGGAAGCTACAGGAGGAAGCTACAAAAGGAAGCTACAGGAGGAAGCTACACGTGGAAGCTACAGGAGGAAGCTACAAAAAGAAGCTACAGGTGGAACGTAAAGGTGGAAGCTACTGGCGGAAGCTACAGGAGGAAGCTACAGGAGGAAGCTACAAAAGGAAGCTACAGGCGGAAGCTGCAGGTGGAAGCTACACGAGGAAGCTACGAAATGAAGCTACAGGTGGAAGCTACAGGTGGAAGCAACAGGAGGAAGCTACAAAATGAAGGTACAGGAGGACGCTACAGGAGGAAGCTACAGGTGGAAGCTACAACAGGAAGCTACAGGAGGAAGCTAGAGGAGAAAGCTACAAGAGGAAGTTCCAAAAGGAAGCTACAGGAGGAAGCTACAGGAGGAAGCTACAAATGGAAGCTACAGGTGGAAGCTACAGGAGGAAGCTACAGGTGGAAGCTACAGGAGGAAGCTACAAATGGAAGCTACAGGAGGAAGCTACAGGAGGAAGCTACAGATGGAAGCTATAGGAGGTAGCTACAAAAGGAAGCTACAGGAGTAAGCTACAGTAGCAATCTAAAGGAGGAGACTGCAGGTGGAAGCTACAGGAGGAAGCTACAAAAGGAAGCTACAAGAGGAAGCTGCAGGTGGAAGCTACAGGAGGAAGCTACTGGAGGAAGCTACAGGTGGACGCTACAGGAGGAAGCTACAAAAGGAAGCTACAGGAGGAAGCTACAGGAGGAAGCTACAGGTGGAAGCTATAGGAGGAAGCTACAAAAGGAAGCTACAGGAGTAAGGTACAGGAGCAAACTAAAGGAGGAGATTGCAGGTGGAAGCTACAGGAGGAAGCTACAAAAGGAAGCTACAAGAGGAAGCTGCAGGTGGAAGCTACAGGAGGAAGCTACTGGAGGAAGCTACAGGTGGACGCTACACGTGGAAGCTACAGGAGGAAGCTACACAAAGAAGCTGCATGTGGAAGCTACAGGTGGAAGCTACAGGAGGAAGCTACAGGAGCAAGCTACAGGTAGAGACTACAGGTGGAAGCTACAGGAGGAAGCTACAGGAGGAAGATACAGGTGGCAGCTACAGGAGAAAGCTACAGAAGGAAGCTACAAAAGGAACCTACAAGAGGAAGCTGCAGGTGGAAGTTAGAGGAGGAAACTACAGGAGGAAGCTACAGGAGGAAGCTGCAAAAGGAAGCTACAGGAGGAAGCTGCAGGTGGAAGCTACAAGAGGAAGCTACAGGAGGAAGCTACTGGAGGAAGCTACAAAAGGAAGCTACAGGAGGAAGCTGCAGGTGGAAGCTACAGGAGGAAGCTACTAAAGGAAGCTACAGGTGGAAGCTACTGGTGGAAGCTACAGGAGGAAGCTACAAAAGGAAGCTACAGGTGGAAGCTACAGGAGGAAGCTACAGGAGGAAGCTACTGGGGGAAGCTACAAAAGGAAGCTACAGGAGGAAGCTACAGGTGGCAGCTACTGGCGGAAGCTACAGGAGGAAGCTACAGGAGGAAGCTACAGGAGGAAGCTACAGGAGGAATCTACTGGAGGAAGCTACAGGTGGAAGCTACAAAAGGAAGCTACAGGAGGAAGCTGCAGGTGGAAGCTACAGGAGGAAGCTACAGGAGGAATCTACAAGTGGAAGCTACAGTTGGAAGCTACAGGAGGAAGTTACAGGAGGAAGCTACAGGTGGAAGCTACAGGAGGAAGCTATAGGTGGTAGCTACAGGTGGAAGCTACAGGAGGAAGCTACAAAACGAAACTACAGGTGGAAGCTACAGGTGGAAGCTACAGGAGGAAGCTACAAAAATAAGCTACAGGTGAAAGCTACATGTGGCAGCTACTGGCAGAAGCTACAGGAGGAAGCTACAGGAGGAATCTGCAGGTGGAAGCTACAGTTTGAAGCTACAGGAGGAAGTTACAGGAGGAAGGTACAGGTGGAAGCTACAGGAGGAAGCTATAGGGGGTAGCTACAGGTGGAAGCTACAGGAGGAAGCTACAAAACGAAACTACAGGTGGAAGCTACAGGTGGAAGCTACAGGAGGAAGCTACAGAAGGAAGCTACAAAAGCAAGCTACAAGAGGAAGCTGCAGGTGGAAGCTACAGGAGGAAACTACAGGAGGAAGCTACAGGAGGAAGCTGCAAAAGGAAGCTACAGGAGGAAGCTGCAGGTGGAATCTACAGGAGGAAGCTACAGGAGGAAGCTACTGGAGGAAGCTACAAAAGGAAGCTACAGGAGGAAGCTGCAGGTGGAAGCTACAGGAGGAAGCTACTAAAGGAAGCTACAGGTGGAAGCTACAGGTGGAAGCAACAGGTGGAAGCTATAAAAGGAAGCTACAGGAGGAAGCTACAGGAGGAAGCTACAGGTGGAAGCTACAGGAGGAAGCTATAGGTGGTAGCTACAGGTGGAAGCTACAGGAGGAAACTACAAAAAGAAACTACAGGTCGAAGCTACAGGTGGAAGCTACAGGAGGAAGCTACAAAACGAAGCTACAGGTGGAAGCTACAGGTGGCAGCTACTGGCGGAAGCTACAGGAGGAAGCTACAGGAGGAAGCTACAAAAGGAAGCTACAAAAGGAATCTACAGGAGTAAGCTACAAGAGGAAGCTACAGGTGGAAGCTACAAAAGGAAGCTACAGGAGGAAGCTGCAGGTGGAAGCTACAGGAGGAAGCTACAGGAGGAATCTACAAGTGGAAGCTACAGTTGGAAGCTACAGGAGGAAGTTACAGGAGGAAGCTACAGGTGGAAGCTACAGGAGGAAGCTATAGGTGGTAGCTACAGGTGGAAGCTACAGGAGGAAGCTACAAAACGAAACTACAGGTGGAAGCTACAGGTGGAAGCTACAGGAGGAAGCTACAAAAATAAGCTACAGGTGGAAGCTACAGGTGGCAGCTACTGGCAGAAGCTACAGGAGGAAGCTACAGGAGGAATCTGCAGGTGGAAGCTACAGTTTGAAGCTACAGGAGGAAGTTACAGGAGGAAGGTACAGGTGGAAGCTACAGGAGGAAGCTATAGGGCGTAGCTACAGGTGGAAGCTACAGGAGGAAGGTACAAAACGAAACTACAGGTGGAAGCTACAGGTGGAAGCTACAGGAGGAAGCTACAGAAGGAAGCTA
Source organism: Petromyzon marinus (assembly GCF_048934315.1). NCBI lineage: Eukaryota > Metazoa > Chordata > Hyperoartia > Petromyzontiformes > Petromyzontidae > Petromyzon > Petromyzon marinus. Next base: position 244,499 of record NC_133709.1, on the reverse strand, counting down.
CAAAAGCAAGCTACAAGAGGAAGCTGCAGGTGGAAGTTACAGGAGGAAACTACAGGAGGAAGCTACAGGAGGAAGCTGCAAAAGGAAGCTACAGGAGGAAGCTGCAGGTGGAATCTACAGGAGGAAGCTACAGGAGGAAGCTACTGGAGGAAGCTACAAAAGGAAGCTACAGGAGGAAGCTGCAGGTGGAAGCTACAGGAGGAAGCTACTAAAGGAAGCTACAGGTGGAAGCTACTGGTGGAAGCTACAGGAGGAAGCTACAAAAGGAAGCTACAGGTGGAAGCTACAGGAGGAAGCTACAGGAGGAAGCTACTGGGGGAAGCTACAAAAGGAAGCTACAGGAGGAAGCTACAGGTGGCAGCTACTGGCGGAAGCTACAGGAGGAAGCTACAGGAGGAAGCTACAGGAGGAAGCTACAGGAGGAATCTACTGGAGGAAGCTACAGGTGGAAGCTACAAAAGGAAGCTACAGGAGGAAGCTGCAGGTGGAAGCTACAGGAGGAAGCTACAGGAGGAATCTACAAGTGGAAGCTACAGTTGGAAGCTACAGGAGGAAGTTACAGGAGGAAGCTACAGGTGGAAGCTACAGGAGGAAGCTATAGGTGGTAGCTACAGGTGGAAGCTACAGGAGGAAGCTACAAAACGAAACTACAGGTGGAAGCTACAGGTGGAAGCTACAGGAGGAAGCTACAAAAATAAGCTACAGGTGGAATCTACATGTGGCAGCTACTGGCAGAAGCTACAGGAGGAAGCTACAGGAGGAATCTGCAGGTGGAAGCTACAGTTTGAAGCTACAGGAGGAAGTTACAGGAGGAAGGTACAGGTGGAAGCTACAGGAGGAAGCTATAGGGGGTAGCTACAGGTGGAAGCTACAGGAGGAAGCTACAAAACGAAACTACAGGTGGAAGCTACAGGTGGAAGCTACAGGAGGAAACTACAAAAAGAAACTACAGGTCGAAGCTACAGGTGGAAGCTACAGGAGGAAGCTACAAAACGAAGCTACAGGTGGAAGCTACAGGTGGCAGCTACTGGCGGAAGCTACAGGAGGAAGCTACAGGAGGAAGCTACAAAAGGAAGCTACAAAAGGAATCTACAGGAGTAAGCTACAAGAGGAAGCTACAGGTGGAAGCTACAAAAGGAAGCTACAGGAGGAAGCTGCAGGTGGAAGCTACAGGAGGAAGCTACAGGAGGAATCTACAAGTGGAAGCTACAGTTGGAAGCTACAGGAGGAAGTTACAGGAGGAAGCTACAGGTGGAAGCTACAGGAGGAAGCTATAGGTGGTAGCTACAGGTGGAAGCTACAGGAGGAAGCTACAAAACGAAACTACAGGTGGAAGCTACAGGTGGAAGCTACAGGAGGAAGCTACAAAAATAAGCTACAGGTGGAAGCTACAGGTGGCAGCTACTGGCAGAAGCTACAGGAGGAAGCTACAGGAGGAATCTGCAGGTGGAAGCTACAGTTTGAAGCTACAGGAGGAAGTTACAGGAGGAAGGTACAGGTGGAAGCTACAGGAGGAAGCTATAGGGGGTAGCTACAGGTGGAAGCTACAGGAGGAAGGTACAAAACGAAACTACAGGTGGAAGCTACAGGTGGAAGCTACAGGAGGAAGCTACAGAAGGAAGCTACAAAAGCAAGCTACAAGAGGAAGCTGCAGGTGGAAGTTACAGGAGGAAACTACAGGAGGAAGCTACAGGAGGAAGCTGCAAAAGGAAGCTACAGGAGGAAGCTGCAGGTGGAATCTACAGGAGGAAGCTACAGGAGGAAGCTACTGGAGGAAGCTACAAAAGGAAGCTACAGGAGGAAGCTGCAGGTGGAAGCTACAGGAGGAAGCTACTAAAGGAAGCTACAGGTGGAAGCTACAGGTGGAAGCAACAGGTGGAAGCTATAAAAGGAAGCTACAGGAGGAAGCTACAGGAGGAAGCTACAGGTGGAAGCTACAGGAGGAAGCTATAGGTGGTAGCTACAGGTGGAAGCTACAGGAGGAAACTACAAAAAGAAACTACAGGTCGAAGCTACAGGTGGAAGCTACAGGAGGAAGCTACAAAACGAAGCTACAGGTGGAAGCTACAGGTGGCAGCTACTGGCGGAAGCTACAGGAGGAAGCTACAGGAGGAAGCTACAAAAGGAAGCTACAAAAGGAATCTACAAGAGTAAGCTACAAGAGGAAGCTACAGGTGGAAGCTACAAAAGGAAGCTACAGGAGGAAGCTGCAGGTGGAAGCTACAGGAGGAAGCTACAGGAGGAATCTACAGGTGGAAGCTACAGTTGGAAGCTACAGGAGGAAGTTACAGGAGGAAGCTACAGGTGGAAGCTACAGGAGGAAGCTATAGGTGGTAGCTACAGGTGGAAGCTACAGGAGGAAGCTACAAAACGAAACTACAGGTGGAAGCTACAGGTGGAAGCTACAGGCGGAAGCTACAGGTGGAAGCTACAGGAGGAAGCTATAGGTGGTAGCTACAGGTGGAAGCTACAGGAGGAAGCTACAAAAAGAAACTACAGGTGGAAGCTACAGGTGGAAGCTACAGGAGAAAGCTACAAAAAGAAGCTACAGGTGGAAGCTACAAGTGGCAGCTACTGGCGGAAGCTACAGGAGGAATCTACAGGAGGAAGCTACAAAAGGAAGTTACAAAAGGAATCTACAGGAGTAAGCGACAGGAGGAAGCTACAGGTGGAAGCTACAAAAGGAAGCTACAGGAGGAAGCTGCAGGTGGAAGCTACAGGAGGAAGCTACAGGAGGAATCTACAGGTGGAAGCTACAGTTGGAAGCTACAGGAGGAAGTTACAGGAGGAAGCTACAGGTGGAAGCTACAGGAGGAAGCTATAGGTGGTAGCTACAGGTGGAAGCTACAGGAGGAAGCTACAAAACGAAACTACAGGTGGAAGCTACAGGTGGAAGCTACAGGAGGAAGCTACAAAAATAAGCTACAGGTGGAAGCTACAGGTGGCAGCTACTGGCAGAAACTACAGGAGGAAGCTACAGGAGGAATCTACAGGTGGAAGCTACAGTTTGAAGCTACAGGAGGAAGTTACAGGAGGAAGCTACAGGTGGAAGCTACAGGAGGAAGCTATAGGTGGTAGCTACAGGTGGAAGCTACAGGAGGAAGCTACAAAACGAAACTACAGGTGGAAGCTACAGGTGGAAGCTACAGGAGGAAGCTACAAAATGAAGCTACAGGTGGAAGCTACAGGTGGCAGCTACTGGCAGAAGCTACAGGAGGAAGCTAAAGGAGGAAGCTACAAAAGGAAGCTACAGGAGGAAGCTACAGGAGAAGCTACAAAAGGAATCTACATGAGGAAGATACAGGAGGAAGCTACAGGTGCGAAGCTACAGGAGGAAGCTGCAAAAGGAAGCTACAGGAGGAAGCTGCAGGTGGAAGCTACAGGAGAAAGCTACAGGAGGACGCTACTGGAGGAAGCTACAAAAGGAAGCTACAGGTGGAAGCTACAGATGGAAGCTACAGGAGGAATCTACAAAAGGAAGCTACAGGAGGAAGCTACACGTGGAAGCTACAGGAGGAAGCTACAAAAAGAAGTAACAGATGGAAGCTACAGGTGGAAGCTACTGGCGGAAGCTACAGGAGGAAGCTACAGGAGGAAGCTAGAAAAGGAAGCTACAGGAGGAAGCTGCAGGTGGAAGCTACAGGAGGAAGCTACGAAGGGAAGCTACAGGTGGAAGCTACAGGTGGAAGCAACAGGAGGAAGCTACAAAAGGAAGGTACAGGAGGATGCTACAGGAGGAAGCTACAGGTGGAAGCTACAAAAGGAAGCTACAGGAGGAAGCTACAGGAAGAAGCTACAAAAATAAGCTACAGGTGGAAGCTACAGGTGGATGCTACAGGAGGAATCTATAAAAGGAAGATACAAGAGGAAGCTACAGGAAGAATCTACAGGTGGAAGCTATAGGAGGAAGCTACAAAAGGAAGCTACAAGTGGAAGCTACAGGTGGAAGCAACAGGAGGAAGCTACAAAAGGAAGCTACAGGTGGAAGCTACAGGAGGAAGCTACAAAAGGAATCTACAGGAGGAAGCTACAAAAGCAAGCTACCGGAGGAAGCTGTAGGTGGAAGCTACAGGAGGAAGCTACAAAAGGAAACTACAAGTCGTAGCTATAGGTGAAAGCAACAGGAGGAAGCTACAAAAGGAAGCTACAGGTGGAAACTACAGGTGAAAGCAACAGGAGGAAGCTACAAAAAGAAGCTACAGGAGGAAGCTACAGGAGGAAGCTACAGGTGGAAGCTACAAAAGGAAGCTACAGGAGGAAGCTGCAGGAGGAAGCTACAGGTGGAAGCTACAAAAGGAAGCTACAGGAGAAAGCTACAGGAGGAATCTACAGGTGGAAGCTACAGGTGGAAGCTACAGGAGGAAGTTACAGGAGGAAGCTACAGGAGCAAGCTAAAGGTGGAAGCTACAGGAGGAAGCTATAGTTGGTAGCTACAGGTGGATTCTACAGGAGGAAGCTACAAAAAGAAACTACAGGTGGAAGCTACAAAAGGAAGCTACAGCTGGAAGCTACAGGTGGAAGAAACAGGAGGAAGCTACAAAAGGAAGGTACAGGAGGAAGCTACAGGAGGAAGCTACAGGAGCAAGCTACACGTGGAAGCTACAGGAGGAAGCTATAGGTGAAAGCTGTAGGAGGAAGCTACAGGAGGAAGCTACAGGAGGAAGCTACAGGTGGAACCTACCTGAGAAAGCTATAGGTGAAAGCTACAGGACGAAGCTACAGGACGAAGCTACAGGAGGAAGCTTATGGAGGAAGCTACAAAAGGAAGCTTCAAAAGGAAGCTACAGGAGGAAGCTACAGGAGAAAGCTGCAGGAGGAAGCTGCCGGGGGATGCAAAAGGAGGAAGCTACAGGAGGAAGCTACAAAAGGAAGCTACAGGAGGATCCTACAGGAGGAAGCTACAGGAGGAAGCTACAGGTGGAAGCTACAGGAGGAAGCTACAAGTGGAGACTACAGGAGGAAGCTACAGGTGGAAGCTACAAGAGGAAGCTACAGGTGGAAGCTACAGGTGGAAGCTACAGGTGGAAGCTACAACAGGAAGCTATAAAAGGAAGCTACAGGTGGAAGCTACAGGTGGAAGCTACAGGAGGAAGCTACAGTTGGAAGCTACAGGAGAGAGCTACAGGTGGAACTACAGGAGGAAGCTACAAAAGGAAGCTACAGGTGGAAGCTACAGGTGGAAGCTACAGGACGAAGCTACAAAAGGAAGCTACAGGAGGAAGCTACAAAAGGAAGCTACAAATGGAAGCTACAGGAGGAAGCTACATGAGGAAGCTACAGGAGGACGCTACAGGAGGAAGCTACAAAAGGAAGCTTCAAAAGGAAGCTACAGGAGGAAACTACAGGAAGAAGCTACAGGTGGAAGCTATAGGAGGAAGCTACAAAAGGAAGCTACAAGTGGAAGCTACAGGTGGAAGCAACAGGAGGAAGCTACAAAAGGAAGGTACAAGAGGATGCTACAGGAGGAAGCTACAGGTGGAAGCTACAAAATAAAGCTACTGGAAGAAGCTACAGCAGGAAGCTACAAGAGGACGCTACAAAAGGAAGCTACAGGAGGAAGCTAAGGGGGAAGCTACAGGAAGAAGCTACAGGAGGAAGCTACAGGTGGAAGCTACAGGAGGAAGCTACACGTGGAAGCTACAGGAGGAAGCTACAAAAAGAAGTAACAGATGGAAGCTACAGGTGGAAGCTACTGGCGGAAGCTACAGGAGGAAGCTACAGGAGGAAGCTAGAAAAGGAAGCTACAGGAGGAAGTTGCAGGTGGAAGCTACAGGAGGAAGCTACGAAGGGAAGCTACAGGTGGAAGCTACAGGTGGAAGCAACAGGAGGAAGCTACAAAAGGAAGGTACAGGAGGATGCTACAGGAGGAAGCTACAGGTGGAAGCTACAAAAGGAAGCTACAGGAGGAAGCTACAGGAAGAAGCTACAAAAATAAGCTACAGGTGGAAGCTACAGGTGGATGCTACAGGAGGAATCTATAAAAGGAAGATACAGGAGGAAGCTACAGGAAGAATCTACAGGTGGAAGCTATAGGAGGAAGCTACAAAAGGAAGCTACAAGTGGAAGCTACAGGTGGAAGCAACAGGAGGAAGCTACAAAAGGAAGCTACAGGTGGAAGCTACAGGAGGAAGCTACAAAAGGAATCTACAGGAGGAAGCTACAAAAGCAAGCTACCGGAGGAAGCTGTAGGTGGAAGCTACAGGAGGAAGCTACAAAAGGAAACTACAAGTCGTAGCTATAGGTGAAAGCAACAGGAGGAAGCTACAAAAGGAAGCTACAGGTGGAAACTACAGGTGAAAGCAACAGGAGGAAGCTACAAAAAGAAGCTACAGGAGGAAGCTACAGGAGGAAGCTACAGGTGGAAGCTACAAAAGGAAGCTACAGGAGGAAGCTGCAGGAGGAAGCTACAGGTGGAAGCTACAAAAGGAAGCTACAGGAGAAAGCTACAGGAGGAATCTACAGGTGGAAGCTACAGGTGGAAGCTACAGGAGGAAGTTACAGGAGGAAGCTACAGGAGCAAGCTAAAGGTGGAAGCTACAGGAGGAAGCTATAGTTGGTAGCTACAGGTGGATTCTACAGGAGGAAGCTACAAAAAGAAACTACAGGTGGAAGCTACAAAAGGAAGCTACAGCTGGAAGCTACAGGTGGAAGAAACAGGAGGAAGCTACAAAAGGAAGGTACAGGAGGAAGCTACAGGAGGAAGCTACAGGAGCAAGCTACACGTGGAAGCTACAGGAGGAAGCTATAGGTGAAAGCTGTAGGAGGAAGCTACAGGAGGAAGCTACAGGAGGAAGCTAGAGGTGGAACCTACCTGAGAAAGCTATAGGTGAAAGCTACAGGACGAAGCTACAGGACGAAGCTACAGGAGGAAGCTTATGGAGGAAGCTGCAAAAGGAAGCTTCAAAAGGAAGCTACAGGAGGAAGCTACAGGAGAAAGCTGCAGGAGGAAGCTGCCGGGGGATGCAAAAGGAGGAAGCTACAGGAGGAAGCTACAAAAGGAAGCTACAGGAGGATCCTACAGGAGGAAGCTACAGGAGGAAGCTACAGGTGGAAGCTACAGGAGGAAGCTACAAGTGGAGACTACAGGAGGAAGCTACAGGTGGAAGCTACAAGAGGAAGCTACAGGTGGAAGCTACAGGTGGAAGCTACAGGTGGAAGCTACAACAGGAAGCTATAAAAGGAAGCTACAGGTGGAAGCTACAGGTGGAAGCTACAGGAGGAAGCTACAGTTGGAAGCTACAGGAGAGAGCTACAGGTGGAACTACAGGAGGAAGCTACAAAAGGAAGCTACAGGTGGAAGCTACAGGTGGAAGCTACAGGACGAAGCTACAAAAGGAAGCTACAGGAGGAAGCTACAAAAGGAAGCTACAAATGGAAGCTACAGGAGGAAGCTACATGAGGAAGCTACAGGAGGACGCTACAGGAGGAAGCTACAAAAGGAAGCTTCAAAAGGAAGCTACAGGAGGAAACTACAGGAAGAAGCTACAGGTGGAAGCTATAGGAGGAAGCTACAAAAGGAAGCTACAAGTGGAAGCTACAGGTGGAAGCAACAGGAGGAAGCTACAAAAGGAAGGTACAAGAGGATGCTACAGGAGGAAGCTACAGGTGGAAGCTACAAAATAAAGCTACTGGAAGAAGCTACAGCAGGAAGCTACAAGAGGACGCTACAAAAGGAAGCTACAGGAGGAAGCTACAGGAGGAAGCTACAAAAGGAAGCTACAGGTGAAAGCTACAGGTGGAAGCTACAGGAGGAAGCTACAAAAAGAAGCTACAGGAGGAAGCTACAGGAAGAAGCTACAGGTGGAAGCTATAGAAGGAAGCTACAAAAGGAAGCTACAAGTGGAAGCTACAGGTGGAAGCAACAGGAGGAAGCTACAAAAGGAAGCTACAGGTGGAAGCTACAGGAGGAAGCTACAAAACGAAGCTACAGGAGGAAGCTGCAGGTGGAAGCTACAGGAGGAAGCTACAAAAGCAAGCTACAGGAGGAAGCTGTAGGTGGAAGCTACAGGAGGAAGCTACAAAAGGAAACTACAGGTCGAAGCTACAGGTGGAAGCAACAGGAGGAAGCTACAAAAATAAGCTACAGGAGGAAGCTACAGGTAGAAGCTACAAAAGGAAGCTACAGGAGGAAGCTGCAGGTGGAAGCTACAGGAGGAAGCTACAGGAGGAATCTACAGGTAGAAGCTACAGGTGGAAGCTACAGGAGGAAGCTACAGGAGGAATCTACAGGTGGAAGCTACAGGTGGAAGCTACAGGAGGAAGTTAAAGGAGGAAGCTACAGGAGCAAGCTACAGGTGGAAGCTACAGGAGGAAGCTATAGGTGGTAGCTACAGGTGGATTCTACAGGAGGAAGCTACAAAAATAAACTACAGGTGGAAGCTACAGGTGGACGCAACAGGAGGAAGCTACAAAAGGAAGCTACAGGTGGAAGCTACAGGTGGAAGCAACAGGAGGAAGCTACAAAAGGAAGGTACAGGAGGAAGCTACAGGAGGAAGCTACAGGTTCAAGCTACACGTGGAAGCTACAGGAGGAAGCTATAGGTGGAAGCTGTAGGAGGAAGCTACAGGAGGAATCTACAGGAGGAATCTGCAGGTGGAACCTACATGAGAAAGCTACAGGTGGAAGCTACAGGAGGAAGCTACAGGTGGAAGCTACAGGAGGAAGCTACAGGACGAAGCAACAGGAGGAAGCTTAGGGAGGAAGCTACAAAAGGAAGCTTCAAAAGGAAGCTACAGGAGGGTCCTACAGGAGGAAGCTACAGGAGGAAGCTACAGGTTGAAGCTACAGGAGGAAGCTACAAGTGGAGACTACAGGAGGAAGCTACAGGTGGAAGCTACAAGAGGAAGCTGAAAAAGGAAGCTACAGGTGAAAGCTACAGGTGGAAGCTACAAGAGGAAGCTACAGGTGGAATATACAGGTGGAAGCTACATGTGGAAGCTACAGGAGGAAGTTACAGGAGGAAGCTACAAAAGGAAGCTACAGGAGGAAGCTACAGGAGGAAGCTACATGAGGAAGCTACAGGAGGAAGCTACAAAGGGAAGCTACAAAAAGAAGCTACAGGAGGAAGCTACAAAAGGAAGCTTCAAAAGGAAGCTACAGGAGGAAGCTAGAGGAGGAATGTTAAGGAGGAACCTACAAAGGAAGCTACAAAAGGAAGCTACAGGTGGAAGCTACAGGAGGAAGATACAGGTGGAAGCTACAAAAGCTACAGGAGGAAGCTGCCGGAGGAAGCTGCAGGAGGAATCTACAGGAGGACGCTACAGGTGGAAGCTACAGGTGGAAGCTACAGGAGGAAGCTAGAAAATAAATCTACAGGAGGAAGCTACAGGTGGAAGCTGCAGGTGGAAGCTACAGGAAGAAGCTGCAGGTGGAAGCTACAGGTGGAAGCTACAAAAGGAAGCTAGAGGAGGAAGATGCAGGTGGAAGCTACAGGAGGAAGCTACAGGAGGAAGCTACAGGAGGAAGCTACAGGTGGAAGCTACAGGAGGAAGCTCAAGGAGGAAGCTCCAAGTGGATGCTACAGGAGGAACCTACAAAAGAATGCTACAGGAGGAAGCTACAGGTGGAAGCTACAGGAGGAAGCTACAGGTGGACGCTACAGGTGGAAACTACAGGAGGAAGCTGCAGGTGGAAGCTACAGGTGGAAGCTACAAATGGAAGCTACAGGAGGAAGCTGTAGGTCGAAGCTACAGGTGGAAGCTACAAAAGGAAGCTACAGGAGGAAGCTGCAGGTGGAAGCTACAGGAGGAAGCTGCAGGAGGAAGCTACTGGAGGAAGCTGCAGGTGGAAGCTACAGGAGGAAGCTACAGGAGGAAGCTACAGGAGGAAGCTACTGGAGGAAGCTGCAGGTGGAAGCTACAGGAGGAAGCTACTGGAGGAAGCTACAGGAGGAAGCTACAGGAGGAAGCTGCAGGTGGAATCTACAGGGGTAACAACCCCCACCCAACCCCTGTCTACCTACCGTTGCACATTGCTCCCTCACCTCAGCACTGGCATTTATCCGATCGGCATTACAATCACGGGGTTGGGGTGGTTTTGAATGGGGAGCAGGATGGAGGAGGGCGGGTTCTGTTGTGGGGGTCTAGATGGCGTAGGATCCTAATTGAGCAGTCGCGAGTGTATGATTGAAGGGTCCTGTGTTTCTGGGGGTCTGCGTGGACCAGCGGGGCTCAAATTTCTCTGTGGATTTGTCGAATTTGGGGGTCTGGTGGTCCTGAAAGCCTTGAGACCGCGGGTGTGAAGGTGCGGCGCCAGGCAGCAGGAACCCTTCCTTCAAGTGGGGCGCGTCGGACTTTCAAATTCCTTTGGCGGCCGCCGCTTCCTGATTTACTTCTCCTTGCTTCGTGTGGATGAAGCGCCTACACCCACCAGACACGTGTTTCCAACCCCTACCCTGACCACGCTCTTACTATGAGCTCGACCTTGCGCTCAGAAACACGGCACGTGACTGAGCGTGCAGCTCACGAGCCGCTGTTACCGACGGAGAAATATCCCCCTCCAGTTCCCGATTAGTGCGGCTAAGATGCTGGCTTGCAGTGGCAGATAAATGTCACGTGCAGGCTATTCCCTTGTGGCCGCGGGTCGTACGACGCGGCGTCGCGCGCCGGATCTGTCCCACGGGGTTCGGGCTGCCCTGTTTTGTGGGGTTCGGGCGTTTGGGGTTTCAGGTATACGTCTGGTGACTGCATCTTGCTCTCTTGAGCCTCTGAGCCACCCTCTCTCACGTTCTCTCCCTGTCTCATTGCCAGCGCATCCAGAGTCCCGGAGTGATACGACGTGAGCGGTGAGAGAGAAGGGAGGGGGTGAGGGGAGGGGTGAAATTCCCAGTGGGCCGTGACCCCGCCCGTCTCGCCGAGTCTCAACACGGCTCGCTGTGAATGCGCAATGTCCGATATCATCTCGGAGGAAAATAGCGGCATGGGTCCCCTCCTCGCCACGCGACCTTTAATTAACACCCCCTTGTAGGACCCATAATCCCCACCTCCCATACCCCTGACTCCCGTCGAGACAAACCCCACTCTGAGCTCCTGACTCGAGCCCCCAAGCCCCGACTCCCTCTTCTGAGCGCCAACCACCAGCGATTTGCAAGTTGGCAACCCTCTCCGTGCGTGTGGGTTGCCGTAAGAACACATGGTATTCGCGCCGTTCTCATGGCACAGGACTGTCACCACTCAGGAAGGCCCCGCTGTGTTCTCGAGGAGTGGCCGATGTTGGTCGGTGTTATCCAAATTGAGTCATTCGCAGGGGTCATTTTTGCAAATTTGACGCCATCACACGAGGGAATGACGTCACTGAATATTTAAGTTCGCCGTGAATCAAACGGTGCAGAGTATTACAATGCTTGATATGCACCCCGCATGAATAACCACAAGTGGCGAGTCCGCTACCCTGGGCCATGTTGTGATTGTATTTCACAGGGACACAGACGGAGACGAAAGCAGTGTACCCCGTGAACCCAGGACAGCTATTGAATACAGGCCGAGATCAAACGGATGAAATAAAGAGGCGGATAAGAGCAGGGTAGAAGAACTCTCTAGGAGTCGTGAAACTTGGCAATGAGAGGCAGCAGAGCGGTGTTCCACACTCCGACGCGGATTCATCCTCCTCCACCTCCTCATTACGAGCTCTTCTCCGCGCTAGTGATGATTCCCAGGCCGCATTGATGGGTATTTCGATCAAGCAGCCGTCAAGCATTGTCATGTGACTGTTGGTAAGCTATTGTGAGACTGCGCTCCGGATTGTTGTCTCATGATCCGCTCTTGCTTTTGGCCACTTTGCCCGTACGTGCGCGCACAGCGCGAGGCGCGACTGTGTTTACACAATGCGCTGTGAAAGACCATTGCCCGAAACGTCGCCTGTCGTACATTGAAGGCCGAAGGGAGCTGTCGTGGTGTAGTGGCCAGCAGCGCACTCGGCTGGGAATTCAGAGGTCGCCAGTTCGAGATTCCATCTCACGGCACGGCAGTTGAAACAATGGCGGAACGTTTCTCAAAGCCCCTCTCCCCACCGCAACCGCCCACACAGCAGCAGTGTGAATGCGTTCAGCACAGCTGGTGTATGAACGGCAGGACGCATTTGGTGGGGTAAAGTGTGGGCATTCCCACCTCTTCCGGTACGCTTCGTCAACGTGGAAGAGTAGAGGAAGAGTAGGCAAAATAACCCCAACCCTAGTGGAGGCCCCTTCTGCCTGCAGTGGCGTGAGCGAGAGCTTGCAAGACTGCGCCTGTACCTTTTCCCTGAAGAACCAGGGCAATTGAACCACGCGGTCACTTGGGCCGCCGTGCCGTTTGTACGTTCACACAAGCCAATCGGTGCATTCATGACTAACATCAAACTGTAAACGGTTACCGGTTCCTCACTCTCAGGACTGGTTATCTGTGCCGAGGTTATCCGGTTATTATTTAACAACCCGAGTACAAGCCAAACTCAACCCGGCCGAGCTTCTGAGAGCCGACGAGGTGGAGCGAGGCCGGGGCTGTCTATCCTCTACCCCGCGTCGCTGTTGTTGCTGCTGTCGCTGTTTGCCACGAGAATCACCTTACCCCGCGTGCCCCGAGTCTCGCGCTCGTGTCATGTTACACGAGGCAGTCGTGGCGCACCGAAGATGACGATGATAATGAAGACGATGATGATGACGATGATAATTAAGACGATTATGACGACAACGACGACGATGATGAAGACGTCTATGATGACGACGTCGATGATGAAGATGTCGATGATGATGAGCGAGAGAGGCGTGGTCTGCACTGTCCAGGTGCACGGCCACCAGGGGGGTCGCGGCGGGTCACGCGTCGCGAGCCGCTGCTGTTGCCAGGGGCTGTTCCGCGTGCCTCGTGCTAAGCCCCAGGTGAGCCCCAGAGGAGTTCCACCCAGGTGATTCGTGCCCACAACGGGCGACTCCACGCAGATGGGCTGATTCATTTCCACAGCAGCGCCCGCCAACTCCGCCCCAACCATGCGCTGCAGACAGTCGCCCTGAAAAACAACGCAGCAACCAATCACAGGCGCGCGCACGCGTCTCCGGGGTCGCATTTCGCGTGGCCACATCGCGAAAGGTTGCGAGGAGGAGAGATGGTGTCCAGGGTTAGGGTTTCGGGATGAGGGTAGGTTTTGAGTTATGCTTAACCATGGTCAGGATTAGAGATAGGGTTGAAGTGGTGAATAGGGTTAGTATTAGGGGTTGGGGGAGTCGGAGGTGGGAGGGGGGTTGTGGGTGGGGAGAGTGGAGGGAGCGAAGGAGTGAGCCTGGGGGTGGGTGGAGAGAGAAGGCTATGGAAAAGAGGACGTCACGGATGAAGGGAGTGGAGGAGAATCAAGGACAGAGGAGTGAGGCTGTGTAAAGTGAGAGGATCATTGGTACGAAAGGGTAAAGGGCATGAGGGGTGCGTAAAGTGAGAGTGGAGCGAGGGAGGGAGTGTTGCCGGTAGTGGAGGAGAGAGAGAGAGGAGAGAGTGAATTTGGTGGCGAGGAGGCGCGCGGTCTGGTCACGTGCTCCGCGCGCCACAAAGCGCGGCGCGCGCGACCGCCCACGCGCCGAGCGCAGAGAGGCGCGCGGAGGGGAGAAGAGGGGGCGGTGGAGAGGGGAGAAAGGGGAGCGAGTACGAGGGGGAGCGACGTGTTTCCGTGAGGAGCCTTCCCGGATCGCGCATTCCATGTGACGGTGAGCACGGGTCCTGGTTAGCACGGGTGAGCGGGGATTCTGGTTAGCGCAAAGGTGAGCCCGGGTACGGGTGAGCGTGTGTTTGGGTGAATGTTGGTGAGCGCCGGGGTGGGTGAGCACTGGTGCAGATGAGCGAAGCTGCGGATGAGCGCGGGTGAGCGCGGTTGGTGATGAGCGCTGATGCGGGTGAGCGCTGGTGCGGGTGAGTGTAGCGGTGGTTGAGTGTAGGTGTGAATGTGTGGTCCTGTGTTTGCGCAAGTAGTGGGGAGCAGTGGTGCAGTGGTGATCGCATTGCGCTGTTAACCCGGCGACCCGAGTTCGATTCTCACTCAGTGTAAATTCCTTACGAATACCTGAACCGGTCGTCGGCCCTCCCCTAGGTCAACTCGGCTTTAAATGAGTATTTGGTGCAGTGTTTAAACATCATCACTGTGGAGACAAAGGTGGCTGAGCGTGGTTCTTGCCACACCACCCCCTCGTGTGCTGTATTGGTCTTCATCGGGGCATGCTAATAGCATGAGCGCCAGCAGTCTGTGTGGGCTATACGGGGAATATTTGTCTGTATGTGGTATGTGCGGGGTGTGTGGTGTGTGTGGTGTGTGCGGGGTGTGCGGGGTGTGTGGTGTGTGTGGTGTGTGCGGGGTGTATGTGGTGCTTGCGGGGTGCGTGGTGTTTGCGGCGTGCGCGGTGTGTCGCGGTGTGTGCGGTGTGTGTGGTGTGTGTGGTGTGTGTGGTGTGTGTGGTATGTGCGGGGTGTGTGGTTTGTGTGGTGTGTGTGGTGTGTGTGGTGTGTGTGGTATGTGCGGGGTGTGTGGTTTGTGTGGTGTGTGTGGTGTGTGTGGTGTGTGCGGGGTGTGTGTGGTGCTTGCGGGGTGCGTGGTGTTTGCGGTGTGTGTGTGATTTGCGGTGTGTGTGGAGTGTGCGGGGTATGTAAGGTGTGCGGGGTATGTGGTGTGTGCGGTGTGTGTGGTGTGTGTGGTGTGTGTGGTGTGTGTGGTATGTGCGGGGTGTGCGGTGTGTGTGGTGTGTGCGGGGTGTGTGGTGTGTGTAGGGGGCGCGTGGTGTGCGGTGTGTGTGGTGTGCGGTGTGTGCGGTGTGTGTGGTGTGTGCGGGGTGTGTGGTGCATGCGGTGTGTGGTGTTTGCGGTGTGTGTGCGGTGTGTGTGGTGTGTGCGAGGTGTGTGGTGCTTGCGGTGTGTGTGGTGTTTGCGGTGTGAATGTGGTTTGCGGTGTGTGAGGTGTGTGCGGGGTGTGTGGTGTGTGCGGGGTGTGTGGTGTGTGTAGGGTGCGCGTGGTGTGTGGTGTGCGGAGTGTGCGGTGTGTGCGGGGTGTGTGGTGTGTGCGGGGTGTGTGGTGCATGCGGTGTGTGGTGCATGCGGTGTGTGGTGTTTGCGGTGTGTGTGCGGTGTGTGTGGTGTGTGCGGAGTGTACGAGGTGTGTGGTGCTTGCGGGGTGTGTGGTGGTTGCGGTGTATGTGTGGTTTTGCGGTGTGTGTGGTGCATGCGGTGTGTGGTGTTTGCGGTGTGTGCGGGGTGTTTGGTGTGTGTGGAGTGTGCGGTGTGTGCGGTGTTTGCGGTGTGTGCGGGGTGCGGTGTTTGTGGGGTGTGCGGTGTTTGCGGGGTGTGCGGGGTGTGTGTTGTTTGCGGGGTGTATGGTTTTTGCGGGGTGTGTGGTGTTTGCGGGGTGTGGTGTCTTGCGGTGTGTGTGGTATCTGGTGTTTGTGGTGTGTGTGTGGTGTTTGCGTCTTGTGTGGTATGTGGTGTGTGTGGAGTTTGCGTCGTGTGTGGTATGTGGTGTGTGTGGTGTTTGCGGTGTGTGTGGTATGTGGTGTGTGTGGTGTGTGTGGTATCTGCTGTGTGTATCCGTTCGCTACCGCTGTAGCTGCAGTAGGAGTCTGATTGCGTGTTCGAGGCTCAAGACCCTGGACCCCGTTAGGCTGGGTACCCTTTCACCAGGGCCACTCGCTTCCCCGTGACCGCGTTCCCCCGGTGCCTCCACCGTTGTACCCAGACCATCGCTTTCGCGACACGGGCTCGTCGCGAACAGCAGCAGCAGCAGACGCGTCACGATCGACTCGTGTTCACACGAATCATTTACAACACCCGCATTCACAACGAGAGGCTGCCCCAGGTCTCTGGCTTCCCCAGATTTCTATCGCGGGCTCCTGCCAGCCCAGGCACTGCGTTTCCTTTGTTGCTGAAATTCCAGCATCAACCAGGTCCCTCTCACCGCGCTCTCCGGCCTCTTCCCCCAGGGCCCGCCGCGGTCATGGCCGAAGAGGCGGCTACCTCGGAACAGGTCCCGGGCCCCGAGGGACCCCAGGAGGAGGATGTTCCCGGCGATGCCTCGGGGTCCTCCCCGCTGCCGTACCCCGGGTTGGCCCCCGTCGCCTTCTTCTGCATGCGGCAGACGAGCGGCCCGCGCAGGTGGTGTCTCCGCCTCGTGTGCGACCCATATCCTCCTCCTGCTCCCTCCCCCACGTGCCGGAGGGCGGGTAGACACGGGACGAGGCGGTGGTGGTTGATGTTAGTGGTGGTGAAGGTGGCAATGTTAGTGGTGGTGATGGTGGTAATGTTAGTGGTGGTGAAGGTGGCAATGCTCGTTGCTCGGCCACTCGCTGGCGGTGGCCGCTAATTAACACACAAGGAACAGGGATACCTGAACCCCTCGACACACACACAGACATTGAGCTCCCCCCCCCCTCCACACACACATACTGATCCCTTCCCCCGCACATTGACCCCCCCCCGCACATTGACCCTTGCCCCTAGCACTGACCCCCACGAGCGCTGACAGGTGAGGCCCCGGTAGTGTCTTTTACTCTTGACTCTCGGCGCCACGTGATTGGTCCATGTAACTGAGCTACAATGACCGCGGCGGGGGGTGGCGCGTTGGGGTTCGGGGGATGGGGGGGTTGATGGATAAACAGCTGCAGGAGGCGGCGGCGATCCGAGACCCACTCTCCCCGTGGGGGTCCCTGCTCCAACCAAATTATCCAGGGGCTCGGCGCGACTCCTGGGTCGTGAAGGGAGCTGAGGCTGGAGGAAAACTTTGAATGACCCCCCCTCCCCCGCTATACTCAACACAGACCCGTGGTGGGGGGGGGGGGTAGACTCTCCCAAGCGGGACACGCGGAGCCCATCATGGAGGGAGACGCGCGCGTCTCTGTGTGGGAGAAAAATATCAGAGCGGAGATGGTCACGGCCAATAGCCTGCGGAGAAGAGCAGAGAGAGAGGTTTTGGGCATGAAATTGCTCAAACACAATGGATGGCCTGAAGTGGAGGGCGGTGGGGGCGAGCGGGGGGAGAATTCCACGCTGCAGCGACGGCAGAGGAGAGGGAGCGAGGAGACCTTCTATTGAGCAAAATAAACAAGCAGACAATTCGCATCCTTCTCATATTTGTCTCTCCACATAAAAAAATACAAATTTTCTTAACACATCCCATTATCCACGCGGCATTCTGAGTGATTTTTTTCCAATAGCATTGGTTTCATACCAGCAAAACTCCGGACCGGTTTCGTCGTTCAGTGTCTCATCAGCAGAGTCAAGCTTTGGTTGAACCAATGCTGGTGAACTTCCCAATGTTAATAGGAAAGTACCGTCTCTTTGTTAGATATGGGTCCTAGTTATATAAATAACCAAGCAGAGAATTCGCTGTCTCCTTACCGTGTTGTCTCTCCACATCACAAATAAAAGTGGTCTTTGTTGACCATTATTCCTGAACAGTGGTGCCAGGTGGAGAGCGTGGCTTGTGAGTGCGGCGTGCACAGTCGGGAGCACGGATGTCGAGTGTTTCCCCGCAGCGGGTTGGCCCCGTGGGGAGGGGGCTATGGGGGCACCCCGCCCCCGTTGTTAAGGCAGCGCCGCCGCGTCTGAGATTTGCGTTCCTCCAATTTGTCGGCAGCGCAAGTGCTGCCGTTGTCACAGAGACGCGAGAGCTGATTGGCTCCTCGGGGCTCCTTGCGCTGGTAACAGCTGTCAATCATTGGACTCCCGTCACGTGGTACTTTGATACCCCGAGGCGCCCCTCCCGCTCCTGTCCCGCTACCTTCACTCACGTGGCGACTGTGGCAGGCGAACACTGTGATGGGCAATGTGGGGGTTCTGGTGGGAGGGTGATGTGTTATGGATGGATGGTGGTGATGATCGCGCGGTGAGTATTGGTGGTGATGTGGTGCTGCAGCGCCAACGAGGACGCCTCCTCCTCTCCGAGGAGCGGCGCCCCCTCGTTACGCGGCTCTGGTTCCGCGTCGCCGCGAGGGGTCAGGGTGGAGCGGGGGTCCATGCTGCTGTAACCGCAGCCGGGCGCCGGCCCGGTAATTACCAATTAGCGCCATCGTTAGCGGCATCAGTCGGCGTCTTCACGGAGAAGTGGCGCGGCAAGGCCGCCTCTCCCGACTCCCACACCGGCTCCAGATGCCATCGGATAATCCACCGGCCTCGCCCTTGCCTACCTCTCCCGCTCATTTCACTCTACTCGCTCCTCCGAGCGCCGCTTGGTGGTTGCTAAGACAGAAGCTCCGTCTGGCTGCTGCTGCTGGACTCGCGGTCGCGACCAGATCGCGACTCCTGTCAGCAGCTCACGGCGGCGCGGCGATAGCGTCCGAGACGTGCAACGTGACGGGGGGGGGACTCCCCCCCCCCCCCCCCCCACTAACACCCCTGCGGGAGATAGCCCCCCTCTTCACTTCCGACACCGCGGCGGCATTACTCGGCTCTTTTAACATCCCCGCCTCCACCCCTCTGAGTCCGCCGCAGCCCACACGCACCCCCAACCCTCGAGCCGCGGCCCCCACCGCCCCCCACCCCGGGTGTCGCGCTGCGGTGGGTGGCGCGGCTCTGTCCTTTGATTTTTCTATTCTCCCGAAAGCTAAAAATATCCCCCTTCTTCCCTGCGCAGGGGGGCGGGCGGCCTGGCCCCAAGCCGCCGCTTCCCTCCCTGCCGCGCGCCAGGTTCCGCAGTTGAACCCGACGATTCCTGATTGACGAGGGGTGCGGTGCTGAAGGAAGGAGCCCATGCGCTCGCTGTATGTCTCGTTCGGAGTGAGTCGCGCGGCGTTGTCTTCTTATCGGCTATGGACGCCGTGTGGACGCTGCCTGTGTCTGTGTTTTTGTGAGGAGCGGTGGCACATTGGTTAGCGCGCTGCGCTACGAACCCGGCGCCCCATGTCGATTCTCGCTCACAGCCAACATTAGGGACGAATATCTGCACCAGTCCTGGGGCCTCACGAAGCTCTACTCAGCCTTAAACTAGTATTCGGTGCGGTGTGTAAATATCTACACTGGGGAGACAAAGGCCGCTGAGCGTGGTGCTGGCCATCCACCCTCTCGTGTACCGTGTTGGCCTTCATAAGCGTTCGCTAACTACACTAGCCCCAATAGTCTGTCAAGGCTACACGGGAGATCTTTGTTTATGCTGCTCCACCCAAGTGTCTGCATCATCACGACCGTGCTCCAGTTCGAGCCCTGCCCCCCCCCCCCCCTCATTCAGCTCCCTCTGCTGCCCCTCCCCCCCCATTATCCGAGTTTCTCATCCTAACGCCCGGGTTCCCGCCGACCCGCGCGATCCTCCGTACCCATTAGCGCGGCTCGCAACGCGACTCGAGCCCTCTTTGTGGGATAGGTGAGGGGGGGGGGCGTTGTGTTACACGGAGCCGTGAGGGAGTCGATGTGCGCTCCGCTTCCCGTTCGATCGCCCTAAATGCAAGGGAGGTGAACTCGAGGCTCGGGTGGACAGCCGGCGGGCAGCCCCATTCCTCGGCTCGATCGCGACTGTTTCACGGCGAGGGGGTGACATGGGGGGGCGTGGGAGGCGCATCTCTCGCAAGGGGCGACTTGGGGGTAGGGGGTTGGTTTGGGAGCGGAGGAGGAGCCGAGGAAAGAGGCCGCGACCCCCCGATGTTAATGTAACGAGATACACAAGCAGACAGCGCGCCTCCTTGCCGTATCCGTCCCTCCACGTCCACGTCGTCAATGTGATTTGTACGCATCCCATCAGCCACACGGCCTTCTGGGAGTGCATCATTTTTGCAGCATTGGCTTCATACCAGTAACACTCTGCACCAGGTTTCGACATCCAGTGTCTCGTCAAAGTCACGTTTTTTTAAAAACAATGCTGATGAACTCTATCATATACAACATAGGACAATGACTCTCTTCGTTGTGGAGAATTTAAATAACGACGCACACGATTCGCCTCCTTCACATGTCGGTCCCTCCACGCAAACAAAAAAACTGGTTGTGTTTATGTTCAACCAGTGCCGTTGATATGCACTTCCAGATAGTCGTGTGGCTGATGGGATGTGTAAAAAACACTTGCATATATGTGTTGTGAGGAGGTCACGTGTTTCAGGTGTTGAGATGGGGTCACGTGTTCCAGGTGTTCAGAGGGGGTCACGTGCTCCAGATTTTGCGTCGCCCTCCGCGCTCGACCTGCCGTGTTCATACTGTTCATTGCGGACGTACATGTACCCGGCCTGTAAACGCCCCTCGCCGCCACGGCCGCGGCTTGCGCCTGCCGTTTCGTCAGTTTAATTTCGCTTCGAGACGGAGCCGGCGGCAATTAACGCCTCCCGCGAGACGTGCGGTTGCCAAGCGACCACGGTGCTCATTCCGGGGAGGGGGGGTATTGTGGGGGTCTGGTGGGGTGGTAGTCATTGGGGTTCTGATGATGGAGGAACTTGGGGAAGGGGGTTTGTGCGGTCCGGTGTGGAGGGAGATTTTGAGGTTGGGGGGGGGGGTCTATAAAGGTGGGAGGGGGGGGGACTCTCCTCGCAGGTAGGTAACATGGGTTCGCTTCAGGTCTCGGGGTTGTGTTTTGTGGGGGTCACTGTCGCCATGGAAACACCTGCCCCCCACCCCCGTGTTTATTTATTTAATCTCGCCGCGTCTTTGTGCGCGGGGTCTTCGCGCGAATGGGATCGCGCGAGCTCATGAATATTAATGCCGCGGCGCGCGGCTTACACGCGTGTGTGTTCAGGTATGTGTGTACACACGTGTGTGTTCAGGTATATGCGTGTACACGCGTGTGTGTTCAGGTATGTGTGTACACACGTGTGTGTTCAGGTGTGTGTGTACACGCGTATGTGTTCAGGTGTGTGTGTGTGCACACGCGTGTTTGTGTACACGCGTCTGTGTTCAGGTGTGTGTGTGTACACGCGTGTGTGTTCAGGTGTGTGTTTGTGTACACGCGTGTGTGTTCAGGTATGTGTGTGTGCACGCGTGTGTGTATGAAAAGCGGTAGTGCAACGGTTAGCGTTGCGCTAAAAACCCGGCAACCAGACTTCGATTCCCGCTCACGGCCACCAACCCCAGTGACGATTATTTGAACCGGTCCTGGGTCTCCCCAAGGCCGACTCAGCCTCAAATGAGTATATATGCTTACAGAATGTGGTGTCCTTAAAAATAACATCTGTGCCGGCTTGAGACATTCGATCCATTCTGGAGTTAACCCGACTGAAATACAGCGTGAGGAGCTTACAAATCCTAGAAATAGTCGCAACAGTGAGGTCTTTCAGCAGCAGGCGAGGCTGCGTTGGCTGGGCAATGTAGCCTGCATGCCCAGCAATGACATGCCCAAAAAGGGTTTGGCCTGATAAGAGAGAATTAAACGGGCTGGCTACGAGATGGGCTGATGAGTGAGTGAGAGTGAGTAGCACAGGCTGGAGATGGGAGAATGTGGAGCTGCCTGGACTTCCCTGAGTAGGTGTGATCACGGGTACCGGCGGTGTCAAGAGCGGTGTGTGTGGCGGAGGCATGGGAGAGATGAAGGCGATCGGGCGTGAAACTGACCACTCCACCCCCTCGTGTGCTGTTGCGACCCGAGTAGATGCTGGCTAACAGAACTTTCCCAGACCGTGTGCGTGGTTATACGAGGGAGCTTGGTCTGTGTGTGCACGCACGTGACGTGCGGGACCCACCAAGAATTACGCTCAACCGAGCTCGCGGGTCGACGGCGCCGTGGTGGCGATGGTGGTGGTGATTGTAGTGGTGGTGCTGATGGTAGTGGTGACTATAGTGGTGGTGATTGTAGTGGTGGTGTTGGTGGTAGTGGTGACTATAGTGCTGGTGATTTTTGTGGTGGTGTTGGTGGTAGTGGTGACTATAGTGGTGGTGATTGTAGTGGTGGTTTTGGTGGTAGTGCTGACTATAGTGGTGGTGATTGTAGTGGCAGTGATCGTAGTGGTCGTTATTGTAGTGACGGTGATCGTATATTGGTGGTGGAGGTGGTGGTGACAGCGGTGGGGTGTGTCGCGCGTTGTGTCGTGGGTTGTGCTGTGCTCCCACCACCCTCCCTGGTAGTTGTGTTCCGTCATTCCCAATCTGGGTCATCCCCGCGCAATTAATCAAATCTGTGGGATGAGAGGGTCCCCTGGGGCGGGAAGTTGTAGCGGGGGTGCGGGCTTCCCCCGCTGTTAATTGTTTCCGGACACGAGCTCCCCCCCCCCCCGCCACAAATTGACACCGAGAACCACGACGCGTCCCTGATTAATCGCTGAGTCTCGCCCGGGGTCTCCTGGGGTAGAGGAGACGGAGGGAGGAGGTGTGAGTTGGGGGGGAGAAATTGAGGGGTGAGTGAGGGAAGCGGACGGCGCTGGGCGCGATAAGCGGACGGGGACGATGGGAGCTGCGTTCACAGGCGCGGTGGCGGGAGAGAGACAGAAGAGAGAGGGAAGAGAGATGTGGGGGGCGGGAGGGGATAGAGGTGGGGAAGGGGGGAGATATGGGGAAGAGAGAGAGGGTCGGAGAAAGACGGAACAGGCGAGCGAGTGGAAGGGGAGAGAGGGGAGAGTGGGGGAGAGAGAGGGGGGAGGGTCGGAGCCCTCGACCACACATTTTTTAATGGTTGTGTTTTTTTGAGAATCACGTTCTTCGTCAGTTTCAAGGGAGTGGACAAGGTGGAGAAATAGGGAGTGAGTCGTCTCGCTTGCCCCTCACTCATCCTCGGCGCGGGTCGATGTGGAAGTTGTTTTGGTGGGAAACATCGATCGCCTTGCGCTCCTCAGAGATTAAACGCGCTCTCTCACACTTAACCACAACCACCGCGCTCACCGCAATATTCACCAGACTCACTGCGCTCACCACAACATACAGTACAATCACCAGAATGCACAACACAATATCCACCACACTCACCCCACTCACCACATTACCCAGACTTACCACACTCACTCACCCCCTCACCATACTCCCCACAGTCAGCCTGCTCACCACACTCACTCACCACGACACACTCTCTCGGCTTCACTCTCGCACCGTGAGGGGTCGATATTCAGGTAACACAAAACGAACATCGGGCATTTCATCAGCAATGGTTCAAGTGAACCTGACTGCTGATGAGTCACTGAATGTGGAAACCGATCCAGAGTGTTCTGCTGAAAAGGGCGCTCCCAGAAGGCCGCGGGATTGCGTGAGAAAGATAGCGCGTGTATATGTTTGAAATGTTTTATGTTGAGAGAAATACGTGGAGGAGGCGAATTGTCTGCTTATCTGTTTTTAGAATGCCCGGGGGGTGGGGCGGGTGGGGGCATTGCGAGGGCGGTGGGGAGGGTGGGGGTGGTGGGGGTCTCACGCGGTTCAAAACTAGACGCGGGGCCGGCACCCACAGCTCCCACCCACTGCCCTCAGCTCCGCGGAGAGCTCAGAGCAGTTTTGCTGCTGATGCTGAGTATGATGATGCTGTTGCTGATGATGCGATGATGTTGATGCTGCTGCTGCTGCTGATACCTACAAGGAAGTTGCAAAGGGTGATCACGGTGGTGGAGATGCTGATGACGCTGATTGGGGTGAAGCGTAGAGCTCGCGGTGGTCCGTGTGAAGGCAGCAATGGCTCGGGGGGGGGGGGGTGAGGGGGGGGCTTGCCTAATGGGGTAATTACCCGCCGATAATGAATAGAATTTACATAAAGTCGCTGCAATTAGTGTCCTTGTGGGGGGCGGCAGGCGTTGCGCACGTGACATATTAAGGCGACACGTGACCAATTATGTCCTATTAACCCTGTCCCCCACCCTACTAACGTCACCTGGGTGGGGTTAATTTGTGGTCAATTATCGCGGTCCCGTGAGGTTCGTGTCGTCAGGAAGAGAGAGGGGGTGACACGCGGAGTCGATTGCGGTTGTGCTAATGGTGGTTGTGGTGCTCTGCGGGATGTTGATGCTGGTGGCACCTTTACATTTTTTAACACACTGAGTGCAGGCTCAAAGGTCCAAAACGTCAAATTACCAGCAACTAACAGCACTTTCAAGTTATAGTGGATACAAGTTGACGCGTTGCTTGAATCGAACAACACGTTCCGTGTGAACACGGTGGATATCTAATCAGCAACGTTTCGGGCATGCAGGCTATATGAACCAGCCAACGCAGTCTCGCCTACCAGAGGAGCTCACCGATGGGACTGTGTCCAGATCTTGCAAAGATCCGTGAGCTCCCCGTATAATCTAGTCTGGTTAGACCCAGCATGGGTCGTGGGCAGGCCAGCCTGAATGTTTAAAACTAGCGAAGATGTTCCTTCAGATGGTTCCACGTTTCGCAAGCATGTAGTATGGAGCGACAGGGAAGGTAGCTTCCACATAGCGTTACGCAGCCAATTAAAATATAACACTTCTCGTCTGATTTGGAGTGAGTCAAACTGTAACTGGTCATAAACACACAGACGCACGCACACGCTCACACACACCAACGCACGCTCACACACGCACGCACGCTCACACGCAGGCGCGTGGCGCGCGCCTCCCGTGACCCTGATCGCGGCACATGGCCAAACGCCCCGATTCTGCGCGCCTCGCGAGAGCGGAATTTACACATCCAGTGACACGGCACTGGGTCAAAAATCACACACACCTAACACACACATTGCATATCACACACACACAGACCTAACACACACATTGCATACACGTAATATATATACACACACACACATCACGCGCACAAGTCTCTTTGCATTATCTGGCTCGATTCTCATTTCAACTTCAAAAACCTCACGATCGACATTCTGAATAACAAATGAAGAATGAGGATGGGAACTTTGTACAGAAGAAAATCCCGCGTCTCATCTCCTACACGGAAACATCGGGTAGCTGCTGCCTCTGTGCCGATCCGAGACTTTACTGACATTAGATACAAATCAACTTCCAATACCACTTTGGATTTGCTAAATCCCGCCTTTCATTCGTTCTCACACTTTATCTTACAAACCAACGTCTCCACTCATCACTGTGATCTTTACACCAATACCGGTTATCACCTCCGCTTTCAACTCCGAGGGTGACTCATTGGGCCAAGTCCATTTCTGATGCAAGACAAATATCCCCCGCCAAGCCTTAATATACTGTAGGGGCAAATGTTGTTAGCGAGCACCTACAAATTCCGGAACGGCACACGAGGGGGTATGTGGCCAGCACCACGCCCGGCCGCCTTTGTTTCTTCACCGCACCAGGTACTCATTTGAGGCTGAATCAACCTAGGGGAGGCCTAGGACCAGTTCAGATAATCGTCACTGGTGCTGGTCGCCGTGAGCGGGAATAGAACTCGGCTCGCCAGGTTCATAGTGCGGCGCGCTAACCACTACACTACCGCTCCCCACATCTCGAGTCGACACACACTGACACACGTTACTCGGTCCCTCACCTACCCACAGTGTTTGTTTATTCAGAACCAAAACCCTCAAACTCCTAGACGCTCCATACGCAGTCTCTGTGACCAACACGGAGACCCATAGACTTGCACAGCTTCCCAAGACTCACACAGAGGCCCATAGATTCGGTGGGCAGGTTTCTCTGTTCATGCGTCAACCGCCTGGAATTCCATCACTTTATAAATAGCCTTGGTTCCTCTGCCATCTCAATCACAGTTCGATGCTCATCTATTGATTCGTTATAATAGCTTCACTGGTATGCACTGTATAAAACTTTTATCGCACCGTACGTAGCAGTTATTATTCACTCGTATATTGGTTTCTGTTTATATATTAGTCGAACAATCATCATAGACTTCCATTCCCTATCGACTTCCTCTGTCCATACACTTACATTACCTATAGACTTGCATTGTCCATTTAACTCGTCTATCCTTGTGTCTGTTTACATATCAGTACAATAGTCACCCAACATCTGTTGAATGTTTCTGTAACTTAGTGTTGTCATTGTGCCGTGATGGGTTTAAACATAATCTGCCCAAGCTGCCTCACGCTTCATGTAATTTAATATTTAAAAATATTCTCACGTGACAAAGCAGTTGTTTTTGCGATGATTTATCTTTGCTTAATTGTTGTTAATTTGGATGCCCCAGGTCACTCTTGCAAATGCGACTCATTCTGGTGTGTTCAGTTCACACCTGGTTGCACAAAATCAAACTTGAACCTGGATTTGCTAAGCGACGGTGACGTTACCACGGCGCTTGCCCCAGGCTAGGTGCACTCCGAGGCTATCACGTGGAGTGTGGAAGGCTTGCTGGCAGAAGGTCACGTGACAGACAGCAGGTGTTACGAGTTCACTGAGATGACTGGCAGATCCACCTCCTGTGCCTTCCCCGCCTTGCCACATCCACGACACACACGCGCAGGGATTGATTTTTACCGCGACCTGGTGCTGGTGACTGTGTTCAGCTCCATGCAGAAAACTGTACAGTGGTGCCGAGACTCCTATGCTGACCGAGAGTCGTGTCCGGGCTCGCCCATTGGTGGAAAAGGTGGGGACCCTCGTGTCCACCCTCCCGCCATAAAGTCCATCTTCACGCAACTCCACCACACTCGCGCTCGCCCATTAGTGCGTTTCTCCTCACCCGAGTCTCCCCATATCCAAGATTCCACATTCACCCGCGTCCACCACCCGCGCCCGAGAGTCGACCCCCTTCCTTGACTCGCCGGCGCCCGCTGACTGCACGTGGTTCGAGCGCGCCAGCATGCTCGTGATCCTGCTCAACTGCGCCACGCTCGGCATGTTCCAGCCGTGCGCCGAGGGGCAGTGCCGCGCCCAGCGCTGCAGCGTGCTGCAGGTGAGGCCCCCACTTGCTCCAGGTAAGGCATCCAGGTAAGGCTGCCGAGTGAGGCTCCCAGGTCCTACAAGTGGAGCCTCCAGGTGAGGCTAGAAGTAAGCGGCTGCCTTGACAGGTGGTGTTCACGCTCGTCCTCTGGGTGATATTTCTCTGATATGTGCGAGTGTGTGATGATGAATTCAGTTCGGCTATGTTGATGGATAGAAATTACTTTTTTATGATGGTAATGATGACAATGATGATAGTGGTGATGATGATGATGGGGTCGTAGTGATGGTGATGATGGTGGTGGTCGTGGTGGTGATGGTGGTTATCGTGGGGATAGTGGTATTTATGGTTATGGTGTTAATGGTGGTGGTTATGGTGGTGGTAATCTTGGTGGTAATGGTGGTCACTCCAGGCATTCGATGACTTCATCTTCACGTTCTTCGCGGTGGAGATGATCCTCAAAATGATGGCGCTGGGGATCTGGGGCCGCGCGGGGTACCTGGGGGACACGTGGAACCGCCTCGACTTCTTCATCGTGCTGGCGGGGTAGCGCGCTCACCCCTCGCTCACCAGCGCTCACCCCTCACTCACCAGCGCTCACCCCTCGCTCACCCCGCGTTCACCCTGCACTCACTCTAGGCTCACCCTGCCATTACTCCTCACTCACCTTACGCTTACCCCGCGCTCAACTTCATTCATCCCTCACCCCTAGTTCACCTCACGCTCACCATCACTTACCCCTCATCCACCCCTCACCATTCACGCACCCTTCGCTCACCCACTGTTTACCACTCACTCACCGCTCACGCACCCTTCCCTCACCCCTCTCTCATACAACGCTTACCTCTCATTTAACTTCTTACACACCCCTCACTCACCCCGCGCAATGACTTACCCTTTACTCACCCCCTTAGCTCACCTCTCACTCACCCGACACTGACCCCTCGCTCACCTCTTGCTTACCCCTCACTCACAGCTCATCAACCTCTCACTCAGTCTCTGCACCCTGTCCTCGTCCTCCCCACCTCGTCCTCCCATCGTCCTCCCCACCTCGTCCTCCCATTGTCTTCCCGCTCCTCATCCTCTCATCCCCATCCTCCCCTCATCGTTCTCATCCCACATCGTCTTCTTTCTCGTCAACCTCCTCTTCTTGTCCTCCCCACCTGCTTCCACCTCGTCCTCCCCTCTTTGTCCTCTCACATCGTCCTCCCGAACCTCGTGCTCCCCACCTCGTCAGCATGCTGGAGTACTCGCTGGACATGGAGAGCGTCAGCCTCTCTGCTATCCGCACGATCCGCGTGCTGCGCCCACTGCGAGCGATCAACCGCGTCCCCAGTGAGACTCACTCACTCACCCATTTACTTACTCGCCCACTCACCCACTTACACTCACTTACCCACGCACTCACTCACCCAGGCACTCACCAAATAACCCACTCACTCACCCACTCATTCACCCTCAAGGCAGGTGTGAGTGATGCCAGGTGTGTGGGTGCTCACTGGGCAAGTGAGAGTGAAGTGAATGGGTGAGCCGTGCCCGCAAGACCGGAGTGAGCGGGTGAGCGGGTGAAAGGGTGAGCGCTGCCTCCAGGCATGCGCATCCTGGTGACGCTGCTGCTCGACACGCTGCCCATGCTGGGAAACGTGCTGCTCCTCTGCTTCTTCGTCTTCTTCATCTTCGGCATCGTTGGGGTTCAGCTGTGGGCCGGCCTGCTGCGCAACCGCTGCTTCCTGCGCGAGGCGAACGCCACCCTGTGAGTGAGGTCCCTGTGACCTACAACAGGAGTACCACACATGTATTCTGCAACAACCACCACCACCACCACCAAGTGTGGATAGGGTCACCAACTTACCGGATTAACCCGGACTGTCCGGGAATTTGCGTCTGTTTTGTTTGGGTAGCAGGAAATGATTTGTACCGAGATGTGGTGCCGGTGACCTTTGTTGAACTCTGTCAGAGTGACCTGCACAGTGGTTCTGAGGAACCTAGGCCGACTGCGGAATAGGTCCGGGTTTTCTGTGGAAGCGGCAACGACCTGAGCCGTGGTCTCCGTGCCTGCAGGGACGTGGACGGCTCCTCGCTACCGCTCTCGCCCGTGTTCCGCACTGAGGACGAGAGCGATCGGCCATTCATCTGCTCGCTGCCCCGCGACAACGGCGTGCGCAGCTGCCGCGACCTTCCAAGGTCGCGCCTCGCGGGGGGACCTTGCACCTCGGGGGGCGCCCTCGGCGAGGCGCAGCGAAGCAGCGGGGCGCGGAACGGTTCGGGGCCGCAGGGGCCCCCGGGCCCGTACAGCCCACACAGCCCCTATGGTCACTACAGTCCCTACAGTCCGCATGGAGGCCACAGCGCGCAAGCCATGGTGTCTATTCCTGAGAACCAGAGCGCGGCGGGGCGCGCCATATGCGTGGACTGGAGCCGCTACTACAGGTGCTCCCCTCCCCAACCCCCACCCTCTACTCACACCCTCACTTCTCAGCTCCCCCCTCCTCTTCCACCACGGACTCTCACCTTGCTACCCTTCCCCTCCATAACCTCCCACCTTCTCGCCCCCCGCACCCCCACTTTACCCCCACGTGGGGGGAGCAGCAATAATGAAACTTGAGCCGCTCGCGAGTTTCTCATGTAGATTGATACAAGTCTCGAAACAGTGAGGGGAGGGGTGGAGAGAGGGGGCGAGTGAGAGGGAAGGTTAGGGAGAAGGGGACCCTATACAGGATCTTTATACCCCTCGGCATTGATCCCCCTGCCTTGATCCTCTTTGCTTAACCCCCCCCCCGCCTTGATCCCCTATCGTGATCCCCCTGCCGAGACACCCGAATCTTTACCCCCTCTCCACCCAGGATTGACTCGTCTATCGTGATCCCCCAGTTGTGATCCCACGGTCTTGACCCGCTTCTCTTGGTTCCCCCACTCCCACCCAGCGAGTGCCGCCCCGGGAAGAGGAATCCGCACGGAGGCTCTGTGAACTTTGACAACATCGGCTACGCGTGGATCGCCATCTTCCAGGTGAGACAAGGGGAGGGAGACGATGAAGGGGGAGAGGGGCGAATCTAAGTGAGGGGGGAGAGTTGGGGTTGGGGGGTGATTATCGCAGGGACCGCGGAAGCTCTGCGCTATGGTTGATGTAATTATGTTGGAACTTCTTTCGCACCGTACGTAGCTAACCGTTCTAATCGGAGGTTCGGGGGAAGGACAACAAACTAAGAGTGACTGAATAATTCCCTAATTCTCGTCTCAGACGCGACCCGGTAGACGATGCTTGTGTGGTGATAGCAGTGGTGGTGCTGGTTGTGTTCATGATGGAGATTGTGGTGGTGATGTTGACAGGTGATCACGCTGGAGGGATGGGTGGACATCATGTATTACGTCATGGACGCGCACTCCTTCTACAACTTCATCTACTTCATCCTCCTCATCATTGTGAGTCTGCAGATCGGGGGTGGGGGCATCTTGAGTTTGTTTGATTCCCACGCATGGCCAACAAGAGTGACAAATATCTGAGACAGTTCTGGGCCTCGCCTAGGTCGGTTCAGCCTTAAATTAGTACCTGGATGCAGTGTGTAAATATTCCACTGCATGTGGTGCTGGCCACCTACCCCCTCGTGTGTCGTGTTGGTCTTCATAGTTGCTCGCCCAGCATTTACCCCAATACTATGCTAATGATGACGGGGGGTCGATGTCATTCGTGTGTGCGCAGGTCGGGTCGTTCTTCATGATCAACCTGTGCCTCGTGGTCATCGCCACGCAGTTCTCCGAAACCAAGCAGCGTGAGAATCAGCTGATGCACGAGCAGCGGGCGCGCCTCGGATCGCGCGGTAGCTCCATCGACAGCGCGGGGGGCTATCAGGTGTGTGTGGTGGTGGGGGGGACACGGGGACGGCAGCTCCAGTCGACACACCCAACCCACTCGCACACGTTCAGTCTACACCCTGTGAATGCATTATACTCGACTCACTCACCCATTCACGCACCCACTCATCACACTGCAGGTGGGACATTTAATCCTCCCATCGCCATCTCTTTCCCCCAAGCTCTCATAAGAATAACCTTGCTCAATTCAAGAAACGTGTTAATCTTTATCTATTGCAACTTTCATGGTGCTGTCCGTTGCAGGTCGTTTGGCGTTTTGTGTGTGTCCTCAGTAACTGTATTACACACACTGCGTGCGTTACTACGCACGATCTGCGTGACACGTGGGGGTAGATGTCGCCGTCAATTTAACGCGTAATTTACTCTGTGAATCGAGTGTCGCGCGGATCCCCCCAGGCGACTCATGCAATTCCTCCTCATGACTCTCCCCACTCCTGCCCCCCCCCCCCCGTTCTGCTTCTGCTCCTTCTGCACTCCCCCACTGCACCCCTCCCGCGCACCCAGGAGCCGGGCAGCTGCTACCAGGAGCTGCTGCGCTATAGCGCGCGCGCCTGCCGGAGGCTGCGGCGGCGCGCGCTGCACCTGTGGGGCGCCTGCTCCTCCGCCTGCTCCTCCTCCCGCAACTCCACCTCCTCGTCGCGCCCGCGCTCTGCCATGCGTGGCTCCTGCTTGGAGCGCGGCGGCTGCCTCCACGTGGTCAAGCGGCGCCCGCGCTGCTCCTGCCGGCGCCACCGCTCGTCCTCCCTCCTCCATCACCACTACCAGCAGCAAAGCCACCGCCGGCGGCACGTCAGCCACCACCACCACCATCACCGCCACCACCACCATCACCACAACCACCACCACCGGCGGGACGGCGGCGCGGCCCGGGGCACCCTCACTGGCGGCGGTGGCGGCGGCGGCAGCAGGAGGAGGAGAACGTGCAAGTCGGTCCACCACCACATGATCCACCACCACCACCATCACCACCACCACTATCACATCGGCAACGGCAGCGGCCAGCAGCAGCAGCAGCAGCAGTCGGCAGCGGCGGCGCCCGGGATCCTGCAGCTGGAGGCAGGAGAGGCGGGGGCCCCCCTGGGTCCTGGGGGGTCTAGTGGGGCCTTGGTGGTGCGTGGGCGCGGGGGACGTACCGCCTCCGTGCACAGCGTCTTCCACGCCGACTGCGTGCGCCTCGACTGCCCCCCCACGGGGACCAAGCAGCCGCTGTCTTCCCCCACGCAACACGTCGTGCCCCCCATCAGCTACCCGACCATCATCGCATCGGGCCCCCCACGGAACGAGGATGTGGCGAAAGCAAAGGCGGCGCCAGGGAGGGGGGGCTCCATTGCTCCCTACAGGGGGCTGCGGCGTTTCTCACGCACCTACAGCAGTATGTGTGTTCGTATGTGTGCGTGTGTGCGGTGGTGCGGTGGTTAGCGCACTGCGCTACGAATCCGGCGACCCGACTTCGATTCCCGCTCACAGCCAACCAACATCGGTGACGAATATCTAAATTGGTCATGGGCCTCCCCTGGATCGACCCAGGATTATAAGAGTAACTGATCTATACACATGTAATGGGTTCAACTGAGTCGCAGACGTAGACTTTGGAGGCAACACATTTATTCAGTTCCAACACACGGGGTAACTTCCCCTTAACAGAATAACAACCTAAGTTGGTGACCACTAGTTACTACACTAGTTACCACGTAACTAGCTATTACGGACCGGAACCAACGACTTCGGCCCGGGTCCACGTGTTGGACACTCGTTGAACGGAGATCGTAGACGAAGGGTTTCTTCCAGGATGAACAACAACCCTGGTCCCTCTCGGGATCCGGCTCATATTTTCTGTGGCGTGGCCGACTCAGCCCTTGGCCACGTCCACCTTCCAGAATCCTCGGGAAGGATCTGGGTCCCAATCACGTGACCCCCCTAGCTCCCTCTTGGGGCCCCTCTGTCAACTTAACCGGTCACGTGTCTTCCCGGGTCAACCAGAGTGCCATGACCTCACACAACCTTATCCGTCGGTCGGCACCCACACACCCTGTCCTGTAGGGCCGGCACTGCACTTACAGCCTGGGGAAATCCAGCGCTATTATCCAGCGCACACCGTGCCCCTCTAGGAACTATACCCACAGCATGGTGGCATCCGGCGATGTCACTACACACATAAGAATTGGTTTTACCCTTTCTGGCAATAAAACATGTGCTAAGATGTTAAAACACCAAACAGAAACCATTTTAAAGAAATCGTATCTCCATTAACCACACACACATGTTCAATTGCCAGAAAGTCAACCAATTCTAAAATGTTTATACTGGTTAAGAAAGGTCCCATGATGATCTGTACACATCAGCATTGGGGATACAAAGGCGGACGTCTGCCGTGTTGGCCTCAATAGGTACTCGTTAACATCACTTGCCCCAGCAGTCTGTTAAGGGTTATACGGGGATCGTTGTATTTGTATGCACGCGAGTCCGTGCATGTGCCAGGCTGACCGCTGTTGTTTAGATCCCCTACACAGCCATTTGCCAGGTCCAACAGCGACCACTAACCACCACCATCATCATCACAATCAAAACCACCACCATCACAATCACTACCAAGCATCACCAGTCACCACCACCAACACCACCACTATAAGTGACCCATGGGTCCGCGCTGCAGGTTCGCGCCGGGACTCGGGTCGCTCCCGCGGGTCTCCCTCGCTGCTACTGGAGCGGGAGCTGCAGCGCTGCCCGCACTGCCCGTCCGACAGCTCCGAGTGAGAGAGCGCACCCCGCCACGCCCCCTCCGCACCCCACCACGCCTCCTCCGAACCCCACCACGCCCCCTTCGCACCTCACCACGCCCCCTCCAGGGCCGGGGAGGGGCACAACGCTGCCTTCACCTAGCGGACACGGGTCACTGGATCAGGGATAAATGCAGTGAGATTTTACTGCCGCGACCTGGCCCGCGTGGACGTTATAGACCTCGCCGCGTTTCGCCACGGCGGCGACGCATGCACAGCCCCCCAGAAGGGCGGCGGCTCCAGACGTGCGTGGTCACCTTCGTGACGCGGCCTCCACGAGTCCGGCCGCCAAGGGGAAGAGAACACCTAAGGGCAGACGTGGGATACTGTCAGGGCAAATCTATGGGTGTCTGAGTGAGTCTATGATGTATCTCTGTGCGAGTCTATGGGTTCGTGTGAGTCTCGGAGCAGATTGTGGGATGAGGTTGTCAGGGCTGTGTTTCGGAGGCCGCTGCGCGTCTCCTGCGCAAGCATCTGCGAGATCCGGCAGAGGGTGGAGCGCCTTGGTGGCGATAACGGGCGGTGGTGGTGACATCAGTAGCTTCGGCCGCGATGACGTATTGGCCGTGTATTACAATGTGGCCTTAAAACAGAACAAACAGGCGGAGTTTCGGGCAATGACCCTTCTTCATAGCACCATTTATATGCTATGCAGAGGGCCATTGCCCGAAACGTAGAATATTATATACCGTGTTATTGACGGGTGTGTTGAGTTGCTTTGTTATTTTTGGTCGTACACCGCTGCCAATGCAGCAGCATTATCGCCAGATCACGTGGCCAATTACAATAGGAAAGCCGTATGGGGATCTCAGGACTGATTGTCAGGATCATGGTCATGATCCATCCATCATATTGGCCAATCCTGTTTTTAAGGAGTGATGTTTGCTTCATGTCGGAGGAAACTGGAGAACACTCAAAGGTCTGCACAAACGGGTTCACAAACCCTCTTGCCCTACTACCATCTGGTCACCTGGCATATCAGCTGGTTTGGAAATTTTACGAATCTCTGTGTAATCCACCAATCCCATTTCCTTCAAAACGCTGTATCACGTTACGGTTCATAAGGGTCACCATGCTCAAGGTGACCCCGAAG
Organism: Petromyzon marinus; assembly: GCF_048934315.1. Lineage (NCBI taxonomy): Eukaryota > Metazoa > Chordata > Hyperoartia > Petromyzontiformes > Petromyzontidae > Petromyzon > Petromyzon marinus. The sequence goes on along the minus strand of NC_133709.1, from coordinate 210,110 downwards.
CGTCGAGCGAGAGACGCGGCGGCGCGCGACTCAAATTATATCCCGTGCCCCCCCGCAACCCTCTACCGTCCCCCACCCCCCACCGTCAGCTGTGATTGCAGTGACAGCGATAGTGGGAGTGACACGGGGTCAGGGCTCGGGGCAGAGGGACCCCCGGACCCCCGAGAATCCCGGGACCTCCGGCGTCCGAGCGGCCATCGGGACCAGGATCGGCCCGAGGAGGGGTCACCTCGCCGGGTGGGTCCCTCTGCCCCTGACCCCTGCCGCCGTCATTGCCTCCTTCAGCAATAGCACCGCTCAGGTCAGCGGCATGAACCCGCAGAGTTACTTCAGTGGCGCCCTAACTAGCCGCCCTCCCACCCTCCCCTCCTCTGCCAGGTGGCCGGGCCCCCCGCGCGAGCGCGCAGGTGGGGGCCCGCAGGGCCTCGCTGGGCGCGTGCGTGGGGAACCGCGGGCCCTCGATGGGCGCGCGTGAGCCGCTGGTTCCGCGCGATCGTGGAGAGCAAGTACTTCACCCGTGGCATCATGGTGGCCATCCTCATCAACAGCCTGAGCATGGGCATCGAATACCACGAGCAGGTGCGCAAACCCCACCACCACCACCTCCTCTCTCTCTGTCTGCTGCCAAGCGCTGTCGAGTAAATCTTGAAGATTCAGATGCTGAAGTATTTGGCTTCAGCAGTGTGTGAATACACTTGACTAATTTGGGGTGTAATTTTTGCGAATTTGTAAAATTTGTACCATGATAGTTTTTTGGTTAATACCGAAGTACTTACCAGGGTGGCTTGCCGGATTTAAATTGTGAAACTTTGCAACAAGTGGCGAGCGCGCTAGAGCTGGGCCATGTTACCGCTCAAATTAATGGCAAGACGAGTGTTTCAGCTCCTCCACTTCCTCCCTCCATCTCCACTGCAGCCCGAGGAGCTTACAAATCTCCTGGAGATCAGCAACATGGTGTTCACCAGCATCTTTGCGCTGGAGATGCTCATCAAGCTGCTGGCGTTCGGGCTGCTGGGCTACATCCGCAACCAGTACAACATCTTTGATGGCATCATCGTCATTATTAGGTGCGTCACCACCACCATCACCACCACCATCAAAACAATCACCACAAAAACCACAACCACCATCCAGTACTGCAACATCACCACGACTGCCATTGAAAACTCTAACACAAAACCATTACGAGCATCACTGGAGAATTCGAAAAAATAAATAAGAAGACGATTGGCCACCTTTCCATATCTGTCCCTCCACATACAAAATGCCATTCTTTTGACACATCCCATCAGCCACATAACCTTTTGGCAGTGCATACTTTTATCAGCCTTTGTGTAATACAAGCAAACTCTGGAACGGTTTCGACATTCAATGTCTGATCAGCAGTCAGGATTTCTTGAACAATGCTAATGAACTGCCAGATGTGTCTAAGCAAGGCCTCTGCCGTACGGAAACTGGATTACAGGGTAGTGGTTGGAGCGTGCCTTTGTGTATTTCAACCACAATCACGCTCTCACGTCAACCATATCACAACCACGCTCATACGTCAAGCACGTGGTAGGCAGCAGCAGCATCACCGCTTGCCCATATATCATGGTCACATTCAGTCGCGGCCCGTAACATTTTAACTAGGTGGGGCTGTTGTGAGTGGTGTTCTAATTAAGAAAAACCTCGTCATGTTATTGCTGCCATCGCCATTGTTGTTGTTTCCTCCTAGAGCGTGTAGGCCGTGACCTGCTGTATCTGCAGAGTGACGTCGTCTCATTATAGCCATGGGCGCCTTTTTCACCGCCCTGAATGTGTCTCTAACGGCGTGGCTACAATGCGAAGTTACTCGCGATGACTGATCGGATATCTCTCAGTCGGACGCCTTCACAGCCGCCCAGAGACCTCCCCGAGGCACAAATCAGACTGTGTTGAAATAATAATTATACATAAAAAACATAACAAAACAATTGATAGAAAAGTATTTTTTATTAGAACAATAATTTCTCAACTCCCGCTGCTTGGTGGGGTGGCGCACCAACGCCCCTAGTAGACGAACCGCGGCTGGCCACAGTGCCTTTGTCCCCGCGTGTCTCATCGTGTCCGCGTGTCCCCCCCCCCACCGCAGCGTGTGCGAGATCGTGGGGCAGTCGGGTGGGGGGCTTTCGGTGCTGCGAACGTTCCGACTGCTGCGCGTGCTCAAGCTGGTGCGCTTCATGCCCGCGCTGCGGCGCCAGCTCGTGGTGCTCATGAGAACCATGGACAACGTCGCCACCTTCTGTATGCTGCTCATGCTCTTTATCTTCATATTCAGGTGTGATGCGTGCAGGGACATCTCTCCATCAGGCCCAGCACCCCTGGGAATCGCGTGACTCTTGTGTGACCACCCATACTCTGAATCCATCCTCTCTCAGCTATATATCGACACCTCTCTATTTAAATCAGCTCAAGCCTCTCATCAATCATGTGACTGGTGTTTTACCACTTCCACTCTGAGCCCCTCCCCTTCCCCCACCGCCTCCTGTGAGAATAGACGCTGCTTCTCGGTGCAGCAGCAATAGCGTCGAGCCCTGATGTAGCCTCCTCCTCCCTCTCCTCCTACATCCTTATTCCCCATTCATTGTCTTCTCTCTTCACTCTCCCACTCCTGTTTTCCCATGCATCTCATCCCTGACTCTGCTCCCATTCCCGCGTGGTGCTGTGTCGCCACGGCTACACAGCTGCCAGTGACAGCCATAATGCTCATGACACCAAGGGTCATGGTCGCTCAACACTTGGCGGCCTGGGAACTCAACGGTGGAGCGGGCGGCTCGGGGGCGGATCCAATGGGGGAGGGGGGGAAGGGGCGTTCTCCCTCCCTCTCCCCCCACCCCTTGAGACTCAGAAATTGATATTTATTGACCAGAGGAAATATCTTATTATAAGCAATGCAGTGGCCTGTATTAAAAGATAAATATTTTGGAGCCCCTCATCCCCGCACACCCATCACGCTCATGTGGAGAGGTCTAGATCCGGCTTTGTAGTGACTCGAAATGTTCAAATCCCGGCCAGGGTTGGGTTGACTCAGCTTATCATCCCTTCCTTTGGCGGTCGATAAAATGAGCACCACTTTGCGGGGAAGTCAACAACAATAATTATCCTATGAATAGACTCGCCTCCACCGTAAGAATGTGGAAATTACACCACTGGCTCAGGAGGGTTGTATACAGGAGATAAGCACCAATGCCTTAATGCTCGTTTGAGTAGAAACCTGAATGCTCACGTAGGGCCCATCAGCCGACCCACTGATGGATGATCACCTGCTAGTGCAGTGCGGGTCATCGGCGTAATTAGACCATACTTCACCGCGCGGGTCCGTGCTGGCTATTGAAGGCGGGCGGGGAGACGCGTTGGAGCATAGTGCAGTACAAATATGTGCGTTGTGTGCGTGGCGTCGCAGCATCCTTGGGATGCATCTCTTCGGCTGCAAGTTCAGCGTGAAGACAGAGAGTGGGGACACGGTCCCCGACCGCAAGAACTTCGACTCGCTCCTTTGGGCCATCGTGACCGTCTTCCAGGTGCGTGCAGGTGGATGGGTGAGTGGGTGAGTGAGTGAGTGAGTGCGTGGGTGAGTGAGTGGATGGGTGAGTCAGTCGGTGAGTGAGTGAATGGGTGGTCCAGTGGGTGGGTGAGTGTATTGTTGTGACCTGCCGTGTGGAGGAGACGATCGGCCTTTGCTGTGGCTCTGGGTGCTCCCTTGTGGCTCTACATGCTCCCGTGTGGAGCTGCGCGTGTCGTTCCTCACCCGCTTGCGGACGGCAGTGCAGATCCTGACGCAGGAGGACTGGAACGTGGTGCTATACCACGGCATGGCCTCCTCCTCACCCTGGGCCGCGCTCTACTTCATCGCGCTCATGACATTCGGAAACTACGTCCTCTTCAACCTCCTCGTGGCCATCCTGGTGGAGGGCTTTCAGGCCGAGGTCTGCCTCACTGTGCATGCGTCTGTCTACACGTCTCTCTGTCTCGGTGTGAGTCTGCCTGTGAGTGTGAGTGGTAGTCTATCCACTGGTCCGTCTTGCCATAGGTCTGCCCGTTTGTCTGTTTGTGTGTCTGTGTGTGTCGGTAGCAATGGAGTAGTGGTGAGTGCACTGCGTTACAAACTTGAAGACCCGAGTAAGATTCCCGCTCACCACCAATAAGTCACGAATATATGAATCGCTCCTGGGCCTTCTCTATGTCGACTCAGCCTAAAATAAGTACCTGGTGTGGTACGTAAACTGGGGAGACAAAGGCGGTGGGGCGTAGTGCTGGTCATCAATCCCCTCGTGTGTCATACCGGCCTTCATAGGTGCTCGCTAACAGCACTTGCCCATACAGCCTGAGTGGGCTACACAGGGGAGGTTTGTGATTGTTTACGTCGTCCCAACGCCTCACGTGGGGTCTCCACTCCCCCCCCCCCCAGGGAGACGCGAGCCGCTCCGACTCGGACGACGACGTGGGCGGCTCGGCGATCGACGAGGAGGGGGACCCAGCCAAAGGGCTCCCAGGTGCTCCACCCCGCACTGCCCCAGGCCCGCGGCGCCCTCTGCCCTCTCCCTACCTGCCCCCTCCCCACCTTCCACTCGATTCCCAAAATAGGGGGCAGCAGAGGGGCAGGGTTGTGGAACAGCGCACGACTCACATCACCTCCACAGACAATTAACGATGATGTTTTTTTTCAAAATGATTATTACAGTGATGATGATGTTGATGATGATGTATCTTCCTGCAGTGTTGGCCTCAAATGGTCACGCGGACCCCAAAGGGGTGGGGGGTCTGGCCCCCACGGACGCCGCCTCCACGCCCTCTCCCGTGGGGGAGCCGTGGCACCATGTGGGTACCACTGCGCCCCCTCCGCTGTTCCAAGCAGAGTTCTCACACGAGAACCGGTTACCGGTATTATTGAAAACCGTTTACCGAATCCGAAAGCCGGGAACCAGGAACATATTTCCCGTACCACTGATTAGCATGGTTGGCTACGTACTGTGTTGGAAGAAGTTGAACATTAAACATATTCCAGCGGAACATTTTACTATTTTTATTTTATCAGGCAAGGCCCATTGAGCTATACAGCTCTTTTTAGAAGCGGCCTAGCCACAAATGGTAGCCCGACGAAGTGGCTTATCACATGGAAATATATAGCAGCCAAATACTCTAAACGCATGATTCTAAATGTGGATGGGAAAAAAAGGACCCAGAGAAAAATCCACGCGACCATGGGGAGAGACGTGCAAACTCCAAATATACAGCAGGCGTCGGGGTCGAAACCACGACCTCCTGCATACCAAACGAGGTATTTAACATCACGAGGTATTTAACAGCGCCCTATGAGTAACGAATGCACCAATTGGCTCACGGTGACGTACAAATCGCACGGTGGCAGGCCTAAATTACTGCGTGGTTAATTTCCCCTTGTGTCTCAAGTTAAGGTTCAAGTCTATTTTGTGGCAAGAGGTAAGAATTCTAGAGACCAGGATGATGCTCATTTTGCAAGCGTTACCTGGGTCACCAAAATGACAAAAGGTAAACAAAATAAAACAGCACAGCACTGAAGCAAAAATAATTCTGAGCAAAAACAACCAAATAAGAATCTGTTAAAATGTGCAACCCTGGAATTGCTTGCTCCATGCCTCTCCCTGGCTCTCCATGCCCCTCTCTGGCACTCTGTAACTTTCTGCGCTCTCCCTAACTCTTCCTACCTCTCCCCCCTGCCTCTCTCCTTCACGGCGGTGAGCAGGTCGTCCTCGACGCTTCCGCGTGCATTGTCGGCGAAGGAATCTCGGGGGGCCCCGGGGTTCTTGTGGGGGCGGCTGTCCTCGTCGCAGGCCCGGGGCCCCGAGCAGCCCGCAGGTCGAGTGGGTCGCGAGGAGGGGCCGGGTCCCCCCGCCGCCAGGGGGAGCGCCGCTCGCTGCTCTCGCCGGACGACGGAGACGACCACGAGTTCATCGACGCGCCAGGAACGGCGAGCGGCAGGGACGAGGGCGCGGGGGCGAAGGAAGGGGCGAGGGAGGGAGCGAGGGAGGGGACGAGGGAGGGGGCGAGGGAGGGGGCGAGGGAGGAGGCACGGCCGCCTCCCTCGCCCCCTCCCCCGCCCACGCTGCTGCTGCCCTTGGCCTCGCCCCCCGCGGTGCCCGGATCGGCGCCCCACGACCTCGCGGCGGTGCGCGTGGCCCTGCACCGGCCCGCACTGCCGCTGCCCCTGCTCATGCCCGTGGCGCTGCACGTGTCTCTGCCCGACTGCAATGGGAAGACACCCCCCTATGGCTCGGCCAAACATGCGCCGCCAGACCCACTGGATGATATTGACGATGTGAGCCTCATCGGAATCTGCAGCAGAATCATCATCAATCTCGTATTCCCCCGAGTGAAACTATATTCTCTGCCACGTCTACCACATGAGTGTGAACTGTGTGTGCCGTGCGTGTTGTGCTGTTTGTGATACCTGGCAAATTACTCCGACCTCCTTGGCGGTTGCCAGTCGGTAACCTCTATGATGTATTGTGCGCAATATCATTGGAGGGAAGGATGATGCTAATTAGCTGTTACCCTCATGGGATGCTAGCAGGCGCTGTGGTGGCCAACGGGGGCTCCGGATGGGTATGCGGCACTGCTAACCCCGCTACATTAAATTAAACTACAAAAAAAGAAAACTTGGGATGGTGAAAACAACGCTTGTGCCGGAGGCCCCGGGGGGATAGGCGTCTATGACGTCTCCTGGCCAAACCCTATTTGGCAGAGCTCAGGGTTCTTCCAGAAACAGCAGGAAACCACTGCGCATGGCCACATGGGGTGTTTGAATACTCACTGTGGATGAGAGGCTGCCATTCTTCTGTCGGGATCTCGACTGGTACCACATAGACCTCCGTGGAATACAGAAGGTCTAGCGGGCCGATTCTGGTTCCAGTCACTACGAAGGGTGGACACTCCTCCACTCGAGGCAGGAAACAACAGGGAGTTTGCTCTTTTGAACAAAATGTGGAGGCGAGGTGTGGGAATCTGTGAGTTCCATGCTACTGTTAGTTTGCCCCATTAACGGGAGGTGAGGAATGGTGATGTGGTTTCCACCTCCACCGACGATGAATATATCCGTAGAAGAACGCAGACAAGGTTAGTGAGTCAGGTGACTTCTATAACCTCCTGTCCTAGATGCTGGCTAAAGTGGCCCCTCAGGATTATGAAAGCGATGATGTGTATGCTGATGGTGTGTATGCTGATGGTGTGTATGCTGATGGTGTGTATGATGTGCGTGTCCTCAGCGCTGGTGGTTTCGGCTGGGCCGCCGCCTCCAGCGCTACCGGCCGCGCTGCTGCGTGGTGCGCGCGGATTGGTCGCTCTACGTGTTCCACCCGCACAATCGGTAGAGGGCTGCACCGCACTCGCACAGACACGCAGACAAAGATCCCCGGGGTACCCTATACATACCCACACACCGACAGTCACACACACACAGCCTGTGGTCGGGAACACACAGACACATTCACACACATCCACCCCCCTGCGCTGCCTCCCCCCACCCCCCGCGGAGTGCAGGTTCCGCTGGGTGTGCCGCAAGATAATCGCGCACAAGGTGTTTGACCACGTGGTGCTGCTATTCATCTTCCTCAACTGCATCACCATCGCGCTGGAGCGGCCCGATATCCCCAGCTACAGCGCCGTGAGCCTCCCACTCCCTTCCTGTTGCCCCCAACCCATGCTCCGAGCCCCCCGGTGTGCGCTCACAATCACCCCCCCCCCCCCGCTGCCGTGGTGCGCAGGAGCGCGTCTTCCTCACTGTCTCCAACTACATCTTCACCGCCGCCTTCGTCACCGAGATGGCTATTAAGGTACGGCGGCATCGCTCCTCAGGGACATGGTTTCCAGAGCTCAGCCCCGGATAGCTATGGCTGAAATGAAGCCTCTCTACAAGCCCGCACGCATGCACACACTCACAAACTTACGCTCAAGCATCCACATAAGTAAATCCGTTACAACTTTGAAAGTGCTGTTTGTTGCTGACTGCTAGACGTTTTGGGGCTTTGGGCTTGTGTTTAATACCTGTGTCAAAACAAAATCGTCCGTCTCATCGAGAGCCTAGTCGGTGAGCCTGCGCCCGCTCGGCACAGCCGCCACGCACAGCAGCAGCGTTAGCTCGGTGATTCCTTGGGGTCACGGCCGGGGTGACCGGAGCCTCTGGCCCGCTACTCCCCTGCCTCCACCCTGGCCCCGCCTGCTCCGGTGCGCAGGTGACAGCGCTGGGCCTGGCGCTGGGGGATGGCGCGTACCTGCGCAGCTCGTGGAACCTGCTGGACGGGCTCCTGGTCCTCGTCTCCGCCGTGGACATTGTCGTGTCCCTCGCCTCGTCCGGAGGCGCGCGCATCCTGGGTATCCTGCGCGTGCTCCGGCTCTTGCGCACCCTGCGGCCCCTGCGGTGAGGGGGAAGCGGTCGGGGGAGGGGGTTAGTGACCCACGTGGTCAGTCACACAATGCCTTAGCAGGCATTGCACCTCCTTCCTGTCCCTCCACATGCAACAACTAAACCACACATCCCTTCAGCCACTCGGCTGGTTTAATACAATAAAGGTTCTGGACCGGCTTCAAAATTCGGTGTCTCATCAGCAAAGTCAGACTGACTGAATCCAATGCTAGTGGCATCACGCTGGAGCCCCTCTGGTCCGGTATGTATGTTGAACTTCTTTCGCATTGTACATAGCCAACCTTGATAATCGGTGCCCCCCCCCCCCACCTCCTCCAGAGTGATCAGCCGCGCGCCGGGCCTGAAGCTCGTGGTGGAGACGCTGATCACGTCATTGAAGCCGATTGGGAACATCGTCCTCATCTGCTGCGCCTTTTTCATCATCTTCGGCATCCTGGGGGTACAGGTGCCGAAAGCCCCCACCTCCACCTTACCCCCAACTTCTCACCCGTCATCGCCACCACCACCTTCCTCTGCTCGCTGAAGAGCAAGAACTAGAGGGAATCTGGCTTGCTCTTCCTCCACACGTCCATGTTGAGGGGACGCGTTGGAAGACTTTACCCCTTCTTCATAGCACGTGGCTTGTACTCTGAGGAAGGGCCATTACTGGTCCTTCCTCGTGGGGCTGCGGCGTTCGTGGCAAGCGAGCGGGTGGGTGGAGCGTTGTGGCATCGTTCATGCGGAGTGCGGTGCAGCGAAAATCGATCGTCACCCCTCGTCCCCCCATGTCCCCTGCACCCCGCAGCTCTTCAAGGGGAAGTTCTATTACTGCGAGGGGACGGACACCCGGAACATCACGAGCCGTGCTGACTGCGCGCGTGCGCACTACCGTTGGGTGCGCCGCAAGTACAACTTTGACAACCTGGGGCAGGTGAGGCCCCCCTCCATCCTCCCGCAGATCCCTCCCCCTTGTTCTCTCTATCTCCTACCTCACTCCCTCATCCCTCTCCATTCTGTCCTCCTCCCTACTCTCGAGCCTTCCCCTGACACCCCCCCCCAAACCTAAGGTTGTCACTTACCCACTCACTCATTAATTCGTCGTCCAAAAATCACTTAGTAACTCACCCACTTGCCCACCCACTCACCCAGCCACAAAGGTTACCGCCGTGTTTGACCAAGAATCGGCGTCTACTGTATTCGAACGGCAAGGATTGATTGGTACCGAGATCTGGTGCTGGTGACTGCGCGGTGGTGCCAAGAGGCTTCGGCCGAATGTCTAGACCCGTGTCCGGGCTCGCTGTGCATGGAAGAGGTGGCGACCCCCCCCCCTCCCCTCAGACCTCGCCCGTGACCTGTGGGATGCGTGCCCGTGGTTGTGTCTGATGTCTCGTGTCCCGCAGGCGCTCATGTCCCTTTTCGTGCTGGCCTCTAAGGATGGCTGGGTGAACATCATGTACGATGGCCTGGATGCCGTGGGTGAGGATTTGCAGGTGAGGAACCCGGAACAAACCCGTGGCTCAGGGCTGGGGGTTCAGTGGTGTTTGTTGTTTGAACTCGGGGAGAGGGCTGGTGGTGACGGGGGACGGAGGGGGGAGATGCCGGTACACGGCCTCCCTCATGCTGCTGCGGATTTGCTTCTATGTAGCGCATCAAGCGCATAAGCGCTTGATGTTTGTTGCGGAGGTCCGCAGTTTGATTTCGGCGGGTCGCCCTGGTAAATACTGCAGGTGTCATTATCATCGCTCATAGAAACCAGTTACAGCATTAAGCACAGTGACATCACTCACACACAACATCGTCACACGCGCACTGTATGCATCATCACACTGGGATGCGTGGCATTAACCCTGCATCGTCTGTTTCACTCACAGTGGACGTTAAAGATCCCGGGACATCATCAGAAGAGGAGTAGGTCATATTTTGCCTCGGTGTAATGCTCCAAATTTGAGAAATTAGACCGCAAATTACTCGCTTGGGAAACGCATTGCAAGCGTCGCCCCTAACTGCGAATAATCCCCTACATGAGCAGTACATCTTGTGGTGTTTTAACATCGGAACTCAGAAGACAGTGCACCTAGCCTGGCGTCGCTACCCTCACTTGTTGTTGTTAAATGGTGTTGCTGCTGCTGGTAGCGAGTTGTACTGCTGGGGGTTGTGCCCGCGTGCAGCCCGTGCGGAACCACAACCCGTGGATGCTGCTCTACTTCATCTCCTTCTTGCTGCTCGTCAGCTTCTTCGTGCTCAACATGTTCGTGGGCGTTGTGGTGGAGAACTTCCACAAGTGCCGGCAGCACCAGGAGGCTGAGGAGACGCGGCTCCGCGAGGAGAAGCGACTCCGCCGGGCAGAGAAACGGAGGCGCAGTAAGAGGGGTGGGGGGGGAGGGTGCATGGGGACTTGGGATAGGGAAGGGGGGGAGGTGGGGGGAGAGCCGGGGCGGAGACATGGGGGAGCTGCGACAGGGTCGGGAGAGGGACTGGGAGACTCGAGGCACGGACGGCGTGCAGGGTGCGGGGCCTGGTTCACGCGAGAGAGGCGTGAGGGCGAGTGAGGAGGCGCTCGGCTCGACTCGGGCTCCGTCGCGGTCCGGCGTGAATGCGCAGCTGGGCCGCGGGTCTCCGCGCGCCCCAATCACCGTCCCCGCGCGGCGCATGGTCGCTCCACCCGCATGGCACCGCTCGCTGCTGAGACCCATCCACATCGCCCCACGCATCCCCACGCTGCCATTCACGACGCACGCTCCGCTCTGCTCTGCACGCGCGTGGGGGTGGGGGCGGTGGTAGCCGCGTGTGAGGGAGAGGGGTAGCGTGGGGGGGCGAATCCCCCGGCCCGGCTCAGTATTGCACCCCACGCCTCGCGTCCTCCGGATGCCGCCGCGTCGCGGGGCCGTGAGCGGCGATAGCCGTGGATTCTCTCTGCGACCTCTATCCTCGCTCGATCACGCCTGGGGGTCGCTGCGGTCACGGCTTGGGGTCGCCGGCCTGGCCGCCCGGGGGCCTGCGTGACCAATCCGGAACCGCACGCCAATCTGAACCCGACCAAGTGCCCTCCTAGTTCAAGCTCTGGCTTCGTGAGTGTGGAACCGATTGATTTCGGTTCCCGCTGCGACCCCACCTCCACGCCCCCTCCTCCCTCGGCCATTCGTCTCTCCGCGCCGCTGCGAGCGCACGGCTTAATTTGGTGGTGGGTGGGTTCATTGGGGGCGCGCCAATGGGAGGCAGCAGCGTGTTGGGGGAGCAGCATGCTTGTACCGCACGCACAGCGGGGAGACGCCGAGAGCGGCGGTGTGCGCGGCGCCTAACCCCTGGCTGCTCTCCGTGTCTGCCTCCAGACGGAAAGGACGCGGGGGGGAGACGCGCTAAGCAGGGCGCTCACAAAAACCCTAAAGGTATCATGCATACCACCACGGGCGCCACTCCACCCCACAGCGATCCCGCGGCCCCCTTCCCCCGGCAAGGGAAGGCCACCCCCCTCCCGACCTCCCTGTACCCCAACCCTTACGCCCCCTCTCCTGGCCTCACGGCGATAGTTCTTCTGGTGTCCATAGGTTCGAGCCTAGTCACGGAGCTATCACGTATGCCAATCTCTTTCGTCTGCTGTGCGACACTGAACAAAGGCCCACAACTTACAATCAGCCAGTAACAAACAGCGCTGTTATCACAATTATAATACGTCCCAGAGTGTGCGTGGGGAGGGGCAGGGGAAGAGACGATGGAAGGAAGGAATTCAAAAGTGCAGCGGTGGGGGGGGGGGGGGGGGGGGGGAGAAGCATGGAGAGAAGTGTTGTAACCTGCAGATGGTGGCCCGAGGCGACGATGGGGGGCTCGGGGGGCCGTGAGAGGAATCGAGTGACTTTCGCTTCATTCTGTCCCTGGGATGACGACGCCTGAGGCCAGCGCCTGTGGGACGCGGAGTGGAATGCGCTCAGGCGGAGCTTAGTGGAATCAGGATGGACCACGTGGGCCCTGTCATGCGGTCATAGCAGGACCAGGAGGACATGGCGGGGTCAATGTGAAGTCAACTCGCGGGTTCTCGCAGCCACTGTGATGATTCATAATTGATTTTTTAGTTAGGCCGTGTAACGATCGGGCCATGTCGGTGTCATGAAGAATGACGTCAGTTATTGTTATCCTGAAAGCCATCTCTTTTATCAACGCTTAGATGGCCCCTTGAGTGTTTATTTTACGCCCTGTCATAATGCAGTGGTAATTCATGTTGCGTGTGACAGCATCCGAGTGCTTAGCATTGTGTTCGATGTAATAGCAGCTCACGATCCCTGAAAGTTGCACCGAAGCTCTGCCTAGTTGTGCGTGAGGTAGAGGCGCTGTCCATGGTGCTGATCCCTCTCAGAGGTTCAGAATCAGAATAATAATATTTATTTATACTGGAGGAATCCGATGAGCTATAAATCTCTTTTTCACAGATATCTAATAGGGGTGCGTAAGAACGTTACAACAACAAACAGTAGAAAATATGATAGTAATGCAAATTACAAAAAAGTAAACAAATCACCCAAACGCATACAAATACAACTAAACCATCCCCATCCTGATTTAAAGCGTTCGTGACTGCAGGGATTCATGTTCTTTGTTATTTCGGTAAAGTCACGTAAAAGGGAAACAATACATTAATAAAAATATAAAACAATAAAATTCAGGTGATGATTGCTTGTGTTGCAGTCGAAACGTCGTGAAAATTGTATTGTTTTATATTTTTATTATTTTATTGTTTCCCTTCTACGTGACTTTACCGAAAAAACCAAGAATATGCATCCCCATCCTACCAGGCAAAGCCCACTGAGGTATTAACTTATTTTTCAGAAGCGATCTGGCCACAAATGATAGGTTGAAGAGCTGTCCATGGTGCTGATCCCTTTGAGAGGTTGAGAAAATGTCCATGGTGCTAATCCTTCTGAGAAATTGAGGCGCTGTCCATGGTGCTGATCTTTCTGAGAGTTAGAGGCATTGTCCATGGTGCTGATCTCTCTGAGAGGTAGAGGCGCTGTCCAGGGTGCTGATCTCTCTGAGAGGTTGAGGCGCTGTCCATGGTGCTGATCTCTTTGAGAGGTTGAGGCACTGTCCATAGTGCTGATCTCTCTGAGAGGTAGAGACGCTGTCCATGGCACTGATTTATCTGAGAAATAAAGGCACAGTTCATGGTGCTGATGTCCGTGAGATATAGAGGCGCTGTCCATGATACTGACCTTTATTATAGATAGAGGTGCTGTCCGTGGTGCTGATCTTATGAAAGTTAATGCAATCTATAAGCAGCAATTTCAAATTATTATTCACACTAACTATGATATTCAAGTTGAGTTCGACTAGGTGAGAAATCAAGAGACCTATAGACTCTCAATAGAATGATGTTGCACGGGTACTATGTGTTGTATTTATTGCGCATTATAATACTTTTGGCTCTTTGGTCATGTGTTTCAGTTTTTTTAAACAGTTTATGAGCACAGGCATGAAGGCCGATAGCGTCAACTGCCAGCGACAAACAGTACCATCCAGGTTGTAATATCGAATATGTAACACTTGGGAACAGAGACAGTGGGAGGGAGCAGTGCCAGAGAAGAACCAGAAAGAGAAGCGAGGTGACCTGGAGTTTGGTGATCAGTGGGTGTGATTTGACTTGCAGTGTGGTGAGTGTGGTGAGTGAGTAGTGTGTTGTCGTTTGAGAGTGTGAGCAAAGTAAATTCTTCGAGCCACGTTTTACGTGGCATGCGGAGCCACTGTGTCGACATATTCCGTTGATTAGCGGTGGTCCATTCTTTCTGGGTAGAGTGAGTATGGAATGAGTGGTAGTGACTGTGGGCGAGTTCAGTCAGGTCCACTCCCATGCAGCCACCCCCCCCGCCCCCTTACCGTGTGAATAATTAAAACGTTGGGTCGACGGGACCTTCGCCGTGGGACGTGTCTCGAATCTCAATGAAACCTGCGGGGCTCGGGCCAATTACGCCAGGGTAAATATAATTTGCTAGGCGATCAGTTTCTATGAAATGTCATCATCGCATCTCATTTATTTTTTATTTGTCATCGTACGTTGGCATTCCCATGGCGACCCTCCTGAGTGTCCCCCTCCGTGAGGTACCTGACCGACGCGTGAACGCAGCGCGGCGTCCGTGGGGAGATGGAAGTGGGGGAGCGTTGGGTCGGAGGGAGCGGCCGGGGGGTGCGAACCCGACTTTGACAGCTCTCGTCTGTCCACCTCGGTGTGCGTCGTACATCGGCGTGTACACGTGCGTGTGGCCGTGTGCATTTGTGTGCGTCTGGATGTCTGCTTATCGCTGTGTGTACATTGTGGCGAGTGTGGGCAGCAGTAGCACAGCGGTTAGCGCAATGTGTGAATCCAGTTACCCAAGTTACGATTCCCGCTCATGGCCAACATCGGTGGTAAATATCTGAACCGGTCCTGGGCCTCCCCTTGGTCGAATCAACCTTAAATTAGTACCTGGTACGGTGTGTAAACATCGCCACGAAGGAGACAAAGGTAGCCAGGCGTGGAACTGGTTACACAACCCCTTCGTGTGCCGTGCTGGCCTTAATAGATGCTACTCACGAACAGCACTTTCCCAACAGTCTGTTAAAGGCTACACGGAGACCTTTGTCTGTGTGCGTGTGTTCCCTGCGTGTGCGCGCGTGCAGAAGCGCAGCAGAAGCCGTACTACGCTGACTACTCTCGCACTCGCATGCTCGTCCACGGCGCGTGCACGTCCAGCTACCTGGACCTCTTCATCACCGTGGTCATCGGCCTCAACGTCGTCACCATGGCCATGGAGCACTACGACCAGCCCAGGGTGTGGCCCACAGTCGTGGTGGGGGGGGGGGGGGAGGCAGTAACGCTCAGGGGGGGACAGACTAAAACGAATGGCAGGATAAAGAATGCCCAGACTAATTATACGTATTAAGCCTACGTGTTAAACAGACTAATTCTATTTCCCATTAACCTATGGCCATTCCTTGTTCACATGTTAGCCTATGGGGTCAGGGCCATGGGAAGAGTGGGGGTGGTGACACTCGCTCGTGTCTCGCAGTCGCTGGAGGAGGCGCTCAAGTACTGCAACTATTTCTTCACAACGGTGTTCGTGCTGGAGGCGGCCTTCAAGCTTGTGGCGTTTGGCATACGAAGATACTTCAAGGACAGGTGCAGGGCCCACTCTCCTCCCTCCCTCACCATGCCTCCTGCCATTCACCACGGACCTCATAATTTCCACCATTTTTCAATATTTAGAGGAATATATTTCAAATTTTAGTGGTAGGATGGTGTAGTGGTAACACTCGTGCTGCCTCACAAAAAGAGCCTGGGATTGATTTCTGACTCGGGTGCTTTTCTGTTTGGAGTTTTGTATGTTCTCCATCTGCTCTGCATGTATTTCCTCGTCGTTCCCCAGTTTTCCGCCACAGCTAAACACACACATACACAAAATGTCACTGCTATTGGCCAAAGTATCCCAATCATAACAAAATTACCTGCAAATTACTCAGTTGGGATCACACACACAGCTGTAGCATCGTCCTCTACCGTGAAAACTTGATAGGACCCTACTGAAAAAATAGTCTTGGGACTCGGTGACGCTTTCGTGAGTAATCAAGCGTGGTGATAATAACTATAGTCGTAAAATAAATAACGCGTTCTTTGACCGCATGTTGCGAATTGTGTATTAACGGCATGTGTGTAGTGTGTGGTGAGTGTATATGTATGTGATGTATGTGTCGGTGTGGCCGTGCGTGGGGAGCGACAGTACAGCGGTTAGCGTGCTGCGCTACGAACCTGGCGACCCGGTTTCGATTGAGGCTCACGGTCAACACCAGTGACGATTATCTGAACCGGTCTTGAGCCTCCCCTAGGTTGACTCAGCATAAAATGAGTACCTGGTGTGGTGTGTAAACATCGCCACGAGGGAGACAAAGGAGGTCAGGCGGGGTTTCTGGCCACTCTACCCCTCGTGTACCGTGTCGGCCTTCATAGGAGCTCGCTAACAGCACTTGCTCCTACCGTCTGTGAAGGCGATATGAGTGATCTTTGTCTTTTGGCCGTGTGCGTGTAGGTGGAACCAGCTGGATCTCGGCATCGTGCTGCTGTCCATCATGGGCATCACGCTGGAGGAGATCGAGATGAATGCATCGCTGCCCATCAACCCGACCATCATGCGCATCATGCGCGTACTGCGCATCGCCCGCGGTACCCACCGCCCCCCACCCGGGGTGATGCGCGTCCGGGTCACCGGGGTAACCGGGATAACCGGTGTCCAGGGTAACCGGTGTGTGGGGTAACCAGGGTAACTGGTACTATGGTAACAAGGGCGTGGGGTAACCAGGATAACTAGTACCAAAGTAACCAGGGTGTGAGGTAGCTGCTGGGCCGAGGCTACCTTGAGCCAGTCGCACGGCACGCCTCCGTGCCTGCAAAGCGACCTCAGCCCTGCGAGTCTCCGCACCCCCGTACCTCCGTGTCCCTGTCACCACGTGTTTCTATGTTCCTATGTCCCCGTACCCCTGCGTCCCCGTGACCCCGTGACCCCATGTCCCCGTGACTCCGTGCCTCTATGTCCCCGTACCCCTGTGTCCCCGTGACCCTGTGTCCCCGTGACCCCGTACCCCTGTGTCCCCGTGACCCCGTGCCTCTATGTCCCCATGACCCTATGTCCCCGTGATCCCGTACCCCTGTGTCCCCGTGTCCCTGTACTCCTGTGCCCCCGTGACCTTATGTCCCCGTGACCCCGTACCCCTGTGTCCCCGTGTCCCTGTACCCCTGTGCCCCCGTGACCCTGTGCCTCTATGTCCCCGTGTCCCCAGTGCTCAAACTCTTGAAGACAGCCACAGGGATGCGCTCCCTCATCGACACCGTAGTGCAGGCGCTGCCACAGGTGCGAGACGAGCTCCGGCTCCGGCCATCGCTCTACACTCAGAGATCACCATCATTCTGCTTGTTAACCCAAGAAAGCGTCACCGACTCTCAAGATACCTCTTCAGGAGGGTCCTGTCATGTTTTCGAAGGAGTAAGCGATGTTGCTGTTGAGTGAGGTCTCGATTGAATAATTTGCAGGTAATTGTTCAACATTGAGGTGTAGTTTGGCCAATCCCAGTTACATTATTATTTTTCTATGGCAGGAAACCGGAGAATCCGGAAGAAACACTTGCAGAAGAGGGGGGGAAATAGAAACTCTTCACATTCGTAAAGGCGCCCGAGTCAGGCATCGAATCCAGGCCCTTGTTGTTTCGAGGCGCGAGTGATGGGATGTGTAAAGATTAGTGAATGGCATTTTCTACGCGGAAGAACATGGCGAGCATGGGGATGCGGCTGTGAGTGGTCCGTGATGTCGCGACCTCTCTCGTGGCCCGAGCCGGGATCGCGTGGAGCGCGTGGAGCCGCGGGGCTTCCTTTCCACGCGAGGTAATTCGACGTTCCTGTGAAGAAGCCAGTATAGGAGGCTGTGCTTGTGTGTCCGTGGTGCAGGTGGGGAACCTGGGCCTCCTCTTCCTGTTGCTCTTTTTCATCTACGCGGCCCTGGGGGTAGAGCTGTTCGGCCGCCTGAGTGAGTCACTCTTTGCCCACTCAACTCTGTCACTCACTCCTCTCTTTCACCCTCTCGCTGTCTCATTCACTTCTCTCTCACTTCTCATACACTCCTCATCCCATGTTCACTTGTCGTGATTGCCTTTTGTGACTTGAGGTAATAGTCGCCTGTGGTTGTCCCAGGATTTCTGTCGTTACTTATGGGTGCTTGTGGTTGCCTGTGGTTGCCCACGCAGTCTGTGACGATGAGACCCCCTGCGAGGGCCTTACCCGTCACGCGACCTTCGAAAACTTCGGCATGGCCTTCCTCACGTTGTTCCGCGTGTCCACGGGTGACAACTGGAATGGCATCATGAAGGTAGCGCCTGGGGGGTGTCCATCGCGCGCTGTGTTTCCAGGAGAGCCTCGCCGTGTTTCAAGACTCTTTCTCGGGAGGGTCCTGCCAAGTTTCCAGCATTGGGATGTGGATTTAGCTCATTTCAGTTCCATTTCGGAGGAAACCGGGGAACAAGGAAAAAACACCTGCAGAACAGGGGGAGAACGCACAACTCCACTCACACGCTCTCTGCAGAACAGGGGGGTAACATGCAAACACCACAGAGAAGGGGGAATCGAACTCAGGTGCTTCTTCCTGTGAGGTACAGGTGTTACTACTGCACTACCCCATTGCCACCCGTCCAGGATTTTGCGGCTGATGTTCTCTGGTGGCAGGGATTGATTTCTACCGACATCTGGTGCTGGCGAATGTGTTCAAATACATCGGAGGAGACTGCACAGTGGTGCCGGGAGGCCGAGGCCGACTGAGACACGTATCCGGGCTCACTCTGCGGAAAAAAGTAGCGACACGATGGTGGCCTCTGGATGTTCACACACAAAGTTCCCCCATATAACCTAAACAGGCTGTTGGGGCAAGTGCTGTTAGCGAGCTTCGGCACAGCACAAAAAGGGATCATCTTTGTCTCTTCAGTGCTGATATTTACGTACACCGAACCAGTTACTCAATAAGGGCTGAGACGATCTAGGGGATGCCCAGGAACAGTTATGTTATCACTCATCACTGATGTTGGCTGTGACCAGGAATCGAACTAAGGTAGAAGCGTCCATAGGGTAGTGTGCTAACCACTGCACCACTCCTCCATTACTCCCAATAAATAGGCGGAGAAATGGAGGGGAGAGTGTGAAGAGAGCAAACAGAGCCACAGAGGGAGACACTGAGACACACAGACGGACAGAGAGAGACACACACACAGACACACGGAGACACAGACACACAGAGAAATACGTAGACACGAAGACAGAGACACGTGGAGATACAGAAACAGGCGGAGGCACAGAGACGCACACGGTGAGACAAGAGGAGCCCCGGTTCAGAGAGTCGTGGGGAAGCGCGACGGCAGCAGCAGAGGGGGTCGCGGTGTTGCTGTGTCCCTGGAGAGAGTGCGGTCGAGCACGTCTCTGTGTGTGTGGAGGGTGCATTCGAGCACGTCTCTGTGTGTGTGAAGGGTGCATTCGAGCATGTCTCTGTGTATGTGGAGGGTGCGGTCGAGCACGTCTCTGTGTGTGTGGAGGGTGCGGTCGAGCACGTCTCTGTGTGTGTGGAGGGTGCGGTCGAGCACGTCTCTGTGTGTGTGGAGGGTGCGGTCGAGCACGTCTCTGTGTGTGTGGAGGGTGCGGTCAAGCACGTCTCTGTGTGTGTGGAGGGTGCGGTCGAGCACGTCTCTGTGTGTGTGGAGGGTGCGGTCGAGCACGTCTCTGTGTGTGTGGAGGGTGCGGTCAAGCATGTCTCTGTGTGTGTGGAGGGTGCGGTCGAGCACGTCTCTGTGTGTGTGGAGGGTGCGGTCGAGCACGTCTCTGTGTGTGTGGAGGGTGCGGTCAAGCATGTATCTGTGTGTGTGGAGGGTGCATTCGAGCATGTCTCTGTGTATGTGGAGGGTGCGGTCGAGCACGTCTCTGTGTGTGTGGAGGGTGCGGTCGAGCACGTCTCTGTGTGTGTGGAGGGTGCGGTCGAGCACGTCTGTGTGTGTGTGGAGGGTGCGGTCGAGCACGTCTCTGTGTGTGTCGAGGGTTCGGTCGAGCACGTTCTGCGTGTGGGGAGCGCAGGACACGCTGCGAGAGTGCGGGGCCGGGCTCCCCGCGGAACCCCCGGCCTGCGTGGCGCACCTCCCGCTCATCTCGCCCGTCTACTTCGTGACGTTCGTGCTCACAGCGCAGTTCGTGCTCGTGAACGTGGTGGTGGCCGTGCTCATGAAGCACCTGGAGGAGAGCAACCAGGCACGGTCCGCCACAACTACCACCATCACCACAACAATCACCACAATTGCCATGGGAAAAACCACCACAACCACCGCAATAAATAACCACAACCACCACAACAAAGAGCGGAAGAATAGCGTAAAACAAGATGCAACATGGAACAAAACCTGCAACAATCACTACAACTTGCTGCACCCACAAGTGCCACCACAACGACCCACAAGAGCCACGGCCAGCTGCCACCATCAATAATTACATCAAGCAGCAGACGAACATCAACAAACCCACGTTAACCACACCACCCACACCACCGACACCACCACACCAACAACAGCTCTCATTCGCCACGAAGTTCCGGCGACGTCACCACGGTGCTTGTGCCAGGCTAGGTGCACGTTGAGGCCCCGCGAGGTGTGGATGGCTCGCTGGCAGGAGGTCACGGGACAGGCCCAGGTGCCATGGGTTGACTGACACCGCCCCACTCTCACCCACGCTCTGTGTGGATCCAGGACGATGACGATGACGATGTGGATGGAGACACCACGGAGGGCGAGGGGGGGCCCCTAGGGCCCGAAAGGGATCTTCGCAGGGAGACCCCCTCCCCGACACCGCGGGGAACGGGAAGTCGGTCCCCCCGGCGGCACAGCGCTGACACCGGGTGGTCCCAGTGGGGGCAGGGGGCCGAGGGGGAACGCGTCTCCCTGGGCGGGTCCCCCTCGTGGCGGCCGGGGACCCGGGTGAGTGCAGGAGGTGGTCATCACGGCGACGTGGACTGTGCGTTTGTCACGGTGATGGTGCGGCTGTGCAGTAGTCATGGTGACCGTGCGGCTGTGTGTAGCTGCGGTTCTCGTCGGACCTGTCGCTGGTGATGGTGGACGCAGTGGATGCTGAGTTGCTGCTCATGGACAACCTGTCGGGCTCCGTGTGCCGCTCCTACGGCCTGAGCTCCACCTCGGGACCGCCCGGCTCCCCCAAGGTTTCACGCACAGGGGCACGGGGACTACAGAGACATCGATGATGATGGTGGTGAGGGTGGTGATGTTGGTAAGGGTAGTAATGATGAGGGTGATGAAGGTGATGGTGGTGGTGATTGTGCTGAGAGTGGTGATGGTGAGGGTAAAGATGATGAGGGTCAAGTTGGTGATGATGTTGAGGATCATGGTGGTAAGGTTGATGTTGGTGAGGGTGATGGTGGCGAGTGTGCGCGTGCCCCGGGGCCTCGTGCAGATCCCATTGGCCGAGATGGAGGCGCTGTCCGTGACCTCCGACCTGTCGGAGCGATCGTGGTCCCCGGAGCCGCAGCGCCGCTGCTCGGCGCCGTCCCCTCCATCGTCATCGTCGTCGCCCTCCGCGTCCTCGCCGCCCCCTGCCCCCTCGCCCCTCCTTCCCCGGGGGCCCACACGGCGGCCTCTCAACGTAAGTATCGGCAGCCCCGGGCCCCGCGGTCGCCGTGTGTGTTGCGTTCTGCTCCGGTCACAAGAATCGGTTTGCGCTTCGCTACTGGTAAGTCGTGAGCAACGAGCATACCGCTGGGCTCGCGCTGATATACAAACCGCACGGCGGGCCATGTCACTGAATGGTTTATTTGTCATCGTTTCTCAGTCAAAAGGTAACGGTGCAGCCCTGCAAGTGTCCACACAACGCCACTGTTGGCAAAAGGACCTCATGGCGGTATTTGGTCTTCTCTCCTCTACTCTTCCACACTGACCAGACGTGTCCCTTGAACCCCCCGTGTCCCCTACACACCCTGAAGGCTGGAGAGACCCCGGTGGCACGGGGAGGTGACTTGGTCCCTGTGGCCAACGCTGAGCAAGGGGAGAGTCGGCCCGCGAGTCACGGCGACTCACATCGGCGAACGCGACACGGGGCCCCTGGGGCCCCCTGCCCAGCCACAGCTACAGGCCAGTGAAGTCATCCACGTCTCAGCGGTGTCACACATAATAATAATGATGGTGATGTTGAGTCTAACGGCGTCATTGCATGTAAACTGCGCCTCAAGACGCCGCCGAAGAGCTTGTAACGCTCTACGGTGGCGTCCGCACAGAGGCGCGAGAGGAACCCAGAGAAGGGCGCAAGGGCAGCCAGAACCCGCGCCAATAATTGCCCAAGCTCTGTGTTTCTATATCGGGATGTTTGACCAACGCCATTAACTCCATTAACTCAACTCCATTAACTCAACTCCATTAACTCCATTAACTCTGAGTGTTTCTACACGTGGGAGTCAACCGCAGTGCTTGGAGACGGGGGGGGAGTAACAATCTACGTACAAATGGGATTGAGCTTCCTTTATGGAACAGCAGAGGGCGACCTCCACCCACGAATTCGGCAGGGAGTCTCACGCGCGCGTGTGCGTGATACACCAACCCTCGCTCACAGCAATCTGAGTGATACGTCGCCGCACGTTCAGTCGTGAGAAGTCTCAAGACACCGGTCAGGAGACGGAGGAGCTTTACCAGACAGAATCTGGCACGTGTTTATTACTGTAAACGTAGTGGAAGGTAAACGACGCGAATTTTGGCACTAAACCACCGCGTGACCGAACCCAAAAATATATATAATACCAGTTAGAGGGCATGGTGTGTGTTTAAGCTATGGTACGGAATCGGAAAACCCGGATGAAACACATGCAGAATAGGGGGGCAACTCTACACACAAAGACAAACATCCCTCTCATAGCCTTAACAGACTTGCGGCAAGTGCTATTAGGGGAGCACCTTTGACAATGGCGGGGCCAGGATTTTCAGGTAGGGGGGGCAACCCCTCCATCAATGAAAAATGATAGGCGTTGTAAGTAAGGACTCATCCCTTGCTTTTTGTTCGACGCGTGTGCGGCGATGGCGCAGCCATCAATCGAGGGTCGAATTCGAACCGTGTGTGATCGGCATCGCGCTCGCTGAAGGTGAATGCCTTCAGGGAAGTCGGGTACTGTTTACACAACTGCGCACAATTCTGTGAGTCGCTTATAACTGCTTTGCCGTTACTTATTGCTAATTATGGACTCAGGCTATTGTCCTATCATCCCATAGAGTCCCTGGCACGTAATACTATGCTACACAGTGGCAGTGTGGGTCGCAAAATGCCGATTTATTACTAATAAACCCCAATGATCCGATCGAAATAAGGGATTTCGATCGGATCATTGGGGGGGCACGTGCCACCCCCCCCGGCTCCACCAGTGACCTTTGAAGGTGTCCATAGCACACGTGGACGGTGACTGACACCACCCCTGGACACCTTTGTCTCCCCAGTGCTGATGTTTACACACCGAACGAGGTACTCATTTTAAGCTCAGAATATTTATTAATCCAGAATCTTTATATATCCTGGAGGAATCCGATGAGCTATGAGGCTATTTTTCACAGATGCCCAGTAGGAACGAGTCAGCAAGTTAAAATACTGACCTAGGGGAGGCCCAGAAGCAGTTCAAATATTTGTCACTGATATTCGTCGTGAGTTGAAATAAAACTCAAGTCGACGGGTTCAGAGCACAGTGCACTGACCACTACACGGGTGCTTCCAATACGCACACTAAATCACACTCTGTAGAACAGGGGGAGAACATACAAACTCTACGCAGGTGTTTGCTGCTGTCAGGCACGGGTGTTACCACTGCAGTGATTTTGATATCTGCCCATTCTGTACAGGCCCTCCCACATTTTCTGTGTCTGAGCCAAGCCCGGAGGGGGCGTGCCCCCCACGTCCATCAGAGAGGCCAGACCCCATGGTGACCTGTCGTTCCAGCTTCCACAGACAGGTGTCCACCTCACCACTGAGTCACCCACACTTACTGGTGTCCACCTCACCACCGAGTCACCCACACTCACCGGTGTCCACCACACGTTATTCCCGCGGCAGTGTGGCTGGTCGGTAAAGCTCGCTCGTGACGCGATGCGGCTCACTGCAACAGTGAGGTAAACTTGACACCAACATCGTTACAGCTTAGTTTTGTTGCATTCGAAAGAATGTGACATTTTTTAATCGGTTTATACCAGTTTTTGACAAGCGGCTGAGCAGAACCGAACCTTCCGAAACAGATTTGACCCAGTTCAACCATCGTAGTGGAACCCCAGGCGGGCCGATCCCCAGCTGTTTGCTGTGCGATTGCATCGTCACTTTGAGGCGGTGACGCGGCGGCTCGATGGGATTGAGGCTCACCGCGCGTTGCTGTTCGAGGTTCGCCGTTAGAAGCCGGCAGCCGCCCTTGGTTATTGCTGCGGTGTGCGTCAGCATAAACTACAACTCGCTGCGTCTGCTTCACTCACAGTGGACGTTTAAGTTCCTGTGACGTCATTCTTATGGAGCTTGCCACTGTGTGCCGGAGTCCTGGTATAAAATTACCAAAAAATATATTATAAAGCAAATTATTAAAATAGGATCATACAGCAACATTGCCTCCTCCTACGACAGCTTAGAAAGGCCCTTCTAAAGGCGTCATGAGACTCGGTGAAGTTTCCCTGGGTAAACAATGGGAAAAATATATAAATAATAATACAAATTCATCTATCAATGTTACTCAATGCTTTTTCCGTTCATGATGCTCCTGTCGGTTGATTATTTTGTCTCTTGGACAGCTGACGACCAAGTGTCCTGCCGTCTCCTCGGTTCAACTGAAACTCTCCTAAATTTACAAGGCTTTGTTGTCGCGATGTTATAATTCCACGAGTTTACCCAGGAAAACCTCACCGAGTCTCAAGACTCGTTTTAAGGAAGGTCCGCTGTGTGTGTACTTTAGCTCTGGGAAGAAACCGGAGAACCTCGAGGGAGCCCATGTAGAACAGGGAGAGAACATAAAACTCCACTCGGAAAGCAACAGAGTCGGGAATCGAACCCAGGTTTTGCTGCTGTGAGACAGCAGGAGCGTGGCCACTGCGCTACTGCCCGAGTCTTAACTCTAGCGCTCTTTCTAAGATGGCGCACACCATTCTGTTTACCCATACCTGGCGTTGTAAATGTTTCAACAGCTCCAGTGCGACTCCTAACCCCTGTTCGCCCTCGGCGCCCCCTCCTCCATCCTCTTCACAGGAGGCCGCCGAAACGGGGTCCCAGGAGAACGTGGGGATGAGGTCCCTTTCTTCGTATTTGTGGGGACGCGGGTCACGCCAGCCTACCTCCCGCGACCCCACCGCGCCCCCCTCGCTACCCCCACGCCACTGCTGCCTCCCGCTAAGAGTCCGTGCCGGTCGGGCTGCCGTGGGCCCCACGGGTCCCAGAGGGACGCGGCCAGGTCCAGCGGAGGCTGCAGCTGCTGACATGGAGCCCGGGGAAGAGGAGGATGGAGGCGCGGTTCGTGCCGGCACCAGGGGATCGTACGGACGGCGAGGGGCAGCAGTGGGGGGCAGCGAGGAGAGGGAGCGGCATGGGGGCCCGAGGGCCCGGGGGCATTTGAGATCAGGCGCCACAGAGCAGACAGTGGGGCCGGGGTCAGATCCACCATGCCTGTCGGCACCCAGGCGGCCGAGATGATGAAGATGACAGTGATGGTGACGCTGATGGTAAAGATGATATTTTTTGTGTTTTCTTAAACAGTTGCTGAGCACAGGCCCAACATGTCAAGTGGTCAGCAACAAACAACAATATCAATGTTATAATAAACAAGTTATGGTGAAGATGATGGTGGAATTGATGAAGATGATGGTGCAATGGTAAAATTCATGGTATTTCTTTCGTGGAAAATAATGCTGGTAAAATTATGGTGAAATGTATTTGGCGATGGTTGAAATTATGGTAGATTTGATAGTTAAATAATGGTGAAGTCCATGGCGAAGTCAATCTTAAAGACATGGTGAAGATCTGCCATCCGCAGGTGCTGTGTGCGAGACTCTGGTGCTGCCCTCGATGGGGATCGGACTGCGGGTTGCGATGTGCACGGTGCTCCTCAAAGACGCGCACTGGGAAAGGAGGGGCCAGAGCCCCTTGGCCAACTCACCAACCGCTCACCACAAGTCACCAACTGCTTACCACAACTGAACACTGCCCACCCGCCACGCATGGAACACAGCAGCCGCAACTCCTCTTCCCTTCCTTGTCACAACTTCAACAACAACCACTCAGTCCCCAGGCTCCCCCAGGACGTGTTGCCAGGAGTGTCCGCCCCCTTTTCCGCAGAGCAAGCCCGGGCATCTTTCTCAGTCGGCCTCGGTCTATCAGAACCACTTTGCAGTTCACTGTAATAATAATTTGAACACATTGCCACCACAAGATCTCGGTACAAATTCTTCCCTGTTGGACGAACACAGCTGATGCCGATTCCTCGACTGTCCGGGTCAAACCTGAACGGATGGCGACCCCAGTACCACCCTTTGACCCCCTCAAAACCTGACCTCAGATCCCGTAGCCTTTCTACCCAGGCCACTTGCAGTGCAACCCTCCCCTTCCATAACGATGAGGCAGAGGTCCATTTAAGGGGAGTATGTTTTGTCCACGCAGCCCCGCGGCTTCTTGTGTACATGTGGTTGGTACCCATAGCTTCCCTGTGAAACTGAGCACGCTACACGTGCACGTGGACACGTTGAGTTGCGAGCGCGCGTGAATATACACAAAGTGCGGTTTTGTATGTGTGCTCTCAAGCTGATTTATTGAACAAAGATGCGATGTGTCAGTTTCTCCGAGACACCAACGTTACCACGCGTGTGTGCGTTTATCGGCGGAGTTGCAATGTAGTGAGGGTTGATGAACATCTGTCATGGGATGGCTGCACTGTAATACTCATCTGGCTAAGGAGGCATGGAAGAGGCCTGGTTTTCTGTTCCGTGCCAAAGCATCTCATTTTTAACGATGATGACTACATCGCTACATAGAGCGCAGTTGCTAGAGCTGCAACACAGATGACATTCGTTCCAAGTTTAAATCCTGTTGTCATATATGAGGGGAGCACCCACTTGATATAATTCAGAGGAAATCATCAGTCCGGGTGATTGATGATCCGGAACTGATTAATTCCAGTCACCTCACCAGCGGTTGGTCACCTCCCTATCATTCTTCTATTATCCCTACCACCATGATTAATGTGAACTTCACTATTGGATTCATCCACCCATGTTGAGGACTCCGTCTACCAGACTGTTTTTTCGTCTCATCTACCACACTGCAGGTCACAACACACTCGCCACAATGCAGGCCACACTTCTCTGGAATAAAACCTGAAAAGTGCGCAAACAATGGGGAGGTGCACGCTTGGAATTACCCCAGGCAGAAATGTTAGCACGTTAATGAGAGAACGCACACAGGGCTAATTGCAGCACACAAGCTACGGAGAGTGGGCTTGGGCAGGGCGCGCCACGGATAGAAGGGGCCATGTCATGATGCACCTTTATCCAGGCAGTGGTGGCGAACACAACACCTCTGACCCAGCACTGTGGAGGCTACCAGGGTTGGTGGATCACACAAATGTTGTGAAATTCTCTTCCCTGTGGGCGTCGAGGTGCCACGCCCTGGCTCGCCAGGAAAAAAGCGGTACAGCAAAGTGTGGACCCCACCTGTTTCCATCTGCAGGAGAGCGCTGCTACCCACAGCACATCAAGCATGGGTTTTCCCAGGGTACTAGGGCTTCCTCCCACGTGTAAACACTCAATTGGCCGAAAATATCTTCATATAAAAAGGGTCGCAGAGCTTGTGGCGAGGGAGGTATAAATTGCCAGTTCACCGCCTGGCTGCTGCCTTCCCGCTCGTTCCTCCTCCTGGCGCCTCTCCTTGAGGGCTGTGCAGCGGCGGTGCCGAGTTGCAGACTCAACCCCGTGGCCCCGAGCCCGATTCAGATGTCATCTGAGGCCAGCGTAGCACGGTTTGGTACGGCAAATAGCAAGTGGAAAACAACATATACCGTAATGGTCCCGCGCTGGCTCGGCTCGGATGTGCCAGTGGGAAAGGGGACGAGACCCCCGACCCGCTGAGACTCCATTAACGTTCCGACCTTTTAAGTTACCCAACACCCGCGATGCCCCTTAATCCCCTGAAAACCCCCTGCGAGACCCCTCCAACTCGCGTGAGACCCTGTGAGCCGCTGCGAGTTCCGTCACACTTCAGATCGTCCCCGTGAACCCCTGAGACGTCGTGCACCCACGTGAGTCCCCGTGAGCGGAATACCCCTGCCACGTTGTGAGGTAAACCCTCTGCTCTGGCAACGCGTCACTTCTACCCCCCGTGATCTCGTGAGACTTGGCCTGCGGTTCGTGACTCCGGAACGCGCGCGGAAACTCTCGCGAGACTTTGGTCGACGCGCGCCTCACGCGGAAGTGGCGGAAGCCTCAGCTCGGACCTTAGAGGGACCAGGACCAGCGGGGCCTGCGGTGAGAAAGGATAAGCGGGGACCACCAGGGTCCAACGGGGACCAGAAGGGGCCAGCGGGGCCGCGGAGACGGGGACCACAGCGACAGGGACCAGTGGAGCCACGCGGTGACGGAAATCAACGGTGTCCGCGGCGAGGAGGGACCAATAGGGACCAGGAGGGAGCCGGAAGGGTCGGGACCGCTGCCAAGAGGAGGAGGAAGAAGCCGAAGCAGGCGGAACCAACCGGGACCAGGAGGAACCAGGCCCAGTACAAGGAGAGCGAGTGAGTCCGTCTCTCCCCGTACCCCACCGTACGCGCTCTCCGGGGAATGGCGAAGAGAGGAGAGAGACGGGGAGAGTGGAGCTGAGTATCCGGTCGAGTGATCCCTGTGATGCCCCCGACCCCCTATGCTCCCCTCTGATCTCAGGTCTGGTGAGGCCGAGCGGGGCCTCGCCTCGGGGACATGGAAGCCGTGGCCAAATACGACTTCAACGCCACAGCCGAGGACGAGCTGAGCTTCAAGCGGGGCGACGTGCTCAAGGCGACACTCCCATCACCACCCACATCCCACCACGAACTACAACACGCCAATACGCTACAACACTTCATACTCCCACCTACATACATCCAAAGACAAAGCTCCCCCGTATAGACTTTAACAGACTGTAGGAGAATGTGCTGTTAGCGAGCACCTGTCAATGGTCAGCACGACTGGGTGGGTGGCCAGCACAACCACAGGCCGCGTTTGTCTCCCGAGCAGCGATGTTTACACACCATTCGAGGTTCAGTCGACCTATACACAGCACATCACACACAGTACCCAAATAAGACTTTATACACCATACACACGATAGCTACACCACATACATCACACGAAAACCACCATACCATATTGTCCACCCAACGTGTACGGCCCTAACTACACACACCCCAATTCAAACACTCCACAACAAACTCGCCACAGGCAACCACAATTCCTACATGCAACACGCGCACACTAACCACACTCGCCGATTAGCACGGTTGGCTACGTACGGTGCTAAAGAAGTTCAGCATATATGCCACACACACTACTCGCCACCACACACTGACGGACACTTGCACTGAGTTTTCAGTGTACACTGGATTTTCAGTGTACACTGGGTAAAACACATTGAAAGCCACAGCAAATTTATACTGAGAAGTAGAATTCACAGTCGGTTATATTAGTAAAAACATAAAAAATAAGTACATACATACAGATGGAATCTCAGAATAGAAATTACAAATGTTTTAAACAACAACAACCATTTAGGGTCGTGTAATTAATTGTGAGAATGGTGGCACTTTGGTTTGCGCACTTTGGTTTGCGCACTTTGCTCTAAACTTGGCGAACCGAGTTCGATTTACGGCCATAACTAGCAACGTTGGCGACAGATATTTGAACTGATGCTGAACTACCATCTTCATCAACATGGTCAAACAACCTCCATGAACCGACGTGTCGTGGAGAGGCCTTCGTTCAATAGTGGCTTGACAAGGGCTGTAAATGGAAGTGTACATAGTCAAGGTTAGTGTGTGTGATGGTGGGTGGCAGGCCAGTAGCGCAGTGGTAACACCTGTGCCTCACAGCAAGAAGTTCCTGGGTTCGATTGCTGACTCGGCTGCGTTCTATGTGAAGTGGGTGCGTTCTCCTCCTCTTCTGCGTGGGTTTTCTGTGGGTTGGTCGGTTTCCTCTGATAGCGAAGAAAACATAGAATGTAACCGATATTGGACAAACATCCAAATGCTGAACCATTCCTGGCAAATTACTCAAATGGAATTACACATAGCAACATAGCCGATACTACGAAAGCTTGGCAGGACTCTCCTGACACAGTCTTGTCATTGTGTGAGGCTTTCCCAGGTAAACAATTGTAATAATCGTATAATAATAGCTATAGACGAGACGTGAAGCACTGCTGGATTCGGGAGTCCCCGAGGAATGTTCATACGAGGCTAACGTGGAGCGCGGGCCTCCCTGGCTTCACGCTGCAGGTCCTGAACGAAGACTGCGACCAGAACTGGTACAAGGCAGAGCTGAACGGACGCGATGGATTCATACCCAAGAACTACATCGACATGAAGCCCCACCCGTGAGCAAGCCCCTGCCTTCATGATTCACGTCACCCGCAGTCATACTGGACACATGCCCTCGTCTGTTTACGTGCAATAGTCATCCATAATGCTGTTTCTGTAACCTTTGATTTTTTTCGTAATTTGTCCAAACCAATTATGGTTGGATATGATTGTGTGGATATGTTTAGGTATTATGAGTGGTGGGGGGGGGGGGTATAGGTGGTGGTTATTATGGCTGTGTTGGTGGATATGGGTGGGTGTGTGGCTTTGCTAACACAGGGAACGTCTGAGTGTGTGCAGATGGTTTACTGGGAAAATCCCGCGCGTCAAGGCAGAGGAGATGCTCAATCGGCAGAAGTTTGATGGCGCGTTTCTGGTGCGGGAGAGTGAGAGTGCTCCAGGGGACTTCTCCCTCTCAGTGAAGTGAGTGCGGCACGTGTGTATGTGTTTGTGTCATGGTTATTTCACTTGTTCACCCAGGATAGCTGCACTTAGTCTCAGGGCTCATTCAGGAGGGTCCTACGAAATTTTCACAGTTGGGGCACTGATTTGAACTGTCAAGGGGAACAACCTCGTCTCCCCACTACAAAGACAGATCCCCTGTGAAGCCTTACCAGACTTTTGAGGCAAATGCTATTAGTGACCACCTATGAAGGCCTGCATTGCACACAAGGAGGCACACAGACTTATACCCAGACACGTGCATTGCAAAGGCAGAAAGGCACCCAAGGATGACAAATCTCACACGTGATCATTGGCTGGCAGCGTCGAGCTGCGTGTGTGTTGCTGTCTTTTTGTATGCGCGAGTACATTTGTGCACATGTTGTGTGTGTGGGTGTGCACCTGCATGTCGCTTGTCATGTCTCGTGAACTGTGCCGTTCGCGACGTACACCATGTACACTGTGGCCCGTAGTCTCAGTCACAGCTTGTCTCCGACTTGGCTCTAGCTTGGCATGAGAAGGCTCAAAGCCCTACGTTTGACTTTATCCAGCTGTCAGAATGGTCCCAGCCGCACTCAGGATTTAAGTGAGCCAAGCCTGAGCTGAGCCACTGCGAAGCCTCTCGCTTGGATGTCTTTGAAAGCAATCGAGCAGCTCAAGCCTGAGTTGGGCCATGTTCGAGGCCGAGTCAGAGCCAAGCCGCGACAACGAAAATAGGGGCTCTATAAGTAGACATTGTAATGGGACCTGCTGCGGGCTGTCGCCAGGTCTTATCCGGAGCATACTAGTGTGGGTGCATGCCATTGACTCTGTTACGCGAACGGCATTGTTTCCTCTTTTGGAGCCGTGGGGGAAATAGCGGTAAAGCACGAGCGGCCGGTCCAGTGTGAGCGACGAGCCTGCGTTCCTGGAGAGCGTCGCTTCGTGTGGCGTGCGCACTTGTTAACTGGTACGGTGGTCACCGTGTTAAAAATAGGTTACAGGTTCTGAAAACCAGGAACCAATTCCAGGAACGTGAGTAACTAATGCACTGATTGGCTCATGCTGATGTCAAATCGCTGGCTGACCAAGTCACTGCGTGGTTCATTTGTCAGTGTGTCTCAATTAAAAGGTAAAGATGCAGCCCTGCAATTGCTCGCTCACGCCAATGCTGACAGAAGAGCCTCCACTAGAGGGAGCTCCAATGGGTGTTTGGTCTACTCTTCCTTACTAGATTGAAAGTCTTAGAGTGCTATTGCACCAATATGGCATCTGCCTTCGCTGCTCGGTTAAATCAAGCTAAATAGGTTTTTTAATGCTCTCTGTACATGTGGCAAACCAGTACTATCCAGTTTAATTATATTTTTCTAGACAGAACAAACCAATTCTAGTGACGACCCAGGCTGCTTGCCCACGTTTTCCTGGGTGATGCGGTGCTGCTTCGCGTGCACCCAAAGTGATCGCAGCATCGCTTCCTGCAGTGTGAGCGTGCGGCCCCCACCCCAGCCTGCACTTACACTTGGCCTCAAACCCCCCGCACGCCTCTCACCCACGCGCCATCACCACCGGCGACCACACGGACTTCACACCATGGTCCTGGTTATTTGCCTTATCTGCCCAGCCCGTCCCCCGTCAGCGACGGGGCATTCCCGCCGCCACGTGTGTGGCCCCGAGCGAGTCGCTGCCCCGGCGTCGCCACAAGGAAGCAGCGTGTCGCTTATCCCGGCCCCGCCCTCCGTGGCTGATTGCCCCTAATCTGGAGGTTAACATTGAGTCCAGGGGACATTGTGTAATGGGCAACGATTTTGCTTGAGGCTTTCGAGAAGTTGGTGAGGTTGGGTCGGAGCTGTTTATTTCCTGAAATGGCTGCCACTGTTTGCCACCTTTCCGTTTTTCGCCTGTGCTTGGAGCGCAACTCATTTCAATAATGTGAACTAACCCAGAGCAGTGCTTTTAGCCCTCAATGGATGACGAGAGCGTGGCTTGGTTATGACGAACATTTCCTCTACTGCGTGCTCGAGTCACCCAGGAGGAAGTTGTAGCCATCCCCCTTCTGCTCCAGTCTGTGCCGCCCGCATCCTCGCGGTTCAAGAGTTGTCTTCATGCGTGCGCGGTTGTCATCTTACATTGTTCAAGTTGATTTTGTGGAACCAGGTGGGAACTCAAAAGACCAGGATGAGAATCTCATTTGTAAGAGCAACTGTTCGGCCAACCTAGGCCACCAAAATGACAGAAGCAAAAATATAAAAAATAAAGTACAGCAAAGCAGCAAATTGACCTTATGGTGGGACCCTGGGGTCCCATAAGCCCCCGGCTCTCGCTTAAACTGCGTTGTTACGTTTTTTTTTTGTCTGTTGAAAGCGAACAATATGGCAATCTATTCCTCTCGAAGAGCTCTGCACGACACACTAATCAAAGTTTTAAAGTTTTGTTTATGATTCCGGCAATTTTGGCAACGACGGGTGCTTGGTGAAGAACGAGAGGATTGATTTCTGGTGGGTCGCGGCGTTTATGTGCGCGGTGGGACGGATTCGCCAAAAATAAAATAATCATTACGATTTTGACTTCCGTTTATTCGGGACCCCGGGATCCTGCCATAAGGTTAAAATACCAATCGGCACAAAAACAACAAAATGTCAGTCAGAGTAAAAAACAACCAAATAGAAAATCATAACAAAAACAACCACATCACAGATGATATTGAAAACAGTGCACGAACAAAACTAATATAAAATTTTCAGTAACAAGTTGGCCGAAAAAAAGTAGTTTTAAAAACCATTCTTAATAGCTCAAGTTACAGTAAAACATAAAAATAGAGTGCGAGTGAAGTGATCATATGGTGAGTGTGTGCGTTTCTGCCCTTGTGATGCACGTGTCTCAGCCTGCGTGTGTGTGGTGGCAACCCAGGTTGGATTCCCTGCGACAGCTTATATCAATTGCCAGTGATATCTGAGCCACTCCTGAGCCTCCGCTATAAATATCGGCACTGGAGGAGACACTGGCCTGAATGGTGCCTGCCACATCTCACCACACTTATTCACCTTCCTGGTCGTAATACCCGCTAGCTTTAACAAACAGAGGCGTGCAGCGTTGGATGTGCTTAGGCCCTCTACCTTACCCATGCCACCAGCTCAAAAGGGGGGGCTTCAAGGGAGTTATCTGCGTGCATTCCAGGTTTGGGAACGACGTGCAGCACTTTAAGGTGCTGCGGGACGGTGCAGGGAAATACTTCCTTTGGGTCGTCAAGTTCAACTCCCTGAACGAGCTGGTGGAGTATCACCGCAGCACGTCCGTGTCGAGGACGCAGCAGATTTTCCTGCGGGACATGGAGCAGCTACCACAGGTGAGCCCCCGGTGGGGGGAGCGGTGGGGGTGGGCATGGCGGGGGAGGCTCGAGGCACACTTGACACACCACCCTCTAACCGGATACTGGTGGTGGCAACTGATACGCTCCAAGATCTCAAGCGGTGGGGAGATGGTCCCACTTACTGCCTGGGTTGAGGTGGTAGTGCTGGCGGAGTGAGAATTAATTTCTTTTTGCGCAGCGTGAGTTGCGGCGATTAACGCCATGCCACTGCTGCCGAGCCCCTATGTCTCAGGAGGTTTACAATGGTTGTGTCTGATACACTGAACCAGTACCACCGAGATTATGGGTTCGAGCTCTTTGTCTAGGTGTCTATGGTGGGATCGTAATGGCCATCATTACGCCACGCCAGCACACCTTAGAACCTGGTATTGAGAGCTGGGTCTGAGTATCTCTATCACTGGGCAGGAGGTGGTCCCATTCACTGCTTGGGTTGTGGTGGTGGTGATACTGGCGGGAGTGAACGTCTGTGCCCAGTGCAAGTAGCGGCGATTAGCGTAGAGCCACTGCCACTCAGCTGCTGCCACCACCGCCAGCAGCAACAGCAGCTGTGTGTAATTGGCCGCTCAGCGCTGTTCAAACACACAGCACTGTTTACCCACGTGTCTCACTGCTGCTGCCACACGAGTGTTTTTCCGACATGATCGCGACTGTGTGTGAAGTAGACCATGATGGTGGTGGATGCGCCTCGCTGCCCAGCCGTGCGGCTCCTGCGCTGTGCACACTGCCTTGCCCACTGCCTGTGCCGTTACTTCTTGTAGTGATTGGCCCCCTCACGATGCGGGGTCGTGGTTCACATCACGTTTCCAGTTATTTTTTTACACCATCATACGTGCAGCGCCTCTAGTAGTAAGCACACTGCACTGCGAACCCGATGGCCAGAGTTCAATTGTCGTGCACAGCCAACATCGGGGACGGATATCTGAATCGGTCCTGGGCCTCCCCTATATTGACTCAACCTTAAATGATGACCTTGTGTGGTGTGTAAACATTTTCACTGGGGAGACAAAGGCGGCCAGGCACGTTTCTGGCCACTCCATCCCTCATGTGCCATGCCAGCCTTCATAGGTGCTCGCCAACAGCACTTGCCTCAACAGTTGGTTAAGACCACATGGGGGATCTTTGTCTTTGTGTTGTTTGCAGGCGGCGACGCGCGTGCAGGCCCTATTTGACTTTGAGCCACAGGAGGACGGGGAGCTTGGGTTCCGTCGGGGAGACTTCATCACGGTGGTGGACAGCTCCGATCCCAACTGGTGGAAGGGCTCGTGTCATGGCCGAGCGGGGATGTTCCCCCGTAATTACGTTACTCTCGCAAAGTAACTGGCGCGGCACACTGGCAGGTCCGGCCCTGGCCCTCCCCGGACCCACGTGTACTCTCTCCTCGCGGAGCAGAGACTCGAGCAACACTTCCCCTCTGCGCCCTGACTCTTCCGGTCTCGGTTCCGTCGCGCCTGTTTTAATTGTTTATTGTTTCCGACATGTTTTCTAATTAAATGACAATTGAGTGCTCAGTATTTAACGTGATATTTTGTAGAGACAACAGAATGGCTGTCGGTGCCCGGGAGTTGCCAGGTGGTGTTGTGTGCCCACGATAAGTTTGCCTAATGTGCCCGGGGTTCTGTGGGAACTGTTGTGGAATGGCGTGCCTGTGCATGCATTGGCTCGCCCGGCGCTGCCGTTGCCCGGCGCGGTCCAGTTTGTCACCGTTGGGAACACAGAGCCCTCACTCCGTGCTCCCACTGCCTGCGAGAGCGATTCCCAACGCTTCGTTAACACACTCGGTTTAGATGCAGAGGCGGCCCACGACGTGGGGGTCGCATCATTGGCGAGGCCTCGGGTTGGGGTGAGAGGGCGTCGCCACGATCGGGGGCGATCCTGGCGTGGGTGGCGCGCGGCCCGGGTCTTCGCGTGTCTGGCTTCGTTCAGGCCTAATGCTGCGTTGGCATCGTTTGGTTTGTTGTAGCAGGTGTGACAATTCTTCTGTGATTTTTTTATAACAATAACGACAATAATAACATTCCGCCCTCTGTTTTGCTTTCCGTCATGTCTGTACTATTATGCTGATGTTCATGCATTGTTACTCCTAGAGAATCCAATCAGGTAAAATTCTAGATAAATGTTGCATAAGTTGAAGTCCTGATGGTGGTGATAACCATGCCCTGTGGTGCCTGATGCAACGCGTGTTTCTGCACGTGTATTACAACATGCAGTGGGCAATATGCCCATGCCCATGCCCATTGGTTTTGCAAATCCTGGTTTCCAGCGAGTTCCGCCAAATAGTTTTATCAGCTGGGACGGTACCACATTCAAAATGTCTCAGAACAGCCAATCTGGTTGAAAATCGGCCGATCTTTCATCAGCCTGACTTGGTAATAAAGCACAGGGGCCTCCACTCACTACCTCACTGCCCTGCGTTGGATAGAATTCAAGAGTGAAGCAGTCAGGGTGATTGATTCATTTAGTTACACGCTCGCTTGCTCGCTCACCATTGGTCGGTCGCCTCCCTATCACTCTTCTATTGTTGTTACTACCATGGTTACTGTTCCTGCGAACGTTTCTAATTGATTCCTCTACACATGTTGAGGACTATCTACCAGACTGTTTCGTCTCATCCATACTGTGTTCAAACACAATACTGCAAGTTACAACAAGACACTCATCCACCCACACCCTCACACATACTCACCCACCCACTCTAGCCACACTGCAGGTCATCTCGCTTCTCTTTCTGCTTCCCTCACACTGCTGCACTTTGGAATTCCCTTCTGTCTCTTTGCCCAAGCTCAACTCAACGTTGCTCAATTCAAGAAACCTGATACC
This sequence comes from Petromyzon marinus, assembly GCF_048934315.1. Classification (NCBI taxonomy): domain Eukaryota; kingdom Metazoa; phylum Chordata; class Hyperoartia; order Petromyzontiformes; family Petromyzontidae; genus Petromyzon; species Petromyzon marinus. The sequence continues at coordinate 172,978 of NC_133709.1, read as the reverse complement.
TATTACAGCTTTGACAGTGGTGATCGTTGCTGGCCATTTAGCGTTTTTGGGTTTTTTGCCTTGTGCTGAGAAATTCGCATGTCTGTGAGCCGCGTCTGACGTCGCAGTGTGGGGAGAGCCCCCTGCTGCCCGCGGTGGGGGACACAGTGCCGGCTACGCTGTCGGCTCCTCTTGCGATGCTCCCTTTACCCACTCCCACTCCACAGGCGTCTGTTCTCTGTTGTGCACGGGGACTTGCCACCTCTTCCATTGAGCAAACACAGGACTTAATTCTCACTTGCCCTCGATCTGTCAAAACTACTGTACAGTTTCCTACAATATAGTTCAACATAGTAACCAGCACCATATTTCATTACAAATAAATTCTGGCTACCCAAATTAGTCACCTGTGTACGGTGATCCCACGGTCAGCCTATCGGGTGCTCCAAACCTGAACCTCGAGGGGCCTCTGAAAGTGACCGATGGATCTCTTGTATCAGACCCTGGAGAGTGTAGGCCTGTGTGGACCAGGTACTTTGAGCAGCTCCTCGTTAACTCTCCTCCGGCTGTGAAATTGAACATGACTGATGATGTGCCCAAGGCCACTTAGTGATGACAGTCCACTTTGTGCCGAGTCACAGACCACCGAGTGGTGCGCGACAGGCCCCTGTAAGTGGTGAGGGACCAGCCGCTGTGAGTAGTGAGCAACAAGTCGCTAAGTGATGAATGGGCCACTGAGTGGGAATGAGTGGCTAGGCTGGTCTACAGGCAGCAGTGATGCCAGTGTCCCAAGCCAGACATCGGACATGGTGCCAATCTCCCAAGCCACTGCCCAGCAAGGCCAGGGACCACGACTCGGTTGTTTTAGTCTTGACACCGCAATGGTGCTCGAGTGTGGGTGGCGGGGCCAGGGTTGGGGATTCAGGTGGTGCCTGCAGACGTCTGGAACCATGCGCAATCTGCTCACTGACAGAACCTCAGGATCTTTATTCGCTGGATTTCTGGAGTGTGTTTCATACACAACCAATTGTTTTATCAAGCACATGTATTATGTCAATAAAATCACCAATGCCAATTAAGGTCCTCGTAAGCAGTAACGTTAACGAGCACGTCGATTAGAATTCGTATGCGTGGAGTGGTGCGATGAGTAGCTTTGCTGTGAGGTGGGAATGTGTCTTGGAGCATTGTGGGGCTGGAGCGTAAATTGGCAGTGTCGATAAACTCAATTCGTTCCATTGGCCACAGCCTTCTGCGAAACAGCATGTTAGCATTATTGGTTCAAGACAAGCAAAAGCTATATTCTTTTGGTCTTTAGGTAAAGTCACGTAGATAGGTTCAAAGAAAATAACGTGACTTTACCGAAAGACACAAAGAATATGAATTCCTGCAGTCACGAAAGCTTTGAGTCAAGATTTATAAGCAAAACTGTGGACCAGTACTGCGTCTCATTAGCATGAGTGATGGGATGTGTAAAATATAAATAGGCGAAATGTGTGGCTTCTTTGAGTGAAACAGATTCCATTCCAGACTCGACCACCACACCAGGCGGCAAGACGGCAGCGCAGTCGTGTTTGATTCCGTACCCGGGAACCTTTCTGTATGAAGTTTGTATGTTCTCCCCTGTTATGCATGGGTTTCCTCTGGGTTTTCTGATTTCCTCTCACAGCTAAAAACACATGCATTTTATCTGGGATTGGCCAAATATCCCAATGCTGAAAAATTACCTGCAAATTACTCAACTGGGATTACACAGCAGCAACAATATCACCCCCAACTGTGAACTTGGCAGCACCCTGCTGAACAAGCGTTGAGTTTAATAAGTAAACATACAATCGGATCAGCAGGGCGTCAGATCGTTCTGGCCGAAGTGAGTGCGTAATGATGAGTCCGGTGAGCGTGCTGGTGAGTGGCATCTGCTCCTCCATGGCCACGCCTCTAAGCGAAGTAGCCGTAGAAGTAGATGTTGACGCAGATTAAGACGACAGCGTTGACGCAGCAGACCCGGGCCCACAGGGGCCGCTCGCCCTCATCCCTCGCAGCCTGGTTCCGCGGGGCCACTGCGGGGGACGGGGCTGCATCACCGGCGCACAGTCCCCTGCCGGCTCCCCGCCAGGGGCGCGAGCAGCCAGGCTCCCCGCAACCTGCAGTGGGCGGGGGATGGGAGAGAGGAACGTGACCGCCCGTCCGCTGTGGGGGTCACTGGGATCGCAAACACCAGCCACGGAAGCTGCTCCTCCAGCAGTGGCACAAGCGAACCATTGCGGGGCTGCACCTTTACCTCGCCTCCAGTTCACACGGGGCACGGCACTCTTCCACGTCGAAAGTCCGGGCCCGAAGATGGAAATTCAACAATCGCAAAGCGGGGAAAAGAAAGTGTGTAATGTGAGGGGATCAATGTTGACTTGCTTTCTGGCTCTCGTGAGTAGTGCAACGTTGAGGCCGATTGGTACCTGAGATACCAGGTGTTACAGGCTCGGTACAAAAGGACTTGCGCATTTCTAAAAAAAAATGACGTATTTAGTCTTATATGAACTCGAGACCAGGATGAATCATTTGCAAGAGTGACCTGTGGCATTCGTGTGCCAGTAGGGGGCGGCGGTTGCTGTGTGCATCGTCCCAAACGAGGAACTTGCAGTGTAATTTTCTAATTTGTGAGCATTTTCTGTGCACGTGTGCGGTGGCGGTCGTTGGGTCAGGCCTGGGAGGGTCACCTTTGTGCGGGGGGGTGGTGGCGGGGAGAGTGCGCTGCCGCGTGGCTCTGTGCGACGCGGTCCTCCACGTGAGCCCCACCACCTGGCGCGCACATGACCACAAGGACCCGCCGTGTAGCCCTTCACTGTTGAGGCAAGTGATGTTCGTGAGAACCGATGAATGCCTGCATCGCAAACGAGGAAGTCGTGTGGCCAGGACCATCCCCAGTCACCATTTCCTCCCCAATTCAGATATACACGAATAGACATGGTAATGTGTGTGTGAGTAAGCACAGCCCCCTCGGCGCATGCAAAACCCATCCACGCCATTCATCCACCCACTCACCCTGCCACCCACTCACCCTGCCATCCCCCCCCACCACCCACCCGGTCGCGTGGCTGTGGCTCGGTGAGGAGGCTGACGGCGACAATGACGATGGCACTGAGGCCGCACAGGATGATGGCGAAATAGAGGTAGTGCAGGCGGGCGATGGTGGGGCGCAGGTCGGCCTCGCCGCACCGCCCCGGCGGGTGCACAAACTCCAGCACCATGCGCATCACGCCCAGCGCCAGCCCCACCATCATCCCCCAGAACGCGCCCTGTGAGCACACGCGGGCATCCGCTCAGCATCTGCCACACCATCACCAACACCATCACTACCGCCGCACCACGTTTGCACCTTCTCGTTGGTGCGTTCCCAGAAGACGGCGAGCACGAACACGGCGGTGACGGGCGGCGCCAGGTAGCTCGTCACCGACTGGATGTACACGTAGAGCTGCCCGCTGTTGGCGCTTTGTAAGATGGGGATCCACACGAGGCTCGCGGCCACCAGGATCACGGTTACCAGCCTGGGCAGCACACAGAGACACAGATCCCTTGTGTAGCCCACACAGGCTGTCGGGGCAAGTACTGTCAGCGAGCACCTATGAAGGTCAGCACGGCGGACAAAGGGGTCGTTGATCGACACCTTTATCTCCCCAATGCTGATGTTTTACACACCGAGCCAGGTACTAGTTTAAGTCTGGGTCGACCGAGGACCGGTACAGATATTCGTCACCGATGTTGGAAATTAGTGGAAATCAAACTCGGATCGCCAGTTTCAAAGCGCAGTGTGTTAACCGATCCGCCACCGCTCCCCACGCACACAGACACTGCAACACACACAAAATACTACACAGCGCACCCAATACATTTACACCACCGTCGCTCCCACCACCAGCGTCTCGCTATCCCTCAAGGCAACCGGACCCCAGCAGCACCGCTCCCCACGCACGCGCGCACAACCTTCCAACAAGCAGCAGCTCCCGCTCAGAGGCACGGCGCCGGAACTTCTTCCAGATGTCCATGGTGAAGAGTGTGCTGGAAGAGTTGAAGATGGAGGTGAGGGAGGACATGAGGGCAGCCATCATCACAGCGATCATAAGTCCTCGCAGTCCTGCACACACACGAGCACGTTTGCAGTATGTACTACAACACGCGATCTCCACCACTAAGCGATAGTCAAATCACCACGGAGCTTGTGCCAGGCTAGGTGCACTTTGAGGCCATCACATGATGTGTGGAAGGATCACTGTTTTTGGCAGGTCACAGAACAGACCCAGGTTTTGAGGGTTGACTGAGATGACTGCAGATGCACCTCCGATGCTCCCACTGCCAACTTGCTGCGTTGTATCAACCCAGAGCTTCGCTCAATGTGAGCGTCGCTCCTCCGCCCTCTGTTGTTGTTGGAGGGCGACTGCCTCCAATTGCCCAGTAACATCCTTCATGAGCCTCTTCCACAGGTGCCGATCTTAATACCGTTGGTACCAATCATCGGCAGTCCACTCAAATACACATTCTGTACCACATCAACCCGTCACTTATCGAGGAACCTTGCCTGCCAAAGGAGCTCACTAATGTGACCATGTCCAGATCTTTCTAAGGTCTGTGAGCTCCTCACACAATGAAATTTGGATCTCTAATTAAGCAGAGATGTAGGTCCTGTTACAATTCCCCACACCTGTAGCAGACGGGACATAGAGTAGGGCGTCTGTGCAGGACCACCCCAGGTCTGAAACCAGATTGGGGCTCCGCAAGCCTTTCAGCAAGCCGATGTTGAATGATCTTTGTCAAGACCTATCCCGGCACACTGAGGGATATTCCCGATTAGTTATTACAATCTGTGCGGTCCCCTTCTTAAAAATCGGGGACCAACAGGGCAACCTTCCAATAATGAAGAATCTGTCCTGCGGACCAGATGGTTGTAATTATGTCATATCACATACTGCACAGAAATTATATCCTCAAAAATTCGCTTGAGAGGTCATCTCTGCCTAGAGCTTTACCTGGTCTCAGGCTCTGTATTGCTCTTGACACTTCCTTAACAGATGGCACGTCAGCCAAACACTCACAGGGGGTGGATACTTCCTTCAATATTTCAGACACTTCAGGCCCAGCAGGGTAAACCCAATCTTGCAAGATCTCACACAAATGAACATACACGCAGTGTGTGTACCCTCACATAAATGCACACACACACACACATAATTTACACATCGTGTATCCACACTTCCATCCCCTATGCGTCGCGAATTTATCTTTCAGAAACTTTGCACCGCCTCATTGCGTCTCTGATTCCTCAATTTATGTGCACACATCACCCCCCCCCCCCGTGCCGCCCACCCTCCAAGGGGCACTACTAACCGCTGGGCATGAGTTCAATGACGAGCTTGGGGTAGGCGATGTTGGAGCAGCCGACCTCCGAGCCACACACCTTGCGACACTCGCCCGGGTCCACACAGCCCACAGAGTCTGGGGGCAAGTGGCATGCGAAGGAAGCTAGAGGGTGAGTGAGCGGGTGATTTGAGTGGACGAGGAAGGCTGCGCATCAAGTTATGAGTGGGGGAGTGGAGTGAGAGCGAGTGAGCGATGTAATGATGGAGTGAGTGAAGATGTAATTAATTGTGAGCAAGATAGTGAGTGAGTCGTCGAGTGAGGAGGGTACGCACCGGGGTAGAGAGCACGGCTGATCATGCCAGGCATGATGATAAGCCCCATGGGCAGCATCTTGAGGTAGCTCGCCAAAATGGAGCCACCCTTGGCATGGCTCAGGTTCTTGGCGGACAGTGAGCGCTGCACGATCACCTACACAGACAAAGGCCACCCCGTATAGCGTTGGGGAAAGTGCTGTTTGCACCTATGAAGGTCGGCACGGCGCAGAAGGGGGTAGTGTAGCATATGTCTCCCCAGTGCCGATTCTCATTTACTGCTGAGTCGAGGCCCAGCACCGGTTCAGATATTCACATCACCACCCCACCAATGGAACCACGGCCTCGCGCCCGCTTTCGGATGGATGTCCCAGGACTGTGAGAGTGGCTGTCGCGTACCTGGTCCGTGCACCAGTACCAAGTGGCTAGGATGGAGAGGCCGAAGAGCATCCCGGGCCAGGGCAGGTCCCCGGAGCGCGCGTCGCGGAACATGTGCATGGCGTCGGCGCGCGGCAAGTGGCAGCTGGCGTTGGGGATGATGCGCGCTGGTATCGCACGCAGGTAAACCTCCTCCAGCCTCGCGTAGCCCCCGATCTGTCGGAACGCTGCCACGTGGCGGGGGGAGGGGGGGGGCGGCGAGTGGGGAGCAAGGGGGGTCATGTGAGAGGGTTGCAAGGAGATTGAGCGGAGGGGCAAGGGAGTGGGGTGGAGGGGGGAAGTAGAGGGAGAGTCAGAGGGGGTAAGGGAGTGTAGGCCGCATACCGGACACGCTGAGGATCACGGCCCCGATGATCATGATGACCGTCTGCAGCGCATCCGTGTAGATGACAGCGGCGAGGCCTCCTGAGGATCACGATGGGGTGAGCCCACAGAGACGCAGTCACCACCCCTATTCCACCACCCCTACTTCATCAGCCCATTTCTACCACCCCTACTCCACCAACCCAACTCCGCCACCCTTACCCACCACCCCATCTCCACCACTCCTACTCCACCACCCCTACTCCACCACCCCATCTCCACCACCCTATCTCCACCACCCCTACTCCACCACCCCTACTCCACCACCCCTGCACCACCCCTACTCCACCACCCCTACTCCACCACCCCTACACCACCACCCCTACTCCACCACCCCTACACCACCAGCCCTACTCCACCACCCCTACACCACCCCTACTCCACCACCCCTACACCACCCCTACACCACCACCCCTACTCCACCACCCCTACTCCACCACCCCTACTCCACTACCCCTACTCCACTACCCCTACTCCACCACCCCTACACCACCCCTACTCCACCACCCCTACTCCACCACCCCTACTCCACCACCCCTACTCCACCACCCCTACACCACCCCTACTCCACCACCCCTACTCCACCACCCCTACTCCACCACCCCAACTCCGCCACCCTTACTCCACCACTCCTACTCCACCACCCCTACTCCACCACCCCATCTCCACCACTCCTACTCCACCACCCCTACTCCACCACCCCTACTCCAACCACCCGATCTCCACCACCCCTACTCCACTACCCCATCTCCACCACTCCTACTCCACCACCCCTACTCCACCACCCCTACTCCACCACCCCATCTCCACCACCCCTACTCCACCACCCCTACTCCAACCACCCGATCTCCACTACTCCTACTCTACCACCCCTACTCCACCACCCCTACACCACCACCCCTACTCCACCACCCCATCTCCACCACCCCTACTCCACCACCCCTACTACAACCACCCGATCCCCACTACTCCTACTCCACCATCCCTACTCCACCACCCCTACACCACCACCCCTACTTCTCCACCCCTACTCCACCACCCCTACTCCACCACCCCTACTCCACCACCCCATCTCCACCACCCCTACTCCACCACCCCTACTCCACCACCCCTACTCCACCACCCCATCTCCACCACCCCTACTCCACCACCCCTACTCCACCACCCCTACACCACCACCCCATCTCCACCACCCCTACTCCACCACCCCTACTCCACCACCCCTGATGGCGCTGGTGATGCGGCCCGTTGGCTTTACCGGCGATGGTGTAGAGTGCTGTCACCACCAGCATGAGCACTGTGGAGAGGTAGAGGTTCCACCCGAGACACACGTGGATGAACAGCGCCCCCGAGTAGAGGTCGGTCTGAGGGCGGGGCGAGGGTTTGGTTGCGCACTGCTCTATCAACCCGGCATCCCGAGTTTAATTTCCGCTTATGGCCGTCAACGGTGACGAAAATTTGAACGGGTCGAGGGCCTCTCCCAAGGCAACTCAGTCTTAATTGAGTATTTGGTTTGGCGTGTAATCATCAGCCTTGGTGAGACAAATGCGGCCTGGCATGGTCCTGGCCACACCACCATGTACCGTGCTGGCCTGAATAGATGCTCGCTAAGAGCACTTGCTGCAACAGTCTGTTAAGGCTAAAACGGGCAGTATTTGTGTAGAGACACAGGGAGTGTGTAACTAAGTGAGAGCCCAAGAGAGTCTCGTGTGCAAAAGTGACCTGGTCACAAACATGACAAGAGCATGAAGTGAGGGGAAGGGTGGGCGGGGAATATGCGGGGAGTGTGTGGGAGAGGCGGGGAGCGCGGGGGAGACGCGGGGCTACTCTCACGGAAATCTTGGTGAAGACGGAGAGCAGAAGGGAGAGCGCAGACAGGTACATGCGGATGCGCTCCCCGCCGAAACGCTTCTGCAGGTACTCGGGCATCGTCACGATCTGCAGCCCCACACAGCGCGATGCGCCCTTAGCTGGGACCTGCAGTTGAACCTGGCTTGGAGCTCCCAGCCCCTAGCTCACTGACCCACTCTCTCATCCACTCATTCATTCATCCAACCATTCACCAAATTGCAGGTCATCTCATTTCACTTTCTGTTGCTTCCCTCGCACTGCCCCTTTCCCCCAAGCTCTTAGAATAATAATCACCTTGCTCAATGCAAGAAACGCGTGGACCCGAACCTATTCCGAAAACTCAACACATTTGTCAGGAATACTATTTGTGTGTGGTCTTAAAAACAAAAGTATCTACTGGGCGACGTTTTCGGCAATGGCCCTTCCTACTCGAAAAGTCGTCTGTTATACATTATATTTGTAACCCCCCCCCCCCCCCACAGTGCTATTGGTGAATGTGCTGAGTTGTGTTATTTGTGCACCACTGCCAACGGAGTACAGTATTGCAAATTAGTGCTGTTTGTTGCTGGCTGCTTGACATTTTGGGCCTTAGGGCCTGTGTCGACACAGCGAGGCGGCGAGTGGGGGAGTAGGGGCGAGCGGGTGAAAGGAATGGGGGTAGGAGGGGGGTGGAGGGAAAAGGGGGTGTGGGGGAGTCCTACCTCTGCTGAGATGTACACGGGCACGAACACCCAGGCGAGCGCCAGGAGCACGTAGGTGGCCTGGGAGGGATCGGAAAGACGCGGGTGGGTGAGGGGGTGGTGGGAGGGAGCCCCGTGCCAGGCCCCGCGCCCCCGGTGAGCGCGCGCGCCTGCGAGTCCCGTGAGATGCGGGGGGTTGGTGGAGCGGAGTGGGCTGGCCGCGTTTGGTGTGAATCGACTATGCGACTCGAGGAGCGTGTCTCACTGGCCGTTAAGACCTCGCGGCTCAAAATGTAATTATGTTTTAAACCGTTAAAACACTTGGGAAAATACTATAACAACAATAATGCCAATTTGTAACGCGAGGAGGAACCACAGACGAGTGGGAAGACTAACGCCAGAGCTCTGCGGCCCTCTATGTATCAAGGTGTTATTGGCAAATTAATGAGTATGAGTATTTACATGTGGGATGAAACTGGAGTACCCTGAGAAACCCCACACGTGCGAGGGGGCAACACCCTATCGGCCTATCCCATACAGATATAGAACAGGTGTCTTTCACACGTTGCTGTACCGCCGTCTCCTGGCGAGTCAGGGTATGGCTCCTCGATGCCCACGGAAAAGAAATTCACAACATATGTGTGCTCCACCAACCATCACTGCCTCCACATTGCTGCATCACAGGCGAGTGCCACCACCGTCCGGCTTGAAATGCCTCAACTCAGCCGAGCCTTTTCCTTAACGGCTTCTTAACACCGCCCAAACGCCCCATACAGACCCCGCGCTGGTGTGTGCTCAGTACGGGGTGAGACCCCCGGAGCGCGGGGTCCCTACATTCCACTCGAACCCTGCCACCGCGATGCCGCTTGCTGCTCCGGTCCCCGCGAGGCCGATGAAGAGCCCCGAGCCCTCGCTACTGGCGAACAGAGACGCTCCGATCTGCGAAGACACGGGGAGGGACATGGGGACTCACCTCAATCTCCACTCTCCTGCTCCTCTACCCCACTGGGGCAAGCCTGCACCCAGCCCCTCCCCTTACCGGTCCCCACCCAGCCCTTACCCTTTATTTTGATTTTACTATTCGCACAAATAAAAATAAACAAGGTCAAAAGGTGTGCAGGTGAGGTTGGAAACCCAAGAGGGGTAATATGAAACCCACACCAAAAAAGGAACAATGTATTTACAAAACAGATTGTTCGAGCAATTAAACAAATCATACTAATTACAATTGAACATGTTAAACTCATGACTGCAGGGATTCATATTCTTGGTTCTTTCGGTAAAGTCACGTAGAAGGGAAATAATAAAATAATAAAAATATAAAACAATATTGTGACTTTACCGAAAGAGACAAGAATATGTTAAACTCAGTGTTAAATAAAACATGTTTGTGTTTGCGTGAACATGTGTGCTTATGCGTGTGTGGGAGTTAGGCTACATGGAGGAGACTACTGGGTAGTTTGGCTCATCAAGCTGACCCATAGTCTATGCTTGAAGTTATTGAGGGATGATGATATTTTGGCAATATGAAGATAGGAATTCCAGAGTAGGGAACGTCTGTATCTGATGGAGAATTGACTTTGTGTGTGGTGTGGCAGTGGGGAGGGTGAAGGTTGTATCGGAGTGTCTTGTGTTGTATGCATGGAATTTGGAATTAACCTGGAAGAATACTTTGCAGGGTTTCGGTACGATGTCTTGGAGTTAAGTGTATTTAGAGATGAACGTGCATATTTTTAGTATATTGATGTTGTAGATGGACGTGATATTGAGTTTCTTAAACATTGGGGCAGATGGTATCAAGTAGTTAGAGGAGGTGGCCAGTTCTTTTGGATGGTGTAATTTATGTAGGTAGGAAGAATATGTATTAGCCCAGCCAATATTGCGGAAGATGAGATATGTGTAAATTAAGCTGTAGTATAGAGTATGTAGCATAGTTAGGAAGCAAGCCTGATGAACCAAACCAGCCCCTCTCCTTACCGCCCCCACCCAGCCCCTCACCTTACCGGCCACCACGCCATGTCCCTTCCGGCGAGGAAGTAGCCCTGCAAGGTGTTGCGGCTCACGCGGCACGATGACTACAAGGAGCCGGGGGGGGGGGGGGGGGGAGGGAATGGTACATAGTCGGTCTCGCCATGAAGATGGCCCAGATCCGAAAGCGCCGATCGACACTGCTGAGCCCGGGGTTCGACCCCAGGCAACGCGGCTCGTAATATAACACGGGAACTGTGGCAAGTTGATGCTCTCAGCCCTGGCCACCGATGATTACTCTTCATTTGGATACATTCCCACTAAATTGTGAGAATTAAAAACATATCAGAAATACGAAAATTGAAAATAGCACATGATTCACGACGGCGCTAATGATTATCTTGGGTTAAATATTCAAAGCATCGGGTTGATCATCGTATAGTGGATGACGTGTGGGAGAGTGCCCTCCCTTGCTGTGAAAGGACAACAAAGCCACTTGAATAGCTCCGAGAGAGGTTCTGTGAAACCCTCTTCCACGGGCCGCTCTCTGACACAGATGAGGTGGTGCTCTGTGAGATTTCCTAATGGATTATTGGCATCAGGACGTGATGCCGATAGTACCTCTGGAGCGTGTAGGAGTTATTTTTGCTTCGGCGACTTTGCACTCCCACCCTACGATTTTCTGTAACTCTATAGATATATCTGTAACTCTATGCACCTCCATGTAACTTTATGTAACGACAATGCCCTGTAACTGCCATCACTGCCCAGGGCAATGAATTGTGATCGTCCTTTTAACAGAGTTGCTTAGCTCAATACACCTCACCATCTGAGATAAAGTCCGTGTCTGACAAGTTGGCAGGGCCAATGAGCCAATGAAAATCCGAGACAGCGCAAGTCGCTGCTCACGGCCGCGAATTGGTGACTCATTGTCCAAGGCGCGCGCCCCCTGTTAACGCGTAACGGAGCAGACTGAATGAATGCACCCCAGCTCGTCAGGAGTTGAACCCGCTGAGTGCGTGTATGGGAGACTGCCTGGGAACAGCGGCAGGTGTTATAGGCTCGGGCCACGAGATGGGCAGCAGATGGCAATACACCAAGCCATCTGTGTGGAGTGTGACGTGTTACCTCCTCGCATGCGTGAGTTTTCTCCTGCACACGGGGCTCGAATTAAACATTCATTTGCCCAATAAGCCGAACGCAGCAGCGCGTTTTTGTACCAGTTGAGGGTCTTGTGTCATCTTCCCTGGATACCGAGAATCATTACCTTAATGACAAGCAGTCGCGCACCCTCACCCACCGTCATCCACCATCACTGCACCTGTTGCTACCGCCCCAATCACTCACCCACCCTCAATCATCCTCACCGACGCCCATACTCACCCACCCTCGCCGACCCTCACTCATCCTCACTCTCCATCATCTCCCCCCTCCCTCACCTCCCCCTTCCGCGCTAACCCCATAACCCCACACTCACCACACGCTCACCCCATGCCCCCACACTCACCCCATGCCCCCACACTCACCCAAACGCACCCACGCTCACCCCACGGCCCCACGCTCACCCCACACTCACCCACACGCCCACGAGGACGTTGAGCGCGAAGTAGGCGGCGATCACCACGATGTCGGCGGTGCTGAAGGAGGCGCCCATCCCATACCCGGGCTCCGTCTCGTTCCCCGGGCGGTAGCTGCTGCTGTTCCCCTCCTCCATTTCGGCCCCTGCTGCTGCTGCTGTCGCCTCTAGCACGCAAGTGAGACGAGGTGAGGCCCCTCACGGCGGGGCCGGTGAGGGGGAGCAGGATGGGAGGGGGGACACTGGGACTCGGTACGCATCGCCGCGCAATTAACAACACCCCCCCTCGCCCCAGCCCCGGCTTGCCGAGCCCCGTCTCCCGTGTTTGTCCCCCTCGTTAACCCCTCGCGGGGATCACGGAGGGGGCGGAGGGAGGTAATGGTCTGGAAAAGTCGGAGTGGTGGATAGTGGTGCCATGTGTCGCCCGCCCGTGCCCGTGTGTTCTCTCATCGTACAGGACACATCCACCTGTCACGACCTCCCACCACCAACAGGCAGACTCACACACACACAGCTGCTACACTCACCCAAACAGGCAAAGACAAAGATCTAATATTTTTACCTAAACACACTGTTGGGGCAAGTGCTGTTAGCGAGCACCTATGAAGGCCGGCACGGCACACGAGGGTGGCCAGCACCACGCCCGGCTACCTTTGTCTCCCCAGTTCTGATGTTTATTCATTGTATCTGGTACTGATTTGAAGCTGAGTCGACCTAGGAGAGGCCCAGGACTGGTTCAGATATGTTTTTGCTGTGTACGTGTCGTTTGCCTCCCTGGGTGCCCTTACAAACGAGACGCGATGGATTCTCCAGGTGAGCAGTTGTATACATTATAAAAACAAATACGTGGTGAGGCTGCAAGAGAAACGGAGCTAACCGGTAATCGGCTCGGGAAGGGGGCCGAGTGCCTCATGAGTTCGCACGAAGCAGGTGACCCATATTCACGCAGTGACTATGCAGAGGAGTCGGCTTCCTCCCATGTCTGTCTCCACCTAAAAATTTGTTTTACACATCCCATCAGCCACCCGGTTTTCCAGGAGTGCATACTTTCAGCAGCAAGCAAAACTCTGGAGCGGTGTTACAGCAAAGAGCCTCCTCTGTTAAAGATGGGTCTTGGTTCGATGCAAAACTCTGGAATCTACAACGCAGAATATTTACTCGCGTCACTGAGGAGAATATAAATAACAAACTGACGCAGCCAATTTGCTCCTTTCACATTTACGTATCTCCACTTAAAGACCGTTGGCTCAAGCCTCATTGCTGATGAGATACTGACTATCGAAATCGGTAAAGAGATTTGCTTGTGTTGAACCAATGCTGTTGAAATGATGCACTCCCACTGAGGGCTGTGTGTGGAGCAGCGGGTGGACGGATGGAGGAGGCGCTCTCCTCCTGCTGGCGGTCTTGGCGGTGGAGGCAGCCGCTGGGCGCTCCGATGCTTCCCTCTACCGGTCCCACGTGGCGGTAACTGCGGAGATAAATTCAGGATGTGTCGTGGCTTCAAGTGCCAAGTGTATTTGTGTAGTCAGGTAAAAACTAGTCTGCCAGTCGGGCGCCAATGATTGCTGCTGGGTGTAGAGTCCAGATTACGTAATTTGCGGGTAACTTTTAAATTTGGCAAACGTGGACCCTGACGTTGGCACGCAATGGCCTACACTTACGAATGACGTCAGGGGGTCTTTCACATCCACTGCGAATCACCAGCGCATAGTAGCATTGTGGTTAATTACACCCGCAGTAATAACCAGGGCAGCCGCTGCATTTGACCCGTGAACGTCTGCAACAAGTGGTGAACGCGCTACCGCTGGGCCACGCGTCCACCTACTCATGCGATCATCTCCTTTGGATATTGAGCCAATGGTAGAAATTCGACATTTCCGTGGCAGAATCCGGCGTTTTAATGTTAGACGATCACTGTCGATATCCACTCGCTGTGATAGTGCTAATTGTATTGCTCCCAAGAGGATTATGATCGGCTGAGTTAAACTCGCGTATGGTGGGGTAACGTGTGGGTACGCGCACCTCTCCAAACACGTCTGGTGAGCCAGTATACCAAATTCCCTCTCGATCTTCCTCTAGTGGAGGCCCTCCCGTCAGCATTGGGGTGAGCGAGCACTTGCAGTGCTGCGCCTTTGCTCGCCGCCTCGCTGTCTCTGCTCGCGACACGCGAATCTCGGCTACATCGTTTGGCACCCATTGTCGGGTCCGGTGCTGGCTCAGCGGTGGAGCGAGCAATCTGAAAGTTGCGAGTTCCAATTCTGATTGGGGGTTGACTCAACCCACCATCCTTCCCTCCGGAGTCGATAAAATAAGTTTAACTTTTTGGATAAGTGGTAGTTGTCTTGTTGCGTGTGTGTACTTGTGTGTGTGCGTTCGAGATGTATATTGTTGTGCAAGCTCAGTTGACGGCGTATTGGGTGACACCGAACACCCCTCGCGAAAAGTGGTCCGCGCCATGGCGCCCCGGGGTTTCCAGAGGTCGCGTCTGTAACTGGAGAGACGAAATTATCATAGCAGAGGCGGATTGAAGCATCATAGGTGGAGACTACATTCGAGTATGCACCATGGGGTCCTGGTTGTTATCAGATTCAGTCTTAAATTGGCTCATGAACAGTTACCCATTCGTTCCATGAAAAAGGATCATTGTCCGAAACGTCACCTGTTATATATAGTTGCTGGCCCTTGATGTTTTGAGCCTGTGCTCAGCAAATGCGTTCATATAAATATCTATGTTTTTCTCACAAGGCCACCCGTTGTTGCTGGCGAGTGTCGAGTTGTGTTGCGC
The DNA here is from genome assembly GCF_048934315.1 of Petromyzon marinus. Taxonomy (NCBI): domain Eukaryota; kingdom Metazoa; phylum Chordata; class Hyperoartia; order Petromyzontiformes; family Petromyzontidae; genus Petromyzon; species Petromyzon marinus. The sequence continues at coordinate 157,681 of NC_133709.1, read as the reverse complement.
GCCCCGGGCCCCAGGCGGGGCCACACATCGCCGCGTGTAGCCCGAGTCTGCGTGCCATGGGAGATGTCGCGGGCCAAGAATCGCATGAGCTGATTCTTCCCATGCAGAGTATATTCATGGAAATCACACGAACGTGTAACGCAGCGCCGTCATGGCCGCGCAGTCCTCGCTCGCTCTCGAAGAGAGAGGACGACTCAGTGGCGCGAGGACGACCCAAAGACAAGTGGGAAGGCAGCAGCAACGACGCGGTGAGCCGGTGGCGAGCCAGGATACGGCTCCTCCTTGACGCCCACAGGAGAGGAAGTTCACAACCTTTGTGTGATCCACCAACTCTCGCTGGCCCTACACAATGGCGGAGCCAGGATTTTCAGGGAGGGGGGGCAACCCCTCCAGCAATGAAAAATGATAGGAGTTGTGAGTAAGTAAGGACTTGTCCCTTGCTTTTTATTCGACGTGTGTGCAGCGATGGCGCAGCCATCGATCGAGGGTCGAATTCGAACCGCGTTGTGTGATTGGCATTGCGCTCGCTGAAGGTGAATTCCTTCAGGGAAGTCGTGTACTGTATACGCAACTGCGCACAATTCTGAGTCACTTATAACTGCTTTGCCGTTACTTATTGCCAATTATGGACTCAGACTATTGTCCTATCATCTCATAGAGTGGTGGTGCCACGACCACGGAGCAACTCCGCAAACGCCGCACTCCCCTCCCGGCCCCCACACTAAACACACACCCACACACAGTGCACCCACGTATTGTCCTGACGGGGGTTGCCTGGCACATCGGGTTTTGATTCGAAGGGCCCCTAGAGGGAGAGTCCCACGGTTTCCCGGTGCCAGGAGATTGGCCGACCCCCACAGGACAGGTTACATTGCGGTGCCCCTAAATTGGCTTAAGATTTTATGGGCGCAGAACGAAAAGTTCATTGGGCAAACCGCAATGAGTTACGACACTGGGAGAGGCGGACGGTGGAATATTAGGCCAGAAGAGCAGTAGCAGACCCCGTGGCCCTCCATGTAGACAGCGCAGGTGAGCACGCGATTGACTGCGCAGTACAATGCCACCCTGGGCCTTTGAAATGAGGGGATTAGGCCACGGTAGAGACGGTGGAGAGGGACGATGACGGGGGGCACGGGTAAGCGCCCGATTGGCTGCACGGTATGACATCACCCTGGGCCTTTGAAGTTTAGAGAATAAAAATTGGTGCCCCGGGACGGTGAGTTCAGTTGTCTTCAACCTCCGGGCGATCCAGACCCCTCCCCTGCTGTCCTGCCTCCTTGAGCCACTCGCAGCATCCGTGTGATGCCCGCGAGTGTTGCTACGAGGCAGTGATCAGCGAGGGTTTCGCTCGTCCTTCACCCTCCGACTCTCACGGCGTTCATGCGACGCCGTGAGTACAGCTACGAGGTACGTGGTAGAACGTTTGTTTAACTGGGGTCATAGGCAGAGTTAGGCTAGGCTCTCCTCACGAAATATTCCTCCTCCGGGTAATGTGTATTGGCGCCATTAATAAACTTTCCCACAGAAGATCCGTGTGGTGTGATTTTTGTGAGTGTGGGGAAAGTGTCAGCGTAGAGTATAATTCGAGCGTGTGTGTGTGAGGCAGCGCGGGTAGTAATTAATTAATGGCTCCCGTTACCGGGGAGCCGCATTATTTCTGTGTGTGTGGGGAGAGCGTAGGTGTGGTGTGAATGCGTGCAGGCGTGTGAAGCGCGCGTGTATTCCATCATAAACAATCGCCGACGCTCGCGTGCGTGTTTACACAGCGCGTTTTACGCAGTGTGTTTACGTAGCGATGATCGCATTAACGATGGGGGCGCGCGTACCTTATCGTCAACCCGGCCGTCGTTTTGCCCGCGTGCGCGTGCCCGCGTGCTTGCACAGCGGATTAAAGCCGATCCCGCGGGAGGGGGGAGGGGCGCATGCTTATTCACACGGCTATTTTTATCGCGAGCTGTGGTGAGCAGCGTGCACCAGTATGGGCACGCGCGCGCACGCAGCCACCTCCGCATTAGTGGTGGTGTACGTGAAGTGTGTGGGATAACCCCAGACGGTGGGGAGCCAGCCACTAGCCATGTCCCACAGAGAGGACGCTGGTGCGGGGAGGCCGATCACTTGATCGGCGACAGCCCGACGAGAAGGGGCAGAAGAGGAGGGGGAGAGGAGGAGGGGGCCGTCAGCTCCCACAGAGTCCCTGGCACGTAATATAATGCTACATAGTGACAGTGGGGGTCGCAAAATGCCGATTTATTACTAATAAACCCAATGATGCGATCTAAATGAGGGATTTCGATCGGATCATTGGGGGGCACGTGCCCCCCCCCCCCCCACAGTGCTGGATCACAGGTATCCCACCACCACCCGGCGAACCACGCAGCTGACGTGCCCGGGGTGGGGTGTGATGGAACTTCGAAATGGGGTTCCGGCAAGGGGCGCGAGTGCCTCCCCAGCCGCCCCGATGAGTCCGGTCCCCTCCACTCGGTCCAAAGTCAGCGCAGAGCCAGTGGTGTGAGGGAGGGCGAGTCTATCCATAGAAAAATACCGCGTTTGACTTACCCACAAATTAGTGATTATTTTATCGAACCCAAAAAGAGGGATAATGATGAGCTGATTCAACCTCCAATCAGGATTTTAACTTGCAACCTTCCGACAACGAGCCGTTCGCTCGAGCCAGGTTAGTGAGTAGTGCAGTGGAGTGAGTCGTGTAGTGAGTATTAAGTGTGCAGTGAGTTTCGATTTAAAGCTTTCGTGACTGCAAGATTCATCTTCTTTGGTTCTTTCGGTAAAGTCACGTAGAATGAGAATAAAATAATAAATTGATCAAATAAAATAACACAATAAAATTCTCACGACGTTTCGGCCACAACACAAGCGGCCTTCATCAGGTGAAGGGACGAGACTGTCTGGAGGACTGCGCTGGAGCGAAAAAGCCACGCTCAGATCGCGACCTTTAAGCTGTGTGAGAAGAAACAGCACCTTCACAAAGGAATTAGCATATAATTTAGAATTGAAACAGCTGAGTGATTAGCTTGTGACTGGTCACAGAAATGGCTATGTTAAAGTTAAAGCATCCACATCCACAGAGGCACCCCTTGACAAAGGAATTAGCATAGAATTTAGCATTGAAATAGCTGAGTGATTAGCTTGTGACTGGTCACAGAAATAGCTATGTTAAAGTCAGAGCATACACATTCACAGAGGCACCTAGTACAAATCAAACAGAAGAATTTAGCATTGAAATAACTAGGAGAATTTAGCATTGAAATAACTGAGTGATTAGCTTGTGACTGGTCACAGAAATGGCTATGTTGAAGTCAAAGCCTACACATCTGAGCTATTCACAGTAACTGGGTATACACTACAATATATAATGAATACTATATAGTGAACCAATAAAAAACTAAAATATAAAATCAGCTAGCTGATTGGAGAATATATAGAGTTTATTGATAACATTGAGGTAATTTATATTTTAGTTTTTTTATTGGTTCACTATATAGTATTCATTATATATTGTAGTGTATACCCAGTTACTGTGAATAGCTCAGATGTGTAGGCTTTGACTTCAACATAGCCATTTCTGTGATCAGTCACAAGCTAATCACTCAGTTATTTCAATGCTAAATTCTCCTAGTTATTTCAATGCTAAATTCTCCTGTTTGATTTGTACTAGGTGCCTCTATGAATGTGTATGCTAATCACTCAGCTATATCAATGCTAAATTCTATGCTAATTCCTTTGTCAAGGGGTGCCTCTGTGGATGTGTATGCTTTAACTTTAACATAGCCATTTCTGTGACCAGTCACAAGCTAATCACTCAGCTGTTTCAATTCTAAATTCTATGCTAATTCCTTTGTCAAGGCGCTCTGTTTCTTCTCACACAGCTTAAAGGTCGCGATCTGAGCATGACTTTTTCGCTCCAGCGCTGTCCTCCAGACAGTCTCGTCCCTTCACCTGATGAAGGCCGCTTGTGTTGTGGCCGAAACGTCGTGAGAATTTTATTTCGTTATTTTACTTGATCAATTTATTATTTTATTCTCATTCTATGTGACTTTACCGAAAGAACCAAAGAAGATGTGCAGTGAGTGTTAGATGACAGGGTAAACTCAGGTGATGAGGTGGGACTGTCGATAATGAGCGTGGAGTTTAGTGATAGGGGTTGGGTGAGCGATGGGGAGAGGCTTTACAAAATCACTAATCAGACAAGTCACCCCCTATCAATATCTGCTCTTACACATCCCATCTGCCACGTGGCCTTTTGGGAGTACACGATTTCAGTAGTGTTGGTTTATTACAGGCAAACTCTGGACCGTTTTAAACATTCCTGAGTCTCATCAGCAGTGTCAGGCTTCATTAAACCAAGGGTGTGCTTGTGTTGTATATATGTTGAACTTCTTTCTCACCGTATGTAGCCATCCGTGCTAATCGGCGAGTGTGGTTTGTGTGCGAGGGAAGGACAACAAACTAAACACTCCCATTAGGCAGTGTGGCTGATGGGATGTGTAAAAATGCGTTTATGTGGAGGGGCAGATGTCTGCTTAGTGATTGTGTTATATTCTCCATAGTGACGCTCGTGATGGTGTTGAGATGATGTAGGCAGTGGTGGAAATGTGTATTGTAGAGTTGCCACTGAAACATTTTCCTCCTGCAGCCAAGTTCACAGCCACAAAGACACTCACACCCAGTCACCCTCATTCATACACTCTCAAACACGCACGCATACGCCCTCTCACGTTACTCACCCTATCACAAATTCACAAACCGTCTCACCCTCATCAGCTATCTCACACTCACCCACTCACTCACTCTCACTGCTGTTTCCCCTCTGCGGAAACCCCGCAGTGCAGGGATAGGAGGAGCCGTTGTGAGCCGTGCCGGTTCGTGTGTGCGGTGCGGTGAGCAGAGTGCCGGGGTGCAGACCGGCCGTCGAGTACCGTGCACATCTTCACCAATGGTTGTAGGTGGTTGAGGCAGGGCCAGGTGACGGCGGTCGAGTCATTGCCTTCCCGGCCACGCAGAGTACTGCAGGGCGGGTTTGATACGGCAGCAGGCTCGCCACTGAAACATACTCGGCGCCAGGGGGTGCTCACGGAACCGGGAGTGGAGCCTTCGCCCCGCCGACAGCCGCGTGATTGATCCGCGACGGCCTCAGCGGCCGTGGCAGATCCTGCAGAAAACTCCGTGGCGCGAGCGGCTCCGAGGCGTGGGCGAAACTCGTGGCAGCGGAGACGACGGCGCCGCTCACAAACCGGACTGGCCGGCACGCCCTGCCCGGCTCTGTTCCTCTCACCACCACCACACTGTCCGAGTCGCGTCGATTGAGATCACGCACGTTAACCAAAATTCAATGCAGTCGTCAGTAACACTCTGGCTAAGGTGACGTTTCGGGCGGTGGCCTTTTCCTCAATTATTAAGGGCCATTGCCCAAAACGTTGCCTCCTAGTACATTTCGCTGACTCGTTCTGCAATCACTCACACTACACTACACACAATATATATTTACCATTTAAGGCAGTATTATTGCCTTTCATAGTTCATGAAGTGATATTGCCTGAAACGTCGCCTATTATATAGTTTTGCTTTTAAGGCCACCGTGTTATTGACGAATGTTGTGTTGAGTTTGTTTCATCATGATGCTTGTGCACCATTGCCAAGGCAGCAGCACCACCAGCAGGTATTCATGCTACACGAGCACTGTCCGCGCATTTGCGTGAACCGTAACCTCAATGAGAAGCAAGTGATGTGGATTCCGCGACTGTTCCAATCGGCCTGAGGTTCTTAGCGTGACGATTCTGCGATAAATCTGTCCGTGGACGCGTTAACAGGAAGAATTCGCCCTCACTGTTTTCACAGCGCTTAGCTGCAGGTGATTGTAAGCAAGCGGTGTACTGAGCTACGTGTGGGGAGCGGTGGCGCAGCGGTTAGCACGCTGTGCTGCGAACCCGACGACCAGAGTGCCATTCCCGCTCACGATTAACAACAGTGGCGAATATCTGAACCGGTTCTAGGCCTCCCCTAAGTCGACTCAGCCTCAAATGAGTGCCTGATGCAATGTGTAAACATTGCCACTGGGGAGGTAAAGGCGGCCGCGCGTGGTCAGGGCCACCTACTTCCTCGTGTCCCATGCCGGCCTTCATTGGTGCTCGATAACAGCATTTGCCCCAACAGTCTGCTAAAGACTATACGGGGGATCTTTGTTTTTGTACTTAGCTACGTGAGCCTTGAAGCAGTCGTGTTGGGCTGATTATTTTGTATTGTCCATTAACAGGAGTTTGATTTTGCGTGGGATTGTCCTTCTTCTGGCTACCTTGCGGCCCAAACCCTACGCCTGGCATTGACAAGGAGTCCCCGTACAAGCAAACACGCATCAAGCAGACTCAATTCTGGCTATCACCTGAAGAAGCTCATTGTAATCAGCAGCGAAACGTCGTACTTGAATTGTAAATGTTGTGGGTTTCCTCTCCAATCCACCGCTGTGCTGTAATAACTAATTGTCACTTTCTGTTTACATGACAAACATTACTAATTGGCTGTCGGGGGTGGCGAGTTTAACGGCACATTTATATTTACGCGATCTAACCCAAAACACGTGATCAACCTGCTTAACTTCCGACGTGTGGTGAGATCGGGCGTGCTCGGGGTGCCTCGTGAAAGAGGCGATTTCAAAGTACCACGAGACGCAGTCGTTCCGACAAATGTTTTCAACGGTGGCATTTCAAGATGTGTTGTCAGCAAGTATGGCATTCACAGCGGGGCACGCATGGGGGCGGGGGCCGGGGTGGATGGGTGGGGGCGCAGTGCTGGGGGGCCTTGCCTTTGGAGAGCGGTGGCGCAATATTTAGAGCAATGCGCTACGAACCCGGAGACCTGAATTCGAAACGCGCTCACGACCAACATCGGTGACGAAGATCTGAACAGGCGTGGTGGGTAAACATCAGCTTTTGGAAGGCAAAGGCGTCCGTCCGTGTATGGTGCTGGCCATCCCCCCCCCTCGTGTGCCGCTCCTGCCTTAATAGGTGCTTGCTAACAGCACTTGCACCAAGAGTCTGTTGAAAACTATAGGAAACCTTTGTCTTGCCTGCGCCAAATGCTAGGGTGGCCGTCTTTTCCACGCAGAACGGGCCCGGGCACGGGTCTAGACAGTCCGCCTAGACTTATCGGCACCACTGTCTATTCTCCTGCGATCTCGGTACAAATCAATCCCTGCCACCCGAACACAACAGACACCGATTAACGATGGGGGCGCGCGTACCAATCCCTGCCATTTGTCCGGGTCAAACCCGGACAAATGGGGTCAAACCCGGACAAATGGCGACCACAGGTGACAATGAGTGACAATTCCCCTCGATTCGTTTCGCATTGAATGAAGGCGGTGGGAGTTTAGGAGGGGCGCAATCGATGGAGCTCGTCTGGGTTGCGGCCTCTGCGCGGCCCTGCGGCCCAGCCACGGAGTTTTCTGCAGGAAACCCGCGGATCTGGCAGCTCTTGGGAACGACCCCCTGGGGAAGGCAGGGGAAGGGAGAGAAGGGCGGGGGAGGGGGGCAGTTGGAGGGAGGGGGCTGCAGCTGGAGGTTGGGGGGGGGGCTGCAGCTGGAGGGGGGTATTGGATATTTGAGCAGTCACGTGACCCCGGGAGGTTGGGGGAGAAGTTTAAAATCATAACAAGAGCAGTGATTGGCTGGGGGCCTGCGAAGTGAGCGCGGGGACCGAAATAATGAGGCGGAGCATTCGCCTCCTCCACCTCTATCCGTCCCTCCACAAAATACAATACAAGTATTTTTTTGCACATTCCATCAGCGACACGACCTGCGAGCGCATAGTTTCAGCAGCACTGGCTCGGCACAAGAGAATTCTGGGCCGATTTCGACATTTAATGTTTGATCAGCAGTCAGGCTCGCTTGAGTTTATGATCCAACACAAGCACGCGTCTCCCGGAGCTCGCCGAGTCGCCGTGAAACGGATCACGAGGCCCATCGCCCGTGTCGCCCTCCCCGCTGTCTCCCTTCCCCATGCGCTGCCGCGCCGCTCTATCTTTGTGAGCCGAGCGCTGTGCTCTGCTGCTACTACGCTTGGACGGACGGAGCCCCACCCGTGCCACGGGCAGACAATGATCCCCGGTATAGTTTTTTTTACAGGATTTTAGGGCTGTTGCTGTTAGCGAGCACCTTTGAAAACCGGCACGGCATTCAAGAAGGTGGATGGCCAACATCACGCCGGGTCGTCTTTGTCTCCCCAGTACTGATGTTTACACACCGCACCAGATACTCATTTGAGTCCACAGACACACAGACAAATATCTCCCGTATAGCCTTTAACAGAATGTTAGGGCACAGGCGCATAAACACAGACACACACGGACGTGGAAACTCGAACTCACATCCACACGCGAGGCACTCCTAATGCCCTCGCCCCGCCCGCCCGCCTTATTCTCCCTCGGGGAAGACCCCTCCCCCCTCCCCCGGACCGCGTCCCACAACCCAAGCCGAGCTCCACCTGGCGCGACTCCACCGACCCCCCGACTCCCTCCACTCCCTCCTCCACCAACAGCCCCCCGCCAACACTGCCCCCCAACTCCCTCGTTTCGCCACGCCCGGGTCGCTGCGACTGCTGTAGGTTTTCCGGCGCGGGAATGTGTGATGAACCGCACCACCATCATCCCATCAAAATCTCCTACTACAATCCTCCCATCATCCTCCCACCACGATTCTCCCATCACCATACTCCCGGCATAACCTACCACAGGTTTGCGGAGGAAATTAAACGATGGGAGAGTGAATTCCAAAGTGGAGCAGTGCGAGGGAAGGAGAAAGAAAAGTGAGGTGAACTGCGATGTGGTGGTGGTTAAGTGAGTGGGTGGGTTAGTGGGTGAGTTAGTGGGTGGGTGTGATTGAGGGCGCCCGAAGGCGAGATGTTAATTCCCTCGCCTGTTATGCAGGAGGCTGTGGGTTCGAACCCGACTCTGACACTTATATATTTGGAATTTGCATGTTCTCCCCGTGGTCCCGTGGATTTTTCTCCAGCGTTTCGGTTTTCCTCCACATTTAGAAAAACCCGTTAAGAGCTTTTGGCTTTTTTACATTTCCACATGATGATATGCTACTTCGTTGAACTATCATTTGTGGCCAGGTCGCTTCTGAAAAAGAGCTTTATAGGTCAGTGGGCCTTATTCTGGTAAAATAAAAATTGTCAATCAAGTGAATGTGTTGTACCTGGGCTGTGTGCTTATGACCAGTTCCGCTTTGGCAGCAGAGGTCTTACTCCGAATCAGTCGAGCGGTATTATTTTTTCATCAGCTGCGTAAGGTTGTGTAGATACTACCGGGCATGTCGCTCCATACGAATCTCCGGGTTATGTCGGTCGCAGTTATGCCCTCTCTTCTCTAAGCTTGTGGAACGTGGAGCCGTTTAAAATAACATCTGCGCCGGTTTGAAACATTCAGGCTAACCTGCCTAGGATCCCTCCTGGGTTTAACCACATTGGAATGTATGAACAGCTTACGGATCCTTGAAAGATCTGGACACAGTGCCATCATCGGTGATCTCCTCCGGCAAGAGAGTCTGCATTGGCTGGGTCATGACGTCCTCATGACCAGCTAACGCATGCGCAAAGCACTTCTGTTTGATCGGATAGAGGGGGCTAAACGGGCGCGGCACGGGCTAGAGAATAATCGGTGATCTCCTCCGGCAAGAGAGACTGCATTGGCTGGGTCATGACGTCCTCATGACCAGCTAACGCATGCGCAAAGCACTTCTGTTTGATCGGATAGAGGGGGCTAAACGGGCGCGGCACGGGCTAGAGAATATGTGGAGGAGGTTCGTGAAAAAAAGTTACTGGGCAGTTGGAGGTAGTCGCCCTGCAGCAACAACGGAGAGCGGAGAAGCGACGCTCGCAACAACGAGCGGATCGCGCCGGGCAATTAAAACGCAACAAGTTGGCACAGAGAGGAGCATAGTTTATGCATCTGCACCTCCGCTTAGCACGGTTGGTTACGTGTGGCGCGAAATAAATTTAACATACATACATTTGCCAGTCTGTCAACGCATGGCACCTGGGTCTGTTCGTGACCTCCTTCCGGCGAGCCTTCGACACTTTAAGTGGCCTCAAAGTGAACCTAGCGTGGCACACGCATCGTGGTGACGTCATCGACACTTAAAAGCTTACGGCGGTTCATCTTCTTTGGTTCTTTCGGTAAAGTCACGTAGAATTTGAATAAAATAATAAAATAAAACAATAACATTCTAACGACGTTTCGGCCACAACACAAGTAGCCGTCCTCAGGTGAAGAAACAGGACTGTCCAGAAGACAGCACTCAAGCGCTGTCTTCTGGACAGTCCTGTTTCTTTCTACGTGACTTTACCGAAAAAACCAAAGAAGATGAATCCTTGCAGTCACGAAAGCTTTAAATCGAAATCTTACGGCGGTTGGTGTACGTATATATGTTCAACTTCGCTCGCACCGAACGTAGCCAACCGGGCTAATGGGAGGTGCGGAGGAAGGACAACAAACTAAACACAAAAGACTGTTTTAAAGAAATGAGTTGTGACCTGCAATGTTGTGGTGGTTGAACACAGTTTGGATGAGGCGAAACAGCCATTATCTGGTAGAACGGAGTTTTTAACTTGGTGGAGGAATCATAACCATTGAATGTAGTTCACAAGAAGCAGTGGTAGAGAGAAGAGGGATAGGGAGGCGACTGACCAGCAGTGACTTCTGGGTCACCAATCAACCCGACTGCTTTACGAATTCACGAGCAAAGCCACACGGCGGCAGTGGATGTGTGCACGTGCGTGTAGGGAGCGGTAGTCTAGCGATTAGCGCGCTGCGCTACGAACCCGGCAAGCCGAGCTTGATACCCGAACAGTGATGATTATCAGAACTGGTTCTGGGACTCCCTTGTGTAACATCGCCACTAGTGGGACAAAGGCGGCTGGGCGTGGTGCTGGCCACCCACTCCCTCGCGTGCCGTGCCGGCCTTCATAAGTGCTCGCTAACAGCACTTGCCTCAACACTTTGTTAAGGCTATACGGGGGATCTTTGTCTTTTTGTGCACGCTGCAGTGAGAGGACGCCTAACGCTCTCGCTCCGCGCAGCTCGCGAGACGCGCTTTCACCCCGGCGCCGATCACAATGCCCCTTTGTCGGCCCCGCAACCCGCAGAGCGAGGGGAACACTGCCCCTCTTTGATGCCTGGAGTCCGGCCGCCAGAGTGAGGGCCCAGTCTTCTTCTGCTCTCGTGTGGCCTACGAAGACTACAGCTACTATATTACATTGCAATGTAACTGGCTTCGCAGTTCCTTGCTTTGTTTGAGAGTGGGTGAATAGCAACTGCACCCACCCATACACCACCAACGCCGCCTTCACGTTGTGTGGTTGGGGCAGTGCCAAGTTGCAATGTCCGAGGGTTGGTGTATTCATGGCCGCTGTCGCACACGGAGGAGGGAGTTTCCGAGACAGCCGCGGACCGCTCTCGCAGGTGGAGGGCCCTGTCTCTTGTGTGATCCTTCAACCCCGGTTCAGTCGGGGTGTAGACAGCGGAACGCAGGGCTGACGGAGCGGGGAGGCAATGCGCTCTGTGTGTGAGCGTTGCTTAAGGGGACGGATCCATAGCCATGGGGAGGCGCTCTCTCGACCACAGAGCGGGGTTCCATTGCTGGGATGGGGGTTCATCCCCACCCCTCCCCTCCCACCAACCCCCACCCCTCCTCCCCCCGGGCGTTCTCTTACAGAACAGAGGGCGCGAGGGCCACGTGCCCCAGCGAGCGCGGCGGTGCGGGCGAGTGCGCGCTTGTCAAGTGTCGAGTTCATTAGCCACACCCTGCCCCCCCATCCCCCACTCCCCCGCGGCACCTCACCTCCCTCACACACAAGCTCACCCACACACTAAAACTCACACACTCACACACACACTAAAACTCACCCACACACTCACCCACACACTAAAACTCACCCACACACTCATCCACAAAACTCCCCTCAGTCACACGGCTCCCTTAAGCATCGCAGACTCGACGCACACCGCCAACACCCTCTTCTCACTGCCACACCCTTCAAGCCACCCCTCAATTACACTCTTCCCTCACCACACTCACCGTTTAGTCTCATCCACACTGTATTCATCCGCCACACTACAGGTCACAACACTCACCCACTCACTCACCGCCTCTGCTCACCCCAGCCGCTCTGCTCACCCACCCCCACCCGAATCCTCAGCCGCACATCCACCCCTCACCCTCCTCCCGCCCCTCAGCCACACCCGCCTCCTCCACTGCCTCTGCACACCCATGAACTCGCCCGCGGAGTGATTCACGGTCGTGTGAGGTGGTTCCTTGGCGATCACTGGAATCGGCGTGCGACACGCGGGCGGGGTCTACGACTCGTCAGCAACTCGCGTGGAAGGAGGACGCAGGCCATGAGTTTGGACTCGATCTTAGCCGCTCTCGATCTCGTCCAATGACTGCGGCTCGAATGTTCGAGATGACCGTCGCCCCCTACTGGCAGGCCAGGTCCCGAGTAACCGCACAGGGACAGCTGCCACTAGGGAACCCTTCCAATGTTTGAGATGCGATGCAAGGCGCCGAGAATTGCTGAGGCGTATACGCGAGTTCCATATGAATGCATAGTCTTATAAAATACGATAATACTGCACTCCTCACTGCACCACACGCGCGAACCGGCACTCCTCACCACACACACACAGGAATCGCCACGCTCACGTCTCCAATCTCTGAACTGCGGGGTCTCCGCAGAGGGGAAACGGCAGTGAGAGTGCGTTTGTCTTTGTGAGAGAGTAGTGAGTGAGTGTGATGGGTGTATGTGAGCTTGGGCTGCACAGGAGGCAGGCCTCATATCGGCGCCCATGCCCTGACACCACGGCTACAGCATTGGCCGCCACGGGGAAGCGAATCCCAGCGGGAAACCATAATTTAGTCAGCAAACCAATCCACGAAACAATACCGAGTATCACACACGCCGTCTCATTCCCACGTAAAGAATAAAATATGTTTACACAACCTTTCAGCCACACTGTCTTCTAGGAGTGTGATCACAATTACAACTCTGGACCGATTTCAACATTCAGTATCTTATCAGCAGGGTCAGACTTGCTTGCAGTAATGCTGATGAACTGACAAATGTTTGTTGGCAAGGGCCCTTTCTCTGTTAGAAACGAGACGTAGTTCTACGCCAAACTCTGCAATACACAGCAAAGAATATTCACCGGCGTCATTGTGGAAAGTTCACCAGTGCTGCGGAAAATATGCATTCCCAGAAGGTCGTATGGCTGATGGGATGTAGAAATATATGTATTTTATGTGCAGAGACAGATAAGGGGGTAGATTGTCTGTTTCTCTCGTTTTACATGGAACACGTTTAAATTGGAACGAGCCGAGTGAGTGCGTTCTGCTGCTTCTTGTCGGTGGAATCCAGAGACAGAGAGAGGCCTCGACTTCACTGGGCGCAGGCGAGGAACTCACATACTAGAGAATAATCAGAGACCGTATTCGAATAAAAGTTTTGCTGGCTGTCTGGCTGGCGGCGCGGGCGGGCGAGTGCGTGGTGGTGACGCCACCACGTACATCTGCGCAATGATGTCACCCGCATCTCACACCGTTGACCCGACTTTGTGTGTCCTGACGTCATACTCCACAACCGTGTATCCCACGCATTATGCGCAGGCTGTGCGAGTATTGTAATAATGATTGAAAACATTCGGTTAGGCCTCGTATTGATCTGGCTATATTTTTGTCTTTAAGACCCTCGACCACCCGAAACAGCCAAATAAATTAAATTGCCATGTGGCGTAGAACCGTCAACGCTCCAGTTATGATTGTTTCAGCATCCTCATTGGTAAGTTAGAGAACACTTCTCACTCATCGGTGAATTGGAGAACACTTCTCACTTTTCACTCACACACTCACCCACCCACTCACCTACATGACGCTCTGAGCGCCTGACATCGCATCTCAAACATCCGAAAGGCACCACAGTGCGCGGGACTATGTGGCTCAGGAGTGAGCATTCGTCTGCCATTCAGGGGCGGTGATTGCTGCTATGGGTCATCTCAATTTAGTCATTTGCGGTGTAGTTAAACATTTTTGAATCTTAACGCCGGCACACAATGGCCGACTGTTTTGTGAATGACGCTGGGGGATCTTCAAGGTCCACTGTGAGTGAAAAAATGGCGTACATTGCTATGATTAACTTGGGCGTCCTACCGAATTCGAATCTCTGCAACAAGCGGCAGCCACCTTCCATTGTGCGTCGGCAGGGGGGACCCCACTACCAGCACCGGCATTCCAGAACCCTCGTCATCACAAACCCATACTGCGCGGGTGCTCCACCAGACACGCTCTCCCCTGGCGCTCTCTCCCCTCATCCTCCCTCTACCCTAACCTTCTCTCCCACCACCTTCTCCCGTGAGCTTATCTATCCTCGCTCGATCTCCCCCCTCACCCCTTTCTCCTCTCACCCTGTCTCCCATCACCGTCTCCCGTTATCCCCTCTCTCCCCCTTCGTCCCCACTCCCCTCACCCTCTACCCCTTTCCTCCCTCCGTAATCCCATCGCAGCCTCCCACCCCCCTCTTGGCTCCGTGGCACGGGGTGGGTGGGAGGCGGAGGGTGGCGCTGGTTTCCGCTCGGCACGGGAGTGGGGGGTAGGGGGCGGGGTGGGGGAGGGGCGCATATGGGAAGCACATGTGGGTGGGGGAGGGGGGAGAGAGCCCCCCCCCGGGGTTCAGCCACTACGTACATAGTGTATGTGTGCGCATCACGAAGCGTTAGAGTGCACCTAGTCTGGCACCAGCGCCGGAGTGACATCACCGCCACTTCTGTTGTGTCGGTAGCGGTTGTTGTGCGCGTGTCTTCGTGCACGGGGAGCGGGGCGCAGTGGTTTTAGCGCACTACGCTACGAGCCCGGCTGTCTGCGTTCGATTTATTAACCGGCCCTGTGCCTTCCTTAAGTCAACTCAGCCTTAAATGAGTACCTGGTGCGGTGTGTAATCAGCACTGGAGAGACAGAGGCGGCCAGACTGGGTTTAGTCACACCACCTTCGTGCGCCGTGTCGACTTTCTGAGGTGCTCGCGAGCAAATCTATATGTGCAGACTGTATGTTGAACTTCTTTCGCACCGTACACAGCCAACCGTGCAAATCGGAGGTGCGGAGGCAGGACAAATTAATCACCAAAAAGTTTTTAAGAAATTAGTATTAAATGTGGACTTACAGAAAGGCAGCGCGTATTACTATATTGGTATTCGGCGGCCCCATACACAGATATCGGAATGCCCTATGGGCATTCCGATATTTGTGTGTGACCCCGTGCCTCTGCTCGTACGCTGCGCAGTCCGCTAACCGATTCCACTGCTCATCCCAAACCCCGCGGCCGCATTCCGATCCAATCGCCTCCACTGCTCAGCATCACCTCTGACGGGAATCGACGGGGACGGCTGCGCGTGGTAGATTGAGGGGGGGAGGGGCAGCCGCTCTGGTGTAGCGTTCACATCGGTAACCGTTTTCAAAATCGATGATCGGTTCCTAAAGTCAGGAACAAAAAAAACAACCCGATCTTAGCAACCATAGTTCGGTGTTATAGAATGGCGTGGACTGGCTGGGTGGATGGTGTGGATGAGCGTTTGGCGTTTACTTGTAGGCCTGGATGGGGGCAGGGTTGAAGGCAGAATCGGGTGGTGTGGGGGGTCGTTGTCACGGAAGCGGCAAGGTGTTTATGTAGAGGCCGTGGTTGGTGTCTGCTCGAGAATCTGTTTTGCTAGGAGCTCCTGGCAGCAGCAGCCGCTACCAGAGCGGGGAATGAGGCAGAAGAGGCGTCACAGCGCGCATTGACGCCAGAGAGAGGACACGGGACCTGAGACAAGGCGGCACGGAGACACGGGGAAATGTATGTACGTATGTTGAACTTCTTTGGCACCGTACGTAGCCAACCGTACTAATCTGACGTGCAGGGGAATGACAACTAAACACAAAAAGCAGTTCTAAAGATATGGGACAGTCGGAGGGCGACACTGGGACATCGGTGGGTGGACACGTGTTGTGGAAACCCTTCCCCCTAACTTATCTTAACTCTTTGCCTATCCTTACCCTGACCCTGCCCCACACCTCTACGCTAACTCTGCCCCTGAGCACGCCCTTTGCCTCCATCTGCCTCGCGTCTCTCCCCGTTACAAACCCTGGCTCGTGTCGGACGTGACACCTTCCCCGTACACACGCAGGCGCGTTCTCAGATATTAGATAACAAAATAAACAGGCAACATACCTCCTTCCCAAATTTCCATATAATATATTTACACATCCCATCAATCACACGCCCTTTTGGGAGTGAATAACTTCAGCATAACTGACTCGGCTCAAGTAAAATTGGACCGGTTTCGACCTTCAATGGCTCATCAGCAAAGTCAGGCTTGCCTGAATTATGCTGCTTAACTGTCCGATGTTTATAGCGCGAGGGAGTCACACGGCTTCTTCTGCTGCATCACTGCGTCACTGGCCTCGCCGAAGCCAGTCATGATCAGTGAGGCAATCCGCCTGACCTCACCCCACGCTAAACAACCCCGCCCTGAGGATTGTCTCATTGCTCTCATCCAACCCAGCGACGATGTCGATGATTTTGCAATTGACCTTCAAGGCTTGAGACGAGGGATTCCTGGGCGGTCACACGCCGCGCCCAGCCCAGCCTCTTCACAGCTGCGCCATTACCCCGTCAATCACACTCACTGCCGACATCGCCCGCAGCAATCATAACCACCCCGGGGGGCGCCCCCCCCCTCACATTGTATTGGTCGCTCATGTCTAAGAGCCACTGTCTCGGTGTGGCTGCCACGAGAACCGCTCCTGAATCCCCAACTCAGTCGTGAGCGCCCGGTCCCGGATACAGGAGTCGTGACTAGAGATACAGAAGCCGCGCTCGGCTCCATAAAGAATGGTCGCGAACTTCATATCTCTCATCCCCTTATCAGTGCCTACCTTTTTACAAACCAATTCAGACCTTATTGGTCACCCCGTGCCCTAATCTCAACGTTCATCCTAAAAAGTCCCATCACAAGGGAGAAACACAGACAAATGGACAAAGCGTGTTTTTTGCACGTATTGGGGGCCGTCCATAAATTACGTCACGCACCTGGGTGGGGGGGGGGGTCAGACATTTGTGACGATCAATATTTTAAATTTTCATGACTGCAGGGATCCATACTTTTTGGTTCTTTCGGTAAAGTCACGTAGTAGGCATAAAATAGAATAAATTAAATCACGACGTTTCGGGCGCAACACAAGTGCTTGTTTCGGGCGCAACACAAGCGCTTGTGTTGCGCCCGAAACGTCGTGATTTAATTTATTTTAAACCTACGTGACATTACCGAGAGAACGAAAGAGTATTTGTGACGATGTGTGACGGGGGGGGGGGGGTTTGAGAAATGTGACGTCACATAAAAATGCGCAACTTTAAATAAATATCGACAACACGTTCTACTTAATTAGACTTTTTAATAAATGTTTTCTCCTACAACATCAGAGTGCAGAGCTTTGTGACGTCATATTTGAGGGGGGGGTCTGACTTTTTATGACGCCGTGTGACGAGGGGGGGGGGTCAAAAATCGTCCAAAATCGCGTTACGTCATTTATGGCTGTAAGTCGTATGGACCTGAAAACGCAATTTCCCTGTACAAGAATACGGGTAAACCGTATAGGTTGACAGGTATGGCCCGTATGTCCCTTTCACGCGGTTACACGCGCTACACGACGCGCGTACACCCACCCCGCCACGTGGTTACACGCGCGGACTCATCCCGCGTGCCTCGCGCCGCGCGCCCCACTTAAGGCCAGTGTGTGGCGTAACATTCCACAACAACGACAGCATTCCTCCTCCACAGACCCGCCCCCAGTATCAAATTAACTCAGACTGTTTAATATGCATAAAAACACCGCGGCGCGTGAACATAACGGAGAGGCTATTTACCCGGGCACGCCTACAAACAAACCCGAGAGAAAATGCAATGACGTGGGCCACAAAAAGTGTGTTACACATCGAAAATATAATGGGGCGGTAAGTCACGACCGTTTACGGACGAGCGCAGTGAGTCCAAAGTTGACTCCCTTCGATCCCTCAGCCCCGCCCGACCGGACACGCGGCCGCGGTGACTGAGCCAAACCGGCCGCCTGCCTCACCCCATCCTCAGTAACACAGCCCCCCCATCCCCCACAACAGGATGAGATCCCTTAGTGACGGCTCTGCCAACACGGTAATGTGATGATGTGATGGTGCTGTATCACAGTTGTATTTGACACGTGTCCCTGTCTGTTTACACACGCGTCCATTTATCACCTTCAAGCTATTTCTCCTGTGCCCCATGTGTCCACCTCCTGTGCTCCATGTGCCCACCTCCTGTTGCCCATGTGTTTACCTCATGTGCCCCATGTGTCCACCTCCTGTGCCCCATGTGTCCACCTCCTGTGCTCCATGTGCCTACCTCCCGTTGCCCATGTGTTTACCTCATGTGCCCCATGTGCCCAACTCCTCTGCCCACCGGGTGAGAGAGGACGAGTGAGTGCGGTTATCTGTGGGAGTGGCGCCGAGAACCGCACCCATCAATGACTCCTCGGCGTGACTGCTATCGATGTAATGACGATAAAGTGAGGGTGACGTGATGATGCGGGGGATGATGTGATGATATTATGATGATTTGAGGGTGATGTGATTTTAGATATGAAACATTTTGTGCCCGAAGGTGTCTATGTGATGTGAGGGTAATATGATGGTGATGTGATTATGGTGATATGATGGTAATGATGGTCATGTGAAGGTGATTCCGTGGGATGACTTCACGCAGCTCGGAGTCGTGGTGCGTAGGAGAGAGGGGGGGGGATTTCCTCTCCGCACCCCCGCCTCTCACTCCGTCTCTCCCCGCTCTCGTTTGGAACAACAGCCGCCATCGCTAGGCGTGGTGCAGGCCCCGTGACGGCGCCGTGAGTCACGGGCGCGCGGAGGCGGTGGCTTCCCGCCTAACGCCATCACGAGCACAGGAGCACCACGCCCTGTAACTCTATCCCTGCACCACGCTCTCCCCTCACACTATCTCCTCACTCTCGACTCACACTGTTCCCTCAAACTCCTAAATTGTACCCTCACACTCCACTCGGCTCCATAAACTATAACCACGCTGCCTTCACACTCTCCCATCA
This sequence comes from Petromyzon marinus, assembly GCF_048934315.1. NCBI lineage: Eukaryota > Metazoa > Chordata > Hyperoartia > Petromyzontiformes > Petromyzontidae > Petromyzon > Petromyzon marinus. The sequence continues at coordinate 138,496 of NC_133709.1, read as the reverse complement.
CACTCCCCACACCAGAGCTCAGGGCAAGGCGCCAGCCACCCTCACGCCCCTCCGCCCGCTGATGCGGTGCCGGCACCGCCCCACTGAGAAACTCGAGCCATCAACAGCCGCCGCTGCTCGCTTCGTTTGTACCAATTCCACTATAAGTTTGGCCAAATTCGATAATTCCTTGCAAATCACTCAATCGGGATGGATCACACGCAGTAGCAACAGCAGCAACCTTAGCATTCATCGCCCCCCTAACGGCAGACTCACGTCGGCTTGCAGACCAGGTACCGAAGTCATCTGGTGGCACACGGAACAGCTGCCCTTTGAAATGTTCTGAGCTGAGATGCGATGTAGGGCGCTCTATCGAAAACAAATCATGGTCGTTGTGATTACACAGCGGGTATCACTACGAGCGGGCATTCTCCCGACAGCCGAGGGCCCCCTCTGTAAAGAGAGGGCCCTGTAAAGAGAGGGCCCTCGGCGGACCCCCTGCTCGAGCGCTATGATTGATTCAAAGGGGGGGGGGTGTAGTCTCAGCTGTCATCGATAGGGAGGGAAGGAGGGGGCAAAGGCCTCGGTTGGGGGCATCCATCCCCCCCACCCGAAGATGTTTAAGGGCCCATAGAAGCGAGGTGTGTTGGGCCGCCCAGCCTGACGCGTAGCGAGAACCCCCCCCCCCCGACACTCGTGACCAGAAGCCAAATAAACACGCGGACAATTAGAATTTCTCTACACGTCCCATCAGCCACACGGACTTCTGACAGGGATTTTTTCAAAAGCAGAATTGGTTCAATCCGAGCAACCTGTGTCTCGTCAGCAGTCATTGCTTCAAGTATATCTTGACTGCTGATGAGACATTGACTATCAAAACCGGTTTCCAGAGTTTTGTTTTATTAGCCCAATGCTGCTTAAATTATGCACTCCTCGAAGGCCGGGTGACTGATGAGATGTGTACAATATTGATGTATTCTCTATTTGGAAGGACAGATGTGGCAAGGATGGCGCATCGCCATTGTATACTCGCTTCGTGATGTTGCGGTAAAATAAATCCAGCCTCGCTTCCTCCACCTTCATCCCTCACTCTCCCCACACACACACTCTCCCCTCACTCTCCCCACACACACACACACTCTCCCCTCACTCTCCCCATACACACACTCTCCCCTCACTCTCCTCACACACACACTCTCCCTTCACTCTCCCAACACACACTCTCCCCACACACACACTCTCCCCACACACACACTCTCCCCACACACACTCTCCCCCCACTCTCCCCACACACACACTCTCCCTTCACTCTCCCCACACACACACTCTCCCCTCACTCTCCCCATACACACACTCTCCCCTCACTCTCCCCATACACACACTCTCCCCTCACTCTCCCCACACTCCCTACACACTGTCCTGGCCCTCCACCCACACACACACTCTTCCCTCCCCTCCTCACTCTCCCCACACACACACTCTCCCCTCACTCTCCCCATACACACACTCTCCCCTCACTCTCCCCACACACACTCTCCCCACACACCCATTATTCCCTCACTCTCCGCACACTCCCTACACACTGTCCTGGCCCTCCTCACACACACACTCTTCCCTCCCCTCCTCACTCTCCCCACACACACCCATTATTCCCTCACTCACTCCCCTCACTCTCCCGTCGCCGCTGTGAGCTAGAGGAGCTCTGGGTGTCCGAAGAGAGGGGCCTGTGAGTGGGGGAGAGTCGTCGGCTGTGTGAGGAGGGGCCAGTGGGGACGATGGGAGGGAGGGGGTAGGGTGGGCGCATATAACCCGGCTCCGCATGCGGAGCTCAGCTCCTCCTGCCACCGCTGCCCGTGTTGGAAGTGAAGCGAAGAGGTGAAGTGAAGAGTTGAAGAGGTGAGGCTGCAGCGGTCGCGTCTCTGTCTCAGGGTGGGCGTGGGGTGGGGTCGCGTACTCGCTTGCTGCTCTTCATCACAGTCTCTCCCGCCGTTTCCCCGTCTCCTCCCGTGGCTCCTGCTGTCTCCCCGTGCGTCTCGCTGTCTCCCCGTGTCCCCTGCTGTTTCCCAGTATCTCCCCCCGTATCTCCTCACTGTATGTATGTTGAACTTCTTTCGCACCGCACGTAGCCAACTGTGCTAATAGGAGGTGCGGACATCTGGGTGGCGCGGTTGAGGAGTTTTCTTGGGGAATTACGGGGTTCTCTCTCTATGTCCCCCACGAGTCACTCTCTGAGTCGCTCTCTCTGGCTCATTCTGCGTCGCTCTCTCTGGGCCGCTCTATCTGAGTCGCTACTTCTGAGTTGCTCTCTCCGAGTCGGTTTCTGTGCGTGGCTTGGCTCTGGACTCTATAATCGCGAAGCCCCGGGGCTCATAAACATTCTAGAGACGGGGTCCCGCCCTTTGCGTGAATCCAGTGCTACCCATAAACTACCCCTATACTACTGCCCCTAACAAACCCCTCAACCAACATTACCCCTAAAACCACACCCTACCCCTAAAGCCACAACCTACCCTTAAACGTAACTCTTAAACCATAGCCTACCCCTAGAACCACACCCTACTCTTAAACTTAACCCTAAAACCACACCCTACCCCTAAAGCTACAACCTACCCTTAAACTTAACTTAAACCATAGCCTACCCCGAAAACCACGCCCTACCCTTAAACTTAACCCTAAAACCACACCCTACCCCTAAAACCACGCCCTACCCCTAAACCTATCCCTAAAACCACACCCCACTAAACCTACCCCTAAACCAACCCCTACAGCCACGCCTTAGCCCTAAACCTACCCCTAAAGCCACCCTTCCCCGAACCCTACCGCGGGAGGGATTTGCAGATCCCAGCCACGAACTACGAAACGGGGAGCGGGCGTCGCGCAGAGCGGGGCGCCGCGCAGCTCCTCCGCCCCCACCACTCAGTTTCACGGCGCATCCCAAACCACTCCGTCACCCCCTGCCCACTGCTTTCACCAAAACAACACCGCGTCCCAAGCCCAGGCAACCCGCACCGCGCCCGCCAGAGATAGATCACGCGGGGGCGACTCATAACGGCTGAGAGGGGATCGCGTAGAGGTATCCACGGGGTCGAGAAGCATGTCAGGGGAGATCGGCCCATGTCTGTATATCCCTGTGTCTCTGTATACCTGTTTGCCTGTGTGTCGGAATCCCTCTGTCTCTGTGCTCCTGTGTCTCCGTGTCCCTGTCTCTTGAGTCCCTGTGTCTCTATGTCCCTGTGTCTCTATGTCCCTGTGTCCCTGTACCACTGTGTCTCTGTCTGTGTCCCTGAGTCCCTGTGTCTCTTGAGTCCCTGTGTTTATATCTGGTAAGAGTTTAGCGGTCTTGGGCTGGGCTTAACTCCAGTGTGAGTTACAAAGGACTGGATTTATTTGGGACACAGACGATGATACCGAGTCTTCCCGCCGTGGAAGTAATGATGGTTATGATGATTGTTGTGATGATGATGATGGTTGCACGTGCGCCGCGTATCATCCAGGGAGTGTTACCTCTGCACCATGAAGATCCTCCTGCTCGCCATCGCCATCATCCATGTGGCGGCGCTGGTCCTGCTCTTCATCGCCACCATAGACAACGTGAGTGGTTCCGCAGTCCGGCGTTTCACCATTCGCATAACGAGGCGAGAACTCAAGTGACCAGTGAGGCTCCATCGCAAGAGTAGTCAACCCGGCTCAACGTCATAACAGCAAAAACATACAAACATAGTACAGCAATGACGCGAATAGCACTCGGAGCATAAAATAACAAATAGCAACATCAGCAGAGACAACTACATTACAAAATAAATTGAAAAGTGCACAAACAGAACGAAGATTCCATGCATTTTCCAGTAAAGAGAGCCGGCTTGGACAAATAACTTGAAACCCATGCACAGTGAAATGAAGCGACAGGAACATCAACCTGGAGTCAGGGTGATCACTGCACTATCAGGGGTGCACGCGAGCTGAGTAACACAGTGAGGGTGCACGGGAGCTGAGTAAAAAAGTGGAAGTGCACGGGAGCTGAGTAACACAGTGAGGCTGCACGGGAGCTGAGTAACACAGTGGAAGTGCACGGGAGCTGAGTAACACAGTGAGGGTGCACGGGAGCTGAGTAACACAGTGCAAGTGCACGGGAGCTGAGTAACACAGTGAGGGTGCACGGGAGCTGAGTAACACAGTGGGGGTGCACGGGAGCTGAGTAACACAGTGAGGGTGCACGGGAGCTGAGTAACACAGTGAGGCTGCACGGGAGCTGAGTAACACAGTGGAAGTGCACGGGAGCTGAGTAACACAGTGAGGGTGCACGGGAGCTGAGTAACACAGTGCAAGTGCACGGGAGCTGAGTAACACAGTGAGGGTGCACGGGAGCTGAGTAACACAGTGAGGCTGCACGGTAGATGAGTAACACAGTGGAAGTGCACGGGAGCTGAGTAACACAGTAAGGGTGCACGGGAGCTGAGTAACACAGTGGGGGTGCACGGGAGCTGAGTAACACAGTGAGGGTGCACGGGAGCTGAGTAACACAGTGAGGCTGCACGGTAGCTGAGTAACACAGTGGAAGTGCACGGGAGCTGAGTAACACAGTAAGGGTGCACGGGAGCTGAGTAACACAGTGAGGGTGCACGGGAGCTGAGTAACACAGTGAGGGTGCACGGGAGCTGAGTAACACAGTGAGGGTGCACGGGAGCTGAGTAACACAGTGGAAGTTCACGGGAGCTGAGTAACACAGTGGAAGTGCACGGGAGCTGAGTAACACAGTGGGGCACACGGGAGCTGAGTAACAGTGGAAGTGCAAGGGAGCTGAGTAACACAGTGGAAGTGCACGGGAGCTGAGTAACACAGTGAGGGTGCACGGGAGCTGAGTAACACAGTGGGGGTGCACGGGAGCTGAGTAACACAGTGGGGTGCACGGGAGCTGAGTAACACAGTGGAAGTGCAGGGGAGCTGAGTAACACAGTGGAAGTGCACGGGAGCTGAGTAACACAGTGACGGTGCACGGGACCTGAGTAACACAGTGAGGGTGCACGGGAGCTGAGTAACACAGTGGAAGTGCACGGGAGCTGAGTAACACAGTGGAAGTGCACGGGAGCTGAGTAACACAGTGAGGGTGCACGGGAGCTGAGTAACACAGTGAGGGTGCACGGGAGCTGAGTAACACAGTGAGGGTGCACGGGAGCTGAGTAACACAGTGGAAGTGCACGGGAGCTGAGTAACACAGTGAGGGTGCACGGGAGCTGAGTAACACAGTGCAAGTGCACGGGAGCTGAGTAACACAGTGTAAGTGCACGGGAGCTGAGTAACACAGTGAGGGTGCACGGGAGCTGAGTAACACAGTGGGGGTGCACGGGAACTGAGTAACACAGTGGGGTGCACGGGAGCTGAGTAACACAGTGGAAGTGCACGGGAGCTGAGTAACACAGTGAGGGTGCACGGGAGCTGAGTAACACAGTGAGGGTGCACGGGAGCTGAGTAACACAGTGGAGGTGCACGGGAGCTGAGTAACACAGTGAGGGTGCACGGGAGCTGAGTAACACAGTGGAAGTGCACGGGAGCTGAGTAACACAGTGAGGGTGCACGGGAGCTGAGTAACACAGTGAGGGTGCACGGGAGCTGAGTAACACAGTGGGGTGCACGGGAGCTGAGTAACACAGTGAAAGTGCACGGGAGCTGGGTAACACAGTGGAAGTGCACGGGAGCTGAGTAACACAGTGAGGGTGCACGGGAGCTGAGTAACACAGTGTAAGTGCACGGGAGCTGAGTAACACAGTGGAAGTGCACGGGAGCTGAGTAACACAGTGGAAGTGCACGGGAGCTGAGTAACACAGTGGGGGTGCACGGGAGCTGAGTAACACAGTGTAAGTGCACGGGAGCTGAGTAACACAGTGGAAGTGCACGGGAGCTGAGTAACACAGTGAGGGTGCACGGGAGCTGAGTAACACAGTGAGGGTGCACGGGAGCTGAGTAACACAGTGGGGTGCACGGGAGCTGAGTAACACAGTGGAAGTGCACGGGAGCTGAGTAACACAGTGAGGGTGCATGGGAGCTGAGTAACAGAGTGGGGGTTCCGCGTGCTGTGCGGGTTCACGCTGGGTGGGGGGTGGGGCTGTTGAAATCTTTCCACGTTCATCGTGGTCGCTCGTGACGAGATCTCTGCACCGGGTGACGGTCCTGACTTTGCTGCTAACACCTGCGTGTCACTCGCGGTGGCATGTGGTGTGACTGGAGTGGTATGGCTGACGTGGTGTGTCGTGGTGCGGCATGCAGGCCTGGTGGTACAACAATGTTGTGAACGTCACGAGCCAGAGTGTGGACCTGTGGAAGAAGTGCACCTACGTTGGAACCCAATGGACCTGCGAATCGAACGGGCACAATGTTCCTCTCTCAGGTGACTCACGCTCTCAGCGAGGGTCAGTCTACATGGGCCTGAAGCCCACCGCGGGCCTGGAGGCCCCCTTGACCCACCAGGGCCGCGCCTAACCACCTTACTGGAGGCCTCTTGGGTTCGCCGTTTGTTGCAGAGATTTTTGGTTCGAATCGTGCAACTCTCCCTGGTTATGACTGCGATGGGTGTTTAGTACGATTCACTCACAGCGGACCTTAAAGATCACATTACGTCATTCAAAAGGAGTAGGCGATGTGTGATTGCGTTATGGTCCAAATTTGCCAATTTAAAAAATAAAACCACTCAATTGTGATTGTACAAAGCAGCATCGCCCCTCCTGCGACACGACGGTAGACTGCGCCTGTGGAACATCAATACCAAAAGGCGTGATTCTCGCCTTTTGGTATTGACGCCAATACCAAATCCTCCCACGATTTTATCCGTTCAAACTATGGTAATGGGCTCACAGCCAAGGCTCGCGCTGCCCCCTTGTGGCGGTTAGAGGCTAGAATCAGGCCCCTTGGCCGAGGCGTTCCTTCCCCGGTGCGCGTGATCTCCATTGCCCCCCTGGGGCACATATGCCTTGAGCGATCGTCAAACTTTGCCCAGGGATGCCACTGCCCTGAGCAAGAGCCCCTGCTGTGGCCATCGCTCGCAGAGATACCGACACGTAATGACACCACGAGATCCCGGACTGAAATTACAAAAACATTAACACATTCTGTGTAAATAATAACACTGTGTGGTCTTCTTTGGTTCTTTCTTATTTGGTTCTTTCGGTAAAGTCACGTAGAATGAGAATAAAATAATATAAGACAATAAAATTCTCACGACGTTTCGGCCACAACACAAGCAGCCTTCTTCAGGTGAAAGAACAGAACTGTCGGGATGACAGAGCTTCAATTAACGCTGCTAAGATTCGCAGCGTCTTTTAAGCTCGGTGAGAGGCGTGGCGAGCCTTGAAAAAGGAGTTCACATATCAAAGCAGGAGAATTTAGCATTGAAAAAACTGAGGGATTAGCTTGTGACAGAAATAGCTGTGTTAAAGTCAAAGTTTACATATCCACAGAGGCATTTAGTATATGTGTGGTCTTCCAAGGAAACATCTAATAGGTGACATTTCGGGAAATGCCCTTGCTGACAGGACGTAAAGTGTGTGTAAATGTTTATCGGTGAGTACTGTAAATGTAGATTTGTGATACTGGGCGATCCATTTATAGATGCCCCACTGATTTCTAGTGATCCTCAGGCGATGGCTTGGTCTCAGACGCACGAGAGCACTGCCATGGGTAACGCGTGTGCTGGGATCGGTGGCAGGAGTGATCTTGTGTGCGGTGTGAGAGGGTGTGTGTCTGTGTGCTACTCGCTAGCAGCCGTTGCCCCAACAGTCTATTGGGGCTGTATGAGGGATCTTTATCTCTGTATGTGTCTCTGCGTCTCTCTGTATGCATGAAGATGCCGATGTTTGTGACAAAATAAACAAGAAGACACTTCACCTCCTTCCCATATCTGTCCTTTCGCATAAAAAAATAAAAGTTTTTTTTACATATCCCATCAGCTAAACGACCGTCTTGGAGTCACTCTTATCAGTAGCATTGGTTCAATGCAAACAAAACTCTGGATCGGTTTCAACATTTAGTGTCTCATCAGCAGACTCCGGCTCACTTGAACCAATACTGGGCAAAGATCCTCGCCATTAGATATGGGTCCCAGTTCAATGTAGCGCGAGATACAACCCACAGCATGAGATAACAGTGATGTTTGTCCCCACCGCAGACTGGATACAGGCCGTGCAGGCATTCATGATCCTGTCCGTGATCTTCTGCTCTGCGTCACTCATCATCTTCACGGCGCAGCTCTTCCGCCTCGAGAAGGGTGGCATGTTCCACTTCACGGGGGCTTTCCAGCTGCTCGCCTGTGAGTAACTGCACTGCATGAAACCACACCGCACATAGCCCTGAAACGCTGCCCTGCATTACACGTCACTGCACCGTATCGCTAACGAGCGTGCAATTCACCTCGCTAACCACTCCCTGCTCTCCGCGCCGCTCGCAGGTCTGTGCGTGATGGTGGCCGCCTCTATGTATGCGGCGCAGTTCAACTACAACAGCAACGGCGGGTACGGCTACTGCTTCATCCTCGCCTGGATCGCGTTCCCGCTCACGCTCATCAGCGGCGTCCTCTACTGCATCCTGCGCAAGAAGTGATGGTCCCCACCCCCTCGCCCAGCACGGTCGCAGGGCACGGCGCCCCCCCTCCGCACGGCAGCTCCTCCTCCCGATCCTCGGGGCCCACACGGCCCACACGGCCCTCGGGGCCCACACATAGGAACGCCACTCTCACCCTGGGAATCAGATTTAAAAATCACGGGGGAATTTTATAATAGTCAGAAAATTGTCTGGAATGTTATTTGCTCGTCGGGTTTTGGTAACGTAGCATAGATGTTTAATTGTAAGACCCCCAGCTCTGTAGCTTTTACAACGTGTACTCATCTTGCCCCCTCCCCACTTCGTCCCCCGTAATCGCCATGCCCTCCCCCCAACCCCGTAATCATCATGCCCCCCCCACCGTAGTGATGGTGCCTGTGCCCATGTGCCTTCGCCTCGTGTCCCACTCTCCAGTCGCCACGTGCCGCGTCCGATTGCTGCGACGTGGCCAACTCTCATGGCGAGTGGCAGCCACTCCACCGTGAGGGACGCAGGCTGTGTTCAGCAGAACGCACTACGCGTGACTCTCGCTCCAGCCGTAAATATGCGGGGATTCACCTCCACATATCTGTGTCTCTGCACATAAATAAAAGTATATTTTGTACACACCTCATCAACCATACACGGTCTTCTGGGAGTGCATCATTTCAGCAGCTCTGGTTTACAACAAGCAAGAACTCTGGACCGGTTTCGACATGCAGTGTCTCATCAACAGAGTCAGGCTTTGCTTGAACCAATGCTGGTGAACTGCCAGATGTTTAGAGGCAAGGACCCTGTCTGTTCGATATAGAATTGCAAAACTATATCAATCACAGCGAACAATCAGGATGCGCGTGTTAGCAGGTGGCGTGCGTTGTGCGTGTAAGGAGGGAGGGTGGAATGGTATTTTGTATAAAACCTATGACTTGCCTCACTCTTGTCCTGGCTCTCTGATGTTCATCTTCTCCTGGAAATCACACAGCCACCTCATGAGCCTAGCTCGTGCTTGGTCGTGCATTGTATGGGAATGGAAGTGTAGAATCACGTTTGTTTGGGCCACCATTGTTTCTAAGGTCGCCACCAGTCCTCAATCAGCGTCTGTTGCGGTCGGGTGGCACGGATAGATTTGTACCGAGACCTGGTTCTGGTGACCGTGTTGAACTCTGGCAGGAGATTGCACGGCAGTGTCGATACACCTCGGCCAACTGAGAAATTAGGCCGGGTTTTCGCTGTGGAGACGGTGGCGAGCCGAGCTCTGGCCGCTTGGCTGTTGTAAAGCCCAGGGAAGGGAGAGTGCTGGGTTCAAACCCTGGCACTGGACGGACGTTCGTTCGAGCCGGTGTCCCCGGTGAACGCGGCCGAACTCTGACACAGCACGTCACCCTGCAGCTTACAGGAATGGAACGACTCTTCGATTAAAATCGATCGTGACGCTGTCAATGAATGCACCCGATTGCCTTCGTGATTATTGCAGACTCGGACACGTCCATGCAATCGACACAGTCACAGATTGCACAGCTCACAGTGCATTACTGCAGATCCAAGGAGATGCCGCAATGGACTTGCAATCCAGAGGTCGCCGATCCGATTCCATCTCCTGGCACGGCAGTTGAAACAACGAGGCAGTTTTCTAAAATCATACCCACCACTTCTGTCCAAACAGCAGTAATTAGGTGCAGCACTATTCGTTTATGATCGGCAAGTCGAGTGTGGTGGGGTAAATTGTGGGTACGCACACTGCTTCCAACACGTCTGCTCACAGTGTGGGAGAGTACACTACATACACTCCAGAGTTCGCTCTAAAGGAGCTCCTTCCGCCAGCAGTGGCGTGAGGGAGCACTTGCAGGGTCGCACCTTTACGTTTTCCTTCAGATTATACATCCGCCACAAGGCCAAACACAAGCAGATCCATGACCCCAAGTCGCGCAGTGGTTCAATGTACGGGCACTTCCTTAGCAGCTGGTGGCGCTATTCAACCATGCGCACACGCGGCGATTGGGTCCTCCGGCCAGTGTAAAAAGCAGGATCTGTCCCGTGCCGTGATCGCTTGGCCTCCTTATAATCCTGTACCAAATTTTGACTTAAAACTTTCGTGACTGCAGGAATTCATATTCTTTGGTTCCTTCGGTAAAGTCACGTAGATAAAAATAAATAAAAGTAAATAAAATAAAAACTACGTTTCGATCACAACACAAGCGATTGTCTTCAGGAGGAAAAAAGACGATCACTTGTGTTGTGATCGAAACGTCGCAGTTTTTATTTTATTTACTTTTATATTTTTTTCAATCTACGTGACTTTACCGAAAGGACCAAATAATATGAATCCTGTACCAGCTTGCGCTGCAGCGTCGGATCCCTATCGGCCCCGTGTCTATTTAGCACCATGGCCCAAGTGCGGCGCAGTGGCGCACAAAGATACAGAGAAAAGGAGAGTGCGTGGAGTAAGTGCCGACTCGAACCGCGCGCGCTCTGACGAGACCCGCGCGCCGCTGCGGGAGCTGAGCCGAGTACATCCGTGCTGAGGGTTTGTGGTAAAGGGTGTGGGCGGTTAATCCCGCATGGAGCATTTACAGCGGGCCCCCCGAGCCCTCCGCACCATCGATTTACGGTGTGCGTCGTGTCTTAGAGAAATCCGCGTTTCTGGCAAAGGAGGTCTCATAATGTAAATGCTCACCCCGAGCCCTCAATACTCTGATAGTGCGCTGTTTTTGAGTTGTACGCTTTTTGGCGTCTTCTGGTCCAACACCAATGGAGACTAGGCTCTAAGAAAAGCTGTCTCGGGTGTGGACCAATCAAATTCAAGGACAGTGCATATTATTATCAGAGTTGTCTTTTTGTTTGCATTTTGACTGCTTGTGTTGTGGTTATTGCAAACATGATGCCTTGAATAAAGGTGTCAGTTTTTGTGCCAGTTAAAAGGGTACAACCTATTCCTAGTGCATACATTATCAGAGTTGTTTTTTGTTTGCGTTCCGACCGCAGGTATTGTGGTCAATGTAAACATGACTCCTTGTAAAAAAGGTGTCAGTTTTGTTGCCAGATAAAAGGGTAAAAAAACAATTATTACATTTGTATTGTTACTTTCCACACCGCCCCTCATGATTACTTTTACCACATTCGTCAATAACACTGGGGTCTTAAAAGGAAAACGATATAATAGGCGACGTTTTGGGCAATGGCCCTTCGAGCCATATCTCTTATTTATCCTGAGATCTGTGGGCCACTCCGAGAGCACCTGGCCCACAAGCCGCCAGTTGCAGAACCATGCCCTCTGCTTATTTCTGTGCCAAGTTGCCACACATGCTCAGAGTCAACATGTTCTGATTATATTAGCCATGAAAAAAGCAGTGTTATTGACGACCGTGTTGAGTTTGATGTATGTGCACCACTGCCAGCATCACTAGATCACTTTTATTGGTTCAATATCATTGGTTAAAAAAACCATGACTTTGCTGATGAGACACTGAACGTTGAAACCGGTACAGAGTGTTCTTGTGTTGAACCAATACTTCTGATATTGTGCACTCCCAGAAGATCTTGTGGCCTAAGGGATGCTTGGAAAATATTGCGTAGGGACAGCTGTGTGGAGGAGGCGGATCACCTGCTTGGTCTCTGTGTCGTTTACATTCTCAACGACGACGTTGATGCGGGACTCGTGACAGGCGGAGTGACTGCTTGCCCCCTTCCATGAGGTTGTGGGGCTGGGAGAGGAGCGCACGTAACAGATGGGAACTCCATCCGCGTGTCCAGCGTGAAGTCCAAGCTGATTTTGTGTAATGAGGTGGGAACTCAAGATACCAAGTTCAGGCTCATTTGCAAACGATGATAGCAGTAATATACAAAGTACAACAATGAAGCAAATAAAAATCAGCGCAAAAACAACCATGTTACAAAATTAATTGAAAACACAAACATTCAATGGAATAAAATAAACCCACGTGACCTCGTGGGTGGCGGTGTGGCGGAGTCTCCACGTGACCGCAACTTTATAAGCCGGCGCCCCCCCTAGAGAAAGGGGGGGGGGGGGGGGCTCGTGCGGAACCCTCCTGCGGCAGCACTTTGCCCTCGGCGCGGTTATCTCATCTCCCAAGGCGAGCACCTCCGCGCCATCTGCAGTCGTTCTTTGCTTGGTTACTCATTAACTGGGACCGTGACAACACAGCCCCATCCGGCGGGCCCATCCCGTGCCGCCCCCCTAGGGCCACACACGCGAGGGGCGCGCCGCGGGAACGGAGCGCGCAGGTAATGGGCGCCGCGGCACTGGCGACACTGGCGTGGGTGACGCTGGGGTGGGTGATGCTGGAGTGGATGCACGCCGGGGTAGACGGAAGGACGCCCGCCGTCTATACGATGAACGTCATTCTCATCGTGGATAACAACACCGCGTGGTCGATGAACACCGTTCGTCCCGCCATCGAGCTCGCCATGGATGACGTGAACACGAAACTGTTAGCAGGTGAGATCACGGTGAGGCACACCTGGGGGCAGCACAAAGACATACACACCAGTGTGTAGGTGCGTGCGCCGGAGAAGGGACCCCGAGTGTCACTCAGTCCCCGGACTGGAGTATAACTCGAGCGCGATTCGGCTTTGTGGAGATGCGACCGGAGCGCCCGCGTCACACGGGTCCGAGTGTCCTGCCACTCACTCTGAGATGACCCCTCCTGCGGCAAAGCTCCCTGTCGCAGCTGCTGCCCGCCCCGCCTGGCACGCGCGCGAGACGGCGATGTCTGTCCCACCCAGCAGTGGGAGAGCAGTGCGATGCACAGTGCTGGGTCATGTCCGCCCGATGTTGTGTCTGGGGCTGGGAAGGTTCGGGGTTCGCTTAGCCTCCAAACGCCCGCATGACCTCGCGCTTGTTCACGTGGTCGGTACCATATGGGGTGGCAATTGCTGCAGTGCCCATCACGGGCCGTGTCCACCGCCGTAAGGCTGAAATATACCCTCACTGCTTTATAGACGCGCTTCCTGCTTGTGCTCATATTGCGTGCATCTTCTACACCACAACGTCTCGCTCGCAAGCGCCACTGCGCCCCTATTTTACTCGAGCTACGATACTTTGCTTCTGCGAGGCTCCCAGGGCCGCCCTGCAATCACATATTCATGATCGTGAGATAACACGCTGCGAGGAACACGTTGTGAGCATTGGACACCGTGGTTGGTACCAATCAACCACGTGTGGGTCAGGAACCGTAATGGCTCAAACGAGTCATTCCCCTACCTCGGGTGCTTTGACTAATCGTCGCGTTTTATTTAGCCTGCATAGCACCATTCGCATTTACATAGTAACTGCACGAATCGATGTTAACCTTGGAGTTTCACGCAGCTATTCACGTCGTGCGCCTGGATACAAATAAACTGCGCGACATTACCCCCCGAGCAGTAGCCCCCGCACTATGGCTCGTGTAAACAGCTCGTAATAGGCGCGCTACTGGCAACAGCAGGGGCAATTAGGCCATAAACCGCCTCGCGTGCGGGTCAACGTCGCTGCCAACCCCAAGACCTGGCCCACTGCACGCTTTCAAATCCGATGTCTCACCACGAGAGGGAAACAACTCGGTGACGGCAAACGCGTCAGCATTCAAGTATATTTGTTTACTCAGGCAAGAACTCAAGAGACTGGGATGAGTCTTAAAATAATAGAAGCACAACAAATAATACATTATGCATAACAACAAACCAAATATAAATCAGAGCAAAAATAACTGCATTCCAGAATAAACAACATTTAATTTCCAGTAATGAGAATCGGCACATGAAACCCGTTCACGGTTTAATGAAGCGATAGGAACATCAAGTCCGGGTGATCACTGCACTTCGTGCATAATTAGACCAGGCCATGCGTCCAGCAAGTGACGTGTTCATCCAGAATATTCATCTCGCATCAAACTGTGATGCAGACGGGAGAGTAAGCAAAGACATGTTTGAAGCAATGTAATCCCAGGAGTTTGGGTCATTCACAAGGAATTTAAGCCAACTGGTCAACAAAGCACGCAGACAACACTGGTTACAAGGAAACTAGGCCACGTATCTGATCCACGTCACAGAAAAACAATTAAGCAGATATGATTCCCTAAAAAGACCAGGTGGCAGAAACGTAATGGGTTATTACATCTGCAAGTGTGGACTTTCGAGTGGTGCCCTATTCGTTTTCATAGGTTTCCTCCCATACACCAAACACGCATTCCTGGAATCTCCCGATATAAACCCTTCTCGCTAAAATATTGTGTTGATTCTCTGTGAGTATTTCCTGTATTAAAGGCATTGTTATAAAATTAGCTAAATTTCATGGGGAAGTCAACAAGAACGAGGAATTTCCACTGATAGCTCAGGGATTTAAATGGGAGGTGGGCACCACCCCTGTGCTCATTTTCTCACTGATCGCACTGAATACTGATCGCCATCTCACGAAGTTGTTTCCCACTCGTGGTGAGATACAAAGTGCGTTGGATTTGAAAGTGTGCAGCGATGCTAACCTGCACACGAGGCGGTTTATGACCTCAGTGTCCCAGCTGTTGCACCTCCAATTAGCATGGTTGGCTACATACGGTGCGAAATAAGCTCAACGTACATAGATATACGTAGCAGAAAGAGTTCTCACGCGCGGTGTCGTTTCACGCCAGGCACGGGCGTGAGGCTCAACGCAACGTTTGACTGCTACAGCTCTGAGTGGCTGGAGAGCAAAGCCTCGAGCTGCGAGGACACGGACTGCGAGGCCAGGGAGCTGGTCAAGGCGCTCAAGGTGAGGAGGACGCCTCGAGGCCCGACACGCACTCACAGCGCCGCGGCATCACATGGCAGAGTCACGGTCCCCATGCACGCGTCTGGCGAGGCCGCCTCAATCACTGCAAGGCAGGAAGCAGAGATGGTGCAAGACATTTCTCATGGCTGCCCCTAAATTTCAAGCTCTTTAAAGAGGGCCCTGCATGACCAATATTAAAACGTTGTACCCGAATAAGACGAGGATGTAATGGATGGAAAAAGAGCCAGGAACGGGAGAGAGAAGGGAGACCGGGATGGAAGTCCCCAAGATGGACAGAGAGGGCATGTCTCAAGATGAGCATCAGAAAAAGAGAAGGAGGAGTGCCAGGCAGGAAGTCGAGGAGGAGAAAGAATGACTGGGACGAGATGTCGGGGATGAGAGGGTGATGAGAGGAGGAAGGAGCGAACAGTGAGTTGCACGGAGGAGCAGCGTCCATTTTCACCGGGGGCAGTGGTGAGAGTGGAGGGAATCAGTGGGAGTGGCCTCCCACAGAGAAGTCACATTATATATGGGAGGCTTGAGCTAGATGGATACACAATTAAAAATTGTGATTGTGCCCAAGGCAGTTCATGGGATCACGGGACTCTGCATCTGTGTTGCTGCTCCAGCGATCACTGGCACGCACCATGCCCTCTGGATGTTTATGAGGATCTGACTTCACGCGTGAATCGCAGGGCCTTGCGCATTTGCCAGTGAATGAACTGGAGGCTTTCTGGTTGAGTGCTATTAAGGTCAGGCCGGAACTCCGCTGCTGCACTACACGGACGTTGCGGACGTCATCGGCGGAGCGGGGGACTTGAACGCGGTGGCCCCCTTCTCCCTCCTGGCTCCAGCCCCTCACTGCCCCCCTTTGTTTTCCCAATGCAATGTTGGCTGATTACCTTTCAGCCCCCAGCTTTCTGTCGCCCCCAACTACGACCACTCTTTATCAATCCATCTTGCTTTGCTGCATCAAAACTACTCCACATACAATAACAATTCTTTATTTCAAATTGTCATGCTATGTTCAATTTTAAAATTGCTGTTAAACACCTTGGTATTGGCGCTATATTAATCTCATTAAGATAAGAACATACATACGTACAAGTGGTATTGGCCAAACATCCCAATTCTGAAAAATCACCTGCACATTACTCAATTAGGATCACACAGCAACCATCGCCCCATAATCTGAAAGCCTAGCAGTCTGTTATGCTGCATATCATGCTGTATACACTGTATATCCTAGAGCCTTTCCTCGACCAACGACCGGATTTGGGAAACTAGTCCAGGTAGAGGAGATCAGACTTGGCTCTGCTGGGCTGGGGTCGCACAATAATTTGTGTGTGCGGCGGGGTGACATTTGTAAACGGTGCAGCCCCCCTCCACACTTACTCAGCAGCGCTGTCTGTGTGCTCCTCACCGCAGGCCAACGATCAGCTGGGATGCGTGATCGTGGGCCCGTCCTGCCAGTACTCCTCCTACTCCCTTCTCAGGTGCGTGTCGAGAGAAAGGGAGTGGTAGTGCTGTTTGTGGCTGGGTTGTAGCTGTCACTGTGCTGGACTGTGTGTAGAGCCCACCGGCTCTGTGTGAACGAGGCCCAGCTCCAGCTCCTTTGTGGTTGGGGGGGGGGGTAGAGCTGTTTAGTGGGGGGCTACCATAACTGTGATATTCACCGCCAAGGTGAGCGAGCTGCGTTTAACTAAAGTGGGTGCAGGTACCACCGCAGCAAAAATGAAGCCGAGGCTGCGCTCTCACTTGGGAACATCTGTCGTCGTGACGGCGGTGAAAGGAATTTGTGTCCCCTTTGTAGGAGCCGTCGCGTCCAGACGTTGGCCGTGCCACACGTGGCAAGCGGTCTCCGTCTTGGCGGTGGCCACGCAATGCCGCCTGCAGTCTGGCGCTGCAGAGGTAGCTGCGACCTGCGAGGCCTAATATTTGAATAATTCCTGGGCCTCCCTAAGGGGGACTCTGCTTTAAACGAGTACCTGGTATAGTGTGTAAAACATCAGCACTGGGGAGACAAAGGCAGCCGGACGTGATGTTGGCCATCCAACAGACTTAGTGAGGCTCTCCTGGGTAAATAAGCTGACATATTATTTGGGTCTTTCGGTAGAGTCACGTAGATAGGTTCAAAGAAAATAACAAAAGCTATGACGTTTCGATCACAACACAAGCGTTCGTCATCAGGAACCCCCTCTTCCTGATGACGAACGCTTGTGTTGTGATCAAAACGTCGTAGTTTTTGTTATTTTCTAGTAGTTTTTTCTTATTTTCTTTGAACCTATCTACCTGACTTTACCGAAAAACCCAAAGAATATTAATTCCTGCAGTCACGAAAGCTTTAAGTCAAGTTCGCATATGTATGTATTTTATGTATTTAAAATGTGCCCGTGACCTGGACGCGTGCGGCTGTCTGCGCCAGGTCCCAGAGCGTGTTCAACCGGCCCGTGATCGCGGCAGGCAGCTTCGGACTGTCCACCACCTACAGCGCCATCCTAAGCCGCACACTCGTCCCGGCCATCAAGATTTCGACGATGCTCACGCGCCTGTGGGCGCACACGGACGCGCGCAAGCAGTTCACCTGGCGCACGGCCATTGTCTTCACCGAGGGCAACAACGACGCCAACGTCTGCTTCTGGTGGGCCCCGCGCTCGCCTCACGGTGGTGGAGAGCCACGCTGCCAAGGCAGCTTCCTGCCCAGTTGAGCGTCCAGGCATCGGTGCTCATGTCCCGTGTACAGCCCTTCAGAGTCGGTAGTGGTGATTCCACTGCTCTATGGTTGGGGCAAGTCTATCCAGAGGACAACCGCCATTGATTTTCCCCGCAAAGTGGTGCTCGTTTACTCATTGTGTCGACTCCGGAAGGAGAGGTGATGATTGGCTGAGTCGACCCTCAAACGGGATTTTAATTTGCCACCTTACGACTGTGATCCACTTTTTCTACCACTCGGCCGCCTGGCGGGATCAGCATTGTGAGTTACGTGACATAAACAGTAAATTTGATCAACTTTCGCTGAAGCTGGATCTTTTTTGTTTCAGAGGGAACCTGCATTGTAAATGTGATTGCTCGTGCTGTGATTGTGATTGCCCGTGCTGCAACTCTGTGTATGTGTCTGCGGGTGAAGGTACCTGCAGGCCCTGCTGGAGAACGTGCAGGGGCCCCTGGGTCAGAATTTCATGTCGCTGCGTGGACTGCTCGGCAAGGACCACGTCCTGGCGCTCGACACGTTCGCGCGTTTCAACACCACGCTCAGCCGGACGCGGCACAGCAACGGTACCAGGGGGCGGGGGTGCCGGGTGTGTGCCCACTCCACAGCACGATACGTGCCACCGTGCCGAACTCTCTGCGCCTCGAGTTGTGACCCCGCGATCTCCGCCCAACAGTGATCATCATGTGCGCCAGCCTGACCCGGGCGGAGGAGGTCATCAAGGGACTCGGGCACCTGTCTCCGGACACGCGTGAGCAACTGGTGTTCGTGGTGATCGACTTGTTTGGGTGAGCGTGCCCTGGGGGGTGGGGGGGGGGGTGTCGGGGGTCACCACGAGGCGCCCCCCCCATACGGGGAAAGCTCCGCACTGCCGGATCCGTCGGCTCCTCGCTCGGGATAGGTTTTAATGCGGGCTGCTAAAACACTAACCCGCTAGCCACTGCAAACCATTTACTGTGCCAGGAACTGGTAACCGATTCCTGTGAACCGTAGGGAATGCGCTGATCGGATAGTGCTGACGTACAAACTGCACGGTGGCCTAAGTCATGGCGTGGTTCATTTGCTCTCGAATCTCAGTTAAAAGGTAAAGGTGCATCCCTCCAAGTGCTCGCTCAATCCACTGCTGGCAGAAGGGCCTCTACTAGAGGGAGCTTTAGAAGGTATTTGGTCGACTCTTTAACCAAGGCGCCTCCCTTCCCCATCCCCTTTCCCCCGCGTCGTCCCTCTCCCCCTCTCTGCCCCCCATCCAGCCTGGACTACTATAAGACGTATGAGAACCACAGCTCGGCACTGGAGCGAGCGCTCATCGTGACGCTGCCTGAGAGGCAGGCCACAGCCTTCGGCGATAAATTCAACCTCACCGTGAGATGCGAGCGGCAGCACACGGCAGTCGCACCGTACTCTGCACACTCCTCAGCTCTCACCCCATAACAAATTATAATGGTCTATCTCCAATTAGCACAGTTGGCTACGTGGGGTTGGCTACGTACGGTGTGAAAGAAGTTCAACAAACATACATATCTAAATCAGCTCAAGCTCCCGTAAATCACGTGACTTCTGTGTGACCACCCCCATTCTGAATCCCTTCCCTCTCCTCACCACCCCTTGTGAAAACAGACACGGCTCCTTCGTGCAGCTCACTGCTGCTCACGCCTTCTCTCTTCGCCCCCTCTGATCATCACCACCCTCTCATCCCCGACATCTTGGCCTTGCCATTCATTCTCCTCCATCTCCTGCCCGGTGCTCCTTCTTAGTCCTTGCTACTCATCTTGAGCTGTGCGCTGTTTGTCCGGCTTGCGGACTTCTGTTCCAGCATAGCTTCCCTTTCCTGCTCATCGTATGTCCTGTCTGTTGCCCTTTTGTGTCACCACTTTACTGCCCTTTTCGTGCTGTGACACCTGGACAAAGTTTGATTGAGTATGCTTGGTATTCATGCCACAATTACAACGCAGGGCTGTCACAGGGCATTGCAGGTCACAACAACAACACAACCACCACACTGCTGTTCACAACTCTTTATTTCTGTAATCTGAACCCTTCCTCTGTGTGTGGTCTGAACCTGGTCTCTGTGTTCGCTGTACTCTTTGTGCTATGTCTCTGTGCTGCAGAGCAACCACTTTGTAGTGGGCTACTACGACAGCGTGCTGCTGTATGGCTCGGTGCTGCGCAGGGGCCTTCAGCAGGGCAGCTATTCGTGCAACAGCGCAGACGCTCGCAGCTTTCGAAATCTGCACTTCCAAGGTCGTTGGCAACACACAACCCCACGGCATCATGCAGTGCCACCGCGTAGAGACAAGAGTAGTTGTGTTACCAGTAACCGTGTGAAGAAAACAGTTAAACCTGTTTCATCGCTTGGATTGAGACGTCTAGTGCATTTGTTTATTCACTGGGATGTGAAGGCAGCTGCTGCTATCGCAGCGGCGGTGCGGCTGTGAGCAGTGCGCCAGACTCAGAACCCATGGGTCGCCGGTTCTATTTCATCTCCTGGTGTGGGACAGGACAGGGGCACGTTGTGACGTATCGCCCCATGTGACGGGACAGGGGCACGTTGTGACGTATCGCCCCTTGTGACGGGACAGGGGCACGTGGTGACGTATCGCCCCTTGTGACGGGACAGGGGCACGTGGTGACGAATCGCCCCTTGTGACGGGACAGGGGCACGTGGTGACGTATCGCCCCTTGTGACGGGACAGGGGCACGTGGTGACGTATCGCTCAGTGTGACTGGACAGGGGCACGTGGTGACGTATCGCCCCATGTGACGGGACAAAGGCACGTGGTGACGAATCGCCCCATGTGACGGGACAGGGGCACGTTGTGATGAATCGCCCCGTGTGATGAGACAGGGGCACGTGGTGACGCATCGCTCAGTGTGACGGAACAGGGGCACGTTGTGATGCGTCGCCCCTTGTGACGGGACAGGGGCACGTTGTGACGCATCGCCCCTTGTGATGGGACAGGGGCACGTGGTAACACATCGCCCCTTGTGATGGGACAGGGGCACGTGGTGACGGGTCGCCCCTTGTGATGGGACAGGGGCACGTTGTGATGCATCGCCCCTTGTGATGGGACAGGGGCACGTTGTGACGCATCGCCCCTTGTGATGGGGCAGGGGCACGTGGTGACGCGTCGCCCCTTGTGATGGGACAGGGGCACGTTGTGACGCATCGCCCCTTGTGATGGGACAGGGGCACGTGGTAACACATCGCCGTGTGTGATGGGACAGGCCTGGAGGAGGACATCTATATCGATGAGAACGGCGACCGGGACACGAATATCAAGATCCTCAACCTCCGCGGCAACAAGGTTCCCCCTCCATATGCCAGCACCAGAGGCTGGTGCCGAGTTGCCAGCCTCACCACTCATTGTTCATCAGCAACACTACCTTAAAAAAGCAATGGCCCTTCTTCATGGCATATGCGCTTAATCAGGGCCATTTCCTGAAACGTCACCAATTGAATATTTTTTTATTTACTTTATTAACATTTTTGATGTACAGTTCATTCCAACGATAAAGATGCGGTCCGGCGCTATAAGTCGTGCTCGTCCTGAGTTACAGAGCTCATTGCTGAGATTGTTTTGGGTTGGCTAAGCTTTTGTCAAAAATTTACATGTGGTGGGTTGGTAAGAGGACGTGGGGTAGTGGGTGAAATGTGTGAGGGCAGGGATCTGCGCATGTTGGCTGGGGTTGATCTAATACAGTTTGCAAGGTGTGGAGTGCTCTTCCTTTTAAGTAAGTGTTCATAGTGCATTATGTGCCATGAAGAAGGGCCATTGCCTAAAGCGTCACCTACTTTATATGCAGTACTTCGTTTTAAGGCCACGGTGTTATTAATGAATGTGTTGAGTTTATTTGTTTTTGTGTTTGTGTACCACTGCCAACACAGCATCACCACATAGTTTAACTCGTTAGCAATTCCACCTTGGGTCGCCACCAGCGATATAGTCCACTGTCTGCCGATGTGTACGCGTGGCGTGCACATTTATGTGTGTGTGTGGCCGAGGTGCTGAGTGAACGCTGCATCCTCACTGATGGTGCGGCGCTCCTCTCTGTGTGTGCGGGGATAGTTTGAGGAGGTGTGGGACTACTCCACGGGCCTGGGCACCTTCCTCCTGGCAGAGAACGTAACACTACCCTGGCTGGGCAACCAGCTGCCGGACGACACCCCCAATTGTACGTGCCCTCCCACCTCCACCCCTTATCATATCCCACTGATGAATTAGCTCCTTGGGTCATTGGGTGTGAAAGCCTGCTCTTGTCAACTGAGGTCGCCACCCATCCGGGTGTGACCTGGTACAGTCCAGTAATTGGCTTCTGCTGTATTCGGATGGCAGGGATTGATTTGTACCAAGATCTGGTGCTGGTGACTGTGTTCAACTCTGTCGTAGGAGACTGCACAATGGTGCTGACAGGCCTAGGCCGACTGAGATGCGAGTCCGGGCTCACTCTGCATGGAAGAGGTGGCGACCTAACTCACTCCTCCAGAATGTCCGATATTTCACGAGATGCGCTAGTCCCAGTGTTGTTGTTGGGTGATGGAAACTACATCACGAGGCACTGGATTGAATGACTGTGTAAACGAGATATCTCATCCCAAGGGAGTTTCTAGGTGAAATATATTTATAGTAAATGATTAGAACAATACAATTGCACTGCTTACTCAGTGCTATTGTGGCCTTTCCCCATCAGCACCGAAGATGATGGAGGTGGTGAAGATCGCGCTGGTGGCTGTGTGCAGCCTCCTTTTCCTGCTCTTTCTCGGATTCATCATCATGTGGAGGTGACGACTTCTCATGCCATCCCACAACCACCACAACCACCACGAACACCACTATCCACCACCAACAACAACTGCCATTTGCCACTAAGTGGTGGTGACATCACCACAACGCTTGTGCCAGGCTATGTGCATGTTGAGGCCACGTGAAATGTCGAACGCCCGCTGGCAGGAGGTCACGGGGCAGACCCAGGTGCCACGGGTCGACTGACTGAGACGATTGGCTGATGCACCACCTGTGGCCCCTACTGTGCCAACTTGCTGTGCTTTAGCCACCTGGCGCTCCGCTCGTTGTTATGAGCGTTGCTCCTCCCCCCTCCGTTGTCGTTGGAGGGCGACTTCCTCCAACTGCCCGGTAGCATCCTTTACGAGCCTCCTCCACAGAGGCTGATCTTGACACCGCTGGTACCAGTCATCGGCAAGTCCACTCAGCTCCACATCCTCCTGTACCACATCACTCCATCTTTTCTCGAGCCCATGCCGCACCCATTTAGCCCCCTCGATCCGGCCAAACAAAAGCTGTTTAGACATGCAGTGGCTGGGCATGCGGGCTACATGACCCAGCCAACCCAAGATGGATCCTAGGCACGCCAGCCTAAATGTTTCTAACCAGCGAAGATGTTCCATTAGGGGGGTCCACGTTGCACAAGCGTAGAGAAGGGAGGGAATGACTGTGGCTGAGAAGACCTGAAGCTTCGTGTGGAGCGACAGACCAGGTAGGTTTCACACAGCATTACGCAACCGATTAAAAGATAATGCCGCTCGACTGATTCGGAGTGAGACCTCTGCTGTCAAACTGGAGCTGGTCATGAGCACACTGGCCAGGTTTGGGAAGCTCTCCATAACGGCCCTATCACCAATTGGGAGTTGTGAGGGTGGAGTGTCAAATGGTACAAAATACCCAGGCAGGTGCTTAGTTTTGGTGGGGCTGATGGTAAGTCCCCACCTCTTAGTGGCAAGCTCCAGGTTCAGCAGCAGCGCCTCCAACTCCTCCTCTGAGTGAGCGGCAATTACCAGATCATCGGCATGCATAACATGGTTGAGCGATAGCGAGCCATCCCTTGACCACACCCGGGCATCGACCGGCTTCCCATTGTATCTGTACCAGATGGAAATTTTTCCGGTACAGCTATTGAACTACATGGTAGAAATAGATGTTAAATAATGTGGGAGCCAGAGGACATCCCTGTCGCACCCCAAAGTGAACAGGGAATGGCTCCGACTCCCGGCCACGTAGTTTTACCCGGGCCTGCTCACCATCATGAAGTTCCTTAATGATCCTGAGCAGCGGGTCAGGGACTCCGAAAGCACGAAGAACAACCCAGAGCCCAGGCCTACTGATGGTATCATAGGCCTTGACCAGGTTAAATTATGTTAATTGCTGTAATTATGCACATTAATTATGCTAATTGGGAAGGTGTAATCGTCTTACGTTATGCAAATGTATGTGATTATGCTAATGTGGGCAGTTATGATAATAAGCCTTAGCTTCGTTGCCCAGGGTCGTATCATCAATCGGGATAAGATAATAAATTGTATGAAGTTATGCAGGTGTCCTGTAAGTATGCTAGATTAAGCTCGGCTTCGTTGTCTAGGTTTGTATTATCAATCGGTATAATACAATTATTCTCGCTTTAACATTTACTGATTATGTATTAGTGTTTATGTCAGGTCTCCAAATTAAAATCTCACCGCAGGATACAGTTCTTATAATTAAGATTATTATGCATGAACTTAGGACGGCACCACTCAGACACTTCTGTGTTACGCAATTTTATTTTCTAAACAAACCTTAACACTCTAATATGCAAACTCTTATGCTTGGAATTGTCAACACAGTACTCCTGGAGATGTTCCCCTCATCGATCTATACATTTACCCTCAATTATCACGTTGTTAACTGGGTAACAGTACAATCGATTATTCCTCAGAGTATGCGAGCATACACGGCAAGAGGAAAAGTCCTTCAAAATGCATACGAAGGGCAATAAAGAAACATGTCCCGAAGGCAAGAGTAGTTTTCAATTAATTCATTGGTAAGATTATGCAATTAAAAAAAACGAACGAATAAATTACTTCTAAATGACCGTATCCACGTAACTCAATGGGCCGTAATGTTCTTCGTTATCAGCTAATAGTTGATGCACGTATCATGAGTCTTTTTGTATGTGTTAATGTGTAAGTGTTGTTGGTCTTCTTGCATTAATTCTTTGCGTTAAGCAGACGCCGGGGTTGGGCATCCCTTGTATCAAAAATGTGTTTGTTCCCTGCGGAGCGGTGAGGGTGTGAGGGTGTGTGTATCATACGGACAGCTTGGCACTCCTTCTTTCACACGGGCGGCCACAGTTCTGTCCACAGCTGGGTGGAAGAGTCGGCACGACGCTCGCCATTGGTGCGCGATGATCCGTCGTCAGATAGTGCCCGCAGCTCGTCCACTGGCTGCAGTTCCTCACTCTTGTCTTGGTTCCCAGCTGATGCTGGTCACTGTGCGTGTGGGTTGAACCCACGGCACACTCGCTGGCATCCGTGCCAGTGATTCTGGATATTTGTTTGTGAACTGTCCAAAGCGCCAAGCAGGTCATGGCATGCGGTCGTTTGGCAATCTGGAGATTCTGCAGATCGTCGTTAACCTCCCTTTGCCCCGGAGTTTATTATTTAATGGCCTTTTACGACCTCCAGATGCTTGGTGCTTGTGGGAGGTAGCGGGTTTGAGTTTGTTTTATTTATTTATTTTATCGATTATTATTAAAAAATGGCAGAATTATTCTTAATATTATTTTTTGGAAAAAGGCCTATATATAACAGTATACCCACTACCGGAGTGGAAGAATGGCAGGCACATCTTACAGGTGACAAGTCGATGGTCAGTGGGCAGATCAGCTCCACGTTAGGTCCTGGTGTCAAGGACATGGGCCCCATCCTCTGTTCTGTCACTATGTAGTCCAGCAGATGTCCGTGCTTGGACCCGGCATGCATCCATGATGTGTGGATGCGCCGATGCCGGAACAGCGTGTTGGTAATTACAAGCCCATGGGCTGCACAAAAATCTAGCAGCCTCCTACCATTGTTATTGAGCTGATCTGGCCCATGTCTTCCAATCACTCCAGACCAGGTGCTAGCATCATGACCAACTCGGGCATTGAAGTCACCCAACAAGATGACTGTATCCCGAGGGGCCACTTTAGCCAGCACCTGTGACAGGAGGTCATAGAAGGCATCTGACTCATCGGCCTTGCCTGCATCCCGCCATGGATGTTCGTCTTTGGTGGGGGCATAAGGAACCACGACCATCACTTCTCACCTCTGGTTGATGGGAAGGCGAGCCCAAAGTAGCCTGAGGCTTATAGCTTCCTACACCTCACCGCCACGCTCCCACGCCCCCTTCATTCTTTTGTTCAGAAGAAGAGCCACTCCCTGTTGTTTGGCAGTCTCCTGCCCCGACTAGAGAGAGGACTGTCCACCCCTCATGGTGGCAGGAGCCAGAGCTGGTCCACCGGACCTTCTGAATACCACAGAGATCGAGGCGGTACCGATCCAGCTCCCGACAGAGGAGTGGCAGCCTCTCCTCCGCAGTGAGCATTCGAACATTCCACGTGGCCATCCGAAGTGACTTTTTGCTGTTTCTGGAGGAGCCCCGAGGGTAAGGATTCAGTCTCCTGCCTGTCCCCCCGGGGCCTCCAGCACAAGCTTAATTTAAGTTTTAAATTGTGGTTTAGTGGTAATTCATTGAAGGTGGGGGGGTTACCAGCCCCTCGCACCCATCCGGAGCCCCCATTTGGCTGCTGTGGTGGTTACAAATGCCATGAGGGGAATGGCCAATCTAAATTGGCCCTCCTCCCACGGCACTGCTCACCACAGCGTTGCTGTCCGGCACCAATGAGGAGGTAGGGGGTTGTTTTTGCCAGACTCCTTCCACCACCTCCACCATCACCAAAAACACCACCACCGCCACCTGACCACCATCACCACTGCTACTGCTGACTCCACTACGAACACCACCGCCACCACCACCAGCACCATCACTACCATGAACACAACCACCACTGCCACGATCGCCACCACCACTGCCACAACTACTGCCATGGCTGCCACTGACACCACCACCAAGAACACCACCACGTTCACCACCACCACCATGAACATCACAATTGCCACAAACACCACCACGATTACATATATTATCACTACCAATACCACGCTGCCACCCGACCCTTAGGAAGTATGCAGTGGAGAAGCAGCTGAGCAGACAGCGATGGGTGATCCCCTGGAGTGAGCTGCAGACTCTTCCTGATGACGAGGCTCATCTCACATTCGAGGTGCCTCTTAGTAAACACCGTCACGATGGACACATGGCACTCATGGAACGTGGCACTCAAACACCACGGGATTCGTAATCGCACGGAACGCAGCAAGATCCAGCGCCAACAATTGCCCAAGTTTTGTGGTCCTATATTGTATGTTTGGCCAACCCTACTTTATAGAGTCTATACATTAATGTGGCTCGCTGGGCTTATTATAAAATCTCACTACAGGGAGCACACCGCTCCAACCTCCATATTTCAGCCTCACAGAGGAGCACACCTCTCCAATCTAGGAGTGGCTGTGCCGTTCTCTCCGCAACATAGCGAGCACTGTGCCATTGCGTGTGCCCAGGTGCGAATAGAAAAGCTGAGCGTGGATGGGAGCCATGGCCCGGTGCCTCCGTGTGCACCGTGCTTCCTCAAGCGCAAGTACGACAACAAAGTGAGTTCCGCCGGCACGGCACGGTGCCACACACCATCTCTGCTGCGCATCAACACTAACAGTTGTCATTGTCATAATCATTATCACCATCATCAGCCGTGGCCAGTTCACTGCTGGATGAGCCAAGTGCCGCACAGATGATGTCAATCCATGGAAAGATCCACGCCATTGGCGATATCACAGCCCCGTGTGTGCCAGCTGGTGTATCCCGGCGCAGGGCACCCATGCAGGTTCGCCAGATTCAAGGCTACTTTGCTTCTGAGATCCAGTGAGATCGGGTGCGTTCACAGGGATTGCATCATAGGGAGTGAGAGCCCGGTATCGTCACTGGGGTCACCACCTGTTCGTGAATTGGCACCTACTGTGTGGATAACGTGGCGGCCCCGAGTTGTCACTCAATGAAAAACGGATTAAAATTCTGCTCAGGGTACAAAATCCTCTGCTTGCATGGAGGTTCTGTCTAGGCCTGCACAGGGGTAATCTAACTTTGTGTTGCGTCTCTGTCTGACTGTGCAGTCGCTGCGTTTTTTACCCGAGTGACTGGCGCATCTGCCATTAACTTCGGTCAGTTAAACCTATAACACCTGGGTTTGTCAAGTGACCTGCCAGCAGCGAGCCTTCACACTTCACATGGACTCACCTGGCCTGCCACAGGCATCGTGGTGACGTTGTGGCCACTTAGTGGTGACTGCCAGATGCTGTTGTTGATGGCGGGGTGTATGCATGTGCATCCGACTCAGGTGGTTGCTCTGAAGCCGCTCTGCCTGGCTGAGAAGGACTTCTCACGACCACAAAAGCTGGAGCTTAACAATGCAAGTTACTGTCCCTCATTCACACAATGCATGAGGAGACTCACGTCACAAGGATGAATACAGCCCAAGACTGCTGGCAATGACGGCAGTTTCAGGGCATTGTAGTTTCAGAACATTGCAGAGTGGAAATGTGCACACAAGAGCAAACACAATGATACATTACTTACACGAAACCCACGCTAGAACTTACTCCAAACAGTACAAACAATAAATACACTACTTACATTAAAAACAACAGTGTAACAGATGTGTAAATGTTTCGTGTATACAGCCTCAGACATAACGGAGCTTAGCTACAGTGAGGGAAAAAAGTATTTGATCCTCTGCTGATTTTGTACGTTTGCCCACTGACAAAGAAATGATCAGTCTATAATTTTAATGGTAGGTTTATTTGAACAGTGAGAGACAGAATAACAAAAACAAAATCCATAAAAACGCATGTCAAAAATGTTATAAATTGATTTGCATTTTAATGAGGGAAATAAGTATTTGACCCCCTCTCAATCAAAAAGATTTCTGGCTCCTAGGTGTCTTTTATACAGGTAACAAGCTGAGATTAGGAGCACACTCTTAAAGGGAGTGCTCCTAATCTCAGCTTGTTACCTGTATACAAGACACCTGTCCACAGAAGCAATCAATCAATCAGATTCCAAACTCTCCACCATGGCCAAGACCAAAGAGCTCTCCAAGGATGTCAGGGACAAGATTGTAGACCTACACAAGGCTGGAGTGGGCTACATGACCATTGTCAAGCAGCTTGGTGAGAAGGTGGCAACAGTTGGTGCGATTATTCGCAAATGGAAGAAACACAAAAGAACTGTCAACCTCCCTCGGCCTGGGGCTCCATTCAAGATCTCACCTCGTGGAGTTGCAATGATCATGAGAACGGTGAGGAATCAGCCCAGAACTACACGGGAGGATCTTGTCAATGATCTCAAGGCAGCTGGGACCATAGTCACCAAGAAAACAATTGGTAACACACTACGCCGTGAAGGACTGGAATCCTGCAGCGCCTGCAAGGTCCCCCTGCTCAATAAAGCACATATACATGCCCGTCTGAAGTTTGCCAATGAACATCTGAATGATTCAGAGGACAACTGGGTGAAAGTGTTGTGGTCAGATGAGACTTAAAATGGAGCTCTTTGGCATCAACTCAAATCGCCGTGTTTGGAGGAGGAGGAATGCTGCCTATGACCCCAAGAACACCATCCCCACCGTCAAACATGGAGGTGGAAACATTATGCTTTGGGGGTGTTTTTCTGCTAAGGGGACAGGACAACTTCACCGCATCAAAGGGACGATGGACGGGGCCATTTACCGTCAAATCTTGGGTGAGAACCTCTTTCCCTCAGCCAGGGCATTGAAAATGGGTCGTGGATGGGTATTCCAGCATGACAATGACCCAAAACACACGGCCAAGGCAACAAAGGAGTGGCTCAAGAAGAAGCACATTACGGTCCTGGAGTGGCCTAGCCAGCCTCCAGACCTTAATCCCATAGAAAATCTGTGGAGGGAGCTGAAGGTTCGAGTTGCCAAACGTCAGCCTCGAAACCTTAATGACTTGGAGAAGATCTGCAAAGAGGAGTGGGACAAAATCCCTCCTGAGATTTGTGCAAACCTGGTGGCCAACTACAAGAAACGTCTGACCTCTGTGATTGCCAACAAGGGTTTTTCCACCAAGTACTAAGTCATGTTTTGCAGAGGGGTCAAATACTTATTTCCCTCGTTAAAATGCAAATCAATTTATAACATTTTTGACATGCGTTTTTCTGGATTTTGTTGTTGTTATTTTGTCTCTCACTGTACAAATAAACCTACCATTAAAATTATAGACTGATGATTTCTTTGTTAGTGGGCAAATGTACAAAATCAGCAAGCAGGGGATCAAATACTTTTTTCCCTCACTGTATAGCATTCATTGCAATAGTGGCAGAGGTTTCTAGTCTTGAACATGGCAATACATTCAGGCGATAAATACCAATGTCGTGGCCTGCTGTCCAAGATAGTGCTTCAGGAGAGAGAATTGGTTTAGTTTTGCTGTTCTTCCTCTGTTGAAGGAGCACAGACTAAGGTGGTTTACAATATGGTCCATAGTTTTGGTTGCATGGCCACAATCACATTACTGTGGCTTGTCTTTAATTTCCCATATATGAAGGCGATGTGCACATCGGCCTGTTGACATCGTGATACGGTCGATGGTACGTATATATATGTTGACCTTCTTTAGCACCGTACATAGCCAACTGTGCTAATTGCGGAGGAATGTTAAAGCTAAGAGGTATGATGTTGATGCGTTCATTATGGACATCTGCATTGTTCCACTCTATTCTCCATCGTTTTTCTTGATCTGAGTGAGATTCTAGGATTCCACATGATAAGCCACTTCATTGAAAAATAACTATATAGCTCAGTGGGCCTTACCTGGTAAAATAAAAATAGTCTATAATGGCAGAGGTAACACTGCAGCATGGGCTTCACACATGCATGGCTAGACAAGGTATTGAGATCGGTTATGAGGACATTCCAGAAGGTGGGTGCTGTGCAATAGGTCGTGGAATCAGGCAAACAGCAGGCCATGAAGGTACACGCGTTACATTGCATAACACCAACAGAGTCGTATTCTCGTGCGACACGAAATGTGGTTTGATTTGCGGGCGTCTGATTCTGTTTACGCATGGTGCAGTTGGTGGCTTTGGACTTTGAGAACCTGGTAAAATTCTATGGGACGACGACGGACGTGGGCGCGACGTACGCGGTGGTGGAGTTCTGCAGCCGCGCCGCTCTGCGGGTGAGTGGGGCTGCCCCACCCCTCACTCCGCGGATAAACACAGAACCCTGCCGAGTCCTCCACCTGGGCGGACTTCTGAACGCAAGCAACAGTGCCGGCGCTGAGCACAACGTGTAATAGAAAGATGGCTTAAGTGTGTGGTGTGCACAGTGTGAGCGATGCTCTGCACGTGCACTCTGGATTGAGTAGGCATGAGTCTCGGTTGAGAAGTTTTTATGATTTTAAGAAACATATTCTTAGTTTTTTCGGTAAAGTCACGTTGAAGAGAAACAACAAAATAACAAAATATATATAAAACAATAAAAAATTCTCACGACGTTTCGACCATAACTCAAACGGTCATCATGATGATGATAACAAAATAACAAAATATATATATTTTGTTATTTTGTTGTTTCTCTTCAACGTGACTTTACCGAAAAAACTAAGAATATGAATTACTGCAGTCACGAAAGCTTTAAATCAAAATTTAAGAAACATGTTGGGTTTTTGTTGTATGTGTGCAATTGAGGTTATATGTTTGTGTTTCTAGACATGTGACGCAGCGTGTCACCAGTTCTTGGCAGCGAGACAGTGAAAGTGATGTCATGTTAGTAACATTACTTCCCCGTTCAGAATTATCCCACACAATTTTCTATCTTGGCCATATTTTCATGTCAATCCAAAACTCCAGAGAACACCCCTGGCAGGTACTGGGAGCTCGCAGCTCGTACACTTGCAGGAAGAGGACTACTATCGTATCCACACACGCCGGCTATACCCAAACAGTCAAGAGTGAGTTATTGCTCAAATAAGCACTGAGGCATTGGCGCCCATATTTTGTTTACAGCCCTGGGACAGTGGTGGTTATTCCACGTTCCTATGGTAGGGGCGAGTATATTTATAAGACAACCACTGTTGGCTTTCCCACAAAGTGCTGCTCATTTCCTCCACCCCAGAGGGATGATGATGATAATGGGTTGAGTCAACCCCCCCACCAGGTTTCGAACTGATGGCCTCCCGATTGTGAGTCGCTCGCTCCACCGCTGAGCAGCTGCTGGCCGGTGACCACCAAGCAAACCATAAGTTTTACAGAGGCCACGTCTACTGACCCAAGGGAGACATAACCCAAGACGAGTGGCGTCTGTCCACGGGAGCCAATCTGCTACACACGCATCTCACTCGGTCTCCTCCTTGGCACTGCTATGCACAGTGGCGGTGCGTGTGACTTGTGTGGGAAGCAGGACATCCTGGATGACGATGTAGCGTACCCTGAGGAGACACTGATGGACTGGGATTTCAAGGTTTCGCTCATGCAGGACATCGCCAAGGTAAGGCACGGTGGGGCCCACGGGCACCACGCACAAAAGCCTTCGTTCACCATCACCAAACTGACAGTGCGCTATGCATTCCAGAAACAATCACGTGTGTCGCCATGGAGAACACAGGCAGCAAATAATCACGAGCAGACCCTTCGCCTCGTCCCTCCAATAGCTGTAGCTCCACATAAAGCTTTATTTAAAGATACCATCAGCCACATGGAATTCTGGAAGCACATAATTTCTGCAGCATTGGTTCAGCACAAGCAAACTGCAGACTGGTTTCGATATTCAGTGTTTCGTTAGCAGAGTCATAATAGTTTAACACGTAAGCTTTCGCGACCAATATCATCCACAATAGAGGTTTTTTGGGTTAGATCACGCACATATATAAATGTGTCGTTAAACCCACCACCACCCGATACAGCCAACTAGTAAAGGTTGTCTCGTAAACAGAACGTGCCATTTCGTCACTAGTACAGCACACCGGTGTGTTGGAGAGCCAAGCCACAACATTTACAATCTGAGTATGATGTTTCGTCAGTGATTACAACTAGCTTCATCAGACGACAGTCAGATTTGTTGGAGAAATCCTCCTGATTCATTCCTGTTATTGTCTGCATACGGAGTAATACTCCCCATTGATGTCTGGTGACCTTTGAATTTCTGCCATCTTGTTATGGCGTTTACTCTCTATAATAGAGGTTTATAGAGAGTAATAGAGGTTTATAGAGAGTAATAGAGGTTTATAGAGAGTAAACGCCGTAACAAGACGACAGAAATTCAAAGGTCACCAGACATCAATGGGGATTATTACTCCGTATGCAGACAATAACAGGAACGAATCAGGAGGATTTCTCCAATAAATCTGGCTGTCGCCTGATGAAGCTAGTTGTAATCCCTGGCGAAACGTCATACTCAGATTGTAAATGTTGTGGCTTGGCTCTCCAACATACCCGTGTGTTGTACTCGTGACAAATTGGCACGTTCTGTTTACGTGACAACCCTTACTAGTTGGCTGTGTCGGGTGGTGGCGGGTTTGACGACATTTATATATTTACGCGATCTAACCCAAAAGCTCTACTATAGAGTCATAATACTCCGAGTCTCCCGACGTCTGTGGAGCTTGGTGTTGCCGCACATTATACAGGCTTTCTTTGACGCTGATTTAAATATGAATTGTCTACTCAGTCATTTAGTTTATATTCTCCAAAATAACGCTGGTGAACATTCTGTGTTGTGTATTTGTGTCGAACGAGGACCCATACAGACAAGGCCCATGCCTATAAAAGCTGGCAGTTCACCACCATTAACTTAAAAAAACTTGACTCTGCTGATAAGGCACTGACTGTTGAAACCAGTTCAGAGTTTTGCTTGTGAACTACCGTAATGCTGGTCTCAGAAGGCTGTGGCCGATGGGATGTTTAAGAAATACATTTATGTTTTATGTGGAGGGACAGATATGGAAAGGAGCAGGTGCTTGCTGTCTGCTTGTGTATCTTGTTTGATAGACCATGTATTATGTAACCCAGACTCGAAATATTCGCCCCACCAACCGCTAACGCCGCCCCTCGTGCCCTACCGCCCCACATCTGGACGGCGCGGGGGCAGGGCATGGCCTACCTGCACTCGAGCAAGATCACCGTGCATGGGCGACTCAAGTCTACCAACTGCGTGGTGGACGGGCGGATGGTCGTCAAGATCACGGACTTCGGCCTGGTCTCCCTGCGTGATGAGATTCGTGGTGAGCGCGATGAGATTCGTTCAGCGAGCACGCCCGTAAATTTCCGTGAAGTGGACGGAACCTCGACGATCGCTCGCACCGTGGAGAATATCAAGAAGAGAATGTTCTTGATGACAATGCTCATGATGACTCTGTGCTGTGTATTGTGGAGGTTTGTGTTGAACTAGGATGCATGGCTAACCGAGAGTGAGGGCCCTTGCCTATATACATCAGACAGTTCCCCGGCATTGGTTCAAGCAAGCCTGACTCTGCTAATGAGACACTTAATGTGAAAAACTGATTTTGAGTTTTGCTTGCACAAATCCAATGCTGTTGAGAAAATTCACTCCCAGAACGCCATATGGCTGATGGGATCTGTAAAAAACACTAATTCCTTATGTCGAGAGAGAGATATGGGAAGCGAGGAGGCGAATTCCCTTTTTTTGGTTATGATATTGTTATTTGCTGAGGGTTCGGGTCATAGTGGGATTTGTGTATCTCAGCTCCAAAGAACAAGGTTTCGATGGTGTCCATCGGCAAGGACGAGCCCATCATAGAGACTCAAGCAAAGGTAACACGCAGCCACACAGCTACAACCACCCCAACCGCACCGCCGCAACCACCCCAACCGTACCTAACACCTCCGTTCCACCTGGACGCGTGTCTGCCCCGCACCTCAGCCCAGCACAGTGCACGCGCTGCCCCCTGGCACCTCGGGGCTGTGGACGGCCCCGGAGCTGCTGCCCCTGCGGGCGGGGGCCTCGCAGCGGGGCGACGTGTACAGCTTTGGGATCGTGCTGCAGGAGATCCTCTACCGCAGACAGGTCTTCTACATCAAGGGCAACTCCCTCACCGATAAGGGTAGGGCCGCGTTCACACGGACAGGCCGGGTGGGTTCACACCATAAGAACAGACAACTCACACCTTCGACAGGAGGCACATTGTCTGCTTGGTTATTTTGTTATTTATATTCTCTACAATGCTCATTCATAGTCTGTGTTGTGTATTTTAGAGCTTTGCATTGAACCAGGATCCATATTTAATCGAGATAGTCCCTGCATATAAAAATCTAGTAGTTCACCAGCATTAGTCAAGAGAGCCTGTTGAGAGTGTTTATTGTATATAGCCAATGCTGCTGAAATGATGCACACCCAGAAGGTCGTGTGGCTGATTGGATGCCTAAAATGATTGTTTTTTCATGTTGAGGAACAGCTATGGGAAGGAGGCGACTTGTCCGCTTATTTATTTTGATATGACGATGGAATCTCAGAAACATCACCGGGTGTACGTTCCAGATATTGTGGAGCAGCTGCTCAGTGGGAAGGTCATGCGTCCTACACTGGACATGAATGACTTCATCCATAAAGGTGGAGGTGAAGAGGTGAGTTATTTTGCGTGCCGTGGTTTTAGCAAGTGATTTCATGATGTTGCCACTCCTCCCTTGTGTTTAAAATGTTAGAGTTCTGGCTTAAATAAGCATTGAGGCATTGGTGCTCATCTCCTGTTGACAGCCCTGAGTCATTGGTGGAAATTCCACATTGCTATGGTGGGGGCATGTATATCCATAGGACAACCACTGTTGACTTCCCCACAAACTGGTAGCTAATGTTATTGACCCTGCAGGGAGGGATGTTGGACTGAGTCAACCACGCAACCATGCTTTGAACTTACGATCTTACAATTTTGAGCTGCTCGCTCCACGGCTTAGTCACCGGGGCCCATGTTCATGTTGGAATTGAGCTCCACGTCACACAGAGCTTCCAGTTTTCCAAAAACCATGGTATTTGAGTAGAGAAAGTTGGATGGAAAACTTGTGTTGTTTCCTTAAAGAGTTGATCAATGAGTTGGGTGTGAGCCTAGGACATCTTGACAAAGTTCTGTCTGTACTAGAGCATCAGACACCAAAACAGAATGTGCTGACTGACGAGCGTCCCTCTCCACAGCTCTGCGCAATGATCACCGACTGTTGGGAGGAGGTTCCCGATAAGAGACCGGACTTTCGTAAAATTGAGGGAATTTTGCGTCGGATCTCAATGTAAGTTTTCTGGTGGCTCTCAACCTGTTTTTGTAAGGGGGGACACAGCTCTCCTCTCAAGGTCGAGACGTCATCGCAGCCTAATCCGTTGATGCTACCACCACCACTGCACCTCATCGCAACCAACATGCGCCACCCTCCTCCGCAGATTCCACAAGTACTGCGCATGAGGCACACAGTGGCCTCCAAAACCTGCTGTGACAGTGTGTTCCCACCATCTGCTCTGAGACTCACACAAGGAGCCATAGACTCACATAGAGACCTATAGACTCATATTGGAACCTAGAGACTCACACGGAGAGCCATAGACTCATGTAGCCAACATAGTGACATGTAGCTTTGTATTAACAAGGCTTAATTATTGCAACTCTTTACTCTACGGGACATCTGGCAAAAACATTACCAAGATGCAACATGTACAAAATTATTTGGCACCTGTCGTGATAGGTACTGCAAGACCCGACCATGTCTGTCCAGTGCTCGCTGAGCTGTATTGGCTTCCGGTTGCTGAACAAACACATTATAAGGTCGCACTTATTACACACAATGTACTTGCCAGAAATGAATCACCAATATCTTTTCGATGTCATCATGGAGCATAAACCATCACGCAAACTTCGGTCATCCTCACAGTGGATTTTGGTTAGCCATCAAACAAAGACAGTCACTGCATCAAACTTTCAGATGCGCTTCTGTGGCCACCTTGAATGCTATTTTTGCGATATTAGGCAACCACTGAAGCTATACACCTCCAATTAGCATGGTTGGCTACATATGGTGCGAAAGAAGTTTAAAATACATACACACGAATCCATAGACAGAGACTCAGACTCATAAAGAGACCCACACACAGAGACTCACAGTCTCCCACCACCATTCACTCTGAGGTCTTCTCTTAGGGTTAAGATTAGGTTGGTGTCTGGACTCGTGGAGACTGCTCCAGTGTCCGTGTTAAGACCTCGCGAATTAGGTTTTGTGATTCTGATGTGTTGTGCAGACGCCGTGCCTGGGAACAAAGCATTTCTCCTTGGCTTTTGTAATGGTGACGTACAAATAGCCTATAGTAGTAAACACAATAGTGTTGAACGTTGGAACAGTAAAATGCTGAATGTAACGTTGCATGTATCATGGCCTTTAAGTCGATCCACTGCTGAATGAGGGCCTCCCCATGCTGTATCGGTCCCGGAGGCTATTTTACCATACTTCCCAGCGCTGTGCAGGAGGGGTTTGTGGATGCAGGGATCATAGATGTGGGGGTGTCACTGGGCGCCATCACCCTTGACGTGCGAATGCCCTGCTCTACGCACGACGCCACGCTGCCCGGCATGGCTGCCTCGATGGTCTGGCTGTAGCTGTGTGGAGCTGTGGCGTAGTATTCCTATTATTATTGTTATGACTCCGCTTCATAATAAAGGTTTTTGGGTTAGATCGCGTTATTTATAAATGTGTCGTAACCCTCCACTACCCGACACGGCCAATCAGCAAAAAAGTGTCACATTGACAAAAGACAAATAGTTCACTATTTTAGCCCACCGGTGTGTTGAAGAGTGAATTCACAACATTTACAGTTTTAGTACGACGTTTCGCTGGTAATTACATCCAGCATCGGGCAATTCGCCAGAATGGTAAAGCCCTCACTTGCTCCCCGTCTTAAATAGAGCAGCAGGGTGACGTCATCATTTTTAACTCATTCAGGTGCAGTGATTTTATTATGAATAATATTGGTCGCGAAAGCCTACGTGTTAAAATGACTCCGCTTGTTTATCCAGCAAAACCTGACTGACTCTCGAGACTCAGGAAGGTCTGCCAAGTTTTCGCACGAGAGGATGATGTTCCTATGTGTCATCCGAATTGAGTAATTTTCAGTTAATTCGAGATGTTTGGCCAATACCAGTTACATTGTATGGTTTTATTTAGCTATGGGAGGAAACCGGAGAACACAGAATAAACCCATGCAAAACAGGGGGAGAACATACACACTCATTCGCATATTCTCACACATTACAGACACACTCACTCACACTGTGCAAAACCTCCGATTAGAACGGTTGGCTACGTAAAGTGCAAAAGCAAAGAAGTTCAACATACACAACAGGGGGAGAACACAGAGAGGCGCCAAAGTGGGGAATTCAACCCAGGAACTTGTTGCTGTAAGGCACGAGTGTTACCACTGCACTGCCACCCATAACTCGAGTGCACCACACCAGGTGCATCCACAAGGGCAAGGCGGAGAGCTATGTGGACAGCCTGATCCGCCGGCTCGAGCAGTATTCCAAGAACCTGGAACGCCTGGTGGAGGAGCGCACAGAGCTGTACAAGCGCGAACGCGACCGCGCCGACCACCTCAACTACCAGCTACTGCCCAAGTAAGCATCACCAGCCATGCCAGGCATTCATCTTTCACCAGAATCGCGGCTACAGACCGCATTAACCATCAGCCATGGTTGATCCGCTACTGGATGAAGGTCTCCCATTCCCACCACCACCTCGCACATTCCCAACAATTTCAACATGCGATTCTGACGATCCATCCCGCACTTGCACGCGAGATGATTTAATTGCTCCATCTCCCATAAACCTGCATACGTTCACTGAGCCGCTTGTTCCTCTTTTGGTCTCTCTGTGCAATTCCAAGCGTGCATCTCTACGTGCTTCTTTGTGCACTTTAAAGTTTTTGTTCTGCATTTGTTAATTACCGGTATGACACAGTCTCAGAGTGATGCAGCCCCGGAGCGTGACCTCGGTACGCGGTGTCCCCCGCGCAGGACAGTGGTGCAGGCACTCAAGAGCGTCGGCTCGGTGCAGCCGGAGCTGTTCGAGGAGGTCACTATCTACTTCAGCGACATCGTGGGCTTCACGACCATTTGCAAGCACTGCGAGCCCATGGAGGTCGTGTGCCTGCTCAATGACCTCTACAAGGAGTTCGACTCCATTGTTGACTCGCACGATGTCTACAAGGCGAGTGCTCGAGAAGCCCCGCTGGCGCTGCATTGCTGCCGCAATCGCTTCTCTTCACACGCGGAGACCTCTCAGCCGATGTTGCCACTCACAGCGGAGTTTTCAATTCGGCCACGTAAATGATCTGGTCAAACTTTTGTTGTTAAAACCCTCCGTTATCCGACACAGCCAAACAACATGAAATTATCACGTGGTGTACAAGTGTTCTCACACCCCAAGGTTGGCTGTGAGAATCGTTCTCGAGCTCACCACTATTACAACGCTTGTACATCACGTGAAAAGTTGCATTGCTGTGTCAGGTGGTAAAGGGTTTTAATGACACAACTTTGGTCAGATCATCACGTGACAAAACCCAAAAATCTATCAGGAATCGTCCATCGGTGTCAGCTCTGGGTTTCGTGGTCGACGTGCAATGTATGACAGGTATGGGTCCACTCCTTGATGTCATCCCCCACCCCACCACCACGTCCATCATTTCCTTCCTCTTGTACCCTTCTGCCTGAGGGGTGGCGATGGGGCTCTCTGTGAGATTTGCACTGCAAGTACACACTCTTCCGTCTTCCTCTGTGTGAAGCCAGCATCGTGCTATGGCAATATACCCTTTTATTTACCCAGGAAACCTTCACTGACCCTCAAGACTCTTTTTCAGCAGGGTCCTACTAGGTTTTTGCATTAGGGAGCGACACTTGCTATGCTTTTCCCAATTAAATAATTTTCAGTGTCATTTGTTAAAATTGGCACATTTGGATCATGACGCAGGCACATAATGGCCTTTTCTTCAAATTATATATTTTATTGTTATTATTCCCATAGTATTAACCAGGGTGGCCTGCCGGATTGGAACCATGAGCCTCTGCAGCAAGCAGTGAATGCGCAACCGCTGGGTCAAGTCACTGCCTCCCTTGTCCATCCTGTTCCAAACATCCGCTTGAAACTCTGAAACACAAACACCTCCATCCTTCGCATGCTTCCCTTTTTAGTGTCCAAGCCTCACAACTGTGCAGTCCCATTGGCCACATAGAGCAGCTGAGGCGTCCTTGCCTATAAACATTGGTACAGCAAGCCTGACTGAGACAGAATATCGTTGAAACCAGTGGAACTAACGCTACTAAAATAATGCACTCCCATAATGCCGGCCGTTTGGCTGATGTAGGACAGGACCTGCTGCCCTTTGATGCCAAATTCGATTTTATTGCGCAGGTGGAAACAATAGGTGACGCTTATATGCTGGTGTCGGGGCTGCCCAAGCGCAACGGTTGCCATCACGCCATGGAAATCGCCAACGTGGCCCTGGACATCCTCTCCTTCATGGGCTCGTTCCACATCCAGCACCTGCCGGGCCTGCCTGTCTGGGTCCGCATCGGCATACACTCAGGCAGGACACATGCACATGCACACACTGAGTCAGCACACATCCATTTGTGTTGTCATCACATCGGCAGAAAATACAAAGATCCACTGTATAGGCTTAACAGACTCTTGGGGCAATTGCTGTTAGCGATCATCTATGAAGGCCGGCATGGCACACGAGGGGGTGGGTGGCCAGTACCACGCCCGACCGCCTTTGTCTCCCGAGCAGCGATGTTTACACACCCCACCAGATACTCATTTGAGGCTGAGTTGACCTAGGGGAGGCCCCGGACTGGTTCAGATAATCGTCATTGGTGTTGGCCATGAGAGGGAATTGAACTCAGGTCGTCGGGTTTGTACCACAGAGCACTAACCGCTGTGCCACCACTCCCCACTATACTACCGCTCACAAACTTCGGCAGGATACAAACCGCCCCCCCTATGCATGCATCACACTCTCAGCCAGCACACACACCCATGCCGGGCTATACTGCAGTAGGTGGAGTATGTACGTATGTTGAACTTCTTTCGCACCATATGTAGCCAACTATGCCTTGCAGTACACGCTGTTGTAAGTGTAGGTGCGTGGATGACCCAGTAAACATGGAACGTTGGACCAACCTTGGTCCAAACACATGCCAGCGTTGGCCCAACTTGACGTGTTTAGTGGGGATTAGTGGACATCACTCACTCTTGCTGTGCGGTGCTACGTGACTCTTGACCAGGAAAGTGCGCGGCGGGGGTGGTGGGGAACAAGATGCCCCGGTACTGCCTCTTCGGGGACACTGTCAACACTGCGTCTCGCATGGAGTCGACGGGCTACCGTACGTGCCAATGGTGGCTCCCTATTGAGCTCCGTTAATAACTTCCCCGGCTGCTGCTGTAAATGGACGTTCTGTGCAATGCTGTGCCTGTTTTACTGGTTATAATATTTTCATGATTCCGATGGTTAAAACGAACATCTCTAGTTTATTATAAACACCTGATTGCACCTGACATCTGCGTTTATGATAGCTTGGAACACCTTTGCTTGCTTGTGCTCTCTTGCCACTTTATTTGTATTGCTATCATGTCAAGGTTGGCCTTGTACATAATACCCTGGTAGGCCGAAGTTTTCACCTGGTAACACAAACTCTGACCGTTATAAACCGGGCCCAGTCCCTGCATTATCAACTAGTTATCTTTCTGTTGTAAATGACGTTCCCGGTGAATGTGGAGATAATTTATATTTGCGTTCACGTTTAATCGGTCTGAGCATCAGGAATTTGCGCCAGAATGGTTTTACAATAAACACAGCAACACAAAGTCACATGTGTAACACTCAAATCATTAAACTTGTTTGTTAAATTTACTGTAGCCATTGCGATGACATGCAAATAAATCACAGAGCAAACGCAGAGGAACTGCTATTATTCCAAAACTGCCTGGGTGAATCACCACCAGTAAACTACACACGCCATGATTAAAGTTGCAATATTGTGGTAAAATTGTGTTCAGTCTCATGTCGTTGTACATGTGAGCCGCACCTCAAGACGCCATCGGAGAAAGTGTAACGCCTCCACGTAGCGTCCGCACAGAGGCGCGGGGGAACCCACAGAAGAGCGGGAGGGCAGCTAGAATCCACACCGGCAATGCCCAAGCTTTGTGGTCCTATATCGGGATGTTTGGCCGGCTCTGTTAGATGTGGGATGAAACCGGAGTACCAAGAGAAAAACTACTTATGCGAGGAGGGTAACAATTCTCCTAACAGTGGAAATTAATCCACCTGCTGTGCTGCAATATTCTAGCAAGCCAGGAGATGGCGACCAACTTTCGCTGCCTCCAGTCTTGGGTTACAGGAAACGTGCAACACGGCCAATCTATGCCCAGCTGCCACGCTCAGTGATTAAGGGCGCCCTGGACTGTGTGTGTGTGAAGCTTACAGGATCCACGTAAGCCAGTCCACTGTGGACACCCTCAACGCACAGCAGTCAGGACATCAGTTCACATGCCGCGGCATCATCGAGCTGAAGGTGATGTGACATACTACCTGTGCTTGACACGAGTGCTACATACATAATATCGTTTTTTTTGGGTTTGATCGCGTAAATATAAATGTGTCGTTAAACCCACCACCACCCGACACAGCCAATTATTAAGGTTTGTCACGTAGCCATAACATGCAAATTCGTTACTAGTACAGCACACCGGTAGTGTGTTGGAGAGCAAATCCACAACATTTACAATCTGAATACGACGTTCCGGGAACTTGATGTGATAACGTCACTCGTGAGCCCATCTTGGATATGGATATCCATTGCCGGTTGGGTTATTTGCGTGGTTATCAACATACATTATGCATGCACATTGTTCTCGTACCTCATGTCGTTTACGTGCAATTGAATAGCAGTACCTTTTATTGTCTGCGTACATGTAATCCCCATTGATGTATGGTGACCTGTATAGGCATGCATTTATACAATTTATTATCTGATGATTCGCTTCCAAGCAGCACTAAGCCTGTAGCTATCTGAATGGTTAAAATTATTTGGTATATATCAATTTCGATAGATTCTCTGGTTAGTCTTAGCCAGAAGTAACTACTTTTGCACAGGTACTGCTGTTTTATTACACGCAAATGACAGGAGAGACAAGAACCATGTGCATGTGTAGTGGGTTCCACTGAGGCGCACACGTGATCTTGGAGGCAACACATTTATTAACTATCACCGCAGGGTAACGATTAACATTACGGGATAACGACTTAGGGTGGTGACCACCACGGCTAATTACACCCACCCTCGATGGGATAACTATTTAGTCAGACCAGGAGAGCTAACACGCTGCCTGGTCCACGTGCGTGAAGACCGGAGACCGAGGATCGAGGAACAAAGATAGCGGATTTCTTCCCAGAGATGAACAGCCTCGATCGGGCTCTGGACTCGGCTTTTATGGGCCTCGGCGTGGTCGGGCTCCGCCCCTGGC
Source organism: Petromyzon marinus (assembly GCF_048934315.1). NCBI lineage: Eukaryota > Metazoa > Chordata > Hyperoartia > Petromyzontiformes > Petromyzontidae > Petromyzon > Petromyzon marinus. The sequence continues at coordinate 95,052 of NC_133709.1, read as the reverse complement.
CATGCCCCCTTCCAGATCCTTCTCGAAGACTCTGGCCACTACATCACGTGTCCCTCTCACCCCCTTCTGGGCCCCCCTTGCCACCTCGTCCGGTCACGTGCCCTCTCGGGTTCACTCAGAGTACCACGTCCTCGCCCGACCTCTCTCCCACCGTCACCAGGGCTATGCCCCTTAGAGAGCCTTTCCATGCCATACTCACTCTGCCGTTAGTGAGAGACTTAATACATGCAGTTCCACTCTTCTCTCGGTACTGGCGCTACACTACCGTTACTCCATATACATTCCTACACATGCATAATGTTCATACATAATGTATGTTGATTACCATATGAATAACTCATCTGGCAATGGATACCCATAGTCCATAATAAAGGTATTTTTTGGGTTAGATCGCATAAATATATAAATGTGTCGTTAAATCCGATTGCAATTTCTTAATAAAATTTGAAAGAAATTAAAAGAAATATCGAAATTGAAAGAAATAAAAAATAATTTTAACCGTTCCGATAGCTAACGCCTTAGTGCTGCGTGGAAGCAAATAATCAAATAATAAATGTTTTAAATGCATGCCTATACAGGCCACCATACTTCAATAGGAATTACCGTTGGTACGGCTATTTTAATACACACAATAGACAGGAAGGACAAGATCAAAGGACTCGCATAATGCATAATATATGTTGCATCAGTAATCTCCCCCCCCCCCCCACTTTGCGCAAGAGCGCAGAAGCGTGGTCACCACATCTACGCCTCTATATAAGGAACAAAACAGTTAGACTTCTCCACAAATCTGGCTGTCGCATGATGAAGCTAATTGTAATTCCTGGCGAAATGTCGTACTTGGATTGTAAATGTTGTGGCTTGGCTCTCCAACACAACGGTGTGCTGTACTAGTGATGAATTGGCTCGTTCTGTTTACATGACAACCCTTACTAGTTGGCTGTGTCGGGTGGTGGCGGGTTTAACGACACATTTATATATTTACGCGATCTAACCGAAAAACCCCTCTAATATGGATGATATTGGTCGCGAAAGTCTACGTGTTAAACATACCCATGGTCTCGATTTAAAGCTTTCGTGACTGCAATGATTCATCTTCTTTGGTTCTTTCGGTAAAGTCACGTAGAATGATAATAAAATAATAAATTGATAAAATAAAATAACACAATAATATTCTCACGACGTTACGGCCACAACACAAGCGGCCTTCATCAGGTGAAGGGGGGCGAGACTGTCTGGTAGGACAGCGCTGGAGTGAAAGAGCCACGTTCAGATACGGCCTTTAAGCTGTGTGAGAGGAACAAAGTGCCTTGACAAAGGAATTAGCATATAATTTAGCATTGAAATGGCTGAATGATTAGCTTGTGACTGGTCACAGAAATAGCTATGTTAAAAGTTAAAGCATACACGCCCGCAGAGGCACCCATTGTTAAAGGAATTAGCATAGAATTTAGCATTGAAATAGCTAAGTTAAGGCATACACATCCGCAGAGGCACCCCTTGACAATGGAATTAGCATAGAATTTAGCATTGAGATAGCTGAGTGATTAGCTTGTACCTGCTGCAGAAATAGAGCTTGTACCTGCTGCAGAAATAGCTATGTTAAAGTCAGAGCATACACATTCACCGAGACCCTTAGTACAAATCAAACAGGAGAATTTAGCATTGAAATAACTAGGCGAATCCAGCATTGAAACAACTGAGTGATTAGCTAGTGACTGGTCACAGAAATGACTACACATCTGAGCTATTCACAGTACTATATAGTGAACCAATAAAAACTAAAATATAAATTACCTTCATGTTATCAATAAACTCTATATTCTCCAATCAGCTAAGCTACCAACAATAAGTCGTTATATATCACAATGCTATATGGCAAAAAAATGGGTGGATTCTTACCCTCAAATTTCAGCACCACGGATAGCTACGGGCCCCGTTCAGACGGACGAGTTCGTCCATGGTCGGAACAGAGGAGGGGGAGAGAGACAGCTGCGAGGCCCTAGTATGCTCCATGTTGTAAAACTATACCATTAACCGTGGTGTGAGAGGTATTAAGAGGCAATGCTGGCGAAAGAGCTGCGGTCTGAAGGTCATCGTAAAAATACAATTAATTAAGAACAGAAATGATTTAAAACATCTTTCCAGTGGTTACTAAGCCTGAATCCATCTTCTCGGTTGAAATTGTCTCTGTGCTTGTATATGTGAATGGCCTCATGAATCTCTCATGGTAGCCGGTTGGTTTGCAAAGAACTTCCGTCTTGGAGAAGTCAATGTCATGTGAGCCCACTGAATTATAACAGTGATCTGCCACGGCAGAGGAGTTCATCCTACCGTGTTTCAAGTCTGCTTTGTGTTCGCGGATGCGGTCCGAGATATGTCTTTTGGTTTCTCCAATGTAGCTACTACCACAAGGCGCTTTAGTTTGTAAACGCCCGGGTACTGTATGTCTGGAACAGCATCTTTTACAGATGGAACTAAATCACGGATTTTATGTACTGTGTTGAATCGGACCTGGATCTTGTGTTTGTTCAGGATTTTGGAGATCTTTTTAGTGACCCCTGCAATGTAGGGTAAGGTGATGGTTTTGAGTGGCTCCACAAGAGGATCCTTCTTCATGACTGGAGTGATGGCTTTGCGGATTGTGTAGTCGGAGTAGCCATTAGCCCTGAGAGCCTGGTGTACGTGCTTGAGTTCACTGGTAATGTGTTCCTGGTCGGAAATGCATTGGGCTCTATGGTATAGAGTCTTGATGAGGGAGTTCTTCTGGGATGGATGGTGGTGGGAATCCGGTTTCAAGTAAGCATCTGTATGGGTAGCTTTCCTGTAGACAGAGTGGCTCATTGAACCATCATGTCTTCTTTTAATTAAGACATCCAAAAAGGGTAGTTTGCCATCTTTTTCGACCTCCATGGTAAATCTGATGGCTGGGTGTATGGAATTGATGTGGTCGCGGAATTGGTCTAGAGCAGGCTGGCCATGTGGCCAGATGACAAAGGTGTCATCAACGTACCTCTTCCATAAGGTCGGGCGTAGAGTGGCAGTCTGGATGGCGTCAGTTTCAAATTTTTCCATGAATACGTTGACTACAACCGGAGATAGGGGGGAGCCCATTGGGGTGCCCTCAGTTTGTTTGTAGAAAGTTCCATTCCAGGTGAAGTAACTGGCACGTTTTCTTGCTGATATACTGCGACCTTTCACTGGAAAAACCACCTCTGCGGTACTAAATTCTACTCACCTGGTATCGACAATCAAAGGCATTTCCCTGTCCCCAAACGACCTGCTTGTCAGTTTTGATGTGGTGTCCTTGTTCACCAAAGTCCCGGTACCTGACACCATCGCTATCATTGAAGACCTGGTTCATCAAGGACTGCATACTGATGTACCCCCCCTGGTGAGACATTGCTTAACCAACACTTACTTCACCTGGAATGGAACTTTCTACAAACAAACTGAGGGCACCCCAATGGGCTCCCCCCTATCTCCGGTTGTAGCCAACGTATTCATGGAAAAATTTGAAACTGACGCCATCCAGACTGCCACTCTACGCCCGACCTTATGGAAGAGGTACGTTGATGACACCTTTGTCATCTGGCCACATGGCCAGCCTGCTCTAGACCAATTCCGCGACCACATCAATTCCATACACCCAGCCATCAGATTTACCATGGAGGTCGAAAAAGATGGCAAACTACCCTTTTTGGATGTCTTAATTAAAAGAAGACATGATGGTTCAATGAGCCACTCTGTCTACAGGAAAGCTACCCATACAGATGCTTACTTGAAACCGAATTCCCACCACCATCCATCCCAGAAGAACTCCCTCATCAAGACTCTATACCATAGAGCCCAATGCATTTCCGACCAGGAACACATTACCAGTGAACTCAAGCACGTACACCAGGCTCTCAGGGCTAATGGCTACTCCGACTACACAATCCGCAAAGCTATCACTCCAGTCATGAAGAAGGATCCTCTTGTGGAGCCACTCAAAACCATCACCTTACCCTACATTGCAGGGGTCACTAAAAAGATCTCCAAAATCCTGAACAAACACAAGATCCAGGTCCGATTCAACACAGTACATAAAATCCGTGATTTAGTTCCATCTGTAAAAGATGCTGTTCCAGACATACAGTACCCGGGCATTTACTAAAGTGCCTCTGTGGTAGTAGCTACATTGGAGAAACCAAAAGACATATCTCGGACTGCATCCGCGAACACAAAGCAGACTTGAAACACGGTAGGACGAACTCCTCTGCCGTGGCAGATCACTGTTATAATTCAGTGGGCTCACATGACATTGACTTCTCCAAGACGGAGGTTCTTTGCAAACCAACCGGCTACCATGAGAGATTCGTTCATGAGGCCATTCACATATACAAGCACAGAGACAATTTCAACCGAGAAGATGGATTCAGGCTTAGTAACCACTGGAAAGATGTTTTAAATCATTTCTGTTCTTAATTAATTGTATTTTTACAATGACCTTCAGACCACAGCTCTTTCGCCAGCATTGCCTCTTAATACCTCTCACACCACGGTTAATGGTATAGTTTTACAACATGGAGCATACTAGGGCCTCGCAGCTGTCTCTCTCCCCCTCCTCTGTTCCGACCATGGACGAACTCGTCCGTCTGAACGGGGCCCGTAGCTATCCGTGGTGCTGAAATTTGAGGGTAAGAATCGACCCATTTTTTCGCCATATAGCATTGTGATATATAACGACTTATTGTTGGTAGCTTAGCTGATTGGAGAATATAGAGTTTATTGATAACATGAAGGTAATTTATATTTTAGTTTTTATTGGTTCACTATATAGTACTGTGAATAGCTCAGATGTGTAGTCATTTCTGTGACCAGTCACTAGCTAATCACTCAGTTGTTTCAATGCTGGATTCGCCTAGTTATTTCAATGCTAAATTCTCCTGTTTGATTTGTACTAAGGGCCTCGGTGAATGTGTATGCTCTGACTTTAACGTAGCTATTTCTGCAGCAGGTACAAGCTCTATTTCTGCAGCAGGTACAAGCTAATCACTCAGCTATCTCAATGCTAAATTCTATGATAATTCCATTGTCAAGGGGTGCCTCTGCGGATGTGTATGCCTTAACTTAGCTATTTCAATGCTAAATTCTATGCTAATTCCTTTAACAATGGGTGCCTCTGCGGGTGTGTATGCTTTAACTTTTAACATAGCTATTTCTGTGACCAGTCACAAGCTAATCATTCAGCCATTTCAATGCTAAATTATATGCTAATTCCTTTGTCAAGGCGCTTTGTTCCTCTCACACAGCTTAAAGGCCGTATCTGAACGTGGCTCTTTCACTCCAGCGCTGTCCTACCAGACAGTCTCGCCCCCCTTCACCTGATGAAGGCCGCTTGTGTTGTGGCCGAAACGTCGTGAGAATATTATTGTGTTATTTTATTTTATTTTATCAATTTATTATTTTATTATCATTCTACGTGACTTTACCGAAGGAACCAAAGAAGATACCCATGGTCATTTATATGCATTAATCCCCCCTCCCCACAAGTAGGGCTCACTAGTGACGTCATCACATCGCTCCCTCTATTTAAAGAACGGAACAGGAGGATTTCTCCACAAATCTGCCTGTCGCCTGATGAAGCTAGTTGTAATTACTGACAAATTATCGTACTCAGATTGTAAATGTTGTGGCTTGGCTCTCCAACACACCGGTGTGCTGTACTAGTAACGAATTGGTATGTTCTGTCTACGTGACAAACCTTACTAATTGGCTGCGTTGGGTAGTGGTGGGTTTAACAAACACATTTATATTTACGCGATCTAACCCCAAAAAAAACGATATTATGAATGATATTGGTAGCAAAAGCCTACGTGTTAAACTAGTGCTACAGCTACCCTATTTATACGGTGGCTCCATTCACAAAGCTACTCCTTTTATACACACAGGAAATGCTTAATACAGCCGCACTGCCATTGTTGTGGAGATGGTAGGATTGACACATGATTGACACGTAACCTCCGATTAGTGCACGATTGGCTACATACAGTGCCATAGAAGTTCAACATACTTTACATACATTTGTAATGATATTTATTTTATATTCGTGGTTCTTTCGGTAAAGTCACGTAGAAGGGAAACAATAAAATAATAAAAATATAAAACAATAAAATTCTCACGACGTTTCGGCTGCAACACAAGCAATCATCATCAGGTGTGAAAACCACGGCAAGAAAATAAAAAGTGGCGTTTTTTTTAACGTTAGCACCACGGAGAGCGATTTGGCAGTTATTCAGATGGACGAGTCCATCTATGTTCGGAAAAGAGGAGGGAGGAGACCAAAATAATGGATGCGGTCTGAAAGCCACCGTAAGCGTGAACAATCAATCAAGACCTGAAATGGTTTATCAGATCCTTCCAATGATTGCTAAGCTAGAATCCATCTTCTCGGTTTAAATTGTCTCTGTGTTTGTATATGTGGATAGCCTCATGAACGAATCTCTCATGGTAGCCAGATGGCTTGCAAATAACCTCTGTCTTGGAGAAGTCAATGTCATGTGAGCCTACTGAATTATAACAGTGATCTGCCACGGCCGAGGTGTTGGTCCTACCGTGTTTTAGGTCTGCTTTGTGTTCACGAATGCAGTCCGAGACATGTCGTTTGGTTTCTCCAATGTAACTACTACCACAGAGGCCACTTAGTTTGTAGACGCCAGGGCACTCTATGTCTGGAATCACATCTTTTACAGACGGAACCAGATCACGGATTTTATGTAATGTGTTGAAGGACCCTCTTGAGCCTTTCAAAACCATTACTTTACCCTACATTGCGGGGATCACAAAAAATATCTCCAAAATCTTGAATAAACACAATATCCAGGTCCGATTCAACACATTACATAAAATCCGTGATCTGGTTCCGTCTGTAAAAGATGTGGTTCCAGACATGGCGTCTACAAACTAAGTTGCCTCTGTGGTAGTAGTTACATTGGAGAAACCAAACGACATGTCTCGGACCGCATTCGTGAACACAAAGCAGACCTAAAACACGGTAGGACCAACACCTCGGCCGTGGCAGATCACTGTTATAATTCAGTAGGCTCACATGACATTGACTTCTCCAAGACAGGGGTTCTTTGCAAGCCATCTGGCTACCATGAGAGATTCGTTTCATGAGGCTTTCCACATATACAAACAGAGAGACAATTTCAACCGAGAAGATGGATTCTGGCTTAGCAATCATTGGAAGGATTTGATAAACCATTTCGGGTCTTAATTGATTGTTCATGCTTACGGTGGCTTTCAGACCGCATCCATTATTTTCGTCTCCCCCCTCCTCTTTTCCAAACATAGATGGACTCGTTCATCTGAATAACTGCCAAATCGCTCTCCGTGATGCTAACGTTAAAAAAAACGCCACTTTTTTCAAATTTTCTTGCTGTGGTTTTCACACCTGATGATGATTGCTTGTGTTGCAGTCGAAACGTCGTGATAATTTTATTGTTTTATATTTTTATTTTATTGTTTCCCTTCTACGTGACTTTACCGAAAGAACCAAGAATATGAATCCCTGCAGTCACGAAAGCTTTAAATCAAAAAAGATTTATTTTAATTGTGTTTTGACAGTTTATACATTATTTTCAAATTAGATTGCTAAATAAATGCATTAATATTAACAGCTCGTGCCGGGAATACTCGTGTTTATTATTCGAGAAAGTGGTTATTCTGCAATGACAGCCAAAGGAGGACATGTGCCTGAGAATGACCACTGTGGAGACGCAGCGATCAGCTTATGCGCAGATGCATCGCAAAACTGCAAAGGATGATGAGAAAGTGGGACGGGCCTTTATGCAGCAATGAATACATCACAGCTGTTCATGGCCATGATCAACTTTGTAAAGTGTTCTGAGCCTGTGTTTTCAGGGTCGGGGGCTAGAGGTCACTTACTGGCTGGTTGGACGAAAGGGTTTCTTCAAGAAGCTGCCCGAGCCTCCCAAAGCGTGTGTATCGCACTCCTCAACACCTGTGGCAGTCATTCTACCTGACACGGGCACGTCATGATGCATGGGGATTGCTGCCTGTCCATGTTTTACCCAGACGGTCTGGGATTTGGCACCTGCTGTGTTAGGGTGGCAGGAATAGATTTTTACTAAGATCTGGTGGTGGCATTCAAATCAAACTATAAATTATTTTTATTTAATCAGGTAAGGCCCACTGAGCTACATAGCTCTTTTTCAGAAGCAAATTTGCCACACATATGAAGTGGCTTATCAAGTGGACATTTATAGCAGTCAAATACTGAAAACGCATATTTCTAAATGTGGAGGGAAAATCGGAGGACCCATAAAAAAATCCACACGACCGCAGGTTAACATCTCGCCACCATGGAGCCCCATTGTGTTGAACTTCATTCCGTGAACTGCACAATATCGATAGATCTATATTCTTGGGTCTTTCGGTAAAGTCACATAGATAGGTTCAAAGAAGATAACAAAAAATAACAAAAAACTACGACGTTTCGATCGCTTGTGTTGCGATCGAAACGTCGTAGTTTTTTTGTTATTTTCTTTGAACCTATCTATGTGACGTAGGTATAAATAAACTAAAATAAATCACGACGTTTCGAACGCAACACAAGCGCCCGTCTTCAGGTGAAAATCGCGACAGCTGTGATGTCTGCTGCGAGCAGCACGATGTCTGCACCCTTGAGTCAACGGATGTCTGCTCCCTTGAGCAGACATCACAGCTGTCGCGATTTTCACCTGAAGACGGGCGCTTGTGTTGCGTTTGAATCGTCGTGATTTATTTTATTTCTACCTACGTGACTTTACCAAAAGAACCAAAGAGTATGGCTTTCTGCAGTCACGAAAGCTTCAAATCAAGATTACTATCTATGTGACTTTACTGAAAGACCGAAGAATATGAATTCCTGCAGTCATGAAAGCTTTAAGTCAAAATCGATAGATCTAGCCCGACTGAGAAACATGTCTGGGTTTGGTCTGCGTGGAAATCTGGCAACCCTCTGCTTGACCTTTTATCCATTGCCTATGGGGGCATATGCAGTACTTCACGTTCAAAGCCTCATGTGCACGGAAGTCCAGACCACATATGACATTCTTCTTCCACGCGTTTGTCCCTCTCATGTGGGATCCGCTGTCCTTGCCAACCTTCTCCATGCTGCCCTGTCCTGTGCCATCTCTCTTTCAGCTCCTCGGGCCACCATGTCTGATTGCTCCACATCGCCCCCCCCCCCCCCACCTCTAATTCTGCCTTTTACTTGATCTCTTTACTTCCACTTGCATCACTTGCACCTTCTGACCCACATAATTTTCCTGTTGTCTCTCCACATGACCAAACCACACCAGCCTTTTCTCTCTCATTTCTCTGTGATTTCTACCACCTTGAGTCTTCCTCTCACTTCTTAATTTCTCACCCTGTCCTTCCTTGTTAAACCCACCATCCACCGCAACACCCTCATCGCTGTAACTTCCAAAGCTTGGTCCTCCCTCTTTCGTGTGCTCCAGCACTCGGCCCCATGCAACAGCACTTGCCTCGTCACCGTCTTGTACACTTTTCCCTTCAACCAGACTGGGGCTGTCTTATCGCACACCACACCAGTCATCTCTCGCCATTTCAGTCATCCAGCCCATTTTCTTGTTCTCATCTCTCCTTCTAGTGATTCATCAGCACCACATCGTTGCACCCAGGTACTTAAACTCATTCGTCTTCATTAACTGGTCACTTCCAATTTACAATCCTCCTGCATTATTTCTACTGAAATGTGCCACCATGTACTCCGTCTTTGTCTGGCTGATCCTCAACCCATTCTCTTCAATCTTTTGGACCCAGATCTTCAAATCGTCCACTACCCCTCTGCTTTTCCCGCATAATCACAATATCGTCTGCAAACAGCATACACCAGGGGGTCCCTCTGAATATCTCTCATAAGTGTGTCCAGCTCCAGAATCACAAGGAATGGACTCAGGGCGGAACCTTGCCTCACTTTTGCTTTGACTTGAAAGCTCTCCGACACCCCACAGCTGCTTCGCACATGCATTTTCTCTCCTTCATACATATCCTGGATCAGCAGGACATATACCCCAGGAATACCTCTTCTTCTCATACACCATCAAATGAGCTCTCGAGGCACCCTGTCATATGCTTTCTCTAGATCAATAAACACCAAATGCAGGTCCCGTTTATTCTGTGAACTTCTCCATCAATACTCTCAGTGCAAAGGTTACATCCATTGTCGACCTTCCTTGTCTGAATCCAAAATTACTCTCGCCAATATCCACCAGCTTCCTCAGTCTCCTTTCTATGATCCTTTTCCATATTTTCATGGTGTGACTCATCAATGTTATTCATCTGTAGTCCCCACACTCTTGTACATCACCTTTCCCTTTAAAGATGGAACCAATGTACTCTCTCTCTCCACGCATCCAGCATTTTCTTCTCTATCCAGATTTTCCCAAATAGCCCCATCATTATTTCAACATTCTTCTCTCTCATTAATTTAAACATCAATTTGAATCTCATCTGGCTCCGCTGCCTTTTGATGTTTCATGCTTACCAGAGCCTCCACCATCTCTTCTCTGGTTATAGTCTCTGCAACTACTTCAATTCTTTAATGTTCCTCGACCATTTTGAGTTTTCTTGAGTTTTCCACATTCAGAAACTTCTCAAATCACTCTTTCCATCTTTCTTTATCTGGCTGTTGCCAAATTGTATACCATCTTCTTGCCTTCTTTGCTGTAAAGCTTCTGGTAGAGTTGTGCAGATGCTGTTGTTTTTGCCATTGCTACCACTCGCTTTGCCTCTCTTCTCGCTGTCAGCTATTCATCCAGATGGTCCTTCTCTCTCGTGTTCTGTCACTTCTTAAACTTGGCCTTTTTCTCTTGTTGCCTTTTGCACTTTATCACTCCACCACTATGTTTCCTTCTGTTGCATCTGTCTTCTTTTGCTCACTCCCATTTTACTACCTGCTGATTTCAGTATTCCACTTGCCGGTTGTTGCCATATTTCATTCACTTTCCCCCTAGGCCTTATGCTTTTTTATGTTCTCCATAGCTGGCCTGCAGAAATTTTCTTTGTCATTATTTAGTCACCACCACTTCACCCTGCTACAGTTTTTTTTCTCACCTTCCTCTTCCTAACTCCTTTCACTACACAGTCTGCCACCAGTAGTCTATGTTGGCCAGTCACACACTCTCCAGAGATCACTTTGCAGTTCTTCACTCCTTTCAGGTGCTTCCTGCTCATCAGAATAAAATCTATCTGGTTCTTCACCTCTCCACTCTGGTCAGTCATCAGATGTCCCTCCTGCTTCTGGAAGTAGGTATTTACCACTGCAAGATCATTTGCCTAGGCCATTCAAAGAATGTCCTCTCCTCCCTCATTGCTACTGCTATATCCGTATCTTCCATGGTTGCTTTCATATCCATCCTTACTTCATACCACTCTTCCATTTAATTCTGCGCCAATCACCAACTACTTCATCTACCAGTAAGCTCTGAAACTCCTGGTCTAAGCTCTCCCAAAGTGCATCCTTCTCTTACCAGCTGCAGCCCATCTGCGGGGCATACGCACATCACAATTATAACCCTTCTGTCCAGTGCCAGTCTGACTATCAGCCTGTCATTCACTATTATGATTCCCCCCACCTTTGTCTTCAGCACAACTTCAACCCCATTTCTTCTTGCTGTTGTTCCATGTTATAACACTTTAAACCCACAGCCAATCTCTCTCGCTTTGCTGCCTTTCCATTTTGTTTCCTGGATGTATGCGATGTTGACTTTCCTCCTCCTCAAGCAGTCCACTAATTCCTGACCTTTTCCTGTCATTGTTCCAATATTCCATGTGGCCAACCTTATCTTCTTCCCGAACAACATTCTGCTCTTTCCATTTTGTTTCTCCATCTTGATATGTGCAGACAACATACTACCACCGCCAGCTCCCTGCAGCGGCAGAGTCATTGGGTCCCGAGATTCTTCGCACCCACTGCCCACTTAAGGGCTGCGGGGGACTGAGGGTCATTTGTTTGCAAGGACTTTACATGTTTTTGGCTTCAGGGTTTTATGGCCAATTACCACCAGATGCTAACCCTCCTCCTTTATCATGGCTTGGGACAGGTAGAAAAAAGAAAAACGGCAAATCGCCTCCTTCCCATATCAATCCCACCACACAAAAAAATCATAACTTTATTCAAAATAAGAATCTTTATTTAGACTGCAGAAATCCGATGAGCTATGGAGCTCTTATTCACTCATGTCCAGGAGGGGCAGGTCAGAACGTTACTACAATACAAACACCGATAGGAGTGCAAAATATAGGAAAGGTGTGCAAATCACTGAATCTAAATAAAAAAAAAATCGCTAAAGTATATAAATTCCTGTCACTTTTTCAACACTAAATCAAACAAAGTAACTCATCTCAACAGCCACAAAACATTCTGGGAGTGATTTTTTCAACAGCATTGGTTAAGTGCAATCAAAACCTTGGACTGGTTTCAACACTCATTGTCTCATCAACAGTCAGGCTTGTTTGAACCAATGCTGGTGAACTGCCAGATTTTTATAGGCAAGGGGCCCTCTGAGCTATGGGTCATGTGCTGTGTTAAATAATACGTATGTTATGGTTTCTACAGTACACCCTGTAAATTATGTTGTCACTCCTACCGCGCTGTTGTAGACAGATCGCTTGAATACCAGATAAACACATTTACCGTACACGTATGTGTCATTAGACGCACCCAGTGTAGCACAGCTGTTTGTGCAGGATGTATTCAGCCAGGTGGCTCGGTGATAAAGCTAGCAGCTCTCATTCGGTAAATACAATTAGTACAATTTTTATAGGAATAGGTTTTACCCGTTTAACTGGCACAAAAACTGACACCTTTATTCAAGGCATCATGTTTGCAATGACCACAACACAAGCAGTCAAAATGCAAACAAAAAAGACAACTCTGATAATAATATGCACTGTCCTTGAATTTGATTGGTCCACACCCGAGACAGCTTTTCTTAGAGACTAGTCTCCATTGGTGTTGGACCAGAAGACGCCAAAAGGCGTACAACTCAAAAACAGCGCACTATCGCTCTGATAGTGCGCTGTTTTTGAGTTATGTTTATGTTTTCCATAGCTGGCCTGCAGAAAACTATCGCTCTGATAGTGCGCTGTTTTTGAGTTGTACGCCTTTTGGCGTCTTCTGGTCCAACACCAATGGAGACTAGGCTCTAAGAAAAGCTGTCTCGGGTGTGGACCAATCAAATTCAAGGACAGTGCATATTATTATCAGAGTTGTCTTTTTTGTTTGCATTTTGACTGCTTGTGTTGTGGTCATTGCAAACATGATGCCTTGAATAAAGGTGTCAGTTTTTGTGCCAGTTAAACGGGTAAAACCTATTCCTATATCTTGTTTCTGGCAAAGGAGGTCTCATAATAGTACAATTTTGTTTTGGGAAAGTCTTCTGTGGTTGTCTTATGATTGACTTGTCCCTGCTGTTGAATGTGGAATTTCCAATACTTGTTTAGGGCTGTAAACGGGAAATGAGCATGCCGCAATGGTCATTTGAGCACTAAATCACTTTAACTTTCGTTTATGGTGGAAAGGATAATATAGTATTTTTAAAATTAAAAAGCAAGGTATGTGTGATGCGTCGTGTGTGCCGACAGGGCGAGCGCGCATGGGCTGCGCGAGGAGTTTGAAAGGATGATTGTGGATGTGAAGCGGCGAGGGGTGGGAGAGAGACTCTCCCCACCGGACGGAGGAGCCGCGGGCAGCGACGTGGAGACGGAATACTGGCAGATCGACAGCCGAGTCTGCCTGCAGTGCGAGACCCGGCTCTAACGCGCAACCCTACATCATACTCACAAGCAGACTATTTGCCCCTTCCCACATCTGTCCATCCACATCAATTATTACACAACCCACCAGCCACCTGGAAGTGAATAACTTCAGCAGCATTGGTTTAATATAATAAAAATGCATTGCCTCATTTAAGCAAGCCTGACTGCTGTGATGATACAATGTATGTCTAAACCGGCCTGGAGTGTGCTTGTGGTGAAGCAATGCTGCTGAAATGATGCACTCACATGAGACGATGTGGCAAATGGGAAGTGTAAGAATACTTGTACTTTTACGTGGAGAGACGGTTATGTCAAGAAGGTGAAGTGTCTGTTTATATTTTTAATATATACACTTGACTAATATTTATTTATCAAATGTGAGTTGTTTTGTCAGAGGTGTCAATTGCTGAAATGCTTAATAGTCGAGCATTATCAGTTGCATCTACTTCACATTGTCATCATATTTACCCGTGTATGTCTGATAGCTGATACAAGCCAATGCATTGAACAATACAAAATAAATATTAATTTTTGCCCCTCACCTGACGAATATCGCTCTCATAGCATTTTTTTTATCTTGTGTATTCAGCAAAACGTCACTTCGGTGAGGACTGAGACGCTATCAGGACCATCCTGCTATGTTGGCCTATTCGTATACCACGCCAGGATCGTTCACGTCCACTGATTCAAATCCGGATATGAGGAGAAAACCCATCAACAGTACAGACTGGAAAACAAGCATAAGTTAAACAACAACACGTATTGGCACAAGCAAAAGGTACAAGCGGCACGGCGGCAGGTATAATAATGTACAGTATGGGTGAATACAAGGGTGCAGTGCTGCAGGTGGGTGCTCACGCCACTGCCGGCGAAAGGGCCTCTGCAAGAGCGAATCTACAAGATACGGTATTTGGTCTACTCTTTCATAAATACTGAGCAGATGTGCTGGATGATGTAACGATACTTTACCCCACCACAGGTGCGACATCCCGGTCTATTTTGAGTACCCACGTGACGTGAACAAAAACGGGGACATTTAAGTAATTTAGTCATTGTGTCGTGACATAAATGGCATTTAGCGCCAGCTCCTGTCACAAAAGTGGAACTGTGCGTCTTGAGCCTCTGGCACCAGAGTAGGTATGGCATGGAAGCGGGCCCTAGAGGGCATGGTTCTGGTGACGGTCAGAGAGAGGGCAAGTAGGGACTTGACAGTCTGGATCAGCGATCCCCAACCTTTTTGGCACCAGGGACCGGTTTCGTGGAAGACAATTTTTTCACGGACCGGGGGGGGGGGGGGTTCATCATTGGGTCTTTCCCCCTTTTCAAATAAGCTCTCCAGCGACGTTTGTTTTTTACTCATTGTGGCTACTAGGGGTTAGCTTGTGGGCTTACCAAAACTGTGACTGAGACAAGTGCGCAGTGCGGGAAAGAGGCACGGATGGAAGTGGTAAATAATAAAATAATGGGCGGGCCACACGCGGACTCAACGCTCTCACCTGCTGCTGTGCGGCCCGGTTCCTAACAGGCCACAGACCAGTACCGGTCCGCGGCCCGGGGGTTGGGGACCCCTGGTCTGGATGAACCCGAGAGGGCATGTGACCGGGACAGGGTAGTGAGGAGGCCCAAAGGGTGGCTTGAGGGACACGTGATACTCGGTCGAGAACCTTCTGGTAAGATCCAGAAGGGGGCGTGGCTGAAGGCGGAGCCAGGCCACGCTCGGGAGCATAAAAGGGAAGTCCCGAGAGCAATCGTGGCTGTCTTCTGGAATCAACCCGCCGGGCGACGTCTCTTCGATCTTCGGTCGTCATGTTCGGCATTGTGGGTCAGGCAGTGTCTCTTACCTAACCCAGTTATGTAGTTATCCTGTTGTAACGTTTAAGTAGTAGCCCTGTTGGGGTCGTGTAAACCCATTCCTGCGGAGGGAGCTGGTAGGAACGTTGGGTTGCTCGGTCAATGGCCAGGGTCAACGTCAACGTGGTGTATTCCGCAAATATGCCCGACTGTGAGGGCGGGCACAAGCCGGCGTGAGTAGGTTAAACGTTGAGTTTTATTAGGCACCACGGGGTGACCAGCCCCTCCCCACCCAGCCCCTCCCCACCCTCCCCACCCAGCCCCTCCCCATCCTCCCCACCCAGCCCCTCCCCACCCTCCCCTCCCCACCCAGCCCCTCCCCACCCTCCCCTCTCCACCCAGCCCCACCCCTCCCATTTTTGGATGCACGACGGACGGACGCAATAATCCCCTGTGGGCTGGTGTAACCAGGAGGTTCCTACCAGTATAAACGTGTTGCCTCCAAGTTCAAGTGTGTGCCTCCGTGGAACCCACTACAATTGTTTCAAATGCCTCGCTGAGAGATGGAATTGAACCGGCGATTTATGAAAAAAACTACTGGTCACCGGTTTACCGCACATAATAGACAAGTTACAAGAAAGCCAGCTGATAATAACATCAACCAACTGCATTGATATTGACCCTGTAATGGTTTGACAACAGTTATAACATCATCCACGACAGTACAGTATAACAAATACTGAACTGCACAAAGCGATGACGTCATGTCGCGTTGATGGGTTCCTGGCAGCGGGAGTGATGACGTCACGGCGTGGTTATCTTCCTGGCAGATTAGTGGGTGATGACGTCATCCCATAGCAATTTGCTACGCTCGTATTATCTTACGAACTCCAGCGTTTTCTTTAAATTGTGCTTCTGAACAATTATGATATTGTCTACGAAAGAGATGGAAATTCTGGGAGGGGGGGGGGCTTACGACGCGTTTATTTGGCTCATCGGCTCGGCAATGCTTTTTAGGTATACCATTAGTCGTGAGAATTTTATTGTTTTATATTTTTATTATTTTATTGTTTCCCTTCTACGTGACTTTACCGAAAGAACAAAATATGAATCCCTGCAATCACGAAAGCTTTAAATCAAAATTTAGGTATACCATTTACAACAGTCCCTCAATCTTACAGCGTATAGGCGCGTGAGTGGGGGCGGGTGAGTTGAGGACTGGAGAACGGTGAGGGTCAAGCGAGTCTGACGAGGATCATGGGAGTACCATCACCTCGTCCACTGGACAGAATCATTGCCCGAAACGTCACATACTATTTTGCCCTTTCAATGTTTATTTACATATGTAACGATTCACTAATATGCAGATTCACGAATCGATTCTCTCGTGTCTCACCTCTGCCACAGCGTAAGTCGTGAATCGGATCGTAATGAAAATTTAAGTTTTTCCTGGATCGGATCGTTAGGGGCGGGGACCTGGCCCAGCTATCAGTTGGCCGCTTGTTGCGGAGGCTCGCGGTTCGACTCCCGCAGGCCGCCCTGATTATTTCTGCTGTGTATTAACCATAACATCACCATGCGTCGCCTACTTCACTCAGAGTGGATGTTAAATATCCTGTGATGTCTTTCAAAGAAGACTAAACTATTGTGTGCCAGCGGCAAGGTAACTATTCACTCTATTCGCCTATTAAACATTTATTATTTGGAAACGCGTAGCATTCGTAGCCTCTTTCTGCTTGGCATCACCCTCCTGAAAATAGCATTGAGACTCAGGCTTTGCTGGGCAAACGAGCGGAATGATAACGACGTTGATGCTGTGTTCGGTGGCTCGTGGGCAGTCAGGGGAGACACCGATTGAGCCCCCACTCTGCCTGCTTGCAGGGCGCCGCGGTCATCTCTGCGTCTCTCCACGCTTCTCTACCCTCACTCCACAATCCTCCCGCTCAGTCTGCCACTCTTCCTTTCCTCTGCATCCGTTCTCTGCTCTCCCCGCTCTCCCTGTAGGGGGAGTCTCTCTCCCCGCTCTTCTTCTTCCCTAGCGACGCCATTTTGGAGGTCTTTGTGTCGCGGGGCCGTGGCCACGCTTCACGCCTCGTCACTCCTCGTCCTTCTCTCAACACTCTTGATGCTCATCGGTCCCGTCTCCGCGCGGCGCACAACCCCCCCCTGGGCCGCCGCACTGTGAGTAGCCGCACGGCGCCGCCGCAAGGCGCACGGCGTCTTCTTCTCCTCGGCCGCCGCGGGGCGAGGAGGCGCCGCGGGACGAGGAGCTGGAGCGAGGAGTGGAGCCGGAATGGAGGAGTGAGTCGAGGAGCATGGTCCCCGCCAGTAGTCGGTCGGCGTAGCGTGGAGGCCGCAGCACCGCTTTCCGGGTGAGCTCTTCCCTCATCCTCTAACTTCGCCTGCGCTTCGTTTTTATTTCCGTGCAGCGAGGTCCCAGAGCAGCGCGACCCCGGGATCCGTGCGATGGCCTGGGGCTGCTGCTGCTGCTCGGGTCTCGTAGCGCACAGCGGCCCCGTGGCATGGTCAACCTTACTGTTGTGAGTTATTACCTTAGGCGTCCTCTTCGTGTCTACGTGTCCAATACGTTGCACGTTGTATGCATGTTTTAGACAGCTGCTGAGCACAGGCCCAAGGGTTGAAAATGTTAAGCGGCCAGTAACAAACAGCACCACCAATGCTGCAATAGGGTAAGCGTTATCACTTGAACTGAGTGGTTATTATGATAGCTTGAGAAGAGACGATTATGGGAGGGAACTCCACAGTTATACCGTAGTGCCAAGGTTGTTCCAGGAGGTTTGGGTGACGTGCAGCAGCACAAGGCCTCCTTCGCTCGCAACCAACCGCGTGGTGGTGGTCATTGAGAGAAGAACAATCACTGCCGAGTTGGCTCGTTCTCGAAGCGGGCACAGCCTTTCAACGTCTGGCGCTTCATTATTGGTTCAGACGAGCCTGACTGCGAATAAGACACTACAAATCTAAACTGGTCCGTTTGCTTTTATTGAACCAATGCTGCTGAAATAAACGTGTTTACTTGGCCTTCGACGTGTTTACTAAAGCACTGCTAGATACAACCATATTTGTCACTTAGATCCTTACTAATATATCAATAGTTAAAATTTGTATATTTTTATTGAGGGGCTGTGTTCTCTTGGTGTGGTGTGGGACTTTTCGCATTTGTCTTCCTGCCTTGCAGAAGCTTGGGAATTGGTGTCATGCAATTAGAACTTATATGCTTGATTTTATGTATTCGTGATTTGCTTACCTTTCCTATACTTTGCTATCGTTTTTGTATTGTAACTTTGTGACCCGCCCCTACGGGACATCTGTGAAAAGAGCTTAATAACTCATCGGGTTTGTCCAGGATAAATAAAGATTCCGATTCTTCAGAAATGTAATGGTGCTGCTTGACCTTTTGGGTCTGTGTTCAGCAACTGTTTAAAACAAAAACATTGGCCAAGCAGACTGCAGTCGTGGCTGCTATGGATGTAGAGGAGCGAGTATGAGCTGTGCAGGTCTTGTTTATCCTGGAGATATGTTTCAACTAGGGTTAAACGACTGGTAACTTTTCAGAATTGATTATCGTGTCTGAAAGGCAGGAAATAGTAATATTTTCCAGTTTAATGTTGATGATCGCCCTGCACGAACGTACAAACGGCATGGCGGCCGAAGTCACCGCGTGGTTCATTTTCCTTGGTTTCTCAATTAAAAGGGGCAGCCTTATAGTGCTCGCTCACGCCACTTGGCAGCAGCCCCTCCACTACAGAGGAATCTCAAGAGGGTGTTTTCGTCGACTTTCAACGCTGACCAGATATCTTGGAAAGGGGTGGACATGCACATTGTGCCCGATCGACTATACCGGTTTATACTGTGAAGGGTGACGGGGCAGGGGTGAAAAACTTGCACCGTTATTTTAACTGTCGCGCCGGGAGATCGAACCAGCAACCAACACTACGGCAGCACAATATTTGATTTTATTAGAAAGAAAATGTTGTACATTTCATTGTTTACAATTTAAACACGTTTTTTTATAACGAGTCGAACAATTTTCCAGTTAACTTGCATTGCGGCACAAACCCTTGGTAAGCCAACGTGTGCGCATCAGCAGCCGATCACATTGATTCCTTCTGTGAACTGCCTTTGGACAAAGATGGCGGTGGTGCCGACATGTTGTGTGTGGCTTAAAATAGAAAAGTGCGCCTGGAGACAGCGGCTGGCGGGAGGCCAGGCCTGTACTACGCGTGCGCATGTGGGGTGGGGGACGCCTCCACGTTCAGTGTAAAAACCCTCCACTTGGTCTGCCCCAGTCACGTGCTGCATTTCGCTTGAGGCAGAATAATGACGTTAATCGAGGCATTGGTGATCCCTGTTTACAGCCCAGCAGAACCAGTGGTAAAAATTACACGTTCCTATGGTTGCGGGTTGAGTATCCGTTATCCATGTTGTCACCTCACTGCAGGTCACCACCTAGATTGAAAACTAATTTCTTTACAACTGCTTTTTGTGTTTAGTGTGTCCTTTCCCCCCACCTCCGATTAGCAAGGTTAGCTCCGTATGGTGCAAAAAAAGTTCAACATACATATATAACACATTTCTCTTTCTGCTTCTTTTTTTCATACTCCATTTGTATTTCCCTCCAGTCAGGTCTTTTCCTAAGCTTTCTTTATAACCTTATTCTATGCAAGAAACTTGTTTTCTGATGACTGGTATGCTGAAGTAACTAATTGGCATGTTTTGTTTACGTGAAAAACCGTACTAATTGGCTGTGTCGGGTGGTGGTGGGTTTAACGACACATTTACGTAATCTAACCCAAAAAAACCTCTTGTGGATAACTGCTTATTGTTTGCCTCTACCCTGAATATGTATAGATCTCTAATATTGCAGATCTTATTTGCGGGTTTAATCACCATTTTAACCTTAATCTGCGGGGTAAAAAATCACGACGACTCCTATCTGCGAAAAAAATCGCAGATAATTAAATGCACGTTTTTAAAATGCAATGGGGGTCGTTGAAAGCACCAAGTCTGCATGTGAGCAACAGGGACGGAGCCACCAATAGAGACAAAGGTGTAGTGGGTGTTACAGTACATGAGTGTACTGTACGTATTTGGCTTGCGACGTGTCCTGCCGAAGCCCTCTTACAGAAAAGGGATGTTTCTGTCTCTCTGACTTTGTATCTGTGTCTGTCTCCGTGACTGCCTCCTTGTATGTGTCCCCCAGACTTTGTGTGTCTCAGTGTCTTTGCTACCTTGCCTGGTTTACAGGAGGTCGTAGGTTCAATCCTGATCCTGGTGCCTGTATATTTGGAGTTTGCATGGTCTCCTCGTGGTCGTGTAGATTTTTCCCTGGGTCCTCCGTTTTTCCCTCAACCTTTAAAAACACACATTCATTTATAAATGTATGTTGAACTTCTTTCGCACCGTACGTAGTCACCGTGTGAATTTGAGTTGTGGGGGAAGGACAACAAACTAAACAGTATTTGGCTGCTATACATTTCCGCATAATAGCCACTTTGTTGAGTGATCATTTGTGAGCGATCATTTGTGAGCATGTTGCTTCTGGAAAAGCTATATAGCTCAGTGGGCCTTACCTGGTAAAATAAAACGTTTTCCCTGTCTTTTTGTCCATGTCTGTATGTCTTTCTATCTGTGTGTCTCTTTGAGTGTATTTGTGTTGTCTCATGAACAAAATAAGTACAGTGAACTTGTTCTATTCACTGCATTTTTTCTTAACCATTTTTTAACGAGAGAAGAGGATGTATTTGCCACGTGACTCAGGTAAGCCTGGCTAATAGGAAGTATAAGGCCTACAGATAATAGGAGTTCAAGTGGACCCTCCTGCTACTGTGTATAATAGGAGTCTTTGATAATAGGGTCATGGATAAGAGGAGATGCATTCAAATAAATAAAGGTCTACGTTTGGCCAAAGAAGGTTTCAAATGTGTTTAAACTGTTATAGAATAGTGGTTCTCGACCTGTGGTCAGCAAGGCTGTGGGACAGGGATATCCTTTGGCCCCTACACTATTTAGCATTTGCTCTTGTTCGAGATGGGTACACCGGAGGAATTCACATCTGGTATTGATACATTGGGAGGCTGATCGATGCCTAGGTGAGGTCAAGGGATGGTTCCCTTTGGTCAACCATGTTCTGCATATGAATGATCTTGTAATTGCTGCTCACTATGAAGGAGTTGGATACTCTGTTGCAGAACCTGGAGGGGACTACTGACAGATGGGGCCGTACCATCAGTCCCACAAAAACAAAGCACGTATCTGGGTATTCATTGTCATCAAACACGCCACCCCCCTCACTCTCCACAAGTGATTGGGCAGGAATGAAGACGTTTCCGTACTTGGGCAGTGATTATGACCGTCTCCAGTTTGCCAGGGGAGGTCTCGAAATCAGTCGAGCAGCATTTAGTCATTATCTGCATAATAGTGAGTATGAGCTACCTGGCATTTTGCTCCATAAGTTCGGGGTCTCCTCAGCCACATTTATGTCCTCCCTTCTCTGTGCTTGAAAAAGTGGATCCCTTTGAGAGATTCGTTCATGAGGCTATCCACATATACAAACACAGAGACAATTTCAGCCGAGAAAATGGATTCTGGCTTAGCAATCATTGGAAGGATTTGATAAACCATTTTGGGTCTTAATTGATTGATCACGCTTATTGTGGCTTTCAGACTGCATCTATTATTTTTCGTCTCCCCCCTCCTCTTTTCCGAACATAGATGGACTCGTCCATCTGAACAAACTGTCAAATCGCTCTCCGTGGTGCTAACGTAAAAAAATCGCTACTTTTTTCAAAATTTATTGCTGTGGTATCACACCTGATGATGATTGCTTGTGTTGCAGTCGAAACGTCGTGATAATTTTATTGTTTTATATTTTTATTTTATTGAATTCCCTGCTACGTTACTTTACCGAAGGAACCAAGAACATGAATCCCTGCAGTCATGAAAGCTTTAAATCAAATTTAACATCAGTGCCGTTTTGAAACATTCAGGCTGGCTTGCCTACGATCCATCCTGGGCTAACCAGACTGGATTGTGCAAGGCGCTCACATATCCTGAAGATATTTGAGCTCTGGCAGGGGGGGTTGCATTGGCAGGGTCATCTAGCCCACATGCCCAGCCACTTCATGTTGAAGCAGCTTTTGTCTGGCTGGATATAGGGGGCTAAACGGGCACGGCACAGGCTAGATAAAAGCTGGACTGATGCAGTACAAAAGGATGTGGACCTGGTTGGACTTTCCGATGACTGGTATCAGCGGTGTCAAGATTGGCCTCTGTAGGAGGAGGCTTGTTAAGAACGCTACTGGGCAGTCGGATGCAACCACAGCAGAGGGCAGAGGCTTACAACAATGAACGGAGCGCCGGGTGGCTAAAACGTAGCAAGTTGGCACAGCGGGGAGCACAGTCAACCAATCGCACCTGCGTCTGTCCCGTCACATGCCAGTGAGCCTTAAGACACTTCACGTGGCCTTGGGCTGCAGCTGGCCTGGTACAGGCGCCGTGGTGACGTCACCACCACTGGTGGTGAAAGGCGGTTATTTGGGTGTGGTTGAACGAGGGAGTGCCTGTTTAGGTGTGGTCTGTGGGACTGTTGCAGATTGCATTTATTTTTAGCAAAACGCCATATTTTGTGACTCCACTGTGTGTGGCCTCTGAATATGTTGTTGAAGGTAGACAGTGGTGTGCCAATCTACAGTGAGGGAAAAAAGTATTTGATCCCCTGCTGATTTTGTACGTTTGCCCACTGACAAATGATCAGTCTATAATTTTAGTGGTAGGTTTATTTGAACAGTGAGAGACAGAATAACAACAACAAAATCCAGAAAACGCATGTCAAAAATGTTATAAATTGATTTGCATTTTAATGAGGGAAATAAGTATTTGACCCCCTCTCAATCAGATTTCTGGCTCCCAGGTGTCTTTTATACAGGTAACGAGCTGAGATTAGGAGCACACTCTTAAAGGGAGTGCTCCTAATCTCAGCTTGTTACCTGTATAAAAGACACCTGTCCACAGAAGCAATCAATCAGATTCCAAACTCTCCACCATGGCCAAGACCAAAGAGCTCTCCAAGGATGTCAGGGACAAGATTGTAGACCTACACAAGGCTGGAATGGGCTACAAAACCATTGCCAAGCAGCTTGGTGAGAAGGTGACAACAGTTGGTGCGATTATTCGCAATGGAAGAAACACAAAAGAACTGTCAATCTCCCTCGGCCTGGGGCTCCATGCAAGATCTTACCTCGTGGAGTTGCAATGATCATAAGAACGGTAAGGAATCAGCCCAGAACTACACGGGAGGATCTTGTCAATGGGGCGGATCTTGTCAATGGGTCACATCGCTGCAGACGTAGCAAGATCTGAAATCGCTGCAACCCTCAAAAACGCCAAGATGGCACCTAGCAACATCAGCAAAGATGAGTGCTTTGAATTATCTCTACGTGGCACTCAAGGGCCTGGGTCACATCGCTGCAGACGTAGCAAGATCTGAAATCGCTGCAACCCTCAAAAACGCCAAGATGGCACCTAGCAACATCAGCAAAGATGAGCGCTTTGAATGATCTCAATTAAAAAAGAGAGATGACATTGTCATCCTCTCAGCCGACAAGGGCATTGCCACTGTCATCATGGACAAAATAGAATATAACAACAAAATTCAGGAACTACTCAACGATGGCAGCCATACAAAAATAAGAAGAGACCCCACCAACAGCCTCGTTACTAAAACCAACAAAATCATTTCTGATTAAACAGCTTTAATTGATCAAACCAAACAGTTCTCGTTGAAACCTGCGGCCAGGCCACCAAGATTATATGGTCTTCCAAAGATACATAAAGAAGATGCACCCCTTTGTCCCATCGTCTCCACTATCAACTCCCCCACCTACAAACTGGCTCGTTTTCTGTCTGAAATCCTGCGACCTTTTACTGGAAAAAACACCTCTGCGGTACTAAACTCTACTCACCTGGTATCGACAATCAAGGGTATTTCCCTGTCCCCAGACGACCTGCTTGTCAGTTTTGATGTGGTTTCCTTATTCACCAAAGTTCCTGTACCTGACACCATCGCAATCATTAAAGACTTGGTTCATCAAGGACTGCATACTGATGTACCCCCCCTGGTGAGACACTGCTTAACCAACACATTCACCTGTAATGGAACTTTCTACAAACAAACTGAGGGCACCCCAATGGGCTCCCCCCTATCTCCGGTTGTAGCCAACGTTTTCATGGAGGAATTTGAAACTGACGCCATCCAGACTGCCACTCTATGCCCGACGTTATGGAAGAGGTACATGGATGACACTTTCGTCATCTAGCCACATGGCCGGCCTGCTCTAGACCAATTCCTCGACCACATCAATTCCATACACCCAGCCATCAGATTTACCATGGAAGTCGAAAAAGATGGCAAGCTACCCTTTTTGGATGTCCTAATTAAAAGGAGACCTGATGGTTCAATGAGCCACTCTGTCTACAGGAAAGCTACCCATACGGATGCTTACTTAAAACCGGATTCCTACCACCATCCATCCCAGAAGAACTCCCTCATCAAGACTCTATACCATAGAGCCCAATGCATTTCCGACCAGGAACACATTGCCAGGGAACTCAAGCACGTACACCAAGCTCTCAAGGCTAATGGTTACTCCGACTACACAAACCGCAAAGCCATCACTCCAGCCATGAAGAAGGATCCTCTTGAGCCATTCAAAACCATCACCTTATCCTACATTGCGGGGGTCACAAAAAAGATCTCCAAAATCCTGAATAAACACAAGATCCAGGTCCGATTCAACACAGTACATAAAATCCGTGATCTGGTTCCGTCTGTAAAAGATGTGGTTCCAGACATACAGTACCCGGGCGTCTACAAATTAAGTTGCCTCTGTGGTAGCAGTTACATTGGAGAAACCAAACGACATATCTCGGACCGCATCCATGAACATAAAGCAGACTTGAAACACGGTAGGACGAACACCTCAGCCGTGGCAGATCACTGTTCTAATTCAGTGGGCTCGCATGACATTGACTTCTCCAAGACGGAGGTTCTCTGCAAGCCATCCGGCTACCATGAGATTTGTTCATGAGGCCATCCACATATACATGATCTGGTTCCGTCTGTAAAATATGTGATTCCAGACATACAGTACCCGGCCGTCTACAAACTAAGTTGCCTCTGTGGTAGCAGTTACATTGGAGAAACCAAACGACAAATCTCGGACCGCATCCGTGAACATAAAGCAGACTTGAGACACGGTAGGACGAACACCTCAGCCGTGGCAGATCACTGTTCTAATTCAGTGGGCTCGCATGACATTGACTTCTCCAAGACGGAGGTTCTCTGCAAGCCATCCGGCTACCCATGAGAGATTCGTTCATGAGGCCATCCATGACCGAGACAATTTCAACCGAGAAGATGGATTCTGGCTTAGTAACCATTGGAAAGACGTTATAAACCATTTCGGTTCTTAATTGATTGTATTATATGGTAACTTTCAGACCGCAGTCCATTCGCTGGCACTGCCTCTTAATACCTTTCACACGACGGTCAATGGTATGGTTTATAGCATGTTATATAATAAATAGTATACCATTGTAATGCTTAACATAAATCATAAGGCAATATATAGTATCGTAATTGTATCGTGAATATACAGCAGTGTGGTATACAGTAGGGTTGGTAGAATAATACAGTGTAATATTACAAGTCTAATATTTTACAGTCTAAAGTATAGGGTAGTGTAAAGTAACGCATTGTATAATTCAAGGGTGGGTTTGTCTATGGTAGTGTATATTACAGTGTATAGTCGTGTAATGTAGGAAAAAGTTTATTTGGAGACATATCAATATAATGCATAATGTTAGAGCTTACATTGGGCTGTGTATACGATATTATACAATGTAGTTTAGATTGGAAGATATAATATTACAATGTATAGTAGTCTAGTTTATGGCATGGTTGTAACGCAACACAGGACAGAGCAGCGCATCGTGGGTGTTTCTCACCCCTCCTCCGTTCCGAGCATGGATGGACTCGTCCGTCTGAACGAGGCTCGTCGCTCTTCGTGGTGCTAACGTTGGAAAGAAGGAAACCACCACCCATTTTTTCGCCATATGGCATTGTAATGTATAACGACTTATTGTTAGTAGCTCAGCTGATTGGAGAGTATATAGAGCAGGGGTCGGGAACCTTTTAGGCTGAGAGAGCCATGAAAGCCACATTTTAAAATAAATTTCCGTGAGAGCCATATAATATTTTTTAACACTGAATACAACTAAATGCGTGTATTTTTTACTAAGACCACCAATTTTAGAATATAATAAGTCTCTGAATGTATCCTTTTTAACGTTATACCAACAACCAATAATACATAAAATACTTCTTACCATTAATGCGACTTCTGGTGCTGCATGGTTTTGCTGGTGGCTTTGTAGTCTGGTTGATATGTGGTGAGGTTAAGCTTCATGCAGGCGTTGAGGCTTTCATCCGTTAAACGGGATCGTAGGTTGGTCTTGATGTTTTTTAGATGTGAGAACGACTGCTCACATGAATACATAGAACCAAACATGGTCAATACAGCAATACTCACACGCTGCATTGTGTGGTATGTGACAGGAAGCGCGTTCCATGTTTTGACAATCAGCTGGTCTGCGGGTTGAAGTTTTTTCATTTCTGTCCACTTGTGTTTGCTCGCCAGCTCTGCTTGCTGTCGTTCAAGTCTTGCCAAATCTTCATTCAGTGACTTGAACTTATTCACCCACATGTCTGAAGCCTTCAGGTCAGCAACATCCAGCTCAAAATTTCTGATGGAGACACCAGGGATGTAACTCAGGTCGGCTTTGTCCACTGCACACTCGTGAGGATGAGTGATTAACTTGAAAAGACGACTGTGCTCACGAAATTCTCCAAAGCATGCTTTGAATGACTGCTGGAGATCAGATGTGAAGCCAGCTAGCTGCTGGAGATAAAAATGTTGAACGGGGTCACTTGCAGTGCACGCATCTTTAAATTCTCTCAGTTTTTCAAAGTGCAGTAAACGACCTGTTTCAATATCCACGATGAAGAGTTCCAGCTTGTTTTCAAATGCAAACACTGCTTGTTGAAGGGATAAGACTGTATTTCCAATGCCTTGCATTTTCACATTGAGCTGGTTCAGGTGTCCAGTCATGTCCACAAGATAGTAAAACTTCAGGAGCCACTCTGTGTTAGCTAGCTCAGGATGCTCGACATCTTTCATTTAAAAAAAGTCCGGATTTCGCTCAGGCAAGCCGCAAAACGGCTGAGCACCTTCCCTCTTGACAACCAACGCACATTGCTGTGCAAAAGCAGACCGGGATAATGATTCCCAACTTCATCCAGCAGTGTCTTAAACTGGCGATCATTTAAAGCTCGGGCAACAATAAAGTAGACCACCCGAATGACCAGTGACATCACCTCACCAAGCTGCCCGCCACACGTTTGAGCGCCTCCTGATGTAGAATGCAGTGAAGATTCATGTTGACGAAGAAGCGCTACAAATCCTCTGTTTTTCCCCACCATACACAGCACCATCAGTACACACCGAAATAAGCTTATCCATCAGTAGATTTTTTTCTTTAGCGAACTCAATGACAGACTTGAATAAATACTCCCCTCTTGTTGACCCTTTCATTGGCAAAACAGCAAGACTTTCCTCACGCAGTGTGTCACCGGCAGCATACCTTGCAATCACACTGAACTGGTATAAATGACTTGCGTCCGTTGACTCATCCAAAGCGAGGGAAAAGTATGGCGCTGCATTTATGTCCTTCACTTGTGTTTCCTCCACTTGATTTGCCATCATTATGGTACGATCGTGAACAGTTTTTGCTGACAGAGGCATGTCTTTTGTTCGTTTGATTATCTTGTCTTTATCCGAAAAGTCGTCAAAAAGTTCGTTGGCCACATCAAGCGTGAATGTTTAGGCATACTCGCCATCTGTGAATAGCTTTCCGTTCCTCACAATTGCTAAAGAACCAGCAAAGCTAT
Organism: Petromyzon marinus; assembly: GCF_048934315.1. Lineage (NCBI taxonomy): Eukaryota > Metazoa > Chordata > Hyperoartia > Petromyzontiformes > Petromyzontidae > Petromyzon > Petromyzon marinus. Next base: position 66,401 of record NC_133709.1, on the reverse strand, counting down.
CCGAATTCCCGTCACCTTGTCCGGTCTATACACGGAGTTGCTGCTGGCTAGCTTGCACTCTGGACAGTAGCTCTTGGCATGCCTTCTTTCTGCTGTCCCCCGCTGGATATTTCGATGCAAATGTAGCATTGCGTGTGTCGAAGTGCCGCTTTATATTTGACCGTTTCATCGATGAAATTTTATCACTGCATATTAGACACACCGCAGAACCTGCTCTCTCCACAAAGGCGAATTATTCTGTCCATTCGTGCTGAAATGTGCGGTACTCCTCATCTTTTTTTCTTTTCGCCACCTTCATCAAAAGGGTTTGCTCTGAATAAATTAGCTAGCTGACTATTTGATTAAAAGGACGGAAGTTTACTTCTTGACCTCACAACGACCCGTAGGCTGCCGCATTATCCAATAAAAATAGAGTTATGGTGTCGGACAGCTGGGATTGGCTGAGCCACCTGCAACCCTGAGCAGGAGCGGTAGAAAATTGATGGATGGATTAAAATGCATGAGAATGTTTTATATTTTAAACGTTATTTTAACACTGTGATTTTTGTAATGTTTTACTGTAATGTCAGCGGAATTATTCATTACTTATCATGTTAAGAAATGTCAGCTAAGATTTATTTGCGAGCCAGATACAGTCATCAAAAGAGCCACATCTGGCTTGCGAGCCATAGGTTGCCGACCCCTGATATAGAGTTTATTGATAACATTGATGTATATTCTTAGTTTTTTCGGTAAAGTCACGTTGAAGAGAAACAACAAAATAACAAAATATATATAAAACAATAAAAAATTCTCACGACGTTTCGACCATAACTCAAACGGTCATCATCAGGTGTGTTTGAGTTATGGTCGAAACGTCGTGAGAATTTTTTATTGTTTTATATATATTTTGTTGTTTCTCTTCAACGTGACTTTACCGAAAAAACTAAGAATATGAATTACTGCAGTCACGAAAGCTTTAAATCAAAACATTGATGTAGTTTATATTTTAGTTATTAGTTTACTATATGGTATTCATTATATAGTGTAGTGTATACCCAGTTACTTTATGTTTATAGCTCAACTTATTGAAGAATATATTGAGTACATTTATTATATTGATGTAGTTTATACTTAGTTTTTTTTCACATCGGTTTATTGTATGATAGTTGGGTAGTTGCAGTCCTTTAGCGTCCATATACTATATGCCTTTGTTGAGATGTAAACTTTGACTTTAACATAGCTATTTCCGTGACCAGTCACATGCTAATTCCTCACATTAACCTCATGCTAATCTTCCAGTTACATGCTAATTTCTGACTTTAACACCCTGCTGATCCAACACTTTAACACAGCTATTTCAATGCTAAATTATCCTGTTTGATATGTAAACTCCTTTGTCAAGGCGCTTTACCTCTCCCACATAGCTTAAAAGACCCTGCGAATCTTAGCAGCAGTCATTGAAGCGCTGTCGTCCCGACAGTTCTGTTCCTTCACCTGAAGAAGGCTACTTGTGTTGTGGCCGAAACGTCGTGAGAATTTTATTTTTTATTATGTTTTATTTTTATTATTTTATTTCCATTCTACGTGACTTTACCGAAAGAACCAAGAAGATGAATCACTGTATACAGTTTGGAAATCGCTGCTCTTGACTTTGATGGATCCCTGACTGATTGGCAGTACTTGTTTCTGGTGTTGCCTGTTGTTTTTCAGCAGCTTCTCGAGATGACGGATTCGTGCTGCGGAACGGCACTCTCCTCCACTCCCGGGCAGATGCAATCTTCAGCCCCTCGCGTGTTTCGAGCAAGGAAGAGCACTCAGAGCAGTAACCGCATTCAACTTTCGTCTCTGCACCGCCTGCTGGACAAGCATGGCAATGGTACAAACCACTTCTACGCCCCCCTGATCTCATAACCTTTTTAAGAGGTGTAATATTTCTGGAGTTGCAGCTATTACAAATACAATAACAGTTAAACATTTTTAGGTGCAGTGTAAGTCATGGTGTTGAACCAGTTGGTTTCGGGTGCTGTTCAGGTGCACCGAAAACTGCTTGAACTGAACACTGATCAGATTAATCGATTCAAAATGGTTTTGAAAAGTTTGTTTCCAGTTTATCATACTCTTTGGGTCTTTCGGTAAGTCACGTAGATAGAAAAATAATAAAATAAAATCATGACTTTTCGATCGCAACACAAGCAATTGTCTTTAGGTGAAAAAATACAGTAGGCGGACTGCTGAGGCAGGAAGAAATTTAGTGAGAGAGCTACTGCAGCCATAGGTTATAAAGGTTTGAAATGGGTACAACCCAAGGGTAAGTGGGCGGGGCTAGAGATGGAATTTGCAAGTAAATGTAAGGTCGCAGAGCTAGGTATACCGCGGCCATTGTATTGCTAGAGATTAGCATGTCAATCTGTTAATGTAACCCCACGGTTATGGTGCTGAAGAAGCCATTGTATTGCTCAAAATTAGAGATTAGCATGTCAATGTGAGACGTTTCCTGCCTTGTGTTCGCGAACACAAGGCGGATCTGAAACACGGTAGGACCAACACCTGGCTGATCATTGTTTTAAGAGTATGAATTCCTGCAGTCACGAAAGCTTTATATCAAGATCCAGTTTATCATTTTCTCAAACCAGCTTAAACCAGGTCAAATTGCATGTTTTCACGAAATCGGCAACATGATGACCTCTCATGTATCCTATATTGCAGGCTACATTGTAGGCTACAAGGAGAATCTTGTTTCGCTACATTTCTTTGTTTTATCTAAGGAATACTAACACTATAATTGGCAGGTTAGATCGGACAATGTGACATGCTTTGGCCAAAGTTATTTACAGTGACGTTAAATTTTACTCTGAGATATGGAGAGGACATTTATTATATGTGAGTGCCAAACTTGATTAAAACATAATTAAAGCCTTTGTAAAAAATAAATGTCAGTTTTGCCGATTGCTTAAAATTTATATTCTCTTCATAGTTTGCGGTAAATTGTTATTTCAAGGGGTTAACAGTGTTTTTTTTTCCAACAATCATCAAAGTATAGATTAAAGTATATTTGATAAATGCTGTGCAATGTTTAAAGATGCGTGTACAGCATCTGTGTCTTAATTAGAGGCCGACAGAAACTGAATTTTTGGTTTCGACCGAAGCCGAAACCGAAGTTTAACTACACTTTCGGCCGAAACCGAAAGTTTAACTACTTTCAACCGAGACCAAAACAGAAAGGTATATAACCGAAGTTACCGAACACAAGATTTATTAAACATGTCATGATGCAATGCTACTTTAATTAAAAATAAATCTAGAACTAATCATTCAGAGCCTGCAGTAAGAGTCGCTAAATATCAAATCTTTAGGTGTTACTTAGTAATTATATGCAAACAAACGAATGTTGTAGTTAAGAAACAACAGTTTTTTCGCATTCAGCCAGACAGGCTGGCATCTGTTGACCGGTCGTATATACATTAGCAGACCATGGTTGCGGCTGTAACCTCGCTCCCAAGCTGATGCTGCTGATGTGTGTGTGTGTGTGTTTGCAGCCTATCGCATAGGATTGCCTAGCGCTGACTGACCGGCCGATAGGCAAAGTGATAGACGTAGCACTAGCGTTATATTCTAAAAATAGATCTTTGGTTGACGAAAGACGACCGAAAGTCAATATCAGTTTCGGCCGAAACCGAAACCAGACTGAAAGTAAAACATTGACTGTCGGCCGAAACCGAAAGTATGCCGAAAGAGGCCATTTGCCAACTTTCGGCACCGAAACTGAATTTTGGTCAACCTCTAGTCTTAATATGTATCTTTCTTTGTCTTAATCCGAGATACACATGTAGAGACAGTGACATGAATAAACAGAGAGATGGAGATACACGGACACCCGCACAGAGATGTACACAGATACAAAAACATACAAACACTGAGACACGCAGATGCACAGAAAAAGAGACGCAGAAACACAGACCTTAATTCGGTATGAGGCTGCACCTGACGGGTACACTATTGTACATAAGCACCGTCGTTGGAAACATGGCACCAGCAGCCCACATGGTGGTGGGATTGCACTGATTCATCGTAAAGACCTTCGTGAAAGTCCTGAGTGACTCATTAACAATCACAATTCGAGCTGCTGCTTGTGAAAATAACGAACAGCATGCGGGGGCTTACGATCGCTGTCACTTGTCGACCGTCTTCACTGTTGGAATTATTTTCTGAGCTTTCTGGTCTGCTCGACTGTGGGTCACTTGGCTCTAACTACATCATCTGTGGTGACCTGTATTGTCCCGGACTGACTGTTTTTTGTGGTGAAATCAACGGTGATCTCACCGAGATTATCGAGAGTAACAGTTTAACCCAGCACGTTAGCGGCACAACATGTCACTCGGGAAATATACTGGATCACATCTTCACATCTGCCGATGCCATAACTGTGACCGATGTTATCAAAGACATGAGTATTTCAGATTACATTTCCGTGACGAACAAAGTGGCATTACCAATTATTTGATGTCCCGTCACAACGATATCATACAGAGACTGGAAACGACTGGACCATGTTGCTCTCCATCAGAAGGATCCGGTCATCATCGACGGTCTTAATTCATTTGCAGCTCAATTAGAAAATGACATAAATTCCAATCTGTGCCTCGTTAACAACCTGACACAGCATTGATGTCAGGGTCCGGTGCAGGAGTTCCACCATACCATCCGGGATGGTATGGGTGTCGTTCTGATTTTCTTTGTGCCCAGTACATCGTACACTTCCCGAAGCAGCTTGGAGGAGAAATTCTGAACTTGGTCTGTGAGAAGTTGCTCGGGAGCCCCCTTATCCATCACATAGCCGTGCAAAAATGCATCGGCGATGGACACAGTTGTTTGGTTGGGCAACGGCCAGGCCATTGGCCACCGAGAAAAATACTCAACCCCGACAAGGAGAAATGTATTTCCCTTTTGTGTCCAGTGCGACCAATTCGTTAACGCGAGACACCGTGATAGATTGTAAAGGGGGTGGAGATTTTTTCGCCGGCGGCTTGCGGCGCGCACAATCAGTGCAACCCTTGATGGAATGGAAGACATCGTTAGACATCCCCGGCTAGTAGAAATCTCATTGCACCGTAAGCAAGGTTTTCCGATCAGCTTGTCGGCATGCATTGCCCGCGTCAACCTGCCTTGCAGGCCTGTGGGGACCACAATATATAATCGCCCAGAAACCTCTGCCACCGCATAAGCAACGCTTCCCGAAGGACGAACCGTGAAATCTCCTTACGGCCGGGATTCTGCTGATCAGAATCCACGCGGCGTCGCAAGTTCAAGAGGGGAGACATCCTCCATATGCATCTTGCCCCATTCTGTCTGCATGAGGCCCAGCATGTCATCCCTATGTGCCACGGCGAGCAGCGGGTCACCTGAGGCCGCTACTACCCCAGGTGACCCGCCCACAGGCAATCTACACCTGCCCGCACCCAACGAGCATGCACAGTGATCGTTCAGCGGCAAGCGCGACAGCGCTTCAGCATTGCAGTGCCTCGCACCTTGGCGGTAAACCACTTGGAAGGAATACTCCCAGAGTATTTCCAACCATCGAGATAGCTGGCCGGATGGCTGGTCTACTCTCAAAGAGAACTAGAGGGCCGCGTGGTCCGTGCGGACAAAAAAATATCTGCCATTGAGATATGGCCTGTACTGTTGGATAAAATACACCATGGCCAACAATTTCCTGCTTGTGACACAATGCCGCTGTTCAGCGGGTGATGGGACGAGACTCCCATATGCAATTACCCTTTCTACCCCGTTCTTAATCTGGGACAGGACAGCTCCTATGTCCATGTCACTAGCGTCCGTATCTAGTATGAACGGCAAGAAAAAGTCTGGATAGTCAAGAGGAGGCGCGTTGGAAAGGTGATCGCGCAATTTAGCGAACGCGGCCTCCTCTTGGCCCCATTAAAATTTCTGATTCTTACCCGTCAGGGCATGTAAGGGTTTTGCAATCGTCGCAAACTGCGAAACAAACCTCCGGTAGTACTATGCAAACCCTACAAAACTGCGCACCTCGCACACTGACTTGGGAATTGGCCAATTGCGTACACACGCAGTCTTGTCCGGGTCCGTCGCGATACCCTTTTGCCTTGACAATGTCACCTAAATACCGCACGGAGGTCTGTAACGAATGGCACTTAGGTTTTAATTTAAGGTTTGCTGCCCGTACCCTAGAGAGCACCGTCCGCAACCACTGCAAATGCTCGTCTAATGTTCGGCCAAAGACGATGATGTCATCCAAGTAAATGAGATAGGAGTCCCATTGTAGCCAGCACCAATTTCATGAGGCGTTGGAAAGTGGCTGGGGCCGAATGCAATCCCATTGGGAGGCAATTAAACTGGAACAGTTCCTGGGGCGTGCGGAACGCCGTTTTACGCTTTGACGATTCGTCTAAGATAATTTGCCAAAATCCCGACAGTCGGTTCAGACTGGAAAAAAAACGATCGCCCGCCAACGCGTCCAGGAAGTCGTCCATACGTGGCAGCGGGTAAGCGTCTGCCACCGAGACCTTATTCAATTTGCGTAAGTCTACGCAAAAGCGCAAGCTGTCATCCTGCTTCCTAACCAACACCACAGGGGCTCTCCAGGGGCTGGTTGAAGGTGAAATTACTTCTGCGGCCAACATTTCCCTTACCGCCTGGTGTACATGTTCCTTTTCAACAGGACTCATCCGATATGAATTCTGCGGAATAGGAGCTGTGTCGCCCGTATCGATTTGGTGTTGCAACTAGTTAGTGTGCCCGATATCAAATTTCCCTTGGCTGAAAACGTCAGAGAACTCGCTTAACAACGACCGAATTTCGGTCCGCTGCGCATGGGACAAAAATGGGTTCTCCTTACGTAATTCCTCCGTCCATGTCCCATCTGACTCCGCTGGCGGTTGCACCGTGTCCACGACCTCACCTGCCCCTGAGTCAACAGCAGCATTCCGCCGTTGCGTGAGCCAACACTGTCCCCGCCTGAACCACAGCCGCTCCCAGGCCCACATTTAGGACCTGTCGGAAGGGTTCCTGGTTTCCCTGAATGATTGTCTGATGTCCCACCAAAGCGAGCCCTCGAGTCGCTGTATTTGATGGGGTTAGGAGGACCCCCGCCTCGGGGTTGGCGAACTGGAGGCATTTTCGGTAGCGCAGGGGAATCAACATTTGCATGCTTGGCGGAATCTGTATAGATTCCTTTGCCAAGGCCTGAACCATGACATTCGCAACGGGCTTCCCGTGTGGGGAATCCAAAAAGAGCAAACGCTGTCCCGACGGCATCTCAACACAGGGTTGATCTATTAAGATTTTCACGGGCATCCTGCCCGAAGAGGCAAGGAACCGCCAACGTCTTTGAAATCAACACGGGCCCTGACACCTCTAATTCCCCTATTCTCACACCTGCCTCTATCCATTCCAAAATGCCAATGCTCCCGTTAGCCGCAACACACACATTTCCCACCGGTGAAATACGACGAACCCTTAAGGGCCCAACAAATTATAGATGACGTCTGAAATGATGGTAGCCGAGGCCCCTGTGTCAACCAAGATCCACACCTCTAACCCCTGAATGGAACCAAATATTGCCTATGACCTTGCCACAGCTACTACCACTCGATGCACCAATTTCCTCCACCGAGTAAAGGAATTTCGGCCATCCATCCGTGTTCTGATCCCCTTGTTCGCGCACCCCAACCGGTGAAGGGGAGGCGAGATTGATCGATGGAATGCATGGCGATCTGGATGCTTGAGGTGGTGATGGTACAGGCTGAGTGTCCGGTGTGCCGCGATTTGCCTATTGGGGCTGGGAAGGGGTCGTCGGCGGCCCGGGGGATGTCGAGAAGGACTTCGATGGCCAGACGTTGTCCTGGCATCCCCGCGCGATGTGTCCCGGTCGTCCACACCAGAAGCAGGAGATGGATGGTCCGTGAGGTGGAGGGGTCGCCTCTCTCCCGAGGACTCAACCTTGCGGTGGAGGGGTCACCTCTCCCCTGGGGACCCAACCTCGCGGCGGGAGGGTCGCCTCTCTCCTGGGGACCCAACTCCGAGGTCGTCACGGGGTGTCCCCTCGCCGTCGAGGCCATCCCTGCGTCACCGCGGCCATCTCCCTCTCCAGCTCCGGTTCCTCCTCCGCCAGCCTTGGGTTGCTCCCGGCTGCCCAGTGGGTCGACGTGTCCTCTGAACCACGCCACCACCGGGGTCCGCTGGGTCATACTTTCGTGGGCCTGCAGGCATCTGGCCACCCACATGGACGTCTGTGTCTCCTCTTCAACGACGAGCCACACAATCCCCTTCTCTTGTGCCAGCCCCAACAACTTCTCCAACATTAGAGTCAATCACCGCTGGATCCATACGCAGGTGTGCCACCTGCCCCAGCGCCATCGGTGCACTGCGGTAAGCAAGGGGCGTCTCGGCCTCCCCTCACCTCCATTGCAGAAGTTTCTTCAACGCATTGAATGGAGGATCGAAGACAGCTGCCATCTCCCTGTATGCCTGACAAAGAGTGGCCCGCTTCTGAAGAATGGCTCGGAATGCTGCAAGAGTATCGTCATGGAGGGCTGTGGGTAAGGCCCGCAAGGCCTCGTCTTTCGTCCACTCGACCGAGAAGAACGCCGTCTCAAAACGGCGGATGAAGGTGGCCCAGTCGGCCCCCGCTGCCACGAACTCCCTGATGGGAGGCACCCTCCTTGATCGACTCATTGCTCCTCCCTGCACCATCGGGGACGGAGCCGAAGCCGCGGCCCCTTGGGTTTGCAGCTAAATTGTGGTTGGCAACGAAATGGCAGCCGCTGATCGCGCTACCTCCCCCGTCGGGAAAATGGCGGCCGGTGACCAAGCGGTTTCTGCCGCGTGGGTGATGGCCGCCCCCGCTCACGCGGGCTCTGCGGCATGAAATATGGCGGTCAGCAACTGCGCCGGCTCCGCTGGGTTGGGGTTATTGGCTGTTGGCTGTGCAGGCTTCGCCGCGTGGAAGATGGCGGCCGGCGTTTGCATGGCCTCGGCTGCATGGCCGATGGCGGACCCCGCTCGGGCTCCGCCACGTGTCCAATGGCGGCAGACCACCGCGCAGGCTCTCCCAACAACGGCGGCCGTTGTCCGCCCCGTCTCCTTGACGGGTCCCCGTCGCGTGGCCTCCGCAGCTCCCGTTGGCACCGCCGTCGAGCCCAGCAGCAGGGAAGAGTCCTGTGACGGCCGCGAGGAGCAGGTCCAGCCTCCCCGCCCCCTCTCGCCACCCCTTTGCGGCCCGAGGCTGCTGGCCCGCGGCCCCCTTCTCCTCCGTCCTTGCTATCGCTCCCGCAGCGCCTAGGGGCTCGTACACCGGGGCCCCTGTTCCCGGGGCTGCCTGGGGAGGGGCCTCCACCTCATCTTCATCCTCGTCCGAGGTCGCAGTTAAGTTTTTCTTGAGTATCTCGACATCTTCTGACACCAGTTGTAATAATTCGGACAACTTGTTTGTTATTTATTTATTAAGATGTGTCGCGCAGATAATGTGGTCTCGTATCCTAAAATACTTGGGCTAGGATTAACATACAGATCCTTGGGTTAGGATAACACTCGGCTAGGACAGCACCCAAGTAGCGACAACACGAAGACAGCGACGATGCAGAGACAGCGTGGAGACAGTCCATTCCGGTCCCACGGCAGCCCCGAGCACCCTAGCCCTGCCGCCTTATATCCCCCCGGCGTGGCCTTGCTCCGCCCCCATCCACACTCCCTTTCTCGAATTGTCTTGGCCAATCCCCAACTTCCCTGATGGTTCCCTCCTGTAATTATCCCTCGTGACCACTTGGCCACACACTGTCCCTGCACCCGCGCTGTCTCCACACACGCACTCTCTCCGCACTGTCCCTACACTTGCATGCCCAGCCACTGCATGCCTAATCAGCTTATGTTTGGCAGGGGAGAGGGGGCTAAACGGGTGTGGCATGGGCTAGAGAAGAAATGGACTGATGCGGTACGGGAGGATGTGGAGCTGAGTGGACTTGCCGACGACTGGTACCAGCGTTGTCAAGATCGGCCTCTATGGAGGAGGCTCGTGAAGGACGCTGCTGGGCAGTTGGAGGCAAGTCGCCCTCCAGCCACAATGGAGGGCAGAGGAGCAACGCTCACAACAACGAGTGGAGCCGCTGGGCAGCTAAAATGCAGCAAGTTGGCAAAGTGGCGGGTACAGCTGGTGCATCTACCAGTCATCTCCGTCAGCCAAACCATGGAACCTGGGTCTGTCCCGAGACCTGTCAGTGAGCCTTCGAGACTTCGTGGCCTCAAAGTGCTCCTGGCCTGGCACACGCACCGTGGTGACGTCACCGTCACTTAATGGCGTATGGCGGGTATTGGATATGTATGTATTTTTTTGGCGAGCAGTGATGCAGTGGTTAGCGCACTGCAACGAACCTGGCAACCCGTCTTCAATTCCTGCTCATGAGCAACATCAGTGACAAATATTTGAACCAGTCCTGGGCTTCCCCTAGGTCTACTCGGCTTTATTATAAGAACAAAGTGCTGGTTGTAAACATCACCACTGGGGAGACAAAGGTGACTAGGCGTGGTGTTTGCCACCCACGCCCTCATGTGTGGTAACGTCCTTCATAGGTGCGGCTTTTTGAGTGCTGTGGCTGTTGAATGGTCTTCCTATTGCTTGGTGTGCCCCCAAACATATTGCCACGTGCTCCCATGCACGTGAGGGGAGGGGCACCTGGAGGTGGGAATGTGTGGATGAGAGGGGTGGCAGCTGGGGTGGGGGGGGTATTTTCACTTGTAAAAATAATAATATGAACCAATTACGAAATGGCAATCGTAAAACATGGATGTAATTGTGTGACCTGATGTATGTAGCATAATGTATGATGTTATTTCATTGGTGTGTTACACCCCTCTCAATTGCGGTATGCTAAAGTGTCTATGCTTATGCCTTGCTTCTGTGATCTCTTGTGGAATAGAAATCCATTTGGGAACGGAGAACAAAAAGTTGAAAACCAAAGTCGAGTGGACCCGATTGGAGGAAACCCAGTCATTTTTGATTACCCGCCACGGAAGTCATTCAGAAGGAAAATCTTTGACTGGTTTTACCCCAGAAGAAAAACCTGCACCCGTATCTTCCTTGGACCTCGGCCATCAAATTAAATACCAACGTCAACAAGGTGACTTGGACTTGAGAGCTAAAACAGAGCAATGTGATATGAATGGGGGAGAGGCCAATGTAATAGGCATTGCTCAGCCTCAAGTTGGTAACAGCAAGAATGGTTGCACCCTTAGCTTTGGTGATAGCAATGTTGAAGTGATGTCTGATCATGACACAGACTGCCTGAATATTACCAGAGGAGATGCACTCAAGATTGAGCAGGCACTTGGTGCTCATGACTGCCACGTTAAAGTAAATCAATGTGTTGGTTCCACCAGTAGTGACTCCACTGTTTCATCTCCCATCAATAAACAAGAGACAGGATTGGGAGGCCAAAATGAGAATTTGCCTTTTGAAAAAGAATCACCACTTGCACAACTTCATTTAGACAATTTTAAGGAGAATTGTGGTTTTGGTTTGGATGATAATGAATTGTCTATGTCCAGAACCAATCAGGACCATCCCTTCAAAGTGAACCATGACTCTACTACTTCTGTTTCACCTGAACGCAAAAGCACTGGCGTTCCTTGCGATGTTACCTATTTGCATATGTCAGACACAAACTTGCACCAAGTACACACAAACATACAAGCAATGCTAGAGAAAGATACTGGTGTGAATGCGCAACCGAATTTGAGCCAAGCAGAGAGTATGGATAGCTGTGAGGAGTCAAATGTGAAGTCAACTGTGAGAATGGAAAACAATAACATTGCTGCTAAGCTGGAGGACAAGGCAAATTCGGCAACAGAGTTGGTGTCATCTCTCAGGTCCGATATCCAAGAAGATAAATTATATCCAAGAGAAGGAGCAGATGACGGTTGTGGAGGAGGTGCAGGGTCGGCGTGCAATGGCTTGGTCCAAAATATTGCATTGGGGACTCTAGAACGTGGCTTTGAACAAAGTTATGCTGCAGAGCCAGTGGCCAGTGTGATACAAGACTGTGCACAGGCATGTGGTGCAAATAAACAATGCACTGCGATGTTGACAGAAAATAATGCACAGGGTGACGGCACAGACTGCACAAGGCCATCTGCGCAAGCCGTGGCACACAGCGCACAGAACGATCCGCCTCCAGAGATTAAATGGTTAGGCAGTACTACAGAGGCAGTTTCAACAAAGGATAACGTGGTGGCAGTGAGCAAGGCCCACCAGAATTGTTCTGCAGGACTTGTGTCATCGTGGAATACTAATGCAGCTTCGGCGGATTACAAATCGGAAGGCGTTGCAGCAAGAGATTGTGCACCCGATGCAACATCTGCTTCGGTTCCTTTCAACACCAGCACCACAGGTAGAGCTGCATGCAGTATTACCTATATTGGTTACTGGTAATCTTTATATTTTTTCAATACCATTGCTGAGCACAGGTCTAAAGGCCCAAAACAGCAAGTGACCATACTCTTTGGTTCTTTCGGTATAGTCACGTAGGTATAAAATAAATAATATCACGACGTTTCGATTGCAACACAAGCAATCATCATCAAGGAAACCACCTGATGATGATGATCAAATCTAGCAATTGACCAGCAACAATCAGCACAATAAAAGTTGTAATAGGTAAGAGTTAACACATTTCATGAATTGAGCAAGGTTGATTTGAGTTTGGGTAAAAGGGACCATGGGAGGGAATTCCAAAGTGGAGCCGTGTAGGGGATACAGCAGATGGAGAAGTAAAATGCCCTTCTGTGTTTATGAGTGTTGTTGTGACCTGCAGTGTGGGGAGTAGGTGATTTATAATAAGTGTAACTCTTAAATTAGTACAACTTTGGTGCTTTTTGTTGCTGGCCACTTGATCTTTTGGGCCTTTGGACATGTGCTTAGCAACTGTGTTAAAAAAATGTTTAATGATTGAATGGTTTTTGCTACTGCCAGGTGGTCATCCGTCGATAAAGAGACCCGCTGAGGAGCAGCTTGTACAAAAACAAGGGAAAATTGTCAAGCGTGACAATGGTCGCCCAGAGACAAATGGGTCGTGCGTTCTGCTGCGCACAAGGAAGGCTGTACCCAAATTAGATGTAGAAAAGGTGAGAGCTTACACGGAAGGTTGGTTTGGATTCAAAAACCATGTGGGGTCAGTTAATAACAGAGGGTTCTTGTCTATAAACATTTGGCAGTTCACTAGCATTTATTCAAGCGAGCCTGGTTGCTGATGAGACACAAATTATTTTGTTATGGAAATGTGGTCTGAAAAGGAGGTGGAGAGAGTGCTGCTCACGAGGCTTGGTGGTGGTCGAGACTTCGCTGTGATCGGCGAGAGAATGAAGGCGCTGAGCCGGCGTTTGGAGGTTGTGGAAAAAGGAAATAGACGGCATGAGAGTCTGACTGCAAATTTACAGGCAAGACTGCAAAATCTGGGGCACACCCACTGCATGTGCATGTGACGGTTGAAAAATGCAACATTTGTGTACGGTGTTACCATCTCCAACCATCTTGTCACAGTTCATGGTTTACATACCCCCCTCCCTCCAAAGCCGATTTCCATCTCTAATTCACACACATACCAAGCTAAAGATTCCCCCTGTTTTGGCAAGTGGCTGTGCGAAGATGTCTGGTTAGCTTGGAAGAATAGACCAAATATCCTCTTCATTCTTATGGAAAATACCTTCTCGAGCTCCCTGTAGTGGAGGCCTTTGTTGGCAGCAGTGGCGTGAAAAAGCAATTTTTTGGCTGCACCTTTTGACTGAGGAATGAGAGTACATGAACCACTTGCTGACTTGGCTGCCATGCGGTTTGTGCGTCAACTTGAGCCAATCTATGCGTGGTCACGTTCCACTTGAGTCAGTTCCCGGGACCGAAATCAGAAACCAGCTATGAGGATGATGACTGGTTGTCTGCTTGGCATATAGCACCCATAATTATTAAGCTGCTATAGTTTATCTTGGAGAGTTAAAGCCATTAAACAACAAGAGAATAGTAAGCAGTCTTATTTCAAGGAAAATAATTCAGTTGTGTATGTACAAGTTTTTATTATTATTTTATCCATCTACGTGGATTTAACGAAAGTCCCAAAGAATAAGAATGTGTATGTACAATGTATTTTGTGGTCAAACTGCAGGCAAGTTTGCAGTGTCTGCAATGGAAATTGAATGCAGCACTAGATGCCCTCAACACAGGCACAAGACATACAGGAAATACACAGGTACGAAAGCAATTATTACACTGCATGTATTTCAACAAGTTTTCTGTCATGTATCTGTTAAAACATCCCTCGATGGAACTTTTTGGATAGATATCCAGGGTGTGGATGGATGCATAGCAAACAAGTGATGGCATGCACACACATGGTAAATCTATAACTTATCCATTGTGCATCTATATAATAGACATCGCACGCAAACACACATATATATGAGTGATTACATACTCTTTGGTTCTATTCGGTAAAGTCACGTAGGTAAAAAATAACCAAAGAGTATGGATCCTTGCAGTCACGAAAGCTTCAAATCTAGAGTGATTACATGGTGCACATGCAGATTGACGTAGAATGCAGCCTTGCTGTAACAGTTGGACACATGTTTCAAAAGTTAATTCTGTTTTTCAGGTTTCGGAGCGACTACGTCTACCCCAGCCTGGCCCATCCAACCTGTATGTGTTATAGAGGGTAGTGATAAATTAATGTTTATGTATTACATGTTTAAGTAGCAAAATAACTTGGCAGACCATTTTCTTCCTTCCTTAATTTTTCCCTTTACATAAAAACTAAAAGTATTCTTACACACAGTTTCAGCCACAAGGCCTTCTGGGAGTGCACACATTCAGCAACATGGGTTCATTACAAGAAAACTGGAGCGGTTTTAGCATTACCTCCCAGAAAGCCATGTGGCTGATGGGATGTGTAAAACAAATACATTAACATTTTTATGTCGAGGGAGAGCTATGGGAAGGAGGCATATGTGTGCTTATTTATTTTATTACTTATATTCTACACAGTGACGTGATTATTTTGTGTAATTTTCCCTTTGTGCGTCTCCATCACTCTTCAGGCCTTAATACTTTCTGCTTCTTCCTTCGCACTGCTGCCCTTGGAAATTCCCTTCCATCGTCTCTTTCCCCAAGTTCTGAATAACCTTGCTCAGTTCAAGAAACGTGTTTTCTCATCTATTACCACATTAATGGTACTGTTTGTTCCTGGCTGCTTGACGTCTTGGGCCAATGGGCCTGTGTTCAGCAACTGATTGATATTAAACATCACCAAGAGCCAATGTTCATCATAGGTTAAACCATAAACTTGACTGGAGTGAGTGAGCGAGTGGTGAAATCAGTCAACTTGACCGTTTTACTTTGAGAATACAGTAAACCCCTCTCTTCGTGAGGGTTACGTTCTTGAAAACGCTCGCGAATGCAGAATTCGGGAATGCAGAAACCTTGTTCAAAGGTAAAAATGTGGTTACATTCCTGGTACGAGTGGGGGGAGATGGTAAATGTTTAATAACTATTACTACAATAAATAGATTATAAATAACAATGTTTTAATCACCTCTGATGATTTTATGACGATGAAGGTGGTGGTGATGGTGAGGAATTCAGGAGGACGACTTCTTGGGAAATACAATGAGAGAGGAAAGTGAAGACGCACTTTCCTTTCTCATTTGATGCTTGGGAGCCATGATTAATGTATTTTAGCAAGCAAGTACAGTACGTATAAAGTAAAAATGCACAATAGCGAGCTCAGAGGAGCTGCAAGGTAGTACCGACCTATTTGTGGTACACGGGATTACTGCAAGACTGAGGAAAAAACGGGCAGCCAAGGTGGTGTATTTAACCTTCAAAGAGTTTCATATTTAAGATTCGTCATGTACCTTCCCAGTGTCGGTGGTCTGGCACGTACATTGTTGAATACTGGAGTCCGTCAGGTCGCGAATAGGGAATTAATATGCATTTAGTAACTCGGGAATGCGAAACTCGTGAATCTAGAACGTGAATAGCGAGGGTTTAGTGAACTTTTCTGTGTGGATCAGAGGACGGCATACTAAGAATGCTGAGAAGTGCTGTCGATGCTTGAATTTTTAGTTAAACATTTTTGGTAACAAATGTGTTTCACAAATTTAAGAAAAATGTCTCCCCATAGTTGGGATGATAATAATAAAATTAATAAGTAAAATTCTATCGGTTTGTGTGTTTGCCTGTGTGAATGGCAAGTGTTGCTGCTGCTGAAAGGAGTGGAAGTCCAAATGTCGCCGTTGGTCATGGTTCTGCTGGCGTCATTCGCGCTGCAGCAGTCACAGGTACAACAGGTAGGCATCAAGTGACTACTTTTTTTTAAACTAACATTTGCCTTTATCGTGTAAACACACAACACCTGCTTTTGTTAACAAAGTAAATAAGTATAGGAATCCCCGCGATACATGAGGGATGTGTTCCTGGGAAATGCTATTTCACTCCAAATTACGTAAAGCAAACTAATTTTCTGTAGCCAATGTTAAAATCGGGTTGCATTCCTTGCCATCATTTCTGGAAAAAAATGTGTGACAATTTGGCATGAAATATACAAATATGCATGCGTCTTAGTTGACATACATTTGAACCCTTTCCCTTTCGAAAACATCTACAAGTTGCAGGGTGGGTCCCGTTCACCGCTGAATCTCGAAACGCACAAGCGGTTAGCGTTCATTTTATTTAGAGAGGCAAAGCGCCGTTGTTTTTAGAGACATTGTACTCACTGCCGACAACTGTACCGACATGACCACACTGATAACTGGCGCCAAACTCTGCCACACGTCCTCGTGCATCGCCTTGCCGGAGCCTGTATAAAGACGTGTACATCATCGGAAAAACTGATGACCTACACGGAACTAATAATACATTGAAACAATTGGATAAAACTCACCAGCGATAGTTGAAGAGATTGCAGATCGAGGCCTCTTGGGATGAACAGTGGTTGAGTTATGCAGACGATGGGGCAGGTTTACCTGCCTCTTCATCTGACAAAGCTGGGGGAAATCCCATTCACGTGGTGGAGGGATTTTTGGTGGTATGTGCTATGCACGTACAGTATGGTATTATATCACAGTATTTTTTTCACCACGACCAATATCTATAAGGAAATATGTTTCCAAATTAATCGGCAATTAATATGCAATACAATAGATAATGCAGCACCTTATAACCTTGAAAATCAGTTTTTTTTGTGAATTGTACAGAAACATGTAATGCGGAGAGACGAACGAGGAGGCAAATTGTGTACTTTAATTAGTGACTTCTGTTGAGAACAAGGCAAATTAATATTTCGTGTCATGTTTTTGTTATTGATGGCAAACAACATGCTGAATAGTAAACGACATGCGTGGGATTTCTATATTCTCATTCCGATTCCTTCAACAGCTTTGGCGGGCCGGCCCAACCCCACCACAGCCGTCCCGCAGCTCCCCGGAAGCCATTCAGACCTCTCACAGAGGCTTGCAGTTGCGCCAAGCTCAAGCAGACCTCATGCACTATCGCCCACGCAGCAGGACAAAAACGTGCAATCAAGCCAACCTGCAACATTGGGCGACGCCCGTCCTGACCTCACAGCAACCAACAGCAGCGCAGACTGTGGCTCACCGTGGCGTACGGCAGTGGGCGTAGACCCTACCGCACCAGCCGCGGCTCAATCCACACAGATCCAAGAGCCAACCGGTGCAGACGTAAAGTCTAGCCAGACATCTGGACGTGTTGTCCCGGGGCACGTGGGATCCCCAGGCAAGCTGGCAATTGGCAACGACTCCAAAGCAACCGAGGGGGCTGCGTTAGCAATACCACCGCTGCGGCTGTTAAGAGCTCCCACGGCAGAGAAACAGCCCGGCCCACGTGATATTGCCATTGCCACCCACGTGAAGGACTGCCCGGTGTCGTCCTCGCAGAGGACCGACGCTTCAGTTGTTGCACAAATCAGGGGGTCCAGCAGTGTGGCAGAAACGCAGGTGCCACATGATGACCCGCAGGACAATTTGCAGGAACTCAAACAGGTGAGGTGCTCGTTCTTAATGTGTTTTTGCACCTAACACATTCATAAGTAATATGAAAAAAAAAACGTATTTTTTAAACATGCTTTAATGAAATGTACCCTACTAGTAATGGAAGAACTCCACGACTCCAGGAAGTGGCCCCGAAGCTTGCCATAATGTAAGGGACCATGGTGATTTACAGCCAACGTTAGTTGAGCGTGGACAATTAGACCCAAGCTGAAACATAACATGTAATAAAGATTGTTTATTTATTTTTTATAATAGAATATAGTATTGTCATCAGTGACATAAGTATACCAAGTTTGCAGTCGATACCACATTGGGAAGTGGGTTAAAATATTCCTGAGTGTCACTGGAGAATTTTATAAAATAAATAGGACAATTTGCCTCTTTCCCTGTGTCCTGTCCCTCTACATTACCGAATACAGCTATTTAGAGTGCCGTTTCATGCTGGCAGCTTGATTATTTGGGACTGTGGGTGTATTATCAGTAACTGTTTAAATGTACAGCAACAGGCTGTGTAGCAGTAAGTCTGGTTTATGAAGGATTGTCTGACATATCGATGTACTTCAGGCTTCCACACAAGCAGTCTTATCCAAATAGAGGTAGACTGGATTGTAGTCAAGGCTGCGGAAACCTTGAACTGTAATTATCTTCTGACTAGCTGATTATCAATTGACTCAAGGGAGATCTGGGTAATGAGTTTTCAATTTGTATATTTTTTAAATATAATTCTGGTGTTTAAATGGACTGTGGTTCCTGCAAGCAATGGTTGTATGCAATTGCTAGTTATTAAAGATATCAGCCATGATCAGTGCACTGCTGGTTGAATACCTCCACAATCTGTCGCTATCACGATGTCTCAATGCAACAATCCATCTAGCTCCTGCACAAAAGGTAATTTAACCACTCTCCCTGTATGGTGGACATCTTTTCGGATACATCCACTCCTTTGGTTGCCACTCCATCGTTAGTCTCTACCACTGGCCGTTATCCTTTGAGCGATATGGCCTGCTTAAGCCCAATTGCTCTTGTTTGGGAAATAAATGGGTGGAGAAAATGTTAGCCATTTCAGATTTTTGAATGACATAACATTGAATAGAAAGGAATACAGGAAGTTATTGACATACATTTGAGAACTGCCAATGAGGGCTCAAAATGATGGCAAAGGCAATTGCATTTTTTTCCCTCTGAATTGAGCGAGTGACTGTCAGGGATATTAAACATACATGGAGTAATTTCATTGAGGTTATTGTTGACCTACAGGTCGTCTCAATAGTCTCATCGTCAGCGGATGCAGTCATTGACCTCACGGAAGAGGATGAGTCACAAGGTCAAGGTGAGCACTGCTTGGTTAAACGGTTAGGCCTCGACATCCAGGAGGGTTAGGTTCTTGAAAATCTGCGCAAAAGTAGAATTTGCGAATTTAGACTGTTTATGTGGTGATATTGTGGTTAGGTTTCTGTATCTAACTGAAGATACAGGATACAAATTGTATGTTTCATAACAATCTTATACTCTAGAAAAGTCACGTAATTAAAATGTACAATATTACAAATAAATAATACAAAACATCCATAAATTATACTGCAAAATTGCAAGTATTACTTACCTTGGATGATGGGGGTGTAATGATGATACTTCTTTGGTGGTTATCGGTGCACTTGCTGCTACACTTTCCCAAATTGCCTTCTCGTTTTTCTTTATAAATCCGACTTTTGATTCGTTTACCATGTAATGGTGGACAACAGCAGACACTTTCACCATGAGCAAGTATATCCAACAACTCTACTTTTTCAGCTAAACTCATCCCTTTATTTTGCCTTTTACTTTTGCTCTGATGTCCTCCCCTCAATCGATGCGTAGACTCCATGGTCGAAATTTAAAAAAAACACCAAGACAAAAATATCACAAGGCAATTTGAAGAGTAAAAATTTCAGCCGGCTTGAGGGCCACAGCCCACTACTGCACCGTGCAAATTACAGTAGCTTCACCCTTGATGCAAATCAAAGGAAAACGTCGTGAAAGTTAAACTGGTATACAAATAGTAAATCGCAGATAATCTGCAAATGAGGCTTTACTGTGTAAGGTAATCAATCCTTAGCGTCATGGAGAATGCAAGCAACACAATATATGAACACAAACATGGCATTTCACCAATTTTAGAAATTCAACAAACTTGTTAACTTATGTTGCAGCTTTGATTGTACTGTTTGTTACTGGCCAATTGACATTTTAGGCTTTTTGGTAAGCTCTGCAACTATTTAAAAAACAAATCTAGAAACAGACATTTAGATTGACACATTCACTAGGTATACACATTGAGGCTAAGTTGCCCTCTCTCTTTGAATATCCTCTGCGACCTTCACTTAACTGGAGTTTGCTGCTGTTGTTAAACTCCAGGAGCCACCCAGCGCACCACTTCCCCAGCGCCGTGTCTCGCCCAGCTGCCGCCGCTCCCAGAAGCACCCGCTCCATCCACCCTTTGCCCTTTGCCCCCTGAGGCTGCGAAGTCACTGCCCCCACAGAAGGCTACACTCACGGTGACGCGCTCCAGCTCCCAGATCGTGCTGTGCTGGAATGTACGGAACCCGGACGACCGTTGTGCGGCGGCGGAGGCCTTCTACCTGTACGCATGCCATCAGGAGTTGGCAGGGCGCCCACCTATGCACTGGCGGCGTGTGGGAGAGGTCAAGGCATTGCGCTTGCCCATGGCTTGCACTCTCTCCCAGTTTGGGTTTGGCAAGCGTTACTACTTTGCGGTGCGAGGCCGAGACTCCTACGGACGCTACGGACCGTTCTGTGAGCCGCAGTGCACAGAACTCAACATGTAGGTGCTCCCAATGACATTGTTTTCACAAGAAACTAGAGCTCTCTTGTCCATGCATCTCTTAACAGTCAATAAGCAGACAATTCTTCCCATATGTATCTCTCAACATGCAAATAAAAGTGTTTTTACTGATCCCATCAGCCACAAGGCCTTCTGGGAATAAATTATTTCAGGTGCATTGGTTAAGGTCAACAGAACTCTATCAGTTATGATATTCATTATTTCATCAGCAGTGTCAATCAGATTTATAGCAACTGCCTGATGAAGCTGGTTGTAACTACCAGAAACATGTCATACTGAATTGTTAAATGTGTGTGGATTGCTGTGTGCTGAAGCTGTAATAAATTGGCACATTTGTGGGATTTTGATACTTTTTACTTCCGCAATCTGACACAAAATAAATCACGAATCGGCACCCCCAATTGTGAAAACTTGGCAGAACCCTCCTGAAAATGGTCGTAAGTTTTGGGTGAGTGCTCAGTAAATGAGCATAAATATAAAGAATTAGCTTTGTGTTGGTGGCAATGTAGCTTTATGAACTGAAGGTTCTTGTCTAGCAACAAAACATGTCCCAGGTGGAGGGCGTGGTGGCTACAGTGTTAAGTGCATTCCACTCGCGGCTGTGCTGCTGGTATTACAGAGTAATCTTCACGAGGGCCCGACCGATTGTAATGTCTACAATAGTAGGAACTTTTTGTGGATTTGGTTAATATTTTATTTCAATGTGTAGCTTAAAATGTTTTTATTCCCTTGTCAAACATAAGATGGGACATGATCGAATGTTGTCGTGTGTGTGGTGGGAAAATTATGTTTTTAAATCAAAGCCGAGGTTCAATACATAATTATGATGGTTGCCAAGTGTGCTTTTATTGAATGTAAATGCACGTATAATCTAGTTGCAGTTTGGTCCAAGGTGTACTGTTTTATGACGAGCGTGCCTGCATCAGGCATCTTCGCTTTTGTACTGACACGAGCAACACTCGCACGGTGGCTATAACCTTTTGGTTTAATCTCGGCAAAATGTAAGAACGTAACTACAGTGAGGGGAAAAAAGTATTTGATCCCCTGCTGATTTTGTACGTTTGTCCACTGACAAAGAAATGATCAGTCTATAATTTTAATGGTAGGTTTATTTGAACAGTGAGAGACAGAATAACAACACAAAAATCCATAAAAACGCATGTCAAAAATGTTATAAATTGATTTGCATTTTAATGAGGGAAATAAGTATTTGACCCCCTCTCAATCAGAAAGATTTCTGGCTCCTAGGTGTCTTTTATACAAGTAACGAGCTGAGATTAGGAGCACACTTAATGGGACTGCTCCTAATCTCAGCTTGTTACCTGTATAAAAGACACCTGTCCACAGAAGCAATCAATCAAGATTCCAAACTCTCCACCATGGCCAAGACCAAAAAGCTCTCCAAGGATGTCAGGGACAAGATTGTAGACCTACACAAGGCTGGAGTAGGCTACAAGACCATTGTCAAGCAGCTTGGTGAGAAGGTGACAACAGTTGGTGCGATTATTCGCAAATGGAAGAAACACAAAAGAATTGTCAATCTCCCTCGGCCTGGGGCTCCATGCAAGATCTCACCTCGTGGAGTTGCAATGATCATGAGAACGGTGAGGAATCAGCCCAGAACTACACGGGAGTATCTTATCAATGATCTCAAGGCAGCTGGGACCATAGTCACCAAGAAAACAATTGGTAACACACTACGCCATGAAGGACTGAAATCCTGCAGCGCCCGCAAGGTCCCCCTGCTCAAGAAAGCACATATACATGCCCGTCTGAAGTTTGCCAATGAACATCTGAATGATTCAGAGGACAACTGGGTGAAAATGTTGTGGTCAGATGAGACCAAAATGGAGCTCTGGCATCAACTCAACTCGCTTTGTAGGAGGAGGAATGCTGCCTATGACCCCAAGAACACCATCCCTACCGTCAAACATGGAGGTGGAAACATGCTTTGGGGGTGTTTTTCTGCTGAGGGGACAGGACAACTTCACCGCATCAAAGGGACGATGGACGGGGCCATGTATCGTCAAAACTTGGGTGAGAACCTCCTTCCCTCAGCCAGGGCATTGAAAATGGTTCGTGGATGGGTATTCCAGCATGACAATGACCCAAAACACACGGCCAAGGCAACAAAGGAGTGGCTCAAGAAGAAGCACATTAAGGTCCTGGAGTGGCCTAGCCAGTCTCCAGACCTTAATCCCATGGAAAATCTGTGGAGGGAGCTGAAGGTTTGAGTTGCCAAACGTCAGCCTCGAAACCTTAATGACTTGGAGAAGATCGGCAAAGAGGAGTGGGACAAAATCCCTCCTGAAATGTGTGCAAACCTGGTGGCCAACTACAAGAAACGTCTGACCTCTTGTGATTGCCAACAAGGGTTTTGCCACCAAGTACTAAGTCATGTTTTGCAGAGGGGTCAAATACTTCCCTCATTAAAATGCAAATCAATTTATAACATTTTTGACATGCGTTTTTCTGGATTTTTTTGTTGTTATTCTGTCTCTCACTGTTCAAATAAACCTACCATTAAAATTATAGACTGATGATTTCTTTGTCAGTGGGCAAACATACAAAATCAGCAGGGGATCAAATACTTTTTTCCTTCACTGTAAATCGAAACATGCATTTATCACTTCCCATATGTATCTCTCCACACGTGTTTTTATTTAAGCAATGCATATGCAGTTATAAATGCTGACTGGAATGCACTTGAAAGCAGTGGTGTTACCTTCTAAACTTTACAATCTGTATAAAAATGATTTTAAACTGGATTAATGGTGTTTAACAATGCTTGTGACATTTCACATTAATTTTACTTTTTACACAGCAAAATTTCAGTTGACACACTTTACTAATTTTTTACGTGAAATGGCTTGGACGTTAGAAGAAACATTATTTAGACGGTATAGTTACTTTCGTCAATAAATGTATTGCCACATATCTAACAATTGGCAGTTTAATCGCTTTAATAACAATAAGCAAACAATTGGCCTCCCCATATTTGTACCTCCACATAAAAAATATATACAAGGTACAGGCAGTCCCCGGGTTGTGGAACACCCGACTTACGGAATTCTGACCTTACGGATGTGCTCCCATAAATAATGTAAAAAAAATCAGCATGCGGAAATATTAGCATTATGAAAGCACAAGTAGTGCAGTGCGGTGAGGTTGTGGATGAATGCAGTGGAGCAAGGGGGACAGCATCTTCCCTAAGGCAGTGTATAGCAGCTCTGCACTCTATCAAACTGTTACATCGTTACAGTGCGTATACCCGCCACAACGTCTCGTTACTTTCAGTGTAATATCTTAATTGCATTGCAATAATGACTACTTTATTTAATACAATTACACTTTGTATTCTTAGTTCTTTCGGTAAAGTCACGTTGAAGGGAAAAAAATAAATATATATAAAACAATAAAAATTCTCACGACGTTTCGACCATAACACAAACGGTCATCATCAGGTGTGAAAAAACCTGATGATGACCGTTTGTGTTATGGTCGAAACGTGAGAATTTTTATTGTTTTATATATTTCATTATTTTATTGTTTCCCTTCAACGTGACTTTACCGAAAGAGCTAAGAATATGAATTACTGCAGTCACGAAAGCTTTAAATCAAAATTACACTTTGCTTAAGGTCGTGGCCAACATCAATCAGAGAAGTCTCGGCCTCGCCGAATGCACGGTAAATGAACATTTAGAAGTGACTGCTTTCTGTTAACAATATTAACATGTTTCGTGGTATTCAAACAATTGTATACAATGTGTTCCATTAGTTTAATTATGGGTGCTGTTAGGGTAGATATTCGACGAAGAGCCTATGTACAGCGATATTATCCTGAGGGAAAACTATTTTTGGCTATGGGATTTAATCTTGATTTTGGGGGGAAATTGTTCAGTTTCCTACATACGGAAAATGCAGGTAAAGGATCGTTTGTAGAACCCCTAGCCCTTTCGTAACCCGGGGGTTGCTTGCATTTTTTATTCAACTCATCAGCCACACGGCCTGCTGGGAGTCCGTTTTAGCTGCATTGGTTCAACATGCATAAACTGGACTGGTTTTGACACTCGGTGTCTCAGCATTCGGACTTGCTTGAACCAATGCTCATGAACTGCCAGCTTGCTGTTTTCTCATAGCAGCTGCAAGTAAATAAATGCAGGGTATATATATTCATGCAAATATGGGCTTATGCCTCTACCAGTAAAGAGTGAAAGGGATTTCATTTACACAAACGCTGCCAATCCGTGAATGCTTGTAGAGAATTCCTTTTGCTTAAAGTTCCTAAAAAATGTTAAAGTGTTACAACTTGAGAACGAAAAAGTTACCAAATATATGTATATATTACACATTTTACTTGTGGCATTTAGCTTTTCATTCCATTGTTATTTTTATGTGGTGTGGGGGGAAAGTGACAGGTGTAAGTGGGTCACGTCATGTTTTGTTGATTTGGGGAAATAAAATAACTGGTTCAGGAGTAAATCATCCTTCCCTTAATTACAAAACGAGCGCTTGCGTCGCCGTAGAGAACACGCCTGACAATAAACAGCACGCTGCCTTCATATATCTGTCCCTCTACATATAAAAAAATAAATAAAACATTTGCACATCCCAACAGCCACATAGCCGCCTTGGAGTGCATTCAGTCGCAAGCAAAATGGACCAGTTTCAACATTGTCTCATCAACAGTCTGGGTTCCTTCACCAATATTGGTGATATGCCCTAGTTGGACATACAACTGTTGCACACTCGAAATGAAGGACGTGGGCAGGTGCTCCAAATCGAGGGCAAACATTTATTGTGGTTAATCTCTAAGATGCAACAGCACGTGTGTCACAGCAATCTTTAACTGAGTCGCCATTAATCATGTGACTGGTGTACAAGTGCGGTTAATCAATAACCCTGCCAGCCACCTACAGGCCCAACTCAGTCATCACATGCTGCTGTGCGCATGCATTGATGCACAGCACATAAGGACTCTGGCAGAACCACACTTTACTCCCTTGCTGCACAAGGAAATCATTAAAAGAGTGGGCCATTCCTAATGTGCCACACAACTCTACATTTATTCAAGCCTGACTATCCGCTAAATAATCGACCAACACTGACACCCGTTAAATATCCGAACCAAGATGGACGCCCGATAAATAACCCAACCAACATGGACGCGGTGTTTGTGTGCGTGTTACAATCGGGTTGGTAGTTCAGGGTAATAAGACACGGTCAAATACACCGCATTACTCGAGTCCCTCTCGCGTCTGTGAGAGACACGAGCCAAACCCGTGCTGTAATACGATAAAAGCTGGCTGAAATTGTGGGGCTCCGACTCGACCGGGGTTGACTGGGTCGCCCGGCCACGAGCCCCAGGTCCCCCGGACTCCATCCGCCACCTCGTCCTCATGGGACAATCTCGACCCCACGCTCCCCTCCTCGTCCTACTCCGGGGCGGCGGCGGCGCGCTCTCTGCACGATGTGTGGGTAACGAGTATTCTGGCACTACACTCGCTACGGGAGGACACTGCTTTTTCGTTTTTGGCGCGGCTCATTGGGTTAATGCCCCGGTGGTGCATCCACACCGACGCAGATTTACTCAATGCGCAATGGCAGATACTACACAGAATCAGCGTGAAAAGCATGACCATTAATGTCAATACGCAGTGCGAGACGCGCGACCATCAGCGGAAAGGCTCGGCATAAACGAGTGGCAATTAACACTAACACTCGGAGCACGAGCACCAGCACAAAGGCTCGACATGAACCCGTGGCAGATAACGCTTCGTGCGGGACGCGTGACCACCAGCACAAAGGTTCTGCATGAATGCACGGCAGATAATGCAGATGCTAAGCGTGAGACGCGCCACGAACACGGATCGTTAATGCTCGTCCCCGTGTGGGCCATCGCTCGCTCCTTGCTCACACGCCGCTGCACACACCACCCCAGGGCCACCGCGTGCACCAATATGTGATGTCTGGGCGCGATGCTACACTGCCCCCTCTTGACTATGCATGCAACCCACGACTTGCACAGAAACCTTGGACACCACACCGTATACCGTCTTGCTAATACCTTTATTTTCAGCGCAAAGAGACCCTTAAAAGTAAGTCGTCTAGTTAGTATGACCCGAGAGTGTATTTCGAGAAAAGCCTTGTGGAACGTTGCTTACCCACCTAGTCGACCAAGCATCCTCCGTCGTACATCGTAGCTGCAGTTACTGGTGTCACATGGACGCTGAGACCCGTGAAGAGATGGGGGCTTGCTGAGATCTCCAAAGCGAAGACTAAGGAGATAAGATGGTCCCCTCGTTCCCAGGTCTCACCTATTTACAACTTCAAAGGACCTCGATACCGCGTGGCCAATCGTGCCTTTCCTCTCACATGGCCCACAGTTGCCTTTGATCTCCCCCGACCCATTGTCTGCTTTTCCCATACTTTTCACGGCCTCTCCCCCCCAGGTAGGCCTGACCGCTGGTTTGGCACAGGGTTTCCAGCAGGTGCTCCATGGACTAGCTGTGGTGGCGGGATGCCGAACAGCAAATCTGCGGGCAGACCCGACTTGCGACCGAACATCATCCGGAAGGGGATCTGCCTGGTGGATGAAAGCAGTTTGGTGTTATATGCAAACAGGGCATAGGGGAGGTGTTCGTCCCAATCCTGCTGATTGGTTGCCGCCATGCGTTTTCCCTGCCAGCATCTGGATCATGCGTTCAACCATGCCGTTCACCTGGGGATGATAGGCTGTGGTTCAATCCCTCTGGATTATGAACTTTTGGCACAGTGCCTGGAACAACTCACTATCCTGGTTGGAAATAACTCGTTCAGGGATCCCATGTTTGAGCACGTAGTGGTCGACGAAGGCCCTGGCGATCACAAGGGCCATCTTGTCAGGGATGGCCATGGCCACTGGGTAATGGGTAAAATACTTCATGTCGACGAGTATGTACCGGTTTCCCCGGTGCAATCGTGGGAACGGCCCTTGAAGGTCGACCCTAACCAGTTGGTTTGCCTGGCTGACATGGAACGGCCTCAGGGATACCTGGCCACTGCTAGCATGCGCGGCAGCCCTGTACCCAGGCAGCTACATACTGGGTCAATTTGGACCACAGGTATTGGCGGCACAGGCTCTCTCAGGTGCGCCGCTCCTCGTCATGGCCCCCGAGTGGATGGTCATGCACCAACCACAGCAGCTGGGGTCGCACTTGTGTGGGGACACGCATCCCGGCTCCCCAGCCTCAGTGAGTTCCCGGACCACTCCATCTACGAAGTATAACCTGGGATACAACCCGATCCAAGGTCTCGGTATGGTGGTCTCCTTTCCTTGAAGGGCCCTCTCAATGGCCGCAAGGTCTGGGTCCTGCTGCTGCCTTTGTCACACCTGTCCGTTGTTTAGGCCGGGAATGCGCAGCCGATGTTCTCCTGGATCCGGCCGGGGCGGCCAGAGGGCTCCACCAGAACTGTGGGCGCGGGATTGGTAAAGCCAGGGACTCTGTAAGACGATATAAGCTGACTGAAATAAAAAGGGCACTTAGCCAATCCAAGAAAATGTAAAAAAGAGGGCGTGCCACTTGACCATGACGTGACCATCTCAATCCACGAATTAATCATTGACATTGATTACATGTTATTGATTCTGCTCAATGATTTTGCCGCGGAATTATAATTTTTTAAAATGAAAATGTTAACTCAAACTAAAATTATAAATGGCAATCTCCCCTCAACCCCGCCCCACGTCACTCCCCGCTCTTGCTTTTGTTGTGCTAATACTTACGTGACCCGGGGGTAGAAATACTTACGGGATCCCAGGTTACAGCTAAGATGACGTCATGAGGGAAAGGAAAGAAGTGGCGCGAGAGAGAGGGAACGCCTTGGGTGAGAGTGGTGATGTCACCGATATGAGGCGGGGCGATCAAGGTGCTTCCTGGAGGGATTCAGAATGGAGTGGACGCGTCTGGGATGAGCTCGCGCGTAAAATAAAGAGTGGATCATCCCAATCTTTGTTGGATGAACTCATTACACTATGATGAAATCAGACGTAAAAACACTTTTATAAAGGCATGAAAAGCATTTGCATAGCAAATGAATATAGCTGTCTCGTCTAGTGTTAGAACAGACTGACATTAAACATCTCATTAAAAACCATTACTTTTTCCCCGTTAACCGCAGGTTTTTAGTTGAAATAAAAGCGGAATCAATGTTTTGTCAGAATCGTTATGGATCCTAATTAGCGATCCAAAACACCTAAAACATGCCCCATTTGACGCCATAGCACCATATATGGACAAAGTGTTGTATATGAGCCTTTTCCAAAATTGATATTAACAATAATATCTGCCGATATATATTTTAATAAAGGAAATAATGCTTAAAAACACACAAACCCAAAAACAGGAAAAACCAGATGTCGATCATAAACAGGCCATATATATATAAAAAAATAATAAAACTCTCAAGGCGAGGATGTTAACAGCTATTCGCGAAAATCTCCAGATGAACAAGAGTTTGATGGGCCCCTTAGGAAAGGTCCCTCCGAGGTCAGGACACCAAGAGAGTAGACACGGAGACGCCAACAGGGTAAATTGTATACTTATTTTTTCCTTATTTGCCAGTAAAACAACGGGTAAAACAAATTAAAAGGCAACAACAAGAATAAGACAAAATTAGCGGTCCTAACGCTCACTCCAATTAAGAACAGGCCACCAGACACATCAGTGAATCCTTATCCAATTTTTTATTCGACATCAAATGATTTTCACCTTTTAATACTCTTACTGTTAAATCACAAACTTGGGAGCAGGAATACCGAGTCACATCAATGGTTATCGAGAAGGAATGAGGCGAACGGGCAAACTTACGAAAGAGTTTAAACAATATCCCAAGCAACCCCAACCACCTTTGTCTCTCTCGTAGCGCGGAGAAGCAGGAATTACACCTTATCACAAGGGGCCATCTGGAAAAGCCAGCCGGGTTTAATGAGAAAACACACCCCACCCCACACACGGCAACCAGGCAAACAAAGTTTTAAAGAAAATTGCAATATAACATCAATAATAACGTGTTAACCTTAAACGATATTCCATTATAGAACCTTACAGAACCAAGGGATATGGATTCCAACAATCTGGAAACGGACCTCTTAAACTCAGGATGAAAATTATTTTTCTTTTTAATAACTCCATAACAATGCGAATCTCGGTAACCCGAGAGGTGCGTCGGGAGGACGTAGTTACAAACACGAGTCTTGGTGAACATGGGCCCAAATGGTATTTGAGTTATGTTAACTCAAAGTATAGAGAGGAGAAGGTGCTCCCGACCATCTTTGTCTCTCCCGCAGAGCGCGAGAGAGGAATTTCACACCAGGGCAAACAGATCGTTATCGCAGGAGCCATCTGTACACACACACACGAACACACACACGAACTTACACACACAGACCACGCCCCCCCCCCTCCTTCACTGCACAGAGAGAAGAATGTCTTTGAATATAACGGTCAGCGCATTTTCAAAAGTTCAGTTAAGTCAGTCAAGAGAAGCAGTCAGTCAAGACAGATCAGCGAGTCAAGACGTCCACAGGACGAGCAGTCGCATGGGGCGGCTGGCTCCGAGCCTCGCTGAGTAGCGAGGCTCGCATGAGTCGCCATGTATCAACGAAAGTGAGTCACACAGCAGTGGAGAGAAACTGCTGTCAGCGAACCAGCGCGGGCGTTCGCGCACTTCAACAAAGAGAGCACGTGCGACTCAACTCACTCAACAGAAAAAAAAGCTTGGCCAGCCGCCAAAAAAGTATCAGCGAATCAGCGCTGAGAGCGCTCGAGCATCTCCACAGAGAAAGCACGTGCAACGTGGCTCAACCAGCAGCGGAAAAGCTTGGAGAGCCGCCAACAACTTCAATAAACCAGCGACCAAGCGCGTGCAACTTGAGTCATACAGCAGTGGAGGAAACCTGCTGTCAGAGAGCCGCCAACAACCTCAACAAAGAGAGCGCGTGCGGCTCGGCTCACTCAGCAGAAGAAAAACTTGACCTGTCGCCCGCGAGCACAGCGTCAGATACTACAGCAGCAGAAAGAGCGCGCGCCGGCGCAGCTCATCCAGCAGTGGAGGAAACTGCTGTCAGCGAACCAGCACGGGCACGTTCGCGCATCTTCAAGGAGAGGGAGCGCGCGCCACCAGTGTGCCATCAGCACCAGCACCAGCGCGT
Source organism: Petromyzon marinus (assembly GCF_048934315.1). Classification (NCBI taxonomy): domain Eukaryota; kingdom Metazoa; phylum Chordata; class Hyperoartia; order Petromyzontiformes; family Petromyzontidae; genus Petromyzon; species Petromyzon marinus. Next base: position 35,307 of record NC_133709.1, on the reverse strand, counting down.
GCCACAGCGCGCAACTTCGCGTCACCAGGGCTGAGAGGGCTGCGACACCGCACTCAACACCCATCACCGGTGCGACGACAGCGAGCGTTGTGCTGACTCATCCAGCCAGCGGTGGACAGAAACTGGCAGCCGTTCGTATGCCCCCCCTCCCCCACACTCTCCCCCTCACTCCCCCACCGCGCCGCAACACACAGGAAACACATTTTGGACACAAGAGATGCTAACCTCGGCGTCTGCTTTACGCAAAGAATTGAACCAGTGATAAAGAAGACCCACGATACGCATATCGGGATAATCAAGAAGGGTTGCCACTCCAAGGTGGTGCATTAAAATCAATTCATAACGAAAAATACGGCTGTCATTGAGTTGCATAATAACCAATCGTCCTACTGTTAACGTGATAAGAATTGACTTGAAGGTCTACGAATGGATGTGGTACTGTGTGGGCAATGTTTAAATACGAATTTACATGATAAGGTTAAGGTTTTGATAGAATAGTTTGCATGTATTAATCTCTCTCTCAACAACTGATTGATTGTGTTACGCGTCGGGAATTAACCACAGGTGCCGTTATCAAAGTGAAACAACGCAATCGTGATGGTATCATGTTAACGCTGTGTTGAAATTCCAAAATCGAGAGTTTTCATATTATTCAAAAATTAAAGTTTAGCTAGAAAATAAAATTGATTAAAGCATAAAGGTTGTATGTGATTCTTCCTGAAATTCTGCATAATATTGTTCTGCGAATGAGATCTGAATCTTGAGGGGACCTATCATAAGCACACTATCACCACACACAATCCATAACACACATAATTCATAATGTTCAATCGAGAGTAATTGTATCCTTATCGATAATACGGAATAAAATAGCAGAGTCGAATCGACTCTCTCTTATTCATGCTCACCTACAGAACTGCATACGATCAATTGCGTTATTCCAATTCATAACTAAACCTCGTCACCGAGGCTGGACCACATAATCCATAACGACCTGCATTATCATAACCACACCCACTCGCATAAATTAAAACGATTATCTCTCGAATCAGCATAATTTATGCGCATAATTACACTACTTAACATAATTTCGAATTTCATTTTATTTTTATTATTTTCATCAATTTTCATAACACCTATATATACAACATATTGGGGGCTCGTCCGGGATCTCTCGCAGACAGTTTATGCTCGAATTAAGGAACAAATCACTGTTGTATTAACCAAGGAATTATGAAATAAGTTGCTCTGTCACTGTAACGGTGTAAAACAAAGAAAAAAACGCACTCTGAAGGAAATTCCAGAGCAAGCAGAGTATAACATAGACAGTTGAAGTAAGATTATTTGCTCGAGTCAAACTGACCACATCCTGTGATACAAGTGTTTTTATACGTGCTCTGAAAGGAATACCAGAGTCACACGAGTCGAACTGATGCATTCTGGATACAACTGTTTTGATATGCACTCTGAAGTGAAATTCCAGAGATGCTCGTATTAAGAGGAATTTTTGAGTGGATTGCGGGATATTGGGAACTTGTACCAAAACGGTCAGGCCGATCTGCTACAGAGCAAACAAATCAGGGAGACACATGGAAGGGGAGCTGTATTGATGACATTGGGACACTGCTTAAGAACTGGATAAAATGGGACAAAAGCGAACACGATGTATAAACGTCAGAAATAGCTACGCTGAACTCAGACCCTCTCGCACAAACAGACAAACAGAGATTATGGGATGAGGAAAAACTCGGAAAAGAAACGGGTGGGACTGACAACTCCGAAGTCAGAGGGATACAGATATTGACACTAAGTCACCAAGATATTCTGTACTGATAACGCGAGAAAGGGCAGAGCAGAAGCTCCGAGGCGAACACAACAGAGGAAACTCTCCAGGAAAACGCACACCACGCACAGCCGGCCGACACAAACATCGCGACAGGCACGATGCACCAGACAAATATAAATCAAACACCCCACAAAAACCACATAAGTATGAGCCATGGGACAAACAGGAGTCACTGAGCAAAGTTGACCTACGTTACAGGCGCAAAATACACTACAAAAATCATGTTAAGCAACGCCACCGTGATGTTAATGACTCATCAGAGAGAAGAATGTCTTTGAATATAATGGTCAGCGCATTTTCAAAAGTTCAGTTAAGTCAGTCAAGAGAAGCAGTCAGTCAAGACAGATCAGCGAGCCAAGACGTCCACAGGACGAGTAGTCGCATGGAGCGGCTGGCTCCGAGCCTCGCTGAGTAGCGAGGATCGCATGAGTCGCCATGTATCAACGAAAGTGAGTCACACAGCAGTGGAGAGAAACTGCTGTCAGCGAACCAGCGCGGGCGTTCGCGCACTTCAACAAAGAGCACGTGCGACTCAACTCACTCAACAGAAGAAAAAGCTTGACCAGCCGCCAACAAAGTATCAGCGAATCAGCGCTGAGAGCGCTCGAGCATCTCCACAGAGAAAGCACGTGCAACGTGGCTCAACCAGCAGCGGAAAAACTTGGACAGCCGCCAACAACTTCAACAAACCAGCGACCAAGTGCGTGCGACTTGAGTCATACAGCAGTGGACGAAACCTGCTGTCAGAGAGCCGCCAACAACCTCAACAAAGAAAGCGCATGCGGCTCGGCTCACTCAGCAGATGAAAAACTTGACCTGTCACTCGCGAGCACAGCGCCAGATACTACAGCAGCGGAAAGAGCGTGCCGGCGCAGCTCATCCAGCAGTGGAGAAAACTGCTGTCAGCGAACCAGCACGGGCACGTTCGCGCATCTTCAGGGAGAAAGAGAACGGCCAGCAACGCCAAGCAAGAGCGTGCAGCAGCTCAGCCAGCAGTGGAGAGGAACTGCTGTCAGTGAACCAGCACGGGCATGTTCGCACATCTTCAAGGAGAGGGAGCGCGCGCCACCAGCGTGCCATCAGCACCAGCATCAGCACGAGCGCGTTCCAACAGCGTGCCACCAGCGTGCCACAGCGCACAACTTCGCGTCACCAGGGCTGAGAGGGCAGCGGCCCCGCACTCAACACCCATCATCGGTGTGACGACGGTGAGCGTCGTGCTGACTCATCCAGCCAGCGGTGGACAGAAACACTCTCCCCCTCACTCCCCCACCACGCCGCAACACACAGGAAACACATTTTGTACACAAGAGACGCTAACCTCGGCGTCTGCTTTACGCAAAGAATTGAGCCAGTGATAAAGAAGACACACGATACGCATATCGGGATAATCAAGAAGGGTTGCCACTCCAAGGTGGTGCATTAAAAATCAATTCATAACGAAAAATACTGCTGTCATTGAGTTGCATAATAACCAATCGTCCTACTGTTAACGTGATAAGAATTGACTTGAAGGTCTATGAATGGATGTGGTACTGTGTGGGCAATGTTTAAATACGAAGTTACATGATAAGTTTAAGGTTTTGATAGAATAGTTTGCATGTATTAATCTCTCTCTCAACAACCGATCGATTGCGTTACGCGTCGGGAATTAACCACAGGTGCCGTTATCAAAGTGAAACAACGCAATCGTGATGGTATCATGTTAACGCTGTGTTGAAATTCCAAAATCGAGTTTTCATATTATTCAAAAATTAAAGTTTAGCTAGAAAATAAAATTGATTAAAGCATAAAGGTTGTGTGTGATTCTTCCTGAAATTCTGCATATTGTTCTGCGAATGAGATCTGAATCTTGAGGGGACCTATCATAAGCACACTATCACCATACACAATCCATAACACACATAATTCATAATGTTCAATCGAGAGGAATCGTATCCTTATCGATAATACGGAATAAAATAGCAGAGTCGAATCGACTCTCTCTCATTCATGCTTACCTACAGAACTGCATACGATCAATTGCGTTATTCCAATTCATAACCAAACCTCGTCACCGAGGCTGGACCACATAATCCATAACGACCTGCATTATCATAACCACACCCACTCGCATAAATTAAATCGATTATCTCTTGAATCAGCATAATTTATGCGCATAATTACACTACTTAACATAATTTCGGGTCAATTATGCAAATGTCGAATTTCATTGAATTTTAATTATTTTCATCAATTTTCATAACACCTATATATACAACAAAAGACACGCCTACTTCGAAGTGTCCGCGTTTCTTTCACGTCAGCTTTTCTCAATTGGAAACAGCTCGAGCGAATGCGCATTGAGAGGGGAAGGGGGAATGGGCCAGCAGGCCCCATATGGAGCTACCGTGCGTCCCCTCCCCCGCACATGCAACCCGCGCGAGGCAAGCACCGGGTTTAAACGCCAGCGCCCCCTAGGCAATAGACCACCTAGGGGTGCAATTGACGTGGTCCTGACACAAATGGACGGTGAAAATAATAGTGAGCGAGTGTCCCCACTCGCACAGGTGCTTGCGATGACACCTGAGGACGCAGCGACTGCTTGTGGCTCACTGCAGGAGTTAGTGGCGAGGATCACAGGAGCCACATCGCTGGTGGAAAGGCAGGGTGAACGGGCAGAGCACCCGGATCCTGCTTGAAACGGGAGCGGTGGTTTCGCTCGTGAGTGCGGTGCACTGTGGCATGGTTGGGCTCAACTAGGACTGCCTGCAGGCCCTGGACTGCGCGTCAAAATGGGCCTACTTGTGGGAATCACGCTTGAGGCCCGCCTCAGGTGCTAGGTGTGTAACCAGGAATTATACGTGTCAAGTGTGTTATGCCACGAGTGCATTGCAGGCACCGACCTCCTGGAGAAGTTGGGGCTCAACGTGCAGCCCCAGGAGCGATGTGCCACCGTAGAGGGCAGCGGGGAGAGGATCCCGTTCTTGGGATAGGAGCCGGATCACCCCCGCTTTGAGCCCGTGGCCACCACCCTGGTGTCTGCCGTCACCATCAGCCCGCTCGCGGAGATGCTGTTGCCGGTGGCGATGGCCCCCACCGATCCCTCCCACTGACCATCGGGTGAGGTAATGCTGACCCCTCACACGGAGTTGGTAGCACGGTACGGAATCGTGGGGTCGGCCCTCGTTGGTGATGTTGTATATGCCAGGTATTGAAAATTTGATGAAAAGAAAAAGTTAAATGAAATGTAAAAAAGAACGCATAATTGTCCGAAATCATGCTAATTTATGTGATTATGTGCATAAATTATGAGATAATCGTATTAGTTATGTGGATGTGTGCAAGTATGCTAATGCATACCATTATGATAATTAGGCTCAACCTCGTTGTCGAGGTTGAGCCTAATCGGGATAAGACAATTGTATGACAATTGTATGAAGTTATGCAGGTGTGATGTAAGTATGCTAGATTAAGCGCGGCTTCGTTGTCTAGGGTTGTATTATCAATCGGTATAATACAATTATTCTAGATTTAACATTTACTGATTGTCTTAGTGTGTTTATATCAGGTCTCCAAATTCAAATCTCACCGCAGGATACAGTTCTTATAATTAAGATTATTATGCATGAACTTAGGAAGGCACCACTCAGACACTTCTGTGTTAAGCAATTAAATTTCTAAACAAACCTTAACACTCTAATATGCGAACGCTTATGCTTGGAATTGTCAACACAGTACTCCTAGAGATGTTCCCCTCATCGGTCTATACATTTAACCCTCAATGGTCACGTTTGTTAACTGGGTAACAGTACAATCGATTATTCCTCAGAGTACGCGAGCATACACGGAGAGAGGGAAGTCCTTAAAAATGCATGCAACGATATTCATACGAAGGGCAATAAAGAAACATGTCTCGAAGGCAAGAGTAGTTATCAATTAATTCATTGGGAAGATTATGCAATTAAAAAGAAAAAAACGAACGACTAAAATACTTCTAAATGACCGTATCCACGTAACTCAATGGACAGCAATGTTCTTCACGATCAGTTGATATTTAATGCACCACCTTGGAATGGAAACCCTTCTTGAAACACAAAGATAACTTTTTGGAACAATCTTATTTGTCCCGATATGTGTGTTGTGTGTCTTCTTTGCCACTTGTTCAATTATTTGCGTAAAGCAGACGCCGGGCGATGCGTCGTGAGGGTGTGAGTGTGGGGGAGGGTCATACAAACGGCTTCGTTCTCTCTCTTGCTTGGGGGCGGCCACAGTTTCGGTCCACAGATGAGTGGAAGAGTCGGCAGGACGCTCGTCCGTCGGTGCGCGATGATCCGTCGTCAGATAGCGCCCACAGCTCGTCCGCTGGCTGCAGTTCCTCACTCTTGTCTTGGTACCCAGCTGGTGCTGGTCGGTGTACGTGTGGGTCGAACCCATGGCGCGCTTGCTGGTGCTGACACTCTTGCTCACGGGCGGCTGGTCAGGCTCTTTCCCCTGCTGGATGAGCCGAGTTGGCACAACGCTTGTCACCCTTGCTTGGTGCCGCTGGTGGCGCTGCTGCGTGCTCTCTTGGTCGATGCTTGGCCCTCTCCGCCCTTTCACGAGGTTGATTGCTTGACGCTGAGAATAACTTTCAGCGATACTGTCGGTCCATGCCGAACTCAGCACAGAGCATCACTTCGCCCCTCTTCTCTGCGAAGCACCACATGCATTGTTGATCTCGAGGCCATGCCCCGGAGCTGGCTTGCTGTCCTCTTCCGAGTTGTCCCTTGCCGAGCTGATGGTCACCGTCTTCTTCCGCTGGTAGCTGCGATGCAATGTATGGCCCGTGTCTCTCTTTTTATGCCAAATTTATTTCTCTGCTCGCCTTCTCACAAAGGACCAGAACTTCCTTTGATCTCGCTCTGTGTTGTGGGGGGGGGGGGGGGTTGTACGTGTGTCCGTGTGTGTGTAATTTATTAAGCCATCTGTGTCTCTCCCCAAGCCATCTTTACATCCGTGGAACACAGATGCCCCCCTGCAATAAAAGAGTAATTTCCCTCGCTCTGGGCGTTACATTCTTTGCTATCCCGTGCTGCGGGAAAACAAAGACGGTTGGGAAGGCTCTTTTCCTATGGAATACAGTTTATCTTGGTTGTGTAAGTTTGACCTATTTCGCCTCATCTCTTCTGGATAACCCTCGGTTTAATACTGCATAATTATTATTTGGTTTATGTTTCCCAAGATTTGTGATTTAATATTATCATCACCACGTATTTCTTAGGGTTTATTAATTTCGTCCCCCCGTCTGTATCCGGGGATCCGTGCTGTTATACTAGAGTAATTTTTTGGTGTCCTGAGTTTTAGAGGTATAACTAAGTTTTGGTTAAGCTTCTTGACTGCTGGAATTCATTTCTTTGGTTTTTGTAAAGTCACGTAAACGGCAAGATGTAATATAATTTAAGATGAATGTTAGTATTAATATTATGTATGAGAAGTAATAACCCGCTATGTAGATTGTAGTCAGTTTTTTTTTTATCGTAGTGAGTGTGTAGATTCCTATGTCAGTTTATTCTTGTTGCTGAGTTTTTCTTGGACTTTGTTTATTCAAATAATCAAAACTTGTCAACTGGTTTTCGCCGCCCTGGAAGCTGGCAAGGCTTTGAAGCCGTCGGGATTTTTTTTTAGTATCTCATTAGGAATTCCCCCCCCCCCCCCCCCTTTCTCTTTGTTTTGGGTTTATTACTTTTTATTGCTATCTCCTGCGGCAAGTTGTGTGAGGGGAGGGGGGGCTGTATCACCCCCCTTTGCCCCAAGTGACACCACGATTGATTAAAAAAAAGAATATCGGCAAAATTATTATTAATATCAATTTTGGAAAAAGGCCTATATATACAACACTGCAGGAATTCATATTCTTGGTTCTTTCGGTAAAGTCATGTAAATTAAAAAACAAGTTACATTAAAAAAAAAGTTAAATGAAATGACAATTTTAATAATAAAAAGAAACATTTTTTATTATTTTTTTATTTACATGACTTTACCGAAAGAACCAAGAATATGGTAGCACATTTTCTATTTATTGCAGAGGTTCAAGGTTCAAAACCGACAGGCACACCTGGCTACCCCAGTAACATTCACCACAATATGCGCTGTCTGCTTAACGGCAGACGTAAAACTAGCGTTGTGTCATTCACAACGCACAGGTCATTGCATGTTGGTGTCACAGTCAAAATTGGGGTAATTCCAAATATTATCCAGAAACTACACAACGGAGATGGCGCGTCAATGATCGCCCCCTACCGACAGACTCATGTCCACGTGCAGGCCAGTGCAGGGCCACCTTGTGCCACACAGGGGCAGCTGCCACTTAGGGGGAGGGGTCCTTCGATTGTTTGAGATGAGATTCGATATGAAATACTGAGTTGCCGAGGCAATTAGGCAACCGACTTATGAGTGAAAATATGATGTTGGTAACGTAGTGAATTCTAGGGAGCTTCATTGTCTCTCGCTCCTGCTGACAGATGTACCCAGCCCACAGCTCCACAGATACCAGCCGCTCCTACTCTGCAGGTTCGGCTACGTATGGTGCGAAAGAAGTTCAACGTACACACAAACTCACAGAGACCCAAAGATTAGCACAATTGGTTACGTATGGTGCCAAAGAAGTTCTAGATACATACAGACTCACACAGAGACCCATAGATTAGCACCGTTGGTTACGTATGGTGCGAAAGACGTTCAACGTACACACAGAGACCTATAGATTAGCACGGTTGGCTATGTATGGTGCGAAAGTAGTTCTAGATACACAAAGAAACTCGGAGCAAGTTTGAGTCGCGTGTAGTTGTGGGCCATGGAAGTTGAACAGGCGCGTGTTGCTACTGACAGTAGTTGAATACGGTTGGATAGACGCTGATAGAGAGACAACAACTGCCATTCGCCACCAAGTGGCGGTGACGTCACCACAACGCTTGTGCCAGGCTAGGTGCACCTTGAGGCCAGGCGAAGTGTCTAACGCCCGCCGGCAGGTCACGGGGCAGACCAAGGTGCCACGGGTCGACTGAGATGACTGGATGATGCACCACCTGTGCCCCCTACTGTGCCAACTTGCTGTGCTTTAGCCACCCGGCGCTCCGCTCGTTGTTGTGAGCGTCGCTCCTCCATCCTCCGTTGTTGTTAGAGGGCGACTGCCTTGGGATGAACTGTGTAGACTCGTCCTAAGCCATCAGATTGACCGTCAGTAGCACGTTGCTTCCATTTCTTTTTTTAGCAGTCTATGCATAGGAGGGAATTTAATGGTAGAGCAGGTTAGCAGCAAATGGGTCACTTGGGGACAAAACCAAGAACGCCATAAGGGTGGTATCTTGTGGAGCCAGGGCCTGTTGTGGGGCATTTCCTTTGGTGACGTAGATGCGTTGACCATTTTGGAGGTGAAGTGCCAAACGGACGACTGTGGGGGAACGGTCATAGATGGGGAAGCCAATAATTCTGCAAATGGCCGCATTGTTGCCGATGTATCTTCCTTGGAAACACTTTTTTGGGTCATGCACACTTTGCCCCTCTGTTTTGTAAGGCAAAGACAGCCACGTCAGAGCCTTTGTTGATGTATTGGCGAACATATTTGATGTTTTTTTTAGAAAAGAAGAATTTCACGTTAAAGTGGGCCTGAAAGATCTTGCACAGAAGAGGGCAGTAGGGAACGATCCACCAGTTGTGAACCTTAATTAGCGAATTAGTGGCAGGTCTGAGTGTTGTTTGAAATCCTGCTCAGTATTTCTGACGACATAGAGGATAGCCATCATGGGCCGACTGAGTGTCTTTCAAGTAGTTCCATGGATACCTCTTGGTACACCTGTGGTCTTGCACACATGACGCATTTGGATAGAACTGGGCACATGTGCCATGGACCATTTGGTTGCAGACCACGTAGAAAAAGGGCAGGGTCTTGATGGGGGTGAGGTAGCTCAGCACTGATAAATGTATCAATGTGACTTGCATGAATTGTTTCCCTCATCCATAGCGAAATGTGAGCATGAGGAAGGCGACGTTTTTGCCACCCAATGGTGTGCAAGTTACTGCTTGTCTATCCAACGACGCCGCCTTCGTTGGTCGTAATAAGCATCATGAGGTCATAAACTGAGTTTTTAGACCCTCGCTAAGATGTCATGTCTGTCTGTTGGCTTTTGGATTGGATAAAGGTAAACCTGGAACTCCTTTCATTTGGGATTGCAAGTGAAGGTGATGATTCACGAAGGAATAGAAGTTTTTTTAGAGACAGTTTTGTGAGGATGTCTTTGTCCTGCAGCTTTGTAACTGGAGGAATCTTGACGTGGTACTCATCTTGGCCTTGCGACAGGAAAATGTGCGATGGTGTTTTCTTGGTATGGAAGAATATTGTTTGTCTCACAATGATCCTCACCCACCGTAAGAAAAGCAAGGTCAACAATATTTGGGGCATTGAACCTCCCTGCGTGCTCCCCGCTTTGGTGTAAAGGTGCGGTACGGAAAAATTTAAATGGGTGATGTTCCCACGAATGTAACCAAACGATAGACGGAATGCAATGGGCTGTAACTAAGAAAGTCCAACGTATTTAGCAGTATAACATATTAATCGGCATCGTAGTCCTACGTATCAGTAAATAGCGTGACGCGCGCAATCGAAACAATAGAAATGCATTGAAGAAATAAGCTGAAATAAGTGTACATTAAAGAGCAGCAGTACGCATAGGTAAGTTGAAAAGCAGGCGACAGTTTAGATTATAGACTGTCTAGATTATAGACTGGCAGTACGCCGAATCAATGACATAAGCATTGCTACAGTCGACATAAAAAGCTGGCAATACGGTCAGCAGCTTAAAAAGCAGGATACAGTCGACATGAAAGGCTGCCAGTACACTGAGTGAGGTAAAGAAGCAGGCAACAGATTATAGACTGGCATACACTTTTAATGCCCAAAAGCAAAATTAGCAGTGTAGATAATAGTGCCAGTGCACTGACATTAATTAATTAGCAGGCAGCAGGCCACAGCACAGACTTGCAGTACACCGTCGCAGCGTCGTAAAAACACAGCTAAAAAAGAAAATATTTAGCAAAAAAAATAATGAAATATTAGTTTTCTGCACACAAACATTAATATTGTGATATTTGCCAACTTATTTGTTTCATAATAGTAAACAATAAGCCTGAGTTCTTAGCAAAAGATAAAAAATTGTACTTTACATTGCCGTGGTGATGCCTAGTCCCGTGCAGAGCCCGCGGCCTCGCCTAGATTGCCCAGCCGGAGGTAACACATTGCCAGGCTGGGGGCTGGGCCGCTCTCCCCACCCACGCTGCAATAATGCTATCTAAGCGCTCTAATATTAATATCTACGGACTTTATAGCAGTAACTGCACGCATTGGGGTGGGGGGGACATAAGACTGTGAAGAATGAACCTCAGCGTTGTGTATATTTTTTAAGCATTGTTAACGCAAATTTATTTTTTTAGCGATCGTGTGTGCGTTGCTAGGGGCGCAATTGCATGCTTTGTCCCGCAGCAGGCGGCAAAACTACATAAATAAATAACGAAATATCGCACAAAATCAATAATTAAACTAATTTAAAGGTGACGGATGTGAAAAAGGAATAGTGCTTGCCAACCATGGGGCTTACTGTGTGGTACCTGGCAACATTTTTTTACGTAGACCCCACTGTTAGAGAGACATCCCTCGCAAGCGCATGAACAGACAGACAATGACGCACTACTTTAACTGTGATGAACGCTGCACTTTCCGTCGTTTTCATGCAGGGGGCGCTGTAAACCTAGGTGCCCCCTGCATGAACAACGGACGTGCAGGGACAAACGTTCGATCGCGATGGAATTGATCTGCAGATGGCAGTCTTCTCGCACGGCCAGCTCTGTGTCGCCTCATCTCGATTCCCCGATCCCAACCAGGTGAAAGTCCGCATCGAACCGAACCCCCGGCAAGGCCATCTACTTAATGACGTGAGAAAATTCACACCAAATGTCGTTTCCAAATAAATCTTCCAGATGTAAAATGAAAAAAGCTTTTAATGAATACAATTATCTAAATCAAAAATAATACAATTCAAAGTTCTTTCAATTTAAAACTTCAAAACGGAGCATCGGGTGCTTGCGTGGATGCGTCGTTCTTGTGCAATCTTTTTCGTGACTTTCCTGGCCGAAAGCCGTAAATGGTTGCGAGGGGCGCCGCAGGCAGTCAGGCTTGCTTCAACCCATGGTTGTGAACATCCAGACGTTAATCGGCAAGGACCACTTCTTGTCCTAGTTCACCAACATATAAGACGTTATGCAAAATTCTAATGAGTGTTGTTGTGGAGAATGTATCTACTAGATGTGCTCTGCCTTGTAACCGAATACAAATCTGTACCAAAAATGCATTTCAAATGTGCTCTTAAAATTACCTCCTTGCTATGAAGCAGATCAGCAGATACGACATCTTTCATTTATCGATCTCTCCACAAAACAAAGGAATGTTTCACACAAACTATAACTAGCACAGCCTTCTGGGAGTGGATTATTGATTCAGTGCAAGCCACCTGTGGACCCTTATTGGTGTAGAGCGTCTCAAGAGCAGCCGGGCTGCTTCAACCGATAGTTACGGACATCCAGACGTTAATCAGTAAGGAGCATTTATAGCCCTAGTTAGACAAAATCTATGTCAACACGTAATACAAAATTGTAATTCGTGCTGTAAAGAATGTATCTCCTCTACGTGTAATTGATTAATGATCAGAGTGTGCTCCCTATTTCAAAGACAATGAGTTGCTCCAGAGGGAGAAGTTTCCTGAAACACAAAAATACCCTTTGACCTGTATCACAAGAACAATGAGTCTCACCTGAGTTATCTGTACAGGTTACTTCCAAAACACACACTTTGTCCTAACATCACTTATTTAATGTTTGACCCTTATAGACAAAATGTTACATGTATGCACACAATCAGACAAGTATTCATTCTAAATTATTGAGTCATTTTAACAGAATTTTATTACTGCACTGAACTATACTGTATCAGGTTACATCGCATTAACAAGAAGCTATTTTAAAAACATATGCACCGTCTGCTTAACAGTGTATGTACAACATACTATTGTGTCATTCAAAACGAGTAGGCCATTGCATGCTGGCATTTGGGTAAAAATTTATCAAATTCTAAACATTACCTACAAACTCCACAACTAAGATGCCACATCAACAATCGCCCCCTACTGACAGGCTCTTGTCCACATGCAGGCCGGTGCAGGGCCACCACCTCGTGCCACACAGGGGCAGCTGCTACTTGGGGATGCTCTTCGAGTGTTTGAGACGAGATACGATACAAAACTCCGAATTGCCAGAGGCGATGAAGCAAGCACTATATAAATGCAATTGATAACATAGCAAATGCTTGAGAGCTTATTGGCTCTCGCTCCTTATTGGCTCTCGCTCCTGGTTAGAGATCTACCCAACCCACAGGTCCACAAAGACTGTCCGCTCTTACCCTGTAGGTTGAACCTAGGAATTGAGTGTTCAAGTTAATTATTATTATTAAAGGCCTGTGACAAAGGTGCATCTATTGGAGCGACATCGCCTCAAGCTTACACATATACCGGGTCTCCATTTGCCTTTGTATTGTCTCGGAGGAAATCCACCCACACCTCCACTTCCACAAACTGCTGGGAGTTGCCTTGCTCTGCCTCAGAGTCAGAATTCTTCTCCTGCTTCACGTTGCCTCCATTGACATGAAAGTCCGATTTTGGAGTTGAATCTTCATCTTTACATTTTACCTTCACTTCTTCGCTCTTCACCATCACTTCTTCCCATTTAACCTTCACCTCTTCATATTTCACCTCGATACCTTTAAAAGTGTCCAAGCTGGGATTTTCTTCCAGTTCTTGTTTCATGAGGGATGTGCTCATTGCGGCACTTTGACTTTCACAAGCTGATTTCAGACTCCACTCCTTGTGGATCTTCTGATGCTTGTGAGTTCTCTGGTGTACATGAAGATTTGGTGACTGTGCAAACGCCTTCCCACACACACTGCACTTGAAGGGTTTCTCTCCCGTGTGTGTTCTCTGGTGTACATGAAGATTTGATGAACGTGCAAACGCCTTCCCACACACACTGCACTTGAAGGGTTTATCTTCTGTGTGTGTTCTCTGGTGTGTTACAAGGGTAGATGACTGTGCAAACGCCTTCCCACACACACTGCACTTGAAGGGTTTCTCTCCTGTGTGTGTTCTCTGGTGTTTTTGAAGATTTGATGAACGTGCAAACGCCTTCTCACACACACTGCACTTGAAGGGTTTCTCTCCCGTGTGTGTTCGCTGGTGTTTTTTAAGAGCAGATGGATGTGAAAATGCCTTCCCACACACATTGCACCTGCAGGGTTTCTCTCCCGTGTGTGTTCTCTGGTGTTGTACAAGAGAAGATGACTGTGAAAACGCCTTCCCACACACACTGCACTTGAAGGGTTTATCTCCCGTGTGTGTTCTCTGGTGTACTTGAAGATTTGGTGACTGTGAAAATGCCTTCCCACACACACTGCACTTGAAGGGTTTCTCTCCCGTGTGTATTCTCTGGTGCGTAACAAGAGCAGATGAACGTGCAAACGCCTTCCCACACATACTGCACTTGAAGGGTTTCTCTCCTGTGTGTGTTCTCTGGTGCCGTGTCAAATGTGCAGCACGATCCGTGCTGTATGCACCGAGCTGCGCCGAGTGCCTTTGCTCCATCAGACAAATTCTGCAGAGGAAGCGACAGCTGCAGACAGAAAAAAAGAATATCCACACCATCTACACGTCAGTATCGATGCACAGAAGAATGCATATACACAGTCACACATGACTTACACGTTAATACTTATTCATGTTATAGTGAAAAAGTGTCCCAAATTCATCACACGGGCTGTTATGGCACACAATGAGAGGGCAAATGGTCATAAACATGCCTGGAAGCCCTCCTATATTCAAAAATAATTTTAACCCAAAACTCCGAGCACGCAATTTCGTCTGTCTGGCTTCAAAAGGAATATTTATGAAAGCCAAATTCAGCTAACATAGCAAAGGGTGTTGAAATTAAAACTATTTCTGTTATGCAAAAATGCATAAATTAATGTTCAATCGCAGCTTAGAGGTGTGAAGCCAGGCACAGAGGAAAACAAAAATAAACTACTGTTTTGATATAACCTCCGTGCTCAATAGAGTTAATAGACTTTACTGCAAATACAAACTTGACACTGTCACACACTCAGAGGCGGTGCCAGGATTTTCAGGTGGGGGGGAGGGGGCAACCCCTCCAGCAATTAAACATTATAGGTACAGTGAGGGGAAAAAAGTATTTGATCCCCTATTGATTTTGTACATTTACCCACTGACAAAGAAATGATCAGTCTATAATTTTAATGGTAGGTTTATTTGAACAGTGAGAGACAGAATAACAACAAAAAAATCCACAAAAACGCATGTCAAAAATGTTATAAATTGATTTGCATTTTAATGAGGGAAATAAGTATTTGACCCCTCTGCAAAACATGACTTAGTACTTGGTGGCAAAACCCTTGTTGGCAATCACAGAGGTCAGACGTTTCTTGTAGTTGGCCACCAGGTTTGCACACATCTCAGGAGGGATTTTGTCCCACTCCTCTTTGCAGATCTTCTCCAAGTCATTATGGTTTCGAGGCTGACGTTTGGCAACTCGAAACTTCAGCTCCCTCCACAGATTTTCTATGGGATTAAGGTCTGGAGGCTGGCTAGGCCACTCCAGGACCTTAATATGCTTCTTCTTGAGCCACTACTTTGTTGCCTTGGCCATGTGTTTTGGGTCATTGTCATGCTGGAATACCGATCCACGACCCATTTTCAATGCCCTGGCTGAGGGAAGGAGGTTCTCACCCAAGATTTGACGGTACATTGTCCCGTCCATCATCCCTTTGATGCGGTGAAGTTGTTCTGTCCCCTTAGCAGAAAAACACCCCCAAAGCATAATGTTTCCACCTCCATGTTTGACGGTGGGGATGGTGTTCTTGGGGTCATAGGCAGCATTCCTCCTCCTCCAAACATGGCGAGTTGAGTTGATGCCAAAGAGCTCCATTTTGGTCTCATCTGACCACAACACTTTCACCCAGTTGTCCTCCGAATCATTCAGATGTTCATTGGCAAACTTCAGACGGGCATGTCTATGTGCTTTATTGAGCAGGGGAACCTTGCGGGCGCTGCAGGATTTCAGTCCTTCACGGCGTAGTGTGTTGCCAATTGTTTTCTTGATGACTATGGTCCCAGCTGCCTTGAGGTCATTGACAAGATCCTCCCGTGGAGTTCTGGGCTGATTCCTCACCGTTCTCATGATCATTGCAACTCCACGAGGTGAGATCTTGAATGGAGCCCCAGGCCGAGGGAGATTGACAGTTCTTTTGTGTGTTTTTTTCCATTTGCGAATAATCACACCAACTGTTGTCACCTTCTCACCAAGCTGCTTGACAATGGTCTTGTAGCCCACTCCAGCCTTGTGTAGGTCTACAATCTTGTCCCTGGTATCCTTGGAGAGCTCTTTGGTCTTGGCCATAGTGGAGAGTTTGGCATCTGTTTGATGGATTGCGTTTGTGGACAGGTGTCTTTTATACAGGTAACAAGCTGAGATTAGGAGCACTCGCCTTTAAGAGTGTGCTCCTAATCTCAGCTCGTTACCTGTATAAAAGACACCTATGAGCCAGAAATTTTTCTCATTGAGAGGGGGTCAAATACTTATTTCCCTCATTAAAATGCAAATCAATTTATAACATTTTTGACATGCGTTTTTATGGATTTTGTTGTTGTTATTCTGTCTCTCACTGTTCAAATAAACCTACCATTAAAATTATAGACTTATCATTTCTTTGTCAGTGGGCAAACGTACAAAATCAGCAGCGGATCAAATACTTTTTCCCTCACTGTAGTTGTTAGTAAGCAAGGCGTTGTTAGTAAGTAGTTGTTAGTAAGTAAGGACTTGTCCCTTGCTTTTTATTCGACGCGTGTGATCGCCATCGCGCTCGCTGAAGGTGTTTGCCATCAGGGAAGACGTGTACAGTATACGCAATTGCACACAATTCTGAGTCGCTTGTAACTGCTTTGCCGTTACTTATTGCCAATTATGGACTCGGACTGTTGTCCTCTCATAGAGTCCCTGGCACGTAATAATATGCCACACGGCAGTGGGGGTCGCAAAATGCTGATTTATCTATATATATAAAAGGGAAATTTGTGAATTTGTCTGTTTGAAATGTTCAGCATACTTCCTGACATGCAACAAACTTGAAATTTGGCATGTGGGTAGCTTCCAGACTGGATACAATGCACAAAGTATTAAAATAGCCGTCATATCTGAGATGTCACCCTATACGGCAGCGTTACGCAGTGTGCCTGCTGACGTCATGCACCCCCCCCCCAACACTCCGCGAAGGCCGTGTTTTAATCCAAGACAAGAATCAAAGTCCCGGGCGAAGCCGGGCGGTAAAGCTAGTCTATATAAAAAAGGGAAATTTGTGGATGTGTGTCTGTTCGAAATTATTATACTTCCCAGCATGCAACACACTTGAAATTTGGCATGTGGGTAGGTTCCATACTTCTACACAATGAAAAAACTATAAAAATATACTTTTGTATTTTGGGGGGGAGGGGGAGACCATGAAGTTTGTGGCGTCAACCCGCAACACACCTGAGTTAAGCGCTCTGCAATGCTTACCCCAACCATATGGCTCTTCGTGCGCCGTACTTCTCGAGCTGTTAACAGCGTGCCGGGAGATTTTAGGTGGCGCTTCACTCCTGGCCAATGAAGCCATTGGCTTCTCGGAGTTTCAATACATATCCGTGTGAAGAACGGGTACAACAGCTATCTTAAACATAAAGCAGAAATTACATCTGTTTGTGTGAAGCAGCAAAAACTCTCCAACGCTGATCTCTGGCGTCATGCAATTTTCACAGCTTATGCTGTCTGGAATTTCTAAGTGAACGCGACTATTTTC